>NC_086175.1:103855572-105156405 GCF_023053635.1 Elgaria multicarinata webbii | reverse complement strand
ATCCAAACAATCTTATGGTACCTGGAACACTCTCCCAGGCTCCATAGGATTGCTCTCCCAGAGTAGAGGAGGGGTGTCCATGCAGCAGGTCCCAGGTTCAATCCCCACATCTCCAGTTTGGGCTGGAAAAATTCCTGCCTGAAACCCCAGAGAGCCATTGATGCCAGTCTGTGTCGACAATACTGGGCATGATGAACCAATGGTCTGACTCGGTATAAGGCAGCTCCCTATGGTCCTATCTACACTAGTGCTTTTTATCAGTATTGACGAGCAATGATAACTGTTGAGGCACATGGGGCATTCTGCACACTGCTTTTCTAGCACTATTTCCCCACTTTTTATTCCATATTATCCAAAATACTGCAACAGATGTTGTCATGTGTGCGATGAGGTATAAATGCCCAAGAGGGATATAGGAACATATCAATAAGACATGAAGTGTGCATCTCCAATGGGTTTAGTTTTTGGGTGTGGGTGTGATGGAGATTGAAAGCTATGGAGATTTAAGCTATGTCTGAGCTAATTAAATGCAAACTGTAGTCATGTGCATGAGCCACTGGTTGCTATGTTTCTGTCAGTGAAAGGAAAGAGATGTTTATTTTTGTGGGGGTGTTTTTGTGTGTGTGTGTGTGTGTGTGTTTGGTGTTCAATTTACACTGAATATATGCCAACAAAGTCTCATTACTCACAAGTCTTTGAAACATGCATGAAACATTAATTCAGCAGCTAGAAACTAGTGCAGGAAAGGGTGATGTATATTGATGGATGGATGGACAGATAAAGACATAAGAGCCGAAAGCTGTTTACAGTTCTTTTTATGCACCACTGTCTTCTGTCAGATCTTTCGCCCCACCCCCAGTCTAGCTAGGTTACTCCAATTAAAATGGTGGTCCCATGTTCCCATCCAAAAAGGTTCCCCATATTCCCCATAAATTAGCTTACTTCAAATTCTCCTGACTGCTTCTAACATTTGAATGTTGATGGCAACACCAAGCAGGGTTGAAGTGAACCAGGGCTGGCAGAATTTGATTTCCTTGCAGGGAAGAAAACATTGAAATGCGGCAAATCTGAAAATTTGCTATTTTCATTAGCCCTCTGCTGAGTAATCTAAAGTTGTGATAAATACAGTTTTCAGTAGCTTCAGCCTTGTAACACTCTGAGGAGTAATTAAGGGCCTGTGAAAGATAGTGGAGAGATACGTGAAAAGCAGAAGGACTTTGAGGAGGGGATAAATAAGTGAATGGGATCGGTTCAAGAATGTAACCAGCTTTGAAGAATGCCTGCTGACAGCATTCAAACCTTCTTGAATGACTATGTTTTCCAAACGTCATGTGGAAATCAATAGCCAAAATACCAGGATTACTTTTAAGTGACTCTCTGAGGGAAGAACAGCCCAGTTCAAAGGGTAAAGTCTCCTTAGTTGATTTACTGTCAACAAAGCATGCTTGGAACATAATGTTCAAATCCTGGGACACACGTAGGGTGCAACCCTATGGATGTTTAGCTTGAAAAAAGTTCTACAATTCCCAGCATTCTCCAGCCAACATGTATGGCTGGGAAATGCTGGGCATTGTGGTACTTTTTTCTGTCTAAACACTTGTAGGATTACTCCCTTATTGTCTAGTAACAGAATCCCAGATGTCCATTTGAGAGTTGCTCAATGTCTGTATAGTAAATGCCCTGCGAATCCAAGCCCTTGTCAAGCATGCACAGATACAGCAAATAATCCTATGACAAATGGGAATTTTCATGACAGCATGAAATAGAGGGAGAACATTCCCAATCATGGGTCCGTATTGAATTAAATATTACAGCATTGATTGTGTTATTCATTTTAACATTCCGTTCAATAAAAGCATCTCACCATGCGTGTCTCACCATTTATCTTGTGCTGTTGTGGCATTTGTGGCCTGCCACCACAGTGTTCTTTCTCTGTTATATATTGGGAGTGTTCAGAGGGCTGCGAGCATATGCAGCTGTAGAAAATAGGCTGTTTTCAATTCAACTCAGCCTTCCCAAACCTGGCACCAGCAGAACTGGCTGTGCATTATGGGAGTTGTAGTACAACACATATGAGCCAGGTTGGGGAAGGCTGATTCAACCTGTGTCACTCTACAAGGCAAGCAGCAAATTCTTGAATACCATTTTCTCCCCACCTCCGGTACTGGGTTTTTCTTCTCGGAGTGTATTATGAGCAAACTCAATTATCCCCCACCCTCCAGTAACCAGTTACTGTTACAAATACTGACTGATAGAAATGAAATTGAACTAGGTTGTCTGAAGGGGGATCAATGTGTGTTTGATTCACAGTGGTCTTCATACAGTGGACAATAGTAATATAACCTGTTCAATCCATGGTGGTAATAGAATCTATTGGATGCAAATCCTTTCATACAGCCTAGTTGTACTCAGGTCCCTTTGTTCAGAGAGGTTCAGACTGGATGAAATATGGAGGAAAAAATCAAAAGTCTCCATTCTTCTTGGGGGAATGGGAGAATCTGTCAGTATCACTTTCTCCTGCATTCTTTTTTTTAAAAAATCCCATGTTGTTTTTCTCCCAGATATGAAGAACTTCATGAATTTTGGTAAATTCTTCTCAAAGCTTAACTGAAATGAAATTCTGAGCCATTTGCATCACACACATAAAATAGTAGGGCTGTGCTCTGCTTCGCTTAGGGTTGTAGGAGCGGCATCAGAGCACCCTGATTCGCCTCCGTTAAAGGCAGAGGAGAAGCGAGTCGGGGTCTTAGCAAAGCATAACGATGCAGAGCACCCCCAAGAGGGGCACCCCACTTGTAACAGAGTGATCCACCCGCCATTTTGGAACTTTCCCCCCATAGGATTGCATAGCGCAAACTACGCATGTATAACTTTTTTGTTTTTCAAGCTACATCCTTGAAACTTACTGTGCATAGAGAGTGATCATTGGGAGTCATTTGTGTCAATTTTCAGAAGTTTTCGTTGTGCGGTTTGCTTGCTATTAATTTCTTTAGAATGGGTAAAAGCGGGAGGGGGAAGTGCTTTTTTTCACCTTGATGATTGACAGATTCAACACCCAACCATGATAAGTGATCAACTGATGTGAAGCATCCTCCAATCCCAATGTTGGAGGGGGCAATAAGCAAAACGGGATACTTAGTAACTTGGGATACTAGTAACTTTGATTTACTTGTCTTTCAATCAGACTTTTTTCAGTGTTTTGAAGGAGTAGTCCCCCCCCCACAACCTTAAATCATTTACTAAGTAAAATAACAGATAGGCAACACACCACTGCAAGGTACCCACCATAACCTTGCAGAACAACTGAATAGATCTGGTGCAAGGGGATGATGTCCATACAGCATATGGGTGTGCCCAGTGCACACTGCCCTGCCATGGGGGGTCATCAGAACTCTCCAAAGGTTAGCCATTTGGAGAAGCCAATGACATGCACGAGTTGAAGTGTGATGTTGCTTCTCAAAGGCATGTACCTAGACAGGACCAGTCAAATGACTGGAATCCCCTGTCCCTCTGGGCACGTCCACTTTCCCCTTACTGGTAATAAAGTCAGACAAAGCCTTTAAAAAAAAAATCTTGTTGTTATGATTATTCCTAGATTCAGCAACACTGCTGCTTTTAAGTCTACCCCTCCTGTGTTTGTTTGTTTGTTTATTAAATTTATATACCACCCCTTAGCCAAAGCTCTCCTGGCTTTCCCTCTTCAGTGAAATCAGGCAGGCTTTCATTGTGGTTCAAGTTTTATTGTTGTTGTGATTATTATTAATAATAATATTACTAGTACTGCTATTATTAACATTATTATCATTATTGTTTACTAATGGCTGTGTGATCACAGTGCAGTCAATCAACTTTGAAGCAAGGAAGAGAAAGGTTTACTCTTATCCTCCTAGCCCCCTATTAGTTATGGGATGCAAAAGGCCTCTCTCTGTGCTGTTCCCGCCTCACAGGGCTGGTTTGCATTACTGGCTTTGATGGCCTGGAAAGTGGAAACAATCCTTGGCACACTTACTTGTGCCCCCATAAATGTCTGCTGCATGCCCGCCTTCCCGCCTCCACCTGGGTGCTGTCATTGTGGGGTATTGGGATCTGCTGCCTGGGACTTACTTCCCCATAGATCGATGGCACATCTCAGTGGAAGCTCTCAGGGTGCCCACTTACAGGTCTGGATATGGAAAAATCCCTGAGATATTTGCATTTCTGTAAATGGGGTGAGGGAATATTTTTTAAAATTCCCCAAAAATCATCAGAGCATGCTCGGATTTCCTTAAAACTTAGCATGAATGTGGATCTAGGTGGAAGCTGGGATGGTGCCCATTTTAAAGTTTGTATCTTGAAAAATGACGGAGATATTTGCATTTCTGAAAATGGGGTGGGGGATTTTGACATATTCACCAAAAATCACTGGATGCTCAGATTTGCTTCAAACTGGCCATGAAGGTGGATACATGGAAAAGCTCTCAGGGTGCTGATTTTGAGGTTTCTAACTTTAAAAGTAAAACAAGTTATAGGTGTTTGATTTTTAATGCAAGTCTATGGGGGGAAAACGAGGAGCTCCGATCCGGATCTGGAGCCCCGCCGTAGAACAGAGCGGACCTTAGGCAGGCCAGCGTGGGGCGGAGTGTACCTGATCCGGAAGTTGTGGATTGAGATCCAGAGCGGATTGGGGGGGGGTCCATGCACAGCCTTATTAAATAGCTATTCCAAATGTTGTACCTGTCTGCCCTATAGCTCTTAAAGATGAAGAGCCTGTAAGAAGAAGAAAAAGACATTGAATATGCAGGGATTGAAATCCAGCTTCATGTTTCTTGTGCTTCTCAACAGTGACTGGAATAGATCTGATGCAACTCTCCCATCCGGAAGATGTTGCAAGACGAGCTTCTGAAAGACAGTATTGATACTTAGCCAACGGTATTTCCCTCCCTCCCACCCCACCATTCTCGGTTACGTTCCTTTATCCATTCCCTTCTCTTTTGGCCCCTTATTTTTCTTCATTGGCTTGTCTGCCCCCTTCCTAGGGATGTGCAGAACAGCAAAACTTGAGCTCACTGAAATTCTTCGAATTCTATCTTAAAGCTGATTCCAACTCGACTCCGTATAAGCTTGTGAGTTATGTATTTTTTTCACCTGAAAACCTGCACATATTTTCCTGTGTATTTTTCCGAATGTACACATCAGTTGTGCACATCTTTGAAATGTACACATTTTTCTCAAATGGTTTAAAGCAAAATTGTGTGTGTATTTTTCAAATGCACACATGCTGCTGAACGCTTCGCTTTTTGTCCACAAATCACACTGCAACCTCAGAAATGTACAGGCTTCAACCACAGATTGTGTCTACGTCCATGTTCATTCCAGAAGGTATGAACTGAGTCGATCCTAGGGGTATCCATCTCCATGAAATCCAGCCCTTGTCGGGCTTTACAGACTCCTGCTGAGTACCCAACTCAGTTTGCATTTGTGGACTGAGCCATATGGAAGGTCTCAGTTTTTGTTTTTTTAAAATGCATGAAAAGAAATCTGTGCAAATTATGCTTGCAAATTCCATAAATTATGCAGATTGCGGCTACAATTTGTGCAAATTTCTATTTACACATTTTTTAAATTTATTTTAAAACAGAAATTGCCAATTCATAGGGAAATGAGCTAAAGTCCTGGGGCTGAACTGATGAAAGCTCGGTGTGCTCCATCCCCTGGATGGGTTCCTCCAACATCCCTAGTAAATCCTGATCTAAAATGAATTGGAATGAATTTCTCATATGTGCTCATCCCTTCCCTTAGTCCTTTTTTTGGCACTGCCACCTTCTCTTGTCCCCACTTCATCCTCTTACAACCTCTTCCCCTGCTGCTTCTGCCCCAGCTTTCTTCCCAAACAGGCCCACTTCTTGACCACCACACCCTTTCCCATCTGCTTCCTTACATCTCTGCCTCTTGGCCCCTTCACCTCTACCCCCTCTGTGGCTTTACTTCCCACCTCCATCTCCTTCAACTTTACCCTTCAGTCTCACTGAACCCCATTCTATCGGCTGAATTTCCAAATACATGGCTTAGGAGTAACCTTGAAACTAGGTGTGGGGAGGGGTTTTTATTTATATTTATTTATTTATTACATTTTTATACCGCCCAATAGCTGAAGCTCTCTGGGCGGTTCACAAAAATTAAAACCATAATAAAACAACCAACAGGTTAAAAGCACAAATACAAAATACAGTATAAAAAGCACAACCAGGATAAAACCACGCAGCAAAATTGATATATGTAGCCAGCAAGCTAAATTGATTAGCTTGCTGGCTATGTGTATGCCAGAGAGCTCCGGCTATTGGGCGGTATAGAAATGTAATAAATAAATAAAAATAAAAGATCATTAAAACTCCCAACTTAGCTAGGTTTGCTATGATCCCACCTGGACCACCATGCCCAGACACTGCAGTTAGTAGGGCAAAATGATGCTTCAAGGGAAGGGGACGTGAATAATCTTCCTGCGGTGCTTTATATGTGGTAGCTGTTTTACACACGATTCACTTGTCAATGAGTTAGCAATGATATTCTTATTATGTTTGCACTCACTATGAATTTTCAAGGCTGGAGCCACTATTATTTCAAGACGTAAACCAATAACAAATCAAATTGTTTACCTTTAGCCTTTGGGAGGAGTTAGAATTTACCTATATTATATTGTTTTCCACATTGTGAAAAGCCATCAGGGGTCACCATATAATGCCCCAGCAACACGAGCCAGCCACAGTTAGGGCTGGTTAAACATAAGGACATAAGAAGAGCCCAAGGATCCATCTAGTCCAGCATTCTGTTCATCAGCTGCTGACCAGGAACCCAGATGCAGGATATGGGTGTAACAGCACCTTGCCACCCATGATCCCCAGCAAGTGCTGTACATAGGCTTACTGCCTCTGATACTGGGTGGATACAAAAGGGCAAGGAATATTCACAATGGCTCTTAAATGACTCAAGAACTCTGAGGGAAAGAGATGAAGTGGGGTAGAAGCACAAGATTAAAGCTTGAATGCTGGAAGCTCAGGGAGGTTGAATGGAAAACAGAGCTGGAGCAAAGAGGAGCTGGAAAGAGCAGTAGAAAAAGAGTAAAATGTACAAAAATAGGTGGTAGGAAGGGGGAAGGAGGAGCCATCTCATTAGAAGGCCAAAGATCTGAAGCAGAGAAGTGCCTGTGAGGAAAGATAGGAGAGACCTCCAAGTGCAATCAGCAACACACAAGAACAAGTGGACCACTTCTGCTTCACGGTCAGTAACAGATTATCCCTGCTCTACAGCTATATAGCACTTTTCTAAAAGGCTGCCATCACTATGTAAGCTTAACGACACCAGCTTTATTAGCTCTAGAAGACCTCACATGCTGCAGAGGATGTCGGAGTGATGTAGAGGGGAGGGGAGGAGAGAGACAGTATATCTTCCTTCCTTCTCTCTCTCCCCTCGGCAGCACTACAATCATCCCATCTTCCATTAAGACAAGACAAGCAGTGAAAGGAAAGAAGATGGGGTGATGGGACTTAGACCCTCCATTGGTCTAAGAAATGAACTAATTTCTCTCTCATTTTTTTTCCCAAAGTATAAATGAGATAATCTCTGGGTAAATTTGTGGGTCAAGAGAGAAACTGGCTAATCAAACCCTTCCCTGGATGCCAAACATTCCTGGCCGTTTGGTGGAACCCTTTGGTTAGGTCAGAGGTCAAAGGACCCAGGAATTTGCTCATGTTCAAACTATTTGAGGACTTTCACCATTTTATGTCCTAAACATTCATTAACCACCAAAAGCACTACTTGCTTCTTATCACAAGGTTGTTTTTATTATATCTTTCCAGGCAGCTGTGATGGTATCCCACTCCCAAAAATATTTAATGATCATACAAGGGATCCACGTCCTACGCTTCAAGAGTTGCACATCCCATGGCATCTTTAAATGAGGTTATGCAGATTTTTCTATCATTTCCTAATCACTTTCTGTCGATTTTTTATCACATTCACAGAATACTCAGTGCTATTTAAAAACTCAACTGGCTTGGTATATTAATAGTGTCTTTTCCCCCCTCTTACTGACAAGGTTTTAAGAATTAAAAAATTAATTTTACAGGTGCTGTGAAAGCCATTTTCTCTAACAAAGAAAGAGCCAATACCCATTACTCCATGATGGACAACTCCCCCATATTTATGTCATTCTGCTCCTAATGTAAAAAGCAAGAGCTAGCTGTCATAAACTGTTTCTAATAACGTGAATTTTCTGCAGAACACCAGTTTCCTTAGGCAGATGGTCTTAAAAAACTATATTATTATTATTATTATTATTATTATTATTATTATTATTATTATTATTGATATAATTTTGGATATATTTTGGATATTACTGTTCTGATAGGAGCCTGTGTGAGTGATCATTGTTTACCAATATTGAAAGAGCCCCATTGACTCCCCACTTGTTTCCTTTAGAACCTTAGGCTGTAATCCTATGCATATTTAGACAGAAAAAAGTACTACAACTCCTAACATTCCCCAGCCACAAATGTTCTTTTACACACACAAAAATGGTTTATGGGAATTCTGCCAGCTGGCCCAACACACTGTGTACTGAATTGGGCCAGTGGGTGGAAGATGGAATGGAGTCCAGTGGGGAGGCAGCCAATGGAAGCTCCTTGAGCTCATCCCCCAAAACTGGATTCTGCCAACATCCCTAGAGTTTATTTGTGTTTATATGTTGTATGGGTTATTAGCCACCCTGAGCTCCTTGTGAAGAAGAATGAGCTATAAATCAAGTTGATAGTACTACCACTTCTACTACTACTATTGTCATCTACTATTACTATTAGAGTGGATTCCTGCATTGAGCAGGGGGTTGGACTTGATGGCCTTATAGGCCCTTTCCAACTCTGCTATTCTATGATTCTATACTACTCCTAATGCCTATCAGAAGAGGTCTAACTAATATCTCCTGAGAAGATCTAGCCACTATTGCTACCTTCACATTCTGAAGCAGCAATGGGCCAAATGTTGGTTCATAAGGTGGAGGGGAACCCCATCCAAAATAAGAATACCTAAACAAGAGTCAAAGAAGCCCCCAGGCAACATCTGCCTTATCCTAGATTTATCCACTTTAGCTTGTTCAGACATGTCCACTCTGTATTACTGTTGGGGGAAAATTTGCTTTTTAGACATATCTAAACCAAGTCTGTTTTAAACACTGTTTTCACACCTTAATCCCCAAGGCTCTGTTGATAAATGCTTGCTTACGTAGGTCCTCTGTGCCATTAAAGAAGCAGCTTCCTGACTCTGTAATACCTTATTAAATTTCAGTCTCCCTCATCAGAAGCCGACTCCAGCCTTGTAACTGGATCCTAATATACCTGCTCACTTGTAAATGTTTATCTCCTTTACAATCTTGCCCAAAAAAGGAAGACCGTGTCCAGTGTGACAATAACAGCAGGCTTCCAACATCATCTGTTCTGTCTCTCTCGGGGAATTAGTTGCTTTTAATCTGGTGTCATTATAAATTGAATTATTAATCTGCAATGTCCTGAAGGTTATACATTAAATATTATTTATTAGCCAGTTATAATGGAGCCTAAACCTACTGTGGTAGCTGAGTCATCTAAAAAAAGAAAAAGATAACACCATCACATATACCAATGTATATCAATGTATTTCAACAAAATTTCAGCCTCATTTTTTTTAATTAGATGGCCTCAAAGTATTTTGAACAAAGCATGGCAGCCTCCGTCAAAATGCTATAGGGATATCTGACCTGGAATACTTTGGTGGTGGGGATGTATGAGAAATTCATTTCTTATCAGAATTCACCCCAGTTCACACTTCCTGGAACTGAATGCAGAGCTGAACACAAGCTGCAACACACACACACACACACACACACACACACACACACACACACACACACACACACGAAAAATGCACACTTTTGGGGAAGAAAGGGGAGAAAGTGTATTTTTAAAAAGTGTGTACAGACACACTTCAATAAACGGGAAGAAAAAATGTCCAGTTGATGCGTACATTTGGGGAAATGCATATGATTTGTTTCTGCAAAAAGAAAATCATGACAAGGCTCACAAGCTGATATGGACACAAGAGGGAAATGGGTTTTGAGATAGCACTTGGAGAACCTTGAGGAGCTTGTGGCTTTTCTTCTTAACAGATCCCTATTTGGTGGTGCTCCTCTGGTGATGAGCAAGCACTGAAAATTGGGGATTGATTTGATATATACCTTGCCTTTCTACCAAAAATGGCACTTTATGTGGCTTCCAGTTATTAATAAAAACAATAACAAGCAAATCACATAACTCACTACTAGGAAGTTCTAACCTGATCCTTGGTCTTTCTGGCAAGGAGGGAGGACTGAGAGCTTTTTTCATCAATCCAGTCTCTCAAGTGCTCTCCCCTTTCAGTCACTTATTTCTTCGTTATATTTCTATCTTGCCCCATAGTTGAAGCTCTCTGGGCAGTTCACACAAAAAGCACAACTAAAAACACAACAATAAGGGAGTGGAAACCGCATCCAGCTCAACAGACCTGCTTACCCACCAAAGGCCCAAATGAATACAGCAGTCTTTGCCTGCTGGTGGAAGGACAGCAGAGAGGGAGGGAGCCTAGGCACCGTTGGCAGGGAGTTCCACCGCAGGGGAGGAAGAACTGTGTCACCACCAAACATGCCTCTGAAGGCAGCAGTCTCAAAAGAAGGCCCTCTCCTGGATTTCTGCTGGGGAAGCCCCCTTAGCAGGAAGAAGGTAACACAGGTTTCAGGGTGGCAGGGGTAAGGAAGCACCCTTAAAGCTCCATTCAAAGACAGTCTTCCCCAGTCCAGGGCCCTCCAGATGTTGTGAACTACACCTCACATCAGTCCTTGTCAGCATGCCCACTGGTCAATAGGGATGTCGTGAATGCCCGACACAGGGTTGGAGTCTGCTGGACTCCCATCCACTCAGCTTCCTGGACACCACTGGCCAAGCTGTGGGGCACTTACGGATGTACTCATCCAACTCCCCACAGCCCAGGAGTGTGCCACATTCACTTACTCATTGGTGTGAGCTGCCATTTTTATACAGGATGGAAGCCCTGTATTTTTTGTATTTTTAATGTTGCACAAAATGGCAGCCTTAAAGGGCCATTTCCTCAACATTAGAGGCATAAAGGGGCCCTTTACGCCTCTAATGTTGTGGAAATGGTCCTGTATGGCCTCAATTTAAAAAGGCAAAAATTATGGAGCTGCCATCTTGCATAAAAATAGTGGTTTGCATCGAGGAATTGGGGGGGTATGGAGTGCAGGCATGGGTGAGTCTGTCTAACCCTAATGGTCAGGGATGTTGGAACTTACAATCAAAAATACTGGAGGCACCTGAGTTGGGAAAGGCTGCTTTAAGATCTTAAGCAAGTATATGTTGATTCATATACTTGCAAGTATATGTTGATTCATATACAGGAGGGGGGTTCTTACCTGCTCCATCGTCGCAGTCCAACACCTTTGGAGGGCACCAGGTTGGGGAAGGGCTGCTCTAAACAAAAAAAGAAGTAGGTGGCTCTAAGTTGTTCGTCATCAGTTTTCCACAACCCCACAGTCACCTCTGCATATTCTATTCTCCATCCTGTCCTCATGGTTTATCTGCTTTGGGAGAATGAGAATTTCACTGGTACTTTCTGCCACCGTAGGGAGGATGTGGCGTTAAGGCTGGTGAGCCTTAACTCCCAATTTCCCCGCTTTTTGGTGCTTGGTTGAAAAGTGTACATCCTTAACATTGTTTTGTAAACCGTAGGTTTTTTGTTTATTGAATTTCATGGCTTTGTGTAGAGGATGACCAGATATCTTTTAAATCTCAGACATACCTATTACATATGACTTGGAAGTCACATGTAATAGCCACATCAGAGATTTAAATGTATTTTAAAATAGTGCTTCCGAAAACTGCATTTGCCTTGTATGCTGCAACCTTACACGGTTAGCTCACATTGAGAAATGCATTCAAAAGGTTAGCTTCTTTCCACCTGGCTATCCCCAAAGCACATATCCCATATGACTTGGATGTACTTTGGAATAGGCAGGTGGAAAGAAGCTAAACTTTTGGATGGATTTCTCAATGTGAGCTAATAGTGTATGGTTGCAGCATACAAGGCAAATGCAGTTTTTGGAAGCAGTATTTTAAAATGCATTTAAATCTCTGATGTGGCTATTACATGTGACTTCCAAGTCATATGTAATAGGCACGTCTGAGATTTAAAAGCCCCACCACCACTTAACGCCCCCTCCCACACCACTTACTTGCTCCATTGCTGTCGGGCCTGGGCTTGAACTGAGCTCCCTGGTCAACCAGGAAGCAAGGCCGCATGTGCGGCCTTCCTCCTGGTTTGACCAGGGAACTTGATTCAAGGCCGCACCCAACTGACACGGAGCAGGTAAGAACCACCCACCTCAGCCTGTCCCCTTACCTGGCTTTGCTGCCACCGCACAGAGTGCGGCGGCAGCAGATCCAGGCAAGCCCACCCCCTGCCCACTTCACTTACCTGCTCCGTCGGCACTGTGCCCAGGCTTGAACTGAGCGCCCTGGCCCAACCAGAAGCAGGGCCGCACCTGCGGCCTTCCTTCCTGGTGGAGCCGGGGGCTCAATTCAAACCCGGGCCCAGCGCTGACAGATAAGGTAAGGGCGCACACACACCGTCCCTGCTGCCACACGAACTGCAGCGGCAGCAGCACCAGGCAAGCCCACCCACCCCACTTCACTTACCTGGTTCGTTGGCTCCCCCCCCACACTTCAGTTACCTTCTCCGGCAGGCCCGAGCTACTGGGCCCACTGCCGCTGGAGAAGGTAGACCACCCCCCGGCCTGGGCCCCTTCACTTACATTCTCCAGCGGCGGGCCCAAGCTACCCCCCCTCACACTTCAGTTACCTTCTCTGGTGGTCCCGGGCTACCAGGCCCGCTGCTGCCGGAGAAGGTAGCCTCCCACCTGGGCCACTTCACTTACCGTCTCCGGCGGCGGGCCCAGGCAACCCTCCCACTTCAGTTACCTTCTGAGGCAGCGGTGGGCCCAGGCTACCCTCTGGGGAATCTGAGGTCCATGCGTTAGCTTATCAGATTCCCCATAGGGAAACATGGGGATTTTAAAATATAAATTAAAAATTGATGGAATGGTCTTTTGAAAAAAGAAAGGTCATTCCATCAATGGGGAGGATAGGGCAATGCAATCCTACAACTGGTTTGCATGGGGAGGCTTCCAATTTGCAGCTATTAGTGCGCAAAGAAATGGTCCCCAACCCGGAAGCATTTCTGTGCCAGTTTGGAACAGAGGTGCTTCCCCCTTTTGTCATTTAAAGTGACATCCTGCCCTCAATATTCCATCAATCTTCTTGAAACGTCCAGGGTATATAAAACCAGCATTTCTTTCTGGCAGTACTCCGTTTCAGAAAGATTGATGAAATATTTTTCATTTTAGGATGCTAGGTTGACCCACCCCCCAATAACTCCTTTTAACATGGTGGAATGCTCTTTTTACTGAGCATCCTTAACACAGGATGCTGTGTTTCCTGTAATAAACAACGTGGCTATAGTCAGAAAAGGGGGAACACTTGAGGGAGACTGGATTGATGAAAAAAGCTCTCAGTCCTGCATCCTTGCCAGAAAAAAAGAAGAAGGATCAAATGAGATCATCCTAATAATGCATTATGTGATTTGCTCAGGGTCCAATGGCAGTGCAACCACCTCCTGCTGATGAAACACCCCTTCTTCACATCAGAACAGCCTATTTGTGAGGAGCACCAACACTGCCATGGAGACATCCCAAGCAACGAGAGGGTGGAATGTGTTTCATGGTGTTTGCATTTCAGTCGTGGCAGGAACAAGTCATCATTTATGCAGAGGTACTTCCATTTGATAAATGCAGTGGCTATGATAGGCCCTCTTTCAAATAAGATGACACAGTTTTCCAGAGCCAGAAGCCCTGAATCATGATGGCATCACCATAATATTTTGCAGCACAATTCATAACAACCAACAGAAAGATTTTAGAACTCATTCAGGTGACCCTCAAAGAGGACTGAGAAGTGAACAGAAGGAATATGGGCAGGGCTTGGTGATGTAGTGAAACATTGAGGTGAATACCTGACCATACATCCACAACCAGATCCTATTTTTTTTTCAATGGGACTGAGTCAATATTTCACTGTTCACTGCCAGCTAACCTTCTGAATTCTTCATGGCGATGTAAAATGCCAGCCTGCAGATATAAACAGTTATTGATAGCTGAATGACTACACGTCGTACATTGTCATAAATCTTCTGCTAAAAACTTTATTGGAAACTCAATAAAAACCTTTGATAAAAACAAAAACAAATGCCAGCCAGCTCCGGGAAGCTGAAATGTAGACACTTGGTTGAAGCAGTTGCATAACTGCTGTGCAATGTGCCCAAACCACAATGAATTTACTCCCCACCCCAAGAGTTTTTAATAGTTTTACTGCTTTTAAATTATATATTGTTTTAACTTGGTTTATGGTTTAATTTGTTTTTAGCTGTGTATATTTCCTCTTTTATACTGTATGCTTTTAACTGTACACCACCCTGAGATCTTATTTGTATAGGGCGGGCTATAAATGTTTTAAATAATAAATTATAAGAGTTGTGAACACTTTCACAATTTGATTTTAACTGCATTAATGCACAGGGCTGGCAGTAATACCCAATATCCCTGGGCAGTGGCTGGGGCCAACATGATGTCAGTCCAGTGCATTGCAGGGGAATTAAAATAGTAGGCAACTTCCCAGACTCAGCCATTGCCATCACATACGTCCATGGCCAGCGGAGTGAGCAGACTGCCTTAGGAGCAAGGAGGCAGGAGAGAACCCTAGAATAGGCTGGAGGAGGCAGGCAGGCATGGCATTTTGCCAAGCACTGCTTCTGACCTGGAGCCAACCATGTTCATTGTACATCAGTACAGAAAGAATTGTGCAGTTCTATCATTGAGTGCTTCCAGACCCATGTACGCTGCCTTGAGATCCTAGTCATATAGGGTGGGATGCAAATGTTTTAATAAAATAAAATAAAATTTTTAAAAATGTATGGCAAAAGATGTCTGTCACTGGGATACTTGGCTCGCAGCTTCCCTGACTCTGTTTGTCCGAATTCCGGGAACTTTTCCTTTTTCCTTTTGTCTTGAGCTGTAGTTTGCACAAATAGAGATTTGCACAAATTGCAACCAAGATTTGGGCAAATTTGCATAATTAGCACAATTAGCGCCTATTAAGCAATATTGGTGTGAAATTAAGCTGTAATATGTGCAGATTAAAAAACACACACCAAAAATCCACAAACTGGCACACCTCACTGCAAACCAAGTTGGAATCCACAGTGGAAAATTTACCAAATTCTGGGAGGTGGAGGGCAAGCCAATGAAAAGTCATTGAGCTCCACCCCACAACTGGATTCCTCTGACATCCCTATGTATGGAAGGTGATTGGATTGTTTTGGGGTTTGGTGTGCCGTTTTCACTTTGAAGAGAATGAATTAAAAGGAATCAGTACAATCCCCGTTACGTTGGCCTGTTTCCCTAGGAAGAAAAAGTAGCGAGAGAGGGAGGGAGAGGGGGGAAAACAAGCGAAATTCCATTGTGCATGATAAATAGAGCAATGATTTGGAAAGGCCCTCATGAGTGTGTGTGTATAAGACCAGCCTTACTTTCCACAATGGGAACATCTATAACAAGGCCATTTAGCCAATACATATTTCCCTCTTTAGTACATAATGGTAACCTGAATAAAAGGTTTGAATTACAAAGCAGGCTAACCCAGCACATTCTCTGAGCAATGACTGCTATTTGTGTCAAGAAAATAAAGAGGAGAGAGTGGGAGAGAGCGAGGGAGGGAAGAAGAGTGGCTGTGAGAAGGCAGCTGAGCAGGAGTCAGAAGTTGCAGGCTTGCCAGGTTCAAATGAAACAAAGGAAACCACACTAGAATACAGATGGGAATTTTTTTTTAATATAGCTCTCCTGTTAATAGTTGGATATAATCCTACATTTGTAAATATAGTATTTGATGTTGGATGGTGATTAAAAGATTTTTTAAAAAATGGAAATCGGAACCCTATATTCTAGCAAAAGAAGTATATAACAGGTTTGGCCCTGTTTAATGGCCTGCTTCATCTCCTCATAAGGATTATCTACAAGGCAATTGTGTTTTTTAAGGGTACATTTTGTTCTTTATGAAGGCAAATGCATTGGGTGGATAACTAACTGCGCAACATGGTGGCACAGCAGGGGTGCAAGATGAATCCTCTTCTCCATACTATCTTAGAAGAGCCTTTCTCTTCCCATCATGAAATTTGCTGTTCTGACTGCTTGAATATTGTGGCACTGGGTCTGCTGTTCAGGAGCAGGAGGGGTTTTCATTTTAACACTGACGTGTTCAGACAACACACCAAGCCACGGTGGTTAAGCATTTTGAGCTAAACATTATGGCTTACTGTGTCGTGTGTGAACCATTCCTAATCACGGTAGCTACATAAACATGGTTTAAACACACTCAAAAGGGTTAGCAGCCTAACCATGGCTTAGTGTGTTCTCTGAACAGGCCAACTCTCACCTCCAAATCATGATTAGTGCTGGAGATTACCAACCAATCCATATTGCAGAAGAATATGGAGCTACCGCCATTATGGGGGAGTTTTTTTTTAATAGCCGCTATACCAGATGGATTGAAAGAAATGAGTATATTAGAGACAAAGCTAAGATAAGTGATATTGAACCTCGAAGGCAAGGCTACAGCATCAAAAGGGGAAAGACTTAAACCAAGGGACAAATGACCGTTGTGATTTATGATTAAATTCTATCTAGAATTACCAGGGAGTAGACCCCCATGAATTCAGTTGGCTTACTTCTGAGTAGCCATATATGGATAATTTCTTGCTCAATCCCCCCCATTTTTTCAAAGTGAAGTTCATTCAGTCCAATTTCTGCATCAGTTTGCATCTTTTCTAAAACACACAAACATGAAAAAGTGTATGTAACTTCATGTACACTCCTTAAAATGGATGCATTTTAATTTCTCACAAGATAAATTTTTCTTGTGCACAAGTCTCTCTTTTTTGTACTATGCACATTTTTGTATACATTTTTTATGTCTGAACTTTGGTCACAAACTTTGGAAAAGTGTGGGCATTGATGTTTACCTGCATTCAGGCTTGTGTACAGGTTTGGGTAATGCAAATTTTGAAAGTTCATATGTGAACCAATTGAATGAATTTCTCCCATGTCCCTGATAGGACCACACTATTCATGAAAATAAGAATAAGATCTCACATCTGAGAGAATTAAGGCTAAAGGAGGCAATCCATGAAATTGTTCCCCCACCCCACCCCACCTCAAAGCAGCTACTGTGGATAGGAAAGTGCAAATCGGTGAAATTTGAGCTCAGAGAAGGTTTCTAAATTCCATCTCAAAGCTCATTTGTGAGCTTTTTCTTCTTTTTTTATTTTTGCATGAATATCCATGCATATTTTCCCCAATGTGTACGTCAGTTGTGCACATGTATGCATTATGCTCCCATTCGTAAAAAATATATCTATACACATATTTCAGAAGTGTGCATTATTTCCCTAAAAACTTTTCAAATGTAAGTATAGTGCCGAATTCATTTTTGGGGGTCCACAAATCACATTGCAAGCTTGGAAATGTAGGATTGCACATTGTACTCAAATCTATGTTGTGTTGGGAAGGTGAGAACTGGGTAAATCCTGATAAAAAATGAACTGAAACAAATGTTTGATACATCCCTATTGGAGAATGAAGATTGGAATTGTGGTGCTCCTGTCATGGCCCTGATGAAAATCACTTCCTACTGTGACAATAGCAGCTTCTCTCCCAAGAATCATAGAATCATAGAATAGCAGAGTTGGAAGGGGCCTACAAGGCCATCAAGTCCAACCCCCTACTCAATGCAGGAATCCACCCTAAAGCATCCCTGACAGATGCTTGTCCAGCTGCCTCTTGAAGGCCTCTAGTGTGGGAGAGCCCACAACCTCCCTAGGTAACTGATTCCATTGTCATACTGCTCTAACAGTCAGGAGGTTTTTCCTGATGTCCAGCTGGAATCTGGCTTCCTTTGACTTGAGCCCGTTATTCTGTGTCCTGCACTCTGGGAGGATCGAGAAGAGATGCTGGCCCTCCTCTGTGTGACAACATTTTAAGTATTTGAAGAGTGCTATCATGTCTCCCCTCAATCTTCTCCTCTCCAGGCTAAACATGCCCAGTTCTTTCAGTCTCTCTTCATAGGGCTTTGTTTCCAGACCCCTGATCATCCTGGTTGCCCTCCTCTGAACACGCTCCAGCTTGTCTGCATCCTTGTTGAATTGTGGAGCCCAGAACTGGACGCAATACTCTAGATGAGGCCTAACCAGGGCCAAATAGAGAGGAACCAGTACCTCACGTGATTTGGAAGCTATACTTCTATTAATGCAGCCCAAAATAGCATTTGCCTTTCTTGCAGCCATATCGCACTGTTGGCTCATATTCAGCTTGCAATCTACAACAATTCCAAGATCTTTCTCGTTTGTAGTATTGCTGAGCCAAGTATCCCCCATCTTGTAACTGCACATTTGGTTTCTATTTCCTAAATGTAGAACTTGGCATTTATCCCTATTAAATTTCATTCTGTTGTTTTCAGCCCAGCACTCCAGCCTATCAAGATCACTTTGAAGTTTGTTTCTGTCTTCCAGGGTATTAGCTATCCCACCCAATTTGGTGTCATCTGCAAATTTGATCAGCGTTCCCTGCACCTCCTCGTCCAAATCATTAATAAAAATGTTGAAGAGCACTGGGCCCAGGACTGAGCCCTGCGGCACCCCACTCGTTGCCTCTCCCCAGTTTGAGAAGGTTCCATTGATAAGTACTCTTTGAGTCCGATTCTGTAGCCAACTGTGAATCCACCTAATAGTTCCATCTAGCCCACTTTTAGCTAGTTTATTAATCAGAATGTCATGTGGTACTTTGTCAAAAGCTTTGCTGAGGTCAAGATATATGATGCCCACAGCATTCCCACGGTCCACAAGTGAGGTTACCTTATCAAAAAATGAGATCAAATTTGTCTGACAGGACTTGTTCTTGACAAATCCATGTTGGCTTCTAGTGATCACTGCATTGATTTCAAGGTGTTTACAGATTGACTTCTTTATAATCTGCTCCAGAATTTTCCCAGGGATGGATGTCAGACTGACTGGTCTGTAGTTCCCAGGTTCCTCCTTTTTGCCCTTTTTGAAGATAGGGACAACGTTAGCCCTCCTCCAGTCGTTCGGCACCTCACCCGTCTTCCATGATTTTGCAAAGATAATAGACAAAGTTTCTGAGAGTTCTTCTGCTAGCTCCTTCATTACTCTAGGATGCAGTTCATCGGGCCCTGGGGAGTGAACTCATTCAAGGAAATTAGGTGTTCTTTGACCATTTGTTTATCAATCTCAAACTGTAATCCTGCCCCCTCAACTTCTGCTTCAGTTTTTCCAGGGAGATCATAGACCCGCTTTTGGGAGAAGACTGAGGCAAAGTAGGAATTGAGCACTTCAGCCTTTTCTTTGTCATCTGTTATCAATTTGCCATCCTCATTAAGCAGTTGAACCACCATTTCTTTCCTCTGTCTTTTACTACTCACTAGGGGTGTGCACGGACCCCCCGCTCCGCTTCACTTGCAGATCCGCCATTTTCCGGAGCGGGTCGCTCCGCTCCGCCCCCGCTCTGCCCACTTCCGCTCTGCTCCGCTCGGAGCTCCGGATCCGGATCCGGAGCTCCGTTTTTGCCCCCCATAGGGTTGCATTGAAAGCTAAAAAAGTAAACAACTTTTTTTCCGTTGAAGTTAGAAACCTCACGTTTGGCACCATGACACCTCATGGGCGTATACACACACACGCCAAGTTTCAAGGCAATCCCATCATCCCCTGATTTTTGGCGAATTTTTGAAAATCGGGCACCCCATTCACACCCCTTGGGATAGCTCCGTCAATTTGCATGTTAGAAACCTCAAACTCGGCACCAGGGCAGCTTATCCATGTGTCCACATGCACGCCAAGTTGCAAGCAAATCCCATCATCCCCTGATTTTTGGCGCGGCTCTACCCTCTAACGCACCACCCATAACCCTAATTCACACCCCTTTAGATAGCTCCGTCAATTTGCACGTTAGAAACCTCAAACTCAGCACCATGATAGCTTATCCACGTGTCCACATGCACGCCAAGTTTCAAGGCAATCCCATCATCCCCTGATTTTTGGCGAATTTTTGAATATCGGGCACCCCATTCACACCCCTTGGGATAGCTCCGTCAATTTGCATGTTAGAAACCTCAAACTCGGCACCATGAGAGCTTATCCATGTGTCCACATGCACGCCAAGTTGCAAGCAAATCCCATCATCCCCTGATTTTTGGCATGGCTTAACTCACCCCAAATTGTCCCATTCTACAACTACGTCAATTTGCATGTTTGAAACCCCAAAGTCGGCACCATGATAGCTTATCCACGTGTCCACATGGACGCCAAGTTTCAAGGCAATCCCATCATCCCCTGATTTTTGGGGAATTTATGAAAATCGGGCACCCCATTCACACCCCTTGGGATAGCTCCGTCAATTTGCATGTTAGAAACCTCAAACTCGGCACCATGAGAGCTTATCCATGTGTCCACATGCACGCCAAGTTGCAAGCAAATCCCATCATCCCCTGATTTTTGGCGCGGCTTAAACTTTTTAACTCACCCCAAATCAAGTCCCATTCTACAACTACGTCAATTTGCACGTTAGAAACCTATCCTTTGGTCCCATGACAGCTTACCCATGTGTCCCCATGGACACCAAGTTTCAAGGCAATCCCATCATCCCCTGATGTTAGGGGAACTTTTGAAATTTGAACACTCCAGTATGTCAGGGATTTAAAGTTGCAATTGCAGACAGCTCAATGGGGCCAGTTCCAAGGCAATCCCAACATGCCACGAGATAACCCTAAATCTTCTTGCACATTTGAAAAAGGGATTATTGAATTTGATAAAGTCTAAGTGAGCGCAGGAAGGACTTCTCCCCTTAGTCAAAGCAAGACACATACACCATCGCTGCAAGGCGGGAAGGGGAGAAGGGAGGGAAAGCAGGCAGGCAGCATGCATTGTAGTGCCGCAAGGATGGCTTGAGCACTAACGCATAGCAAACCAACCCATAAGTGGGCGCAAAGTGAGGCAAAGATGGCTGGTTCTTTCTTTCTAAGCCAGCAGTTACGCCTTGAGGGGCACAGAGGAGGACGACTGGGAGCAAGCGTGCCGGAGGGTGCTGGGCACGAACCGCAAAGCCCATCTCCCAGGCACCAGGCGGGCAGAGCAGGCGAGGAGTCAGTCCTGGCAGATGCCCCACCACAGCAGCACCCCGGGGGAGGCGGGCAGACAGGCAGGCAGGCATGGGTTGGCGGGCCCAGAAAAGCTGGTACCTTGCACAAGTAAGCCATAGATCTGCGGGGGAGTCAGTCCCAGCAGATCCAGCTACCTCACAAGGACGGCTCCCAGGCAGGCGGGCAGGCGCCTCCACTGTAATGGCTGTGCTCAACTCGGCGGGCGCACTACAAGACGAGTTGAAGTGAGAGCTCACTTCTCAGGAAACGTAGTGGCTGTGCTACGGGAGATCGGTGGACTGCTGGAGCTTAGCTTTTTCTCTTAGGGGAAGTCCATGAGTTGAAGTGACAGCTTGCTTCTCAAAGACAGGGTTACAGCGGAAGAGGGGTGGGACGAGACCGGGGAGAGAAGCTCGACCAGTGACTGCTACTAATCCCCACATCCTGGAGGACCACAGCATCCCACACAAAGTGGCTGTGGTGAAGTCAATGGCTGTCATGAGTTGAAGTGAGTGCTCACTTCTCAGGAAAATTAAACTGTCCGTACACACTAAGTGGCTGTGGTATGGGCGATCGGTCGACTGCTGGAGTACCACCCGCACATAGGGGAAGTCCATGAGTTGAAGTGACAGCTTGCTTCTCAAAGACAGGGTTACAGCGGAAGAGGGGTGGGACGAGACCGGGGAGAGAAGCTGGACCAGCTTCTGCTACTAATCCTCACCCACATCCTGGAGGACCACAGCATCCCACACAAAGTGGCTGTGGTGAAGTCAATGGCTGTCATGAGTCGAAGTGAGTGCTCACTTCTCAGGAGGAAACTTAAACTGTCCCTATGCACTAAGTGGCTGTGCTATGGGAGTTCGGTGGACTGTTGGAGTACCAGCCGCAATTGGGGAAGTGAATGAGTTTCAGTGAAAGGTTGCTTCTCAAAATCAGCACACAGATCAAGGACTCCATTTGATCCCCGAGCTATCTAAAGGGTGACCCGTGGACTGCTGGAGTTTTCCTCTGGTTCCCGGTGGCTGGGATGGGTCTCGGCTTCTCAAAGCCATGGCACTGCTGCATATGCAGTGCAGCTTCTCGAAAGAGAGCTGTCCCACGGAAAAACGGTGCATTACTGGAGCTTAGCTTTTTCTCAAAGGGGAAGTCAATGAGTTGAAGTGAAAGGTTGCTTCGGAAGTCTATGGCTTTCATGAGTTTCAGTGACAGCTTGCTTCTCAAAGAGGGCGTTACAGCGGAAGAGGGGTGGGACGAGACCAGGGAGAGGAGCTGGACCAGCTGCTGCGACTAATCCTCACCCACATCCTGGAGGACCACAGCATCCGCAGTAGTGGCTGTGGTGAAGTCAATGGCTGTCATGAGTTGAAGTGAGTGCTCACTTCTCAGGAAAATTAAACTGTCCGTACACACTAAGTGGCTGTGCTATGGGCGATCGGTGGACACCTGGAGTACCACCCGCACATAGGGGAAGTCCATGAGTTGAAGTGACAGCTTGCTTCTCAAAGACAGGGTTACAGCGGAAGAGGGGTGGGACGAGACCGGGGAGAGAAGCTGGACCAGCTTCTGCTACTAATCCTCACCCACATCCTGGAGGACCACAGCATCCACAGTAGTGGCTGTGGTGAAGTCAATGGCTGTCATGAGTTGAAGTGAGTGCTCACTTCTCAGGAGGAAACGTAAACTGTCCCTATGCAGACAGTGGTTGGGGAGAGAGGCACGGCCAGCTGCGCCTCGACCGTAGGGGCTGTGCTCAAGTGTCTGAACTTGGAGTCGAAGCGAGAGCTCACTTCTCAGATAACTTGAATTGCGAGACTGGGGAGAGACGCTCGACCAGCTGCTGCAACTAATCCTCCTCACCCACATCCTGGAGGACCAGAGCATCCACCGGAGTGGCTGTGCTCAACTCGGCGCACTACAAAACGACAAGTGGCTGTGGTGAAGTCAATGGCTGTCATGAGTCGAAGTGAAAGCTCACTTCTCAGATAACTTGAATTGCGAGACTGGGGAGAGACGCTCGACCAGCTGCTGCAACTAATCCTCCTCACCCACATCCTGGTGGAACAAAGCATCCACCGAGAAGTGGCTGTGGTGAAGTCAATGGCTGTCATGAGTCGAAGTGAGTGCTCACTTCTCAGGAGGCAACATAAACTGTCCCTATGCAGTCAGTGGTTGGGGAGAGAGGCACGGCCAGCTGCGCCTCGACCGTAGGGGCTGTGCTCAAGTGTCTGAACTTGGAGTCGAAGCGAGAGCTCACTTCTCAGATAACTTGAATTGCGAGACTGGGGAGAGACGCTCGACCAGCTGCTGCAACTAATCCTCCTCACCCACATCCTGGAGGACCAGAGCATCCACCGGAGTGGCTGTGCTCAACTCGGCGCACTACAAAACGACAAGTGGCTGTGGTGAAGTCAATGGCTGTCATGAGTCGAAGTGAAAGCTCACTTCTCAGATAACTTGAATTGCGAGACTGGGGAGAGACGCTTGACCAGCTGCTGCAACTAATCCTCCTCACCCACATCCTGGTGGAACAAAGCATCCACCAAGAAGTGGCTGTGGTGAAGTCAATGGCTGTCATGAGTCGAAGTGAGTGCTCACTTCTCAGGAGGAAACTTAAACTGTCCCTATGCAGTCAGTGGTTGGGGAGAGAGGCACGGCCAGCTGTGCCTCCACCGTAGGGGCTGTGCTCAAGTGTCTGAACTTGAAGTTGAAGTGAGAGCTCAAAATTACTCCATATGAGACTGGGGAGAGAAGCTCGACCAGCGACTGCTACTTATCCCCACATCCTGGAGGACCACAGCATCCCACACAAAGTGGCTGGTAAAGTCAACGGCTGTCATGAGTCGAAGTGAAAGCTCACTTCTCAGGAGGAAACTTAAACTGTCCCTATGCACTAAGTGGCTGTGCTATGGGAGTTCGGTGGACTACTGGAGTAGCTCCCTCAATTGGGGAAGTCAATGGCTGTCATGAGTCGAAGTGAGAGCTCACTTCTCATTAAACTTAAACTGTCCCTATGCACTAAGTGGCTGTGCTATGGGCGTTCGGTGGACTGTTGGAGTACCAGCCGCAATTGGGGAAGTCCATGAGTTGAAGTGAGTGCTCACTTCTCATTAAACTTAAACTGTCCCTATGCACTAAGTGGCTGTGCTATGGGCGTTCGGTGGACTGTTGGAGTACCAGCCGCAATTGGGGAAGTCCATGAGTTGAAGTGAGTGCTCACTTCTCATTAAACTTAAACTGTCCCTATGCACTAAGTGGCTGTGCTATGGGCGTTCGGTGGACTGTTGGAGTACCAGCCGCAATTCGGGAAGTCCATGAGTTGAAGTGAGTGCTCACTTCTCAGGAGGAAACTTAAACTGTCCCTATGCACTAAGTGGCTGTGCTATGGGAGTTCGGTGGACTGTTGGAGTACCAGCCGCAATTGGGGAAGTGAATGAGTTTCAGTGAAAGGTTGCTTCTCAAAATCAGCACACTGATCGGGTCACCCAGAGGACCACAGCCTGTACGTAGTGGCTGTGCTGAAGTCAATGACTTCCATGAGTTTAAGTGAAAGGTTGCTTCTCAAAGGCGAGGACTTGCCTGTTTCATTTTCGCAGCGAGACAGGCAGCTGCAGTAACAGTCAGAACCACACACACAATGACAGCTTTTGCACAGAGGCTCATGAGTTCAAGTGACAGCTTACTTCTCAAAACCATACTTCTGGATCAGGGAGTACGTCTTCCACTCCCAGGGCACTCCAAAGGGCGACCCGTGGACTGCTGGACTTTACCTCCCTCAGTTGGGGAAGTGAATGATGAGTTTAAGTGAAAGCTTGCTTCTCAAAGACGGGTTACAGCAGAAGGGGAAGAGGAAGAGGATGAGACTGAGGAGAGAGAGAGAAGAGAGCATCCACTGTAGTGGCTTTGCTAGTGGCTGTGCTACGGGCGATCGGTGGACTGCTGGAGTACCTCCCGCACATAGGGGAAGTGAATGAGTTTCAGTGAAAGGTTGCTTCTCAAAATCAGCACACAGATCAAGGACTCCATTTGATCCCCGAGCTATCTAAAGGGTGACCCGTGGACTGCTGGAGTTTAACCTCCCTCACCCTCAATTGGGGAAGTGAATGAGTTTCAGTGAAAGGTTGCTTCTCAAAATCAGCACACTGATCGAGTCACTCAGATCCTGGAGGACCACAGCCTCTATGTAGTGGCTGTGCTGAAGTCAATGACTTCCATGAGTTCAAGTGAAAGGTTGCTTCTCAAAGGCGAGGACTCGCCTGTTTCATTTTCGCAGCGAGACAGGCAGCTGCAGTAACACTCACAACCACACACACAAGGACAGCTTTTGCACAGAGGCTCATGAGTTCAAGTGACAGTTTGCTTCTCAAAAAACCATACTTCTGGATCAGGGAGTACGTCTTCCACTCCCAGGGCACTCCAAAGGGCGACCCGTGGACTGCTGGAGAGAGGCAGCCTGGCTAGTGGTGGTGGTGCCAGGCATTGCCTTGCCCCCTGCTTGCACCTCACCTAAACACGTGCAGTCAATCATGGAGTCTTTTGGAACTGGGTGGAAAACTATCCGGATGAGTTGACTAAGCTGTACCGGACGCCACAGAAATGAAATGAACTCAAGTGCGGTGCTTTGCCCTCACAGTCAGTCACACACACGCACGGTGACAAACTCTGCCTAGTGCCTACAGAGACGAATGTAATGATTCAGAGTTGATGTTGTGAACTGTAACACAGCCACTAAATAATAAGAATAAGAATAAGAATAAGAATAAGAATAAGAATAAGAAAAATATAATAAAAATAATAATAAAAAGAAAAAACCAGCCTGCCTGAACTGTAGTGTGCCTGCCAACCCAAGGAGGGGTGGAATTAAAGGGAGCCTGCCTGTCACTCCCACGAGGGCTTGAGGGTGGGGTATCCCAGCAGGGGGAGATTGCCCTTCAGAAAGACCAGCTGCTCCACCAAGTCCGGCTCCAAGCGAGAGCGGTGAGGGGTCACTATGTCGCCCGCCATAGAGAACACCCTCTCGCTTGGAACACTGGTGGGTGGGCAGCTGAGTCGATCCATGGCCACCCGCGCCAGGTCCGGCCAAATCTGAAAACGGGATGACCAGTAGGCCAGGGGGTCCATGGAGGAGTCCTCGATGGGCTCTGACAGGTAACGCTGCACGGTGGTTGCAGCGTCATCCTGGCTGGTGGCTGGGGAGGGTCTCTGCCCAAACACGGTGTGCAGAGCCTCTTCCCAATACCCCTCGCCTGTGCTGCTGCTGGGAGGGATGCAGGTGAGGCTGCTGCTGGTGCTGCTGGTGCTGCTGCGGGGAGGGGTGGCCTGATCCTCTGCCTCACTCTGCCCCACCCTCTTGGCCCATGCCGCCCGCACTTCGCCCACCAGCGTTTCCACCCAGTGCTGCCTGCTATTTGGCCCACAAAGCCCATCCTTCACACGAGGGTCGCACATGGCTGCCAACATGTGGACCCTGTCGGTTTGGATGGGCTCCAGCCTCCGCGTCACGCCGTCCCTCAGCCTAGTCACCGCTTCGCGGACCTCGGGCTCGAAGCGCCTGCCGGTGACGGGATCCCTGTACTCCAGAAAGTCGCCCATCTGTTTCTGGAGATGCCTGCATACAGGGATCACCTGGCTGAGGAGGGCAGAGCTTTTGCTCAGGGTCTCGGTGGCGTTCAGGAACGGCTTGAGGACCGCCACCAGCTGGGACATGGCGTCCCACTGCTGCTTGCCCATGTGGTGGACGCCCATGTCCCTGACCCTGAACAAGTCGTGGATGGCACGCTGTTGCTCCACCATCCGCTCCAGCATCAGGTAGGTGGAGTTCCAGCGTGTCACCACATCCTGCACTAGCCTGTGCTGCGGGAGATTCAACTCCTCCTGCTTCTCCCGCAGCAAGCGACTGCCCTTGACGCTGTGGTGGAAATGGCCTGCCACCTTTCTGCAGCTCTCCAGGAGGTTACGGATCCTGGACAGGGGACCGAGGTTGGGCTTGCTGCTGCCCATCCCAAGGCCATCCCTCACCACCAGGTTCAAGACGTGCGCGATGCAGCGGACGCCCTCGAATCCGCCGTCGCGCACCGCCTTCACCATGTTGGCTCCCCCGTCCGTGACCATGTAACCGCGGGTGACCTTCTGCCCAGCTAGCCACCCATCCACCATGCGGTTCATGGCCTCCGTAATCTCCACTGCCGTGTGGGACTGGTCCATCACTTGCGTGTGGAGGAGGGCCCAGCAGTAGCCCTCCTTGCCAGTCCCTGTAGTGCTGGATCCTTCCTGCCCCACGGCTGCCCACCAGTGTGCCGTCAGGGACAGGTAAGCGTGCACTCCGCCCTCGCTGGACCAAATGTCCGAGGTGAAGTGCACCATCCGTGCCTCTGCCTGGCACAGACGACCCAGCACTAACTCCCTGCAGGAACGGTACAGGGAAGGCACCACCCGCCTGCTCAGGGTGGTGCGACACGGCAGCTTATAGTATGGCACCACAAGCGCCATCAGCCTCTTGAAGCCTGCGTTGTCGACGAGGCTGAATGGCTGGTCGTCCAACGCCACCATCTCACCGATTGACGTGGTGATCTGGGAGGGCGTTGGAAAACGCCATCTTGTGGTTCCATACTTCCCCCACCCCATTTCCGGCAGGGTTGCCTGCCTAACCCTTGTGGGGATGGGAGATGGAGAGCTGAGACTGGAAGTGCCAGCAGCAGCAGCAGCAGCAGCAGCAGCCGCCGCCTTCGGCTTTCCCCTGGAACCAGTCGCCTTGCCCGCCTCTTTCCCCAGCAAGACCGACTGGTGCTGCCTCTTAAGATGCATCTTCATGCTGCTGGTTCCATAATGCCCTGTCGATGAACCCCTGCTTAGGCTGAGTTTGCAGTGGCGACAGACAGCAAAGCGGGGATCCGCTCCCAACTCAAAGTGGTCCCACACGATGCTTGTCTTTCGTTTCCGTGGTGACACCACCAATTGCCCGCCTGAGCTCTCTGGTGTTGCCACAGAAACAGGGGTGTGGGATGAGACTAGGGAGAGAGCCTCGGCCTGCTGCTGCTCCTCCTCAGCCCCCACATCCTGGAGGCCCACCGCCTCCTCCTCCTCCCCCCCCTCCACTGTGCTGAGGACCTCGTCTAGGTCCATCATCGGGCTCGTGGGCTGAAAGGAGAATGAAGGAGTTGGGGATACTCCTCCTCCTCTAATGGCACTGCTGCCACATGCCTCTTGCAAACGGGCACTTTTCCCATTCCCACCCTCAAAAAGAGAACGCCGGGCACAAGTTGCAGAAGAGAGTGGCTCTGCCTGCTGCTTGTCCTGCTTCTGTTTTGGAGCAGTCAGCCAAGGAGTTGCCCGTTTGAGTTTCACAGGAGGAGAGGAAGCCTGCTTACTGCTGGCAGCCTGAGCCTTGCTGCTTTCAGCACGCCTGCTTCCTCTTTTCATGATGACTAACAAAATATTAATACTACTAATACTATGTATAAGGTACTACTAAGAATATGTATAAGAAGAATATAATATGTTTAAATGTAGGGAAATGGGACAAGAAGAATAAAATATACTACTACTAATATGTATGAGAATATACTAATATATATATATACTACTAAGAATATCTACAAGAATATAATAATATGTTTAAGAATATTACTAATAAATGTAGGGAAATGGGACAAGAAATGGGACAACCACTACTATAAGAAGAACAAAATATGAATACTACTACTAATATGTATGAGAATGTATACTAATAGACTACTAAGACTATGTAAAAGAATATAATAATAATATGTTTAAGAATAGGGAAATGGTGTGCGTATGCTTTCCCCAAAATGCTCAATCTGTGGCTGCACAAAAGCAGCCCACTCTGTCCAAGTTACACAGAGAAGAAAAAGAGAATCAAATTTTTTTGGTATATTTTGGTATATAGAAGATAGAAGGAAACACAATCAGGATTTAAGAGAGGGGAGGGGGGAAAAGAACCAACCACTACTATAAGAAGAACAAAATATGAATACTACTAATATGTATGAGAATGTATACTAATAGACTACTAAGACTATGTAAAAGAATATAATATAATATGTTTAAGAATAGGGAAATGGTGTGCGTATGCTTTCCCCAAAATGCTCAATCTGTGGCTGCCTGTTGAACTTGACAAAAGCAGCCCACTCCGTCCAAGTTACACAGAGAAGAAAAAGAGAATCAATTTTTTTTGGTATATTTGGTATATAGAAGATAGAAGGAAACACAATCAGGATTTAAGAGAGGGGAGGGGGGAAAAGAACCAACCACTACTATAAGAAGAACAAAATATGAATACTACTAATATAATATGTATGAGAATATATACTAATAGACTATGTGAAAGAATATAATAAAATATGTTTAAGAATATAAATGTAGGGAAATGGGACAAAAAGTGTGTGTATGCTTTCAAAAGAAAGCTTTCACAAAAGCAGAACAGTCAGGCTTTAATACAGGGAAGGGGGGGGCAACCAACCCAACCACACACTCCAAAATTCAAAAATAAAGTTTATATTAAATCAAAGTAAGGGGAAAACACAGGGCAAACTAAGCTACAAGTCAGAAAGAAGCAAACAAACACACACACGCGCCAAACTAAACCTATCCTAATCTATCTCCAAAGTCCAAAGCAGGAGCACTAACTAACTAAGTGTTCCCTCCACGAACGCCAACCCACAAAGAGACACAAAACAGAAAGTTCTCAGGGTGGGTCTGCCTTAGTCCCCCCTCCAACGCTGGGATTGGAGGAGGATGCTTTCTGAGGAGATCAATTCTCATCAGGATTGGGAGTTGAATGTGCCTGTCATCGCTTCCAAAAAAATAAAAAAATAAATAAAAAAAACCCAAACCCCGATTTTTAACAAAATATTGCACGTGAACCACAGCACGCAGAAAGTTGAGAGTAGTCTCAAAATGACCCCCATCCACGACTCTCTGTGCACAAGAATTTTCAGAATGATAGCTTAAACCCCCCCCAGTTATCCCCGATTCTTTCCCTCAATGCAATCCTATGGGCGAAAAGCCGAAACGCAGTTTGAGCCGCGCGGTTGACCCGATTTTCAAAAAAATATAGCACGCGACACGGACAACGCAGAGAGGTGAGAGTGGTCTCAAAATGACCCCCATCCACGACTCTCTGAGCACAAGAATTTCCAGAGCGATAGCTTCAAAAACATCGTAGTTATGCGCGATTATTTGCCGCAATGCAATCCTATGGTGAAATGTTTTCAAGATGGCGACCGGAGCGCTCCGCCTGAACTCGGAGCTCCGAAAAATGGTCGCTTCTCTTCGCCTTGCTTCTAGGGGGTCCACGGTCCGCTCCTACTCCGCCTCTGGGTAAGGCGGAGCAGGCCAATCCGCTACTGCTTCTACGCTCCTAATCGGAGCGGAGCACATCCCTACTACTCACATATCTGAAGAAAGCCTTTTTATTGCTTTTAGCATCCCTCGCTAATCTCAGCTCATTCTGAGCTTTAGCCTTCCTGACGCCATTTCGGCACTTTTGCGCCACTTGTCTGTACTCTTCTTTTGTAGCCTGGCCTTCCTTCCACTTCCTATATTTATCCCTTTTTGTTTTCAGGTCATCTCTAAGCTTTTTGTGGAGCCACATTGGTTTCCTTCGTTGTCTTCTATCTTTTCTCCTTGTTGGAATTGTTTGTAACTGTGCCTTTAAAATTTAAAAAGAGAGAATAATAGTTTGAAATGGGAGATCAGGGTCACCAGGACCACAGTATACCCAGGCCATATCCAAGCCCTCCAAACATGGCTGCTAACCCCCCTCAAAAAACCAAACAAACCAGATACTGGAATCAAATTCACTCATTTTATGTGTCATCTAGCTCTAGTCACAATTATCCTATTTACTCTACAATTGTTTTCTATCTGTCTGTTGTTATCCTTTGGCAATTGCCTGTGAACCTAAACTTAAAGGGTTTGAACACCTACCCCAATACCAAGAGATGGGTGAGAAATACAGATTTTATGTGAGTTTACAAAATTCACTCTTTCTGAACCAATAAGTGAAACAGAACACAGTTGGGCATTGATGTGAACATTTTTAATGTGATTCAATTCTCTATGCTCCCCCTCCAAATATGCTGAAAAAAGCACACTCTAGGGAAAAGGCCACATAAAAATCAACACACTGGGGGAAAGTGCACACAAAAATGTGCACAATACCTAAAGTTATTCACATAAGCTGACTGTAATAGGGAAAATAGATTGAAAATGAACGAGAACAGTAGCAAAAAGTGCATACAGGAGACTGGTAGGATTGTGTACAAAAGTGCATATGAATGTTTTTGCAGATTTTTTTTTTAAAACAACTTTGTACAGTAATGGGGAATTGGGTTGAAATGAACTTAAAGTTGGAAAAATGAGAAACTGAGCAGAACTGAAATTGACAGATTCGCCCATCCCTACCAATGCCTAAAGAATGCTGTTAGGATAGGAAGACTGGGATATATCCATTACAGCAACTATCTGCATTTTATTGAACTCTTCCTTGAACTTGTTAGGGATGTCCAGCATGGGGAAATCTGGCTCTATTGGCAGCTGATGGATTTCTTTGGAGCTCTTGGCTTGGCTTGCATTTGTGAGCTGAGTGGTGGGCTCCCCACCAGAACTCTTGGACTCTGCAAATTTCCCTGCCAGGGGCCCAGCAGCAAGAAAGGAGACTTGTGCACAATGACCAGCAGAGGCAATTCCAGTTCATGTCATTGTGTGTAAAAGGCCTTTGCTAGACCTACCGTAAAATCCGCAACGGAGGAGGGGAGAGCCCACGATGCAACTATCGCGAGCAGTCGCCCTAGTCTAGATGTCAGATGCGACGAGCTAAAAGAAAGACCTGTCACGTCTGCCATTTTTAAATTTTCTTAAAGGGGTGATGCGCACAAATGCTCGTGTGCTCAGGTAAGTTTTTTTAAAAAATTAGTTTGATTTTCCTGCTTTCCCCACCCTACCCCCAATGATCGCAGCTTCTCCCAGCTACGTGCGAGTAATTGCATAGAGCCGGGAAAAGCCACGGAACGGGCTACACGCTCATGGACGTGGGCTCAGCCTGAGACTGTGGGAAAAGGGTAGACTGTATCCTGGGGCCAGGGAGGATTGATCCCTCCCTGAGCCTGGGATCCCCTGTGCGTCATCTGGATGCACAGGGGCAATCCCGGGTATCAGCCCGGGATATAGCCTGGTCTAGCAATGGCCAAAGTCTCCCTTCTCCCTGTCAAGACTGATCTCTTCCAGCAGGCCTATCCAGTAGAATTTTAGGATACTTTTAGTATGCTTTTAGTATGCTTTTAGTATGTTTTTTAACAGTGTATACTACGTTTTTAATTAGTATTTTATGTATTTTATGCTTGCTGTTGTTCCCCGCCTCAATCCAATCAAAGAGGCGGGTTAGATGATGATGATGATGATGATGATGATGATGATGATATTAATTATTATTATTATTATTATTATTATTATTATTATTATTATTATGTTGAGGCACTGACAGGGAGCAGGGAGACTTCACATACACAACTGCCTGCAGCTGCTCATTGTGCAGAAAAGTTTCCCTTCTCCCAGCTGGGGTCTGAGCAGGGAGAAGGGAAACTTTTACACACAATGACCGTTCGCTGGAAATGTCCACTGCTGGTCATGGTGTGCAAGTCTCCTTTCTCCCTGTTGACACCCCAGCATGGAGAAGGGAAGCTTTTACACTCAATGGGCCCATTCAGAAGAAACCCTAAACCATGACTTTAACCATTGTGAATAAGACATTTTGCTTTATTCACCGTAGTTAAAGCCATGGTTTAAGATGTCTCCTGAACACGGCTTGGCTTTCTGACTTAACCAGAATAAGGCTTTATGCTTTATTCACCATGGTTAAAGCCATAGTTTAAGTTGTCTTCTGAACACAGCCCAGCTTTCTGGCTTAACCACCATGGTTAAAGCCATGGTTTAAGGTGTCTTCTGAACACAGCCCAGCTTTCTGGCTTAACCACCATGATTAAAGCCATGGTTTAAGGTGTCTTCTGAAAGGGGCCAGTGACAGGCAGTGGGCAATTCCAGCACCATCATTTGGCATAAAAGTCTCCCTTCTTCATACTGGGGGACTGACAGGGAAGCAGGGAGACTTTTCCACACAGTGGAAACCATTGGCAGCAGCAAGGACAGCACCATGGCTTCTTCCCTCCCTCCTGCTCCCGCTATCATGCACTGACCTCTCTGAACAACTCTCTTGAGTAAGAGAGTTGTGTGGAATGGCTGGCAATGGCAGCAGTGGGCATCCGAGAGCTGTCCTGGTTTGGCACAGGTTGAGCTGGGCCATCTCACAGCTGAGTAAGGCAGAGTCTGAGGGCGCAAGCTGCCAAAACCTTTGTGCCCTTGACCTCCCGGATGGATGGATCTGACATCCCTAAGCCTTGTTATTCAAGAAAATTAAAGACTGGAGGAGGGTTGGATTTTTCTGAGTGAGAGTCTAGTTTTAAGTCCGAACTCTCAGATGGTTGCCAAGCTTACAGCGGTAAAGAGAGAAGGGTCTCCCTCCTCCTTGAACTTTCTCTTCAACATTGCCTTTTGGTATTATTGAATTTAGCTTTAGATGAGTTTTAAATGGGCTGCATTCCTAAGCAATTCGGCTCCAGGACTGGGTGTTCCTGCAGCTTAGTAACACAACCCAAAGTGGGTGATAAACTCTAATAGAGAAAGGACTTCATTATGCTGTTGCCATGACAAGGCAGAAACAGACTATAGACAAGAGCTTAACATTGTACACTTGTTCAGAAACATGTAAACAATTTATTTCCTTTGAACAGCCACTTTGAAAATACTCCTGTGTAACTCAAAATCTGTGGGCCAAACTCCACATGACCTGATGAAAATCTCCCCTTCAAACTGCTGTTTGCGGCTAGTGTTACCGCTGGAAGCTTCTTTCCATCATGGTGCCAGGAAGTGATTTTCATCTGAAACATGGCGGGGCGGGCAGGGAGAAAAGAGTATGGAGATGAACCGATATAGTCCTCTTGCTGAACATGTGCAAGTCTGGACCAAGCCAGCTCCTGCATGGAATCCACCTGGAAAGCCCAAGTACGCTGTTCCTGGTTCTTTGTAGGAATAAATGAATGCTATCATGTTTCAAAATAGAGTTCCATGTATATGTACATTGGGACATTTTAATATTTTTTTAGTGCAATCGAAGGTGAATCTGCAAGGTCATGTTCAGTTGTCCAAAGAGTGGGGATATGCTCTACTCATAATGACACATATTAAAAATACATAGTTACACACATTAAAAAAAGAAGAGTGAAGCAGAGGGACCAAGACTACTGATAAAAAGAGAAACTCCAGAGTTGGGAAGCTTCAGAGGAGCGACATACTAGACGCAATGCAGAAGAAATACTGTATGATTGGCATCTCTATAGTGTGTGTGTGTGTGTGTGTGTGTGTGTGTGTGTGTGTGCGCACGCATGTGCATACATTTGCACATGTGAGTGTGGGAGACAGAGAGGCTACAAATTAGCAGCACCATGAAGTCTTCTGAAAATACGGGATCTGCTGTTCTGGGAATGACATTTTGTCTCCTTCCTTGTCACTTCCCTGATCTAAATTCCTCCCAAATATCCAAATCAGCCATTACTTCCATGGGAGGGGAGAAGAGTACAGATGCTGTACCTGCAGATAGATAGATAGATAGATAGACAGACAGACAGACAGACAGACAGATCTATCCTTCAAAACTAAACGTGTGTGTGTGTGTGTGTGAATTTAGGTCAAGGAAAGGGTGAAGGAGGGAAAATATTCCTTTTTCTACTCTCCCAATGCTCATAGTAGCCATGTGGAACAACTAATTAGAAGTGGGGGAAGGAAGTCCAAACCTCACGGGAGGGCCATATCACAAATATCCCACATCATGTCTAATTTGCCCCAGAGTCAGTCAGTCAGTCAGTCAGTCAGTCAGTCTTTCTTACTTTCTTTTCCTCCCTTCCCTCCTTCCTCCCTTCCTTTTATCCTTCTGTATATCAGTCTCTCATGCTGCACGTTCAAGAGACTGGATTGGATCCAAACTTAGTCGTACTTAGAGATGACTAACTTATATCTCATTGATTTCAATAGGTCTACTCTAAGTATGAGTATAGATCCAACCCACTGATCAGGTAGTGTGCGGGTTTGGAAAAAGAACTCTCTCTCTCTCTCTCTCTCCTTTCCACCTCTCTCTCCCCCTCTGGCCATGTTGTGTTACTAATGTGCAGTAATGGTGTGGTTGGAAAGTCGTTTGCACTCCCCCCACCTCTCTCTTTTTTTCTTCCTGCAGTATTATTAAAACTGCTCCATCACTGGCTGTAATGGGAGCGTCTGTATTTTCTCCCTCGCCTGTATCCCTGACATGACATAATGCCTGCCCTCACCGAGACGCTATAACACCAAGGTAATTGAAACATAACTCACCGTAAATTACAGGCCGCTGTTCCAGGCAGGGGCCCAGCCACGCTTCCTAGGGCACATTCCAACTTGAAGTTAAGCATTGCTTTAAAAGAGATGCTTAGGCAAAACAAAGCCATTTGAGGTACAATACAGGCATGGGAGTGGAGTTGTGTGGGGGAAGCATTCAAACTTGCATGGAGACATGGAGACTTGCTCTCTGTTGGGTAGGGTCAGAAATAGCCTTAGCTGGAGAGACTCAAAAGGCTCAGGGGAAATGGGATCCTGGTTAACAGCCTTTGAGAGGCATTCGTAACTAATGACTCTTTAGTGGTCTGCATGAAATGAGTTGCCTGGCCTCATCCCAAGACCTGGAAAGCAAGAGTCCCAAACAGTCCAGATGTAATTCCAGGATTTGCTTTGTTTTTCTTAGCAAAGAGGGATCAACAGGTCAAGGTTCCATCTCAGATTGGGAAAGAGAAAGTGTGGTGCACTGGAGCTTAGCATGGATGAGAGATCTGGGCGAGATCTACACCAAGCAGGACATAACACTATGAAAGTGGTTTGAAAATAGTATATGGAATGTGTCAATGGGCCCCAACAGTAGTCAGTGCATTTCAGTACTGTAATAAAGCAGTAGCACAGATCCTACAATAGTATCTTTAACATTCAAAATTATAATCTGATCCTAAACCATTGTTACCTGGAGATAAATGCCATTGAATTCAGTGGGGACCCAGCATCGTGATGGCAAGCAAGGAGAGTATGAGAGGTTGACAGATGGCTGAGCACAGGAGTCCCCATTGCCTATCAATCCCTCACACTTTCAACCCTTGTAAGGAGAGTGTGAGGAGTTGGTGGGCGGCAGAGGAGTGTGAGCTTGCCTGACTCATTGTGCAATGCGTTGGGAAGGCATGGGAATCCATGGCCTGGTGTCCAAGCAGCTGAGCTGGCAATTTCCTGCCAGGCTTTGAATCCCAAACGGATGCCTGTGCCATCTCTAACCTAGCAAGCTCCCAGTTATGATTAGGGATGGGGGAGAAATTCATTCAGTTCATATTTTAATGCAAACTTATCTAATTTTGCAGTTTCGAACCACTATACAACCAGAACTCAGTAATTGTGCAAAATCTGCACTTCTCCAAATTGAGCAACAGAGTTCTCTAATAAAAAGAAAGTGCACAAAAGTGCAAAAACCAGGGGAAAATCATGTCCAAAATAAATTATGTTAGGAAGATTGCTTGCAAGAACTGCATACAAAATACCTGTATTAAGAGAAATATGCATGGAAATGCTTATGAATTTTCATGCAAACTTTTTTTAAAATTTATTTATAAAGAGCCCTCCTCAAGATGGCAGCTTATTGTGGAGCTGGCATTGTCCTCTCCAAACCATTTCCGACCGGGAAAGCGGGGGTGAAGTTGACAGAGCCTCTGGCATGAGGAAGGCTCCCTTAGCAGGCAGGCTTCGTCAGTAGCCTAATTTTTCCCAGTTTCCTGACTGGGAAAGGTAGGTGGCATTGTGGGTGGGTGAATTAATGCAAAATTTGTGTGTGTGTCAAAAAATGCTCCCTTTATTTTATTTTTCCCCGAGGACAATCAAAAGGCATGGAGGTGATTGTGGGAGGATTTTGAGACATTTTAAAAAGTTATTGTTATCTAGGCCCACAGTTCAAATTCGTTCATGAAAGGCAAGGATACCAGCCTAGTCTGCACGCTCTCTCCCACTATGTCTCCTACTCTGAGGGCCTCATAGAGGTTGGAGGCTGTTGGAGGCCAGATGTGGAGGTCTGGCAGGCCAAATTCAGCCCAAATTCCCCACCTGTCACCTTAGTAACAATAGTCCTCCACCTTCTCAGGGGTACCTCCTATTTGCAGTCATGTGGGAGCTGCAATAATGGGGTGGACCCTAGACCTTTCTGGAAAGGACTTGCTTGTGACTTGGGCAAGTGTGCAATGGAAGCAGGACACCCCCCACAAGTCAGTGCAACACTTCAAACCCGGAAGATCAGGTCACCAAGGGGGCAATTTCCTCCCCTTTTCTAGAGCTGTCACAGGGTAATTTGTGCTCACTTAACACTGACAGCTCTCAAATCACTTCCTGAGTGAAGGGGGGAACTGACAAGTTGTTTGACAAGAACAGAATATGGCTTGGCTGGGCTAAGTGAAGTAACATGGAGAGGTTAAAACTTTTATGGTGACCATATGAAAAGGAGGACAAGGCTCCTGTATCTTTAACAGTTGTATCGAAAAAGGAATTTGAGCAGGTGTCATTTGTATATATGGAGAACCTGGTGAAATTTCCTCTTCATCACAACAGTTAAAGATGCAAGGGCCCTGCCCTCTTTTAAATCTGGCCACTCTAGTATAGCTCCTGAACTTTAACTGTTGTAATGAAGAAGGAATTTCACCAGGTTCTCCATATATACAAATGACACCTGCTGAAATTCCCTTTTCTATGCAACTGTTAAAGATACAGGAGCCCTGTCCTCCTTTTCATATGGTCACCCTATTATTATTATTATTATTATTATTATTATTAATAATAATAATAATAATAATAATAATATTTATTTATATAGCGCCATCAATTTTCATGGTGCTGTACAGAACAAAATAAAACAAAATATAAAACACCCTGCCATATGGCTTACATTCTAAAATCACAGTAACAAACAAACAGGGAGGGGAAAGGCCAACCAGCATGGGGGACAATAAAACAAATAATAAAAACTAGTATCGTCACACTACAGATTATAAGAGGAATATGCCTGCGGGGCTATGCAGTGGGCACAGGTGGACTTCCAATGGTTCGCAGTTGCAAAAGAGTGGAAATAAAATAATAATTTAAAAGACACAATATTTGTGCACATTTTAAGACAACACCCCCATGCACAAATTGCAAATGGCAGAACCCAGGGGGGAAATGTGCAAACATTTTCCCAGAGTCTGAAAAAAACCAAAATCTGATTCGGTCCATCCCCAAGTTAACAGATCGAACACACTGTAGAAATCTGTCAGGCTTAAATGGAATGGATGTCCAGTGATGGATATCCCTATGGTAAATAAAAGCTCTATGAAGAGAGACTGAAGGAACTGGTCATGATTAGCCTGGAGAAGAGAAGGCTGAGGGGAGACATGGTAGCACTCTTCAAATACTTGAAAGGTTGTCACCCAGAGGAGGGCCAGGATCTCTTCTCGATCCTCCCAGAGTGCAGGACATGGAACAACGGGCTCAAGTTACAAGAAGCCAGATTCTGGCTGGACATCAGGAAAAACATCCTGACTGTTGGAGCAGTAAGACAACGGAACCATTGACCTAGGGAGGTTGTGGGCTCTCCCACACTAGAGGCCCTCAAGAGGCAGCTGGACAAGCATCTGTCAGGGATGCTTTAGGTTGGAGTCCTGCATAGTCAGGGGGTTGGACTCGATGGCCTTATAGGCCCCTTCCAACTCTACTATTCTATGATTCTAAATAAATAAATAAATATTAGTCACTTGTAATGAAATGAATGCTATTCTTTCAAAATGCTATGAAGCCACAATGGTGCAGTTAGGTAATTTCAGACTTCAAAATGTGGTAAGCCAGGCCTGCTGTGTTTGGTGACCGTCGTCATCCTTCTGCGCCGCAGGGCCTCGGACCTGTATTCCAATGTCCTGCCCATGGAGCAACCTTGTGAGGTCAATTACACTTGGTTACATGATGATGTGATTTAAAGTGTAAAAGCGAGATAAGGTAGAAAGTGAAGATTTCTGTGAAGAGTATTAAACAACCCAAATGGAAATGTTTGAAGCACTATAACAAAATAGAATAATGCTAACCAGCACACAACTGCTAAAATATTAAATGATTTCAAAAGAACTGGGGTGGTAAACAGACATTTTATGTAACTTATCATAGGTGAACAAACATTTTATATAAATTATATACTATGGTTGGTCAAGAACTCACCACTCCTACAGATTTGGATTTTCTGGCTGGGAATCTAAGTCAATCCTTTTTTTGGAGAACTAAAAACTCTTTTTGAAAACTGAGGAACAAATTCAACAAATCCTCCTCTTTCCTCACCCATAAACTGTGTCAGGTTGCTGTGATATTCTGACTCTGACAAAGCAGTTGTGGAATAGGTGAAAGAAGTTGGAGGCCTGTAGTTCCATTATCACTGTTTTTGTAAACTTTTCATGTTTGGTTATTGTTAACAATTTGTTTAGTTTCGTAAACACTTGATGATTGCAAAACAATTTGTTTTTTGTAAATTATCATTGCATTCTTATGTTTAATATATAAGTTATATAAAATGTTTGTTCACCCATGATAAGTTATATAAAATGTCTGTTTACCACCCCAGTTCTTTTGATATCATTTAATATTTTACCACTTGTGTGCTGGTTAGCGTTATTCTATTTTGTCAGTTCCAACTGCTGCCTTCTGTATTGTTGTATGGAGCACTATAACATACATATAGTTTGGAAGTTTAAAGCAGAACTTTTTTTTAAAAAAAAGTGAAAAGTTTCGGCTCTGCTCTAGAGTAACTCCTCTGGAGAGAGAGAAAAAGTCAGAAATGTATAAATCTCAGTTTAAAAGGAAAAGAAAAAAAGCATTCCCACCCCTAAGGTAGATTTGAGGCAAATCCAAAACTAACTGTGACCTAGTCAACATTGTGGCCCGGCCTTTAAAAACTCATGCCTTTAAGAATTAATTTGCTTTTTGACAGCTAGATAAATGTGCTCTTGGGTGTGTTCCATCGGCTGGATAGATCCACTCAAGTTTGGACACTGCAGGTGACACATGTTACTGAAAGCTATTTCTGCAGGGCTATGGGAGACGAGGACTGGCTGTGGAGGGATGAGCTTTCTGATGAATGGGAGAAGGAGTGAACTTTTCAATACATGCAATGTACATCAAAGGCCACATCCTGTTCTGAACAAATAGGGCCTTCGGGTAAGAGAAGTCTGTGGTGGACAAAACGTTACATCAATCTCGGCTGTGTTGCACAATACAAAGATGTTTCTCTTGCAGCATTAATGATTGATACTCTTATAAAAAAGCAGAAAATGTCCTCCATAAACATTACTCTATTGATCCCTCGCAACCTGCAGCACCTTCACTTATCCCATACCTCTGAGATTTCCATACTAAGCACATATCAATTTTGACCTGACATCTCAAAGGCTGAGTCTTTCATTTTTAATGACCTTTTCACAAGTCCCTCCCCTACGTAAAATATCATGTGGGAAACAGAAGTCATGGCAGATGGGTTTCGCTTCACTCCTAGGTTCCGTTCGCATGATATTTGGCTGGGATTCCAATCATGATGGATTTTGTCCCTTGGGGGCTTATTGCTTTGGCCTGAGGCTTATGGCTTGATTTTTGGCTTTTCATCTCCGATACCTACCTGTTCTGCTCACAAGCTTCCTTTAAGTGCTTTCTGCTTATGGCACATTATGACTGGCATTATGTGGCTATGTCAGAGCTGGGCTATGGACGGTAGTCTGGAGTGAGCCAGGAACTAGGAAGCAGGACCAAAGAATAAGTCAGGAGTCAGGATTGAGGAGCAATCAAGATCAGCAAGAAAACCAAAAAGCAGGACTGGAGCATAAGCCAGGAGTCCAGAACTAAGGAAGAACTAAGGAAGAACCAAAATGCAAGAGCTCAGGGAGACCTTATTGATTAGGGATGTGTTCCGCTTCTAATCGGACCGGCGAATTAGAAGTGGAGCGGGGTGCTTCGCCTCCCCTTAAGGCGGAGGCGAAGAGGATTGGGGGGCCGGCGGAGCGTGGCAAAGAGGATCGAGGTGAAGTCGGATCCTTCGCCTCGATCCGGAGCTCCGCCAGAAAGGTAAGTGGGGTTTACCGGGCCCTGCCACTGTCGCCCATGCGGCGACAGTGGCAGGGCCCGGTAACCCCCCCTCCTCTCCCTTACCTGCCTCCGTCCGCGGTCCCTCGGCTTCTTCAATTGAGCCTGCGGTTCAACCGCAGGCTCAATTGAAGAAGCCGACGAACTGCGGACGGAGGCAGGTAAGGCCCCCCTCCCCCTTGGTCCCTTACCAGGCTCTGCCGCCATCGCCGCACGGGCGGTGATGGTGGCAGGGCCCGGTAACCCCCCCGCTTTCCTCTCTCTTACCTGCCTCCGTCTGCAGTCCGTCGGCTTCTTCAATTGAGCCCGCTGTTTAACCAGGAAGTCTGGGCCGCACTTGCGGTCCAGAGTTCCTGGTTGAACCGCGGGCTCAATTGAAGAAGCCGACGGACTGCGGACGGAGGCAGGTAAGGCCCCCCTCCCCCTTGGTCCCTTACCCGCCTCTGCTGCCATCACCGCATGGGCGGCAACGGCGGCAGGGCCCGGTAACCCCCCCCGCCCTCCTCTCCCGGCCTTACCTGGCACCACTCCCCTCCACTGCAGAGCTCCAACGTGGAGCCAGAGCTCCGCGGCGAAGAGGAGCGGAGTATGGGCGGAGCGGTGCAGAGTGGAGCGGGCCGATCCAAAATTTTCGGATCGGCCCACGGGGCAGAGCGGGGGGTCCATGCACACCGCTATTATTGTTCAAGAAAATGCCTATTGAAACAGGATATCCATGTATACTCCTTCCTGCCCAGAATGATCCAATGACCAGCCTGGGAAGGTGGAGTCAGCCCAGAGCCAGAAGGTTTTTCATTGAGTTAGATGGCTCACCACACAGGACAGTGGTCAACACTTTGAGAGGTTGCAGTTATTCAACTTGCCACATGGGGCAGTGGCCAGCGGTTTTTGACAGGCTAGCTTGTAGGGTATGGGTGGATGCTTATGAGTTACAGAACACCTTTGAGCCCCTTGATGACCCCTAAGTCCCTGTGATTCAGGAAAGAACCTGAAATACACACACACACACACACACACACACACACACACACACATGCACACGGACGCACACACTGCAATCTAGCAAATATCTAGGTTGTGCTCTCTCTCTCTCTCTCTCTCTCTCTCTCTCTCTCTCTCTCTCTCTCTCTGTATTTTAGATGCATTTTAGATTAATCACAGGGAGTTAATTTAAGTAGTCTTAATTATGTCCTGGAATCTAGTGAAGTAAGCCAAAAGTTCATTTGTAATGGGTTATGCATTACAAATCAAGGTGTCAACCCAATTGAAACTTGAATACTGTGATCAAAGTTACTAGAATTTCCCAGTGTAAATGGGAAACTCCCCACCACACCTGAAAACCCCCCACCCTAAAAATCAGGAAACATCTTTTTTCTGAGCCAATTCAAACTTAGATTGAATGTCAACAGCCACGGGGAAAATACATTTTCCACAGCCTGCTTGTTACCTGGAGTGTTTTGCTGACAGATGGCTTCCTTCCTACCTCCTACTTGCTACTGTCAGCCCAGCAATAGCCACATAGCTAGGGCAGAGGGAAAGAGATTTGGGGGTCAATTTATGGATGAGTAGGGAGAAGACCTGTGTGTGTGTGTGTGTGTGTGTGTGTGTGTGTATATGTGCATGCTATGCATCTGGGAGGGGAGATGATTTCCCCTACTGGTGAACACTCATTTGTAAGGGTTCACAAAAAAGTATTAAGAACACCTTAGTCTAGGGATGGCCCATCTAGTCCACAGGGCATTGGTCAAGGACCCTCTCTCAAGGGGGGGACGGGGTGTTTATCAAATTTGCTGATGGCAGGATAGCTAATTTCTTAGAAGACAGAAACAACATTCAAAATGATCTTGATATGTCAAATCAAAGCAAATCAAATCAAAAGAAGATGGGGGATGCCTGGCTTGGCAACAGCATGTGTGAAAAAAAGATCTTGGAGCTGTGGTGAATCGCAAGCTGAATATGAGTCAGCACTCGGATATGACTGCAAGAAAGGCAAATGCAATTTTAGCTTGTATCAATGGAGGTTTAGTTTCTAAATCATGGGAAGCAATAGTTCCAGCCAAACTGCACTCGTCAGACTTCACCTCAAATCCTGTGTCAAGTCTTGGACAGCATACTTTAAGAAGGATTCAGATGAACTGGAACAAGTTCAGAGAATGGCAACAGGGTTGATCAGGAGACAAGAAGCCTCTGAGAAAAGATGGAAGGAACTATGAGAAGTGAAGACTGAGGGGAGATATGACAGCACTTTTCAAGTACCTAAAGGGGTGTCTATAACCCCAGACTGTAGGATACAAAATAACAGTCTCAAGTTACAGAATTTGGTTGAACACCAGATAAAATTTCTTAGCAGTCAGAGTAGTCTGACAATGGAACCAACTGCTGAGGGAGGTGGCGTGCTCTCCATCACTGGGGGCATTCAAGCAGAGACTGGGTATTCATCTAGCAGGGATGCTTTAAGCTGGATTCCTGGACTGAGCAGGAGGTGGACTTGATGGCCTAAATGGGTCCTTCCAACTCTTATGATTCTGTGACACTATCTTCAACATTCATCAAAGATAACATCAGGGATTCCCATGTGTGTTCCCCACTCTCATTAATAGGGAAATCAGCATGCAGAGGAATCCTTGATGTTCTATCTAATCAGTGATAGGGAGGGGGTTTCCCTTAGCGTTGCACTGTCCTTCCCAGTTGGGATGCAGGGTGGCACACAATGGAATCCCACTGTTATCTATGATTAATGATAGGAAATAACAGAGGGGGTTCTTCTCTGCTCCAGCTTCACCCACCCTGCATCCTCCCCAATAGGGGAACATGGATAGCAAGCAAAGCTGCCCTGGCTGAGGCTCCTACTGGTACCTGAATTGGGAACCCATGTGGGCTTTTCCCAGTTGGGGAAAGCAACAAACACACAGAATTCAAAATAAAAATCAATAAATTCAATCAAACTTTGCTAGTTATGGGTTATCTACTTGGGTAGAATCTTGGGTTTTAGAGTTTATGCAGAGTTCATTCCAGAAAGGGTGGTCTGGGAGAAAACATCTTGGCTTCCCGATTAGATATTGCTTAAAACTTCACTTTTATGGGAGTCAGAGATCAGTAAAAGCTGGTCTGTTACTGGAGACTGACTGCTGTTTTTCCCCAGTAGTATGATGCCCTCTATTTTTGATATCAGTGGTCTAGCTAGCAAATTGGAAAATTACATAGTAGCTGGATCACCTTCTTAACAACTCCAAACTTATATTTCAAAAGAGAGCACCTGTTTTAACCAGGCTGGCATTTGTTTGTTTATTTATTAATTTATTAAATACATTTCTGTACTTCCTAATAGCTGAAGCTCATTGGGTGGTTCACAATTAAAACCACAAAATGCAACATAAAATATAAACTTGAAAAATACAGTATAAAAATAAAACACTAAAATAAAACCTTGCAGCAATGCAGAGATTTAAAATACAATAACAGATTTACAACAAAAGAACTAAAAGACTAAAATGCCTGGGAAAATTAAAACAAAACAAAAGCCTTCACCCTGCACTGGAAAGAGTGCAATATGGGGGCCGGACAAGCTTCTCATTCCACAGCCAGGGTGCAACAGCAGAAAAGGCCCTCTTCTTGGTAGTCCCCCACCCTGCCCAAGTCCTTTGATAGGGGCTACTGGAGCAGGAATGCTGAAGATGATCTTAGAGTCCCAGTAGGCACATATAGATGGAGATGATCCTTCAAGTAACCAAGCCATTTAGGGATTTGAATTAGGAGTGTGCACGGACCCCCTGATCCGCTTCTCTTCCAGATCCACATTTTGTGGATCGGGCCGCTTCGCTCCGCCCCGCTCTGCCTATAGTCCGCTCCGCTCCGCTGCAGAGCCCCGGATCGGAGCTCTGCTTCCCCCCCCATAGGCTTGCATTGAAATCCCAAAAAGTCTACAACTTTTTTTCTGTTAAAGTTAGAAACCTCAAGTTCGGCACCATGACACCTCATGGATGTATACACACGCATGCCAAGACTCAAGCAAATCCAAGCATCCCCTGATTTTCGGGGAATTTATGAAAATCGGGCACCCCATTTTCAGACATGGACTGTTCCCCGACATTTTGACAGATAAAATTTTTTGAAGTGGGCACCCTCACAGATGCCATCTAGATCCACATTCATGCCAAGTTTCAAGCAAATCCCACCATCCCCTGATTTTTGGCGGGGCTTTAACATTTAACGCACCACCCATAACCCCAATTCACACCCCTTTCGATATCTCCGTCAATTTTCACGTTAGAAACCTCAAACTCGGCACCATGATAGATTATCCATGGATACACATGCATGTTAACCCTCAAGCAAATCCCATCATCCCCTGATTTTTGGCGGGGCTTTAACCTTTTAACACCCCAAATCAAGTCCCATGCTAGAACTACGTCAATTTTCATGTTAGAAACCTCAAGTTCAGCACCATGACACCTCATGGACGTATACACATGCATGCCAAGACTCAAGCCAATCCAAGCATCCCCTGATTTTTGGGGAATTTTTGAAAATCGGACACCCCAGTATCTCAGGGATTTAAAGCTGCAGACAGCTCAATGGGGCCATTTCAAAGGAAATCCCAACATGCCATGAATTGGGGAGTAGAGATAAACCTATATGAATCTTCTTCCACACTTGAAAAATTGCTTTGGAACTTCAAAAAGTCTAAGTGAGCGCAGGAAGGACTTATCCCCTGAGTCAAAGCAAGACACACACAAACCATCCCTGCGAGGTGGGCAGGGGAGGAGGGAGGGAAGGCAGGCAGGCAGCAGACATTTCTGGGGGCATAAGGAAGTGAGCCAAGGATAGTTTCAAAGCCAGTAATGCAAACCATCCCTGTGAGGTGGGAGCAGCACAGAGAGATGCCTTTTCTTTTGCATCCCATAACTAGGAGGCTAGGAGGATAAGAATAAAGCTTTGTGATCCTTGCTTCAGAGTTGATTGACTGCACTGTGATCGCAGCCATTATTAAACAACAACAACAACAATAGTAACATTAATAATAGCAGTACTAATTAATATTAATAGCAATAATAATAATAATAATAACAACAACAATAAGGAGTTGAACCACAATGAAAGCCTGCCTGACTTCACTGAAGAGGAAAAGCCAGGAGAGCTTGGGCTATGGGGTGCAAATATAAAATGGAATAAATAAATAAATAAATAAATAAACAAAGGAGGGGTGGAATTAAAAGCAGCAGTGTTGCTGAATAAAGAACAAGAAGAATTTTTTTAAAAAGGCTATGTCTGTCTTTTACCAGTAAGAGGAAAGTGGACGTGCTCAGGGGGAGGGGGATATGCCAATTGTTGACTGGCCTTAAGTAAGTACCAGTGTTTAAGAAGCGACCTGCCACTTCAACTCATGATAGGCATTAGTAGTCTCAAGGGCAGGACATAGTGTGTGTGTGCACTGGGCACGTCCACATGCCCTAGGGGACGTCATTCTCTTGCACCACATCTATTCAGTTGTTCACCAAGGTTAGGGTGGGTAGCAGTGCTGTGTTTCCTATCTGCTATTTTTTGCTTAGTCTTTGCCACCGAGTCCACCTGTGCGTCAAATGACAGTTCTAGATCCGAGAGCATTTCCAAACTATGAACCAGATTCTTTAGGGGCAGTGCAACCCCCTGCAGAGCAAGTTGAACACCATTTATGAAGACCTGGACTATTCAAGCTACCCACCATGGTGCAAGCTTAGCAGATACTCTGCGGGAGCACTATTGAACTCGTACTGGTGCCAGCAAGGTCGGGGCTGCCATAGAGGCCAGTCAGGCGGCCGCCTAGAGTGCCAAGGTAAGGGGAGTGCCGAACGCCATGCACAGAAGTCGCCTTCCCACTCCCAGAGCCGCTCTGGCAGAGCAAGGGCAGTTTCCGGGCACACTGTTCCGAAGCTGCCCTTCCACCCCCCACGCCAGTGTCCCTGGCTTGGCTTCGGCTGGTCGCCCGCCCAGCCAAAACCAAGCCAGGATGCTGGGGTGGTGGTGGTGGGTGGGTGGGCGGCTCCACGTTCTGACTTCCAGTGCACGCCGGACATCAGAACATGGAGCCATTCAAACGCCCCCCCAGCCAGCGTCCCGGCTTGGCTTCGGATGGGCCTGCCCAGCCAAAGCCAAGCCGGGACGCTGGGGGGGCAGGGCAAACAGACGGCTCCACGTTCTGACTTCCAGTGCGCTCCGGACATTAGAATGTGGAGCCGCCCGCCTGCCCGCCGCAGCATCCGGCCCAGCCAAAGCCGGATGTCAGAACGTGTAGCCGTCTTACCGCCCCTCCTCCAGTGTCCCAGCTTGGCTTTGGCTGGGCCCGCCCAGCCAAAACCAAGCCAGGATGCGGGGGGGGGGCTGAACAGATGGCTCCACATTGCCCCTCCTCCAGCACCCTAGCTTGGCTTCGGCTGGGCTCACCCAGCCAAAGCCAAGCTGGGATGCTGGGTGGAGGGGCGAATGGACAGCTCCACATTCTGGCATCCGGGCACGCCAGAAGTCAGAACATGGAGCCACCCACCCGCCCACCCCACCACAGCATCCTGCACAGCTGAAGCCAAACCACGATGACTTCAGGCAAGGTAAAGGCCAAGCTGGGACAACTTCAGGGTCGAGGTATGCTGGGGGGTGGGGTGAAAGTAGCTCACCTTGCCTAGGGCGCAAAAAAGCCTGGCACCTGCCCTGGATGCCAGTAGAGTCTGGAGCACAAATAATCAACTGGTGATCCTGGCAACATGGTTGCTTCTGCAGCCAACATTGCTCCACTCATACCTCTGCAGATAGCGTATCAGCAAGGCCACAGACTCATGTGATGGATGAAAGGAAAAGGGAGCAAGTACAGACAGATGGATTTCTTAATCTAAATTCAGTAGAAATGAAACAAAAGCTTTATATCCCCCATCTTTATAGAATTCCTCATAGACTAAGGGCCAAAGCAGACATTACTCTAAATCTATATCTAGCATCTACTTCTTTTTACTCTAAAGTAGACCCAGGAGTCTACTACAGATCTCAAAAGACCCTTACCCTATCTAGATCAGGAGCCCTGTACCTATTGTAAAGAGAATAAAAAATAAAGCATTGGAGCTGCTAGTGTCTATAGTGGCGCTGAAAGCCATTTGTGATAATGATCACAAATATAAGACTCCATTATTTTAAAATCCATGCATACAAAACACTTTTCGTATTTTGTACATTTGATTGTTTGGATAGCTTCATTTCTCCTTGGGGACATGAATTCAGGGGTAAACCTTTTGTTTAATGTGGTATGGTCTCCCACTTTGAGAGTCATCACATGGAGGAAAATTGTGTTTCCTTACCATTGTTTCTCTGCCCCCACTTCTGTCCCGTATTACTTCCTCATTCTTCCTGGCCAGGAAAGAGGAAGTAAACAATGACCACGTGGTCCAATCTCAGGCTGTTTTTATTGTGCTGCTTTTCCTGCACACAGCAGGGGATCATGGCACATTCCATTTTTTTTTAAAAAAAATGTTGGATTTTTGGGGGGTCTATTTTGCAATGGAAAAATGGATGAAAGAAGCAGGAAGTGAACTGGAGGCAGATGACATTGTCTAAAGGATGTATGCTTATCTGGAAGTGGACAGTAGCAAACATGCGATAAAAGTCTCATGTGATGACACTCTTAATGTAGAGGGCTTCCCAGTAAATTCTAGAGACAGGCAAGTGCAGACATTAATATCGCCCAATGTTACACCACTGGATAGAGGATATAAGTAATATAGAAAAGTGAGATCTGATGACACAAAAGCCCCCTTTATTCCCCAGAATTGCCCCAGAGGAGAGGAAAGGGTACAGATTAAATAGGTAAATTAAACAGGTGAGCTTGCTTGCTGCTCTATTCCTTTTGTATTGGGTCATGTTATGGAGTGGCAAAGAATTCTGATTCCCCTCTGACTTTCCCCTGTGCCCTGACTGAGCAGATTGCTTTCTGTGAGGCCTGCCATATCCCCCTTCAAAGTCTTTCCATCAAAGTTCACAGCTTGGCTGAGGTTTCAGCCGTCTCCTTTCCTCCTCCTTTCTTTGACATTATTAGTTTATCTTTGTCCATTGGCAAACTTCCCGAGCAGTTCAACAATAACAGTTGTTTTACTGTGGCCGAAAAAGTCATCTCTAGTTCTGGCTGCTATTGATCATCCTCCTGAAACTGGGCATTTTTTTCCCCTGGCCATTTTTTCTCTCAAAAATACATATTTGAGTGAGTTTGAGTCAATTTTAGTTGTTGGGTTGTGAAAGTGAAAGATATATAACACTGACTTGCTCTAAAGCCAGGAAAGGGAGAGCACTGGACAAACTGCTTCTGTGCACAAGCACAATTCTGGCCTGCAGCAATTTCAGCTTTGTACTTCATACATCACATGATAGGAGCCCTTCCCTTCTGCTTTCTCCTGTGACTCAGGCTCACTTAAAGAATACTCCTGAAGGGAGGGGACCTTTCTCCAATGAGATGGAAGTGTAGAGAAGAAGCTACAAAGGGACACTGACCTATCCGTGCCAGAGAAATTACTAGTGTGTGCATGTGAAATGGAGATCCCTGCCCATGAGAGGTTCATCTAACTCTCTAAGGAGAATCCACACCTTTGTCAAGGGCAGGCTATAATGGAAAATAAGCCAACAGATCAGCAAATGATCAGATAGATCAACACACCTTGAACACTGTCGAGAGCAGAGACAAGTTGATCAAGACAAAGAGGTAGACTCAGCCATGATGGTGGAACTCAGAAGAGACTTTAACCACCTAACAGAGCTGTTACAAGGATTAGGCATGGGCAAATCTGTCCATTTTGGTTTCTCACTTTTCTAATCTTAAGTGAGATTAGTCTCAAACTTTGCAAATTCATCTTGACTTAAGCTAGTTAGTTCATTCCCAACTCTGAGATATATATCTTTAAGTGTGCAGGAATATCCATGAGCATTTTTGTGCACATTTCTCCTAATGCATTTTTATTTAATATACACATTTTTGCAAGCAATTTCCCTAACATAATACATTTTGTACTTTATTTTCCTTAATATTGCATTTATTGCATACATTTTCTGATTGTGTAATTCCATTGTAAAATAAGTGAGAATTTTGATGGTTAACTGAATTTTGTTTTGTACAGTGGCTCAAAGGTAGAAATAGGTATGTTCTCATTAAAATGCAAACTGAATGAATTCCACCTCCTTCACTAATGAGGACAGATACAATTTAAGGCACTGGCAAGCAGGAATGGGTAAAACTATCAAGACTGATCACCTCACAGTTTTCCACCACAGAACTCATTCCACCTTGGGCCCACATCAGATTGTGGATACTTCTTCCCCACATGGAATTTTCTACATACTTCCTCATGCATTTTTCCAGATGTACATTAGTTGTATGTATTTCTGCACATTTCTAATATGCATCTTCCCATTGAGAAACTATGTTTTGTGCACATTTCCCCCCAAACATATATATATATTGTGAACCGCCCAAAGAGCTTTGGCTATGGGGCGGTATACAAAAGCAATAAATAAATAAATAAATAAATGCATTCTTTGTATGCACATTTCTTTTTTTTTTCTTTTTCTTTTATTTAATACTTCAAACATACATCAATACAATAAAACAATACTACATAATACATACATTATTAGATAACATTTGATAACATATATTCTAGCTTATTCTATTTACATAATCATACTTAACATAAAAGTGCACCCCCCAACCACGGGATCTTATTCCTGTTTCCAAAATCTCATTGCTTCTTCTGGAGGTGCTTTCACACTCCCCTTTGATAATGCAAATTCTAGAAACTGTTTCCATATTCCCTCAAAATCATTCGTTTTTATCATTCCTCTTCTAACTTCTATATTACATGTTAATTTATCGTTAATTTCATTTCATTTCATTTCATTTATTGCATTTTTATACCGCCCAATAGCCGAAGCTCTCTGGGCGGTTTACAAAAATTAAAAACTACAACAATATTTAACAATGTACAAATATATTAATAGCAATATCCCATATTTCTTTATACCAATCTTCAATATGATAATCCCCTTGAACCTTCCAGTTCCTAGATATCATTAACCTTGCTGCTGTTAACAAATTCGTTATCAATTCTTTTGTCTCTTTACTACAATTTAATTCTCCATATAATGATAACAATGCCACTATAGGTGTCTCTTCAATCTCCATTCTAAAATTTCTTTTATCTCATTAAACACCATTTCCCATAATTTTTGTACACACTGTATGCACATTTCTAATGTACAGATTTTGGGTTGTGTGCATTCACCCCACCCATCAAAAACACACATGACAAGCGTTAGAAACATATGAATTTGATTCACAAAATGCATTCTATTCCCTGTTCAGTGTTGCATAGTGCCCTCACCTAAGCACTCAGGTCTTAGCTAGACCTAGTGGTCTAGTGGGATGTAGGAGTGAAGATCTCGCAATATTTTTATCGTGAAATCTCCCCCTCTGTTCACATGTGGAAGTGCGACAACCTCAGAGGGATAGGTGTCGTGCCTGTCATTTTTTTTTGTTAATGGGACAACAGCGCATGAATGCTCATGCGCAAAAGGTAAGTTTTTTTAAAAAAATAATTACTTTCTATGCTCCCTCCCACCCCCGATGGGCGCAGAGCTCCTGAGTAGCTCTGCGTCCCATACGTGGGTCACTGCTCCTTGCGAGGAAATGCAAGGAGCTGGAACAAACTGTGGCACCCGGCCACATGTTCCGTGGTCTCGGGCTCAGCCCAGGACCATGGAAAAACCAGGCATAAAGGGTAGGGTGAGATCCCGGGGCAAGGGAGGGATCATCCCTTCCTGATCCTGGGTTCCCCTGCATGTCATGTGGACGCACAGGGATGATCCTGGGGATTGCCCTGGGATAAAGCCCCGTCTAACTAAGGCCTTAGGATGAGGAGCAGTGAACACAATTCCTTTCATCCTGGAGGCTGCCTTCACAGTGCTGGGTTGCCATTTCTTTTAAGAAAACCCCACACTTTTGCTGCTGCAGGGTGATGGTGGCTAATCCTTACACCGGAGGCAGCGTAGGCTGTTCAGAGAGAGAAGAAAGCTGTGGTTGGGGGGGGGGGAGGTGAGCAGGCAGCAACACAACTGAGGCTAATATTCCCCAACATGGCCGAACAGCTGCTGCTGCAAAACCAACAATGCTCTCTCAGGCCTAATCTACACCAGGCACGATATTGCACTATAGAAGTAGTCTGAAAGCTGTATATAAAAGGCAGGAGCCACACCAAACACTAAGAAAGTGGTATATGGTATGTGTCAATGGGCCCCCAACAGTTGTCCGTGCACTTCAGTACCACTATGAAGCAGTAGTGTGGCTCCTGCCTTTTATATACCACTTTCATAGTGGAATATCCTGCTTGGTGTAGATTAGGCCCCTCACTGCTTCCGGAGGGCTCGCAGCTGGGACTGGTCCGAGATGTGGTGAGCTGAAATTAATTGTCAGCATCCCATGTAGAAACACACACCACTACTGCCTGTGTTTCTCTTTTTGTAAATACATATACATAAACAGAACTGGGAGGTCAAACGGGCCTCTAGGGCTGCCTGGCTACTGCTAGGCCTGGCAAGCCGGGGGGCGGGGGGGGGGGGAGAGACAGAAAATGAGAAGTTTTAGCCCTCGGGAGGGAGGGAGGAATGAATGAATCAATCTCTACTGTGGAGAAAGAAATCTGTTTTGGGGAGAACCAGGCCCTGTCATGAATATTGGCTAAACATCAATCCCCCTCCCCAGATGGGGGTTCTGTGTTCATGGGGCTGTCCAACTGTACCCAATGTTCTTTCAGTCACCACACAACCACCTGTGCATGAGTCTCATCTGTGTCTGAAACCAACTGTGGATGATTGTGTGATATTGAATCCATTCATTCAGAATTTAAATATTACAAACGCTTGAGGCATTTTTTTTTTATTTTTTTTTGGCCTTGGAGTAATTAGGAGAATTCCAAAGCATTCCCTTGGCCTTAGAGGAGCCACACTGATTCTCTTCATCTATGCAATGCTTCATTAAAATAATAGAGTGGGGAATAGGAATCTCTGCAGTGGAGCTGAGAGGGAAAAATGAAGGAAAGGGAAAGCGGGATTGTAACACTGAAAATCAGAAGCATTTTTCAAAAGTACACATGGTGTTCTCGAAATGTACACATTTTTTAAGAAAGGTGGGTGGGGTTTTTTGGGTTCTGTGAATTGCATTCCAAGCTTGGAAATGTACGGACTCTGATCACAGATTGTGTTTGGGTCATATTCAGGTTCACACTCAATTCTGGGAGGTGCCTACTGGTTAAATCTTGGTCAAATACAAGCTGAAACAAATTTCTCATACATCCCTTGAGAGAAGTAAAAGAGAGAGAAATACAGGCAAAGGAAGCAGCAGTGACAATGGGAGAAATGACAGACACGAGTGTCTATGTGTTCAATATCACTCGCCGAGCTTGGTTGCAGCTGCTACAGAAAGGAAAACACATATCTATTTTCTTTTTCTTTATGCTCTATGCCTCATTCTTGGAGTCCAGGATGGTGTTAGCATTTAGGTTTATGCTGATGACACATCTTTCCACTTGGGTGAATAGGTGGATTCCCTCTCTAAATCACTCCAACGTGATTTTAATAGCTGGCAGAGGTGGCTTTTGGATAATAAATTGATACTCAACCTTAAAGAGACACAGGCTGTGTCCTCCAGAACAGATGGCAAATTAAAAAGAATGGAAGCTTGCATCTTCACTTATCCAAGCTTTGAGACAGAACATTCTCAGTAGCTGCTCTCAGATTTACACCAGAAATGAATGGGTGCATCTTTGCGCCTGGATGAATGAGACATTTTAATTATACATATAGTACTAAGTATGTGGTGATTAGTGAGTTAGAAAGAAAAGGAAGATTGGATAAAAATCATTATTATCCTTAGTTGTACTGTTTAACAAATGTGTTAATTCATTTCATTCTAAATTTAAGAAACCCCAGACATACTGAAAGGTCAAACCAGTTAAATATTATACAACTTCCACAAATACCTCCTAATTTTTCCCCTTTTTAGTAGTCTTGAATGCCCTAGTGACAATGTTACAATTCAGCTAAGCACAATGCATGGTATTTTTCAAACTTGGGAGGTGGAGGGGGGATGTAAGATATCCTCAGGAGGGGACATGGAACGTGGAGAGCTGGGTCACTTGTGTGTACAATTGCCATTTTCCTCAACTGTGTGATTAAACGGGGACATCCCAGACTTTCCAGTTGGGGAGCAACAGGAAGAGAACAAGACACCCTCCTTAATCCAAGCTTTCCTTTTCTGCACTTGCCTTACTTTGTACCTGCAGGAACTCTGTTCCCAAATTCAAATGTGGGATGTTAATGCTTCTCGAATTTGATCACACCCACACATCTAGTCAAGAACATTATGCTTCTTTTGATACAACTGAAAGACAGCCTGCTTTTTGCACACAAGCTAGGCCAACATGGTACCTTTCTCCTTCAACATCATTCTCCTGTGGGGCCTAAGAAATATTCCAAACTTTAATAGCATAGTTGGAAGAACAATTATGGCAACAAATGCTGGAGAGAACTGCACATAACATTCTCCTCTGTGGCCTGGACTGAAAGCTAACTTAGAATAACAACAACAACAAAAAAGTACCCCACCCTATGTACTTTTTCAATAAGCATCAGGGGAAAAACCCCATAACTGGAATCAATAACGGTGTACAGGAGCATAATATATAGGAGTTAGAGAGATTTGACAAGACTGTTTCAGACTCTGCTTATTCTGTGTCTAAAGTGCTGCCCCCTAGAGGTAGTTTTCTGGTTTTCTTTCTGTTGAGCAGTTGGGTGATCACTTTTTCCTTTCTTTTCTGCTTTTAGATTTTTACTTCCTGTGCTGAAATGTGGAGGCTACAGAGAAGCAAGTAAATGTATTCATTGATTTCTTTATTTCATTTCATTTCTATCCCACCCAATAGCTGAAGCTCTCTGGGCAGTTCACCAAAATTAAAGCCACAAGGTACAGCATAAAATATAAATATGGAAGTTTAAAACCACAATATAAAAGTACAACCAGAATAAAACCTAGGAGCAATGCAGAGATTTAAAATACAAATTTAAAAACAGTGGAGCTAAAAGACGAGGATGCTAAAATGCTAAAATATGAGGGAAATTAAAAAAAAAACAAGCCTTCACCTGGCTCTGAAAGGTGTACAACATAGGTGCCAGGTGAACCTCTCTAGGGAGCTCATTCCACAGCTGGGGTGCCACAGCAAAAGAGGTCATCTTCCTGGTAGCCACTTGCCTTATTTTCTTTGGCAGGGTCTCATGGAGAAGGACCCCTGAAGATGGTCTGAGGGTCTGGGCAGATACTTATGGGAGAAGGCAATACTTCAGATAACCTGGCCCCAAGCCATTTAGGGCTTTGAATGTTAATACCAGCATTTTGAATTGGGCCCAGAGATGGACTGGCAACCAGTGCAGCTGGAGAAGTACTGGCATAATGTGCACATTTTGACCAGTCCTGTTAACAAACTGGCTGCCCCTGCTTTGGACCAGCTTCAGTTTCTGGACCATTTTCAAAGGCAACCCCAAGTATAATGCTTTGCAGTAATCCGAGTGAAAGGTTATCAGATCATGCATAACTGTAGCTAGGCTATCTCTGGCCAGATAAGGGCGTAACTGGTATATCAGCTTATGCTGATAAATGCCTAGCTTTGTAGCTGATGTGGAATCGTCATCAGATGAACTGAACGGAAGTGTCTGGCACAAGTTTCTAAGTTTTGTTTGGTTGGATCCAACATCCCACAAGCGGATGTCCTTTCATGCAACTGGACTTCTCCCATCTCTCCTTGCAACTTACATGCTTGTTTATTGATTTATTTTCCTCCAGGGGCCATTTGCTGCAGTTGAGAGAAAGAAGAAGGGGGGAGGAGGCAAGAATAAGAGAGAAAGATGGCATCCCCCTTCCAGCCCGATATTGTCAACACTGACTGTCTTCAGAATTTTAGTTTTTCCAGCCAAATCTGGAGATACCAGGGATTGAATCTGGGGCCTTCTGCATGTGAAGCCTGTGTTCTATGACTGTGAGAAGGTGGAGTTTGTTCCCTTGTGGCATCTCTCCATCCATAGTGTTAAAACAACAACTACTACTACTAGTACTACCAGTGCTGAACCAGGCACTGAGCAACTGTGGATGGAACACAACTAAGATGTGGTGCTGGAGATCCACCATCACAATCACCTATTGTTTGTAAATTTTTAATTTAAAAAATGCAATAGCAGCTGCCTGAGAAAAGAATTTCCCCCCCAAATATAGTTACCTGCATGATACGAATAGCTTTTCCTTAATTGGACAGATAGCTTTGAGAGGAAAGATCAGATGAAAGGGTGGGTGGGTGAGAAAACAGAACCGGAAAAAGGGTTTAAGTTCCTCTTTTCCAGCACTGAAGGTCCAATATGATTCCCCCCCCCCACTAGAGCTGTATGGAGTTAATTAAATCTGTTCTATGTGAGTTTCATGGATGGTCAGGCAGCTTTAGTTCTGTTATCCACTTATTGATGGAATTTATTTTTTTTAGGGATGTACGAGAATTTCTTTCTACTTGCACCAATAGGTGTTGGTTCTAGTATGAATTTGCACAAATCCTTCTCTTAAAAGAAAGAAAGCAGAAGAAGTCTGCAAGTCCACGGAATCTGGGCGACTTTAAAAAAGCTGATCTGCTGGGGAAGCTGTAGGTCAGATTCACAGATATCCAAACTCATTTGAATCCACTGTGGATTTCTCTGACATTCCTGTTAGGGATGGATGGACTCAACCCCATTCAGCTCCATTGGGCACTTTCTGAACCACTGCCTTGCCCTGCTTGAAGCACCGTGCAGGCTTCTTTGCAGCCTGGCAAGCGCCCAATAAAGCAGTGCAGCCTCCCAGCCTCATCTGGACTCATCATTGTATGCAACAATGGCAGCTCCAGAAATTGGAACGTTCATGCCTTTAACGTTGCGGAAATGGAACATTCACAGTTGCCATTTCACAATTTTGGAAATGCACAATGGCAGATCTAGACAGGGGCAAGAGGCTACTGGATAGATGCAGAGGCATGGGGCGCTGAAAGAGTGGGCACACAAACATGCTGTGGCTCAGCTAGTTGTCTTGGGGTGGGGTGGGTGTAGGGCACCCACAACATCCTGAATTCCTATCCCCTCTCTTCACCTGATCCTTCTGTAGCTGCTGTTTTTAATGGAAGACCTTAATCATGATTCTCCATTATTGTATTTGATTTGACCCTCAGTCACATCTAGGAGAGGATCCACCTCAGGCATTCTTTGGTGCACCCCCCTTCCCCCCTGTCACAGTCTTATTATTCCATGTTTCCTTTTTCAAAAGCTAAAAGCAATGGTATCCATCAATTTACGGTACTTCTAAACTTCATTTTTTTTACAATATATATCACAATAACTCTTTCGTGGAGGAGACTGTTATGTATTTTCATTTATTTATTTATTTTATCACAGCCAAATTTATAAGAGTTATGTCTGGATCAGTTCCAGAATCCAGAAGGAAATGCATCTCTCGGTTTCAGAAGAATGAAACTGAATCCTGGATTTAAAAGAAGAGTGGATGATGAGAGATAATAATCTTAGAGGATTTCCACGGTACAAATTCTACAAACCCAAATAAAATATTTCAGTATTCAGATTTGCAGGGCCCAAATATCACATATGCTATGCTAAACATTAATGTTTGGGATCAGAGAGGTTTTTCTTCCAGCTTTAGGTTTGGGTCATAACACAATTTTCAAAACCTTAACAATATTTTGGGTGGATCCGATCAGCAAATATGAATTGTATTCCAACTGGAATCCACTGTGTTTTTAACATTAAGGGAGGCAGTTGTGCATAAGCCTCTGGTACCTTCCAGATGTGTTGGTCAACAACACTGCTGGCTGGGGATGATAGTCCAACACATCTGGGAGGTTGGAAGAAGGATGGTTCGAATACACAAGGACATTGGACTTCAAACAAATATCTGGATTCACACATATGATCTCTCTTTATGGAATAAATAACATGTGTTGCTGTCATCACAGCTGATTGTTGTGCTAAACTGTCAGCCTGAACAGTCTCTGTGGGCTCTACAGTAATTATATATATATATATATATATATATATATATATATATATATATATATATATATTGTGTGTGTGTGTTCTGTGTGCTAATAGTTAAGAAGGAGCATAAACAAGTTACTCTCAAACCCAATGCAACCCTCTCCATGTTCTTTGCCAGCCTTGAGATGGACTGAGTGCTTTGGTCTTGCTTTTCCTTCTTTCTTTCTTTCTTCCTTTCTCCCCACTCTCTTGGGATTTAACAAGCGTGGTAACCTTTGTGCTCTTTATTGTGCAGACAGTAAATAAAATTTCACTCAGTTAAGCCACCTTCTGAGTGGAAATGCATCTGTCAGCTAAGGCAACTTAAAAAACTGACACACTAAAAGCCAAAATTAATCTGACCGCAACAGTGCCAGTGGATAAAAAAAAGTGCCACTGAGCATGTTTCCCTCCCCCCTCTATTGTCAAGCTCTTTGCCACCCTGCATTTAGTTGGTGGTAGGCACAAGCCTAGGGAGGGATGCTGTTCCCTAGCTGGCAGTCAATAATACCTTGGCATGAGATGGATTTAGTGGGAAGAATGCTATAAGGCTTCTCTGTTTTGGTCATATAACCATATGCTAGGTATGTTGGAGAAATCCATTTGGGGAGTGGAGTTTGATGGCTTTTCCTGAGCTCAGCTCTCCTGGCTTTTGTGTCAGTTCCTGCTGTAGCACCCGACTTGATCTGCAGTGAGTTCAGGCCTTTTCATGGATTTTCTGGGAATTTTGCACATTTTTAAAAGGTTCTGCAAATTGTGCAAATTTCTGAGCAATTTGGCTGAATTTGCACAAATTTGGCTGAAATTTTTCCAGTTTGCTCAGAAATTTAGGCAAATTGAGAACCTTCTCCCCCACCTGCCATGCACAAAAAGTTCCCAGAGTTTGGGGAACAGCCTGAAGCTCAGCTCGCAGAGGCAAAGCGAGATTTAGGCTGTTGGATTCGAGTGAGCCAAATAATAATAATAAAAAATAAATAAATAAAAAGAAAAGAAAAGAAAAGAACAGGTAATTCCCAGTGATGGGCATCCACATCCCTACCAAAAAGCCTTCTGGAGATCTACAAATGAGAAATTATTTCCCCATAAAACTGGATTGGGTTGGCTAGGATGTGTTAATGAGGGTCCTCTCCAGACTCATGTGCATGTTCTGAGACAAGGGATCTTTTAACCACGGCAGTAGCGAATCTTTGCAGATTTGCCCTAGTCACACCCAGATATACCCAGACACCCATATTCCAAAGGGGATTGGTTTATTTATCACACAAGAATCGCAAACTGTACTCATTGCTCAATTTGTGAATTGGTCTGTTGGTAATTGATACTATATGATCTCCAATATGGAAGCAATTAGCTCATGAGAGCAGAACCTCTTTCAACCTGAGGGCCAAATTCTCTTGTGAAGAAGCTCTTGGGATCCACATTCCAGTGGTGGATGGGGCCAAAAGGCAAAGGAGTGGGGTCAAAATACCCAAGATTCTAGCGTATTTGAGATTACAGCTCTTACTGTGGGTAAATGAGCATTAGGACAGGCTGTTCAAGCTTTTAGAATGGGCAAAAAACAAAACAAAACCTGCTTAAAAGCTTGGAATCCACCAAATGATCAGACGTGGGGAAAAAGGGGTTGGGAGCCAAGAAAAGGAGGTACATCCATCTGTAGAACCCTGGAGGTCCAGATTGGGACCCCATGAGGGCACCAGTGAATTAGTTTATCTATAACAAGCAATCCTGGGCAAATTAAAAGTATAAGGCCCTTTCCACACCTGCCTTTTTTTCCTGGGATCGTCCCTGGATCATCCCTGGGTATCCAAATGATGCACAGGGGTTCCAGGGAGCAGGCAGGGATGACCCCTCCATTTCCCCAGGATAACCAAGGCCTCAGATATCCTGGTTTTACTCACTGTCCTGGAACAATCTTGAGGACCAAGTTTCTTCCCAGTTCCTTCCCTCCTCCCTGCGAGTAGTGGGGGTCAGCAAAGGGAAGGAGCCAGGCCAGGGGGAGTCCAGGGACATCTAGGGGGGAGAGGAGTCAGAGCTTGTTTTTGTTTCTTTTAACCTTACTTTTTTGCTGGAACGCAAGTGCACTCTGGCTCCTTTTATAAAATAAATAAATAAATAAATAAATAATGGTAGGTGCAATGGACACGGCAGCCCTCTTCCCTTCTAGGACATCGTGCTTCTGTTTAGATGCCCAGGAATGATCCCAGAAGGAGGTAAGTCCGGGATCATATCCCCTTCCCTCCCTGAAGGGAGTAAGGTAGAGAACCAAATGCATGCCATATAGATCCATACACTGGACTCAAAGGTGGGCAAATGAGCTTACGTAGTGCTCAGTGTCTAAATTGAGGGGTTTAGCATTTATGAACTAGGGTGCATGGCTGGTTATGTTCTGGATGAGCTGGACTCCTGTTCTGGGAGTGCTGTTAATGTTGGGGCTAAACAAATCAGGGTTCTAAGTCTTCTGGGAATGGGAGAGATTGGAGAGAGAAGGGAACTGCAGCACTGAGAGAAGAAGGGTTCTGCAGTGATTCATTCAAGATGCACACATAGCTTAAGGGGTCAAAATGACACAAGGTGGTGGGTAGAGCTATAGGGAGAGCTAATCTAACACATACACCCAGCTCCTGGCATCTCATGCACCTGCCCATGTCTGCTTTTTTCCACTTCCAAATCCCCAAATTGTGGAGTATTTCCATCTTACCAAAATCCTCTAGAGGTATTTCATAAGAAGGAAAAAGCCCACTGAACTGGAAGAAGGGAATGGGGACATCAGAAGGGAGTCTGGCTGTAATCCTTTCCATTGGTACACCATGGGATGGCTGCAATTATGTGGCTGGGCTTCGGACCAAATTCTGGTTCAAAGACAGAGCAAATTTCCTCAAGCACTCATGCAAGCACATGATAAGAAAGTGGGTAGAAGAGATGGAGGCTATAATTTGTAAGGAAAGGACCTCCAGGAGTTAGGAAAGTATTTGGAAGTTACCAGAAGTCCCGTTGGTCCTTCCTGAAGAAGTAGATGTGAAAACTACCAGGGAAAGAGGGCATTGGGCTGTTGCATTCTGAGGGAGAAAGAGTTGATGAGGCTCTTTAGTAAGGCCCAGGGTACTGTGGCTTCAACCATGGTTTTAGCAGAGATTTCAGCAAAAGTGATTTCAAGAGGAGTTCAGTAGCTTAGCTGATGAGAACCACACATGTCAGGAACCAAGAGAAAAACAGAACATCAGGTCCAGGACCTTTAGGAAATCTAAAATGGGTACTCATAGTCCAGAGGTTTTATAATATTTTTGAACAAAGTCAAAGAAAAAAAGGGGGAAATACTCAGGCCAGAGGAATATCAGCTGTACCTGGTTGGACTTCCCTGCCAAATCTAATCAAAATGGGAACTTCCTGGATTGCTGCACCAGGATGGGGAATCCCAACCTGATCTTCATCCTCATAAATAGTTGGCGGGGTATACAGCTCTGTTGCTGAATCTTGACCTGAGTACAGGACCAGAAATGCATGATTTCATGATGCAATTGTTTGCAGGGTCTTTTCACACATTCTAAGCTGCCACACCTTCAGGCTTGTGATGGAGTCTGGAACATGGAACCAGACTGAGTTTCTTAAACCAACACCAAATAATAATAAATAATAGTGGAGCAAAGTGTCTCCCAGGATCCTATATTTGGTAGTATGCCACCAGATGGAAACAGAGGTGGGTTTATTTATTTATTTTGTTGTTGTTTTAAATTCTTCCCCCAAGACTGTCTCATTGTTCTAGATATGGGTATGAGAGTAGAGGGTTAAAATAAATAAATGAATGAAATAAAAGTGTTGAGTTTATTTTTAATTAACAGTTGCTGTGTGTTTTGTTTGCCTTTAAAATTGAAATAATTATTTATGTTCACTTCTAATTTATTTATTTTTATCCTTCATAGATGACACCACTGTTACATTACAATTTTATTGTCATTGCTGATTTGACTGAGAGGCAGGGTATTGGATTTCCCCATGACCAATTAGGACTGTGTTACTGGACTGAAGACCAATGGGTATGAGTGGACCTGTTCAGACAACACACTAAGCCATGGTTAGGCTGCTAATCCTTTTGCAGCAAACGGTTTGCAAGCATGTTTAAGCTGTGGTTATGTAGCCACCATGGTTATGAATGGTTCACATGACTCAGTAAGCCATAATGTTTAGCTCAAAATGCTTAACCACTGTGGCTTAGTGTGTCATCTGAATGATACGTTCAATATCATTTCAATTCATTTTTAATAACAATTTTCCAAAATCCACAAATTTCTTCATCTTCAAGATAGAAAGAACTTGAAGTTTTTTTTGTTTTTTAAAGGAATGTGGGATTAACTGAACCCAACAGTTTCGTCAATTCAGGCCGAGGACTTTAAGTACTTAACTCTTAAAAGTCTATGTTTGAATACCTATGAATCTAATGCTTGTGCTAGTGAATTTGGTTTTCCATTCTTCTTTTTCTAACCAACTTCCCATCTTTAGCAGCTGTATATCAGGTAGGTAGAACTAGGTTACCTCCTGGTACCTATGAAATTTGGTCAGTGCTGATGGGTGATAATTTTATTTTGGTTCATTTTTTATATGAACGTCTTTATATTGAAGATGGAAATAACTTACATTTTTGTTTTAAATCAAATGTAGGAGAAAGGGAAACTGACTACTTTATTCAACCCTGGTCAAAACATATTTTGTATTTCTTATTTGTAAAATTGTCATGATGATCTGCTTTAGAGATGTGTTAAGTTGCCTTTTGAAGTGTCTGGATTCATCAAAGATTTAGTTGTATTTGTAACATATGTGTTGAATGTATGGACTGGTTTTTGGAATTTTATATATCCCGACTTATTTCCATTTTTAGCAGGGTGAGAGGACAGGGGGAAATAAAAATGCCAGATCAGGAGATATGGTTTTGATTAGTATCGAAGAGCTAGAAGGAGGTAGTGCTCAGCCTCTCTATGAAGGCAAAGAAAGGGACATGTAAGTGTCTGCTGGTAAAAACTAGGGATGTGCTCCGCTTCTAATTGGACTGGTGAATTAGAAGTGGAGTGGGGGGCTTCGCCTGCCCTTAAGGCGGAGGCGAAGAGGATTGGGGGGCCGGTGGAGCATGGTGAAGAGGATCGAGGTGAAGGCGGATCCTTCGCCTCGATCCGGAGCTCCGCCAGAAAGGTAAGTGGGGTTTATTGGGCCCTGCCGCTGTCGATGTCGCCCATGCGGCGACAGCGGCAGGGCCCGGTAACCCCCCCGCCCTCCTCTCCCTTACCTGCCTACGTCCGCGGTCCGTCAGCGTCTTCAACTGAGCCCGCGGTTCAACCAGGAAGTCGGCCCGCTCCGCTCTGCGCCGCTCCACCCATACTCCGCTCCTCTTCGCTGTGGAGCTCCGGCTCCAAATCGGAGCTCTGCAGTGGAGGGGAGTGGCGCCAGGTAAGGCCGGGAGAGGAGGGCGGGAGGTTTACCGGGCCCTGCCGCCATCGCCGCCCGTGCGGCGATGGTGGCAGAGCCCGGTAAGGGACCAAGGGACCAGACTTCCTGGTGGAACCGCGGGCTCAATTGAAGACGCTGACGGACCGCGGATGGAGGCAGGTAAGGCCCCCCTCCCCCTTGGTCCCTTACCGGGCTCTGCTGCCATCGCCGCACGGGCGGCGATGGCGGCAGGGCCCGGTAAACCTCCCGCCCTCCTCTCCCGGCCTTACCTGGCACCACTCCCTTCCACTGCGGAGCTCCAATTTGGAGCCAGAGCTCCATGGCGAAGAGGTGGAAATTTTCGGATCGGCCCACGGGGCGGAGCAGGGGGGTCCATGCACACCCCTAGTAAAAACTGCAAGGAAGTAATAGAAAGAAATATAGGGCTGTACTTGCAGGACTTGCGGAAGACTGAAACATTTCTCTTTATATAGACCTGTCGGGACATGGAGCTCTGAATATACTGTGTTTGTGTGTGTTTTAATTAAGTTTGAACTTTAATAAGTTTGCAATAATATCTCATTGTTAGCTACTTTGGATGGTAAGAAAAAGTTGGATACAAATGGATAGATAGAAAGATAGCTGGCTAGATATTTGCTAGGCTTCTACCCCACCTTTCCAGATGCTCCCGGCAGTTTAAGCTTCATAAAACAATAAAGCCATAAAGCAGCTTCCATCAAATACAATCCAATTAAAACCAAAAACAACCACAGTCTAAAAGCATTATAAAAAAATTCAGCAGCATCAGTAAAGCCCATAAAACCACTCCAGCAGACTCAGTTTAGCCGATGCGCTCTTTCAAACAAGAAGGTCTTACACAGCCTTCAAAAGGCCAGGAAACGGGGGTGGGGGAGCACTGTCACAGGTCCTCAGTGAAATCGGAGGAAAAACTCCTGCTTTGCCTCACACCTATTCCAGTTTTTCTCAACATGGGAAATCTCCGCAGGATCCAATCAGAAGATCTTTACGGGTAGAGGGGATGGAGGGGGGGAACCTGTGGCCCTCCAGATGTTGTTGCACTCCAACTCCCATCAGCCCCAGCCAGAATTGAAAATGGACAAGAATGATGGTTCCTGTATTCCAGCAACATCTGGAGAGCTACAGGTTCCCCATCCTTGGGCAAGGGGGGTTGTATGGAGAAACATAATTTACCAGGAACAGTCCCTATTTTATTCTTAATATTGCTTCTCCGAGATGCCTGTTAAAAATTTGTTGGTGTGATTTACTAACATTGGGATTCACCAAGGCTCAGCTCTTCTCTCCACCACAAAGTCTGCCTATGGGTGCATAGGGTATCTTTACGTGCATGTACTCGCACACACAATCACCAAGGCTCTACCATTTCAGCTCAGGTATATTTTAAATTGTTGATAACTGTTGTAGGACAATGATGGTTGTCTAGTTTATCATAAATTCACTGCCTCTAGGCAGTGTGGTGCAGTGGTTAGAGTGTTGGACTGGGAATCGGGGATTTGGGTTCCAGTCTCCACTCAGCCATGGATGCTCACTGGGTGATGTTGGACCAGTCACAGACTCTCAGCCCAACTTACCTCATAGGGTTGTTGTTGTATGGATAAAAGGGAGAGGAGGAGGAGGATTATTATGCTGCCTTGGGTTCCTTAAGGGGAAAAATAGGATATACAGTTAATGTAAGTAATAAATGAAATTAAAAAAAAAAATCAGCACAAGAACAGGCTATTGCATAGGAAAGGCAATAATGATGATTTCCAAAAGTGGAAGGACTCGAGATTGGTAAGCAGGGCAAAAAAAGGGGGAGGCGGGTTAAGAAAATTAGTACAACACAATGTTCAAATGGACCTACCACTAAGTAAACTAAGGCCATATCTTAGGCCTCAGCTAGACCTACCGGTCTAGCATGATGGAGGGGTGAAGATCTCACAATATTTTTTATCACAAGATCTCCCCCTGTTTACACGTGGCGTGTGACGACCTCAGAGGAAGAGGACGTCGTGCCTGCCATTTTGTTTTTGTTTATTTAAAGAGGAAGGAGCGCACGAGCACTCATGCGCAAAACGTAAGTTTTTTTAAAAAATATATATTTTCCTGCTCCCCCCGATGGGCTCAGAGCTCTGTCTTTGATCTCACATTGCTGAACATATAAGAAAAATCCTCTATGTTAGTCCCCCAACACCATATATCTGATATTAAATAAACAGACAACCTATGCCATGTATTGAAAAATAATTTTGATGTCTGAAGAACTATCTGGATTAGGTATTCAAGATTCATTCATTGTCGCTTCATTTGGTTTAAGAAAGTTTATTTAAAGTGATGCAGCTCTTTTGGAGTTCCTTAATGCTGGAAAACATCATACTTTAGAACAGATGTGGGCAGAAAATATATCTAACTTATGTTTTGGACATCAACTCACAGCATTCCTGATCACTGCCCATGCTGATAGGGATATTTATGGATTGAACCCCAAAACATCTGGAGACCAACATTCTGCGTTCCCTAACCTGGTGCTCGTCAGATGTGTTGGGTTGCAACTCTCATCATGAGGAGATGCTAAGAAAAAGAGAAGTAGGTGGCCTGAAGTTGTTCATTATCAATTTCCCACAACCTCAATGTCAACTCTGCATACCATAGAATCATAGAATAGCAGAGTTGGAAGGGGCCTACAAGGCCATCGAGTCCAACCCCCTGCTCAATGCAGGAATCCACCCTAAAGCATCCCTGACAGATGGTTGTCCAGCTGCCTCTTGAAGGCCTCTAGTGTGGATAGGATAACATATTGCATATCATATCCTGCTGCCCTCCAGATGTTTGAGATTACAACTCCTAGCATTCCTGACCAAGGGACATACTGACTTGCAATCATGGGAGTTCTAATTTTCAGGGTATGTAAAACCAACTCTTCTTTCTGGCACATGTAAATTTCAGGAAGATTGGTGAAACATTTTCAATTTTATGAATGGTAGAATGACACACCCCCCCAATTACCCCTTTATAATAGTAGAATGTTTTATCTACTCTCCGACCTTAACTACAGGTACACTGCCAAGTCCCTGTAAATAAAGACATGTTGTTAAGATTATCTGTTGCAGTAAATTGAAAGTGTAAAGTTATGCCAAATTTAAATGATTGGAAGAATAGCCTGCACATTGTGAATATAACTTAAATCATAAGTGAAAATATATAAGGTTGCAATACTAACCCATATATGCTTGCTTGGAAGTACATGGGGCTTAATTTTGAAATAGCCACGCTTATGGTCCCAGCTGTAAATAACTAACCTGACACAGTATAGAAGGATTTGGAATGTAATCAGACTACATCTGACAGATTTTGGGACCAGTGAGAGAAGCCAGACAGATAAAAGTCAAATTTACAGAGAATTGGGAATTATTTATCTACTAATGGAATATTAACTTTAATGATCAATTTGCATTGCTATTTCTTATCTGATCTTCAATTATTTACTCCTTTGAGATGGGGCCTCTTTGTTAATGCTGTTGATATTTGTTAACATTTTATCATCTCTTGGCTCAGTGGGACCCTTTTTGTTAAAAAGTGCTGTTGACATAAAATCAATTAAAAACATGATTTAAAACAAAAACAATAAAAGCACAGAAGTCTTGCCAGTGGCAGACCTAGTGGGATGGACTCTAGAGAGGGACCTAATTGGACGTGAGAACAATATAACAGACCTGAACTAATAAGATGATAAATAAAACAGCAATCAGCTCTTCCTCCCGCACTTCCTCTCAGTAGGCCAGATAATTGGGAAGCTGGTTGGCACCTGGGAAAGACCGAGGGTCTAATCTAAAGAAAAGTATTTAATGTTGACTTCTTTGTGGACCCTAAAAGGAAGAAAAACTGAACATTTGGGGCTTTCACTATGGATGACAGAGGAATCCGTCCAGCGGGTGGAGCTCACTGAGCTTTCAGTAGCTCGGCCCGCTGGACATCGGTCAAATTGCTGCCATAATTTGCACAAATTATGCAAATTATGACCACAATGTACACATATGACAGAAATTGCATCTACAATTTGCACAAAATGTTATTAACAATTAAAAAGAACCACCACGCCCAAATATGTATTCTGGATTTTGGGGGAAACCTGCAGCTCGACTCACGAATGCAAGCCAAGCTGGGGGTATCGTGGAAATCTGGCAAGCTGGACATCCCTAGCTTCCCCTCTGGGGAGGGGCACACGTCTATGATCTCTGCATCATTCACATGCTGCTCCCGATCTGTGGGATTGTTTCTTAGAGAAGAGGCTCTTATGTGACTCTGAGCTGGCTTTGAAACAGCTGGAACAGAAAGAATCAAGTATTTACAAGGGTATTCTGTGTTATCAACCATCACCTAGTCACATCAAAAGGGCACAGTCATGAACTGACAGCACAGTTTTCCCATCACCCACTACAACATTGGTGGGCAGACTTGGAAGGTCCACGGGCCATCCCCGCTCCAGATCACACACCCATGTGAATGCCAAAAATGGAGGAAAATAAAACCAACCAACCCCCCTACCAATGATGTCTGGAGTTGCTATGGAGTGCCCAAAAGGTAAAAATTAGCTTGTTTGCAAGCTAATTTTGATCTGTTTGGGTCCCCATACAAGCCACAGATGGCATTTTGTTTGTAAAAAATAAAATAAAAACAAAGATTTATTTATTTTTTGGTACCCCTGAATTTAACTGGTGCCTGAATGGCAATAGCACAGGGACAGCCAAGTCCATACTGGAAGTGTGTTCCATAGTCAGGATGCCACTATTGAGAAAGCTCTGTTATGTGTGGTTGCCCCACAGAACACATTCCTCAAGAGCAAAGCCTCCTCAGCTGAACTTACACCCTGGGGGAAAACAGTCCTTCAAGTACTGGGTCCTGAGACATTTAAGGCTCTCTACACTAGGGATGTTGCAGGTGCCTGCCCTGCACCGAGTTGGGTGCAGGCCCACAGGTCAAGCACCCATGTGGCCTAATGAGTGTCCAGCAGCCATACACCCTCATCTGGAGCCTCCACTGTGCTCTGGAAATTACATAATTTCTCCCATTGTGTAACTGGAAGCTTTCAAGGCCAATTTATGGAAGAGTAAAGGTGAAAACTTTACTCTTGCATAAATGGGGCGTTCATGGCCACTACATAATTTCCAGACGTTGCATTGTTGCACACAAGTTCACGTCATCATTACACATTTGCTGAGCTGCAAAAGGAGTCCATGCAGTGCCCCGAGAGGGTTGGATGGCAGCAGGGGTGAACAGCAGCCAGGGTGAGGTGAGCTTCCAATAAATCACCCATCCCTACCACTAACATGAACACCTTGAATTGGGCCTATTAGCTCACTGGCAGCCAGTTCAGAAATTTCAAAGCTGGTAATATGCCCACATGCTCATAACTATGACAGATCATGTAATGGCAAAACAGTACAGAGAACTCAGAACTCCAGATTGGCAGTTTGGGTTATGTGCTCCTGAAAGGGCACACAGCATGTGTAAACATGGAGACCAGTCTACTGTGCATGCAGTGTTGCAGGACTGACACTACATTTCTGTTCTAAAGAGTATTGGGTGGTCCACAAGAGAGGCTTCAAAGCCATCCAGTTCCCTTCAGCCTGAAGATGGCTCAGTAACAGGAATGGCCTGAAGACAGGGCTCTGAGTGACTCTGTGGTCCAGCACATTCCTGTTGAAGCAATTAGGGTTAACACAATTCTGCCTAGTGAGGAGGTGATGGCCATGATTGTAAATTAATATTTTCCAGTGACTACCCATGTATTCAAGTGTCAGTATTGATCAAACTTACCTCTGCCCAATTAATGCTGATGGATTCAACAGTGCCATACGCCTGCTCATCTGTTAGCCAATTAAGATAAGCCCCGGACTTGTCCTAATAGCTGTATTTATTGTCATCAGGAATATTGATATATCTCAGCACTAAGCTGCAGCCAATACAAACACGAGCCATGATACTGCTCCAGGATTCATCTCAGGCATGATAAGACACAGCTATCAATTCCCCCTGTTCTTATGATGGCAATCTTGCCGTGCCAGAAAACCTTTTTTTCTTGAAGACAACGGGGGAGCTTCATCCTCCTCTGGGCACACTGGAGCAGATAAAAGAGCAGAATGGAGAGGTGATCTTCCCCCATCTTATCAACCATAGAGATTCACAGATAACATGAGAGATGAGAATAGATGACCAAACTTGGTGTAGATTTTCAGCACCTGCATTGACTGGAGAAGCCAGGGAAGCCTTACGTGGAGGCCACCCAGAAACACCTCTGAACTGTGGTTCTCCACATGGTCATTTTAAAGCCACTTAGCCCACATGTGGGCCCAAAGGCAGGCAGCATCTTAATTACATCTGATAATCACTTGCAGGCCCTTTTAAAGACTCTAGGATACCTACAGGCTGAATATTAATCTGAGACATGTGGCCTCTTTACAATGCATGATGTGTCTGTGTAATTTTTTTCCTCAGTTGGAAAAAAATCCTAGATACGCATATCATCTCTTCAAAAATGATGTTTTATGAACTAATAAAAACATTAAGTACAAAGTTAAATCCTATGTCTGGTGGCTGTGGTAATTTTTCCATTGCCTTGCCCTCCAGTTGAGCTATTAGGGAAGCTACTGGCCTTCCTGAAGGTATGGGGAGAGAAGGAAAGAAATTAATAATAGGTCATATGTTGATTATATGTGTGAGTCAAAAACTAGGACAATAGGAGTAGGTCATTCAACTGATGTTAATGAGCCAGTGAAGGGAACATGTGTCAGCCAGAAAGTGGTGAAATTGTTTCAGGTCCTGAGATCACATTCTCATTGGCCTAGGACGACTATATGAAAAAGAGGACAGAGCTCCTGTATCTTTAACAATTGCATTGAAAAGGGAAGTTAGGCAGGTGTCATTTTCATATATGGAGAACCTGGGGAAATTTCCTCTTCATCACAACAGTTAAAGCTGCAGGAGCCCTGCCCTCTTTTGTATCTGGTCACTCTAGTATAGCTCCTGCAGCTTTAACTATTGTGATGAAGAGGGAGTTTCACCAGGTTCTCCATATATACAAATGGCACCTGCTGAAATTCCCTTTTCTATGCAACTGTTAAAGATACAGGAGCCCTGTCCTCATTTTCATATGGTCACCCTACATTGGCCCATTTTTACTGCCCTGGCAGGACCTGATCATTTCAAACATTGAATCACCATATGGTTTGTCTGTGTTTTGGTGGCCCCTTTGATGTGTGAAGCCAGGGACAATTCTCTCAATTGCCCTTTGCTCTAAATGGCCTGATCACTCAGGGAGAGTGGCTGGAAATGTTGGAACTACTGCTGGGCTGAATCCTGCCCCTTATTTCCAGGAAAGAAGCATTGTTTGTTCTGCCTCTTTCACAGGGAGGGGGGGGGGAAATACAGAGAATTTTCTCCTTAAGGAGAGGGTACAGGATTTCCACATACCATTTTTACGTATAGCCAGTTGCTGAACTTTTTTTAGTTTTTTTTTAAATAAATCCCCTTCCCCTGGCATTTGGAGGAGCCCAGAAATTCTTAGTTAATGCCTAGTGTGGCATGTCTAACTCTACTGCCCCTGTTTTGGGAGAAGGTGTTTCAGATAATCAGAACTAGATTCAGAAATAAAGGATGTGGCACCAGACACCAGCCAGCCTGTACCAGTGGGAGAGGAAGCTCTCATGGGCAATGCCCCAGCTGGGAGTCAGCCCTCTCCAGAGCTTATCTCCTCAAGGCTTATCTCCCAGTGGGAAGTGAGCTTTCTTCTGGGGGAGAGCATCCCAGCAAGCTAGCAGATGCTAGGGTCTGCCAGAAGCTAAAACACACAGAGCAGAAGTAAGGCGTAAGAAGGTTGGTCTGACTAAGATTGCCCGAGAACCTGCCTCCGCACCAGGCTCTCTGAAGTTACGGACGTTTCAGAAGGGGCTTCCTATTATTTCTTGAGCGGACAGTTGTCTTGCTTAGTTTGCATAGTTTTGCCTTGAGGGAACTTTCCAAGAGATTAGGCTCCCTTCAGGTAGAAGAGATGTTTGTTGCTTAATAAAAACTTTGTGGATTACTTAGCAAGCATCGTCATTTGCCTCTCATCGAAAGCAGGAGTTTTCTGAGAAACATGACAAGCGGAGACCATGGCTGAGTTTTCCATTTTGTTCCTATTACCCCCCTGTTGATTAGTGTGTCATCCGAACTCAGCCCATGTGACCTTGCCCTCTCCATTAAGCATCCAGTACGCACACCTGGGCTTCTGAAAATGCTAGGGGTGTTGAAAAAAGAAAAAAGAAAGAAAAAAGACCCCTCCACAACTAGCTACATTTAGAAATGCATGTGGAAATCCTATCCCCTTCCCCAAGGAGAAAATTCTTAGAAATTCTCACTTCTTCCATCCTCTTTTACCTGAGTTTTCATTTCCCCCTGACCTCACGAAATGCCGAAAATTGAATGGTTGAAATATTCAGCGCAACACTAGTTTGAACAAGGGCTGAGTATAACTGGAATAACATTGGGAAGGCTGTTTTGGGAGGTTTTCAGGGTGAGTGGAGATTGAATCAGGTGTGTGCATGGGCAGGGGTAAGGCATTTTTTGGTAGCCTCCACATGGTGTGTATACAGTACAAAATGTAAACCAGGCTTTAACATCGGTTCTCAAGTATTAAAAATGAGACAGAGAGGAGAATTTAAGCTTCAGAATAGTGGATACATTTTCTTTCCAAACCCAAATCTACTGCTAGCAGTTTTAAGGAGCTCCACAAAAGAGATACATCAGAGATTCCCAGTGAAACATGCTCTTTTATTTGGCTACATCCAAGGAATTGTAACAGATTTCCAATTTAAGTTTTACAAAATTGACTGAGTTTAGAAATATGGAGTTGACAACATCCCGTGTTAAATGACCCCCCTTCCCTGCTACCACAGCATCTGTGTTTCAACAGGCACAGAGATTTTGCTGTTGCCTCTTTAATTTGATTTAAGTAAAAAAAAGTGTAAAGCCATTTGTTGGCCTCCAGCCTGCAAAGCAGGCATGAGTTATAGGGTAATATTTCACACCCTGTTGTGTCTTATTACTTAACTAATAACAATATTTACCCAGGGTTTTCCCAAGCATCTCAGACAAGCTTAAAGAAATCTTGATTAAAGAATGACAGCCAAAGTATTAGATATTAAATATAAATAAGAATAATATGAGGAGAGCTTAAGAGTTTACTATTGGGCCCTGGTAGTTTGCAGTAAATCAGAGTGAGGTGCAACTTAGTTCTCCAGTGAGCTTTTCCAATTTCATGTGCAGTCAAATGACACTACCTGCTTTCTCTCTCAGACAGAGAAGCAAAGTTGGGAAGAGACTGTGCCACTAGGGATGGATGGACTCACCCCTGTGCACAACTGTCCAGCTCCCTGGATGAGCTGCCGCATGGTCCACAAGTGCCTGGAGATGCTCCAGACCCTTAATAATTTTAGTTGCCCTTTTCGACACTTTTTCCAGCTCTATAATATCTTTTTTTTGGTGTGGTGACCAGAACAGTACACGGTATTCTAAGTGTGGTTGCACAGTAGGTTTGTATAAGGGCAGTATGATACTGTCCATTTTATTCTCAATTCCTTTTCTTATAATGCTTAACATGGAGTTTGCCTTCTTTACAGCAACCACACACTGGGTGGACATTTTCATCGAGCTGTCCACCACAACCCCAAGATCCCCCCGCCAACATGCATCACCTTACACTTGCTTACATTGAACTGCACCTGCCGTTTGGATGACCACTCTCCCAGCTTGGAGAGATCCCTTTGGAGCTCTTCACAATCCCTTTGTGTTTTAACAAACTTAAATAATTTGGTGTCATCGGCAAACTTGGGCATTTCACTGCTCACTTCTAATTCCAGATTATTTATGAACAAGTTGAAAAGAATTGGTTCCAATACTGATCCCTGTTGGACCCAACTATTTACTTTCCTCCATCGGAAGAATTTCCCACTTATTCCTACTCTCTGCTTTCTGTTCTTTATCCATAGGAGGACCTTTCCTCTTATTCCAAGTCTGCTAAGATTGACAGAGGCCTTAGCTAGACCTAAGGTTTATCCCGGGATCATCCTGAGGTCATCCCTGTTCATGTAAATGACACACAGGGGATCCCAGGAGCAGACAGGGACGACACTGGAATGATCCCAAGATAAACCTTAGGTCTAGCTAAGGCCAGAGTCTCTGTAGGGGCAGGGCACTGATTAAGAGAGTGCAGCCTCAAAGCCAGGGCGTTATGGCACCAGGGTGAACTTTATATGACTTAGTCCTAGAGTAACAAGCCTCCATTGAGTCTGTCCTCAAGATTTCACTCCATTTTTATCCATTTTTTTAAAAAAATTGTACAAATTATGGCTGCAATTTCTGCAAATTCGTTGAATTTGTGAAAATTAGAGCTGAACTTCTACAAATTATACAAATTGCAGCAGTAATTTGCCCAATTTGTGTAAATTTGTGGTTGCAGATCTCTATTTGTGCAAATGATTGCTGGCTCGATGGAGTTTGGGGGCGGGGAGACTTGGCTTAGCCTGCAAGGACAAGCTGAGCCAGGCACCCTGTGGAACTTCGTTGAGCCAAAAGTGAGGCAGAGTTCCAAGCGACAGACATCCCTAGCCTACACTTCAGTTAATGCAACTATAATTCCACAGGTTTTATATAGGTCTTTAAAAAAAAATTTAAGTGCACACACAATTTATCAGGAATGTGAAATTTGGACAGATTTTCTCCATAGATTAAAGCAGGGCTGATTCAGTCTGCAGGGGATATTTATATAAATTAAGACATTTGTGCAAATGAAACATGGAAAGTTATGCAAATCGAACATGAGCAGATATTAGACAATTTACACACATTTTCAGCAGACTTGTGCTCACACTCGGCATTACAGACATGGAGTACTTGCATATTTTTTAAGCCAAAACAAAATTCTCAAACCTCCCACATTGTCATTTTTTATTTTACTTTTTGCAAGCTGGGAAATGTATGGATAGGGCTGCCAGACAAATCTGTTTGGAGGGTGGAGTTTGATGGGTCCTCCTATGTTGCCCCAACCCCCCGACTTTTTTCTAGTTCCCACTTTTGGCACCTGATACAGTCTGCAGCAGGTCAGGCCAGTTTGTGGATTTTCCAGGCATTCCGCTAATTTTTGATAGGTTTTGCGATTTGCAAACATTTCTTAGCAAATTGTGCAAATTTCTGAGCAGTTTGCTCAATATATACATTTGCACAAATGTGGTGATAATTCATGCAAGCTGCTCAGCAATTTGTGCAAATTGCAGAAACTGTGGAAAATGTGTAAAAAATGGGTTTTTTTCCCCTGTAGTTCTGAAAAACCCCCACAGCAAATCAATGCAAATCAAATTGTACACACCCTGGAACTCGGTCGAGTAAAAAAAAAAAGAAAATAAAAAAGTCAGAATTTCTCATTGATGCATATCACTATGTATGGATTTCTAGCATCAAATTGCATCAATTTCCCAGTTTGCCCCTCGATGGATCAAAATTTGCATGCTTTCCTTGTTACTTTCAAGCCAAAATTATCATTTTGAATATTGCATAAGAAATTGGGTAGCAGGACCAGCCTCCATGTTAGTTTTGTTGATGAAATGGTAGCCCTGCCCAATGAATGGTTTTATGCCACCTCTCTTCCATTTCAATCACATTTGTATAGAACACTATATGGGTTTGACATCAGAGTGCCAGACAGGAGGTCTGTGGACTGGGACTTCTAACACGGCTGCCCATGTAATCTGAAATTACATAAATTTCAATTACAATTCAAATTATACAAATTGACTCTTTGCTGCAGTTGTGGACATCATTAAATACAATCCATTCCAAGGACAAACTCCTCTCTAGAGTCTCTGAATACAGCAAACAGAAGCAGCAGATTTCAAATAGCCGGCTACATTGCATGATGGGGAGGGAGGACAGACCTGCTGAGCTTGTTCGGTAATGAAACTAAGCCATTTCGCCTGACCAGATCTCCTTCCAAAGCTTTATTAATAAGCCTTAGACCCCCATCTGCACTTTTAGAAGCACTGTGTCAGGGGAACCACTTAAAGCATCGCTCCATCTGGTCCCATATATGGGACCTCAGCCATGTTTCTGAACCATGCCAAAGCCTTGGACACATCCAGGGCTATTGCATGGTTTAGGGATATCAGTGATGCCTCTAGGTCCTATCTATGCTACAAGCCAAAACTGCACTGTAAGTAGCTTTTCTGTTACAGCTGTACTGCAGTGCAAATAGAACCACAGGGCACCTATGTTCCGAAGGAAGACACAAAGGTAGTTTCTCCAACATTAAAAAAGGAAATCGACTCAGCCTTCTAACAGCTGGTGTGGAGATGTACCTCCTTCAAGCCCTGCCTCTCTCTTCCAAATGCCATGGAGTCCCAGGTAGCCATTGGAATAACATTACTTGGGTCTAGCCCAAGAGTGTAATAGCACTTTCAACCTGCCTCCAAACACTCAATACAATCTCATCACTCCTTACTCCGAGCTAGTTGGAAAGCAAACAGGATCTCTGTACGGCTCTTGCCGGATGTTAAAAAGCCGCTGTTGTTTCTTGCTTACAATGATGTAAATGACACATGGAGGCAGACGGTGCTGGAGACTTTGTTAGAGGCTGCCCTCTCTTTGAGGAGGCAACTGTCCCTTTATGGAAACAGGCCAAGTGGCCATGCTAGGGAGGAAGTTAATTACCCAACTGAGCAGGATGATTGGATTGGACACACACACACACAGACACACACACCTACTGTAAATGCTGAACTAGCAAGGAAGTTAGCAGAAGATACAGTTGGCAAGAGGGAGCTTCAAAGGTGGCTTTTCAAGTATGCTAATTAACCCAGAGGGCTTCTGGGAGGAGAAAGATGCTGACAGGCTTATATGCATATTAAACTGTTAGAGTTATTGAACAAAGAAGCTCAGAGAGGGAGGCAGAATGAGATATTATGCCTTTGGCTAAAGTGGTTCAGACAATGCCTTCAGCCTCCACATCTCAGGGCTCGAAGGGGTGGGGTATGAGGGTATGCATGCTAGCTCTGTCCCCAACATGCACATCCCTGTCATCCATGTCTGTAAGCTTGCTGCATTGAGCAGCAAGGTATGATGTGGACTTCTACTCATATTCACTTTAATAAGAGCAGACATCTCCGTGCCATCAGGAAACCTGCTTTATCAGGGTTCTACTCATCTTCCAGCAACCACAAGAAGAAGTTCCCTTCAAGCCTTGCTGCTAAAAAGTGGCATGCTCTGAGATAAGATGTGCCCAGCATGCACAGGGATGTTTGACATGGGGCCTGCATGTGTGTCCCTTGTGTCATGGCCCAGAATCCTTCAGTGACACTTATTCCAAGGAGACACCAGAACCAGTCCCCAGGGCTTCTGAAGTGGGCCCCCAATGCCTCGGATCTCCCAGGTTTGTCCTTGAGTGAACAACAGGAAAACCCTGAGGACCCTGAGAAGCAGCCTCTTCTGGCTCCTCACTCCTCCAGCCTTATCCCTCAGGATAAGCCAATGACTACAAAAACTGTCCACACCTGAGGAAGTGGAGCTTCCAGAAAGTCTCTCCAGGTCTTACTAGAAATCTTTGTGAATCAGTGCTGGGGTAATTTTTCAGTACTCTAGCTGCAGGATCTCTCTCTGTGGTTCTGAAATCAACCAGTCCAAGTCTTGGGCTGGTACCTATGGCACTGGCAGTGGTACTAGTCACCTGTACCTGTTATGCCTCCTTACATGAGTCGTCATCCAGTGCAGATGATAGACACCTTATCCCCACCACCCTTTTATCCCCCAAATGCATACAGATATAGTTTTGACAGAATGCCTCACGTATATACCACTATCGCATCTAAATCAGAGTCCCCTAACAGTGCTATTGGTGTACTGCAGCCTTCTCCAACCTGGACTCCTCCAGGTGTTTTGGACTTCAATTTCCATCAGCCCAGCCAATGGTCAAGAATGAGAGCTGTAATGCAAATTATCTGGAGGGCACGAGGTTGGGGAAAGCTGGGGAACAGTTTTTATGTAGATGGTGGCTCTTGGTGGCTGCTCTTCTCACAAAATTCTCATGGAACTGGAAGCTTCCCAAAGTATAAAGCTGGAAATCTTTCAGAAGCTTTTAACTAGCCTGGATTTTGGCAGTAATGATTAGTTTTCTGTGGAGGTCTAGGAAGAAGGATGAACAGTGAGAATATCCCAAAGAGCTTTTAATGCCAAGTATTTTCATTCACACTAAACATTTAGGGTGGGAGAGGCTAAAGATCAGCAAAATATATACATAGTATGATTACTATGAAGCATACATGGCCACCTATCTATAATCAATTGTTCAAAAAACAACCAGGGCAGGATCTACACTACTGCTTCAAAATGGTTCATAATAGTAGTGACAACTGTTGGGGCCCAGGACACACACCATAGACAGTTTTTAAAGTGTCATATTCTGCTTGGTGTAGATCTGGCCCATCATCCAGTCTCATGACATCAGCGCATAGTATTCTCCATCAATGCATTTCCCCCAATTCTATTTTGCCTTGGTCATGATGAACTTACTAGGTAGCCCTCAGCAAGCCAGTTCTGTCAGCATCAGATCCCACTTTATCTCATACTGGCCTATCTTACAGAGTTGCTACTTATACTGAAAGAGGGTGTCTGATGCATTTTAACAGTAGTGTAGATCTTACCATTAGCTCAAGTGAGGTGATCAAGTGGTAGATGCTGGAGTGTGGTGGCTGGTGCATTGAACATACCTTCTGAGCTCCCCGCCCCCACCTGCCATCCCTATCCTCCTGAGCCAGCTTCCTGGCAGCAGCAATGCTAGGGTGTTGATAGTCCAGTCTGTCTGTGTGTCCGGCTTAACATCACAGATAGTGCTATTGGGAAATGCCCCTGAGTGAGTGAGTAAATGAGTGAGTGAGCAGACAGGCAATCAGCCCAGGCGGTGTGCTCAAAAAGGCATCACATGGGACTTGCAGTACTTTGCTGGTGTGCCACATGCTGCTGTATTGCAGTTAAGCATGTGCAAATCAGCAACGTTCAAGTTTTCCAATGTTCTCCAAGTTTCATCTCAAATCTCATTCCCACTTGATTCCATTTCAGATTTGTGAGCTATTGTGTGTGTGTTTTCTTTTTGCATGAAAATCTGTCTCTATTTTCATGTGTATTTTATTTTTCCTGGTATACACATCTTTTGTGCATATCTTTGAAAAGTATGCATTCTTTTCTCATTGGTTAAAGTGTATTTGTGCACATTTTTTCAAAAGCCCACATTTTCATGCACATTTTTTAAACATACGAATGCTGTCAAACACTATTTCCTCCTCTTCTTTTGTTTGTCCACAAATCAACCTCAGAAATGTGCAGATCTTGACCGCAGTCTTGAGTCTGTGTTCAATCCAGAAAGTGTGAACTGGGTAAATACTGATCAAAATGGAACAAAAACCATTTTTTCATGCAGCCCCAAGTTCAGCATTTGTTTGCATGGGCAGGGAGCAGGCACCAGGTGATTCAGTGAGCAAGCAACAGCGAAGTATAGGAGGACATGACCAGGTGTGCCCTGCACCTTTTAAGCTAGCTCTCTGCCCTCTAATGCAATAGAGAACACTGTCGCATGGCCAGTATTGGATTCAACTTCTAGTCTAGTCATATCCTGTATGCGGAATGGGGGAAAAGGGAGCATTATCTAGCTCTTCACTTAGGCACATGTCTCCCTGACCCTTACTGTAAACACTTTTAAGTGTTAGCAGTAGAAATAGTGGTGATAGCAGTAGTAGTAGTGGCCATATCATCTTAGTCATAGAAGTAGCATCGCTATTTCTCTCACATTGTTGTTGTTGTTATAATAATATATCTCCCTCTGAACATAACCTAAATGGTTGATAGAAATAAGGAAGCCATAAAGTTTCATATTTTGAATTTCTATTATCATAGAAAGCAAAAGATTTTTGGCCTGCAAATCTAGCTAACAGCCATTAACTGAAATGATCAAGATTTTCTGTAAAATTACATTGGGGATTTCTCAGATCAAATTGGCTGACCTGTCAACATATTTTATGGAACACAATTCCATTCTGCCATGAGATGTAAATGCTTATTTTATGTAATTGATTTTTAAAAGGAGATTTATATTGTGTGCCCTTCTCCATGGTCCAGGACACATTTACATAGTGCGTAAATATATTTCTCTTTTCCGAATGTAGGAAGTAAAGACCAAATGAACTATGGTGCTGCACCTGCCATCCACCTTTTCAAAGTAATCTTTAATAAAACTTTTGCATAGCTAAGTGCTGGAGACCTGTGGGAAGGAGAGTCCCAAATATGGGGTGTCATAATTACTAATTTTATAAACTGGCCTAGATATACGACTGGAACCTCATCTCAGAGATCTAAGTGAGAATTGCCTGCAGAAGTCATCAGCAAGATGGCTTTGCTGTGTACCTACCAACTACCATAATCAAACAGGTGCCCAATTGATCAAACCTACTTGTGTTAGACTTGATGTGTGTTGGCCCTATACCAGCCTTCCTCAACCTGATGCCCTCTAGATGTTTTGGGCTACAACTCCTATTATCTCGAGTTCTGTGCAAAATGTTCTATTCAATAGGTGACTGTTAGGTGGGCCTAGAGGTAGGACAGTCCTATTCTCCACTGTGAGCAGGTCTGACACAGTGGGAGCCTAGTCTGAAATGAGCTAAACGTTCCAGAAAAGAAGAATTCTAAAATATCTGGCACATTTTATCCCAATGAATTTGCTACAGTGCAGGATCGGCCATTGCATCTGAAAGAAGTCTTTTCAGTGGAAGCTGGTGGCTCTGATTACAGTGGGGCTGTTAATATGCTCTGGGTTTCAGTCAGAACCAGACTTGCACCCCAGCTTGGATAGCTCCTTTAGAGTTCTGACTGGTTCTGACTGAAACCCAGAGTGGATTCACAGCTCCACTAAAATCAGCGCCACCATCCTCCACTACTGACTCTTATTCACCCACTTCAGATGATACACGATTCATACATCACATTATAACAGAAATGAAGAGCCGGGGAGCTTGCCCTGATACGAAGTCACTGCATTCGTGATACCTGTGCTTGAAATTTCTGGGAAACAAAATGTGAAGTACTAATTTCTCAGTTTAAAAATGTCACTCATAGATGCATTCAATTGTACTAATAATCCAATATTGGTTATGTTGCTTTGGTATTTAGTAAGTGAAGACTGGTTAGGATAGGGGTATCAAACCTCAGGCCGTATGGGCTAAATGTCCCCTGCCTAGGGTCTCAATCTGCCCCCCTGATGTCCCCAAATGGCCATGACCATGCCTCTAGACCTATGACCTTTTCTCCAACAGCTGATTGTTGGGTGCTTTCTTGGATTTTGTGCAATTTCCCCCATTCTAAAAAGGTTGGAATGCCTCTCCTAAGGCTTAGTAATTGGCACCAAAATCTTTAAGGTAAAATAAGCAGACATTTGGGGGTATTTAGCTTCCACCCCCGCATTACCTTTAGTCTCACTCACCACTGGATTGTGGCCTTTGAGAGCTTGTTTATTTATTTATTGCATTTTTATACCGCCCAATAGCCAAAGCTCTTTGGTCGGTTCACAAAAATTTAAACCATTCAAAATATAAAACTACAGTATAAAACCATGGTATAAAATTCAATACAAAAGCACAACCAGGATAAAATCAGCCTCAGTGCAGAATTAAACATACAAATTTAAAACAGCAAAGTTAAGATTAATTTATAGACTCTTAAAATACTGAGAGAATAAAAAAGGTCTTTACCTGGCATCTGAAAGAATATTGTGTAGGTGCCAGGCGAACCTCCTTAGGGAGCTCTTTTAGTGACTAGCTAATCCTATACTGGTTGGAGGGAGGGAGGGAGCCAGGAACCAAGATGGGGCTGAGTTTGGGGAGAGTCTGCCTTTACAGACTTCAACCCTTATTATGCAGCATGTGTGCCATGCATGCTTGCTGTGTCTCTTCCTCCTCCTTCTCACCTCCCACCCAAGGGCAAGACATTCTAGCAGGCTGAGAAGCATGCAACTTGTGGTAGCAAATTCCATTGTTCAAATATCCACTGAATGAAGAAGCACTTCACTCTGTGTGTAGCATGACTATGTGATCAGAAAGTCAGTCTCTTTCTCCTGTTTTGTTTTTTTGAAAGAGGCACCTTGACTTCCTTTCTGTTACCATCCTGGGCAGAACCGAATCTCTACCTTCTTTCACAGCTATGCAGTGTCAGTTTGGACAATTGGAATGCAACCCGCAATATGGAATGTTTCAACACATAGAATGGAACTGACATATGGGTGTGAACTCTCTGGTCAGAAGAAGAGCATTAATGCCCAGAAATTAAAATAACATAAATTAAAAATAAAATAAGACCACTTGGCTTAATAATTGATAGATGACCAAGAGCCTGCCTTTATGGTTTAGCTTTGGAGCCACACTGCTGCTAAACCCCGTGTTTTTTGCTTCTGAAGGGTGGTGGCAGGTAATCCCCATGAAGGAAGCAGCACAGACTTTCTGGTGGCTATTTGGCTCACTGTGCCCACCACCTGCCCCTTGCCTGGCTTCCAGTGACCAATCAGAGGCCACCTTCTGCCTGGGAACACCCCTGGCTTGATGCTGGAGGTGGGAGAGATGGCAGAAGAGCTATGCTGACCTTGTTCCAGCAGGAAAAGTCAGGGTAAGTCCCAGATTTTTAAATGCACTGCTTCATCTCTTTGCCCACGGTGGCTGCGAATCAGTGGCTGCATCATATAACTGATGGAGCTCTGATGAGCAGCCACCAGGGGAAAAGATGATGTTTAGACAGCCCCCAAAACTGAAGAGGAGGTGAATAAAACCAGCTCTCCCAACAAAGCAACAGAAAATAATTCAATCTTCTTCTGTAAGTGAAAACAGAAAACTGCCAATGAAATCTTGACAGACTATTTCTCCAGTAGTTGTCTGTGCTTAGTCAAAATCCAGCTTTTTTGGAAGACTAGCTATTGGAGATACATTTTCTTCTGATGGACTTTAGCTGAAATCCTTTTGACTGCATTTTAATTAGGCTGCATTTACATTGAGAGTAGCATAAAATGGTGTTCTTAGATCTTAATGTGTTTTTATCACCCCAAGGAGGCTCGCCTGGCACCAACATTGTTATCTTTTTTGTGCCAGGTCAAGACTTCTCTCTTCTCCCAGGCATTTAACAGCATATACTGAGCTTTTAGCTGGCCCCAAAATAGTTGTTTTAAATGGATATTGTCTGATTTATTCTTTTTATGCTTTTTAAATTTTGTATATCAGTTTTTAATGTTCAATGTTTTAATCTTTGTAAACTGCCCAGAGAGTTTCGGCTATGGGGCAGTATATAAATGTAATAAACAAAATAATAATAATAATAATAATAATAATAATAATAATAATAATAATAATAATAATGTTTATTGTGAATGGACATAATGATGGCTTTGGGTGCATGTAATATATACACCCGAATCTCTCTCTCTCTCTCTCTCTCTCTCTCTCTCTCTCTCTCTCTCTCTCTCTCTCTGTTAGAAAATCTCATCTGGGGCAGAGAAGAACAAGCCCTGGAAACACCGAAGCAGAACACTTCCTTAGGTTATTTCCAACCATACTCAGGGAAATGAAGACGTGACAACAAGTCAGAAGAAATGCACAGTGGATAAGTGGCAGAATAGAATATTAATTAAATGGAACACTTGGACCTTATGAAGGATCAAAGTGGATTTCATTATCAAAATGGCTACGCATGAACTGTGCAGTGTTCATTCATCAGGGTGGATCCATACTATCCATGACAAGCAGCTAGAAATATAAATTTGCTAAGAATGGCAGCAGCTCAGCAATGCACAGCACAAGGAGTTGATGGTGTGGATTTAGACAAGATCTAAACTGCTTACTGTTTTAGGTCTGAAAATAGTTTCTGTTAAAGGTGTGCACAGCCCCCCCCCCCACTTCCTGATTAGCCTCGGAGGCTGATTTGACTCAGGACGCTTCAGTATTGCCCCAGCCCAAAACAGGCCGGGTGTTGCAGTTTCATGGTCACCCACAGGCATCTGGGAAAACTGGGTGCAAGGATGACCACGAGTCCATAGGACCCACTTCCATCCCACCCACCTCCCAAATCTGGCAAACTGCTCCCCCCCCTTTTCTGGCTGCTGTGCTTTATGACAGTAGATCTAAGGCAGGTGAGAGCAGATCTCCTGGAGGACAGGTGGCTCGCCGGCATGTGGGGAGGCTTCAGGTAAGTCCTACACGCAAGCAGGCAGGCAGGCAGCTGGCCATTGGGCCAAATCAGCCTGAAACGCTTTGGCTGCTGAGGCTGAGATGGACCAATCTGTCCCCGAACCTGATTTAGGTTGACCCAGCTTAAATTCGGATTTGGGGTTTGGCACTGAGGCAAAGCACACTCCCAGTTTCTGTGATTCCTCACTGATCTTTATTTCTTTACAAAATATTTTATAAAGGTTTGTTTTTCCCTCTGACAGAGTTTTTGACAGAGGTTTCCCCCCCCCCTCTGACAAAACTTTTGTCGGGGGGGGGGAACTCTGACAAAAATTCTGTCAAAAAGTTCCAAACTTTTCAAAATGTACAGGTTTGGATGAAAACATACATTTATATAAAAGGGATCTGAATGCCTAAATGTATAAGCACTGCACCATACAACAACAGTTTTCTCAACGTATTCATTAGACCTGAGTTGTGTATTGCAAAGAAATAAATCAAGCATAACTGTGGTGGCGGTAGCCACCCACCTACAAGGTATGTATGTCAAGATGGGTTTACCATTTGAAAGGCGTCAGATAGTGCAGCATATAGCAGCTCAAACCTGCAATCTTGCATTCTACAGGTGCTCTTGGAAGAAACTGGTTATCTGGATCCATTCCTGACTGGATTGAGGCCCAGTTTTGGGACAAAATTGGCCTTGGTCTCCCTGATGGATGACCTTCTTTGGAAGAGAGACAAGGGGTATATGACCCTGTTATTTCTTCTTGCTTTCTCAATGGCCTTCAGTACCATTAACCATGGTATCCTGCTGGACCACCTTCGTGAGTTGGGAGTTGAAGGCACTGTTTTACAGTGGTTCAGATCCTACTTGTGGGATCCATTCCAGAGAATAGCATTGGGTGACAGCACTTCAACTTCATGGCAGCTGAACTGTGGAGTACCACACAGGGCACCATCTTGTCCCCAATGTTATTTCATGTCTATAGGAAGCTGTTGGGAGCACTTATCAGGAGATATGGGGCAAGGTTCACTATTATGCTGATGACACCCAGCTCTATTTCCCTGTGACATCTGAATCGGGAGAAGTCATGCACATTCTGAACTGGTGTCTGGATGCACTTATGGCTTGGATGAGGGCATATAAACTGAATCTGAATCCTGATGACAGAGACCTTGTGGGTTGGTAGTTCCCAGGTCCGGGTAATGAGATGTTTCTCTGTTTTGGACAGGGCTGCATTCCCTTTGAAGGAGCAGGTCTATAGTTTGGGGGTGCTCCTGCATCCATCTTTGTCACTGGAGGCCCATGTGACTTCAGTGGCCCAGACCGCCCATGATCAAGATCGGTTGGTACATCAACTACGCCCATGCCTGTATAGGGATAGCTTTTTCATGCACTGGTAACCTCATGATTAAACTACTGTAATACTTCAGCTACTGAGCAGAATAAAAATGTAATAAATAAATAAATAAAAAACGTGGGGCTGCCCATGTGTGTGATTTGGAAGCTGCAGCTAGTGCAGAATGCAGTAGCTAGGGTGCTCATGGGGACAACTAGCTGTGCCAATATAAAACCTGTGCTAAAAGAACTGCGCTGGCTGCCTGTTAGCTACCAAGCCACATACAAGATTATGTTATTATCTTATAAAACCCTTGGGACCAACATACCTAGCCGACCACCTTCCCTTATATGCACCCAGACGACAGCTATGACCTTCAGAGGAGGTCCTAATGGCCATTCTGAAATGAACAGAAGTTGCCTTCTCTGTAGCCTTCTGGAAAACCCTCCCTCAAGAGGCTTGGAAGGCAGAAAATGTAACAACCTTTAAATGCCTCCTTAAAATGTACCATTTCACACAGGCTTTCCCTGGACTGTAACTTATCTGGTTTTATATTGCCTTTTTAAACTTTTAATGTTTTAAATGTATTGTTTTAATTGCACACTGCCCAGAGAGCCATGTCTAATGGGCAGTATAAAAATGTAATAAATAAATAGGGTTGGATCTAGACTATGGCCTTAGCTAGACCTAAGGATTATCCCAGGCAAATGGAGGGGTCATCCATGCCTGCTTCTGGTATCACCTGTGTGTCATTTGGATGTACAGGGATGATCCTGGGATGATCCTGAGATATCGGCCTGGTCTAGCCATGGCCTTAGACATACTTAGAACAGACCCATTGAAATCAATGGGACTTAAGCGTATCATGACTGAGATTAGGCCCATTTGCTTCAATGGGGATGAACGAGAAAGATGTGGTTTCATTCATATCCTACTTTTGAGTTTCCCACAGGTGGTTGGTTGGCCACGGTGTGAACAGAATGCTGGACTAGAGGCTCACCAGAGGCCTGGAGTACTGGAAGATCACATGCACGGTATGACGCTTGAAGGTTAGACAAAGGAATGCATTGGCCAGACTTGAGTGGCCTAGCTGAGTCTTGAGTGCACTAGGATGAGATGAGGCATACCACAAAAACATATCCTCCTTCATAATGACAGTAAAAGAAAAATGCTTGGTATTGTTTCTTCACTGGTGATGTGGGGACATCCAGAAGAATAAACTGTGTGAAGTCTAACTGAGCTTGGCACATAGGAGCGAGATGACTATTCCTGGGCATCAACTGTCACTTATATTAAAATATGCTTTCATTGAAAGGGGGTTGCTCTTTATTCTAGAACATTACAGTTTCCAAGAAAGTAACTTGTTTAATTCCACTCCTCCATAGCGCAAAATGAATATGAAGCAGCAGAGCTCCAATCCTTCATTTTAGAACGTTTTTGAGATGCTGCATGCAACTACGGGTAATAATTAGACACACCAATACCGCTGCTGCTATTTTACAGCATATAATACCAAGTGGGCTACCATCAGTGGCAATTAACTCCTGTTGTTTATGCATGCTTCAGGCTCAGTGCAGTGCTGTTTAGAGGCCTTTAAAGTAAGTGCAATTCAAATCTGAGAGGGCCAGACACAGCTTTAAAGGCCCGAGGCCTGCCTTGACTCCTGAAACTACCTTCCCATATATAATCAGTAACCAAGATGCAGCCATCAGGTCTCTCTCTTAAAAGGGAAGCAAGCAAGCAACCATGGGTAAGAGAGGCAAAGAAAAAGGATCAAACGAGAGGCCAAGATTTATTCTGCATTCCCTTGCCCATCTCTTACCAAATACTGAATCATGGAAGCATGAAAGCAGATGTATCGAGTCACAAAGGAAAGGAAAGAAGTGGAAAATTAACTACATATGAAAATATCCTCAATGTGTCCAGGGATTTGTGCATTTTAATGTGCTCCTCTTTTACTGTATCACCCTCTGCATGGAATGGTGTTGTAGAAGAGAAAGGGGGTCAGATATTGGTGCTGGAGGATGGGGCAAGGAATCATAGAATCATAGAATAGAAATGCTGCTTCTGGGGGAGAAATGCTGGACCATCAAGGGAGAGCTATTCCACCTGCTCCCCTCCCCCCCCACCTGGAGACATTAAAGCAAGGCTGGAGCTGAAGGCTGGGGAGTGCTGCTTCTGGGGGAGAAATGCTGGACCATCAAGGGTGAGCTATTCCACCTGCTCTCCTCCCCCCGCACCTGGAGACATTAAAGCAAGGCTGGAGCTGAAGGCTGGGAAGTGCTGCTTCTGGGGGAGAAATGCTGGACCATCAAGGTGAGCTATTCCACCTGCTCTCCTCCCCCGCACCTGGAGACTTTAAAGCAAGGTTTTAGCTGAAGGCTGGGGAGTGCTGCTTCTGGGGGAGAAATGCTGAACCATCAAGGGTGAGCTATTCCACCTGCTCCCCTCCCTCCCCCTCCACCTGGAGACTTTAAAGCAAGGCTGTTGCTGAAGGCTGGGGAGTGCTGCTTCTGGGGGAGAAATGCTGGACCATCAAGGGTGAGCTATTCCACCTACTCCCCTCCCCCCCTCTTGGAGACTTTAAAGCAAGGCAGGAGCTGAAGGCTGGGGAGTGCTGCTTCTGGGGGAGAAATGCTGGACCATCAAGGGTGAGCTATTCCACCTGCTCCCCTCCCTCCCCCTCCACCTGGAGACTTTAAAGCAAGGCTGTTGCTGAAGGCTGGGGAGTGCTGCTTCTGGGGGAGAAATGCTGAACCATCAAGGGTGAGCTATTCCACCTGCTCCCCTCCCTCCCCCTCCACCTGGAGACTTTAAAGCAAGGCTGTTGCTGAAGGCTGGGGAGTGCTGCTTCTGGGGGAGAAATGCTGGACCATCAAGGGTGAGCTATTCCACCTACTCCCCTCCCCCCCTCTTGGAGACTTTAAAGCAAGGCAGGAGCTGAAGGCTGGGGAGTGCTGCTTCTGGGGGAGAAATGCTGGACCATCAAGGGTGAGCTATTCCACCTGCTCCCCTCCCTCCCCCCTCCACCTGGAGACTTTAAAGCAAGGCTGGAGCTGAAGGCTGGGGAGTGCTGCTTCTGGGGGAGAAATGCTGGACCATCAAGGGTGAGCTATTCCACCTACTCCCCTCCCCCCCCCCTTGGAGACTTTAAAGCAAGGCAGGAGCTGAAGGCTGGGGAGTGCTGCTTCTGGGGGAGAAATGCTGTACCATCAAAGGTGAGCTATTCCACCTGCTCCCCTCCCCCCCACACCTGGAGACATTAAAGCAAGGCTGGAGCTGAAGGCTTTTTTCCCCTTACCTGGTTTGTTTTGCTGTACATGCGTGTTTAGTATATTTTGAATATTATTGTGATATTGTTGATTTGTACATTGTTAAATATTGTTGTAGTTTTTAATTTTTGTAAACCGCCCAGAGAGCTTTGGCTATTGGGCGGTATAAAAATGCAATAAATGAAAATGAAAATGAAAAATGAGAATAGTAGGGTTGGAAGGGGCCTACAAGGCCATCGAGTCCAACCCCCTGCTCAATGCAGGAATCCACCCTAAAGCATACCTGACAGATGGTTGTCCAGCTGCCTCTTGAATGCCCACAGTATGGGAGAGCCCACTACCTCCCTAGGTCAATGGTTCCATTATCTTACTGCTCCAACAGTCAGGAAGTTTTTCCTGATGTCCAGCCAGAATCAGACTTCCTGTAACTTGAGCCCATTATTCCGTGTCCTGCACTCTAGGAGGATCGTGTGACAACCTTTTAAGTATTTGAAGAGTGCTATCATGTCTCCCCTCAATCTTCTCTTCTCCAGGCTAAACATGCCCAGTTCTTTCAGTCTCTCTTCATAGGCCTTTGTTTCCAGACCCCTGATCATCAGGTACAGAGAACAAGAAGAACCAAGACCAAAAGACTCTCGGCAAAAAAATTCAGTTGCTGGTGAAGTTCCCCATTTTCTTCCATCCTTTTCTGCTAGACATTCTTTGAATTGACATTCCTAAGACTGTTTCTATGGATTGGAGATCTAGGGAAACAGGAGTTGGTTGAGATTCTCCAAGTTCCACATGAAAGTTCAGTCCACATTGATCCTGTTCCAGAATGTGAGATTTTTTTGTTAGCCCTATTGGGGTTTTCTTGAAATGTGTTGTTTAAACACATGGTGAGGGGAGCACTCCAGCCCTGCCCCTCTCCTGCATGGCTCAAGTGGAGAGCTTCCTCAATCCATACAATCTGGAACACAGATCTTCCAGCATTCTGGATTCAGATCATGTCAGAGGTTAGGGGGTGGATGAGAATTCAATTTCATTTTGGGTTTGCTAAGAGTTTACAAAAATTCATGTACGTCTTCATGTTAGGATGGAAAGAATTCCAATGTGAGAGGAACTGGAACAGACAGATTCATCCATTCAGGCCCAGGGCTTTGAGTACTTAGCTCTTAAAAGTCTGGTTTTGAGTTCCTGTATATTCAACTATGGGCATGTCTACACCTAGGGAAGGAGCGGGGAGGATCTTGTGATATGATGATCACGAGATCCTCCCCCTGGGTTCACACATGGTACGCAATGTCCAGGGAGGAAGCAGGATGTTGCACCTGGCATTTCTTTTTAAAAAAGCAGGAGCTGGAGCACACTTGTGCTCCAGTGAAAAAGTAAGTTTAAAAAGGCCCTGACCCCACTCCCCACCCACCCCCGATGTCCCTGGACTCCCCCCATCCCAGCTCCTTCCATCTGCTGATCCCCACTACTCCTGGGGAGGAGGGAAGAAACCAGGATGGCTGCCCACACCACCTGCGGTCCTTGGGATCATCCTGGGACTACAGGAAAAGCCATGGGGAAAGTGTCTGCAGATATTCCGGGGAAATAGAGGGATCGTCCCTCCCTGCTCCCGGGATCCCCTGTGTGTCATGTGAACACACAGGGATGATCCCCAGGATAAAGACTGGTGTAGACATGTCCTATGCCTCTGGTGCTGAATTGGTGTTGCCACTTTGTCTATTTTCTGACAGGCTCCTTACCTTTAACAGTTGTATAGCAGGAAGTTACATCATGGTCTTCTCCAAGGTCCTGAAACTGCAGCCTGCCATGCACTGCCATCCATTACTCATGGTCAGAACAGGACAGGATGGAACCCTTTCTTGGAGCCATCTTTTTGATTAGGCAGGACAACAATTCTGCATGGTTCGGATATCTTGGTTAATATTGTTTCTAGAATATATAAGCAATATTCCCCAAAGTCAAACTGTGTGACATATTCACCCCTAAAGGTCTATTAAGGAAACAAGATTGTGGTATTCTATTCTTTATGCTTCAGTGCATGCCCGCTCTAGAGTTGTTTTCAGCTTCCACCCACTATTAATAACTAAACTAGGTTTGCTGGAGTAAATTTTCCAGGGATGCTATCACACCAGTAGTGATAATATGATTGGTTTGGAATGTGTTTCTTTTACTGAAATTCCAGGGCTCAGATTCCGCTGCCAACAAACTCACACTTCATTCTCACATTTATTTTTCACACAGGAAAGATGACATTTACCCATCACATTTGTAGTGGGGGACATGTCTTCTAAATGCGTTCCCACACAATAAGACACTAACCACTTTTATTTGGACATTTTATTTAACATTAAAATCATTTTCTGATTTCAGGGGGTTTACATGGGTACCAATCTATTATGTTAACACATAGGAGGCACCCAAAAAAGTGTTCAGCTCATCACAAGCAAACCTGAGAACCTGGCCTCATTATTCCAGCAATCCTGGGATACCTGCAAAAGGTTATTCTTTGCAGTATCAGAAAGTACAGAACAGTTTGTGGAGAAAGCAGCAAGAAAAGCATCCTGGGATGGATCCCAGGATACAGTAGGAAAATGTGCATGCCGTATTGGTAATAGCCAACAGATGCTGATGAATGCTATGTTCAGATACTAAGGCCTTAGCTAGACCTAACGTTTATCCTGGGGTCACCCCTGCCTGCTCCCGGGATATCCTGTGTGTCATTTACATGAACAGGGATGACCCCGGGATGATCCCAGGATAAACCTTAGGTCTAGCTAAGGCCTAATATTACCAGTAAAATATGTTTGGAGATGAAACTGGTTATGACTAGGTGGCTTTACTAAATTTGAGTCCATGCACTAGTTTCTGTAGAGGTGAATGGGTGGCCTCTATTTTAGACATAGAGAACTGTTCACTGCATTTTCCTCCTTCTCTGTGGCTTTGTTTTATTTTTTCCTGAGCAAATGCTTCAATTCATTCCATTCCAGAAAGTCTCATTTATTCACTCCAGAATTCTGATAATTTCTTCTAATCATCAGTCATAAACTTGAGCCTAAAGAAAAGAAGAAAGTGGTTGGTGCTGCTGTTTTGAAGTTTGTATTGCATTTTCAAGCCATCCACCCCAGGGTCACAGGCTGCACAGAAACAGGGCACTGACTTCTCTCCCCTAAGGTACTGTGAAGAAGAGGGCAGGGAGTGACATGGCACTAGGCATGATTCAGTGCTTTTAGGAAATTGGAGCCAGCCAGTACCCTAAAGGAGAATTCCTCACTGAGTCAGCCAGATTGGAACGAGTGACCTGAAGGGGAAATATATGCTGTAGGAGAGCTGCTCATGATGTACATCATTTTATCGAATGGTATAGAAGACTGGAGGGTCCATCACAGAGAATGCAAAATGTAAAGGAAGCCACACTCCTGCCTTCTTTACTAATATAGTAAAAGTTCACTTGGGAAACCAGTCATGCCGGGCTGTTAATAATGGAGAGAGGCCATCTAAACTGATAGTTACAAATGGTATATATTAAGTACATTGAGGGTTCAAAGAATGATTGTACAAACTGACTCTCATATGGAGGTGATGAATTGGAGAAATAGCAGCTTCCACCCTTGTGTGTTGGGTGGGGGCCACCGGACAGCTTTTTTCCATTACCAGAGGGTATCTTGGGACAGTCGCAGAGCATTGGGAGCTGGTTATGTCAACATTATGCAACAGCATGGCTGATAAGTAGGTGCCAATGCCTAGCATGGAATTGCTCTTAATCTATACTGGGCACCCAGTAGAGTGCTGAATAGGCTGCCCCTGTGCCTCAGCTGCCACCTTGGCATGGCCTCCAGTATTGATGCCAAGTATTCTTTCTCCAAGCAGAGGGATAGAATCTGTTATTTCTTCAATGAGCTGCTGCAGAGCTGTACTTACTCTCACATCTGTCCCTGTATATAACTTCCTTTGTATTTAGTCTGATTTCTACTTTCTACTGTTTCTTAATGATGATTGAGATAGAATCTGTATATAACATCCAAATGTCTCAGGAGGCTGCCATTTGGAGTGGAGGAATAGGACAGGTAAACACTCAGGATGGATGAATCTGTCATTTTTGTTTCTCTCCATTTCTCATTTTTCCAATCTTAAATTTGGTTTTTCCAAAACTTTGAGGATTTTTCCAAACTTAAATTCAGATTATCACACATGCATTTTTGCTTGCAATTTTCCTAATATAATACATTTTCTAATATTATTTTCATCAATATAAGCATTATGTGTGCACTTTCCCCTAATACATTCTTGTATGCATCTTATGATGGGAGAACTTCATTGCAAAATTTAGAGAAGTGCAAAATTAGAAGGATACCCAAGTTTCAGTTCACATATTGGTTCAATATGTGACATTTCTTACGTTCTTATCTATTTGAATGTAACGTGTCATTTGCCCTTTAATAGCTTTCACCAATGCTTTATATGGGGGGGGGGAGGGAGAGGAGAGGCTTCATATCTGCACAGAGGTATCACAATTACATCCTGTGCTTCCAATTGCATTAATTATGACTTTACAATGGTGCTATCCCCACAGAAGAACAAACAAAGGCACCAGCCGATTTTTGGAACAGCTTAGACAGAATCAGAGACTGGGTTCAGATGACACAATTTTATTTATTTATTTATTTATTTATTTATTTATTTATTTATTTATTTATTACATTTCTATACCACCCAATAGCTGAAGGTCTCTGGGCGGTTCACAAAAATTAAAATCATAGTAAGACAATCAACAGGTTAAAAGAACAATATCCAACGCTGTGCAGAATTTATTATGTGAACAAATGTTGGTTATTGTGTCAAGCGTCGGGCACCGTTGATTATTTTGTTGCACTGTGTTGGTTATTTTTGGTGACTACAGAGTCACAAGAGCAACCAAAGCAGTGGTTGCTGCTCTAGTCCAGCCAGCAAAACTTGCAATGGCTGATGGGATACCAACAGGAGGACTGAGGGGGGAGAGTGCAGGAGATGTATCAATCAAACAAACCATTGACTAATAGTCAACTTGACACTGGCCTTAATCCACACCACGGTTGATTATAATCATGTTGTGTGGGGAGTACCCCTTTGATAATGAACCATGGAGTTGCCTAGTCATTGACCATTGTGTTGACGAAACACAGCTAGATCCTTTCAAAGCCTAGTGTTTACCAATTGTTTTTAACAACAGCAACAATAACAAGCAACAAGTGAAATGCAGAAAGAAATAAGCTATGCCAAAACTTGAAACCAGGCAGTGTATCTTGTAACCCATTGGGAACTGCATCCCATGGATGCATCTAATGTTATAACAATATACTACAAGCAGCCCTGGAGTTATGATAATGAAGGGAAGAATGGAACTGAGGCTGAGTAATGCACACCAATTGGGGTTAGACAAGTGAAAGGCCAATAAGGGTCAATAGCGTTTTGCAGCTGGATGAAGTACAGCCACAGTGCTTGGGATATAAGCATAGATTACGGAGGCAAGGATATTATTCATTTACCCTTCTCCTTCATTCTCTCTAGCCACAGGTTGCACAAGAGTTCAGGTGTCAGATAAGATGAATGCAGCTTTGGCATCTTCCCTTCAGAGTATTGATAAAAACACCCTTGCAGATGGTTTGCTTAGACCTTTCATGTTCCAAAAGAGAGGAAGCCGGCATCTGCCTCCCTCCTTCCAGTCCTCTTTCATCGGCTCAGTCTGTAGTCATGATGTGGGGAGCTACGTTGTCTTGCCCTCATCTGGTTGATGTTGGGGAGGGAAGGAAGCTCATCCAGATGGAATTCAGCAGTTCTCATGAGTATTTTATGGTCTTTTGCTGATTTACAGCCAGTTCAGCATTCTTGTAAACGGCCATAAATTGGATTGAAGTCATAAATCATAACCAGAGAGAGGCTCTCTGAGCCCCAACTCAGGCTCTGCAAGCATCTTTGAAAATATCACCACAAGTGTGCTTCATTTCCAGTTTTCAGACAATAGTAACCTACAGATATTATTCCAAAGGCGGTTTATTACTTTCCAGTGGGCCTGCTGCCTCCTCCATGTTTTCATCCTACAGCATGTTGAGACAATGTCTGTGAGGGGACTTGGGATGGCACAAGAGTCTGTTTGGGGTTTGAAGCCTGGCAAGAATTTCCATCTCAGCCCCTTGAACATCAGTCCATGGGTCCCTGGGTTTGCCTGACTCATTGCACAACATATTTGGCAAGCTTGTGGTTTTTCTACCACTGGCAACCCCTCACACTCTCCTTCCTTACAAGGAATCCCATGCTGCCATCAAGCTCTCATTCTCTCCTTGCAAGGAGAGAAGAAGGACTTGGTCCACCATGATGGGAAGTCCAGTTAGACCACTGACATCTGTAATTTTGCATTAATGGCCCTATATACATCCACCAATTGCACAAAATGGTGATTTACTAGGGTGACCATATGAAAAAGAGGACAGGGCTCCTGTATCTTTAACAGTTGTTTTAAAAGGGAATTTTTGCAGGTGTCATTTGTATATATGGAGAAACTGGTGAAATTTCTACTTCATCACAACAGTTAAAGAGGTGCCCTGCCCTCTTTTAAATCTGGTCACTCTAGTATAGCTCCTGGAGTAGGCAAAGGTGAGATCTCCCATCCCTGCCAGGGGACATTTAAATCTATTTCTGTAATCGCAGGTCTTTATCTTATATCAGGGGTCTGCAGATGAGTTGGCCTACAACTTCTATAATGTCTCACCATTAGCTCTGCTAGTTAGGGATTGAAGGGGAAAAAAACTCTGGAGAGTCACAAATTGCCCACCCCTGCCTTATACAATATCTCTATAGAAAGAATCATGAAATCCTCCTGTATGGATGGATTCTTAGGCATACTAAACAAATTGTAAAATGGAGGCTACATAATATTTTTGATATGCAGGGATGCTTGAGGACTTTGATCTTTGTGAATTTCCTTCACAAAATATCCTGATCTACACCCTTCAGACCAATGTACAGCTTGTAACTTAACTATGCAGCAAGCTTTGCATTTCTCCATTAAATATATATATTTAAAATGTTTAAATATACATGTTTGAGAGAAAATTCAGATTTAAGTAGTATTTTGAGAGTTAATACACATCTAAACATGTATTTTGAGAGAAAATACACATTTGTGTATTTAAATGGGGGCAGTATCCAGTTTGACACTAGCAGTAAGGTAAATTATATTGTACTAGTGTACGCAGCCTTGAGTGCAACACTAATAGCATTTGGTGGCATGAGGAGTTTTCCGGGGAAACCTATTGAACAGGCAAGTACTATTGCTATTGTGCTAGCAGTCACTTATGCTAGCACAAGGTAACTTATGTTGGCACTAGGGTCTGATTGGATACTGCCTTATGTTGTATAATACATATTTTGAGATGATTTTTAAAAAAATCTCCACAAAGACTGAAGTGGAATGAAACTTTAGGTAAAAACATATTAAGGTGTCATGGACAGGAAAGAGACAGATTCATCCATCCCTAATTATGCACTGTTTTCAGCTGTCATATACTGAGAAATAAAATATCATTGGATGTCAACAACAGTAATCAAACACTGGCTGAGTATACATCAAATAGTCACATAGAGAATATGAATTGATGGGTGAGCACTCATCATCAAAATTTACAATGAATTTTAGGGATAATTTTGAATACCAAAGGAGTTTCGATTCTCATTGTTCTGGTTTTTGTGTTTGTGTTTTTTTTTAAAGGACATCCTTAACTTAAAAATCAAAACCATCCAAAAGCTGAGAGGAGCTGCATGTGGAGACCCATGCAGATAATAAGGTTTGAGTACACTCAATGCATGGACTCAGGAGTGTGATCATGCTTGCTTGAATAGCTCCCCACATTGATTGGCTTTCCTGCTAAGAATCTGCATTCATTGTTCACAGGAATGTGTGTACGAGCAAATTCCACCTTGAGCTCATCCTGTCTCATATCTGTGTCAGACTATGATCTCCTTTCTTTCTCATGTGCATTTTTTTCCTAAATATGCACATACATTTTGATCTCCATTGGAATGCATGCATTGTTCTCCCATTGGTTAAGCCATGTTTGTGCACATTTTTAAAAATGTATGCATGCTGTCAAACACTTTTCTTTTTTTCTTTTGGGCCTGCAAATCACATTGCAAGCTCAGAAATGTATGGAGTTCAACTGCAGATCGCATTTGAATCAGCATTTCGTTTGGGAGATGCAAACTGGGCAAACCTTGAACAAAAACAAGCTGAAATGAATTTCTTATAGATCCTTAATTGTGCATGCATAGTTTTTGTACAGAAGATCTAATCAATGCATGGAGATCAGAACCAGGGCCCACAGCACAATCCTCCTAACCTTCTAATATCAGACTCCACAATATCATACTGCAATTATACAATTCTATGGTGAGACTACACTTGGAATTCCGTGTACAGTTCTGGTTACCATACCTAAAAAAAGAATATTGTAGAGTTGGAAAAAGTGCAGAGAGGGGAAACTAAAATGATCAAGGGACTGGAGCAGCTCTCTTGTGAGGGAAGTTTACAACAGCTAGGATTGTTTAGCTTGGAGAAAAGGTGACTAAGAGGAGACATGATAGAGGTGTACAAAATTATACATAGTGTGGAGAATGTGAATAGGGATATATTTTTCTCCCTCTCTCACGGAATAATGGGCTCAAGTTAAAGGAAGGCAGATTCCGGCTGGACATCAGGAAAAACTTCCTAACTGTTAGAGCAGTGCAACGGTGGAATCAGTTACCTAGGGAGGTTGTGGGCTCTCCCACACTAGAGGCATTCAAGAGACAGCTGGACAACCATCTGTCAGGGATGCTTTAGGGTGGATTCCTGCATTGAGCAGGGGGTTGGACTCGATGGCCTTGCAGGCCCCTTCCAACTCTGCTATTCTATGATTCTATGATAATACTAGAGCCTGGGTTCATCCCATGTAGCTGATTGGTGGGAAATTCAGGACAGGTAAAAGGAAGTACTTCTTCACATGGCCCATAGTTAACCTATGGAATTCGCTACCTCAAGATGTATAAATTCCTGGAGGAGGCTATCACTAGTCCTGAAGTGTTCTATGCCCAATATCAGAGGCAGTATGCCTATGCAGTATATAATAATAATAATAATAATAATAATAATAATAATAATAATAATAGTTGTTCATGGACATGGGTGAGAGGGTACTGTTGCACTTATGTCCTGCTTATGGATTCCAATGGACAGTTGCTTGGCCACTGTGTGAAGAGAAGGCTGGACTAGATGGACCCTTGGTCTGATCCAAGAAGGCTCTTCTTATATTCTTAACACACACACACCCAACACACACTGATTATCCTCACATTTAAATCCTTTTCAGATTTCAAATGAATTCATGGAGGGGTGAGAGAGATCACATATGCCTTACCTCCATGTGCTTATTACAAGGTCTTGAAGAGCCCCCATGTGTACAACCATATGTTGTCCTTGGTGCTGGCTGTGGAAAAGAACTTCAATTGTTTGCGTAGGGCTAAGGTTCTCTGATCCATTTTGTGGTTGTAGGCGTTTATTGTCTGAACACCTCTTTCAAGCCACTGTCAATTCATGTAAGAAAAGTGGGGTTGAAATTCTAAAACAACAGCTAGCACTTTCACATTGGCTATTCTTAGTAAGTGTTATTTCTGCCATTCTTACATTTGAACCCATATATTAGCAGCTCAGTTGGGTTTTAAACATAACTAAAGTCTGCTCTGTGTACATGAGCCAATTTGGAATAATGTTACTACCATTCATTATATGAAAATGCCACTTTCTAGCCCTTCTAAAGTTCAAAGCCATAAGTCAGTTCAGAGGAGCAGATAAAACCTGGTTCAGCTTGCCTATGTTTATTTATGATTTATATTGATTTGGTGAGACTTATACTCACATCCATTTAAAAGAAGTGTCTTTACCTTGCTGTAGGGCCTTGCAGTGACAATTCTTAAATATGAATAAATGGCCAATTTTCAACTTAAAAGACATTTTAATAGAAGAACACAGGACCCAAAGGATCTGTGCCTGTGCTTTATTTATTTATTGTAGCTTAGACAAGGAGAGTGAACCAGTGGGGGTGGGCGGGGGTTGTCATCACCCAGTGCTTTTCACTACTACCACAATATTATTTTGGACATCTACTGTCTTGACCTTCCTGGTTTGGGTTTCAACTGTAAGCAAACCTGATTGTATATTTATTTATTTATTTATTTATTAGCAAAGGTGTTGTTGTTCAGTAGTCTAAACAGAAATCTATAAATGAAAACATTTCCTGCCAGAAATTTGATATTGATCCAAAAGTATATTAAATGCCTTATTGGCCACCATAGAATGAAACTAATAAATGAAATGATACTGTTGTGTGGAAAGGATGAAGAATTCAAGAACAAAATTTAAAAAAAGGTTTCAAGAAATGTTCCCACTACTTCTATGTTTTTTCAGCGAATTTCAGCAATCATCTCTCTCTAAGTTCATCTACATAATAAAAAAAGACAGGAATGGTTAGATTTGTTTGGATTCTGTGTTACGTGGATTATCAGGTGCCTTTCATTCCATCATCCACCCATTGATGTAATCAGATTTTTTTTTGAGAGAGATGTAAAGGTTTTAGTCCACTTGTGCTAATGTGCATTAACACTAATGCACATTATTACAGGTGTGAATTTTCACAACCCTTCCCCCCCCCCCAAAAAAAAATAGCAAACTGCTCGGCAAGTCTGTAGAATCTGTGCAATTCTGAAAAAGTCTATCCACTGCAAGATCTGCAGGTCAGAGTCATAGAAATCCAAACTCAGTTTGAACTCATTGCAGATTTGTCTGCCATATCTAAGAATGGGCAGACTATGGGTTTGCAGGATCTACTTTGTGCTTTACTAGAACTCAGAGGTCCACCAACTGGTGCCAGGAGCAAAGTGGTGGTTCAGGAAGCAGTACCCATTGTTTGCCGCACACCATACACTATACATTGGAATAACTTGCACACACATATTCAAATCTACAATTGGGTTAGTATAGATCAGGGATTTGAATTGTCTCATTTAGGAAGAATAAAAATATTTTGTTGTTGCTATTGTTGGGAATCAGAAATACTTGCAGTCTAGGAAGCTATTAATAGATCTGGATCTACCTTCTACTCACCCCTGTAGTACAACCCTGTTGTATCCCCTACTCACTCCTGGGACTGAAACATTCAGAATGCATATGAAAGTTTGTTTAACTGATAGAACTGCATATCAAGCATAATATCTTGTCATGAAAAGAAAGGGGTTCTTGTCTAGCCTTCCCCCTGAAGTGCTAGTATAGGAATTTGATTTATGTGGAAGAACATTACAAAATGTAGTCCTCCACACACATTCTGAAATGCTACAGTCCCAGGAATGGACAATGTGTGCCTATGTTTAAAGCAAAGTGCTTATTTATTTATTACATTTTTATACCACCCAATAGCCAAAGCGCTCCCATCAGTTCTTAACTCTTGGGTAGCTAGTTCTTTAAAATATTGGGTTGGATCTAGGCTCAGATATGCTTAGAGTCTTGGGGAGAGCCATGGCTCATTGGTAGAGGTTCAAACTCAGTCATCTCCAAGTGGGGCTGGAGAAATTCTTTCCTGAAATCCTGGAGAACCACTCCCACTCAATGTCAACAAAACCCAGCTAGATGGACCAGTGGTCTGACCCCATATACTGTTGCTTCCTATGTTTCTATGAAATCAATGAGTCTTAAGTTACTCATATTTAACTGGTGTCCCATAGGTTTCAATGGTTCTACTCAAAGTATGAGTACATCTGGATCCAATCCAATGTTCAAATGCAGATAATCTATTCTAACACAGGTTATAAAGACAAAAAGAAAAAGTAGATGTTACATGCCCACAAGGATGAGAGCCATGAGGCTGACATGCTACTCAAGGCAGAGTAATGGTTAGAGTGTTGGGTTTGGATAGAGGGAACCCAGATTCACCATGGCTCTCTTCTCTACCATGAGGTTTTGAACTGGGTAAGTTTAGCTGATTTAAATTTGCTGCACTGAGCTGCTTAAAAATGCAAATAATCTTCATGATTTTTTCATCATTAAATTTTATGGAACATCTGCAATGAAATAGCTCAATAGGAGTCCAATACCTAATGAAAGTAAAAACAGAAATTCTAGAATATATAAAGGGGTGTGAACAGTTTATCCCATTTTGTGTGTTGATGCATATTAATCAGAGAAAAATATAGGTACCTGTACTTTGTTGGAACTTTGTAAAAAAAATTGAAGTACCTCAACACAGGAAATGAATGGAAACTGTGGTGTCAAGATATGATTCTTCACATTAGGATTCCTTGCTCACTACATGTAAAGAGTAAGTTTATACATGCTCATACTCTCCCAGATTTTATTAATCTACTGTTCTTTAGTTGGTTGCTTTGAAGATTTCCAGTTTCAAGCTATACATAATTTTGCAGCTGTACAATTGCTTTAGAAGGTCCTTATGCAGGAATCCAGGATCATTAGTTACAAAAAGTTGAAACAGCATCACTTTGGGAGATACCAATGGTCTAACATGAAGAAATTCCTGACCGTAATCATCAACAATGATTTAAAATAAAAATATAAAATAAACATTGCAAAGCTGTGGCTGTATCTGGGAGACATTTGGTAGATAGTCAATTCAAGCAAGTTTGCTGTTGTGGTGAATAAAGGGTACAGTGGTATTAGAACATCTGAGGGCCCCTCCGGGTGCCTCCTCCAATAGAGGCTTGGAGGGTGGTGGCAAGAGAGAGGGCCTTCTCTGTGATGGCTCCTCAACTGTGGAAAGAGCTCCTCACTCAGGCCTGCCTGGGGACAACACTGTCATCTTTGCAGTGCCAGGTTAAGACTGCCCTCTACTCCCAAGCATTTAATGGCATTTGGTGGCATATGATGGAGCATGTATGCCACTCATCTAAACAGGTCTAATGTTTTAGTAAAACTGATTTCAGCTGTCTACGTTTTTTAAAATTTTGTATGTGTAAAATTTTATGCTGTGTATTATACTGCATTTTTATATTGTCATTTATTGTTTTATGAATTGTTCTAAACTGCCCAGAGAACTTCGGCTATTGGGTAGTATTGAAATGAATAATAATAATAATAATAATAATAATAATAATAATAATAATAATAATGTGTTCCTGCTTCCAGGACGCATCATTGTATGTGGCAGTAATCTCTGTCTGCCTTCTGCATGCTGTCTAATCAGACGTCTGCGCTATGCAGAGTAAATAAGGTCAGAGTCTGTTCAGCCCCACGTGTGATTTTGAATAAGACATTCTAGTTTTTGTGGCTATTGATCTAATGACATTGTGTGTAATGGATGGAAAAGGCACCTCAGTGGTTGAATTCTCAGGTCAGCGCTATGGAATCACAATTAATGCTACTTAGCAACACAGTTCTCTGCTTACTATTATGAAGACTGCACTCCTCCTTTACTTGCTTTTCTTGGGGACTTGAATTTCCTGTGCTTTTGATGATTTATTTATTTATTTTGCTAAACCATTCTACTTCTTAAAAAAAAAATCTCCCATCTTTTCCCTTTTGGTAATGGATATAGATTTCCAATTATATATCATGTTACAGGATATTGTGTTGTTAGTGCTGTTTGATAGTTCGAGGTTTTATGAAGTACTGTGCTGAGAGTACTGGATGGCAGAATACAGAGTATATTGAACAGGACAGCTATACAAAAATGTGATGAAGTGACCTTTCCAAAGGGGATTTTCTTCAATCCTATACAGATTGCTTTGGAATTGCTAGGTTCAGGGTAAAGACGTGGTTTGCTTTCACCCGGAAGAACAGGGGCATCTGTCTATCTCAATGGGTCTCTTTAATCCACTTGCCCATTTCCCTACAATTGCCAGTTTAAGAAAGAGGCTCTAGCATCAGTACTAGAAATACTTTCACCCGATCCTAAAGGGAAGGCCAGCCCCATTGTTTAGCTGAAAGATGAGAGGAGAAAGTAATTGGTATTGTAATCCCTAGAAGTGAGCTTCTTCTGGGGCTTCTAAAGTCTTCATGAAGATAATTCCAAAGTATGGTAAGTAAGGCAAAGCAAGTAAGGCAGTCCTGCTGAAAGACAACCTCCATGAAGGCTTCTCCTCCCTCATCTCCCTCAAGTCCTCCCTCATCTGTCACCACCAGCAGCCATTCTAGCAGGCCTTAACAGAAGAAGATAATTTTATTTATTTATTTATTTCATTTATATCCCGCCTTTTTTCCTCCGAAGAACCCAAGGCAGCGTACATAATCCTCCTCCTCTCCATTTTATCCTTACAACAACAACCCTTTGAGGTAGGTTGGGCTGAGAGTCTGTGACTGGCCCAAAGTCACCCAGTGGGTTTCCATGGCAGAGGGGGGACTAAAACCTGTATCTCCCAACTACCAGTCCAACACCTTAGCCACTACACCACAATGGCTCTGAAAGACTCCCCGTTTTCTTTTCCCTTTTCATCCCCTTTTCCTTGTGTGTCATGTCTTTTTAGATTGTAAGCTTGAGGGCAGGAGCTGTCTTGCTTAACTGATTGTATATAACTTGTACTGGGAGCCATTTTGGCCAAGGAGCAGGCTAAAACTATTTTAAATAAAACAAACAAATAAATGAAGGGAAAAGGTAGAGATGTCAGCCTGTTGGGATTAGGGCTGTGCACGGACCTCCCTTTCCGCTTCTCTTCCAGATTTGCAACTTCCGGATTGGGTCCGCTCCGCTCCGCCTATGGTCCGCTCCACTTCGCTGCGGAGCTCCGGATCCGAATCGGAGCTCAGCTTTCCCCCATAGACTTGCATTGAAATCCAAAAATGCCTACAAGTTTTTTTCTGTTAATATTAGAAACCTCAAACTTGGCACCATGATAGTTTATCCATGTATACACATGAAAGCCAAGCCTCAAGTAAATCCAAGCATCCTCTGATTTTGGGGGGATTTTTGAAAATCGGACACCCCATTTTCAGGAATGGGATTTACTCTAACATTTTACAGATAAAAACTTGGAAGCAGGCACCCTCACAGATGCCATCTAGATCCACATTCATGGCAAGTTTCAAGCAAATCCCATCATCCCCTGATTTTTGGCAGTTTTTTTAACCTTTAAAGCATCACCCCCTAACCCCAATTCACACCCCTTTCAATATCTCCATCAATTTTCATGTTAGAAACCTCAAATTAGGCACCATGACAGCTCATCCATGTATACATGTGCATGCCAAGCCTCAAGCAAATCCAAGCATCCCCTGATTTTGGGGGGATTTTTGAAAATCTGACACCCCATTTTCAGAAATGGGATTTACTCTGACATTTTCACAGATAAAAACTTGGAATTGGACACTCTCACAGATGCCATCGAGCTCCACATTCATGGCAAGTTTCAAGCAAATCCCATCATCCCCTGATTTTTGGCGGTTTTTTCCCTTTTAACTCACCCCAATCCAAGTCCCATGCTAGAACTCCGTCAATTTTCACGTTAGAAACCTCAAATTAGGCACCATGACAGCTGATCCATGCATACACATGCATGCCAAGCCTCAAGCAAATCCAAGTCTCCCCTGATTTTTGGGGAATTTTTGAAAATTGGACACCCCAGTATCTCAGGGATTTAAAGCTGCAGACAGCTCAATGGGGCCATTTCAAAGGAAATCCCAACATGCCATGAATTGGGAAGTAGATAAACCTAAATATGAATCTTCTTCCACACTTGAAAAAATTATTTGGAACTTCAAAAAGTCTAAGTGAGCGCAGGAAGGACTTATCCCCTGAGTCAAAGCAACACACACACAAACCATCCCTGCGAGGCGGGCACAGAGGAGGACAGGCAGCACTGGGAGCAAGCATGTGAGAGGCTTGTGGGGTTGAACCACAAAGCCCATCATGTAGTACAGCTCCCAGGCACCAGGCGGGCAGAGAGGCAGGCAGAGATATGCCATAGATCTATGGGGAAGTCAGTCCTAGCAGATACCCCAAAACAACAGCACCCAGGTGGAGGCGGGAAGGCAGGCATGGAGCAGACATTTCTGGGGGCACAACGAAGTGAGCCAAAGATTGTTTCAAAGCCAGTAATGCAAACCATCCATGTGAGGAGGGAACAGCACAGAGAGATGCCTTTTCTTTTGCATCCCATAATTAGGAGGCTAGGAGGATAAGAGTAAAGCTTTGTGATCCTTGCTTCAGAGTTGATTGACTGCATTGTGATCACAGCCATTATTAAACAACAACAAAATAATAACATTAATAGCAGTACTAATTAATATTAATAGCAATAACAACAACAACCACAACCACAACAATGAGGAGTTGAACCACAATGAAAGCCTGCCTGACTTCACTGAAGAGGAAAAGCCAGGAGAGCTTGGGCTATGGGGTGTATAAATATAAATTGTAATAAATAAAGAAAGAAAGAAAGGAGGGGTGGAATTAAAAGCAGCAGTGTTGTTGAATAAACAACAACAAGAAGATTTTTTAAAAAAAGGCTATGTCTGTCTTTTACCATTAAGAGGAAAGTGGACGTGCCCTGGGGGAGGGGGAACTGTGCCAATTTGACTGGCCCTAAGTACCAGTCTTTAAGAAGCTACCTGACACTTCAACTCATGACAGGCATAGCTTCTCCACTGGTTAATCTTTGGAGGGTTCTGATGACCCTCCAAGGACAGGCGTGTGTGCACTGGGCACGTCCACATGCCCCAGGGGACCTCAGCCCCTTGCAACACATCTATTCAGTTGTTCACCAACGTTAAGGTGGGTAGCAGTGCTGTGTTTCCTATCTGTTATTTATTTGCTTAGTATATGATTTCACGTTGTGTTTGTGCTTTTGGTGGGGCTACTGTTTAAAAAAACACTGGGAACAGTCCGTTCAGAGACTAAGAAAGAAAAGTTTCCCAGTATCCCAAGTTACTAAGTATCCCATTTTGCTTATCTCCCCCTCCAACTTTGGGATTGGAGGATGCTTCATCAGGTGATCATGATTGGGAGTTGAATCTGCCTCTCAGCACTTCAAAAAGGTACTTCTCCCGCTTTTTTTACCCTATTTTTTAAAAACATATAGCAAGCAAACCACAGTACACAAAGTGCTGAAAATAGGCTCAAAATGACCCCCACCCACGACTCTCTAAGCACAGCGAGTTTCAAATAGATAGCTTGAAAAACAAAAAAGTTATCCACTAATCTTTTCCGCAATGCAATCCTATGGGCAAAAATATCCAAAATGCCCTGGCAGAGCGCTCCGCGAAAAGAGGAGCAATCCGCTTATGGTTGCTTCTCTTCGCCATGCTTCTCCAGCCCCCCAATTCGCTTCTCCTCCACCTGTTGCAGAGGAGGATCACCCCGATCCGCTTCGGCTTCTCCGATCCGAGGAGAAGTGGATCACAGCCCTAGTTGGGATGGATATAGTGCCAGAATGTGGGCCTGAAGAAAATGCTATGCGGTCCGGTGCTGAGCTGGCCCACAAACTTCATTCTGCTGTAGAGATATTGCAGGAGTCTAGTTGGGGGCTTGATTTCAGCAAGTTTCTGCCAGCTCATCCCCAGACCACAGTCTGCAGACCCCCTATGCTTACAAAACTCGTCTTACCATTTTGTGGGAAATTGTGGATAAGCATTTTACATAAATAAACATGTTGTGAAAATGGCTGCCATAGATTGGACAAAATTACAGGCTTAAATGGTGTAATTAGAACAAAATGGCAGCTTCTGGAGCAGAAGGGCACCACCTGCCACCTGCCTGTAGACCATCCAGCAGCTTGTTGCATGTGGCAAACAGGGTCGGGCAGCCAGCAGGACTCCAGTAAACAGTACATGCGGTGGGCAAAAGTGTGTTTGTTCATCCTTCTTCTGCCACCAATAAATCTCAACTTCTGAGTGGCCTTTGGTTGTTTTGGAGCAAGGGAGGAAGGGCATTGTGGCTGCCCAGCAGCCAACAAGTTTTCCCATTCACTTACAGTACAAGAAGGAAATAGCTGAAAAATCAAAAATATAACCATGGTACAATGTGGAATTCCTGCTCCAATGTTTCCTTTCAGAAACAAGACTAAGCAATTTGGGATCTCTGATTGCAGGGAGAAGTTCAGACGAAGAGGATGTTGGAAGCATCCCTATTTCATAGGACTATTGAGACTTCCAGGTAACACCTGACTTATATCCAGGCTTGACTGTGTCTCCGTGATTGCTAGACTCTTGTTATTTATTTATTTATTTATTTATTTATTTATTTATTTATTTTATTTTATTACATTTATATACCGCCCCACAGCCGAAGCTCTCTGGGCAGTTTACAACAATTAAAAATAGTAAATATTAAAAGTATACAAAAATTTAAAAAACATAAAAACAGTATAAAACAACAGTATCCATTTAAAAACAACAATTCTGGGGTCCATTACAAACAAACTTAACGTTGTTAAATGCTGTTAAAATGCCTGGGAGAAGAGAAAAGTCTTGACCTGGCGCCGAAAAGATAACAATGTTGGCGCCAGGTGAGCCTCATCGGGAAGATCATTCCACAGTCAGGGGGCCACCACTGAGAAGGCCCTCTCCCTTGTTGCCATCCTCCGAGCTTCCCTCGGAGTAGGCACTTAACATCTCCACTAGCTTACTGTCTGTTCCAAGGAAATTGGTGGAAAGCATTAGTAAAGATAAAATTCCTAAGGATATTGAAGGACAAGCCCTGCTGAAAAACAATCAAAGTGTCTTCCACAAAGATAAGTCCTTATCTCATTAGCCTTTTAGAGTTAGTTGAGAGTGTAAATAAATAAGTGGACAGGAGTGATCTCATAGATATCGTTTCTTTGGACCTGTAAAAGGCTTTGGCAAAGTCCGTCTCCAAAACTCCTGAGTGAACTTAGCTGGCATGGAATAAAAGTACAGGCCCTCTTATGGATCAGTAACTGGTTAAAGACAAGGGCCTAATCTACACCTACAGCCCTTTTGCAACAGAGGAGGGATAATTGTGAGGTTTCCCATTTCTGTGATCGTTGCTCATGGGGCACACATGAGGGATGTTTCCTGCAAGTAAAGGAGAGCCACTGTGGGAGAACGTATGCCCCCATGATGGCAGTTCCAAATGTTTATCAGGAGAAATGGGTGGGACTAGACAGATGGGTATGGAGTTAGGACTGAGCAGTGACGTGGCCAGGTCTGCTAATGGCATTTAAGGTTGTTATGGTGCTTAACAAAAAGTGATTGTGAAGCACTCCAAAAAGATCTCTCCAAACTGAGAGAATGGGCATAAAATGTCAAATGGCTCTTCTTATGTTCCTATGACTGTCTCTCTGACTGGCCACACACTGGCTTTTTCTCAGGCCTTTGTTCTGGAGACCCATGCCCTCTGCTTTCCATCCTGCTGGCTCCCTAAGAGCTAGCACTATGAGCTGGTGTAGTTTACTGCCTGAAAGAGTGAGCTACAAGCAAGGAAGTCCCCAGTTTGAATCTTGACTTTGCCATGAATTCACTAGGTGGGCTTCAGCAAGCCACTGTCTCTGAGCCTCAGTTTCCCATTGGCAATATGGAAGAAAATAATATTGCCTAATTGATTACAACTAATTAATTAGGCATCTTAAGCACTTTAAATAGTAAAAATGGCATACAAATGCTGCTGCTCATCACCATCACCATCATCATCATCATGACACTGTAGCATTCTGTGAAATAGCAATTGAGGTCAATGAGACCATGACATATAAATGCCCTTAGCTTGAGTTGGGAGGGGCAGCCACTGGAGAAAAAGGACTCACATTTTTCTTCCAAGACGTTATCCACAAATCCTCCTCTGCATTTTAAAACAAATTCACTGCCACTATCTTGCCTTTTCCTGGTGTGTTTGCTTTCCACAAATCCTCTGTCAAACATGTTTGCTGGCAGGCGCATTCAGAGAAAAGGTGAGCTTTAAGCTAATGTTGGTGAATATTTGCACAAAGCTCATTCTGAATTTGCAACCACAAGTCTTCACACTGGGAGGCAGATCTTAAGACCACTGACATTTTTCAGGAAACTGATAAATGGCATGTGATGACATGCACCCAATCAAGACAAGTCACAATTCGGATGGAGATTACAAAACATTCTCCCAGGAACACAATTCACAAGCAGCATGCTGGGTGAATTGCCACAGCAAGTCACAAGTCTTTGTCGAAAAATGGACATCATTTCTTAATCTTCGTTGACGAGCTTGGGTCTAATCTCGAGCTGAAACGGTGCTACATTTGATGATTAAAACTGTACTTTGCCATTCCCTTGCTCATGGCTGGCTGGGGACAGGCTTGACTGTGGCTGCTGGGAATGGATGAGAGAAGGGTGGGGGGAAGCTATGGTCCTGCTATGTCATGTATGCCAGCCAATGGGGAGTGGCTCAATCTGGGAAACCTAGGAGCAGTGCCCAGACACTTTTGTCTCTGTGGGCTCATCTACACCAAACAGGATATTCCATTATAAAAGTGGTATATAAAAGGCAGGAGCAACACTGCTGCTTTGTGGCGGTATTGAAGTGCACTGACAACTGTTGGGGCCCATTGACACATAACATATACCGCTTTCATAACTCTTTCATAGTACTATATCCTGCTTGGGATAGATGTGTCATGGCCCCTAACAGTTGTTAGTGCACTTCAGTAGCACTACAAAGCAGTAGTATAGATCCTGCAGTGCACTTCAATACAGCTATAAAGCAGTAGTGTGGCTCCTGCCTTTTATATACCGCTTTCATCGTGGAATGTCCTGCCTGGTGTAGATGAGCCCACAGTTCCCAGTAGGGCAGTTTGCAAGAGGAAAGGGTACTGCAATTTGCTAACCCAGACAAATCAGATAATGTGGGGGAACAACAGAGGCCTTAGGTAACTGTTGCCTGAGGTTTGGCTCCTCAGTCGCAGCAAACTGTCAGAAGGGTAGCTGCGCTACAGACTTCTGAAGCCTTGCCTTGACATGCCTGCTAGTTTTAGGAACCTTTAACTTCTGTCTGGTCTGTGACCTCACTACTTCATTCTTTGCCTCTGCCTGCCCCTGGTCCTATGATTTCTGCCTTTGGGATTTAACGTCTTGCCTGTTTTGAGCTACATAATGTACCTCAGATCCCCTTGACTGATACTTCTGGAACTTGATTTGTGCCAGTCCTATTTGCCTCTGACTACCAATCTCCCATATTCTGTCGTGACTAGGGCTGTGCACTGCCTCAGGCCAAATCCCCGAATCCAAGCCAAGCCTGAGGCAGCAATTAGCTAAAATAGTGTAGCCAGTTCGGGGAAGGTTTTGCTGAAATGCTAAAAAAAAAACAAAAATGAAAAAACAACAACATTTTAGAGAGTGAAGGTGTATATTGGGGAAAGAAGGAATATATTTGATTCCCAGGTATGACATTTCTGCCAAGAATGGGCAAATCCGTCAGTATCACTTTGTCCTGCATTCAATTATTTTTTTAAAAAAAATCTCAAGTTCCTTCTCTATCAAATATGAAGAACTTTGGAATGAACTGAAATGACATTCTCACCCGTTCCAACCAGCCAAATTCAATTTTAGGTGATTACCAGCATGGAGAGGGTATTGATGCAGTCGACTGGCATAGAGCTGTTAAAACTGAAGAATGTGTTAAAAAAAAAATAGGTGGTAATGCCAATTCAGCACTAACATGGTTGAATTCACAGGGCATCAAAGCTAGACTTCTGCATGCAAAACAGAGAACATCCAGGGCCTGGACAGATAAATCCATCAGTTTTGGTTTCTCCCACACTCAATTGTTTTAAAATCTCAAGTTTTTTTTCCCCCAAATATGGAGCTTTTGGTAATTTTGGTATATTGTGATCAAAATTGAAGTGAAATGACTCACCAGTCCCTAATTTCTGTATCTGCATCAGAAATCAAATAAAAGATGAGTTGGTTCAACAGCTCTCATTAAAACAACCCCGACATTAAAAAACGCAAGTCATACAGTATAGATCTCTTAACGTCAGGTTCTTTGGGTCATGAAACACTCATTTTCAGCACTCAACACTGGCAAAGGTGTTCATAAGAAGCAAAGGAAAAATACTTGCAGAGTACCTTCGCCAAACATAACTTTGATAGAATCACACAAAACCTTTAAAAGGCACTTTACAAGAGCTTCAAATTGACTTTTAGCCTCAAGCGTTCAGCATTGAAAACCACAGAATTGGCTAAGGTATCTTTGGGAAATAATAGAAAAGAGTTCCTATATTTCACAACTCAAGGTATGCTCATGAAAAACAGCACACAGAAATGTGAAACCATCCTGAAATTTTTAAATGTGTCACTCCATCAACACGTTCTTAAACATCAAAACTCTAGACTGTGATTGTCCCTCCAAAGTTATGCAAGCAAAAATGGAAAGAAACACTGGTTCCTACTTCAAAGAATGGTCATTCAAAATTCTTCACCCAATTTGTAAGCAAAGAAATCGGGGAGATAATGTCACTGAATTTATCAAGTGTAAAAAGAAAGTCTCTGATGTTTACTCAGAGGTAGGGCTCAACCTTAGTAGGGATGTAGAAGAATTTTGGTTCAGTGCAAAAATACCCAGGACCTGTCCTCCCCCTCACAACCCTGAATGTGAATGTTATTGCTTTTTCCCCCCTCCAGACAAGGATCACACATTCTTGAGCTTGCAATGACATCTGCAAAGTGTGGTCTTTTTGAAAATGTAATTTTTTTCAAAAAATAAATGAAAATACATTATTGCACTTTGGTCAATGGGGGAAAATATGCACTTGGGTGCACTTTTTAAAAGAATGTGCCATTTCCCCCGTTAAAATCTACACTTTCTTCATTCAAAATAAAAATTCGTTTGCATTAAGGAATGAGGTGAAATGAGTTTCAAGGTTGAAATCAGAGAAAATCATTGAGCTTTAGCCTCACTGGTCAATAATAATAATAATAATAATAATAATAATAATAATAATAATAATAATAATAATAATAATTTCATTTCTATACCTCCCCATAGCTGAAGCTCTCTGGGTGGTTTACAACAATTCATAAAAATATAACATAATAAAAACAGCCTGAAAATTTTAATGTAGAAATGTTTCCCATCCTTTACCATTAGCAATGGCAATACAACAGAATCCTTCTTTCTCCCACATTCCTTTTCTTTTCTGTTACTACAGCAAATGACAGCAGCATCAACTGGGTTGGCAGCCTGGCCAGTATCCTCCAAAATGCCCTGGACCTTTGTGGAGCACTGGGGGGGGGGAAATGAAGCATTGTGGGGGGTGAGGGAGAAAATTGTGGCCATCACATAAAACATGGTGAAGAATATTCTGAGAAAACTATATGAAGTGCAATTTCCACCCCCAAAGTGGGTGAAAAAATGGACAATGTCAAATATTGGGCATGTCTAGATGGGGCAATATCCCAGGGATCGTCCCGGGATCATCCCTGTGCATCTACATGATACACAGGGGATCCTGGGAGCAGGGAGGGATGATCCTTCCCTTTCCCCAGGATATCACCCTACCCTTTAATCCTGGTTTCCCCCACAGTCTCGGGATGATCCCGAGAGCGCAGGACGTGTGGCCGGAGATCCCGGTTTGTCCCGGATCCTTGTGAGTAACCGCGAGGAGCTGGGAACTGGGCATGGGGCACAGAGCTCCTCAGGACCTCTGTGCCCATTGGGGTGGGATGGGGTGAACAGGATTTTTTTAATCAAAAAAATGTACCTTTGCATAGGAGCACTCCTGTACTCATTTGTGATTAAAATAACAAAAACAAAATGGTGGGTGTGACGTCTTCCAGCCTCCTGGGACATTGCACACCACATGTAGACATAGGGGGAGGATCCCTCGATCACCATAGCGTAAGATCCCCCCTCCCTCCCGGAAAGCCAGGAGGTCTAGACATGCCCATTGTCTCAGAAGAATGTCTTCTGAGAAATTTCCCCTCAGCTGTTGACTGACGATGCAAGTCACACCAGCAAGTCAGCATGAGATGAATCTCCAGTTCCAGGCTACAATACATAGGGCTTTTCTGGTAAAGTGCAGTTCAGTTCAGACAGCTGATGTTCAGGACTGCATAGGTCTAGGCCAGGTAGAAGACACTTGAGGCATTAGAGAGCTAGGGTGATTACTCCAGCAAAAACCTGGAGCTGACTGAAGTTTCATAGTCCTCCAGAGAGAGAGGGGGAGGGGTGTGGGTTTTCCACCTCTATGCTCCTCTTCTCTTGTTCTTAGTCCCGAAGGTGAGCTTCTTTTTTTCTGAACAGGAAAATTGTGTATTTTCAAACTTTTCCAAGCATATACCTGAAATGCACACTTTCTGCATAGGACAAAGCATGAAAATGCAGTTTGGAGCATGTGTGTGCATTTTTGGAAGTGTGGACATGTGCAAATGCATATTTTCAACAGCAAAAATGAGTTTAGGAAATGGTGAAAAAATCCTGAGAATAACGTTCCAGGTTGCATTTGTATTTGGGGTTGCGAACAGGAGAAGTTCACATGATTTGTGAATAGGAAGAAATTTCTTATACATCCATAGGAAGAAATGCAATATTATAAGGAAGGGCAGGGGAAGAGCTGCCTCCAGAGCCAAAGATGGAGTCACTATCCTTGGACGGGACTCCTCTTCCATGGAAGCTTCTAGCGGTATCACCACTTTTGGGACTGCCTCCAGATGAGTTTGGGGACCCAGCCTTCTCCGTTCTCAGAGTCTTTGGAGCTCACCTATTTATAGAAAGGGGAAGTGTCCTGGACCCCAACCATTCACGATCTTTTTCTTTTCTTTTTTAGGGGCAAGAAAAAGAAGAACCTCAGAAATGTTCTTGTTAGAGATTTTGACCTAGTTTTAATTCCACATGACCATGCTCAGATGATGACTAGGGACAAGAAAGATAGAACTGGTCAATGGACTATTTTGGTGTATGTGGTAGGTTATAGACTGCAGCCTAAACATTATCTTTCCTTTGCAAATAGTCATTGTTGCTCTTCAAAGCCCGTGTTTGTTACTTGATCAAGGTGGCAAAGACATCTGAGATGTAACATGATATGGAGCTTTCAATGTCCATCTCCCAGCCTCTAATAATTATCCCTTCTTATTCTATGCTCTCATATCCTATTTCATCCTTCCTCCAAATAATGTTTGTAAGGTTGTTTTTCTTCTGCTTCCCTTAATGAGCTTTACAGATTTAGCCCTTTTAATCTTGCCTCACAAATGAATCCCTTCAACCCCCTGATAATTTTGGTTGCTCTTCTCCGAACAGCTTTGATTTTGTCAATAACTTCTCAGTAAATGATTACTATGGAATAAAAATATGTGTACAAGTTACGCAAATACCACAGGAGTAGCATGTGTATTGGACTAGGATGACTCATATGTGGACTAATGGGAAAAGAATATACAAAGACAATATCTTCTGCATAGCTGACGTTCTGAAAGGATATCTCGGTCCCATATAAGCTCCGTGGCTGGGGGTTAAATTAGAAGAACAGGCATGCAGTGAAACAGTGTTAATAAAGAACACATTATCCAAAAGCTAATCATGCCAGTTATGCTTCCATTAAAATATGAAAATATATTCAAATGATACTAGGGTTGTAAACCGTAACCAGAAAGATGTAAGATAGAAATTAAGGAAGGTAAAGGGAGAAATGCAATATAAAGTGGCAAACGCACATAGACACAAGCTTCAGAATTTCTGGGAAAAATGGTCACTGGATTAACAGTACTTCTCACCTCTCTCTCTCTCTCTCTCTCTCTCTTTCTTTCTTTCTTTCTTTCTAAGGGAGAGGAGGTAGGAGATATTTTAAAACAGAAGGAAAGGTAAATGGCAGCTCCAAAAGTTCAACCAATTTTCTTCCCACTCCTAGAATGATTCTTTCTGTTTTGCCTCCAAATAGAGCAGCAAAATAGGGAGGGCCATTTCAGCCCTGGCCCACTTTAAATAACAGTTTTAGATGTGTATTTTGCCCTCATTATATCTAGTCTAACAAAGCGACTGGGCCGTATTCTGTCCAACAAAGATATAAAGGCATGAAGATATGACCTAAAAAGAAAAGGTGGGTGCCAACTATTACATAGCCCATTACAGAAACCACAGGTGTAGTAGTGAGAAAGCATCTCATTTTATGGCAGTAACAACCTTTATATCTGAACTCCACAGTTTCATGGAGAGTGATATTTGTATTATGAAACCCCCATTGCTTCATAAAACATACAACACAACTCCATAGTTTCTGCACACTTTTTGTCTAATAAATCCTAAGCTAGTTCCATGAATTTCTAAACCAGGAACTGGAAGTCAGGATTCAGGTTTTCTATCATGAAGATGTAGATGGAAGGAGAGGAACAAATGGTATGGAAAGGAAGTATGGAAGGACGCAAGGAAGGAAGGGAGAAATATAGAAAAATATGTGTGTGTGTATGTGTGTGTGAGAAAGAGAGAGAGAGAGAGAGAGAATTTAAGGCAGATCAGATAAAAGTTGAATTTCCTTTCTCTTCATTTTCATCAGAAGGTGTGATGACAAAATGCCTACCCTGGGGTCACTCTTTACTGTGTTCAGAAAGGTGATGTGCTGTTAAAGACAAAGAATATGAGCAAGTGGCAATGGAGCAAGTGAAGAAATTAAATGAGAACCAGATGGTAATTCACTGAGAATGCCGAATAATGTTGCTGAGCTACCAACAGAACTATGCAATGTATCATTAAAACCTCTTACCCCCGGGACTGGAGGGTGGCCAACATCACATCCATTTTTATTTTTTTTTTACTACGTGTGATCCAGAAAATTATAAAGTAGGGAGACTTATCTCAGTGCAGAAGGAAATAGTTGGGGGGGGGGGGGGAAATAATTAACGAAGATTGTGCTAAAAAGCTCCTTGATGAGCAAAATATGATAAGGATAAACTAAAGCTTCTTTTATCATTTTGAGACTTGTCTCAGTTTAACCTATTAGAATTCTGTGAAAGAATTAGTCAAAGAGAGGATGAAAATAGGGTTGTGGGTGGGTGGAGGGGAAAATATAATTTATTGAGACTTTCAATGGGCTTTTTAGATACAGTACTTCACAAAGCACTATTAAGGAAATTTGTTACCCAGGGGGTGGGAGGTAAAGTCCAGACATGGATTAGAAAGTTGATAAGAAGTAGGAAACAAAGAGTTGAAATAAATGGCCAATCTTCAGCATGAAAAGAGGTTAATAGTTGGGTGCTCCAGGGATCATCCAAAGCACAGGGATGTTCAATATACTTATTAGTGATTGTGAAGAATGGGACACATTACAAACAAGCGGCGTTTTTGCTGACAGCACATTTTTGGACCTTTGTCAAGAGTCAGACCAAACTGCACAGCTTTATTTGCTGTAGAAAACAAAATAATATTGGCAGGATTTGGTACCTCTGTCCCCAGGTGTGTGTGTGTGTGTGTGTGTGTGTGTGTGTTCTATGAATATGTTTCATTCATCTTTATAAGTGGCAAGCACTGCCCCTCTTTCCAATACAAGGTATAAAACTGCTCTATTTATTATGTGTCTTTAAGGAGTCTAATTTGAATGCTCATGACATACTTCCAGAAAGATGTTTCATTTCATAGAGCAGGGGTGCCAAATTCATCAGTTGTTATTATTAATTATTATTATTATTATTATTATTATTATTATTATTATTATTAAAATGACATTTGTAGTCTTCTGTAATGATGCAGAGTTGCTGTTTGTCATTATCACGTTTTGATGGCAAACTACTGGTGTTTCGGGTTGTTTTTTTTTTTGGTTTTGCTCTTGTTTTTAAATTCATGGCTCTCTGCAGTGTGAAACCCCCAAGGAGGGTCTCAAGGAGTAAATCCCTCCTACATTTCCCTCTGGTGTTATAGAGCATGCTTATAAATCCAAGAATTCAGATTCTAAAGGGGCTGGAACATCTCCCCTATGAGGGAAGGTTACAATGACAAGAGCAAGGAGATGTCACCTCCACCTGCCTTGTCCTCTCCTCTGGCAGTTGGGCAGGTGAATGGGCAGGAAAGGGGCTCACTGACAGCATCTTGCCCAAGGGGTCCCCAAAGCTCAGAAGCCAACATTGTTAGTCTCCGCTACCCAAAATACTCAGGTGCCTGAGCCAATGCAGTCTGGGCCCTCTGTGACATCGCAGCTGCTAAGGAAATGGTAGCTAAAAGGGTAACAATTCTCTTACCAATGTGTACCCTCTCTAATACCAGGTAATAACACTGAGATTGTTAGACTCATGATTTTTATAAACAGTTTATAAATGTACAAACCACCATGCTCTGAGAGCACTGGAAGGGATACTGATGTGAATGCAGCTCTTGAATTTCACTGGTAAGGAAAGGATTTTGAATCTCGGTTTCGCAAGTGCGTATCTTTGCAAATGCGTACTGTATTGGCTAGAATGCAGGAAGATGATTGGGAAGATCTGTGTTCTATTCTCTACTCAGCCTGAAGTTGGCTGTGTAACCTCAGGCCAGTCAAGACTCTTTACCCTAACTTACCTTACAGGATTGTTGTGAGGATAGAGGAGGGAGGTGAAGACAAGAACCATGTGCCCTGCCTTGAGATCCAAAAAGGAAAAGCATGATTCAAATGAATTACCTGCATACCAGAAAATGCAACTTTTTAGCCATCCGGGATGCTTGAGGAATTTGATCTTTGCAAATCCCAACATGAATAGACTCGGGGCAGTATCTGTGTGTGGCCTCTACCGCTTGCAGATGTGATGTAGCGCTTCTGGGGACAAGCCACAACATGAGCAGAAATTCTCATTTCTGGATGTTACAACCTGCCTTTCCAGAAACAAGCCTTTTGGCTTGTTTGGGCTTGTCCCCAGAAGCGCTCCATCGCAGCCACAAGCGGTAGGGGCCACACATGGACTGTGACTGGCAGGGCTGGCCATGCGTGCAAGGCCCGTGTTGGATCCTGCCCTCTGTCTGCAGCTCCTGGACTTCTGTGCAGATTGGAATGTACTTTGCTGTTTTTGCACTTGGAGAATGTTCTGATGTATTTCTCAGATTAAAAAAAAAATATAAATCATATGTCAAGATAAGTTTTATATCATGTTAAAGTAACTTTTTTAAAATGCAGTTAGAAATGCATTTTGAGAGAAAATTAGTTTAGCAATATATATTTTGAGCCCAAACATGTTTAGAAATGCCTATTTAAATGTAGATTTTCAAATGGAGCTTTAAACATTGCAGATGAATGCAGAAACAGGACAAAATGGGTGGACATATGCAAAAATAACATGGACTGAAAACAGACTGATTTGTCCATCACTACAGGCTTTGGTTCACCCAGACGCTCAAAACCTTTACAAAGCAATTGGATACACAAATTTCTTTTCCTCTCCATTGCTTCCCTTTTAGTTTTTCACAGTCTCTATGTCCCATTTGGGAGTTACTAAAGCCCTATAGCAGCAAGGCTAGCCGAGAGACAAATAGCAAATCCTTGGCTCATAACAACCTCACGGCAAAAAACAACTACGACAACAACAAAAACACCAACCTGGTTTAGATAGCAGCTGCTTCCCATCTAACATCATGCTGATGAACATTGGCTGCACAGAGACTATTTGTTCCATGTTCTCTAGAGAGTATTTACTATTTGTGGGGCTCTATATGTGAAATGTGTGACCCAGGTCATATGATATAGCTGCTGCTCCTTCGATGAGATGATCTCTGACCTGCATAAACAGCAGCATTGGGAGAAAATGAGTGGTTTCAGGGAGAAGCAATGTTGAGGACAGGGAGTTAATGCAGGCTTAGGGAATTGTGGGATATGTGAGTAAAAGTTCTGTCCATTCTGGTAGAAGAAGGTTCATTGAATTTGGTTGGATAATATGGACTGGTAAATCCATAATCTGGGCAGAATATAAATTCACCAGTGAACTTAGAGTGGAGCAGGACTTCGTGAATCTTTAGCATGAAGGCCTCTAGATGCAAGCATTGTGTTAATGCCATTACATAAAATGTTTCTTTAATGTGTGGTCCATTTCATATAGCCACCTGCCACATTTTAACTCATGTTTTCCAAAGCTCTAATGTGGGGTAAGCCTTGATGGGTTGGGGAAAGAGCTAAACCAGTGGTGTGCAGAATTCCATTTAGGAGACACTTTCGGAAGCTGTATTCCAGTGGTAGGTGGAGCCAGAGGCAAAAGGGACCAACATTCCAGCATTTTTCATTTATACCTCTCACTTCCAGTAACTATGCCTTAGGAGAGGCATTTCAGTCTTTTAGAATATAGGCAGTAAGCCTGTATACACCAGTTGCTGGAGAACATGGGTGGGAGGGTGCTGTTGCATCATGTCCTGCTTTGTGTGTCCCTGGTTGACAGCTGGTTGGCCACTGTGCGAGCAGAGTCCTGGACTAGATGGACCCTCAGTCTGATCCAGCATGGCTGTTCCTTTGGAGAACAAACTGTGGAAAAACCAGGAAATTACCATGCCATTGGCGGTTGGGGAAGTGGGTGGGGGCAGAAGAAAGGGGTTGGCTATCTGGGGACCCCTGGATTGGGACCCAGGTGGGCTGGATTTAGTACCCAGAGATTCTTCACCCTTTGCCTGAAATTAATGGGACAGAGCTTGGCATTCACTGGAATATGAGCTGGAACTACAGCTTCTGTTGGGGGCAGGAGCTTTTCTGAAGTGGGTCTAGAAAAGGCTTATCAGTCATGGGGAAATCCAGCCCTTTGGAGTTCTGACAGATCCTCACAGTGCCCCTGACTTGGGCCCCATCTACACACAGTCTTCGGGGCACACCGAAGGTGCTTCAGGTCACCCCGAAACTCCTAGTGTAGCTACCTGGTCAGAAGAGACAGAGGAAGAGGCGGCGGCGGCGGCGGCGAAAAGTTCCCAGGGCTCGGCGGCTTCTCTGGTGAGTCCTTGCCGCCGAGCCCAACTCCCCGCCGGCCTCCTGCTGCCGGCAAAAGAACCACCCGGGTTGGAGAGCTCGGCGGAAGAAGGCAGGCTCTTCCGCCGAGCTCTCCAACCTGGGTGGCTCTTTCGCCGGCAGCAGGAGGCGGCTGGCGGGGAGTTGGGCTCGGCGGCAAGGACTCACCAGAGAAGCCGCCGAGCCCTGGGAACTTTTTGCCACTGCCGCCTCTTCCTCCGTCTCTTCTGACCAGGTAGCTACACTAGGAGTTTCAGGGCACCCTGAAGCGCTTTTGGGGTGCCCCGAAGACTGTGTGTAGACGGGGCTCTAGTTTGCATTCGGGAGCTGATCAGCAGGTTAGTTCCTGAAACCCAAGAACTTTATCAGGCATAATTGCAGCAGGCATAAATGGTGTAATTTGTGCAAATTAGACCATTTACACCCACATCTTTGCACAAATTGCACTATTTATGGCCACAATCATGATTTGCACAAAAACAAACAACCCCAAACCTCCCAAAATGCAAGCTGGCCTATCTTTTCACATGCTGAGTTGGCCCAACTCATGGATAAGTGAGCTGGAGTCTGGGGGCTGAACTGGCAAAAACATGCTGGGCAATACTCAGATTCCTCTGCCATCCCTTCCAGGTCTTCCTCTGGAAATAAACATAGACATCCAGTGTGGGATGGGGAGGATTTATCTCCTCCCCTTACTGGCCTCAGATACGTCCTGAGCAGTGCTAGGCTTTGAGTGAAAAGGAGCATTGAAAATACTGCCCCATTCCACATTGGAGGACACAGGCATGGGGTGTGGTGTCCTAGCATGCCTCAGAGACAACAGTGGAATGTGCTAGGGCATCACAGTGTGTCTCAGTTGCAGCCAGGGCTGAGTATAAAACCTGCCTCTTCATTGCATTGGAAAATTATCAGAATGTGAGCAAGGTCGTTGCCTGGGAGATGTCTTGACACTGTGATGTAACAGAGTGAGCCTAGTATTTACCAGACAGAAGACCTCTAAAGGGGCTGACTGATTCAGAAGCCAACCAACCCATAAGTGGGCATGGCCTTAGGCCCTCTCAGAAGGCATCAGCTAGGGAGTGCAGGTGTCTAAGCTCTATAGATGGGGTTAGCCCTTTAGAAAAGGGAAAGAATGATGGAAGAACAAGCTGTGTTCTCTGGCCAGCAGTATAGAGTTGCTTTGTTGGCTGGTAATGTCAAGTTTCTTTTGTAAATATGTATATACCTTTGACTAAGGAAGCCAGACTTCCAAATTCATAATTTCTGTCTGATTTTTTTTACTGCAACATAACTGCAGCCCACCACCACCACAGGCACGCTCTGCATTTCATTCTCAAAGTCACCTATTACATTCATGGTTCAGTCAATATGCCAAGACCACACTCCATTGGAGGACCATTTGAGGTCTAGCACATGATGGGGCTCTATCATATAGGAAGCTGTCTTCTGCTGAGTCAGATAATTGTTCCTTCTAGCCCAGTCTTGTCGACACTGATTGGCAGTGTCTCTCCACCGTTTCATGCAGGAATTTTTCCTTCCCTATCTGGAAGTGCCAGAGATTGGACCTGGGACCTTCTGCATCCAAGATATATGCTCTGTCACTGAGCTACAGTCCTTCCCTGACATCTCCAGGCTGCACTAGACACCCACTTCCCATTCTAATAGCCCTCTGATACAGCAAGGGAGTAGTGTTTTTACCAACCTCCCATTGGTAAATCCCCCACTCTTTCCAAATTTGCATTTGAGAAGCTATGCTAAGCATCTATGTACATGCCCAGAACTGGGGGAAATTGCTATAGGCATTCTGGTTTCTGAGTTCCCTCTCCACAGTTTAGGCAGAGTGGAATGATTCCATTCTGCTCCCCACCAAAATTCTGCAGAGTGGAATGGGGAGGTTTTATCCTTCAAAATGTGCTGTCTTCAGAGCAGGCATTTGGTCAAACATCTGACAACATCTGCAATTCAAAGTACATTTGAGAATGGGGAATGTAGAAAATGCCGCAGTCCAACCATGGAAGAACAATGATCATTTTTCAAGTGATAAATGGCAATGAACATATTATCACAATGAACAAACTTATTTCTCAGGGGAGGGCATAACGATCCTTTCAGTTTGAGCATCCTAGGGCAGGTAATAGTGTTGAGTGGGGGGGGTATATGGCTTTGACCTGACCTTGGCAATGTCTCCAGTGACAATATGCCTATTGAGAAGATTTGTGAAAATCTTTTTAGTAATAAGCAGAGACAGGGGGCTGTTAAATTTCAGGCAACACCTCTGTATGTAGTGTGCTTCCAAGAGTCTAACAGTATGCCTTATTTCATGTTAGAAACGTAGAGGCTTCTGGGATCCAAAATTTACAAATACATATCTGGAAAAAATAACATTGTTAGGCCCGGATCATCTTCAGACTAGAATCCATTCCCAATTTGAAGAATTAAGGATGGATCAATCTACTTCTGGTCCATGTCAGTTTTGTGTGTGTCTAATTCATATGTTTCTATATTAATTTGTGATTTATCTATAATTACATGTTCAAAATGCCTATCTAAATATGGATATTTGAATTGTTTTTGGTTTTGCAAAAAATACATTTCTAAAAAAACACAAAACCCATCAATGTATTCATTTCTAAATGCATTTTATTCTAAAATGCACATTTTATATGCATTTTTAGTATGTTTTTGAGCTGAGAACTGCATCATAAAATTTGCAGAAGTGTGAAATCCAAAGGATAACAGTGTTTCAATCTGCACATTAGTCTGGAATGTGTTGATCCGGTCAGTTTGCTTCAAATTGCAGCATCCCTCAGGAGAATACAGCTATTATAAGGCCAGGATTTTAGCTGAAGTTCATGTTCAGAAGTGAAGGATTCGGGTGGAGAGTTCAGGCAGATGAAAGGTGTATTGCCCTTTGCTCCCCCTAATCCTCATTATCAATTTGTGTAGCACCTCCATGTTCTCCTTGCTTGCAAAAAGAATATGATAAACTTCTTAAGCTTCTTCCTTACAAGGCTATCCATCATATAAATCCAGTTCCTGGGATCTGTCTCTTTGTCAGAGCCTTGATATTTTATCCTAGCATTCCCAAGAAATTATATCTGTGGCAGGGCTATGCAAATGAAGAGACGAGTCAATTTTAGCCAGGAAGTGATGTCATTTTTATTAGGGGTGTGCACGGACCCCCCGCTCCGCTTCACTTGCAGATCCGCCATTTTCCGGATCGGGCCGCTCCGCCCCGCCCCCACTCCGCCCACTTCCGCTCCGCTCCGCCCGGAGCTCCGGATCCGGATCCGGAGCTCCGTTTCCCCCCCCCCATAGGCTTGCATTGAAAGCTAAAAAATTATACAACTTTTTTTCTGTTCAAGTTAGAAACCTCATGTTTGGCACCATGACACCTCATGGGGATATACACACGCACGCCAAGTTTCAAAGCAATCCCATCATCCCCTGATTTTTGGCGAATTTTTGAAAATCGGGCACCCCACACACAACATCCCTGCGAGGTGGGCAGGGGAGGAGGGAGGGAAGGCAGGCAGGCATGCAGCTGGCATTTCTGGGGGCATAAGGAAGTGAGCCAAGGATAAGCCAGTAATGCATATAAAATGGAATAAATCAATCAATAAACAAAGGAGGGGTGGAATTAAAAGAAGCAGTGTTGCTCAATAAACAGCAAGAAGAATTTTTTTAAAAAGGCTATATCTGTCTTTTACCAGCAATAGGGGGACGTGCCCGGGGAAGGGGGAAGTAGCTGCCAGTTCAAGACAGCCACCAACAGCTCTGAGAAGAAGTAAAACGCTCACTTCAACTCATAACAGGCATTGTTCTACCACTGAAAAGTGACCATTCACTTCAACTCATGATAGGCATTGCTCCACCGTTTTACTCTCTTTGGAAGGCTCTAATGGCCTTCCAGTGCAGGAGAGAGTGGGGGCACGTCCACGATGAGATGCCCTAGGGGAGCTCATCCCCTTGCACCACATCGATTCAGTTGTTCCCCAAGGTTAGGGTGGGGAGCAGTGCTGTGTTTCTATCTCTTATTCTTGGCTTAGTATATGATTTCAGGTTGTGTTTGTGCATTTGGTGGGGCTACTGTTTTAAAAAACACGGGGAAAAGCCCGTTCAGATGAAGAAAGAGAAGTTTCCCAGAATCCCAAGTTACCTGTTTTGCCTATGCCCTCCTCCAACTTTGGGATCATCATGACCGGGAGCTGACTCTGCCCCTCAGCCCTTTGAAAAAGGTATTTTTCCCGCCGATTTTTTAAAAACGTCTAGCCCGCGACCCGTACGATGCAGAAAGTTGAGAGTGGTCTCAAAATGACCCCCATCCACGACTCTCTGTGCACAAGAATTTTCAGAATGATAGCTTAACCCCCCCCCCCCCAGTTATCCCCGATTCTTTCCCTCAATGCAATCCTATGGGCGAAAAGCCGAAAACGCAGTTTGAGCTGCGCGGTTGACCCGATTTTCACAAAAATATAGCCCGCGACCCAGACAACGCAGAGAGGTGAGAGTGGTCTCAAAATGACCCCCATCCATGACTCTCTGTGCACAAGAATTTTCAGAACGATAGCTTAAACCCCCCCCCAGTTATCCCCGATTCTTTCCCTCAATGCAATCCTATGGGCGAAAAGCCGAAAACGCAGTTTGAGCCGCGCGGTTGACCCGATTTTCACAAAAATATAGCCCGCGACCCAGACAACGCAGAGAGGTGAGAGTGGTCTCAAAATGACCCCCATCCACGACTCTCTGTTCACAAGAATTTTCAGAATGATAGCTTCAAAAACAACGTAGTTATGCGCGATTATTTGCCGCAATGCAATCCTATGGCGAAATGTTTTCAAGATGGCGACCGGAGCGCTCCGCCTGAACTCGGAGCTCCGAAAAATGGGCGCTTCTCTTCGCCTTGCTTCTAGGGGGTCCGCGGTCCGCTCCTACTCCGCCTCTGGGTAAGGCGGAGCAGGCCAATCCGCTACTGCTTCTACGCTCCTAATCGGAGCGGAGCACATCCCTAATTTTTATATAATTGTAGGCCATATTTTAACCTAGAAGCTGGAAGAGGGGCCAGTTGGTTTGCTGCATAAAGAAAAAGGTTTCTATACAAACATAGCCATGGTAACATTTAGAACCAAATTGGTAATTCATGTGAAGTCCGAATTGCAATGGATACAAGTGGTTTCAACTGTGAAGTGTTTTGCAAATTGGTCACAGCAGAGGTGTAAAAAGTCCTTCGCTATTCCATGAAGACCTGAATATAAACTTCCCCTTACAGCTCAGAACAGCTCCAGTGGCCCACACTGTGCAGATGCAATGGTGGCAGAGACATACAAGTCCTTCACTGCCATCATGGCCATGCAGTAGACCTAAGTTGTGTTCTAGCCTGTGTTCTATCACATACACACATTATGAGACTTCTTCTGCTGATGCTGTAGTCATCATTCCTGCTATTCTATCACTACTACTCCAACTGCCCAGAAACAGACTAAAGTAAATTGCGTAAGTCCTTCTGGTTTCTAAGGCCATAGCTAGACCTAAGGTTTATCCCTGGATCATCCAGGGGTCAAACCTGTTCATCTAGGTGACACACAGGGGATCCAGTGCTCAGGCAGGGGTGAACCCTGGATGATCCCAGGATAAACCTTAGGTCTAGCTACGGCCTAAGAATGAGCTTGGGGCCCCAATTCACCAGAAACAAAAAAGGAAACCAATTTGGTTCCTCTAACCAGAAAATAATATTTACTGGTGATTCTGTCAATCACCCAAACCCCATCCTACAGCTCAGTCAGGGCTTTCACAGAATCACCTAACAGAAAATTCTCCCAAATATGGAAATGAGATGAAATTAAGAGTTCACAAAAACAGTAATAGCTATATTATTTATAAACCATGAATACAAGAGATAACATGAACAGCATAAATCTGGGCTGAAATGAGACCTGAAGGGACCTGAAAGCCAAACATTTATTATGAAAAACCAAGATGAGTTACGGTTAAAACTTAGCAAGCTTATTTCTTTAAATGGTAGAAACTGAATGAAAACAATATTTAATGGAAGGGAATGACAGTTTATCAAATCCCTCACCTCTTCCCGAGTGAGAGCCAGTGTAGATATATTGAGCAGATGGTTCCTGTGGCAGCAAAGGAGGAGGGCCCATTTTAGTCCCCCATATAGCAAAAGTGATAGTAGGAGAATGAAAGAAGCTGTATACAGCACAATTTTCCTGGTCACTGCAATAGTTCTATATGTGCAGTCACCTCACACAAACTCCAAGAACAGCCAAGCATGGCTGCTGCTCTGATTTGGATGTCCTAAAACCATTCTAACCTTTCACAATGTTTTAAGTTTGGTAGTTGGGGAAAAAATCTATTTCATTTCTAACTCCTGACTTTTATCTCTACACTCTGGTGCACTTCTTGAAAAAGCAGGCACATCTCTCTCTCTCTCTCTCTCCCCCCTCTCCCTCCCTCTCTCACACACATCAGGTAGCTTGAATTAGACAAGATATATACCCAACAAGATATAAAACCAGCCATCACACCTTGCCCCAGAAAGGAGGTATTTGTGATACGGTGGCAGTTCTCAAATACCTCTGGGTCCAGGGAGGTCCTCTTCAGGAGAAGGTGCACTACAGCCTCTTTCAAAGCACCAGGCACCACGCCCTGACAAAGGGAGGTATTTACCACCCCCTGGACCAACTCAGTCAATCCACCTCTGCTAGATTGTACTAGCCAAGATGGGCAAGGGTCAAGCTTACATGTGGTGAGACAGACTGATTCAAGTGTCTTGCCCACATCATCAGCCTGCAACAACTGAAATTGATCCCAGGAAGCATGACCAGATGGGACACTGGACACCTTCCCACACTCTGTGACAACTGTGGCGTCAATTTCTGAGCAAATATAAGCAACTTTCTCCACGAAGTGCCTAGCAAATTTGTTGCAGCAGATGACTGAGGGTTCCAATCCTGGTTTCTCTGAGCTTGAGCCTTGTCCCAACAGGCTCTTCACCACTTGGAATAGTTCTGCTGGATGGCATTTTGAGGATGAAATGGAAGAGGCATAAGTTTTTTTGCCATCCTCACTGCTGCATAATAGGCACAATGAAGAGTCTTTGGTAATCTTTGATCGTATTCACTCCAAGACCTCTAGCCATCATCCAGCCTGTTTCATTGCCCGTAGATTTCTGTAAACCAAGGTGAATTATGGGATCCACCGCACCACAGTGGGTGCTCAGGAGAGATTGTATCAATGGCATTTCCCATCTCACTGTTCCGTAGTGAGACCAAGGCCTCAACCGAATCGCCAGCCCTACCGTTGGAGGCTCTATTTTTGAAGTTTTTCTGGTATGAACAGGTTGCTTATCAGGAAGCAACAGCTGGTTTGCAAACACAATGTTTTCTTTACTAGACTTTGCTACTAGTTCAGAAGACAAAGCAAGTTTTGCTTCACGCTCTTGAGAACTTCCTTGTTGTTTTATGCAGCATTCTTTAACAAGCTTTATATTTTTAATTTCTATTTCTGAGCATGCCATAGGAGTTTCTTTACAACTTGGCATGGCAGAAACATTCAATTGGGTTTTCTCTTGAACTTGAGATTGAATTGGGGGAGCTTTTAAAACTGGTTGTTCTATGGGCTTACTTGGCTCTATAAGTGAAGCTTCAGTTTCTCTATCGCAGCTTTTAAAGCTCAGCTAAAAACTTTTCTTTTTCCTAAAGCTTTTAAAACCTGATTTTGTTCTGACTTTTATACTGCCTGTTTGGTGCATTCTCTTCCTCTCCTTATTGTTTTATTATGACTTTATTAGAATGTAAGCCTATGCGGCAGGGTCCTGCTATTTATTGTTTTACTCTGTACAGCACCATGTACATTGATGGTGCTATATAAATAAATAAATAAATAAATAATAATAATAATAATAATAATAATAATAATAATAATATCAGATGGAAAATTCCCCAGAGCATTCAGGAATCCTTCTAATTCCATAAGTCTCTGGGGATGGACCATCTTAATCTATCCCCCACCCCTGCAGGGAGGAACTGCTACCAGCAAACCAAATTTCACAAGGAAATGATCTGTGCATGACAATAGGGTTGTTGAAAGCCCCCCCCCCCCACTCCAAAACCAGATCATCCCCTATCCGACCAACATTAAAAACCAGATCTAGGGTATGTCCTGCCACATGTGTCAGGCTAATGACGTACTGAGACAGCCCCATTGTTGTCATGGTAGCCATAACTTGTGTTCATGCCCTATCAGGACAGCCTCAGTGTGGATATTGAAGTCCCCCCAAACCACAGTCCTAGGGTTCTCCAACACCACCTCTGAGACATGAAAGCAGACACATATTATTTCTTTACAAACTAGTCTTCTACATGTCTATCGTACCTAATAACCAAAGTTATAAGGGTCAAATTAGAGGCAATGGAGCCACCATGCTACAATTTGTAAGCCTTTCCCATTCAGATAAAAAGTGGCAGGGAGGGGTCTAAATATGGAATACATTGGATGGCTAATAGACCTTCCTCCCTTCCTCCAACCTTATCTCCCCTCCCCTCCATTACTTCAGGCATGCTTTTCCAGCCTGGTTCCAATACTGGACATGAACTGGACTAGGTGAAAGGTACTTTGAGTGATAGAGTGTGGTGAAATGAAGCAGGAAAAGGGAGCAACAATGGTGCACCACTTTTCATTTGGGTAACCAGGGATGCTGGAAGAATGGGATCTTTGTGCATTCTGAAACAAACTGACCTGATCTGCACCTCCCAGACTAATATGCAGATCTGTGAAGGCACAGAACTATCCTCTGTTGTTTAATTGAGTTTGGTTGTAGGATATTATGGGGTTAAATCTGTGTGTGTATGCGTGTGTATGTGGTGTGTTAGCCAATTTAGGCGGAAGCTCAAAAATGTAGAGGTTGGGAATTTAGTTAGAATGTAGATCTCAGGAAGTTTTGCTCACAAAGCAAGAAGATCATGAGGTTTAACATTAGTTTAGAGGAAGAGAAAAAAGTATTAAACTTGGAAAATAAAAAAACTTAGTTTGTATAAGTGAACAAGAAGTTACCCTTTTGATTGGTTGGAGTTGTGGGGGATACTTTTTAAGAGATAAAAGCCTTGGCTGATTTCAGGAAGAAGATGACAAAGAGGATGATGATGGCAAAGATGATGATGATGATGATGATGATGATGAAGAAGAAGAAGAAGAAGAAGAAGAAGAAGAAGAAGAAGAAGAAGAAGAAGAAGAAGAAGAAGAAGAAGAAGGGTGAGGAAGGGGGAAAAATCCAGGCCTAGAGGAAAGAAAGAGTCAGGGCTCATCTACACCAAGCAGATATTCCACTATGAAAGTGGTATGAAAGTGATATATAAAAGGCAGGAGCCACACTACTGCTTTACAGTGGTATTGAAGTGCACTAACAACTGTTGGGACCCATGACACATGCCATATACTACTTTCATACCACTTTCATAGTGCTATATCCTGCTTGGTGTAATGTGTCCTCGGCCCCAACAGTTGTCAGTGCACATCAGTACCACTATAAAGCAGTAGTGTAAATCTTGCAGTGCACTTCAATACCACTATAAAGCAGCAGTGTGGCTCCTGCCTTTTATATACCTCTTTCATAGTGGAATATCCTGCTTGGTGTAGATGAGCCCCCAGAGCTGCTGTAACTGGAGAATTGTTTGAGAGAGCTGGACTAATAGAAGACAATATGAAGACAACTCAATTCAATAGGGAAACATTCAAGTTAGATGAACTGGAGGCATTTACCCTTGGTTGTTTTACTGCCCTATTGCTCATATGGGGGGGTGGGGGGGTGGGGGGGTGTGTGTGTGTGTGTATTCAGATTTTCATCCTTTCCCCTATTGACAATTTATTCCAGAAAATTCAAACTTTATTTGAAACTTTGTGTTCTCTATGGGGGTGGGGGTGGGGAAGTGACACACTCCACATATATTAGCCAACCTCCGTGCTACCTAAAATAGGTTCTTGAGACTCACAGATAATATTAAGGCTGGTTTGATGGAGGCAGCTAGAGGAGAAACAATTATTTCTACCTGTTGACATTAGTAAAGGCCACAGCAAGGGAAAAGGCAGAAAGGAGTGCTGGCACACTGTTTGCCTGTTTTCCCTCCCAGTCACAGAACAAGGCATTGCCAGTCTATGACAGGATAATAGCTTATTTATTTATAAAATAAATTTATAAAATTTATTTATTTTGCAGTTCTAGAATATTCCAAGGCTACTTTCAGCAATAATAATAATAATAATAATAATGCTCAAAAATAATTTAAAATGTGTATCTTGAATGAAAAGTGAAATGTGATTTTTCCTGCATATCCTAATTTTTTAAATGGTAGATTAATTCAGAAATGAGACACAGCAACTTTATGCTTGAGGATATTTAAAAACGTCACAGACACAGACCAAAATAGGCTGATTTAGCCATGCCTTCTATGTATGTCCCTTTGAATCAGACCCCATCTATCCCCCCCCCCACTGCTTTGTATGTGAATGAGGTCAACATATGAATAAAAAGAGAGAGAGAGAGAGAGTCTTGGCTTCCCATGTCACGTCAAGTTGGCTTCATAATGAGAATATTAATCTGTTGCACTGAAACATGCTCTTTTGATGTTACACTGAGGAATGTTCCAGGTGCTATGGTCTATTCTGTCACAGACAGATTGTGTCTGCCTGGTAGCTGAGACCTCTGTACCACCCTGAGGGCCATGCCGATTGCTTGGAATTCAGTTTAGGTGGAGGATTAAAACCTCAGTGAATTGGTTAAAGCTGCTGTCTTAAAGTTAAGGCTTATTTATGTAAATGAGTTTACAGAATTAGCGTTTCTCCTTTGAGGCTGTGCTCTTTGGGTTCTGGAGACTACATTATGGATTCAGCCCATGGATACCTGAAGCCCAGGTGGCTTCCCAAAGAGTTTATCTACTTAGGATACCAGCCAAGATTTCCTATGGATTTATACAGTTGTATATTCTTTGGGGGCTTCCAATTTTCTGTTAGCTTTATTGGGGCAGGATAGGTGTATCTTGTTAACGTATTTCTGCTAGAGGCCTTGGAATACACACATATTGGTAACTGTGCATTGAAAATCCAGTTTGCCACTCAAATAAAATAAAATTCCTAGCATAAGCAATTTTAAAATTTGCTTTCCATGAACATTCATGCCCAAGCAACTCAATTGTGTGAATGTTCTTGGGAAATTAATGAATAACTGTGCAGGAAGAGAGAAGGCAATTTTGCTTAAAAGAAGTAAATATAGATCCATCCAATGCTTCCTTTCTTATTTGCTCAATAATATGGCAAACACTCTAAAATAATGGTCTGTACCAATGGCTGTATGAAATTCACCACCTTATTTGTGGGGAAAGAAATAGAGGCAGGGGAACCATTTCACCAAGTTTCTCATGGTGAAGGAGATATTTTCCAATAGTTTCTCAATGGTGGGGGTCACTATAAGTGCTGGCAGTAGCATGGCTTATTTCTGTTTTCTTTCATTCCCCACTCCATGTTTCTGCAAAGAGCAGCAGAAGCAGCTATGTTGGTAGCATGGCCACCAAATTGCATCCTCCACCATCATTCTGGGGCATTGTGGAAAGGGGGAAACAGCGGCTGTTACAAAATGTGGTGGGGGGTATTCAAAGAAAACTCTTCAAATTGGCCTTCTCTTTCTGGCAATTTTCTTTAGAACTGTCTTCTGTGAAATTTCAGGTCAACTCTACTCTGAAACAACGGGCAGCATCCTGCAGGGCTGTCCCTCTTCAGCTGGTTCCGTGGCACTCACGGGGATGACTGCTTGCACAATAGGGCTTTTGCACTTCTAAAAACAACCCTGGAAATGGGTGGAAATGTACATTTCTGTCAGAGGAGCTCTCTTCCAGGACTGAACATTCCTGCGTGTTTTGGGTTATTATCATTATTATTATTATTATTATTATTATTATTAATTTATTTATATAGCACCATCAATGTGCATGGTGCTGTACAGAGTAAAACAGTAAATAGCAAGACCCTGCCGCATAGGCTTACATTCTAATAAAATCATAATAAAACAATAAGGAGGGGAAGAGAATGCACGAAACAGGCACAGGGTAGGGTAAAACTAGCAGTATAAAGTCAGAACAAAATCAAGTTTTAAAAGCTTTAGGAAAAAGAAAAGTTTTTAGTTGAGCTTTAAAAGCTGCGATTGAACTTGTAGTTCTCAAATGTTCTGGAAGAGCGTTCCAGGCGTAAGGGGCAGCAGAAGAAAATGGACGAAGCCGAGCAAGGGAAGTAGAGACCCTTGGGCAGGTGAGAAACATGGCATCAGAGGAGCGAAGAGCACGAGCGGGGGAATAGTGTGAGATGAGAGAGGAAAGATAGGAAGGAGCTAGACAGTGAAAAGCTTTGTAGGTCAACAGGAGAAGTTTATATTGGATTCTGAAGTGAATTGGAAGCCAATGAAGAGATTTCAGAAGTGGAGTAACATGGTCAGAGCGGCGAGCCAAGAAGATGATCTTAGCAGCAGAGCGGTGAAACCCATTGCACAAGCAGTCACTCCCACAAGCAAACCAGGATACTCCCCAGACATTCTGCCATAGTGAAAAGGGCCACTGACAAGTTAGTGATCACCAGTGGCAATGAGATTATGTTCCAAGCTTATTTGAAGTATGAGTACAGTTGTGTACTGTTCAGTGCAAGCTGGAGATTACCAGGGCATGAATAACTATGAGCAGGTTATCTCTGTCCCAAATGTTAATAGAGATATACCATGTGGGAATGTGGCGTCACAAGGCCACAGCTGTGCTGGATCTGAATGTTGTCATTCCTTTTGGGGATTGCAAACATACCGCTCGGACTGCATTCCCACTTTGAAATTGCTCCTTTCTTCTCCTCAGAGGGCTTACTCTTTGTCCCTGCCCACCCTACCTCATAGCCTGCTGCTCATTGTGATGGCATGTGAGAATCCGTGTGCAACGCAGGAGGAGGAGAGTCACTGCCTGAGGCACTCCACAAGACCCAGCCCTCTTGTTCACCATTCGAGTGCCTCGCAGCTCCATCGCACATTTCCCCTGGAGGTTTCTCTCTTTCGCTTCCATCTTTCACAGAGCCCCAGGCACAGAGCTAGTAAAGGCAGGCCTAAAAAAATAATAATGGTGGGAGGATTGGAAGAAAAGGGTGGGGGCTAGAGAAGAGGGGGTTGCTGCCTCTGATCTTTCACGTAGCCCCTTGGGAGGCAAATGGTTCGGCTGAGAGATGAGTGATAGCCAAAGTGGATGACGAATCACTTTGCTCCCCTGAGGTATTTTATCTTCAGCGAGGTGTTTTTTCCCCCCGGTTTTGTTTTTAGACATTTTTGTAACCATCAAACTGCTGAAAATGTGTGTGTTGCATTTGCTTATGCAAATGACACAGAGAGGGTTGTGAAATAGCAGAAACATCAAGTTGTGTTTCTGTCAGCGTCATTTCCTCTCACCTTTCTATTCGCAGCGACACTTTTTTCCTCTTCATTTCTCTCCTCGCCCTCCACACTGGACAACTGAGCAAGCGAAATCAGGGCTGCTGCCTTCGAACGTCCTTTGCTTCAGCATACAAAAAAAAAGAAAGAAAGAAAGAAAAGAAAAGAAAAGAAAAGAAAAGAAAAGAAAAAAGGGCCATGAACAATAAATGCAACTGGAACAGGGTCACCACATCTCCTGAATGGGAAGGAAGGAGGAAGAAAGGAAGAAAGGTCTTCCCTTATTTCCATAGGTCAATTCATTTAAATGCATGAAAATTTAAGTTGTCCATTGTGCAGTATTAAGTTTCACTTGGACAGGGGCAGAAATTTGTCTGGAGGCTAAAAAGTACCCCTCCCCTACAAAAAAACCCCAGTTTATTAAATTGGCCAGGTTGTAGCCTTTATGTTGAAGAGAACACAGAACTGCAAGACATAAATGTGTTGTGGTTTGTTGTCCCACCTATTTTTTAAGCTTTAAGAATTCCAAATAAGAATTAGAAGAAAAAGTCCTACACACAGGATGGGTCTAAGTGTAGCAGTTCTTTTCAGACCGTCAAATTAGCATGCATAGGTCAGAAGGATGAGTGTGCTGCTGGAGATTAAGGGCCAAACGAAATATTAATTCCAATGGAGACTTTCACTCCTTTTAAAGAAAAAAAATGGTGGAATGAGGGTGAGGGATGGATGAGGGGGGAAAGCTCAAATCCTCCCCTCCTAGAATGCCAAGGTCCCAATCCATATTGAGGCTATGTGCACTTGCAGGAGAGTAGGGAAAATAACCACATACAGCTCCACTATGCATGATTAGGAGAACATTTAGGGCCAATCTTCACAGCAACACACTGAGATTCATTTTAAGCTTCTACCCGCTTTTTCCTGAAATCAGCTTTGCTCCATCGGTGGCTCACAAAACAATAATAAGCATACAATACACCTCATAAATAAAACACTTCCACAGCTAATCACTACACTATTATCTGCCTTAGTTTAGGGTCAGCTGGGCGGAGTTTCACCAATTGAAATGATGTCATCAATCTCCTGTGAGGGGCATGTTACCCACTCCCCTGGTCCCCTGCTCCAGACATTGAAAGTAGTAACAGGGAAAGTGTGGCAGAAATACTTCTTAAGCTTCTAAAACAAAAAGGTGGTAAAACAATAGATAACGCACTAGTGGCCCTGGTACCATTGGCAAGCACTCTTTGAGGCCAATTCTGTAGCCAACTAGGGATACACCTAATAGTTGTTCCATCTAGACCGCTTTTATCTAGGCTTTTGCTAGACCTACCTGAAAATCTGGGGGAGAGGAGGGGAGACCTCGCATTGTGGATAACGTGAGATCTCGCCCTCATTTACACGCATGGCGCGACGAGCTCAAGAGCAGAGGTGTCATGCCCGCCATATTTTTTCTTAAAGGGCCGGTTGTGCATGAGCACAGGAGCGAAAAGGTAAGGTGTTGTGTTTTTTTTTTAAAAAAATCCCCGCTCCCCCCCAAGTCATTGTGCGGAGCCGGGAAAAGCTGCGGAAACGGGCCACACGCTCGCAGTCTCGGGCTCAGCCTGAGACCGTGGGAAAAACTGGGCCCAAAGTGTAGGGCTTTATCCCAGGGCCAGGGAGGGATGATCCCTCTCTGAGCCCAGGATCCCCTGTATGTCATCTGGATGCACAGGGGCGATCCCGGGTATCAGCCTAGGATAACCGCTGGTCTAGCTTAGGCCACAGTTTGTTAATCAGAATATCATGGGGCACTTTGTTAAAAGCTTTGCTGAAGTCAAGATATATTATGTCCACAGCATTCCCACAGTCCACAAGGGAGGTTACCCGATCAAACAATGAGATCAGATTAGTCTGACACTATTTGTTCTTGACAAATCCATGCTGGCTTCTAGTAATCACTGCATTATTTTCAAGGTGCTTATAGACTTACTTCTTTATAATCTGCTGCCCCCACCCCCAAAAAAAATTCCCAGGGATGGATGTCAGACTGACTAGTCTGTAGTTCCCAGGTTCGTCCTTTTTGAAGATAGGGACATTAGCCCTCCTCCAGTCGTCCGGTACCTCACCCGTCTTCCATGATTTTGCAAAGGTAATAGACAGTGGTTCGAAGAGTTCTTCTGCTAGCTCCTTTAAATGAATGGCAAAACAACAGAGCACTATTGAGAGGCAGAAACACTAGAAGGGCAAACAACTAGTGCTAGGGTGACTATATGAAAAGGAGGACAGGACTCCTATATCTTTAACAGTTGCATAGAAAAGGGAATTTCAGCAGGTGTTATTTGTATGCATGCAGCACCTTGTGAAATTCCCTCTTCATCCCAACAGTTAAAGCTGCAGGCCTGCCTAGCATGACCTGATACAAAAGAGGGCAGGGCTCTTGCAGCTTCAGCTGTTGGGATGAAGAGGGAATTTCACCAGGTGCTGCATGCATACAAATGATATTTGCTGAAATTCCTTTTTCTATACAGCTATTAAAGATAAAGGAGCCCTGTCCTCCTTTTCATATGGTCACCCTAACAAGTGTAGAAAAGGAACCAGACTTGTCTCCTCAACACACTACTGCACAACTGCAGAAAATCAAAACAGTAGTGAGAAAAGGGAGGGCACCACCCCTTAACCAAGGTCACAGCCAGGTGAAAGATCTCCCCGCCCCCATCATGATGACTTTAATCCAGAGGAATGTGGCAAACTGCAGCTGAACTGCTTGGGAGCAACATTAAGGGGGAAAGGGGAAGCAACCACCCACAGTAAACTACTCTGTGAAAAAGCAGAGTTTACAGAGAGAAGAAGGGTGTTGCTGCAGATTGGCCGCAACGTTATGTGTCACAAACGACCTCAAACTGCTTCCCCTCCAGTAAATGTCACATGAGGATTGTCCTGGTTTGGCCCTCACTTCCTCACTTGTTAATTCATTGTAAGTTTCATATTCTTGCACAAGTCTGCCACATTCTGTCTTCAAAGTGTTGACCAGCTGTCATCATGAACAGTACTAGGCCATTTCATGCCCCCACATCTAACTTGCTGTAGCTTCTAGCTGAATCTGAATTTAGTTTTCAAGCTTCATATTTTACACTACACTTCTGAACAGAAGTGAGAAGAGGCAGTATGGTCAAATGGGAAGAGAAGTCTTAAGAACCAGGTTTTTGCCATGAGAATGGGTGGGGCTTGGAGCTTCATCCCACGTACCTGTTTCCCTCGAATTATCCCCTACAGTGCTAAGCTGTCGCCATTGTTGTTGTTGCTACCAGGTGGCTAGATCCTTTGCATACCAGGAAATGGGTTTTTTTTGGGGGGGGGGGGAATGTAAACAAATCATAAAAAAATCAATGGATGACCCAATCCGATTCAAATTTGGTATGCTTAAAGCTAGCCTTAATATCTATTACTGTGCCAATTTTAATGTCTTTATCTTTAAAAGCTTATGCAGATGTAATCATTTGTTTAATTTTTCTTCAAATCCTGCTCCTGTGCCCCAGTGGCTGCTCAGAAAACAAGAAATGATACACTGAAAAACTAGTAGCAAGATACAGTAAGGCTTTTGCCTTTGAAGCATAATTAAAGCAGGATGCATGGGAATACTTCACAATAGAAGCAGATTATAAACTGGAAAATGTCAGAGTCCTTTGCATGCAATTCACAGAGATTGCACAGTATTTTGCTGGTGTGATAAAGCTCTAGATCTTAACAAGATGCACTTTAGGATCCAGATATTCTGCAAAGCAACTGAAGCTCCTTTTGACGCCAACAACTGAAACAGTATCACGCACCAATAAAAGCCAGGCTCTTTTGTATTCATTTGTTTTCATACATTAACACACCATCATTCCTTTTTCTTTCCTTTTTTTTCATCTTTTCATTATGACTGAGAGTGACTGAAGGGTTCTTACCTCTTCCGTTGTATTCTGCACAATGGAGAACATAATGCCTCTACTTTGATGTCCGTGCTGTTAAGCAGTGCACAAAGCATAACCTCTTTGAGTTTCCAGTTTAATTGGGGAAAAAACATCCCAACAAACCTGACTGCGTGAAATGGCCTCTTCCCACACTTTTATCAGGGCCAGGATGGGGTCATGAGAAGTCATACTAGATGGTGTTTCCTTACTTGAGGTCAGTGGTTAGAGCTTGAAGTGAAAAACTTCAAATGAAAACGGCTGAAAATAGTTTTTTATTGGAAAAGCCAAGAAGAGTGATATGCTGGCCCTTCCCTTTCATTAGCAATTACCTGTTCCACTTCCCTCCATTGTGAGCGGCTGCACGGCTCCTTCTTGGGCAGCTTCTCCATCTCTGGCAGACACAGGTGCTTCGGTTGGCCAAGCAAGGGGGAGACTCCCTGTAGAGCCCTGTGAGAGAGGGTGACACTCCCCTCCCCGCCTCCTCTCATAATAATATCCCAGGGATCATCCCATGAAGCTGACTGATGATTGATTCAGGACAGATAAAAGAAAGGACTTTTTCACACAGTGCATATTCAAACGATGGGATTTGCTACCACAAGATGAAACGATGGTCACCTATTTGGATGGCGTTAACAGGGCTTAGACAAATTCCTGGAGGGGAAGGCTATCAATGGCTACTATTCTTGATACCTCTATGCTATCTCCAGAATCAGAGGCAGTATACCTGTGTTAGAAAATCCCTGTATTAGCAAAAGTATATCAAGTTAGCCATTTCATTCTTTGTACTCGGTTCATAATCAGTTTGCACTCTGTACCCTGCTTGCCCAAATAAACTTTGTAACGCTCTAGTATGTAACAGGAATTTGGTGCTGAAGTTAAGCACGTAGACGAGTTTTCTTTGAAGCTGCAAATGTCAAATATCCGGTACTGGTGCAAGCTAGTTGTTTAAGCAGTAACTCAGTAACCACAAGTTTGGGCGGTCAGCAAAATATTCTGCTTAAAAGGTCTGTGAAATTGTCTGTACGTTGTCAGCTCTCCTCGTGGCAGAAGCCAGAGAGCCGTCCTTATTCAGCTGAATAATAAACCAGAGCTTCTTTATGTACACTGCTTCAAACTCTGCTTCCCTCCTTGGTGGGAATTAGGGGATCCATCCAAAGGGATGAACACTTGAGCGTCCCGTTTACGCAACACCTATGCACAGCAATTGCTGGACAGGAGGGTACTGTTGCACTCATGTCCTGCGTGTGGGCTTCCTGTCAACAGCTACTTGGTCACAGTGTGAATAGTACGCTGGACTAGATGAACCCTTAGTCTGATCCAACATGGGTCTTCTTACATTCTCACATTTCCCTCTTTCCCTGGCTCATGGAGAGGGCTTCCTGGGAAGTCTTCCCCTGCTGTTTTTCCACTTCCTTCCTAGGCCTTGGTTCTCCATGGATGTGAGAAAAGGATCCTTATCAAGTCCTCCTGAACACAGAAACAACACATGTGGCATGGCAATGGTGCTTACTATACAGCATCCAGGATGGGGTGGATCCCTGAAAGGCCAAGATGGGATCGATGGCCACTTGCTCCAGCTGGATGTGTATGCCTTTGGCAGATGCATGGCAAAGAGAAGAGGAGCAGTTGTGCTGTCCCTTATGGCTCCAGTTCAGGGTGACCACTTGCAGAAGAGGACAGGGCTCCTGCCCCTTGAACAGGTGTGGAGAAGGAGGAGTCAGGCGGTGTGGATTGTCTCCTGCTACACCCTGCCTCCTCGTGGCTCTGAAAAAAAGTATTAGTCAAGAATTTCCTTTGTAAGGTTGATTTTGTTGTGGGGTGGGGAGCCATAGGCTAATGCCCACTGGTTTGATGTCTCTTGAAAAGCTGACAGACCTTTTCAAAGGTGCAAATCCCAAGTGAAAGGCTTCTTGAAATAGCAGAAACCCTTCTATGTCAGAAGGGAAGAAACTGTATTGGCAGAACAGTCTATGCCAATATGGAAATGTGTGACCTACTGATGTCAGAGGACAGGAGAGCACTGGTGGGTTTTCCAATGACATCGTTGTAGAATAATACGTTAGAACAAAAAAATGTGATTTGGCAGCACATCTCCCATTTTCCATCATCCGTGTGCCTTCTAGGAAGTGAGATAATGGAGGACGACAGGATTTTTGGCAGAGGTAATGCCAGACTGTGAGCTGTCTTTTCTGCAAGCAAATTAGCAGTAAAGATCTCCCAATTTCTGTTCAGGAATTATTCCTTAGAAGCATAATGATAGCATGATAGTAGTGAATGAAGCTGCACTAAGAATGAGTTTTTGTCCTCAGTTTATCTCATTAGCATTTTTGTCCAGTTTGCATAATTTATATTGATTTCTGGACCCCAATTTCCCTTCCCTTCTAATTAGTCTCGAGCTCCCAAGTACAGAAGGTCAGGCCAGTGTTCAATGTTACACCATTAAACTAGCTTCTTAGCAATTATTTCCAACCTCACCTCCAGGACATACTTAATGTAATTCCTCTAAATAGTTGGCTTCAATCTTTTTGGAATTATACAGCACAGATCTACTACTCAGTTCATAATTACATTGATTTTTAATTTTTTAAAATTCAAAAGAATTATATTGTCAGTATAAATGCACTTGACTTTGGGACGCCTTTAGATGGCAAAATGTACTGATGCTATGGCATGCAATTTCATTCAAGCACATGAGCATATGGAGCTGAATGAGACCATCTTGCCTGCTGCTATTTTCTGTGACTGTCTACCTAATATCCTTTACCTCAGGGGTGCAAGAAGTGCAGCCTCTGGATTGCAGGAAGCCCTTAAAGCCTTGTCTGGTGCCCCTCCCCCACCCAGCACTAAAAAAAGGGGGGGAATGCTCTAGAAATGAACTTTATGTTTCCTGCCATAGAAGTCTCATTCCTAGAGCTTCCTAGGAAGCAGTTCTTAAAGACACTTGCCTGCTTCCTAAGACAATCCAGGGATGCTCTAGGAACAGGGTTTCTAGGCAAGAACCATAGCGAGACATTTCTAGAGCCTGGGGGTAAAGCGGCTGCCTAAATGATCTCATTAAATGGCAGCCATTTCCCAATTGAGGCCAATTGCTAAAACAGGAATCAGTTTGGGGTGGGTGTGCCTCCTCCCTCCCCCAGCAATCCCTACCCATGAATCTCTGTGTGTAGCCGTGTGCAGGCATTTGCCTGAACATATTAGAGCTTAAAGTAGGTAGTGATGGGGTCATGTACACTGCTCCTGCATGCTGTTTTTATTCCATTATCGCTGTTTTTTTATTTTTGTTTTTAAAAGCATTTGTGTTTTTACTGTTTTAATCAAGTTTAATTTATGATTAAGTGCCGATTTTCTTGGTAAAAAATAAATATCAAATAAATAAATAACATGAGTTGTATATACCAGGAGACAGCCGATGCAGCCCTCATGGCTGAAAAGCTTCTGCATACCTGCTTTAGCTGAAGATGCTAAGACTAGAACCTGAGACTTTGAGAACATAAGAAGAAACTTGGTGGATCAGACCACAGGCTTTTCTAGTCCAGCATTTGTTTTCCACAATGGCCATGGAAACCCATGAGCAGGGCAGGGTCAGTAGTGTTTTGTTTCCCCCCCAGTCAGTAACTTGTATGCAACAGGATGCTGCCTCTGATCCTGGAGGTGGCATATGGATACCATGACTAGTAGCTATTCATCATAGCATTATCCTCCATCAATGTGTCTAATCCCCTTTTAAAGCCATCTATGGCCCTTTCTACACCTAAGGATTATCACAGAAAAATGGAAGGATTGTCCCTGCCTGCTCCCAGGATCCCCTGTGTGTCATTTGGATGCACAGGGGTGATCCCTGGATGATGAGACATGCCCTATGTTGACTATTTCCACATCTGATGAGTCCACAGTTTAATCACATGTTGTGTGAAGAAGTACTGTATTTCTTCGATTGTAAGACACCATCAATTGTAACACACACACTAATTTCAGTACCACCAACAGAAGAAAAAACAACAACTCTAAGACACACCCGCAATTCTAAGATGCACCCCATTTTTAGAGATGTTTATATGGGGGGAAAAGTGTGTCTTAGAATCGAAGAAATAGGGTACTTCATTTTGAAGATGTGGTGATAGCCACCAATTTGGATGGCTTTAAAAGGGGGTTAGATAAATTCCTGGAGGAGAAGGGTATCAATGGCTACTAGTCCTGCTGACTTAGGGCTCATCTACACCAAGCAGGATATTCCACTATGAAAGCGGTATGAAAGCGGTATATAAAAGGCAGGAGCCACACTACTGCTTTATAGCAATATTAAAGTGCACTGCAGGATCTTCACTACTGCTTTATAGTGGTCCTGAAGTGCACTGACAACTGTTGGGGCCCAGGACACAGCTACACCAAGCTGGATATTGCACTATGAAAGCTGTATGAAAGCGGTATATGGTATGTGTCAATGGGCCCCAACAGTTGTCAGTGCACTTCAATACTGCTATAAAGCAGCAGTGTGGCTCCTGCCTTTTACATACCACTTTCATACCGGAATATCCTGCTTGGTGTAGATGAGCCCTAAGTGCAACCTCCAGTATCAGAGGCAGTAAGCATGTATACACTAGTTGTTGGGGAACATGAGTGGGAGGGTGCTGTTGCACCATGTCCTGCTTGTGGGTCCCTGGTCAACAGCTGGTGTGAACAGAGTGCTGGACTAGATGGACCCTTGGTCTGATCCAGCATGGCTCTTCTTATGTTCTTAATCTTCCACTGCTTAGCTAGCTTCCTTGGATGATCCTGGATAGGCAGGTGTGAGAATTTTGTTCCTCTTTGTAAATAATGCACATGTGTCCAGTTCAAACTCCTGAATGCCAGGAGGAATACAGTTCTTGGAAAATGTGTCATTTTCAATTGGGAAAACTGTGCTGTTTTAGAAACACAAATAATGTGAAACCAAAGAAGGATTCTGAATGCTGTGTGTTTGTCCATCCCTAACCCTGGATTCTAATATTCTGATATTGGGAGAGAGAGAAAATATACTCTCTTGCTCTATACCAGCCTTCCCCAACCTAGTGCTATCCAGGTGTTGCTCCTGCCTCACCTTTATTCTTTAGGCCCCACAGCTCCACAGCCCAGCAACCCAGCCCTCAATTTCCCATTCCGCTGCCACCATAAATGGCTTTCTCCTCAGTCACTCCTCCACAGACCACACCAGTTGTTTGAAAGTAATTAGAATTTATTAATATAAGTAAGTATGTCAACAAGCTTAATGGTTTCCTCAGTTGCAATGCATATGGTTACAAGGTTCGAAGTGTATTGATTTCTGTCAGATCTTTCTTAAAAGGCTCCAGTATAGAATACTACTGTCTTTATACTCAACTATCTTTAGTCTCATATAATCATCCACTTCTCCCATATAATCATCCACTTCTCTCATATATCATATATCTCCCATATATCTCTGTTCTCCTCACAGAATGTTATACACATTCCTTAATCACTCCTTCACTCTCTCTACCCCACTTCTACCCTTCACTTCACAGAATCCTAACCGCCCCCCACACACAAACACAGTTTTCCCGTCAGTTCAGACTATATAAAGAGCTACATTTCTCCAGCTCCTCCCACTCTCACAAAGCCAATCCAAGCACTCCCCCTTCACTATCCCCCCTTACGAACCCAACCTGTGACTGCAAATTGAAAGTACATTGAGTTACTTCCTGGAACTGTATGCATAATATAACCAATAACTTGACAAATATTTACATTTAATGCATAATAGGCAGCTGAACATCACAGGCTCACCTTCCATTAAATTGCCTACCTAACATCGAGCTACTATATCTTGGTTTGGCATCCAATACCTCAAGGGGAAAATGACAAGGAAGACGAACCTTCATCCCATTGGCAGGCACTGTCACTTCTGGGATCCTGAACAGCACCTAGCACAATGCTGGAGCCTGGAAGAAGTTGCAATTATTTAGTAGAAAAAAATATTTTTTCTGGGGTTTTTTTATTCCACATTTGTATGAAAAGGACATTACGTGTGGCTTGAACTAAACCACCCTAGCCCTCTGTGTTGAAACTGAAGAGTATGCCAGTACAAACAGATGGGGTGAGCATTACAATGCTTAGCAATAAATTCCGTATTTTATGCTGAGTTTCTTTCAAATGCTATCTTCAAATGACCAGCCCTCCAGCCTCATTTACACAACCATATTTTGACAATAGTTATATGATTGTTGATATACTACTGATGTTCCTTAACTGCCGACACGAGGATGGTGGGATTCTGCTGGTGGTGATATTGTTGTTTAGTTGTATTTGTGCTTCTGGATAACTGTCCAAATTGTAGCAACAGGTTTCTAATCATTTATTGCAGATCCACCCCCAGCCCACCCCTAAAAAGTCACGATCTCGTACAATTGAAGAGCGGTGAAGAATGCAAAAGGAGGCACAATAGACTTAAAATAATGCATTTTCTTCCCTATTGTAAATGAGTGACCCAAATATACAATATTACTGTTCAGCAACATAGACACACTCACAGAAAGAATCATACCAACATGCAAAAGGCCTCTTGAAATTCTCCAGCTTATCTGTGGGCAGAAAAACAAACCAACCAAATTTCTTCAGGGGGAGGAGAAATTCTTCAACAGTTTCTGTTAGCAGTGGTTGTCATATCGTTTCTTCCCTCCCTCCCCCAAGTGTTTCTTTTTGTGTTGCCATGTTTTTGGTTGTGTTTTTGAGCTTACTTTATCACTATGACTTAGGCTAGATCTACGCTTTATAGCAGCATTGAAGTGCACTGATAACTGTTGGGGCACATTACACAGTCTATATACCACTTCTGTTGCCTTATTTCCTGCTTTTTATTCCACATTATCCAAAATACCTCAACAAATGTCACTGTGTGTCTTACAAGGTATAAATCCACAAGAGGGTTACAGCATTACCATGATGGTAATGTAATACAAGGGGCTCCATCACACCTTTTTTTTCCTGGTTTGCCTCCGCAATTTCCACCTCTGTTTCATTAATGCATCAAGCTAATGGTCTCTTTCATGTGTGTTTGTGGTATCACCACTGTACCAGTGAAATCTCTTTTTGCTTGTTTGCTCTCCAACTCCACCCAACCCCACCTAACCCCTTCTCCTTCCCCCTCCAGTTCATTAGTTCATATTGTTGATGGACATTGTGATGTACAGGCACCTTCCCCCCATCCCTAGCTCTGGCTTTGTTGTCTAGTGTTTTCATGTTTCACCAGCTGGGTATCATTTCTGCAGGTAATGAGAGTGAGGTTGGAGCAGCAAAGTCTGTTCAGTGAGTCAGCACAAGCCAATTTGTTCCACACAGCATGCTGGAGGAGGAGAACCACCCTGCCCTCCTTTTTCATCAGCAAGACCTCCTTTCAAAGAACAAACACCCAACAAAGGACATAGTGCGAGGACAGCAATACACAGGGCGGAAGGGCACTTCAGTCCAGCATGGAGGAAATAAACCAGACTTTCCCCGCTGTAGGAAAACACAGAAAATGGAGAGGGGAAATGCAGGGTGGCTGCAGGACATGCATGATGACATATGAGTACTGTGCTGCAAAACAGCAAAACGGGCAAGACAAGAGTGCGATAAAACACTGGTGCGATGGAGCAGAAAGTGTAGACAGCAACCATAGCCATATATTTTCATTACTCTGCAGTATCCATGGCTCTCCATGATTCCTGATCTGAAAAAAAACCCATGGGGGAGGAGTTACCTCATGATCTCTTCCAATGGGCCTTAATTAAAGTATGGGAAGCCAGGCTGCTGGAGAGATGGCTGTACAATGAAAGTACTTAGCTCCTAAGTAAGATAAGTACAAGAGTCCCAAGCTCTACCCATGAGAATTTCTGTGAAATGTTCTTCTCCTTCCAACAAATTTTTGGAGGAAGCCCTGGAAAAGGTTCAAAAGGGACCAATTTGGCTCAGACTTTGGCCAAATCCAGTACACGTCTGTAGTAACCATGTATGCACTGTAATCTCATGACATGGTTTGACTCTGAGCGATATGTGCATTTAAAAATGTATCTGAGATGTCCTATTCCAATGATTCTCAAAATGTGAGGGGACTTCCCCTCAAGGGCAATTAACACTTGAATGTAAGGATGTACAGGCTTTGTGTGTGTGTGTGTGTGTGTGTGTGTGTGTGTGTGTTGTGGATTTTTAGGTGTCTTCCATTTCTGTCATCCTCTCATTGATGTAATCAGATCCCCCTTTGGGGAAAAATACAGAACATCTGCCACAATTTATGTAATTTTCACTGGTATGCAATATTTGTCCTATTTTTCTTAGTGCTACAGCGCTGTGGTCAAAGACAGATCAGAGATGTACGAAAGTGTTTTGTTATTTTAGTTTGAGAGGCACTGCTTCAGGGGGAGAGATGCTATGCCAACCAAGTTATTTTTTTCTTCTCTGTTCTGTTTTGCTGTAAACTTGTATTTAGTATATTTTTGGATATTGTTGTGATATTGTTTAGTTTATTGTCAAATATTGTTGTATATTGTTGAATATTTTATTTATGTATTTATTTTATTTATTGCATTTTTATACCGCCCAATAGCCGAAGCTCTCTGGGCAGTTTACAAAAGATATTTATGTGTTATTTTTTGCTGTAACCTTGCATTTAGTAGAGTTGAATGGATTATTGTATTTATGGTATTGTAAACTGCTGACCTACTTTATTTTATGTACAGCACTTTGCAATAAAGTTATATATAAATAAATTATCATTATTATTTACTATATTTCCCAGTAACATTTGGACTTCCATATGACTCAATTTGTGTACAATTCTGGAAAGAAAGAAAAAAAGAAAAAAATGGTGCTCAAGTCCGTGGAATCCACATGACCCAGAAGATGCCAGTCCACTGTGGAATCTACATATCAAATTCATAAATGGTCAAAGTCATAGAATCATAGAATAGTAGAGTTGGTTGGGGCCTATAAGGCCATCGAGTCCAACCCCCTGCTCAATGCAGGAATCCACCCTAAAGTCATTTGAATCCATTTTAGATTATTCTGGCATAGTGACCTGCAGAAGAACATGAGATCACAAAGAAGTTTTAGCAGCAGCCCACTTCACTTGGGGGTGCTTTGGACAAGACTTGTTTCAATTTGTAGGAAGTCCAAATTCCTCCCATCCAGAGCAGGTTTGTTATTTGGATTTTGTGCAAGGTGGATGCCCACCCTAGTCAAAAAACCTGGACCATTTATAAATGGTCCAGCTACCACATTCTCTGGGTGCCTTTTCTTTACAGAAACCATTCCTCCACCCCCACCCCCGTATCATTTCATTGGCTATTGGGCAGTATAAACATGCAATAAACAAACAACAAACAAACTGTCCAGGAGGGTTCTTCCCCACTGAGAACACCTTGAGCAAATTTCCCCTGCAAACATGATGCTAACTTGCACGAACCGGAGGGTTCCATTGAATCCCTATGCTCCCTCTGAATTTTCCAGAGGGCAGAGAAGAAAGAAAGAAAGAAAGAAAGAAAGAAAGAAAGAAAGAAAGAAAGAAAGAAAGGGGAAATAAATAACAAAGCCAAAGGGGGAGAAAATGAAAGTGAATTGCTGTTCTTCCCTCCACCTACATGTTTAAGGGTCACTGGCAAATTGTGTCAAGAATCCTCCTCACACACTCACCCCATTTTCTGAGTTGCCTCCAGTAGTTTGATTTTGCTCTCACTGGGAGATAGGAACACACCATCCCAACCTAGTATTGACTGCAGCATGACAAAGATGTTTCCCTGCTTACTTCTATTGTTAGAAACTGTCACAGGAAAACAATCCATACAGCGGACTGAAGCTGCTTGGCGGCTACTGATAAAGTCCTCCCTTCGCTCCTTGCACCAAGGCATGAGCCTGACATGTTGAGACGTGAGCAAAAAGGCTCTGTTTCATGACTTTGGGTGAGCTGCAAAAAGGAGTCTGCTTAGGAAACTGCTGTTTTACAAGCCCCTCAAAGTCATAAGAACATAAGAAAAGCCATGCTGGATCAGACCAAGGCCAGATCTACACCAAGCAGGATATGACACTTTGAAAACAGTTTGAAACCTGTATATGGAGTGTATCCTGGGCCCCAACAGTTGTCACTACTTTTATGAATCATTTTAAAGCAATAGTGGAGGTCACTGCCTTCTATCAGTGCATGCAAACACCACCACTACCACTAACAATTCATACTGAAAGGCAGCAAGAGCATGTGATCCTTGCACTGGTGGACGGGCAGGCATGCACATGGCAAGAGGAAACACTGCACTTAACTTCTATTTTAACTCTGAATCCGTTCTTTAATAAAATCAAGAACAGAACTCAAGAGAAATCCAAAGAAAGGAAACTTTCTACTGGTGACTGCAAAGTCAGTAAGGTTGCAATCCTATACCCACTTAGCTGGGAGTAAGCCTCATAGACTTACTTCTGATTAGACAAGTAAAGGATTGTGCTGTAAATGTCAATAGAATTCTGCTGTAAATGTAAAATTGAATCTTTGGCTGAGCAGAAAGCCGGGATGCAATATTAACACTACATTGGTTTTACCATTATAGTACATGATGGCCTTGTCTTCTAAATGGCAGCTTTGAATATCAAGTACTGTCTTTTTCTGTTACTTACTATGGGACTCATCCTCTGAAAGCCAGTTTGCATCTGTTCTAGGAGATTAAATGACCTGGTAACTGCAGCACTAGATTGAAACTCAGGCGTGCCATCTTTGCCTATGTTAGTGACTTTGGCAGCAATTCTAAACCTACTTGCTAGACAGCAAGCCCCATTGAACTTAGTGGGATTCATATCTGAGTTAAACATGCCTAGGATTGCACTATTGGAGTATGAATATCCACAAGTATATTTCGTTTCTTCACTCTTTCATTCTCATAAGCTCATAAACTTCCTCAAGATGTGGTGATGGCAACCAACCAAGGGAATTAGACAAATTGGTGTAGACATGCCCATGGAGGATAAGGCTATCCATGGCTACTGGTCACAATGGTTATATGTCACTTCCTGGATCACATACAATATGTCTCTGTACACCAGTTGCTGGGGAACAACAGCAGAATAGAACTACTGGTCTTGCTTATTGGCTTCCCACAGGCATCTGGCTGGCCATTGGAGAAAACAGGATGCAAGACTATTTAGGCCTTGGGACTGATCTAGCAGGGCTCTTTTTACATTCTCTGAGGATGCTGCTTTTTAGTATTGTGCTAGACTCTCTCTCTCCCCCTCCCCCCCCTCTCTCTCTGTGTGCATCACTTGTGAGTTCATATACCAGAGACATTGCTTTACCACTGGTACTTAAAATAAAACTAAAATGGGTAGCTAACAACAAAAAACATATCAACAGTAATACAACGACCAAGGAATGTGGTGTTATTATCAGCATACTTTAGAACAGTGATGGCTGAGAGAATGGTTTGCTTAAGACTACCTAATGAGTTAAGATGTGAACCAGCTGACAGCTCAAATTCATAGCTAGTAGAATATGAAAAGGGTTCTGTTGGATCAGACTAAGGTCCATCTGTCTCCAGTTATAGCCATCCAGATGACTCTGAGAAACTTACAAACATGTTGTGAAGGCAACAGCTGTCCCTTGTTCCATGCTCCCACCACCTGGTATTCCAAGATACATTGCCTCTAAACAAGGAGGTTACACTTAGCTAAATGATTTAAATGTCATGACCATGCTCCATCACTTCCACCAAAGCCAGCATTTCACACTGTCGGGATGCTGGGCTTGTGCACAGATATCATTTTTGTATTAGGTTACTGCAGCAATGAGAATTGCTCTGTTGACATCAGGTTTGATCCAGATTTGCACTGGATCAACTGAGCTGATGAAAGTGGACTTCCCCAGCCCCCTCCTGCTCCAGACCACTGAAAACGCTACACAGGAAGTCAGGAGACCATGCTGAATGGGGGAAGCTGTGTTGTAGGGGATCCACAACAATTGCATAAAGGGACCTTTCACGAACAGAGACCTTCCTTCCTCTCTTGGAAGGCCCTTTCCTCTTCCTGAATCCTTCAGCTTTATTTATTCCCTGTTGCTTTTTAAAGAGAAATATTCAAGACAATATTAAAACAAACGAACCTGACAACAGCATATTAAGGCATTTGCAATATTGTCATTAAGCAAATGCTAAGGGTAAATGAGACTATACCATAGAGCAGCTTACCTGTCACACAGCTTGTGTTCAGGACTATGTGACAATGGCACTGAGGAAGAAAAAAACAAATTTACTCGGGGTCAACGAAGGAAAACCAGAATGGCTTTGATCCTGAAATGGCTATGTAAATGAAAGATCTGTGGGCACAAACTCCTCCAGAGCAGGTAGAAATCCTGCCCATGTGCCTCATTTTTACAAAAACTGGATTGCAATCAAAATGTGCACTGGAATTCAGCCTGATTTAGATATGCAAGTGCAGATATACACATTTGATCTAAGACAAAAGGCTGAGAAACCTTTATGTGTGGATATAGGGGTGGATTCAGATTGAATTCTGCCTGGGGAATGTTAGGAGTTGTAGGACTTTTTCTGTGTCTACATGCATATGATTGCAGCCTAGGTGACTTTAGAATAGACCCATTTAAGTTAACGAAACAACTTAATTTAATGATGCTTAAGTTGTGGTCCTATTGGTTTCAATGGGTTTACTCTAAGTGTGATTAAATCTGGATCCAACCCCCTACTGTTGCTGTTGCTGAATAAAAATATCACAACATTGTATGTATTTTACCTTCCCTCCCCCTTATGGCTCTCATTTTGAACAAGAGTTTTCTCCAAGTAATTTTACTTGGAGAAAACTCTAGCTAACATACACACTTCTTCATTTATATTGTTGAACACAGGGAGATAAAATTCTTCTTGCTGTAACTTCCTTAATTAAACATTAAGCCTATTAATTTAATCTAGAGCCTCTTTATTGATATCGGTTGATTCTATCTTAAGGCCCAAATTCTTGCCTCTATAACCCAGCCATTAAAATAGAGGTCTGAAGGAATCCCATCCTTATGAGTATTGTAAGCTATTTTTTGCAACCTCAGATTTGCACCTGTACGGCCCCAGATGGTGGTTTGGATCATGAAGCCACCAGGGAGCTGTCCACAATGCTGTTTTCAGCAATTCTAGCACCAAGCACTGTGATCTGAATGAGCAGCTACGAAAAACTGATTGGCTGAGCTATCTGCCTCCCAGAGGTAAACCTGGGAATGTTTAAAATGGAAGAAATTAGTACAATGTGATGGCTACAGGACCAGGTTATTGCTTACTCTGCACTATGCCTATAATAGCACCTTTCTTGTTATTGTCCTGGATCAGTAGATTTCAGGCTGTTTTTCTGGCTTCTTGGGGAACAATTCCATACTTCAGAGCCCTGTTGACTGCAACACTAGACCAGATTCAGGACTCCCATTGTTGCTTTATGGTCATTAGTCAGAGGGTGAATTTGGACAAGAATGTTTCCTTATCCTGCCACTATTTCTCAGCACTCAGAACTAGAAGCTTAATGTTGGTTGTTCAATGAGAAGGACAGCCATGGTGGATAGGTTTCTTTCTCTATTACTGATCTTGCTCTGTAATATGTAGCCACAACTGAACATCAGCTGGCACCGCACTTGAGTTGACAGTGTGAACCTGATCTAATTATTTATTTAAATAACTAATATGCCACCTTTCCACTATAAAATAGCTCTCAAGGAGGCCAAAAATGCACACAATAAACCCATCATAACTATGAAAAGAAATCAAACAATTTAAAATAACGAGAGAGAGAGAGAGAGAGAGAGAGAGAGAGAGAGAGAGAGAGAGAGAGAGAGAGAATTAAAATTCAGCATCAGAATAAAAATCAACAACAACAACAAAGCCCACCTAAACAAAGTCCTCTTCATTAGATGGCTGAGGCTAAAAATGGAGGTGGTCAAATGAAATTCCATTGGAAGTGGTGCTAAGTGCTAGGACAGAGGTTCTCAAGATGTGAGAGCCATTCAGGTGGTCCACAGAAAGGTTGCAGAACAATCGAGAATAACTATACCTGCTAACGTAGTCAAACATTAAACTCAACTTAACAGAACTTTGTTCATGAACACACGCACATCAAATGAATTAGGAAAGGCAAGACTACAGTGATTGAAATATGAGATTTTTTTGTGAAAGAAAGAAAGAAAGAAAGAAAGAAAGAAAGAAAGAAAGAAAGAAAGAAAGAAAGAAAGAAAGAAAGAAAATCATTCAGTGGTCCTCAGAGATTCCCAGCAATTTTCAAGTAATTCATGAAAAAAGAAAGTTTGAGGACCACTGGCATACAACATTTACCTGTCCTCAGAATTGTCTGCAGTGGGAAAGGATTTCTGTAACGGATGTACAGGGATTCCTCAGCACCCGTGCCAATGTGCAACAGGGTCCCTGGGATTAGCAACTTTGATAACCATTGCCCTTGCTTATTGTCCCCTGTATTTTCAGTCTTCAGGAAAAGAGTGCTGGCTTATGTAGCCAAAGAATTTCACTACCCACACATAAGCCATAAGATTTGCAAAGGATTTTTTTAAAAAGGAGAAAAAGAGCCCGGCATTGGGGAACCCCCAAAACAGCCCTATGAGGACTGACCACAGAATTCTTACTGTTGAACTGGGATGGTAGGGTGGGGGGAATAGAATGGAGTGGCTGAAGCCCTAAATAGAAGAAACCTATGCTGCAACATTTTGTTGCAGTCCCACTTGTACAGATGTTCCAGTTTGTTGACAGATCGCCCACCCAGTCATATTTGTGCATGGACCTTTCTCTCATCAAGTACTGGCTTATTTTGCAATCTCTGGCTATCTGACTATTGACGTGTACACAGCTCAGTCCAAGGCATGTTTACTCATAGGAATATAGGATGCTGCCTTTTATCAGCTCAGAATATTTAGTCCACTGTTTTCTACACTGACTAGCAGTAGCTTTCCAAGTAGGGGTGTGCACGGACCCCCCGCTCCGCTTCTCTTCCAGATCTGCAATTTGCGGATTGGGCTCTGCCCCCGCTCCGCCTTTGTCCGCTCCACTCCACTGCGGAGCTCCGGATCCTGATCGGAGCTCCGTTTTCCCCCCCATAGGGTTGCATTGAAAGCTAAAAAAGTATACAACTTTTTTTCTGTGAAAGTTAGAAACCTCAAGTTTGGCACCATGACACCTCATGGACGTATACACACGCACGCCAAGTTTCAAGGCAATCCCATCATCCCCTGATTTTTGGGGAATTTTTGAAAATCGGGCACCCCATTCACACCCCTTTCGATAGCTCCGTCAATTTGCACGTTAAAAACCTCAAACTCACCACCATGAAAGCTTATCCATGTGTCCACATGGACGCCCAGACTCAAGGCAATCCCATCATCCCCTGATTTTTGGTGGGGCTCTAACCTCTAACGCACCACCCATAACCCTAATTCACACCCCTTTCGATAGCTCTGTCAATTTGCACGTTAGAAACCTCAAACTTGGCACCATGATAGCTTATCCATGTGTCCACATGGACGCCCAGACTCAAGGCAATCCCATTATCCCCTGATTTTTGGCAGGGCTTAACTCACCCCAAATTGTCCCATTCTACAACTACGTCAATTTGCACGTTAGAAACCTCAAACTCAGCACCATGATAGCTTATCCACGTGTCCACATGGATGCCGAGTTTCAAGGGAATCCCATTATCCCCTGATTTTTGGGGAATTTTTGAAAATCGGGCACCCCATTCACTCCCCTTTCAATAGCTCCATCAATTTGCATGTTAGAAACCTCAAACTCACCACCATGATAGCTAATCCATGTGTCCACATGGACGCCCAGACTCAAGGCAATCCCATCATCCCCTGATTTTTGGCGGGGCTTAAACCTTTTAACTCACCCCAAATCAAGTCCCATTCTACAACTACGTCAATTTGCACATCAGAAACCTATCCTTTGGTCCCATGACAGCTTACCCATGTGTCCACATGGACACCAAGTTTCAAGCCAGTCCCATCATCCCCTGATGTTAGGGGAAGTTTTGAAAATCGGACACTCCAGTATGTCAGGGATTTAAAGTTCCAATGCAGACAGCTCACTGGGGCCAGTTCAAAGGAAATCCCAACATGCCATGAGATAACCCTAAATCTTCTTCCACTCTTAAAAAATGGATTTTTGAACTTGATAAAGTCTAAGTGAGCGCAGGAAGGACTTCTCCCCTGAGTCAAAGCAAGACATCATCCCTGCGAGGCGGGAAGGGGAGAAGGGAGGGAAGGCAGGCAGGCAGGCAGGTAGGCAGCATGCATTGTAGTGCCGCAAGGATGGCTTGAGCACTAACGCATAGCAAACCAACCCGTAAGCGGGCGCAAGGAGGAAGTGAGGCAAAGATGGCTGGTTGTTTCTTTCTAAGCCAGCAGTTATGCATTGAGGGGCACAGAGGAGGACGACTGGGAGCAAGCGTGCCGGAGGGTGCTGGGCACGAACCGCAAAGCCCATCTCCCAGGCACCAGGCGGGCAGAGAGGCAGGCAGAGCAGTCGAGGAGTCAGTCCTGGCAGATGCCCCACCACAGCAGCACCCCAGGGGAGGCAGGCAGACAGGCTGCGGGCATTTCTGGGGGCACAAGGAAGTGAGGCAAGGATGGCTGGTTTCTAAGCCAGCACTGCAGTTAGTCACGCATTGCAAACGCAAACCATCCCAGCGAGTCGGTCACCGAGGAGGAGGACAGGCTAGCAGAGGGGCAGGCAGAGAGACATGTCATAGATCTAGTATTGGGCAGGAGTCAGTCCCGGCAGATGCCCCACCACAGTAGCACCCTGGGTGGGCGTTGGAAAATGCCATCTTGTGGGTCCATACTTCCCACACCCCAAGTCCTGCAGGGTTCCCTGCCTAACCCTCATGGGGATGGGAGATGGAGAGCTTAGAGTGGCAATGCCAGCAGCAGCCTTCAGCTTTCCCCTGGAACCAGTCGCCTTGCCCGCCTCTTTCCCCAGCAAGATCGACTGGTGCTGCCTCTGAAGATGCATCTTCATGCTGCTGGTTCCATAATGCCCTGTAGATGAACCCCTCCTTAGGCTGAGTTTGCAGTGGCGACAGACTGCAAAGTGGGGATCCGCTCCCAACTCAAAGTGGTCCCACACTATACTTGTCTTTCGCTTCCATGGTGACACCACCAATTGCCCGCCTGAGCTCTCTGGTGTTGCCACAGAAACAGGGGTTGCAGCGGAAGAGGTGTGGGATGAGACTGGGGAGAGAGCCTCGGCCTGCTGCTGCTCCTCCTCAGCCCCCACATCCTGGAGGACCACCGCCGCCTCCTCCCCCTCCACTGTGCTGAGGACCTCGTCTAGGAGGTCTGGAGACAGATCCATCAGCGGGCTCGTGGGCTCAAACAATAATGAAGGAGTTGGGGATACTCCTCCTCCTCCTCTAATGGCACTGCTGCCACCTGCCTCTTGCAAAGGGGCACTTTTCCCATTCCACCCTCAAAAAGAGAACGCCAGGCACAAGTTGCAGAAGAGAGTGGCTCTGCCTGCTGCTTCTCCTGCTTCTGTTGCAGAGCAGCCAGCCAAGGAGTTGCCCGTTTGATTTTCACAGCAGGAGAGGCAGCCTGCTTACTGGTGCCAGCCTGACCCTTGCCTTGACCACTGCTTTCAGCACGCCCTGCCACAGACATGCGCCTGCTTCCTCTTCTCATGATGATATTATACTAATACTACTAATGATATCTATAAGAATATACTAATACTACTAATAATATGTATAAGAATAAAATATTAATACTAATAATAATATGTATAAGAATAATACGTAAAAGAATATAATAATATGTATAAGAAATATTACTATATGTAGGGAAATGGGACAAGAAGTGTGTGTGCTTTGCCCAAACAGGATTTGAAATGCTCAATCTGTAGCTGTTGCACTTCACAAACAGTGCACACAGCACACTCACACAATAACACAGTCACACACTTAGTCCAAGTAACAGAGAAGAAATAGAGAATATATATATTTTTTTTTGGTATTTTTTTGTATATAGAAGGAAGAAGGAAGGTGAAACACAGTCAGGCTTTAAGAGAGGGGAGGGGGGGACAACCAAACAAACAAACAAACACACACTCCAAAATTTAAAAATAAAGTTTATATTAAATCAAATTAAGGGAAAAACAAAGAGCAAACTAAGCTAAAAGTCAGAAAGAAGCAAACAAACACACACACACGTGCCAAGCTAAATCCTAATCTATCTCCAAAGTCCAAACACAGCAGCAGCACCTATAACTAATTCCTCTCTCCACGAACGCCAACCCACAAAGAGACACAAAGCAGAAAGCTCTCAGGGTGGCTCTGCCTTAGTCCCCCCTCCAACGCTGGGATTGGAGGATGCTTCATGAGGTGATCAATTCTCATCAGGATTGGGAGTTGAATGTGCCTGTCATCGCTTCAAAAACCAAAAGACCAAAAACAAAACCAAAAAACCGCCCGTCTACCCGTGCTGTCCTTGTTTGTTGACCTGATTTTTTAAAAAATATAGCACGCGAACTGCAGTACGCAGAGAGCTGAGAGTAGGCTCAAAATGACCCCCATCCACGATTCTCTAAGCACAAGAATTTTCAGAAAGATAACATCAAAAACAACACAGTTATCCCCCTTTCTTTTCCGCAATGCAATCCTATTGGCGAAATGTTTCAGGATGGCGATAGAAGCGGACCGCGGAAACCGGAGCGCTCCGAAAATGGCCGCTTCTCTTCGCCTTGCTTCTAGGGGTCCGCGGTCCGCTTCTACTCTGCCTCTGGGCAAGGTGGAGCAGGCCAATTCACTCCTGCTTTTGCGCTTCTAATCGGAGCGGAGCACATGCCTATTTCCAAGGTCTGTTATAAAGGTATTTCCCATTATCTTACACCTGTTTCATTAAATTGGAGACGTGAAAGATTGAACATGGAACCTTCTTCAGGTAAGCATGAGCTCCACCACTATGGAAGCCCCATTTATTTATTTATTTATTTATTTATTTATTTATTTATTTATTTATTTATTGCATTTATATCCCCCCTTTTTCCTCCAAGGAACCCAAGGCAGCATACATAATCCTCCTCTTCTCGATGTTATCCTCACAACAACAACTCTGTGAGGTGGGTTGGGCTGAGAGTCTGTGACTGGCCCAAAGTCACCCAGTGGGTTTCCATGGCTGAGTGAGGACTAGAACCTGGATCTCCTGACTCCCAGTCCAACACTTTAGCCTCTACACCACAGAGGCTTTCACTATGTTCAATGAAGCTTACTTCCAGGCTAGTGAACATAGGACTGCACCCTGTTAGCTTTGAAGCAGTGACAGGGTACCTGTGGCCCTCCAGATGTCTATGAACTACAACTCTCACCATCCCTTACTATTGGGAATGCTAGCTGGGGTTGCTATGAACTGGAGTCCAAGAACATCTGGAGGGCCACAGTTTCCTCACCTTAGCGATTGGCTGAGCTTCTTGGAATCTGGAATTTTTTCTATCTTGTGATGAACTGTGATTGGTTTTAGGACATCTGGCACGATCCTGACTTGACCAGGAGCATGGTTTCTGCCAGGTTCAGTCTTGATTATGCTTGCAGATTTCACCAAGGTTGCTTCAAAGGTTAAAACAGCAAGAATATAAACATGGTACTCTGTTCATGCACATGAGCCAAAGCACAACATTCATTTTTTAAAAAAATCAACAACCCGCAGTCCACAAAATACTGCAAGACATTGTTCCAAATATATTCTACATTCTTACAAGAATATTCTCTTCATTCTTACACAGAAAAAATGATTCATTTTTTAATTTTTTTCCCATTCTTGTCTTTCAGTAGCAGAGCCACACAAAGTTATAACCCCCCCCCCTTTGAAACAGGAACAAAGCTGTTTTCTTAATGCCAGAATTGTTTTAAAGTGGTGTATGTGCATACAAAAGCAGAGCAGAAATCCTGGACAAAGAGTCTATGGTCTGGCACAGACACATTTCTGAAAGTTACGTGTCACTTTCCATATTGTTTTGGGAGGGAAAGGGTTCCACAGCCAGCCAACATTTTTCCTACAAACGTTCCATCCATGCAACTGCCTTTAAAGTAAAAGGAGATAAGGATTCTCTTTCATTGCATTTGATGGACTTTGTGTGAGGACTGAATAAATGTTTTAGGTCAGAAAGAATGGCTGGTAGGAGGGGGAAAGGAAATAAGATAATCAGGCATCAGAAACAGAAAGGAGGGGCAGAGAAGAGGAAAACACAGAAAGAAAAATGGCAATGTGAATGCAGCAAGGATAAAATCCAGACGTAGGTGATTGTGGCATTGTGTGAGCTTGAGTCAGAGGTGAAAGAGAGATCTGAAAGCAGTTTCCTCAGTCAACATAACTGCGCCTGACCAGGTGTGAGACCATTTATCAAGCATTTAATGTATTGTACTTTCCATCCATGAGGACTGTCATTTCTGGTCATTCCATAGTCCTTGACCTTGGGCAAGCAGTAGGCTTCATACAGCCCTATGATAAATGATTGCTTCTGCAAGGGTATGCATCAGCTCTCTCTCTCTCTCTCTCTCATTCCCTTTTTTTCACAAATGCGCACCCCTTTCCCATGTCACATGGCCTGGCACATTTGTAAATCACCCATAAAATGCAACATGTCTTGGATTCACAGTTCAAGTGGCAACATTTGAACTTGAGAAAGGAGTCCTGAAATGGTCCTGAATGCATACTGTGCTATCACACAAAGAGGACAGAGCTAAAGCAAGCACATGGGGGAGCCCAGTTCTAGACTTGCCCCCTCTTGGCTTATAAGAATTGGAAGGGAGGGAACAGCCAGCTGGCCCAGGGAGGTGATTAACACCTCCTTGTGAGAGGGAGTGGTCCTGGGCCTCTTGAAAGAGGCAGTGCAAAGACTTGAAGAAATCCTCTCTGGACCTTGAAGACCTTAACAACTTTAAGCTGGTGGCTAGTATTCCTTTCTTGAGCAAGATCCTTCAAAGGGTGTTTGCTCTTATGTGGTTCTTCTGACCGGATTGTGTGTGTGTGTGATCAACTGGTTCTAGATGGGGTTGCACTCCCCCTGAAGGAGCAGGTTCATAGCTTGGGGGTTCTCCTAGAACCATCTCAGTCACTTAAGGCTCAGGTAGCCTCAGTGGCACGGAGTGCTTTCTACCAACTCTGGTTGGTGGCCCAGCAATGCCCCTATCTGGACAGGGATAACCTAGCTTCAGTTGTCCATACTCTGGTAACTTCCAAATTAGATTACTGCAATGCTCTCTATGTGGGGCAGCCTTTGAAGACGGTTTGGGAGCTGCAGCTTGTGCAGAATGCAGCGGCCAGAATGATAGCTGGAACAGGGAGGTTTGAGCATATAACACTGTTTCTGGCCCACTTGCATTGGCTGCCTATATATTTCTGAACCCAATTCAAGGTGCTGTTTTTAACCTATCAAGCCCTACATGGCTTGGGACCACAATACCTGATGGAACACCTCTCCTGACATGAACCTACCCATACACTACGCTCAACATCTAAGGTCCTCCTCCGAGTGCCTACTCTGAGGGAAGCTCGGAGGATGGCAACAAGGGAGAGGGACTTTTTGGTGATGCCCCCCACCCCAACTGCGGAATGATCTCCCTGATGAGGCTCGCCTGGCACCAACACTGTTATCTTTCAGGCGCCAGGTCAAGACTTTTCTCTTCTCCCAGGCATTTAACAGCATTTAACAATGCTAAGTTTGTTTTCTAACGGACCCCAGAACTGTTGTTTTTTAAATGGATACTGATGTAAGCCTATGCGGCAGGGTCTTGCTATTTACTGTTTTACTCTGTACAGCACCATGTACATTGATGGTGCTATATAAATAAATAAATAATAATAATAATAATAATGGATATACTGTTGTTTTTATGTTTCTGATGGTTTTTAAATTTTGTATACTTTTTAATATTTACTGTTTTAACCTTTGTGAACTGCCCAGAGAGCTTCAGCTGTGGGGTGGTATATAAATGTAATAAATAAATAAATAAATAAATTAAATAAAACGATTATCTAGATCCTTTTTAGTTGGGATTCAGCCCAGGTTTTGACTGAAACGCAACCTATGATAACCTATATTGGGGGAGAGAGAATGGGAGTGATACCCTGTTGATTCTCCTTGAAATCATGGTCAGTTTTGATATGTTTGACCATGGAATCTCTCTGGGGCTATTGTCTGAGTGGGGGCATTGCAGTGGTTTCACTACAACTGGGATTTATTTATTTATTTATTTATTTCATTTATATACCGCTCCCATAGCCAGGGCTCTCTGGGCAGTTTACAGAAATTCTAAAATTAAGACAAAAACGAGTATACAAAATTTAAAATTCTAAAACACAGAACATACACACAAAAGGCTCCAGAAGGTGAATATTGCTCAGACCCATGGATTCTCCAGTGTGGGGTTTTACAGGGGTCAGTTTTGTCTCCCCTGCTATTTAAAATCTACATTAAACCACTTTTGACCTAAGCCAGATCTACACCAAGCAGGATATAACACTGTGAAAGTGGTTTGAAAACAGTATGTGGAATGTGGAATGGGCCTCAACAGTTGTCAGTGCACTTCAAAACCGTTATAAAGCAGTAGCATAGATCCTTCCCTTACATAGCGTGGAACTGCAATACCTGATGGTGGAACACTTTTCCCAGTATTAAGTCACCCCATATATCACACTCATCATCTTGGACCCTCTTCATGTTCGTTCTCCAAGGGAAGCTCAGAAGATGTAAATAACAGAGGAGGAACTTCTCAGTGGTGGCCCACCAATTAATGTATGTTCTTCCCACTGGCACCAACATCATCTTATCAGCACCAGGTTAAGACTGTCCTGTACTCCTGGGCATTTGATGGCATAGGGTGTGATTTTAATGTCAGTTGTTTTATCAGGCCCCAGTATATTATTGTAACTGTGGTTTTTTTTAGCTGTTTTAAATTGTTTTTAAATTGTTGTTTATTCGTTCAGTTGTTTCCGACTCTTCGTGACTTCATGGACCAGCCCACGCCAGAGCTTTCTGTCAGCCGTCGCCATCCCTTTTCCCCCTCCTCCTCCTCCCTCCCAATCCCCTTTCCTTTTGTGTCATGTCTTTTAGATTGTAAGCCTGTGGGCAGGGACTGTCAAGAAATACTTTTGTAAGCCGCCATGAGAGCCTTTTTTGGCTGAATGGCGGCATAAAAATACTTAAATAAATAATAAATAAATCCCTAGCTCCCCCAAGGTCAAGTCTGTCACCTCTAGAATATCATCCATCCATCTTGCCCTTGGTCGGCCCCTCTTCCTTTTGCCTTCCACTTTCCCTAGCATCAGCCTCTTCTCCAGGGTATCCTGTCTTCTCATTACGTGGCCAAAGTACTTCAGTTTTGCCTTTAATACCATTCCCTCAAGTGAGCAGTCTGGCTTTATTTCCTGGAGTATGGACTGGTTTGATCTTCTTGCAGTCCAAGGCAATCTCACAATTTTCCTCCAACACCACAGTTCAAAAGCATCTATCTTCCTTCGCTCAGCTTTCCTTATGGTCCAGCTCTCGCAGCCATAGGTTACTATGGGGAATACCATTGCTTTAACTGTGCGGACCTTTGTTGTCAGTGTGGTGTCTCTGCTCTTAACTATTTTATCAAGATTTGTCATTGCTCTACTCCCAAGAAGTAAACGTCTTCTGATTTCCTGGCTGCAGTCAGCATCTGCAGTAATCTTTGTGCCCAGAAATACAAAGTCTGTCACTGCCTCCACGTTTTCTCCCTCTATTTGCCAGTTACCAATCAAGCTGGTTGCCATAATCTTGGTTTTTTTGAGGTTTAACTGCAACCCAGCTTTTGCACTTTCTTCTTTCACCTTTGTCATAAGGCTCCTCAGCTCCTCCTCGCTTTCAGCCATCAAAGTGGTGTCATCTGCATATCTGAAATTGTTAATGTTTCTTCCTGCGATTTTAACTCCAACCTTGGATTCGTCAAGCCCAGCACGTCGCATGATGTGCTCTTCATAAAAGTTGAATAGGTAAGGTGAGAGTATACAACCCTGCCGTACTCCTTCCCAATCTTAAACCAGTCCGTTGTTCCGTGGTCTGTTCTTACCGTTGCTACTTGTTTGTTATACAGATTCCCCAGGAGGCAGACAAGATGACTTGGTATCCTCATACCACCAAGAACTTGCCACAGTTTGTTATGATCCACACAGTCAAAGGCTTTAGAATAGTCGATAAAACAGAAATAGATGTTTTTCTGGAACTCCCTGGCTTTCTCCATTATCCAGCGGATATTGGCAATTTGGTCTCTAGTTCCTCTGCCTTTTCTAAACCCAGCTTGTACATCTGGCAATTCTCACTCCATGAATTGCTGGAGTCTACCTTGCAGGATCTTGAGCATTACCTTGCTGGCATGTGAAATAAGTGCCACTGTACGATAGTTGGAAAATTTTTTAGTGTTTCCCTTTTTCGGTATGAGGATATAAGTTGATTTTTTCCAGTCTGATGGCCATTCTTGTGTTTTCCAAATTTGCTGGCATATGGCATGCATCACCTTGACAGCATCATCTTGCAATATTTTAAACAGTTCAGCTGGGATACCGTCGTCTCCTACTGCCTTGTTATTAGCAATGCTTCTTAAGGCCCATTCAACCTCACTCTTCAGGATGTCTGGCTCTAACTCACTGACCACACCGTCTGAGCTATCCCCGATATTATTATCCTTCCTATACAGATTTTCCATATATTCTTGCCACCTTTTCTTGATCTCTTCTGTTTCTGTTAGGTCCTTGCCATCTTTGTTTTTGATCATACCCATTTTTGCCAGGAATTTACCTCCGATGTTTCTAATTTTCTGGAAGAGGTCTCTTGTCCTTCCTATTCTATTGTATTCTTCCACTTCCGCGCATTGCTTGTTAAATGCTTTTTTATATTATTTATTTATTTATTTATTTATTACATTTTTATACCGCCCAATAGCCGAAGCTCTCTGGGCGGTTCACAAAATATATCATGTTTTGTAACTTTTGTGAACTGCCCAAATAGCCCTGGCTATTTAGTGGTATAGCAATGACATAAATGAAATGAAATCTGGCCCATGGGGACTCAGGTGAAGCCCCTCTGCCTCCCTGAAGCCCCTCTCCTCCCCAAAACCCTGTCCCTAAAAGCTAATGTGCAGAGGTGATCTCTGCTATTATCTCTGATTTATGATTGGAATTCACAGCAGGGTTTCTCTTTGCATGCTGCTTGCTGTCTGTATTCGGAAGGGAGGGGTGCACCAGGGAATCCTCCTGCCACCTAATGTCATTTCATCTATGGAGGTTCTGGAGGAAAGATCATCTGTCTCCCCCCACAAGAAAAAGTTCCTCACCCCTCATTTAAAGCCTCCAGCTAGAAAGTCTCCCAGGGCCTTGCTAGTCCTACCGGATAATCCGGCCGGGAGTCGGAGCGACGGCACGCTACAGCTAGCGTGCGCCGTCACCCTTTTCCACATGTAAGGCGTGACGGGGTAAGGGGAAGCCCCGTCGCGTCTGCCATTTTTTGTTTACAATTAAAGGGCCATGTGCGCAGGAGTGCACCGCCGGAGAAGGTAAATGTTTTTTAAAATAAATATAGGGTCCCCGCTCCCCCTGCCCCTGATTCCCCCCCACAATGCCTGATGGCCCCCCTGGCCACTCGCTCGCCCATCTTCCCCTTCCCTGATGCTTTGTCCCCCGTCCTTCTTCCCCCCCTCCCCAATGCCCCGTACTTCTTCCCCACTCCTTGATGCCCTGTCCCCGTCCTTCTTCCCCCCTCCCCGATGCCCTGTCCCCCATCCTTCTTCCCCCCTCCCCGATGCCCTGTCCCTTGTCCTTCTTCCCCATCCCCCGTTTGCCATGTCCGTGCCCTGTCCCCCATCCTTCTTCCCCCCCTCCCCGATGCCCTGTCCCCCGTCCTTCTTCACCTCCTCTCTCCTGCCGGGTCCAGCCTTTCCCCCGGCCCCTATCTCCCCCCCTGTGATTCCCCGCCACCCGATGTAAGCGAGTAAGCAAGATGTAAACGAGTAAGCGAGCAGCCGGGAAAAGCCACAGACCCTGCTAGACTTTCCGCAGCCCCAGCCTCAGGCCGGGGCTGCAGAAAAGCCGGGCCATAAGCGAATCCACTTAACCCGGCTTAAGGGAGGCATTGGCCTGGCCCGACCCCAGAATCCCCTGTGTGTCATCTGGATGCACAGGAGGGAGACAGGGCCTCACACCGTGCTAACGCCTCGTCTAACAACAGCCCCAGATTGGCTCAAAAAGCAGTAGAACTAGCACCATCCCTGCCATCAGGCTGACAATTTAAAAAGAAGGGGGGACCAATTAAACCTATCTCCATTTCTTAAGGTTATAGGCTTCCTAAAATGACTGGCTGTAATGGAAACAGGTCACCTACAATTTTAAAATTGGCTACAGCAGGCCTCCAAGAAATAGCCTGGTGTCCTGACCTTCCTTGAAATGGCTGTAATACAGCCAGAAGTTGTTTGTCTTACAGGGAGGGGCTTTAGCTCTCCGGGTCCTAGATGGACTGTATGTAAAAGAGAAGAGAGTGACTTTGATGATAGGCAGAGAGCCTCTCCCACCTCACTGAACTGCCACAATCAGAATCAAATATCTAGGGATAGGGAGAAAGACTTCCAGGTCAAGGAGGCCATAAATGAGGGTAGGGAGTCTGGATGAGAAATTTGGCATACCAAGGAGCACATTTCGATAGACAGGCAGAGGTACGATCACCTCGGAAATCCTGTTTTAACATATGAGTTTTCAAGTAAGGAGATGCTATTTTAAAATTTGAAGAGCTCAGGCTATCCAAGGAGAGACCATACATTTCAATAATTTGTAATATTTCCTGATTGCAGGATAAAAACACTCTATTATTAAAGTTCAGCATCTCCTTCAGCATCTTCAGCAATTAACACTAAGGTGGGCCCTGATCCCTTTTTCAGTTTCAGCCAGTATCTGAGGGTAAGAATGTGTGCTTTTGCCTTCCGTGAACAGAGTTCAGCTTCCAATCGGAGCATGGAGGAGCTGCTACAATCAGAATCAACAAAGACTTCCAGGTCAAGGAGAGGTGAGCTCTAGTCTAGCTCGTCTGATTTTTAACACTGAATCACCAAAGTGGAACACTTTGAATGGTAATGCCATTATAAACTGCCATTACCAAATTTTATTATTAACAATTCCAGGGTGGGGTGGGGAGTTAAAACAACAATAACAATAACAACAACAACAGCAACTGCATCCATGATATTGTGACAAAATATGATGTATATATAGCCACCCCCCACTGCTCCACTCTGCAGGTGAATTTATTGGCAGTGAAAAAGCTGTTTGTTTATTTATTTATTTATTTATTTTTAAATGGTGTCTTTAGCATCATGGAGCACCATTAAACAGGCAACATTACCTTGTTTACAAGCTTAATTTGACCCTTTTAGGACTCCGTAGCCAGTACCACCACAGAACAGTGTGCCTCTGAATTCCAATGGGAAACTGACTATCCCCCCATGAGTGCAAGCTGTGATCTGGGTCCAGGGGTGGGGGAACGGCCCCCAGACCTCCCACAGTTGCCTACCCTTGCATTAGAATATGTATACATAACCTGACCCAATTTGTGCTTCCTGTCCAAACAGAGAGCATAAATGCTGAATCAGCAGCTAGCAACGGGACATGCTTTGAAGGGGAAAATAACCCCCTGTCTGACGCAGCAATGCTCCATGCATTTCAATACGTACACTCAGCGTTAATGAAATATGTTGTTATTATGCATTGAAAGAAGTCACCCTTCAATCATGTAGCCCTTTATTAGTATATGCCACCCTCTTCCCCAACTTTAGTTTTGTGTGTTCTGCTTTGCACATTTTCATTTCTTGACAGTTCTCACAGTTCATCTGCCCTTTGTGATGCTCAAACAATTGAAAGAATTTCAAACCAACTTTTTGACATAAAATTAATCTTTTTGTCAACTTACTGACTGAATGTTTAGAGAAGTTAGACACCGTGTAAAAATGAAGGTGCGCTAATCTCCACAATGTGCAAGGTAAGGTGTGAGGATGCTCGCTCTGAGGCATGTCTCTCAGCTTAGCATATCATCTAGAGTGGTTTTAATGATAAAATGGTGGTGTGGGGCGGGGACTCTCTATGCTCCTTAAACAAAGGGTGTGGGATACAAATTTGATCAGCGAATTATTGTTACTGGGTTGGATCCTGCCTACATTAACCACAGTTGGGTTCCACTGAAATCCCTGGAACACAAGTTAGTCATGATTAACTTTTCCCATTGATTTCAAAAGGACCCGAGTAAAACCAGTTTAGTTTGGCTGCAACCCACTCTAATCTTTATGATGATGCACTGTAAGAACATAAGAAGAGCCCTGCTGGATCAGACCAAGGATTCATCTAGTCCAGCACTCTGTTCACAGAGTGGCCAACCAGCTGTCGACCAGGGACCCACAAGCAGGACATGGCGCAACAACACCCTCCCACCCATATTCCCCAGCAACTGGTGAAGTAGTTATATAAATACCTCAACATCACACACACACACACACACACACACACACACACATTGTCCTGAGAAATGTGATATGTATAATGTCTCTACGTAATGTTCCATGAATTTTGATCATATGGCTAATCTATGTAGAATGCAGAAGAGCACATGCAACTCTGTGATTCCCCCATCTAGTCCCATCCTAATCTAAATGCTTTTAATCTGCTGTCTGAACAGACTATGGGCATCTCTACATGAAGTAAAAAACAAACAAAAATGTTACTAGCCTTCCCCCCCCCCCCCCCCGCTGAGTCTTTCTGCATTCACTGCAGGGTCCTTCAGATGGTGGCCAACAGTGACCACATGATTTGTAATTGAAAACTTCCCCTCTGGGCAATTCTCTATGAAGTTCAATGAATCATCACCATCTAGTGGCTGTATTATAGCACAATGCTGACTTTACACACTGAGGATTTCAAATACTGCTTTATCTCTAATCTCTTTTGAAGTGAAATTATTGGGAGGAGGTGTGAGAGATGTCCTGGAGATTGATGGTATCATGTAAAGGACCTGCAAACTTCTGTGGGTGGTCAACCATGAGTGTGCAATAAATTGTTCATGTAGAGAAGCTACTGATGTACATTCAAACTGTGTGCATGTAGGATCTGTATGCATAAATGGTAGCCAGCTCAGCCTGTACAGAAGGAGTGTTAGATAAGGTCTACTTTGACAGTAGATAAAGATGTGCAGGTCTATACAGGGGATCCTACCTGCTACAATCTCACTCCACAAAGCACCTGATTACACAGGTTTTGGTGTTTTTGTGTTATCAGCAGGAAATACGCTTCCTTTTCAAACATCTATTTGCATGATTATAAACCTGGAGTTTTAATGGGCAAATGGATACCATACATTCTCTGTACTACCTAAAAGCATGCCTGGCAACCAACTACTCTATATCTCTGGCTTCTAGGCTTGAAGGCCAATTTTGCAGCAGCAAAGGTACAATTTTCCTTAGGAGTAACATGAGAAAAAGATTCAGGGAGTTGCTAGGCAAAGCACATACCAAGCAACATAAGTGGTTCTGAATATATTGTATTAAAAAAAGCAGAGGTACTCATTTTTTAAAATAAACAAATATCAGCATAGTACCTGTGCTAATGAAAGGGACTGTCAGGGCTTCTGATCCACATGTTTCCTGATTTCATGGACACTTTGTATGTGTGCAGGGACTGTGCAGGCAGTCTAGTGAACATTTTACTTATTTGTTTGTTTTTGCATTTATATCCTGCAACTCAAGGCGGTGGAATCCTCCTCCTCTCCATTTTATCTTCACAACAGCAACTCTGTGAGGTAGGTTGGGCTGAAAGTCTGTAACTGGCCCAAAGTCACCCAGTGGGTTTCCATGGCCAAGTGGGGACTAGAACCCGGATCTCCTGGCTTCCAGTCCAACATGTTAGCCGCTACACCATACTGGAACATGTGTAAGGCAGACAGCCTCTCACCTAGCTCACCGTGCCAATGTATCTTCACTGGATATTTGCAGGTTGTCTGAATAGAGCTACACATCTGAACAGTGCATTAGAGAGAGAGAGAGAGAAAATGGAACCTGAGTTCATCAGCCCATTGGAGGTGACATTGTTTCACTGTTTGTATATAGTTTAAAATGCCTAATAGCAAAAGCTTTTCAGGTTTTCTTTCTTCAAGAAGCATTTTTGCTTGCTCACCATGGGGAAGGAATGTGGGAGAGGGGGAATTCAAAAATGTGAGAAGCATTTCATCTGCACTCAAAACCGAGTTGCATTTAAAATGAAGGGTTTTGAAGGAGTTGCTGACACCTCACAGAAGATACCAAGGAAGATTCTATTTAGAGACAGTGAGGCGGCTGATACAGCCTGTCATACCTGATGTTCGATCTCATTCTCCCCTTCTTTTGTTGCTAGGATATTGGCAGTAAACTGAGATGTTTTGTTTAGAATTACCTGCTTAGTCAAGCCCACCTGAAGGCTTTGTTGTGTTTTGGAGGAGAGGAGAAGGTCGTTGGACTTCATGCATCTAAGAAAACATCCCTAGATGTCCCTGGACAATTCTTAGCCTGAGTGATATGACTCCTTGTTCTTTTTCTGCCTAGCATGGATGTAGTCCAGCATTCCATCCCAAAGTTAGCTGAGCAAATAAAGCTGCCTTATGCTGACACTGTCCAGACAACACACTAAGCCATGATGGTTAAGCATTTTGAGATAAATGTGATGGTTTAGCACATCATGTTAACCATGGATGAAACATGCTGTGTGAAACATTCCTAACTATGGTTGGTACATAACCATGGTTTAGATACACTCACCATTTGCTGCAAAAGGGTTAACAGTCTAACCACGGCTTAGTGTGTTGTCTGAAAAGGCCCCTTCAGTCAAACCATTGGTCCATCCATCCCAGAATGGCCTACTCTGATGGGCAGTGGCTTAAGCCAATGTTTCCTAACTTCTACCACCTGAATTCTTTTCCCACTGCTGCCAACCGAAGAGCAGAACAATGTCAGGAACTGAACACAGGGCCGTCTGCATTTGCTCTATCACTGAACTATTGATCCCTTCCCATGGATTTGTAAGTAATTCATAGGGGGATTGTTTACATGACATTGCTACAAGGCTGCCAGGTCTTCAGAGATGGATGATAGCTCAGTGACACTTTGGATTCAGAAGACCCTGGGTTCAATCCTTGGTCACCACAGGTAGGAGTGGGAAAGACCCTAGTCTGAAACCCTGAAGATCTGCTGCCAGTTGGGATAGACAGTACTGAGTAAGCTTCCATAGGATTGCTTCTGATCCTGGAGGTAGGATATAGCCATCATGACTAGTAATCATTCATAGCATCCCCAATGAATGTGCCTGTGAAGAAATAGAGCTGATCTCTCATTCCATATTTAGTTTGCTTTGGGAAATTATAGGGCTAGATATTGTGTTCATGTGTGTGATAGTCAGTTTCAGCCAAAGGTTAATCATGTACAGGCCAAATGTTAGAATGTAGAAGTCAGGAAGTTTTACACAAGAAAGATGAGATTATAATGTTCAACAGAAGGTCAGAGGAAGTGAGAGGAAATAGTATTAAATCAGGAAATAGAAACTTGTTGGTCAGAAATGAACAAGAAACTACCCATCTAGTTGGTTGGAGTTGAGGGAGAAAGAGAAATAATTCTAGAAGTTAAAAAGCCAAAAGCAGCAAGCCAGAGGGAAAGCAAGAGAGAGAAAGTGCCAATAACCTACTTGGGGCACTTGATCAATGGCACTTTCCTCTGGAAAGTGGTGGTATGCTTGGATTCAGGCTTCCCATATCTCCAGTACTGGGTTTAGTGCTGTCAAAACTGATGAAGCCAACAGTACTGTGTGTGCATTAGCAAGTGGGTAGTCTACTGATGTGGGAACTTATTTCTAGACTGTGACCAATAGTGAATTTTTCGTTAGGAATGTCACGGGTGTCCAATTGGGATTCAGAGCCCGGTGATTTCTTACTGGCTCAGTCCTCCGAATGCCAGTTAGGCAAGCATGCGGCCGACCACTCCCTAGCTGAGCCATCTGTCCCTGTCACTGCGGTAGTGGGACGTGATGAAGCACCTCCCCTCTCCTCCTCCATCCCTACTACCACAGTGACAGCGGCAAAGGAAACAGGCCATGGTCATTTTACATAAGTGTCTGACACTACATAAAATGACTGGGGCCTGTCCCCACCACCACAGTAGCAGGGACAGGAGAAGGAAAGCGGAGTGGCAATCCCTTCTTCCCCTCCCATCTTCTGAAACAGTGGTAATTTGGAGCAAGTGTTTCGTTCCCCCCACCAGGGTCTGGCAAATAGCGAGAGTCTGCCAAACAGGAGGCAAATAGGGCAAAGGGGAATTCATACGTTCCTAGTTTTTGTTGCTGCTAAGTAGGATGGTGTTTTAAAAAATGAAATTGTCTCTTGGAGATAGTGGCTTGTTTGAATCCTGTAAGAACTCTGTTGAAGTTTGACTAAATTTAATGACACCACATAGTTTGCAGATTGCAAATGTGTCACACTAATTCGTGAATTCATAGTCTCTAATGTGCTATCTTAATGTTGAAGTAGCTAGAATCTCAGTTTTATGATTAATCTCCTTGACATTTTAAGTTGCTATTATTTCCAGTAATGATCAGTTGCATGCATTTCAAAGCAAAGGGATCTGAATTCTCCTATCCTTTTTTTAAAAAAAACACCCTACAAATTAGTGAATTGTCATTTTATAATGAATCATTCAATGTGCATTGTGCATCACATCTACAAGCCACAATATAATATAGCAAATCTGATTTCTGAGGCCTGAGGAACTTGGCCTGCAATTAAAACACTTGTTGAATCCTGCTCCAAATTGAGATCAGTGTGGATTCCCAACTAACTGTAGCAAGAATGGTATTTTGTATAGGCACAATCACGTATGGCAAGAAACTTTCTAACTTACATCTCTCTATGCTCCTGGTCTTTATTTCCTATGAAATAATAATAATAATAATAATAATAATAATAATAATAATAATAATAATAATAGGAATTTGCAAGCTGGTCTGATTCAATACAGATTGGGCCAGCTCACGGAAAGTGAGCCAAAATCTGGGGCGGAGAGGCTGAGCTGGCTAAAGTTTGGTGAGTTTCACTGCCCCCCCCCCCGAGATTCCTCTGACATCCCTAAGTGGAGACAGTGTCAGATTTGGACCAGGAAGCCTTAGGTCCAAAACCCTGCTCAGCTGTGAAGCTCATTGGGTGAATTTGGTCCTAACCCATCTTGCAGGGTTGTTGTGAGGGAAAAATAGGGGTTGGTCAAACCATATATGCCATCTTGAGCTTGGAAGAAGAGTGTGATAAAAGTATAGTAATAAGGATAATGAATAATAACATTAAGTGCATCAGCCATTTTGTCCCCAATCTGAGGTAAAGGGCCCTTTAGACAAGTTCTTTCCCCAGAACATAAATGGTAGCTAAGATTCTGTCAAGAGTTCTCTCCTCTTAAATGCCTCAGGTGCTTAATCCAAAACATAAACATCATTGAACAGAGAAGGGGCCTAAATGAGAGGCTTCACCAATGCCTCAGCTGCAGTTCACAATGGGGAAAGGGTTTAAATAGTGTGTTAGTGGGTGGTGCTTAGGCTGCTATTCTATCAGCTGTTGCTCAGTCCAAAATATGACCTGTATGGGATGGATGGTTCCATCAATTTCATTTTCTCCCACGTTTAGTCTTTGTTTTTTTGTTTTTTAAAAATCTCAATTTCTTTCCATCCCATACAGAGAAAACTTTAAATTTTGGGAAATAATTCTTTCTTTCTTTCTTTCTTTCTTTCTTTCTTTCTTTCTTTCTTTCTTTCTTTCTTTTTAAATGAAAGAAACAGAATTCTCATTCATCTGCACTGGCCAAGTTCAATAGGTACAGCTATTGACAACATGGAGAGGACCATGTTGTAGTTCCTGCCAAAGAGCTGTGAAAGATGAGGAGAAAGAGATGGTAACACTAATTCAACGTAACAAACATGGCTATACTCAGGGATTCGATCCCAGACGTCGAAAAGCTCAAATCCTACTGCCTGGATGGACAAATCTGTCAGTTTTGATTTCTCTGACATTTGATTTTTGAAACAAATCTCAAGTTCTTTCTGTCCCACTGAGGAAAAAATTTGCAAATTTGGGTAAGTTCATATCTATATAAATAAAAATGTAAATGTTCGTTCGAAACAGACATTATATCTCCGAAAGTTCTTCACCGATTGCTTTGAAATTTCGACACAACGTTGCATTCGAATATGCGAGCGTTGTTATGTAACTATGTTCTATATGGGGACAAAAGTTTGTCTTTAAATCGAAGAAATAGGCCTCCTCAAAACCAGTCCTGCTGATCATTGTGACATTGCCAACCAGTAGGCCAATCCACTTCCTCTGCCTCCTCTCCTATTTGCATGTTCTCTCCTATTTGCTCTTATAGGTCATTGTGACTTCACCAACCAGTAGGTCAATCCACTGCCTCTGCCTTCTCTCCTATTTGCATGTTCTCTCCTATTTGCTCTTATAGGTTATTGTGACATCGCCAACCAGTAGGCCAATCCACTGCCTCTGCCTCCTCTCCTATTTGCATGTTCTCTCACAATTGGCTGAGTGAATATAGATGTCACATCTGTGACAGTTACACGTTCTGAAGAAAGGTAACTGCCAGGAGTTTCCACTAACCTCCTCACCGTAAAATCATCCTTTTTAAAAAACCAAACAGTAGGCCAATCCACTGTCTCTGCCTCCTCTCCTATTTGCATGTTCTCTCCTATTTGCTCTTATAGGTCATAGAAGCAACAATCTTGACAGGACCTTTCAAAGGTGAAGATGTCCTCATTCCTCACATTCCTATGATTCCAACAGATATGCCATTTCAATTTAAGAGATTGCAATTCCCAATTCGATTGGCGTTTGCAATCACCATCAACAAAGCTCAGGGCCAATCTTTAGAATTGTGCGGTTTAGATCTAGACACAGATTGCTTCTCACATGGACAATTATATGTTGCGTGTTCTAGAGTTGGCAAACCAGACAATCTCTATATCTACACAGACAATGGAACAACTAAAAATATTGTATATCCACAAGCATTGTGAAATTAAACATATTAGAAACATCCACTTTGTCTTTTCTTTCTTTTCAATTTAACCAGACTGAGCCACAGCAACGCGTGGCAGGGTACAGCTAGGAGAGAGAGAGAGAGAGAGAGAGAGAGAGAGAGAGAGAGAGAGAGAGAGAGAGAGAGAGAGAATGAATGAATTTTCTCAACCATTCCCACTCTAAGCACTAAGTCTATACACATTTTATATTGTTCATTTGTAAATGGTTTTTACATTATGTTTCATATTATATTTTTAAGGTTTTAATCTTTTGTGAACCACCCAAAGAGCTTTGACCATTGGACAGTATAAAAAGGTAGTAAATAAATAGTGTCTGAAAGAGTATTGTCATGATGATGATGACGATGATGAGATGGACCTATTCCACCTTCTCCCCTTGTTCTTTCCTTGGTCCCATTTCCATACCACATAACAGGGTAAACATGACCTTTTGGACACAGTCAGGATAATGTTGAAATATGAAGAGAAAGAAAAGGAATAGGACACCAAAGCAGATGGACAGGACATGCTACAGCAGGGTTAGAATCATGGTAGTTGCACTTGATGAACTGCAGTTGACTGACTAATCTTCCTAATGGCTATTTGACAGCGAATGAAGTAGCTATTGCTTCACTTTATCCAAGAGCCAATAGTTTGCTTGATGGATGGATGCCCAACAAATGCCAGGGATTTTTGTACTGCTTGCAAACAGGTACTGTAAAAATGTTTTTTTTTTTTAAAATCTTACTGCTTGTGGGAAGAGATCAGGGCACAGTTCTTCCAGTGGCTCTATTTCTCTGTGACATTAGTGTTTGAAAAGTGCACTGAGATCTCTCCAGAGGCATAATGATTGCCATGTATCTGATTAGTTTTTGCTTAGGCTATAGACCCAGATCAAGATTAAGCTGGAGGAGACAACCCACTCATAGCAAGGAAAAAGTTCTTAAGATAATAGATGTGTTATTATTAGCTTACCACAGAAATGAGGAAGCACAGGGGAAAGAAATCATATGCAACAATTATGCATTGCACAGATTTAAATTCATTTGTTTGGTCTGCTTGTATCTCACACAAGAGCTTAGAGAGGCATTTTAGCCTTATAACTAAGAACAAATATCCATCCCGCCCTCCTCCTTCCCACTCTCTTTTCCTTTTGTGTTATGTGTTTGAGATAGTAAGATCGAGGGTAGGGACTGGTCCTATTAAACTTTGTAAGCCACCCTGCAAGCTTTTTTGGCTGAAATTTGTAATGTAGCATCAACATGCCTAGGGTAATGAAGGGCACAGTGTCATCTGGAGTGTGCTTGGATGGTGGGGATTGCTTGGAGGAAGGAATATTAAGGTAAGATGGATGGGAGTTTTTTGAATAGTGGAAAGAACAGATGTGTAAAAGCAGTGACTGGGTCTGGCACTAGCTTGGAGCGGGGAAGTGGCATTTAGAGTAGGCATTGAACCAGGAGATAATATCTTTTCCTTTGAATGTTTCCATGTCAAAATCAGCTCATGCCATAGGTAACACTGTGGTCACTAACAAACTAAGCTTGATATCCTTTTGTTTCCTCTCCTCTCATGCTTAAAACAAGCTAAATGGTTAATACTATGACTGTCATGCAAGTCATGCTATTAAAGGTTTGAACACTCACCCCAAATCAAGGCATCCCCAGTGAGACCATGATAATAGTCTTCTTCCTTGTGATCTAGAACCCAGGATCTCCAACTGTGCAATAGGAACCTACACACAAGCAAGATATATGAACATAGGTTCTCCTAAATGACTTGATGAACATAGCAGTACTGCCCCACCTCCCCTCTTCAGTATACCAACCATGCTGTTGACCATGGTATCATTTAGGGTGGCCTAGCTAGATTAGGCCTGGGGGTATGGGCTAGTTCTATTATTATTATTATTATTTATTTATATAGCACCATCAATGTACATGGTGCTGTACAGAGTAAAACAGTAAATAGCAGGCCCTGCCGCATAGGCTTACAATCTAATAGGCTTACAATCTAATTCTCCAGTTCTTTCTGGAGTGACAAACCCAGATGATGGTGCTGGGTTTGTTCCTCCCATTCTGCCCCCAAGGCCTTTTGGGTGCCCACGAGATTCTACTTTGTTCCCATGCTTTTCAACTTCTACATGAAGATTCTGGAAAAAAATAATCCAGAGATTTGGGCTAAAGTGTCACCATTGTGTAGATGACATGCAGGTTTACTTTTTACTTCCACAAACTCATTCCACGGGGGCTGTGCACACTCTGAACAGGTGTCTGGAGGCATGTTTGGGATGGATGAGGGCAAACAGGTAAGGCTTAATCCAGATAAACCTGGAGGACTGTAGGTAGGGAAAGCTTCTGATCTGGGTGGAGATGCGCTTGCCTTGAAGGACCAATAATGCAGAGTTGAAGTTCTCCTGGACTCAGCACCATTCAGGGAAGCACGGATTACATTGGTTACCAGAGTTGCCCTTTATTAGCTTTGGCTGATACATCAGCTGTGTCTGTCTTTGAACAAGATAGTCCTTGCTACCAACTGTCTCTGCAGAGGCCACCAGTGAGGGAGGAAGCAGCAGCCAGGCCCCTCTCCACCGTGCCTGGGTCCAGCTCCAGCTGAGAGCCCCCTCCCTCCTGCTACCAACTGTCTCTGCAGAGGCCACCAGTGAGGGAGGAAGCAGCGGCCAGGCCCCTCTCCACCGTGCCTGGGTCCAGCTCCAGCTGAGAGCCCCCTCCCTCCTGCTACCAACTGTCTGCAGAGACCACCAGTGAGGGAGGAAGCAGCAGCCAGGCCCCTCTCCACCGTGCCTGGGTCCAGCTCCAGCTGAGAGCCCCCTCCCTCCTGCTACCAACTGTAACTGCAGAGGCCACCAGTGAGGGAGGAAGCAGCAGCCAGGCACCTCTCCACTGTGCCTGGGTCCAGCTCCAGCTGAGAGCCCCCTCCCTCCCTCCCTCCTGCTACCAACTGTCTGCAGAGGCCACCAGTGAGGGAGGAAGCAGCAGCCAGGCCCCTCTCCACCGTGCCTGGGTCCAGCTCCAGCTGAGAGCCCCCTCCCTCCTGCTACCAACTGTCTCTGCAGAGGCCACCAGTGAGGGAGGAAGCAGCAGCCAGGCCCCTCTCCACTGTGCCTGGGTCCAGCTCCAGCTGAGAGCCCCCTCCCTCCTGCTACCGCAGAGGCCACCAGAGAGGGAGGAAGCAGCAGCCAGGCACCTCTCCACCGTGCCTGGGCCCAGCTCCAGCTGAGAGCCCCCTCCCTCCTGCTACCAACTGTAACTGCTGAACTTTCCAACTAAGATTGTAGTGCCTGAGTTTGCTTTCCTTCCCCCCTCCTCCTCCTCCCTCCCAATCCCCTTTCCTTTTGTGTCGTGTCTTTTAGATTGTAAGCCTGTGGGCAGGGACTGTCAAGAAATACTTTTGTAAGCCGCCGTGAGAGCCTTTTTTGGCTGAATGGCGGCATAAAAATCCTTAAATAAATAAATAAATCATACCCTGCTAACATCCAGACTAGACTACTGTGACACTCTCTACATGGGGCTGCCATTAAAATGGTTTGGAAGCTTCAGCTGGTGCAGAATGCAGCAAGCTGGCTGCTCGCAGGTCTAGGTGATGCCTGCCACAGCAAAGCACACTGCAAAGAATCCACGTAGCTTCTCTACAAGCTGCCTGCTCTCTTTCAGTACCCTTCACACTATGATGTCTGAAGGTCCTACCACCTCATTGCTTGTTTCTGATACATTTCAAGGAAAGTTTGTATTTTTCATGCCTTTAAATTGGTTTCTTAAATTCTTCCTTTGCTTGCCTTATCATCAACTTGCATTTGCTTTACCAGAGTGTGTTCTCTTTTATCTTTTGCTCATTTGGGCAAGGCTTCAGTTCTTAAAATCTTATGTGCCTCTTACCTTGCTTTTTAGGTCTGGTTGCAATGCTGAATATATATATATGTGTGTGTGAGATGGATGTTGGGTTGAAGGATCATTTTCTAATTTTCAAAAACGTAATAAAAACTGAATAGAAAAATATACATTGCTACTTAACCACATTGGCCTGCTTTTCAACCATGTCTAATCTGTGGCATACATTTTATCTGAGCCTGTATTATACTGGTTTGAAATAGCCTTCAAGCTCCCTGAAGAGATTGAGCCCTCAATACTTCTTTTTTGATGTCTTTTAACTAATCTCTTCATTTTTGAGAAATTAAAGGTAACAGTATTGGGTTTTTCGAGACAATTTTCACTCACTTGCTGAGTTTGATAATAATGTTGTCATCCTTATTTCAAAACATTCTTACAATACTTGCACCTCTAAGTAGATCCTGGAGCCTGTTCAGTATTCTCTTCTCTTGTCTATGGCACAATCATTTATTACAGAGATGGTGTGTTGGTGCCGCAGATGTTTATATGTGCATGGGTATGCATACAAATCTGCATAATACACATACACACACACACACACACACACACACATGCACCACACATGGGGATGTGATCAATGGGGTAGGGGGAGCTAAAGTCTCTATACCAACACCCAGCAATTCCAGCTGCTTCAGGAACTCTGAGGGGAAAGGATGATAACACAAGATGTCGTGATGGCCATCAATTTGGATGGCTTTAAAAAGGGGTTGGCTAAATTCCTGGAGGCGAAGGCTATCAATGGCTACTAGCCCAGATGGTTGTGTGAACCGCCCAGAGAGCTTCGGCGATTGGGCGGTATAAAAATGTAATAAACAAATAAATAAATAAATAAATTGTGTGCTATCTCCAGTATTCTAGGCAGTATGCCTTTGTGAACCAGTTGCTGGGGAACATGGGTGGGAGGGATGCTGTTGCACTATGACCTGCCTTGTTGGTCCCTGTCCAACATGGCTGGTTGGCCACTGTGTGAACAGAGTGCTGGACTAGATGGACCTTCGGTCTGATCCAGCAGGGCACTTCTTATGTTCTTACCAACATACACACACACACACACACACACACAGCGCTCCTTTTTAGGGATGCTGGAGACATTTGAGATGGACTAAAATGAGTTTGGGTTTGTATGAATCTGACCTGCTGAATCCGCTACAGACTAGCCTCCCCAGGCCACACAGAGTCCACAGACTTTTGGATTTATTTATTTATTTGCATTCCTGAAATTTACACAAATTTATTTGTGGGGAAATATGCAGGTTTCTACTGAGACATACGCCATCCTGGAAAATATACATGGGGGAACACTGAGCAGAATGGGGGAACAATATGCTAAATGTTAAGAACTAATGTATATGATGTTAACTGTTGCCAAATCTCTTACAGAATCATTTGCATATTTTTCTGCATAAAGGGAAAAAAATATTGAATCCATCTGTGAATGGATGCTGGAACAATCACACAGCACAATCCACGAAGCACACATGGGACGGGTTTCACAAAACCCACATATCCTTCCCTGCCACCATTGTATTATATTGTTTATTTCCTTGTTTGTTATTAACATTTAACTAATGCCTTATCTGCTAAAAAGCTATCAAGACTGGATAGAACAATTTAGATCAATGAAGCTTTGTGACAATAAAAACAAGATCATTTTTTTAAAAAAACAACAACACACAAACTCACAATATTAAATACATCAAACATTAAAAACAACACATTTGGAAAGACTAAATTGAAGAGATGGTTCTTCACACCCTTTCTAAAGAACAAGGCAGTGAGGGCCGATCATAGAATCATAGAATAGTAGAGTTGGAAGGGGCCTATAAGGCCATTGAGTCCAAACCCCTGCTCATTGCAGGAATCTACCCTAAAGCATACGTGACAGATGGTTGTCGAGCTGCATCTTGAATTCCTCTAGGGTGGGAGAGCCCATCATCTCCCTAGTTAACTGATTCCATTGTTGTACTGCTCTAACAGTCAGGAAGTTTTTCCCAATGTCCAGCCGGAATCTGGCTTCCTGTAACTTGAGCCCATTATTCCATGTCCTGCACTCTGGGATGATCGAGAAGAGATCCTGGCCCTCCTCTGTGTGACAACCTTTTAAGTATTTGAAGAGTGCTCTCATGTCTCCCCTCAATCTTCTCTTCTCCAGGATAAACAGGAAGTGCCGTACATACTTCAGGGGCAGTGATGGAAAAAGCCTATTCACCTGTGACGAACAAATGAGCCTCTGCAGGAAATGGTGTCCTCAAAGGAGCCTCTCCTGGGCCACCATTAGAGACATCGAAGGAGCAGTCCTGGTTGCTTCAATGGCACTTTCCCCTGCTGTCATTAGCAGTGCAGAAATATCGCCCCCCAGCTGATTTGGTGAACTTGAATGGGATAATTGTCCTGGCACTGCAAGTACCACTGGAACAGGGTCCTTTTCTTATTTGCAGCTGGGGCTCCCTGGTGGAGGACCACAAGTTACCCATCCCTGTTTTATTGGATCTAGAAATGCTATTACTTTGTCCTGTTCTGAATATACATTTACCAGTCAATGTCAAGGAAATCAAAGTCAGACATGATGACCATATTTTTCTTTCTTTCTTTTTGGATTGCATCCATGATTTCCTTCACCCTTTCAAGCTTACTATCAGAACTTGGGCCAGGGCAATAGGACACCCCCAGTAGTACATTTTAATCATCTGGCCTGGGATTTCTATGCACAATGATTTTGTAAGTCAATTCAATTTGTTCCACCTAAGGTTTATCATTTATGTACTTAGTGTGTTCTTTGACGTATAAAGCAACATCACAACCAGTGATATAGGTTTTATATCTAGAGATAACAGTACACAATTGATTATCACTCCACTAGGTTTCTCAAATTCCCACTTCATTTTTCTTCTAATACCAGGTGGTCTAACTCACCCACCTTTCCTTTGAGGTTTCTAGCATTTGCTTACAAAATATAGTCTCTCTTTATATGAATTTTTGTTGGACTACTATACGGTGGTTTTGGACTACTGTAACACACTTTAAGTGGGGCTGCCTTTGATAACTGTTTGGAAACTTTAGCTGGTCCAAAATGCTATGGCCAGACTGTGTTGACTAGCTGGACAGCTTACAACGAGCATGTGATGCCTCCATGGTCCTTCTCCATTACAACAGCTTTACTGGCTACAACTGTGTTTGTTGGCACATTTCAACGTCCTGGTTATGACCTATAAAGCCCTCTACAGCTTGGGATCATCCTACCTGAAAGACTGACTTCTTCCATAGAAGCCTTCATAGGTTTTAAGATCTTGGTACTACCACCATGAGAGGCGCATTTTGGTGGGGATACAAGAGAAGGCTTCCTCAGTAGCCAGACCCAGGCTCCCTGCCAAGGGAGGCTGGGTTGGCCCCTTCTGTGTTATCCTTCCACCAGCAGGCAAAGACATTTTTATTGATGCAGGCCTTTATCATAAAAGCTGGTTGACTGCAATGGGATGTGTGTGTGAGAGTGTGTGTGTGTGTGTGAGAGAGAGAGAGAGAGAGAGAGAGAATTAGTTGGTACTGTTTATTTCTTGCATTGTTGTACATCTTTTTTTATTTGGTTTTATGCTATGTTTTAATTAAGATCCTGTTTTTAATCTATATGTTAGTTTTACTCACCTTGAGTGCTGTATTTTTGGGGATGGAAAACAGGTGGAAATTAAATAAATTAACAATAATAAACACACAAATTGTCAGCTTTTGCTATGATACCTTTGACCATTGCTTGGCTCCCTATATCAGCCTTCCTCAACCTGGTGCCCTCTAGATGTGATGGTATTACAATTTCCATCAGCCCCATCATCATGATGGGAGATGAACTCCAACACATCTAGAGGGCACCAGGTTGAATGAATGTAAGACTGAAATTCAGTGTAAATTCTGCAATTGGAGATGTACCATTCAGCCATGGGAGGTGCCTGCAATATTCCCCTGCTGGCCTTGTGAGGGGGAGGACAGTGGCTGTGAAAGTGCAGGAGTGCACATCCCATGCGCATGGGGTGGTGGTGGTGGTGTGGTTCTGCTGCATTGTGTTTGAATTTGTGTATGTGTGCAAGGGAGTGTTTTTGTGGGTTCACAGTCAGAGCCAATTAACCTAAAGAGAGAACAGGTGCAGGAGAGTGCAGGTGACGAGGAGGAGGAATACGGAACAGGTTCTTTGAGTGGCTGCTCTTTCAGAGAGGTGAGAAAGGCCCAGGAATGCCAGGGGAGGAAGGGGAAGGGAACAGGAATGGGAGGCTTTTGTAGGAAGGGTCATTGTCTCCCCTTGGGAGTTTCCAGCTGCTTACGTCAACTGAGGTTCTGTGGGTAAATACACCTTTGTCTGTGATGTCTTCTGAGGGATAATTATGCAGGTTATTTAAAGACTAGGTTAATTTGATTTAATGATCCATTTAAGGTATTTCTCTCCTGCCTTTTTGAAACCCGCCAAGGTAATGTGCAAAATAAAAATAAAATAAAACAATAATCAGATTAAAACATAGTAAAACAATAAAAACAACATTAAAAAACAGCATTTAGAAATAGAATCATGATGTCTTTGGCAAATTCTCTCTAGCAGTGCCAGAAACTCTCCATCATAAGAGAAGGAGAGGGGCTTTCCATCAGCTGCCTAGCCCAAATTCCCCCTTGGATTCCTCCAGCATAATCCAGCCATTCTGCACGGGACACAAAGGAAGAACATTGGCTTGTTTTTACAGCAATTTATCCTGGATTTCCCCAGTTGGTTTTCCTTCATCATTGTTCTCCTTTCCCCTCCCCACTGCCCACCTTGTGTGCCATACCCTCCCCTTTAGATTGTAATAATGTTGACAGGACTTGTATAGTTTCTGGGTTTTATACAGCATTTAGTAACTTTAGCTTTGTTGTTCTTGTTGTAGTAGTTCTTGTTATATAATAACCCCACACCACACAGGCCTATTGAGTAGGTGGGTGCCTAGACAGTGCCAGGTTGCTGCTGCATTTAAAGAAGCCCCACCCTTTCTCTGGTGCAGGCTGGCAGTGGCTAATCCAGATGCAGAGGGAGGGCATGGGCTTTCTGGTGGCCATTCAGCCCACTGGCCCACCCCCTGCCCACTCCATGGGTGGACAGCAACCAATCAGTGGTCACCATCTGCTTGCAAATGCCTCCTCCGCAATGCCAGATGCACTGTATTCACCTCGCTCCAGTGAAAAAGTGTTTAATTCCCTGACTTTTTAAAACTTTCAGCTTTGTGGGAAAAGCCCTGCAATGGCTGCAAGTGGCTGTTGCACCATATAACTGATGCAGCACCACTGTGCATCCACCCCACTTTCAAAGCATCTAGGCAGCCCCCAGGATTGATCAAACTTCCTCTCTGCATTGACAAAAAGTCTTCCAGACTTCCTTCCACTGAATTAATGCATCTTCTAATTTATTTATTTATTTATTCCATTTATAACCCACCTTTTTTCCTCCAAGGAACCCAAGGCAGCATACATAATCCTCCTCTCCATTTTATCCTCACAACATCAACCCTGTGAGGTAGGTTGGGCTGAGAGTCTGTGACTGGCCCAAAGTCACCCAGTGAGCCTGCTTGGCCCAGTGGGGACTAGAACCCAGATCTCTTGACTCCCAGTCCAACACTTTAACCACTACATCACACTGGCTCTCTTCTAAGGCAATGTTTTTTGGCATGTTTGGGGTGGGTGGGTAGACGTCTAGAAATATTTGAGGGGGGAAAGCAAATGGTGTGGCACATTCCATGGAAAAGTTGCCAGTGGCAGAAAATGATCTCTGCCCTGGGGTAAAAAACTGACTTCCCCAATTCTACCTTAATTCTGTCTACAACCCCAAACAGAAAAGACAAAGGGTTTGTTTTGTTTGTTGGCTTTCCTCGAGGGGCATTTTGCACCTAGAGCACTAAAAGTGCCTCTGAAGCTGTCCCATGGAATTGGGCTTTGTATGTGTGGATCTTGTTTGTGCATGGTCGAAAGCGGGAAGAGACTGACTTTAAATAAAAAAGAGCTCCTCGTGAACATAGGATTGATAGACCTCTAAGGGTCCCTCTAAGGACCATATCTCTCTTGATATGAAGACTCCCTTGGTTGCAGAGAAGAATGGCCTAGGAGTTGCTAAACAGTGTCTGGAGCAGCAGGAAGCTGGGAGCCCTGGGGCATCCAAAAGTGGGAAGCTGGTATTCTGCATCTTTCTGCTACAGCCACGGGAAAGGATGGCTCTGGTTTGCAACACTAGATGGCAGAGGTGGGATCTTTTCTGCTCTGAGCGCTGTCCTATAAGGCATTGCTTGTTTAAGTACAGTCGCATTTAGTTGGAGCTGCAGGAGAGAGGGAGAGAGAGAGAGGGGGAGAGAGAGAGTGAGTGAGAGAGAGAAGGAGATTTTCTCAGGCTGAGACGAACATCCTAGCTGCCCCCCTCCCCTTCTCCCAATTATCTGAAGGCGAGAGTGGAGGGCGATTCAGGAATCTGGCCATCCCAGGTCAGCTTCTTTTTCACTGGATTGTCAAAGCTCGTAGAACAGTGACGGGGGAGACCGGAGGGAGAGAAAAAGGATCGCATCGGTAAAAAGAAAATAAAAGAGAGAGAAGGGGAAGAGGAAGAGGAAGAAGACGAAGAAGAGGACGAGGTGGCTGATTGACTGAGGCAGAAACATGAGGACCTACTGGCTGCACAGTATCTGGGTGCTGGGATTGTTCTTGTCGCTCTTCTCCTTGCAAGGTAAGTGGCGATTTGTCTCCTTCTCTTTTGATGTGGGGATGATGGAGAGAGACAGAGGACGGGCTGTCGGCGTGGAGCCATGCCTGCTTGCCTGCCTGCCTGCCTGCCTGCCTGCTCCACTTGGTGTTCCAGCCCTTTTGGAAATGGGAGCCCAGGAGAAGATGGTCTGCTGGTGGCTGCCTCGGTTAGAGGGCACCGCGTGTGCCTGCCTCCTTGCTTCTGTATATACTTTGCAAGGGAGGGGGGAGGAGGGGGAAGAGGATTTGCGAAGGGAGGGAGTCCGGGGGAGGTGTGCACCTCTGGACCACCTTTCCTCACATCCCGTGTCACTTGGCGGTCCTTGACATGCCAGCACCCAATGCTTCTGTTATCCCTCACCTTCCAGCGCATCTTTTTATTTGCATGGAAAAGCAACGGACTCGGGAACCCCGTCGAGGCGAAGTTTCGTACAGAGGGATTGAAATGTCTTTTTTTTTCCCAAAAAAGAGAGAGAGGGAAAGAAAACAAAAAACCAAAGACCTCTGGGGCTCATGGGATGAAATGGCAATGGAAGACGGAGCTGCTTTGGCTATTGATTAAGGGGAAGAGGGAGCTGCGTGCCAGCTCCTGTGCTTCTACAGTTGTGGTACATGGATACAGAAGGTTGAGTCCCAAATGGTTACAGGTTCCCATTTTGCAAACGTCTCGTGTATGGGTTAAGATGGATGGGACTGGTGTTGTGGATGCTGCAAACTCACATACAAACTCTTCCCCCTCCTTTCCTCTACCCCACCTCAGGTTTGTGTATTTATGTACAACCACACTATGGTTCACATACATGACCACAGCCATTCTTACATATGCTCATGGATAATGTACTCTACGTGTACACACTCCTTGGTGTACACCCAGGTATTGACACTTCCACTTTCCCGTAACGTACGATCCCTCCACGGTATGTCTCACATGCCTGCATCTCTTATGTACACTTTCTTTCTTTCATATACTCATACATAGTTCCTTTCCCCCTCACACACAATACAGTTGATTCTATAAACACACACACACACACACACACACACACACAGAGAGAGAGTTTGTGTTGCATGCACATATTTTGCTATAAATTGTTGTATTTAAAGTTCCCTGCCTCGATCCACAGAGAGAGAGGAGGGTAGGAAATAATAATAATAATAATTAATAATAATAAATCCATCCTAGCTTTTTTTGCCACTAAGCATCTCCCTCTCTCTCTTTCCCCCCTCTCCCCCCCCATTTCCGTAGCGTCTGCCACAGTACCCTCTCTTCTGATACCATAACAGAACCACACACACACACACACACACACACACACTCTTAGGACATAGCTGCTCCTTTCCCCGAGCTGACACTCTCATGGTTGTGGCACATGCTATGCAGGCTACCCATTAAGACTGTAGCCCCCTTCCGATGCACCCTGGCAGCATGAGTGCTCTTGCTTGCATGTAGATAGACACATCTCCTCCATCCCTGAGAACATGCATCTCCATCCCTTACCTAGCTGCTTATCTGGTGCACTTTCTCTCAACCTCCATGCTGTATTATTGCATACAAACACACAGTCTAAGGAGTATACATTTTCTCCCTGGGGGAAAAAAGAAAAGAAAAACCGTGCTCTCTCTCGAAGCAAGCACCATCTTCCACTCTCCCCCTTTTTTGTGTGTCCATTTTTGCTGGGCAAGTAACCGCCTCCCCCCCCCCCCCGCCTCCAGCCAGTGCTCCCACACAACTCCACTGTCAGTCGAATTTATAGCCCTTTGAACAGTAACATTCAGTGGTTCAGTGTGAGCTTCCCTCGCCTCTGGCGCAGACCCATTGAGAATAACGCACACTGGCAAACCGCAGGCTCCCAAAGCTTCCTCTTTCCTTTCACCGCTGCCTATTTCCCAGCCGAAAAGCTACGATACAGTGCTTCCCATTGACAAGCTGCAGAGAGCTGCGATTGGAGGATTCCGGCATTGCACTGTTCCGAGACACTTTAACTATTTGCAGTGTCGCTGGCCCTTTGGCTCCGGCTGCCTCGAGCCAGGGGGGAGAGAGCTGGGGGGATTGCTCTAGTTTCCCCTTCTGTCTCAGCTGTAGAGGCGGCAACTCTAGAAGGCTGTCAGCCCCACCTTTCCCCGGAACCTCAACACATCTTCAGAAGGAAATGATAGGGTGTTTCGGGTTGGGTTTGTTTTTGGAGGGGAAGGAGAGTACCGAGTCACAATTTCTGGAGCGCCTGTATGCAATCTGGGGGGCAATTGGGAGGGAGTGCAGGAGTTGCTGCAAGGGTTTTGATAGAAGTTAACCCAAACTCGAATCCCATTGCCTTTTATTATATTAATCCCTTCTCTCCCTCAATCTCCCAGGAACTAGGACGCCCCCTTCATGTCTTTGCAAAATGGGGATTTGGGGGGCAGCTATTGGGAAGGAAGCTGCAAAGCATAAATGAAGGAGGTCCCTGTAACTCCTGAAGCCTTGGCTGTTTAAGGCTTTCATTCTAGCATGTTGTAGCCAGCCCTTTTTAAAGGAATCCCCTAGTGCAACATGGCTGTTTCCTTCTGCCTTTCAGCATCCTTTGCCAGAAAAGCTAGGCAATGGGGCATGTCTTGTTACTTTGGTCCCAAGCCGTGTGTGTGTGTGTGTGTGTGTGTAGATTTCTGTCCTCAGTGTGCTGGGATTAGAGATGCATGTTTGGGTTGTTCAGGGGTGGGTGTCTTAACTGTACCTGCCTGTTGCTTTCAGATTCCAACAGAGAGGGCTTAGGTTTGTGGGCACAGCCAAGATTTTGCTGAAGGGAAGGCAGCCAAGGAGAGAGAGAGAGAATGAGAGCTTGGATTCCAGGATGTTAAATCAGTGATACAGGCTTAAGGTCCTCTGCTGCCTTGGCAAGGAGAAAGCCATGGTTGCCATGTCTTTGTTGTCATGATAGGCAGTGAGCTTCTCAATATGGCTTGGCGTGCCTTCACATTGTTCTTCACTTTATCTGTTCTGAAAAACTGGTACCTTGGACAAGGCTTCAACTTCTTCTTATGGTGTATTGACTGCTGTTCGCTTCCAGGCTGGAACTTCTTCTTTTTTGTCTCTTGGGGTTGGGGTTGGGGCGGGGTGGGGGGGTGGGGGCAATAAGCCAGAGATCTCTCTTCCTTAGGCTGGTAGACCTCTGCCCAGATAATAGATGCTTGCAAGCAAAATCCCTCCCAGCGTGGATTGGCTCTGCTTACCTTTCTTATCAAAACGGCACAGCTTCCATGAACCTCATTGCCTGGTTTGGCTTGGAGTCTTGATATTTGGCTCCTTTGGTCACCAGAAGATCTGCATGCAGTTGTCTTGCCAAGTCCTGCTTATTTCGGCTATTCTTTTGTTGGCTATGGGATGAGAGTACTTTGGAAATGGAAGCATATAACTGTGAGCTGTGGGAGGCAACCAGAGCTCATGGTTTTATATCTTGTGCATGTCATACATGGTAGGTAGCTTTGGAATGATTGTGTACATTGGAATTTGGGATGGTAAATGCCAAGGTATCTTTTGCTTTATAGATGATCTGTGCCTCAATGGTATTGATGCAATGGTATATTTCATATTCATGTGATGGTGTGTGTGTGTGTGTGTGTGGTCCATTGGGCATATATCATGGAAAAGTACACAGTGTACACAACTGTGCACGTGATGCTGACTGTGTGTTTTGTGAACTCCCTGTATATCATCAGCTGAGAAGACAGTGCAGCCCACCATTGCTTCTTTGGATATACTTCTCCTTTTTGTAGTTTTCAGGTGCTGTCTTGGCTAATGAGATCAGGGAGCTCACCTCAGGCTGGGAAGACTGATGAGACAGTGTCTCCCTTTATTGCCTTCTGTTCTCTTAAGTGATGGAGATGTTCAAAGGCCTAGGTCAAGCCAAGTTTACTTACAAGCTCAAGAGAAGGGAAAAAGACAGAATTGGCTTTATACTTTAATCTTAAAACCCGAGAGCTTTGGAATCCAAATGGACTGGGCCTTCACTCCAAAGCCTTCAGATTCAATATATCACCCAAATAATAATCACTTTCCCAAGTCACAAAGCTCCTTTTTCAGCCCTTTAAACCATTTTTATTTCAAATATGATCCTTCCACTTGTCCTGTCAAACTCCTACACTCTGTTCTGGGACAGATATTAGCAAGGGACCTTTTAGACCACGTGGCTGAGATCAAGCTACCAAAGTAAACATGGACACAATCCGCCAGGAAGTGATTCTCTGTCACTCATTCCAATGGGCCTTGCAAAAAAAGAAGGTGGCTGTCCTAAATGATTATGCTCCTTAAACGGCATACTGGCTACAGGCATGATCTGATGACACATTATGCAGCAATGCTGGGGAAACTAAACATACCTGGGTCTAGTCAGTGCCTAGATGGAACAGTTCCTAGGATTCCTACTTGAGTCCCATCAAGCAAGAAGAGCAGATATAAGGGCAATCGTAGGAACCTAGAAACCTAGGAAGCTGCTGAGTCAGAGCATTTGACCATCTAGCTCAGTATTGTTGATACTGACTGCCCACGGCTCCCCAGGGTTTCAGACAGGAATTTTCCCAGCCTTACCTGGAGATGTTGGGGGGTTGAATCTGGGACCTTCTGTATGCAAATTAGATGCTCTACCACTGAAGGCAGAAAGTTCTATTTACTTCTACTACTTAATTCTATTTAGTATCAGTTATATGCTAAATCCTAGCCATGATACATTTCTTGACCAGTGTGCATTACAGTCTACATTAACTCAATAAGACATGGGTGCTAGAAGAAATTGGTTATTAACAAAAATGGACTGAGGATGGAGCACTGGAGGTACCAAGCCTAAGTGCTTGAAGCCTTGCTGGAGGTGCCAATCAAGGGTCGGGTTGGGCAGAATATTAATGTGAAGGTAGGGAGTACTTGCGAAAGACACTACAGGAGCAGGAATGGATTCTAAGGAGAAAGATGAAAGGGAGAGGGAAGTGGTTTGATGCCTATTCAGGGAAGTCTGATGCTGCTCACTATGCATGAAATACAGAAGGCCTAGCAATCAGAGTAGGGAGTTGAGCAAAAAGAGCTTTAAAAACTCCTAATGACATTTCCCTTTATTTCACTGCTCTAAGTTCTATGATGATGCATGACTATATTGACTAATGCCCTAGGTTTAATGACCGGCAACTTCAAAATGCAGGAAAGGAGAAGCTTTTTATGCACAGAATTTAAAAGACTCATTTCTGCTAACAGCCAATTCTCATGATACTTTCTGCATCTGGTGGCCATACCTTATTTACTTTTTCCTAGTCACTGTGTGCAAGCTTTTAGCTAGACTATTATTGGCTAAACCATTTGAGTTTGCTTGTGTGAATACCGTCACTGCATGCAGAATTTGACACAGCTCAGTTCTTCAGGGGTAGCATATTGAGTGGTTGTGTGATGACATATGGGAGATGGTTCTGTGTGGACTCCTGCATAGGACACCAGCTTTTGCACAGCTGGCTCAACACATGGAAAATGGAGTGGGTCCTGATGAAAACCTCAGTGGCCATCTGCAAAAGGTGGGTCATGAGAATTGACCGAAAGGCTATGTGCAGAGGACAACTCCTGCAGTGGCTGATTGAGTGCAGGAAAAGACACTTGGAACAAAAGTCGTTGTACCTGTAGTTTTGGACTATGCCACCTGTTCTGGTTCTTCTTGCCTTTGGTCAGCCCTTTGGACTGCAAACAGTTCCGACATTACAATTGCTGTGGGGAGACTGATGTAAAACTGGTGTATCCTGGTGGGGTGGACATAATGTGAGGACATCTTTCTCTCTCTCTCTCTCTCTCTCACACACACACACACACACACACACACACAGAGAGAGAGAGAGAGAGAGAGAGAGAGAGAGAGAGAGAGAGAGAGAACATACATGTATCTAAACAACTTTGGACAATGCTACCTGAGCAGGAATGGGCAAACTCCCTGCATCTGCTTCGCAGATTGCTTGCCAGACCCCTGCCACTTGCTTGGCTCTGGTGGGTGGTCCGTGGGCACTCGAAGAAAGTTCACAGCATCCCACTGTTCCTCAAGCTGCCATTTTGCACAAAAATAGGTCATTTATGTCTGTAATTTTGTGTAAAACATACTGTTGCATAAATCATTTTGCACAGAATAGTGATTTCTATTAATAGCGTATGTGCAGTTTTGCACAAAATGGCAGCTCGCAGAATAGCAGGGAACTGTGAGGTCGACCAACTTGGTGTGTGCCGAGTCGGGCAAGCTCTAGGATCCATGAACAGGTGTCCTGGGGGCTGAGCTGGCAAAAAGTCAACAAGCTCAAGATGTCAAACCAGATTCCTCCAACATCCTTACCTGAAAGACCATATTCTTCGATATGATCATGTCCAGTTCATAACATCTTCTGGAGAGGTCCTTCTTTTGAGATTGCCAACTTCAGAGGCATTTGGTGGTGACCAAGACAGGGCCTTTTTGGTGGCCATTCCCAGACTGTAGAAGTCCCTCCCAAGGCAAGCTAGGTTCTCTCCATCTCTGCTGTTCTTTTGCCATCAGGAAAATACCACTTTATTCAAGAAGTCCTTTTGGCTTATAAGTGTGTCTGTCAGATAGGGTGCTGTTTTAATTCTTTATTTTTTTTATTTCCCCCTCCCTTTAAGTATTATGCTTTTATTGTATTTTAATGTGCTGTTTTAATCAACTTTAATCATGTAAGCTTCCTTCATGAAACCCTTCCTTTCTTTTTTGGAAGAAAGGAAGGGTTTAAATCAAATAGATAAATATCTAGAAAACCTGCTTCATTCACTGGTGTTTCCCACAGTAATCATGAGCTGTGAAGGTGTTTTATGGATTTGTGGGTATTCCTTGTACTAAATTATTGCATTGCACACTTGGAAAAACATACAATTGTTTTTATGCTTTTTATGTTTTTAAACTTTGTATATTTGTTTTTAATGTTTACTGTTTTTTACTTTTGTAAACCGCCCAGAGAGCTTCAGCTATGGGGCAGTATATTAATGCAATAAATAAATACTATACAAGACCATTGTAAGACAGTGGTTTTCAAGCTGTGGGGAAGGCCATTTGGTGGGAGGAGATTCCTAGAGGTGAGATATGAAGTTCAAGGGATGGATAAGACAGTCGTTCTGAAGCAGATGATACCTATCACACCAGCCAGGTCCAGGATAGACCAAATGCCTACAGCAGTGGACTCTCACTGATTCTCATGGCCCAGGACTCTGCCCCTTTTTAGTAAAAGGAAAGTTCCAAAATCTCTCACATGATATAGTGAAGGCCACCAATTCATATGGCTTGGATGGAGGATTAGACAGATTAAATGAGGATATGGCTGTCAATAGCTAAAAGTCATGATTGCTATATATTGCCTCTGGTATATTGTCAGAGGCACTATGCTTCTGCATATCTGACCTTGTGGAAGGTGAGCAGCAGGGTGCAATTACCCTCATGTTCTGTTGTGGGCTTCCTGGCAGCATCTAATTGGCCACTATGTAAACAGAATACTGGACTGATCTGGCATGAACTTCTTTATGTTGCTATGAGTCTTAGGACATGTCTAGACCTCCTGGTGTTCTGGGAGAGAGGGGGGGATCTTGTGGTATTCTGATCATGAGATCCTCCCCTTTGAACAGATGGCACACGCGACATCTTGGGAGGAACAAGGGATGTTGCGGTGGCCATTTGTTTTTGTTTTTAAAGAGCTGGAGCGCATGAGCTCTCCAGCGAAAATAAAAAGGCAAAAAAGCCCCCAAAACTGCTCCTGCTCCCCACCCCTGATGGGCACGGTTCCCAGTTCCTCACATTTACTCATGAGGAGCCAGGATGAAACCGGGACAGCCGCCCACACCTCCCATGGTCTTGGGACGATCCTAAGACTGTGGGGAGAATCGGGATAAAAGTGGTGCTGGTTACCCGGGGAAATGGAGGGATCATCCCTCCCTGCTCCTGGGATCCCCTGTGCATCATGTGGACACACAGGGATGATCCTGGGCCAATTCCCATGATAAGGCATCATCTAGACATGTCCTCAGTGGAAATGTTCACACAAATGGATACGAACCTGATATGGGATGGAATGAAAGAACTGAGGACTGGAAAAATTAGGAACCCGAATTGAAATATTCATCCATCCTTACCCAAATGTGTGGGATGGCTGTGAATACTCAGTGGCAAATGAAAAACTCTGATGTTTATTTCTTATTTCTTTTTATCTGATGTGTTTTAATTGATGTGGTTATGTTTCAATTATCTAAAATTGTATTTGTATTTTATTATGCTTAGCCACCTTTTTAATGGAAAGGTTGGGTGGTGATGATGATGATGATGATGATGATGATGATGATGATGATGATGATGATATAATACTCTGATGGGCCTTTCAACTTTATTGTCACTACATGTGCCCTATAGGCAACTCCTTCCATTTGTAATACATTTCAGAGCTTAACCCTTCTGAGTCCCCCAGGTAAAACAGGATCCCTGGGCATGACAGTTGAATCTCAGACTTGATTCGCACATGCATAGATATGATTCAGAGACTTGGTGAATGCAGTTAAGTGTAGAGACTACAGCCCTTTCTACACCTAAGAGTTATCCCAGGAAAATGGAGGGGTCATCCCTGCCAGCTCCTGGGATCCCCTGTGTGGCATTTGGATGCACAGGGATGATCCCGGGACAATCCTGGGATATGGAGCTGGTGTAGACATGTCCAAGAATGCTTTTTTTACTTTCATTTTTTGAAAGCATTGTTATTTGAAGCAATTTGAAAGCCCTCTCTATGCTCTTATGCTGACCTTCAAGACCATTTCAGGCTTGGAGTGTTGCATATGCAATGTGAACTCAACACACCATTATTAATAAGCACTACATAAGTACTAGATGACTAAGGACTAGAACTGATGGGTGGAAATTAAAAAGGAAGCAGGTTTGAGCTAAATATTAGGAGAAACTGTTTGACAGAGCTGGTCAGGTCAGAGCTGTTTGACAGTGGAACAAACTGTTGCAGGAGGTGGTAGGCTCTACACTGGAGATATTTAATCAGTGGGGGGTGGCCATCAGTGATCCGGCAGCGGTATCATGGACTGCAGTTCCTGCATTGAGCAGCGGAGGTAGAGTAGATGATCTCCAAGGTCCCACCCAATTCCAAAAGTCTATGCTTTTAAGGCGACTGCATCATTTTCCCTACTTCACTTATATGACATACAAGCAAAATGTCCAAAGGATCCTCTTCCCAAACTAGTAAATAACACAAATAGGCAGGTAGCTACTAAAAATCAAGGGTGGTGGTTTTATGTGTGAGGGGAAATCAGGAGACTGATCACCGGTTGTTGTTAGGAAATCCTCCTATGTACTTTTTCTTGTGAACATAACCTGGAAGGAAGAGGCAAGGTGTGTGCTTGGGTGAACTAGGGCCACGAGAAGAAAGAAGGCAAACTCCATGTTAGACATGATTAGGAAAGGAATTGAGAATAAACCTGCCAGTATCATATTGGCATTATACAAATCTATGGTGCCACCACACTTAGAATACTGTATACAGTTCTGGCCACCACACCTAAAAAGGGATATTATAGAGCTGGAAAAAGTGCAGAAAAGGGCAACTACAATGATCAAGGGGCTGGAGCATCTCCCCTATGAGGGAAGGTTATAACAGCTGGGATTGTTTAGCTTGGAAAAAAAGGAGAGTAAGGGGAGACATGATACAAAATTATGTTTGGTGTAGAAACCGTTGATAGGGAGATATAATATTAGAAATCCGGGGTCATCCCATGGAGCTGATTGGTGGGAGATTCAGGACAGATAAAAGGAAGGACTTCTTCGCACAGCGCGTAGTTAAACCATGGAATTCACTACCACAAGATGTTGTGATGGCCACTGATTTGGATGGCTTTAAAAGGGGGTTGGATAAATTCCTGATGGTTACGTACTACCTCCAGTATTTGAGGCAGTAAGTCTATATGCACCCATTGCTGGGGAAAATGGGTAAGAGGGTGCTGTTGCACCATGTCCTGCTTTGTTGGTCCCTGGCTGACAGCTGGTTGGCCACTGTGTGAACTGAGTGCTGGAATAGATGGACCCTCTGTCTGATCCAGCATGACCCTTCTTATGTTGTTAAGATATTAATTCACACCAAAGATCTGTAGCAACACCTAACCACTGTTCAGGAGTCCATCGAGGCTGGGGTGGCTGCCTTTCCTCTCTTTGCTGCTTGTTTCTGAGTGAGCCATCTCTCCCCAAGCACAAGTGAAATGATGGCTTAATTGTTTCTGTTCCTGCACTGCTGGGCCAATTATGACCAACCTATTTAAACCAGTACTACACTCCATCCAATTTCTCCCCTTGGATCAATGCACAGAAGGTGGCAAAATCTGCTCGCTCTGCTGACTTGTTGAAAAGGGAGGGAAATCTACTCAGGCTTACTAGGTGACCAGTAACAACTTCACTGAATCCTTAAACATGGGAGGCTGGATGCTGACCAAATGAGAAGAGGACTCCAGGGAAGGTGGGGTGTCTGTACATAAACCAAGGCTCTGCCCCTGCTTGTATGCTAACACTACATGTATCCACACATCCCGCACTGTGCCTGGCTCCTTTATGAGCAGCTGCAATGCCTCCTCCCACCCCACCTTATAGGGGCTGGGGAGATGGGCAGGTGATAGAAGTAACACCTGGATGTCCAAACTCTTGTAAACAATAGGGAGATGAATTGGGATGTGGGGAGGTCATAAAAAGTTGCATCCAAGTGCAGATTTCTGTCTGCACCCTATAACTCTGAATGGAATGAACAATCTGGTGCACATCCAGCTCTGCATTTGCATCCAAATCTAACAAATACATCTATACCAGCCCACTGCTATTGTCCACATCACTTTAACTAAGACTTTGGGTTGGGTGGGTAGCCTCTGTGTCATGCTCAAAAAGGATTTCGGGGAGGAAAGCAAGAATATCTGAAGTAAGGATGGGTGAATATGTCAGTTTTGGTTTTAAAATCTCAAGTTCATTCTCTCCCAGACATGAACTTTGTGAATTTTGGCAAATCGTTATCAAATATGAAATAAAACAGAATTCTCACTCATGTATACCAGCCAAATTCAATACGTACAGGTATTCCAAGCATGTAGAGGATTGTGATATACCTGCCTGCTGTTTAGCTGTTAAAGATGAGCAGCCTAAATTCAACATTAACATGGTTGAACACACAAGGATTCAAACCCAGACTTTTAAAAGTTAAACACTCAAAACCCTGGTTGTGGTTGAATGGATCTGTCAGTTTTGGTTTCTCCCACTTTCATTTTTTTAAAAAGAAAAGAAATCTTAACAGGGAGAGAGACACTAGTTAGAATATCTTATTACATTCTTTGTGTTCTGACTGCTAGACAATGTGGGCTTCTTCCTGGTTTTAGAGCATGGACTCAACTTTCTTCTACAGATATAGTTAGTTTATTTGAACATTAGGGACGTGATCTTGCAAGGGAAGTAATTCACCATGTCCAGGTTTGAAGAATACAAAGAATGTTAAACAATAAACACAATGTATATACATTTTGAACCTATCTGTTCTTCCTCAGGGAACTCTAGAAGCCTAGGACACAACCTTGCAGTTATACACAATCAAAGGTGTTTCAGCACAAAATATATACTCGAGAATCAACATCTACCATTAACCTAAATTTATACCTCATATATCCACAGCTTAGAAAATAAAATGGTTATAACTTACTGGCAGAATTGAAAGAAAATAATCATACAGTTATATAACTAGTTCCAAAAGCAGAACAGCCATTAAGCATAAAAAAACCTATTGGACAACACACACACACACACACACACACACACACACACACACACTTCCACCTCAAAACAAACCCATGACAGCTTCTTTTCTAGCCTACATTAGTGCTTTAAAGTATAGTTCTTGGACAGCCCAGAGTGCACTTCATATAAAAAACAGCGAGTGGTTTTCTACCAATAATAGCTCAAAACACATTTGGATTAAAGAGAGGAAGAAGATTGATAATCTTTGTAGTCCTGTTACTGGATTTTAAAAGACCTTGGCAGGTAGTGATGACCACCAATTTGGATGGCTTTAAAAGGGGGTTAGATAAGTTCCTGGAGGCAAAGGCTATCAATGGCTACTAGCCCTGATGGTTGTGTGCTATCTTCAGCATTCAAGGCAGTAAGCCTGTGTACACCAGTTGCTGGGGAACATGGGTGGGAGGGTGCTGTTGCACCATGTCCTGCTTGTTCATCCCTGGCCAATGGCTGGTTGGCCACTGTGTGAACAGAGTGCTGGACTAGATGGACCCTTGGTCTGATCCAGCATGGCCCTTCTTATGTTCTTATGATCTACACCACTGCTTTATAATGGTATTGAAGAACACTGACAATTGTTGGGGCCCATGACACATTCCACACGCCGTTTTCAGAGTGTTATATCCTGCTTGGTATAGATCTTGCCCTTGTTTTCCTATTGGGCCAGAAATTATTTGTCGATACCTCTGTTAATTTGCAGGATTTGAACATGTCAAGAATGTTAGTGAATGTAAAAACGTTCAGATGCACATAAGGTGAACATGCAAACATGTGATGTCTGAGCTCATTGATGTTCTCTAAATTCTTCCTCAAAGTTGTTTTTCCCTGTTTGCATTCCCAAATGTAAACATATTTCCTTTTTTTAAAAAAAATGGGAAGAAAGCACATTTTTACTGGGGGAAATGTACAGTTTTCCTAATCAAAAATATGCATTTCCCCCATAGGCTAAAGCCTGGAAATTTCAATTTTTGGGAAGAAGCATGCAAATGTGTACTTGTGTATGTGTACATTTGGGCTAACATGGATTTGTGCAATTGCTCATTTTGGAATGCAAATACAAGTTCAGTATATTGTGAAAATTTGCTGAGAATTGTCTTCCTGCATTCGGGGTTGCAATTATGTTTGCATGATTTGTGAACAAGAATGAAATTCTCTTACAGCCATAGTATAAGAATGGATGGATAGGTAGATAGATGATAGAGAGATGTGTGCAGTGCACTCTGTGATGTTGCTTACAGGTTTGTCTTTTGGTACAAAGCTGCACCAGCAAAGGAAGTGACTCTAACCTCTTGTATGTACAACAGAGGGAGGATTATGAACATTATGGCCTTAGCTAGACCTAAGGTTTATCCTGGGGTCATCCCTGTTCATGTAAATGACACACAGGATATCCTGGGAGCAGGCATGGATGACCCCGGGGCTATCCTGGAATAAAACTTAGGCCTAGCTAATGCCTTAGTCTAGGCATAAGATGGAAGATGGATTCATGTTGAAGTGGTTGCCTCTGTTTCTGTAGCCAAAGATTAGGTCACTTCATGTGTTCATAAATGGCCTAGAGGAACCTTGACCAAGAATGTGTTTTGGAGCCATTGGCAGGATCTAGGCCTTAGCTAGACCTAAGGTTTATCGGATCGTCCCAGGGTCATCCCTGTTCATGTAAATGACACACAGGGGATCCCGGGAGCATGCAGGGATGAGCCCGGGACAATCCCGAGGTAAACCTTAGGTTTAACTAAGACCCTACACTACTGCTTTAAAACTGTTTATAATAATAGTGACAACTGTTGAGGCCCAAGACACACTCCCTATACAGTCTTCAAAATGTTTTCAAAGTGTTATATCCTGCTTAAGTGTAGAACTGGCCACTGTATAAAAGACCACTTTAAAAAAACAAAAAAAACAATCAAACTAGACTGCAATCCTATACCTACTTACCTAGGAGTAAGTCTCATTGAAAAACATGACTTACTTCTGAGTAGACATGCATAGGATTGCACTGTTAGACCATTACTTTGCTGTTTACCTCTTTGCCTCCTGCAAACTATATTTCCTTAGGCTAATGGGAATCTACCTCATTCAATGAGCCCTAATTATGAGATATACATGGGATAAAATTACATGTGGAGGTTTGGGGGCTTTCAATGTGGGGTAGGCTAGTATCGTACTTTGCAGTCCTCTGTTTGTAGGTGTATTGTCATTTCAATTCAATTTCAATTCCTCTAGTTGAAGATCTCCTCTAGTTCAAGTCTGGATCAAAGATAAAGAGACCTAGGGAGGGTAGGCCACCAAGGGCTTTGAAGTTACCCATCAACTTTTAGCACCTGGACAGCAGACTGAGCAGACAGACAGGGCACTTCGTCAGTCATTCTCTATTAAAATGCAATACTAATTAGTTTTGGTGCAACTAATTGGTATATGCAGATTTCATGTTTGCCCTGTTTTTGTGTAATGTATTTTCTTCCTTTCTTCCTTCCTTTTGGAAGAAACAACAGCAGCCAGTCTGTTGTAATGGCCTGCACAAACTATGTGCATTCAGTGGACCATCTGCCATTTGCATGGATACATGGATTACTCTGTATGCGTGTGTGATCAGGCATCCTGGAGTTCCCAGTAGCACAGTGGTAATCATTAGTGCTGTGCCGAAATTTTCTTTCATGAAAATCTTGACCATTCTCATTCAATCTGATAGAAAAGAAATTGTTCCCAAAAATAAATTCAAAGGAGAAGAAATTTCAGAGAAATTCTCATGGGCTTGGTTCAGGGTTCTTGTGCTTACCCTACTTATGAGATGACTGAGGAGTGCGTGTGAATATCCTGTCTTTCATTGTACTGACAAGCTGTTGCCTCCTTGGCTTCCCACACTACCCACCCAGGGCAAGACATCATATATTTATTCCTCCCGTAGGACCTTTTCAGATCAGGAAGGGCAGGCAGCCTGGAAGACTGTAGAGCAATGTTGAGATGTGTGATAGAAAGAAAAATATAAACAGTACACTCAGCCACTTCACAGTGATTAGTTAAGGTCAAAAATGCCACCAACACACATTCAAAATAAATTATAAAATGCCCTGAGAATTTTTATTTATTTATTAGAACATTTGTATCCAGCCCTATGTCACTGGGATCTCAAGGCGGAATACAGATAAAATCAGAACAACACACAGCTAAAATAGTGTTATTATTATTTTTAGCAAATTAAAACCATCAGAAACTTTTTAAAAGAAATAAAATCAAAAACAATTAAAACTATGTGTGACCATAGAGAATTTAGCCCTCAAAGGCTTTGATAAAGAGACATGTTTTAACTTGGCGCTGAAATGAATGTTAGTGCCAGTCGGGCCTCCAAGGGGAGGGCATTCCACAGTCAGGGTGCCACAACAGAGAAAGCCCTCTCCCATGTCCCACCATAACATATGTCTCGCGTTGGTGGGATGCAGAGGACAGCTCCTCCAGAATGAGGCAGAAAAATGGAAGCTCCTTTCATAGAGAAAGAAAAATATCAGGAAATTCCTGAGGTTTTTTCCCTCTCTTACTCCCTAGAAATAAAAGGACATTTTTCAGAATTTTCTCCAAATTTTCTTCACCATTATTTTTTGTGGTGGCTGCATTCTCTCTCCTCAATGCCCTGGAGGGATGCTAGATATATGGGGCACTGTGGAGGATGCAAAATGGGGGCCAGACGTCCAACACAGTTGATGTTGTTGCCACCTGCAGTGGCAGTACAAAAGAAAAGAAATCTCAGGAGAAAGAAAGAAGCTTTCTGTGAGAAATTGTTGGAGAATTTATCTCCCCGCCCGAGAAATTCAGTGAAATCCCCCCCCCAATTTCTCTACCCACAATAGGGTGGAGGATTTTTGAGAGACCACTTGTGAACAGCTCTAGTAATCATGTAGACATGAGGCATTCATTTGACTGAACCAGGTCATGTTTAGGATTGCCCCTTAACATGCAGGCTTACTCACCTCGCTCAGATCATGCAATGGGACAATTGTCTCTGAATCTGATTTGGATCTAAGATTTTGATTTGGATCTAAACTGACACTCTGAACAAGGGCTGGCCTGTCTTTTTTTATTTTTAGAGTGGTGGTTTTCTTTCTCAGAGGGAATGTGAGGTGAATCCATATGTGTGCTCCACATTTGTGACAGCTCTGGAAGTGCTTGAGAGTCTTTGTGTGTTTGTGCACTGGCTCTTGTACTCAGGAAAGCCGGAATTACCCTCTAGCTGGAGAACAAGCTGTTGTTGTTTACTATGTTTGGTGGAGGGCATTTCAATTCCAGAAAGATGTAAACAAAATTAGAGGGAATTCAGAGAAGAGCAACAAAAGCAATTGAGGGGCTGGAGGGACTAATTTATAAAGAAGGTTTAGAAACGACAAGCTCAGCTATGTAGGGCTTGGGTAAGAATCTGAGAAGACAAAAATGTAATAATAATCGGTGTGCATTGAACGGTGTGTTTGCACTGAGGAGAGAGATGTTTGCTTAGGGTAACCTACGAGGACAACCAGCAGCAACGGAATGAATTTTATTTTTCTGTTCAAGGAAAATATTGGATGGAACACATTATCTGATATTAAGGCACATCCTGGAATGTGGGTTTTCTCTCTCCCTCGCCTCCACTACCTTCAGTTTTCCTTTAGGACTGTGTGTAAGTCCCATCTCTTCTGATATTTGGAATTAAAACTAAACAAAAGCCCTGGAGAATAGATGCTGTACAGAAAAAAAAATCCTGCAAAAGCTCCCCACCCCCCACCCCTGAGAATGGTTTAGATGTCCTGTGTGGTTTTTATGCCATGTTAATTTTTGCATATTCACTGAACTGTTGCTAATCTTCATACTCTGGAAAAGAAACTGCGTTCTTGACTCTTGAGAGCCTTTCTCATGCTTGCTACTCATTATTCCTCTGGGTGAGAGATGCAGGAGCAAGGCTGAGGACACCCCTGGGAATGCCTTTCCTGTGAAGCAACTAAATTAAGCTCCTGTCTAAAACATTGAATATTTGTTCCTGTCCAGTCCTCTCTCATCTCACACTATTGCCCCGCTCGTGCTCTTCGCTCCTCTGATGCCATGTTTCTCACCTGCCCAAGGGTCTCTACTTCCCTTGCTCGGCTTCGTCCATTTTCTTCTGCTGCCCCTTATGCCTGGAACACTCTTCCAGAACATTTGAGAACTACAAGTTCAATCACAGCTTTTAAAGCTCAGCTAAAAACTTTTCTTTTTCCTAAAGCTTTTAAAACTCGATTTTGTTCTGACTTTATACTGTTAGTTTTACCCTACCCAGTGCCTGTTTGCTTTCTCTTCCCCTCCTTATTGTTTTATCATGGTTTTATTAGAATGTAAGCCTATGCGGCAGGGTCTCGCTATTTACTGTTTTACTCTGTACAGCACCATGTACATTGATGGTGCTATATAAATAAATAAATAATAATAATAAGATGCCATTGACTTTTAGGCCTTGTTCTCCCCAAGTCTCGGCTTTAGACTGCAGGTGGAGCTCACATGTCTTAATGTTCATCCCTATAAACAAACAAACAAACAAACAAACAAAAGCTAGATGTCAGGGTCAAGGGTTTCAGAGTGACTATCCTCTCTGATAAGCTAGTCTTCTATATTTCTGCCTAGCTTTCTTCTATACAGGGAATGAAGGGACACGATCTTGCTCATTACCTCAGGCAGCAATATGTCTTGGGCAGACCCTGGGAATTCAAATCTTTCTCTGGCACTAAGTGGAACACACAAATCCTTTATGAGCTGCAGATAGTCTTTTCCATTGCATGCACCAATGTCCTAACCCCCCACCCTCTACACACACACAGAGAGAGAGAGAGAGAGAGAGAGAGAGAATGATCCAACCTGGATTGTTCAGGTAGACTTGAAAGCTGGCTTGCTACTTTATGAGATTTCAGTCAGTCTTAACAAAGTCATTTTGCCCGTATTGTTTCTGGAGTCTTTCACAAGTGCACAAACCCTGGCTCTATGGTTGGCCTTATTATTAGGTAACCTTAATGGGAGTCAACAAAGGGCATGTCTATACCATGCCTATATCCCAGGATCATCCCGGGATCATCCCTGTGCATCCAAATGACGATCCCTCCATTTGCCTGGGATAATCCTTAGGTGTAGAAAGGGCCAAAGTCTCCCTTCCTAGTGCATTTGCTTCTATCATTCAGTATCTGAATAGGGTGAAGATAATATGATTTATAGGGATGTGCGCCGCTTCTAATCGGACCGGCAAATTAGAAGCGGAGCGGGGGGCTTTGCCTGCCCTTAAGGCGGAGGCGAAGAGGACTGGGGGGCTGGCGGAGCGTGGCGAAGAGGATCGAGGTGAAGGCGGATCCTTCGCCTCGATCTGGAGCTCCGCCGGAAAGGTAAGTGGGGTTTACCGGGCCCTGCCGCTGTCGCCCATGCGGTGACAGCGGCAGGGCCCGGTACACCCCCCCCGCCCTCCTCTCCCTTACCTGCCTCCGTCCGCGGTCTAAGCATCTTCAATTGAGCCCACCGCGGGCTCAATTGAAGACGCTGATGGACCGCGGACGGAGGCAGGTAAGGCCCCCCTCCCCCTTGGTCCCTTACCGGGCTCTGCCGCCGTCGCCGCACAGGCAGTGATGGCGGCAGGGCCCAGTAAACCTCCCACCCTCCTCTCCCGGCCTTACCTGGCACCACTCCCCTTCACTGCGGAGCTCCGATTCGGAGCCGGAGCTCCGCGGCGAAGAGGAGCGGAGTATGGGCGGAGCAGTGCGGAGCGGGCCGATCTGAAATTTTCGGATCGGCCCGCGGGGCGGAGCGGGGGGTCCGTGCACACCCCTAATGATTTATAGGACAAAGAGCCAGACAAATATAAGATTCCAGAGAAAGGATAAAGGGGACTAGTGAGACTGTTGAATCAGAGATTGGCAATAGGTCCTACGTAGATAGGTAGTAACAATATATTAAGAACATGTATTGTACTTACTAGGGAAAATCTGACTGTTAGATGTGGAAGTAATTGAAGTTGGCTTCTATTGAGTCCTATTTGTGGCAAAGATGGGAAGAGATGGGTGATATGAAACTCAGACATTGTCTAAGGTTAGTCCTATTTGCTTCAATGGTAGACTTCTGAGATACTTCAAACTAGACCCAAACTTTTGGGATCTCAAACTGGAGTGCACCCTGACCCCACTCCCCATGATGGTCCTGGATTCCCCCTGTCCTGGCTCCTTCCATCTGATGACCCCTGATACTCGTGGGGAGGAGAAAAGAAACTGGGATGGGCGGCCACACCATCCATGTCTCGGGACCATGGGAAAAACTGCCAAAAGAAGGGTATGGCAATATCCCGGGGAAATGGAGGGATGATCCTCCCTGCTCCTGAGATCCCTGTGTGTCATGTGGACACACACAGATGATCCCTGGACAATCCCCAGGATATTGCTTGGTGTAGACATGCCCTCACTTAGTCTAATCAATCCCATAGGATGGTTGAACTGAGAACTGTACATGTGCAATATAAGTGCTAGCCAACAGACCTATGGCCTTAGGGCAAAATACCTTCCATTTGGGGGGCATGGATACTGAAAATGTAGTAATGCCAAAACCAAAAATGTCTAGGCTTCGTAGGTATTTCTTACCTCCCTACCCCATTCCTTTCTCAGCAACTTTGATGCTTTCTTTCAATGGACCTGTTGAAGTGTAAGAGATAGGCAACTGAAATTCACCAAGATAATTGTAAAACTTTGTAAAGCTTTTAAGCATGGGAAATACCCTTGACTAAACCATATTTTTGTTTAAAGGACATGTCTTGGATTTTAGGAATAGAACAGATGTGTTTAGTTATTTTTGCTGTTACCAGTCAGCAAACAGATCAATTACAACACCTCCTAATTATTGTCCTAAAGGATTTGACTAATCCCATTCTTATCCATTCCAATCTTGCCTGCTTCACACTCTGATTTTGTATCAGCATAAGGAACAGCACTTTCCTTGGCCATGGGTGCAGTAGCAAAACCTCAGACTGATATAGAGCTCAACATATTTGTTTTCCTATTCATGGTAGGTTGCAAGAGGTAAGAGTAACTTAGCTGCTCAATTTAACTGCTGGCTGGGGCAGCCTGGGAGTTGTAGGATTTTTTTCCTGTCTAAATATGCATAGGTTTGCACCCTAAGTATCCTTTCTCTGGGTTGGCATGAAAAATATCAGAAGGACCTCCAGAGAGCAGGAAATCAAAAAGTCAATTCAGGAACGCAGATGTGAACAAAAATATCTCATCATTTGTAATCCAACGATGTGATTTTATACATGTTGAGCATTTATGTGGTGAGCAAAATAGGGGGAAAAGTTCCCAACCTAATAATCATCAGGAAGGTTTGGTTGGAAGATTCAATAACTTACAGCACTCAAGGGAACTTAGCAACATATATGAACACCTTTAACTTCCTGAGTGGTATGATGATTCACAGCACATCCACCACATTTTTTTGTAAACTATATTAATTTATCTACAATGATTAACTGTCTCCTAGTTCCATCTATATACACAATCAGTAATGCAGATTAGAGACCACATTTCACCCGCAAACATACATCGAAAGGATACAAAACAACCAACATGTTTATCACACTTTAATTACCATGATTGCAAGTTTAATAGTGTCTAAAGGGTATTAAGGCTGAACTAATCCATGCAAAGTGTCTAGAATTATGTGTCCATTTGTAAGTCCATCAACTGGCATTCGTTGCTTAGTGCAGGATTGAGATGCTGACTCAGGATCTCAGGCTAAATAAGGGCACAAATGCCCCAATTGTTCTGCCTTCTGAGATGGAACAGGAAGTGGCACTACGGCAGTGAGGAAGTAGGGAGGAAGGATGGTACAAGATGGGCAAAAAAGGCAACAGACACATGAGTACAAAGTGTTAGGTAGAGAAGACTTAAGGTGCCTACTGGAAAATGGGTCAAACACTGGATTTTGTGCTATACCTATCTATCTTTTGCAATTTGGCTTTGAAGAGCTCCATAACTTCCAAGAACCTTCAATGAAATACCTTCACTCTGTCCATCCTTTCTTGTATAGAAGCTCATTCACAGACACTTGATGTCATCTCACCTCCAGCAAGGACTTTGACAAAGTCCTCTAGATAAAGACTGATGATTACAAAACTACCCCAGAAGCCATTTGTTAAAAGTCTGAGAGTCTAACTTAGAATAAGCCTGGCCAAGCAATCTCACACTCTTCCTAACAGAGCACATATGCAGTCTGGGTCTATTCCTAGATCCCAAAATAGTGGCTTGGGCTCTGAATGCTTCTGCCATGCCCTGTGATATTTCCAGAGAAGGTTGGAACTGCCATACTGGGTCAAAGGCAAAGGCAAAAGAGATGGAGCCAAAGTGTGTTTTATCTTGAAGTTCTTACTGCAAGTAACTAATCCTTAGGAGAGGCATTTCACCTTTTTAGAATGGGAAAAAACATGCAAAAGCCAAGGAAACACCGAATGATTTGTGGTGGGTGGGAAAGGGGGTAAGGATCAGGGGAGGGGTATGGCTATTTGGGGAATTCTGGAGGGTTGGACTGGGGTACCAGGTGGACCACCTATGGGCCTAAAGTTCAACATCTGTGATCTAGATTAATATCTTGAGACTATTAACAGAGACGAGACAGTTGCCTTGTTCCCTGTCCTGTGACTGAGTCCAGGGCTCCCATTGTTCTGATACTTAGATGTGAAATTTAGCCTGAAGTGTTCTGCTCTTCATGCTAATTTATGTGTAGATGAGAAAGACCCTGGAAAGACTCTTAGAACCTAGGTTCTCTGTGTGGGAAGTCAAGAACAGGCAGCATTTTTTAAACTTGCAAATTCAAGCACATTTGAGCTGGAGATTTTCCAGGGTCAATAAATATGCAGTGCCAGTTTTACAGCTGCTTTTCTGGTAGAACTTCACTTTAAATTAACTGTGCCATATATGGCCAGAGTCGGCACTAGCATTCACTGTATAAAATTTTGATCATTCCCATTTTAAAAATGTATCGGAATGTCTCATTTATACTCCCTCACTGAAAATTTCATGAGTTGCACATTCCCCAGTGTCAGATGTTCAATAAACCTAAATAATGCAGCTATTTACATTCAGTAGCCTTTCTTTGCCATTGCAAGGACTAAGCAAATCATATATGTTTGTTTCTTTTAATCAAACCAAAGATTTGGTGGGAAATGAGATAAGCCCAGGAAAACAAATGGGCTTATTGGTGAAGATTGGGTGGGATTTCACACAATCCAGAGGACCTACTTTTCTGATAAGTCATCAAAGTTCATTACTCAATAGGGCAGTGACTCCAAACCAGTGGGAGTCAAAACCCAACCGAATGATGTAGGCAAGTCATAATTCGTGCCACCTCTAACCAGAGCTCAGTAATGGAGCAGCAGTAGTAGTGATAGAGTCCTTTTGAGTATGCACTGAGTAGTCCAACCACTTCCAGCCAGGCATGTTCTGAGGAAAAGCAGGAGTAGTAGGGTATGGAAAGAGAAACAGGCCATTTCTACACCTGCCCTTTTTCCTGGGATGGTCCCAGGATCATCCCTGTGCATCCAAATGACACACAGGGGATCCCGGGAGCAGGCAGGGGCAATCCCTCCATTATCCTGGGATAATCCTTAGGGCCACAGAATGCAGGAAGGAAATGGGAGTGTGACCGTTTGTCCTCCTTTATCCCACTGCCAGAAATGTTCCAGTTTCTCTCTGATCTTGGCAGCTGTGGTATGGAGTTATGGTGCTCCAATAGAGGACAACTGGATTCAAATGAACCACAGCACAATCCAGCAGCAATGTTGCCAAAGGCTACCATTACTTCCATCTTTCAGAATAGGAATTTGACCAGATCATAATGCCTGGCTGCATTACAAATTGAGCCCCATTCCTCCTAATACGTATTCTCTAGTTTGCAATGTAAAATGAGATTTTGTGAGATTCCACATATGCACTGCCAGGATATGCACTATGCACTAACCCAAGCCAGCTGCTTCATAGCTCCATGTACCAACCAGAAATGCTTTTATGTTAAACTTCTTACACTGTATTCCCATAAGCACTTACTCAGATGTAAGACCCATTGAGCTAAATAGGCCTTACTACAGGTAGGGATGCCTGAGAAATTTGAGATAGACTAAAAAGAGTTTAGATTTCTAAGGACCCAAATTGTGGACTCTGCTGCGAAACAGCCTCCTCAGGCCATGTAGAGTCCATGGACTTTTGGATTTTTTCCCCCCTTTCCTGAAATTGATGCAAATTTATTCGCAGGAAAATACACACAAGTTTCCACTGAGACCTATGCCATCATTGAAAATATACGTAGATGGGGGACAATGTGTTAAATGTTACGTACTAACATAAATGACGTAAATTGTTGCAAACCCTCTTATGGAATCATTTGAGTCTTTTTCCACATAAGGGGGGGGGGGAATGAACCCAGCTGTGAATGCATGCTGGAAAAACAACAACACAGTGCAATCCATAAAACGCATACAGGACAGATTTCACAAAATCTGCACATCCTTACTCCCAGGTAAACGTGCATAGGATTGGAGCTTTACAGTTGTTGAAACTCTCTGTGATGAACTACAGCTCCTGCCTCAGAGATAGGGCTTGTCCACAGGGGTGCTTTGCCCCTGGATTGCTTTGGTGTGGTGGCACGTTACCTACATGACACAGCTGCCATTCTGAATCAATTCAGGGGCAAAGCCACGAAGTTCAGCACTAAAGAAGTCAGGGACTTACCCTGACTTTTTTAGATAGAAGCAAAGGTAAGCGCCTCTGCGGAGCCTTGTTAAGGATTTCTTTTTTTAAAAAAAAGATTCTCCAAGTCCCCCCACCCTGAAGCTCAATCTGACTCATGTTTGAATCAGTTTGTGAGTTTTTTGTTCTTTTTGCATGAAAATTGCAAACTACTTGGGTGCATATTCGGGTGCGCATTCAAAAGTATCCAGTCTTCTCCCATGGATTAAAGCATTTGTGCACACTTCTTTTTCCCCAAGTGAACATTTTCTCATGCATATTTTTTCTAATGCATGCATTTTTGAATGCATCCCCCCCCCCCCCCCAGCAAACTGCTTCCTACGTTCAGGTTGCGCTCATTTTCAGGAGGTGTGAACATGGTAAATTCTGATAATAAATGAGCTGAAATGAACTTCTCATGCATCCCTATTTCCAAATATGTTTATCTGAGGCTTATATCAGAAGTCTCACCAAGGCCTTAGCTAGACCTAAGGTTTATCCCGGGATCGTCCTGGGGTCGTCCCTGCCTGCTCCCAGGATATCCTGTGTGTCATTTACATGAACAGGGACAATCCCGGGATAAACCTTAGGTCTAGCTAAGCCCCAAGAAAGCTTCCAATCGCTGAGCCCATTCCAAATTGAGCCGAAGGGATTCTTCCCTACAGTTGAATACCCTGACTTTCAACTCAAGTCAGGGCAATTGGCTTCATGGACCTGGCTTCCTTGTATGCTTCGAAATGACAACACTGTAAAAGAAATCAGAACAGGGATGTGTGTTGGAACGGAGCTGCCCTTGGCGCTCGGAACTGAACATCTGGTGAATTGTGTGGAAGAAGCAAGACTTGCTTTTTTTATGAGCTAAGAAGAAGCCTTGCCTGCTTGGCATGAGTTCCTGCAAAGGGACAGGCCGCATGAGCTGTGAAAAAGGAAAATGGCTTCTCCCAGGACCCGTCTTCCAGCTGTGCACAGCTATGATAATAAAAATTAACTTCGTCTTCTTTCTTGCCATCCAGTGCCCCTGCTTAATGGTTTTGAAAACCGCTCTCTTTAATATTGCCTTTGATTGAGCCATCTGACGGGGGACCTGGGCTCATGTTCCTTGTCTTTGCTCGTTTCAAACCCTAAGGCAACGTGCTGCAGCTTTCAAAGCTGAGGCAGGGCGATGGCGAAGTGTGAAGTGTGCAGCAGAAATCCCAGTTTGTCAATTCAAATGGCAGTCGTTGCGTGGAAATGTCTGAGAGCACTAATTGTGGGAGAGGAGGAGGAAGCCAAGCACCTGGAAATGTGCCTCTGGCTGTGAGCCCCCTTGGTGGCCAATATCCAGACCTACAAGAAATCTCCCTCCCCAGTTGTACCCAGAACTGTCTGAGCATTAAGTTTCTATCTGCTTTCCTTGCTCTCTCTCTCTCTCTCTCTCTCTCTCTCTCTCTCTCTCTCTCTCTCTCTCTCTCTCTCTCTCTTTTTCATGCTGTCAAATGCACTGATGAACTAAGACTTTAAGTAGTGTGCCATGGTAGAAATGTGAGAATGAACAGAAACTTTGGGGAAAGAGCAAAGCTACCCAGAGTAGTCCTTTTTACCCATAAAGAAATGTACCACTAATTATAGTTATATTCTGCCAAAGGTCATAAAATATGTGGCTTCAACTTGGATACAGGGTTGACAGTTGTAAATTCTAGGGCCTTAGCTAGACCTAAGGTTTGTCCTGGGATTGTCCCGGGGTCATCCCTGTTCATGTTAATGACACACAGGGGATCCCGGGAGCAGGCAGGGACGACCCCGAGACGATCCCGGGATAAACCTTAGATCTAGCTAAGGCCTAGCTTTCTTTGATCCCATTGCATGAGTGGACTAACATAGGCTCAACTGGTTATAAATAGTGGGAAGTTTCAATTCTTTGTGTTTATTGTTTATTTATCTGTTATTTTCTACCATCTTTCATCTACAGATACTTAGGCCAGATCTGCACCTTGTGTCAAATCTAGGATGACCATACTTGAGAAACCAAAAAAAAATGACACCTGGGGGGCAGGGGGAGAGTGGCTTTTCAGGGCCTCCAGAAAGTATGTTATTCCCCCTGCCTCCACCACCTTAAAGGACCAGATTGGAGCAAAGGAGGGGAAAGTATGTTATTCCTGCCCCTCCCACTTTCCCCTCCTCTGCTCCAATCAGAGCCTTAAAGGGTTTCAATTGGAGCAGTAAAGCATCTCATTTCTGCTGCTCCTTCCTGCTGCACTCGGGGCCTCATGAAACGTTACAATACAACACTCAAGGGAATCAAATACAGAAAAAGCATATCTCACACAAACCAACTAAAAAGGAATGCCAAAATTGGAGTTTTGCTTTCTGTGTTATCTTCCTCGAAATCTTTCTAATTTGGTTGCAAAACAACAACAACAACAACAATGCAACAACTACTAAACTTCAACATATTTTTACTTCTTTTGAAAATATGACACAAAATGTTTTTTTGTGTGTGTATGTGTGCCAATTTTAAATTGCATCTATCACCTTTCAGTCAGTATTCGTAATTACCTGAACCAGAGATTTACACTGCCCCTTCTATCTTTCCCCCTCCTATGGGGATGCTGAAAACAACTTGTAGCTTTTTTATTCTTATGGCCGATACTTCACAACTTCAATGTGACAAGCAGCTTATGCATTGTTCCTTCCTTTGAAAAATAGGTCCTGCCATTCCCATGCTCAGGCACCGTTCGCCTTAGGCCTCCTCCCAAGAGTTTCCACCTTGGTGCAGGATGCCTCTAGGCTTCACAACCTGTGCTATCTTGTTTCATTTGAATACAGGTTAGAAAGAACGGTTACAATAAAAAAATCAGCAAGAGTCATTTCAAGCACACATGTATTAGGGACGTGCGAATCAGCAAAACATGACCTCACTGAAGTTCTCCAAATTGCATCTCAAAACTTCTTCTGACTCGAGTCCATATCAGATTGTGAGCTTTCTTCTTCTTCTTTTCTTTTTTGTATGAAAATCCATGTATATTTTCATGTATATTTCCCCAAATGTGTGCATCTTTGAAATGCATGCATTTTTTTCCCATTGATTGAAGCGTATTTGTGCACATTTTAAAAAGAATGTATTTTTTTCATGTGTACGTTTCCCAAATGCCTGCTTGCTGTTGAACACATTCTTAGGGGGTCTGTGAATCCCATTGCAGGCTCCAAACGTACAGACCTCAACCACAGATTGTGTCTGAGTTCAGTCTGGAAGTGGCGAACTGGGTAAATCCTGATCAAAACCAAACTGAAATGAATTTTTCATACCTCTCTACACATGTTCAGGACGCAGCCCTATTTGGCGGCGTATGCTCCATTGCCCACAGTGGGAGTTGCTTCTGAGTAAACCTGATAGGAGTGGGCTACAGGAAACCACAGGGTTCAGGACCCCATGCATCGGTTTTGTTTTGTTTTTAATGGGAGAATGAAACCTTACATACTGGGCAGCCTCTCTCTATTTCAATAACTCTGGGTATAAAGATAGGAATAGGGGAGAGTGTCGAAGGGGAAAGCTGTTAATTAAAATAAACCACTGTCCTAAACTAAATTTTAATTGAACATTCAATATCCCCACCTTGGATATTACAATACTGAGACATTAAACCTGTACACATTATTCTGTAAGCATACGTGCTGTGCAGTAAAAATGTCAGCTGTTATAATGGCATAGCATTAAAATCTCCTTCCAACGTGTCTTCAGTATTGTCTGGCACTTGTCGCCTATGCAGTATTTTTCACTGGTAGATATGTTAGACACCTAAAATGACGGACTGCAGGAGAAAGGACTCTTCATTCACAGAGTTCATTCCTCTTCATTTGATTCGGACAGCCTTTCTCCCCCAGAGTAATGATACATTCCACACAGGTTCCTTGCACCTCCCTAGGATGACCAGTCCTGGTGCAAAGTGAATTGACCCCACTGTTAGGGAGGTTGCGAGCATCTGACTGGGTCTGTGAGGGCCAGACGCGGAGGTGGGGGATCTGCTGCCCTCACGGACCCAGTCAGGCACGCTCAGCATTAATGGCAGCCACCATTAATGCAGCGGGGGGTGGGGGTGGGAGGACACACTTTCCAGAGGCTCTAGAAATTGCACTTTTCCCCTGCTCCAGTGGGGGCCTTAAAGGTCCTATTAACGCAAGGATAAAGGTGTTTCTGTCTGGACACGCACAGGATTGCATCTTAAGCATGCATGAATAGAAAACCAGTGCTCAACATGGAAAGTTAGAGACATTGGGGCCAGGACTAGCATACACGACCACATCCTTTTAACATGTTACTTCTACTGTGGCCACCATGAGGCCCAAATAGGCCTAAAGAGTTTTGTATAGAGAAATGTGTGCATCTTTTCCCAAGGACAATTTGTAACATTCCAATAAACTCCAACCCTGCTGCTGTGAATCAGTCCATTAAGTTAAAAAAACAACAACCAAAAAAACGATTTTGCAAACTATTCTACTGCCATTCTCCCATATTGCCATAATACGTTTGTGAATCAACCCATTAAGTTTCAAAAGAACTATTCAAAAAGACCATTCTATCGCCATCCTTCCCTATTACAATTTTAGTTTTCAGATAACAGTTTAAAAAACTCTGAGGCCTGAAGGAGCACTCCCCCCCCCCACTTTGGAGAGGAGGATGCTCATGTATCATTTATCTCAGAGCAGCTAGGCTACCCTGCATACGGCTAACTGGAAGCATATTTCTTCCTCACTAAACTAACCTTTGGTCTCGCAGTGGAAGTTGTATAATTTTATGTAGTGGGCTTCAGATGGTTGCATAATTGGGGGCATGAATACACCAATGACGTACTGTATTTGGTGGATGGTCTGCAGTTATACGATCACTCTAATGAGGTTTTCATGAAGAGCATCTTTTTTTCTGTGGTGAGTCTACCAGTCGCACTCTCAGTATAATTAATATTTAAGCCTTGCAGCCCACATGTTTGCAAGTGAAGTGAAACTTCTACTTAAGGGCGTGAATTTATGGCTAGGGATGAAAGAAGCTGCAATGTTCAGGATCGCTGAGCTTCTCAGATGCCACCTTGAAGATTGGATGGCCATACTCACATTTTATATTCGGATCTGTTTTTCTTTTCATTTGAAGAGAAAGAGTGCTCATTTTTGTACACAATATTTTGAAGGTGCACACATTATTTGCATCCCTCCCCCCATAGCTTCACATGTCAAAAAAGTGCACATTCTTTAATGTGTGCATTTTTCAAATGCGAATTCTGCTTTGGTAATATTCAACCTAGTGAATGGCGAGCTCCCTGGGAGCTTGCCTTGTAGGTTCGCTGAGCGCTACCTGGCAAGCGGTCTGCATTGTGTGTGTCTGAGGCCTTCAGAAAGTGAGCAATTCCCATGACACACCATTATCATGCTGGGGTAATTGCACACTTTCTGGAGGCCTCAGGCATGTGCTTTTCCTCCCTCCTCCCCTTGCCCATTCAGGCCTAAAAGGGCCTCGCCAATCAAGGCCTGAAACGGCCTCTTAACTCAAGTATTAAGAGGCCTTTTCAGCCACCAATGGGTGTGGGGGGACGGGAAAGCCTTTAAGTCCCTCATTGGTGGGGCCACACACCACAGGACCAGTGCTGCAAGGGACCATGGGGTGAATATCCACCAGACATATTCCATGGGGCCGGAGGTTCCGAGTGCCGGGTGTCCAGCAACAGCTCAGGCCCTGGTGGATTTTCAACCCATCACTAACCCCCACCCCCACCCCCAGAAAATGTGCTGGCATATGCATTTGAGGATGTAACTGGGGCCAAGTCGAGTAAAAAAATAAAGCCAAATTAAATTCTCATGCTTCCCTATCTATGGCATGACAGATTTGAAAGCCATGTTCAGAATTGACAGGTATCGTTCTTTCTTCTTGGCTCAGATGATGTGACCTTTCTTTTCTTTTCTCTTTTTTTACTCACCAAATGCGTTAGCATATTTGAGCAAAAGTGAACCGTCAGATTCTTCCTGTTACAAAGTATGCCTGAACTGTGGCGACATGGGGAGAGCAGATTGGAAAAACATGATATCCCATTTTTACACAGACGGCTTCTTACGAAGCCTTTTAACATGAGCAGGAGGGTCCTCATTTTAAATTAAATAAACCTTCAGATCCCTGCCGTTTAAATGGGCTGTTGATAAATAGATTCTGCTCTTAGTCATCTCTCATTCTTACATGCTTGAGAAAATACCCTTTTGTGTAAATTATCCAACCGCTCTTTAGTTGTACCTTTTTCTTTTTTCTTTTCATTTTTTTGAAAGGGTATTTTAGTCAGCTGCCGATTCCATGCCTGAGTAATCAAAACCCTGATTTAGAGGACTTTAGGCAGAGACAATGGACAAGTAAGGCTATCTTGATGTTGCAGGCTGCATCCCACTCGGAGCTGGTTGACACAGTTATTTTTGAGAAACCCAAATCAACAAGCAGACCAGGATCCAAACCGCTATGCATCTAGTTCAGCATGCCAAAGCTTTTGAATTCGAGATGGCTTCCTAAAGCAACTTGTGCTGTGATGGTTGTCCAAGGGGGGTTTGTTGTTGTTTGCTTTTCAATCCCACTGGATATGCCCAAGCTCTTGAGGGCTCATCTATTACCTCTTTAGTTGCAAGTCACTGACCCTGTTCAGATAACACACTAAGCCGTGGTGGTTAAGCATTTTGAGCTAAACGTCATGGCTTAGTGTGTCATGTGAACCATTCCTAACCATGGTGGCTATACAATCATGGTTTAACATGCTCACTAACAATTTGCTGCAAAAGGGGTAGTGGCCTAACCATGGATTAACATGCTGTCCAAACAGGCCCATTGTGATTTTCCTTCTGATAGGTACATATGCCATACTTACCTTGTGAATGGTTTGGCATGAGTTCTGATTTAATCCTCTCTTTGAACATTTTCCATGATGCCATGAGTTGCTACACAGAGCCATGGATTACCATCTAGGACACTAGTTTTGGAAATCCACTCCATGAGGGTATGGGACCTCAAGAGCTGGGCATACCCAGTGGAGGCTAATGGCTCCCATTTTAGTGGGTCCTTTCTGGGTTTCAATCAGAACCAGCCAGAACTCTAAAGGCACTATCCAAAGTGCTGAACCTATTTTGGGGACAGGCTTCCATCCTTTGGACAGTTCCTTTAGAGTTCTGGCTGCTTCTGACCAAAACCTAGAATGATTTCCTAGCCCCACTGAAATCGGAATCACTGGCCTCCAATGGGAGACCAACTCTGAGTTGGGAGAAACAGGGCAGCTCAAGAAGTGTCAGAGAGTCTTTGGGCCCTAGTGGGCATGATCCCATAGAGTAGAGTTAGAAGATGAAGGGTTTATGGAGAAGAGAGGGCAGCTTGAAGGATGGGACTCCTGAATCCAGTGAATAAGAAGGAAGCAGGTGTTCACTCAGTATACGGAGAAGCAGGGAAGGGAGAAAGGAGCAGACCATGTGGTTGAGAGAGGAAGAGGTGTAGGAAAGTTCCCAGATGGGCCTAAGGGCCAAGACGTGGGACTTACAACATCATTTCCAGATGTTTTAGCCAGGGGTGCACACTGAGGGCCAGAGATGCCAAAAGGATAGATTGAATGAACTCTCCTCTGAGGTAAGGGCACAGCAGTGACAGAAGGTTGTGGGAGCTCCATTAGCAGGTCGAGCATGCCCAAAATCAGAGGGTGCACACTTATTTTGTGTTCTGACTTTAAAATTCTTACTTCTAATTGCAAAAGGCGTGAGTTGACTCATCAATATTTTGCCCAAAGACATCAAAAATCAGGAAGGTCAGGAAAAACCTCAATTAGGGGTTGTTCCGGATGTTGAAGGCAGAGAAACCTTATCAGAGAGATGGTGCAGGACGAGGAAGGTTTATCCTTACTGTTCTTTTGTTTCTAATTTTTCAGGCTTTTTAGTTTTGTCTCTGCCTCATCAAATTTATCTCTCAATCCATGAGACATAGAAATGCCATTGATATTTCAATCAAAGCTGGGGTTTTCATAATTCTAGCAGAACGTTTCCCAAAAGAGCTGGAGTCTTATAGATTTCATGTGGAAGTCTGAAACCAGCACAAAATGAGCGGAGTAATTATATTGGTGTGTGTGTGTGTGAGAGAGAGATAAGAATCCTTGGTGGAGGAACCACCACTTCCTAAACTCTGCTGACTCACTCAGGCCAGGTTAGAAGATGAGGATGGGGTTTTCTCCACCACCACCATCACCACTGTTGACATCAGCGGGGATGAAAATTCCTATGCCAGTTTCAGGCTCAGCATCATTTTATTTGAAGTCCAATTCACTCCATTCCATTTCTACACAAATTTGCCCTCCCTCCCTCCCTCCCTCCCCCTCTCTCTTTCTCCTCCCCTTTATATAATCTTTAGAGAAATTAATACTTTTTTGGGGTAATGTATGCATTTATGTACAAACCTTTATGTGTGTGTTTTTAAACATACACATTTTTTGCAGGCATGCACCCGCTGAGTAAAGCATGTTTGTGCACATTTTAGAAATGTATGCATTGTTAATTGCAACTTTTTCAAATGTGCAAATAGAACACATTTTTTATGTTTTGCAGAATACATTGCAAGCTCAGAAATGAACAGGCTTCTGACTTCAAATTGTGTTCAGGTGTAGGATCTGCAAATTGGGTAAATCCATGAAATATCCTTGACAGAGCAAATGTCTTTCTCATCCCTACCCTTTCCCTCACAACTGCTGGTGATACATCTACAATGGGGGTACATCTACCTGGGGTTTCCACAGGCTTCTCTGGAGGCATAAGAGCCACCATACCATCAGATCAGCACAACTGCAACATCCTACAGCAACTCAGAGGCCAGTTGAAGGGCTTTACGATTGCAGCCTAAGTGTAACTAAGCCCCAGTGATTTCAGTAGTACATATGGGCAGTATCCAACAGTGACATTCCTCAACCTCCAATAGCACCAGCGAAGCTCCGCTGAACCTTTCTGTTACACAAGTGGTTGCCCGTTACTCTTGCGCAACTGCTTGTACATGGAGTTGTGCAACTGGTTGCACAATGCATGGCACAACAGGTGCAAGCATAAGCATAACGTGTTTTACATAAGCAGAATGTGAAACACGTTACACAACAGGTTGCACAAAGCATTGCACAAATGTGCTTGTGCAAACATACCTTTATTTTGATTCTTCTTTTGCGCGTAGTTCAGAACCTAGTTTCCTCTAGCACAACGGCATTTGTACTAACGGAATAACACAGTTGGATACTGCTCCAAGTGTTTAGAACCATACCCTGGATAGTGACCCATGCTTGCAATCACCAGTAGCTTTCGCTGGAGCTACTTGGGAGCCAGTGGTCCAAGCACTGCAGCTTTGTCAGTCACAGGGAAGGTAAAAAAAAAGAAAAGATATAACCACGGGATCAGTTTGTATGCATTTTGTTCAGGGCAGAAATCTGGCTGCTTAGGATTCATGCTATCTGCTGTAGCCTCAAAGATAGTGCACTTACATCTGCACAGTATATCCTTCAGAGGTTTATTTATTTATTTATTTATTTATTTAAAGAACTGACATTACTGCTGCTACTAGCAACATGAAAAGCTTGTCAAGGCTAACAAGAGCATGCACTTACAGTCCAGTTCCCCCCCTTCTCTTTTATGGGAAAAAAAGAATATTTCCTTGAATGCTAACACAGACATTGTCAATGAATGCTTAGTGAAACAAACAAACAAACAAAATCCCTACCCAAAAAAATGCCTCGGTTTTGAAAGGCCATGCATTTGTTCTATCCATGCTGGTAGTTGAATACCATTTGTAACATGAGTCACTCATACAGAATTCAGGTGAAAATCTCCTCTAATCCCAGCTTTTGCATCAATGGAAGGATTGGACCTCTAAAACCCAAAGGGCATAATCCTATGTTGACGGTCGGCAGCCTCCAAAGCTTCTCTGCTCGGGCCACCTTGCATTTTTGCTAGCTGGGAGATTCCCCTGTCTAGCAGTGGGGCTTCAGAGCGGGAGGGAAAGAGGCTGTGATGAGCACAGGAAACTGCATAACACAGCTTCCCTGGTCTCCTCCCCTCCCTACTATGGGACCGCCCCCTTTTCCCTATCTCCATGCTCAGGTTTCTGAGGGGGGAGGGGGGCACAGTCTACTGGCCCTCAGTTTGGAATGCTGTCTCTGACCTTGGAGCTACTAAACCAAACAATCTTATACCCACCCCACCCCTGACACTGTCTAGGGGCCATAGGATTGCTCTCTAAATGATTTAGGGACACTATACCTAAAAAAAAACCTTCTCCCATTAATTTAAATTTCTTAAAAGGATGTATATGAACCTGTGCAATGCTTAAGGCCCTGCTCTGCATTCAGTCACCATCCGATGCATGACAGGCATAAGAGACAGGTCCTTTTTAGTAGTGACACCTAGTTATTGCCCAGCTCCATTTTAGCTCATCTTTCGAAATATGGTTAAGTTATCTTGTTTATTTCAGTATCCAGACAGTGTTTGGTTTTTGACTGCCTGCCATGTATACATTTTGAGCTGTGTGTGCTGCTCTTTGTGTGTGTGCTGTGTTTTCATAGAATCAGAGAATCATAGAATAGCAGGGTTGGAAGGGGCCTACAAGGCCATCGAGTCCACCCCCCTGCTCAATGCAGGAATCCACCCTAAAGCATCCCTGACAGATGGTTGTCCAGCTGCCTCTTGAAGGCCTCTAGTGTGGGAGAGCCCACAACCTCCATAGGTAACTGATTCTATTGTCATACTGTTCTAACAGTCAGGAACGTTTAATTATATACAACGTTAAATTATATATTTCATCGTTTATTACATGGGACTTGCTATCTGCTTTAAACCTTTTGTCTAGAGAAATGGAGTATGAATAAAGTCAAAATAAATATATAAATACATACTGTAAAAATGGTCCTGATCAAGAAATGGTCCAGCAGAAACAAGGATCGCCTCTGCTTTCTGCAGTTACTCCTTTGGATCCTTTCTACTGGCAGACAAAAGCTCTGCGCTTTGCACATCCTCATGATCTCTTCTTCAAGGACGGTGTACCTGGTTTCTTTCTTTCTCTTTGTTTGTTTGTTTTTGTTCTGAATTTTAAGTGCATTCTCTTCACAGATGAAGTACCGTCCCTAGAACAGCATGATGGCCACCTTTTAAGAATTCAGCTCCCAGCAGCAGGAACAATTGCAGAAAAATACTCCTTTATGTCACTGCACTATTTAGAGGAAGATAAAATCGGTGTAAATCAGGCACTGCCATGTGAGATATTTCGTAAATGCGGAGGACAGCTGATTAACTATTGGAAAACAGGGTTTCTTCTAGTTACGTGATTCCTGGAAACATTATCTGTCCCTTTGGGGATGAATGTTCTTCCTGTCCTGGTGGCATCACAGGTTTGAAATATTGCATCGATGCACTCATTTGCCTTCGGACTTTGTTAATTTTGTCAGCTAATTACTTAGCTAAACGCAAGCACAACTGCACCTTTCCCACCCATTTCAGGTCACACACGTGGCTACAGTGCATCTAATTGATAAAGAGGTGTGGGCAAAAATACACAAGTTCTGTGGTGGGGTTGGCGAAGGAGCCTTTGTGAACTTAGGGGAAAGCACATGTGAATGGGGAATGTGTAATGATATGCACTGAGACCATCAGGAATAAATTATATGAAGCCCTGAAACATTCTAATGGGTGTTGCTCTGGACATAGTCTTAGTGTAATTTGACTTTTCAATACTCCTGAGCTGGTGGACGCATTTGGAATTTTAAGATAGTGATGTGGGTGCTCTCACAAAATGGTGTCCATGCTGGGTGTAGCCAATCACAAATCAGCCATTTCCTAAGAGGGAAGCTGCTAAAGGTAAAACAAAAGTAACTTGCCCTGGCAATATGCACTTTCCAGGGCCATTAGTGTGCTGGGGGAATTGTGCACTTTTTGGAGGCACAAGAAAGCATGCTTTGCCTCCCCACCACCCCATGTTAATAGTGGCAGTAAAGACCCTCATGGTGTGTGTATGGGGGGAGGGAAACATGTATTTTCCCCTCTCTAATGACAGCCGCTAGAGTGAAGGGGGAAAATATGTGACTTCCCCAGCCTTGGGGAAATCTTATTTTTGCCCACTACCACCTATGGGGGCCTTAAACACCCTGTTAATAAGGCCTTTAAGGCTCCCATCAGCAGAGGCTGGGGAAATCACACATTTTCTCCCTCTACTAGAGAGGAAATCACATATTTTCCCTTACTGCGACACTGGCGGCCGCCATTTTCACAGTGGGGGAAAAGGACAAAGGGTGTGCCCAGGTCAAGGTAGAAGTGAGTTCCTCCTGGACCTGTGCCACCTTTATCCCACAGCAGCATTGGGTTGAAGATCTGCTGGGCACATCCGTCGGGGACCAGGAGGACTGGTCTCGGGAGCATCCACTGCCCTCGTGGGCCCAAATGGATTTTTGACCCATTGCTATCTTTAAGTTAACAGATTTGCAAGGCTTTACAGTGTTTCAAAAACCTGAAAGAGCTGTTTGACCAGAAAGGATAGCAGGGCAAATGAAATGTGTATGTTCATACCACAGAGGAAAAGTTCAACTTCAACTTTCTTAAAAGTAACCCACAATGGAATGTGGTAGAATAAGGCAAATAATAATAATAATAATAATAATAATAATAATAATAATAATAATAATAATAATATCATCTAGTAGGGGTGTGCACGGACCCCCCGCTCCGCTTCACTTGCAGATCCGCCATTTTCCGGATCGGGCCGCTCCACCCCGCCCCCGCTCCGCCCACTTCCGCTCCGCTCCGCCCGGAGCTCCGGATCCGGAGCTCCGTTTCCCCCCCCCATAGGCTTGCATTGAAAGCTAAAAAATTATACAACTTTTTTTCTGTTCAAGTTAGAAACCTCATGTTTGGCACCATGACACCTCATGGGGATATACACACGCACGCCAAGTTTCAAAGCAATCCCATCATCCCCTGATTTTTGGGGAATTTTTGAAAATCGGGCACCCCACACACAACATCCCTGCGAGGTGGGCAGGGGAGGAGGGAGGGAAGGCAGGCAGGCATGCAGCTGGCATTTCTGGGGGCATAAGGAAGTGAGCCAAGGATAAGCCAGTAATGCATATAAAATGGAATAAATCAATCAATAAACAAAGGAGGGGTGGAATTAAAAGCAGCAGTGTTGCTCAATAAACAGCAAGAAGAATTTTTTTAAAAAGGCTATATCTGTCTTTTACCAGCAATAGGGGGACGTGCCCGGGGGAGGGGGAAGTAGCTGCCAGTTCAAGACACTGACAGCCACCAACAGCTCTGAGAAGAAGTAAAACGCTCACTTCGACTCATAACAGGCATTGCTCCACCACTGAAAAGTGACCATTCACTTCAACTCATGATAGGCATTGCTCCACCGTTTTACTCTCTTTGGAAGGCTCTAATGGCCTTCCAGTGCAGGAGAGAGTGGGGGCACGTCCACGATGAGATGCCCTAGGGGAGCTCATCCCCTTGCACCACATCGATTCAGTTGTTCCCCAAGGTTAGGGTGGGGAGCAGTGCTGTGTTTCTATCTCTTATTCTTGGCTTAGTATATGATTTCAGGTTGTGTTTGTGCATTTGGTGGGGCTACTGTGTTAAAAAACACGGGGAAAAGCCCGTTCAGATGAAGAAAGAGAAGTTTCCCAGAATCCCAAGTTACCTGTTTTGCCTATGCCCTCCTCCAACTTTGGGATCATCATGACCGGGAGCTGACTCTGCCCCTCAGCCCTTTGAAAAAGGTATTTTTCCCGCCGATTTTTTAAAAACGTCTAGCCCGCGACCCGTACGATGCAGAAAGTTGAGAGTGGTCTCAAAATGACCCCCATCCACGACTCTCTGTGCACAAGAATTTTCAGAATGATAGCTTAAACCCCCCCCAGTTATCCCCGATTCTTTCCCTCAATGCAATCCTATGGGCGAAAAGCCGAAAACGCCGTTTGAGCCGCGCGGTTGACCCGATTTTCACAAAAATATAGCCCGCGACCCGTACGATGCAGAAAGTTGAGAGTGGTCTCAAAATGACCCCCATCCACGACTCTCTGTGCACAAGAATTTTCAGAATGATAGCTTAAACCCCCCCCCCAGTTATCCCCGATTCTTTCCCTCAATGCAATCCTATGGGCGAAAAGCCGAAAACGCCGTTTGAGCCACGCGGTTGACCCGATTTTCACAAAAATATAGCACGCGACCCAGACAACGCAGAGAGGTGAGAGTGGTCTCAAAATGACCCCCATCCACGACTCTCTGTGCACAAGAATTTTCAGAATGATAGCTTCAAAAACAACGTAGTTATGCGCGATTATTTGCCGCAATGCAATCCTATGGCGAAATGTTTTCAAGATGGCGACCGGAGCGCTCCGCCTGAACTAGGAGCTCCGAAAAATGGGCGCTTCTCTTCGCCTTGCTTCTAGGGGGTCCGCGGTCCACTCCTACTCCGCCTCTGGGTAAGGCGGAGCAGGCCAATCCACTACTGCTTCTACGCTCCTAATCGGAGCGGAGCACATCCCTATCATCTAGTGCATTGGGTCAGTGATTAAACAAGTGTACAGCTACTTCTCAGTCCACTCAGAGGATGGGTGCAGGAATCAAAGTGAATTCATCGACCTTGCATTTCATGGTCATGCGAGCTGGCGTAGGTGTAATCAACTGTAATGTGCAAATGGGAGAAATTAGATAACGGGTGTAATGTGAGCTTCTGTAAGGAAGTACACAAATGCCACTGCCTTCTTTCTTCTCCAATTGTCCAGCAATGATATATAGTTCCCTTTGCCCAGGTACCTTGGGGGCAGGAAACGTGGCATCTTGTGGGGTTTGCCTGCTAGTCTGCATCAATATCCTTACAGTGGTTGTGGTTAGCTGTGGGGCAGAGCTATAAAGCAATGATGGTTTATGTGCCATAGTCATGACAAGTGGTACTAATTTGCACTTGGTAATCTATGTGATGTAGCATTGAACCCTCAAAGTCCCACTTTGACCAATTTGTGAGAAATTTTGCAGAAAAAGTTGGTTGTATTTGCATTGACCTGGATGCTACTGTTGTGAGAGTGTCAGAGGTAGCCTAGTTATGTCATTATAGAGAGGTTGTGGCTTGTACAATTGAAGATGTGGGCAGTCCTTGGAGGATTGAGATTTTCTACCTGCTCACTAGAACCTTGCCCATGCAGGATTGTGAAATTGGCCAAGTCTGGGCTGGGTACTTGGACCTCGGGGGCGGTTAATGCTTCCACAAGCAATGGTGTGGTCCTACCTGGAGGGGTGGTCTCAGAAGATGGTGCTAGGAATCTGCAGAGATTTTTTAAGAACATGTACTCCTAATACTTTCAGGCTTGCGCACGGAGCAGTTTCAAGTTGTATAAAACTCTGTATATCAGAAGAAATTAACAAGGTAAGGCATATACATGCAAATTGATGTAGAAATGTGACAAAACACCTTAAGACTGAAAAAAAGAGAAAAAGAAATTGATAGATTCATTCATCCCTACAGAGTAAGGAGTTTGTCACAATTACTCGTGCACTAGTGACATCGAAGTGGCTATCTGTTATTTTAATAATGTATTAGTTTTTAGATGTTTTTTAATCAGTTTTATAGTATTTCTGTATTTAATGTTGTTCCCCACCTTGATCCAAAGGGGGTTGCGGGTAATAAATAAATAAATTTATTACTACTACTACTATAATGCACTCTACATGAGGTTGCTTTGAAAATTGTTCCAAATCTTCATCTGGTGCGGAATGCAGCCATCTGTCTACTGGTGGAGGCACAGGAGTCAGACCATGTAATACCTATGGTGCACCAGAAGCACTGGTTACAGCTGTAGTTTCAACCCCAATTGAAAATGGGGCAAATAAAAAGTTCTTGCGAGTCATTACTTAGGGTATGACAAGTAATATTATTTTTCTGCATCATGTAACTTTGCCTGAAGTCTCTTTCCTAGAAAAATCTAGACTATTAGAAGATTGATTAGCTGTGGGGCATAAGTGTCATTTTCTGTTTTGGATGTTACAAGAGGGTCTATCAAGAGTTTGTGTGTGCATACATACATAATCAGCATGCTCTCAATTGGGAAGGCTATAGTCTGGTTTCCATCATTGTCGCTATTGCATGCAGCATGATAGAGGCCATAGCTACACAGGGCAAAATCTCAGGGCAATTTCTGGGATCGTACCTGTGAGTCCACATGATGCACAGGGGATCCTGGAATCAGGGAGGGATGATAGAGTTTTGGCTATTCGGTGGTATTTAAACGTAATAAATAAATGAATAAATCTCACCCTACCCTTTAGGCCTGGTTTTTCCACGGTCTCGGGCTGAGCCCGAAACCGTGGAACATGTGGCCAGGCACCGCGGTTTGTCCCGGCTCCTCGTAGTTCCTCACGAGGAGCTGGGACCCAGAGTCGGGGTGGGGTGGGTGGGGAAAATATATTTTTTAAAAAACAAAACAAAAAAACTACCACGTGCACACAAGCGCTCGTGTGCTGCTGCCTCTTTAAAAATAAAAATGGCGGGCACAATGCCTTTCCCTCTGAGGTCATCATGCGGCGTGTGTAAACAGAGGGGGATCTCACGATAAAAACATTGCGAGATCTTTACTCCTCCATCATGCAATAACAGGTAGGTCTAGCTAAGGCCAGAGAAGTGAAGAAGGACAGAAGCACAGACCAGCTTCATCTGAGCCATGGTATAATTTTACAACACATCCCACTTGATTGGACATCACTTGATTACTCAGCACTGCAGCCTGAGGCCTGGTCTCCACATGGATGAGGTGGTAGAGTGAACTGTACCAAGCCACCACCAACTCTATAACATCATGGGAAACATGTTGGTTAACAATATCCAGTACCAATAATCTCAAAATTAACGACACACAAAGGGGTCAGAACTCAACCTAACAGTTCTTTCTGGCAGCAGCTCCTAAGTGGTGACAATTATGGAGTCTCTCCTCTTGCCATTCTGTTCTTTATCTGTCTGATGAAGACTCTAAGGGTTGGGCAAGGCAGGTGGAAGCAGCCATGTGCCGGTGTCAACCACCAAATGTCTCTCTCTCCTCGCCACGTTTTCACTCATTCCCACTTCAGAATGTTCCATGTGCATTATAAATGCAGCAAAAAAATATGTGGGAATGAAGTAGTAGAGTTGTGGTAGTACCAGTTCAGACTGAAGGTAAGGAAGCTTATTTTCCTATGCTCACCTACATTTTCTAAACCCTCTAAATCACTAAAAATAAAATAAAAAGAGAACAAAAGAAGGCAGATTTGAATAAAATTTACATATGCTAAGGCATATTTATCAATTTAGAAAGAGTTACTGACATTTAAATAAAAAATTCAAAATATCTCAACTACAACACATAGAGGGGAAGACCGTGACCAGGTGTCCTGTGTACCTGTCCAGCCTGCTGTCCTGGTGCTAACTGTGGATGAGCATCTTCAAAGACCCTTATCTCCCTTCTTACATTTCTTTATCATAAAACTGTAACTGGATTCACACTCCCATATGTTTCCTCTATTTATATGGATCCAGAATGGCATACGAAGAACCCTGGGGAAATGTAACGTGGACATGTGTCCCCTTTTAAAGTGGGCAGTCCTCTATTTGAAGGGCTGCCAGAGGACCTGCCTGTATTTGAAGGTTTCCTGTCCAGTCCAAGTTTGGTTGAAAGATAAAGAACTATCAGAAGGAAGACCTGGGCCTTGAAGTTGCCCAACAACAGCACCTGGATGGCAGACTGAGCAAAGCACACAGGTCAGGTCACCTTATCACAGTCTTCAAAGCCAGGGTGAGATGTACTGAGTTTCTATTTAAATGATAACAATTCTGAAATTTGCATCTACACATATAAATTAGAATATGCAAAAGTTATGCAAGGTTCCCATGTTATGATTATGTTCCCATGCCTCTGGTACTGGCATGGGAAATGGTTTGGGGGTCTCAGCCAGGCAGTATTGAGAACTTTGGCTATTGGGAGGTACAGAAATGTAATAAATAAATAACCCATGGAAATAGCCATTACCATTTTAATTACCTGGACTGGCAGTCAGCCTCCATTTGAGGGGAGGAAAGGCGGACTGGGGAAATGTCCAGTCAAGAACTGGCAAATGGGCAATCTTTGAAATGTGTGTTCATGGTGACAGTCTTGCTTTCATGAAATTGAGAAATGCTGGCTTAGCGACAAGATCAGTGCTGCAAAATGAGTCATGCCATGTGTGAGAGAACCATTTTCTGTCTCATGTGAAGGGCTGACATTGGTACTTCTGCCTTCAAACTTCACCTGTGCTCGAGGGATCCTGCAGTTGACTTTTTGTGTCCCAGGCACCCGGAGATGTTACAGATAGTCTTTATGCAATTGATATAACCTCCCATTAGCTTCGGTTGGACCGGTGCCTGAAGTAAAGATTGCAAGTCTGGGACCAATAATATTACTTAATATTTAACATGGGAATGTAACATTGTTTATTAAGAAATAAAAGACAAATCCAGGCCTCGGGCAGCTTGCAATCTAATTAGGCAAGGAAACAGGCTGGCAAGCCCTTTTCTACGTAGCATGGCAGAGAATCTGTATGCTTGTTTGGTTTCTTTTTCTTTTTCTTGGTGAGGCTGTTAGGAGAAATACATGCAGCAACTCCCACTCCCCCAAATGCCTCCCTCCCCACTTTTCCAGGAAGAAAAAACATCATACTGCTTCCAAATCTCTCTCTCTCTCTCTCTCTCTCTCTCTCTCTCTCTCTCTCTCTCTCTCTCTCTCTCTCTGTTTAATTAGATTTGACTTGGGAAGCTTTTACAGGTAATTGCTGTTTGTGGGGAGTTGCGTGGGTCAGGCCCAGCTCTCCCTCCCTCCTGGGCTAGCATTTAAATAATGGTATTAATGGCTGGAAATCTGTATTGGAGGCTCACTCCATTACAAGAAGCCCACACCAGCACAGAGGAAAGCTGCAGCGGTGCAGTTCTTAATTGTTTTCCTTTATCCATCTTTATTTTCTCTTACCTTCTCATACAGCTTTCAACTGATTGGCTGCTTAGAAGTGGGAATCAGTGGGGAGAGGCGGACCAATGGGCCCTTTGGAATGCTGTCACGGAATGTCAGCCCTGGTGTTACTCCAGGCTTTTTTGCACACAATTTTGTTGGCACGTGACAAGTGGGATCTGCAACACATGTTGTAGCATAAAATGCTGCTGATTGGGACATTCCATTCTCCATTTTGTGTTCCATCCCCCAATAGTCAGGCAACATTCTGTGGCTACTGAGCATGCTCAGTCCTCATTGGACTGTTTCTCCTCTCCTAGAGTATATTCCCCCCACTATATATATATATATATATATATATATATGGTATTTCAGCAAAATGAAGAAGTACGCATCAAGAAAATTGTCACTGAATGTGAAAATGAGCTACATTTGTCCCTTTCAAACCTCCGTAGCGGTTTGCTGCCAAACATTCGCCACCAGCCATCTACTTTTTTGCCACCACTGTGCCACCACATTTCACCGGTGGCAACAGGAAGACTGTGGCAGGCAAGGAAGGCTATCAGGGGGGAGTAACCCTTGGGCCCCCTGAAGTTGCCTACCCCTGACATACTTCAAAATGTTGTGATCCAGCCCTTTCAGACTTGGGTTTACCAAGAAAAGTAACAGCAGTGGCAGACTTTTCCGTTCACATCGTTTTGCTGCTGCTGAGAATAGCAACGCAATTCCTGTTGGTGGACTGGCTTTTTCTACACCATGCCACTGTCATAGTGTCATGCTAAAGGAAGCATTTATGGGTGAAAATGGTGCTGAAAGAAGCATCACCACTGCTAGTGGCAGGGGTAGGACAACTATGTTAGAAAAAGAAAGAAAAAATGGGCTGCCACCAGTTTTCCCACTAAGCCTTGGCATACTATTTTCCCCCCTCACCAGTAAAAATTGATGGAGGTTGACCCACTTTTGTCACACACCCCAATTTTAAGTGAAAAAAGATTTTTTTTCTCAATCCTTATTCTCACTCTCATTGTTTTGGAAATATAAGTGAACATATGCAGACTGCATACATCTCTGATATTCTGGGATTATCACTTGTGTGCTATAGAATAGATGATGATGATAATTGTTACCTGCCTCTCCCTCTGGATCAAGGTGGGGTACAACACAAATGCAAACACCATAAAATACATATAATTATTTTAAACATTTAAAACTAATACATTATTAAAAGCAGCAGATTATTAAAAAGCATCTTTTGTGAACCGCCCAGAGAGCTCCGGCTATTGGGCGGTATAGAAATGTAATAAATAAATAAATAAATAAAATTAATCTTAAAATTAATAATAATATGATGACTTCATGACCGGATCTACATTACTGCTTTAAAGTGCTTTAAAGAGGTTTATAACAGTTTTGACAACTATATATGGAGTGTGTCCTGGGCCCAAGAGTTGTCAAAACTGTTATAAAGCACTTTAAAGCAGTAGTGTAGATTCTGCCCAGGTCTATCCATCATGGTCTCTGAGTCATATCTCCTCTATATAATCCCCTACCAGTACAGTTGTTCCTGCATCCATACAATTCCTGACATCATCAGTTATGCTGACCAGATTATAACAAAAGATAATGATCACAGATACATTTCAGAATAAATAAACCATGTTAGATAGAATATCTGTCAATCTGTACTTATTGAGTAGTGTAGCTTCTTCTAAGTGAAGGAACTTGGTTCCTCCTCCTGTTGAATCTTGGTAAATTCCTTGGTCCTTTGCATCAGGTCAATAAAGTAGTATAAAATATAAATACGAGTCTCTGCCATAGCTCCTCTCATAAAAAATAATGTGTGCTGAATATAATCATCAGCTTAATGGGCCTCTTATCTAAGTGCATGTTTTAAATATGTTTTACAAATGCACTTAACTATGGCTGTTTTAAAAGAGGTAAATAATAATGCACAAAAATGAACAGTGGCAAGTGGGGAAATGACAGAAAAGTGCATTATTTAGTATGCTTTATTAGCAGACCTTTCATTTGCACCAGTTCTGTGAAGGAGATATGTGTGGTTGTTTCCACAGCTCTGCTACTAGAGCAGAGAACAACCCAGGAATATTATGAATCCAGGTGGGAATCTACACTGGTGTTATTCTAACGTTTTGAATGGGTTACTGTGACGCATAGTGTCACGTGACCCTGGGTCTCCAACATTGTAAATGAGTCGTACTTACAGGTTCTATTTCTTAGTTCCAGCATGGCTACAGATTCTTGTGAATCCTTCTACCAGTAATTTTCCTCTCCCAACCCAGAGCTGCTGGGTTTGCTCTGCCCACTTCCTGTTTTCCTTCCTTTGCCCCGTTTGCTATCTTATCAGCTACAGCAGATAAATTACACCAGCGTTATACTGTGCAATCACTGACAATTGCATGCAAAAGACTCAAAAGTTTTTCACCTTAGAATCTGCTTTAATTGTGAAGTACTCCCATGCATCCTGCCTTAAAATTTGAATCAAATTGGATCATCGGTTGATTTTTTATGATTTTTTTTTAACATTTCCCCCCTCTTTGCAAAGGAGATGAGGAGCACTCAAAGGATCGCTGTAGCTCCGTGCAGGAAAATTAACAAGGGTCTCTTGGTCTCTGTCCAAAACTCATGACCAGTGGGGCTTAAATGCAGCTGCTGCTAAAACTTTTCAAATTGGTCTCCCATCTAAACCCTGACCAGACCTGACCCTGCTTAGCTTCAGCAAAGTGGCTGGCTCCTATACATTCAGGCAATTCCCTGGGACTTGTGTTAAAATGTTTTGGGACTGAGTGAGTTTGTGTGTGCTTATGACTATTGCCCTGCTCTGCTGGCTAGGAATGAGGCAGGCAGTGGGTGGAGCAAACCAAGCAGCTCTCAGAGAAGAGGGAGGGAGAACAACGAAAGGATTTAACAATGTGCCCTGCAGTAACGTTACAGCTACAGAGAACCGATACAGAGAACCATGTTAGAAAGGGACACTAGCAACGTTATAAGACTAGTGTAGATCCAGCCCAGGAGAATGACCCTCACTGAGACAGAGGGGTATTGTCTCTTGTGTTGGATGTGTCCACTATACCATGGCAATGTACTCCCCAATTGCTATTCTACAGTGGCCTGGTTCAGACAACACACTAAACCATGCAGCTTAACCTCAAAATGGTTAAGGGAATGCAATGCATTCCCTTAACCATTTTGTGGTTAAGCAGCATGGTTTAACGTGTTGTCTGAACCAGGCCAATGTTGGCTTATTCTTCCCAGGTTGGTGTGTTAAGCAGGCACTTTCACTAGGAGTCAACTTCAAATCCTGTGACCACCCCTGCTATGGTGACTGTAACTCAGTAGTAAACCAGATACTTGGTATGCAGTAGGTCCGTTTTAATCCATGGTATCTCCACTTAATATCTGTCTGTCTGTCTGTCTGTCTGTCTGTCTGTCTGATTATATACTCATGTTCACATAGCATAGTTGGTATGTTCAGCTGCATTGCACAATCTGAGAAATGCACTTCAGCCTCAGGCTGTCTTGCAGAGGGGTTTAACTCTTGGATCACACATCAAGTAGAAAGAGAGAATTGTGTACCAAGATCATATATCAATTGCTCTCAGCCTTTACAGACAGGGCTGGCTTCAGACATGAAACTGATGCAGAAGGGAAAGAAAGCATGAGTGCCTTGCACTTTATGTGTGTCATATGAATGCAACTTCTGTGTCTCAAATCTCTTCACCTGGAAGACGCTTCTGCCCTTGTATTGTAAGCATGCATGTCTCCCCATTGGGGTAAGGATGCAACAGTCCTATTTTGAATGAGTTAAAGATATGGATGAATACGAAACATGATACACTTATGCTTCCTGTTCCCTCCACATCTATGTCACATCCAAAGTTGCCCTCAATGTACCTGTGGTTGCCTGATACTTGGAACAACCAACATGACTATCTCTATCATATCCCCCACCTGTGCATTCCCAGCTCATGTGGCCAGCCAGTATTTGAGATGGACATTTGGTCTAATCCAACAAATATAATTCTTATGCTTTTATGTCAACAACCATCAACGGAGCTGGGTGACGCGAAACCCAGCATTGATCCATGACAAAGAAATCTGTGACTCTTGTATTATATAATTATTGATGTAGCTGGAAATCGCCATGGGCAAAGCATAACTTACTATTTGTTATGCTGCATTGTCTCTCTAGTATGCACCAGGCCTCTGTGTTCGCCTCTCATGTTCCCATTCCATGTTTATTTATATGGTGTGCCTTAAGCTTTCATATTTCTTCTGTGAATCCAAGTTGGAAAAGCAGCACTAGTTTCATTCCAGGGGGCCCTAAAGAAAATAAATTCCTGCCGATATCGGTGAAGGTCCAGGCTGAATACAAAAGAATGTGAGGAAAGGTGAGCATGGGAAATGGGGTTGAAAGGCATCAGACTCTTTTAATCTCACCAGGGTCTGGGTAGAATGCCAATCATTTAATAGAAATGTACACTTCAATGTGCAGAGTGGTTTTTATGTTGCTATTTGGATAACACAGCACCCATCTGAGACTGCCTCCTTACATGTCCTGATCCTGGTGCGATCGCTGAAACATACAGCCTATTTATGCCAAGTTCAGACATTGAGAACACATCCTTTTCTTGGTGCGCACTCCCTTGCTGGGGAACCCCCTTCCCCACCCCTACCCCAAGGGGATTCCAAAATCAAGTATCTTCTCAAAATCATCGAAGAAGAATCCACATCTCAATTGCTGGGAATGGAAATTATAAGCAATGGGCAGGAAGTACTATTAATGAATGTTCCATTTAAGCATATATGCTACAGTGTTTTTGTTACTTGTTTGTACCCACTATCATCCCTTGACAATAAGACAAGTTCAAAAATCTATAAAGAATAGGTTAGGCTTGGTTCTGCACAGTACTCATGTATTCTTAGGGACATCCAGGCAGAATTTGAATAGGAAGCAGCTGTGAAAAATAGAATAAGGGTGAAGATAATTGTGTACTAAGCTTTTCCTTTTCCTTATTATTATTTTTTTTTTTGGTCTTGGAGACAAATTTGTGAATGCAATAAGGTTAGAGATCAGTCCACCAGGGCCTAATTTCAACCAGCTGCTTTGAGTAGAGAGGTGAATTGTTTTTCTCTTGCAGTCACCACTTGATGGTTTTGGGAAAAGTTTTGGGAAAGCTTAGAAAGTCCAGGTTCATTGTGGAACTCCCATCAGCCTGTAAAGCTGAACCTGCCCCTCCAATTCACCAGATGCCTCTGTTGTTGCTCTCCTTGTTCCATGCAGTTCACCTGGGACTAATTCCAACCAGCTACACTTACCTGCCTCCCCAAATTGACCTTGTGAAGAGGTGGTTGTTGGAGAGAAATCAGAGGCAGGGAATGCCAATTTTAAAGTTCCCACTGTGTTCTTAACAGCAAAACTGAGGCTTTGAAGCATGCTTGGGCAAGCCTCTAGGGCTTTCTGGAATATTAGAAGAGGCGTTATAATTGCTCCTGGCTCAATCTATGCAGTATGGATGAATTAAAACAACAGGTCTCAGTGTTCTGGCAGGGATGGACAAATCTGTCAATTTTAGCTTCACACAGTTTCTCATTTTCCCAAACTTAGAATCATAGAATAAAGTAGTGGAGTTAGAAGGGGACTATAAGGTCATCGAGTCCAACCCCCTGCTCACTGCAGGAATCCTCATGAAGGCACCCCTGACAGATGGCTGTCTAGCTGCCTCTTGAAAGCCTTTAGTGTGGTACAGCCCATGACCTCCCTGGGTAATGCATAATAAATTAATACATATTTGTTCACATTTCTCCTAATACATGCTTCTTCATATGCAATTTTGATTACTATATGCATTTTACATGCACTTGTGGTGGTGGGGTCGGGGGAGGGACTCCATTGCAAACTTCCGAGAAGTGTGAAATGTGGTGGTTCATGTCTTGGTTCAAAAGTGCAAAGTTGGGAAGGTTTGCATTAAAATATGAACTCAACACATTTCTTTCCCATCCCTAATCAGCAGCAGAGCATTATAGGGACAGTGACACTGAAGTGAAGAGATTTTGGCTTGTCTCATATTGCACACTTATTCAAACTGAAGGACTTTGTTTCTCATCCCTCCAACACACACACACACACACGCACACTTTCACAGTTTGGTGCCATTCACAGTAGAGATCCGTGGGAAGGTTTGGGCCCACTGAAATTTTCCTGGACCATGGCTACATCTATTGTTCACTATTTTGTCATCTGTAGGCACTAGATGTTGCTTGGAGTTGTTACTCCTAAAGCTGTATAAGCTCCAAGTTGCTTTTAGACATGCAAATTTCACTTTCATTTGCATTGCATCATGGGATTTAGCAGAACCCAGAATGAATCAGAATTGAACTGAAATGATGGGCATCTTGCAAATGCTCAATTTTTAAATGGGCTTTGGTACAAAAGGTGATATCACACTATTATAGATGAGATTAGACTAATTGGTTTCATGCAAAAGGTGTTTATAGATAATACTGAGAGAATACAGATGTCATGAGAATGCATAATGAGATGATTAGGTATTTAATACTTTGAGCATACAGAATGAGTACTATAGCAGTGTGAAACTTCCAGAATAATGGACATAGCTAGTTTGACTGATTGTGCATTGTACAATTTGATTAGTCTAAGAGAGACTTTGGAGAAACTGGTGGGATTGTTGGAACTTGCAACTTTGATCCCAGTCCTGCCATCTGCGAATTTGGGGAGCAGATGCTTTGAAATGATGTTTTCTCTTGTTATAGTTTACTAGCTGTTCACATGCTTGGCATGCAGAGGTTCCAGGCTTAGTCCCTGTATTATCCAGTTAAAGGATCTCAGCAAGAAAAGAGCCCCAGTATCAACTCTTCACTGCTTTTTCAACTTGCATCCATCTTGAATTTGATTAGGATGAAATTTGACCAATAAAAATTGTTCCAGGAATAGCAAACATAGTGCTCTTCAAATCTTGTTGGACTCCAACTCCCATCAGCTCCAGCCAGCATGACTAAGGATCACAGAGAACTGGAGCTGTGGTCCAATAACATCTGGACAGCCACAGGTTGTCCACCCCACCCTAGACCAACAAGCCTGGCCTTTGAGAGGGCCATAGGTCAGCAGCAGACCAGTGCAAGTAACTGGATCTGTCTATTTCAAAGGGTCTTAAGTATCCAGAAACTTCAATTGCTTCAAAATGTGGTAACTAGGCTGCTTACTGGTATATGATATTGGTTGCCAATTGCTTTCTGTCCTGAAATATTTAGCTTGTCCCAAAAGAACTGTATTGGATGCTAATTGCTTTCAGGGCACAATTTAAATATTGAGCAGAAAAAGTTAATTCCTATCCAAGCTCCTAGAGCATTTTAATAAATAAGAAGTAACACACACACACTGACATCCCTTGCCAGCCTTTAAATGCTGCTTGTGGCAATATTGCCAAGATTGCTCAGATATGGTTGGTTTATGGGACAGGGAAGTGATCATTTATACATCAAAAGGCTGATCAAATCTTTTGGGGATAGATTTATTTATGCATTTTCAGAGCTGTTCATGTGAGGCTGTGGTGGTCTCCCTTCCATGTACTGACCAGACCAAGACCTGCTTAACTTTAAGAATGTAATAGTAGGCTAGCTAAGCCCTCATACCACTCTCAGGGACTGTACTTTGGATGGCACTGGGAGGATTTCTAATGATGAATGTCACTTTCCTGTGGTCAGCCCTGCACTAGGAGCTGTGTCCTGGGCTTCTAACAAAGAGCTAGTTCAAAGTCAGGGTGCTTCTGACTTCGGCCTTAGCTAAGGTTTATCCTGGGATCGTCCCGGGGTCATCCCTGTTCATGTAAATGACACACAGGATATCCCGGGAGCAGGCAGGGACAACTCTGGGACGATCCCAGGATAAACCTTAGATCTAGCTAAGGCCTCCATCAGCTGCTGAACTCATTCACAGTAAAGGTATAAACGTCCCATCTTAATTTTTATTTTGCAGTACGTTCAGTCATATTCAGTATACTTGTGTGTGCCTCTGTATGGAAGGTTAGTCTGAATCCTACCATTCATATCAAAGCTCGGTCAGGTGGAATAAAAAAACCAATATAACTTTTGTCTCAATAATTAGCACTTCAACTGATTGAGAAAATTAGTCCTTAGAAGTGAATTCTGTCAGTTAATGTGAAGGTGGTTGTATTATAGGTTTTTTTTGGGGGGGGGGTTAGAGGGGAAGAAAGAAAGAAAGTTTATTTTATTTATTTATTTATTTATTTCATTTTTTAATACTGGCCAATAGCCGAAGCTAAGGTCCCTTTTCATCCTGCTTACTCTTTGGACTGGTTCCACTGATTTCAATAGACCATCATATAAGAACATGTGCACACCCTTGTTAAGGATGGGGAAGTATTTGTTTAGTCCACATTTTTAAGCCAACTGACCTAATTCACATCCCAGACTATAACTGCAGATAAGAACACAGCTATCCTTTGGATTGTGCACTTCTTTGAACATTGCAATGTTGTTATAAAATTGTGTGTATATTAGGGACGGTTTCATCCAAAAATTGGGACGTTATGGAAAGTTGTGTATGAAAAATATGCATTTTATGAAAAACTGGCATGTTATGAAAAATTGTGCACAAAAATAAAGGTGAATTTGTGTGCATGAGGTGCTTTGTTGTCGTTTTTAAGTTGCAGACTGATGTGGAAATTGGAAGGAGCAGACTAATGATTGAACACATGCAAAACTGTTATGGAACTGATATGGACAGTTTTATCCATCCCTACCTTTGCTATCCTGACCATATCTCCCTATGGTTCTTTCAATACCACCCATATACACCACTGTATTTCCAGTTGCAACATTCACACTTTCTCAGGATCGTGCCATTTGCCAGGCTTGGTAGGAACAGAACCATTACGGGGTGTGTGTGTCCATTAGCAGTCAACACTTTCAGCCGAGGGAAGAAAGGAAGATGTCATAATCAACCTGCCCTCTTCAGGGTAAAGGTGGAAAAATGCCTTCTAAATCCGCTTAGCTCTCTGAAGAACAGACCTGGAAAGCATTTATTATTATCCTCGTTTGCCTATCTGTTAGAAGGCAGCAGAGTAAAAAATTTGGGTATTCCAGCCAGCTCTCACAATGACTTCTCCTGTGACCTTGGGCTCTTCCATCTCCATCAGTAAATTGGGGATGGTAATACTTAGCCATCTTTTGGAGAATGATTTGACACCTCTGGGTGGAAGGTGCTCGAAGAGTGCAAAGCATTATTATTATTACGGTGATCTATGAATGTTATTAATGGGCATGACATTTCCATTCCCCCTTTTAAAAATCCGCTCACGGTATTTGACTCCCTGCAGCCACATGAACTTCTCAGACTGGCAGCAGACACGAGCCCTTCCTTGCATTGGCTTGAAAATTACAACACACCCTTTCCCCTTTCCCTCCCCCCCTTTTTATCATGGTCCCTTTACTTCAAGGCTGTAAGCAACAAGGAGCAGTCCGAAGCTTGAAAGCACCTTGCAGCACTTTGAAGACAAACCCATTTATTCTGGCATAAGCTTTCATAGACACTGCCCACTTTATTGGATTTATGGACAGTGTCCACACTAGGGATAGGTGAGTATGTCATTTCAATTTGGTTTTGATAGGACCTTACCAGAACTCCAAAGGTCCTCCATAATTGGGAGAAACAGAATTTGAGATAAAGAAACCCCAAATGACAGATTTGTCCATCCAGGCCAAGGGCTTTGAGTGCTTAGCTCTAAAATGACAGGGTTTGAAACTCCATGTATTCAACCATGTAGGTGCTGAATTAGGGTTGCCACCTTTCCCCACCCCCTGACAACACTCCTCAATAGCTGTATTATAGGCAGGTACACCATGGTCCTCTCCATGCTGCGAACAGCTGTACCTATTGAATATGACTAGTGTAGATGGCTGAGAATTTCAGTTCTGTTCGTTTGTGCTAAGGATTTACCAAAATTCACCAAGTTCATCATATTTGGGATAGAAAGAACTTGAGATTTTAAAAACTTGAATGTGGAAGAAAGAGAAACTGACAGATTGGCCTATTTTTGGTCCACAAAAGCTTATGCCAGAATAATTGTGCCACAACACTCTTTGTTGTTTTTGCTGCAACAGACTCACACAGCTGCTACTCTGGAATCTAAAACGTCAGTTACTGTTCCTGCTGAATTCTTGGGGTTCCTTGGGCCAGCATTTGTATTGGGCCTGGTTACAGGAAAGCCCAGCTCAAATCTCTTTTCAGCTATCTCTCTCATTGGGCAGGATCCAATGGGCCTCCAACCGACTCTCTTTCACCCGGCCAATTCCCACCACTTTTGTTGTGTAAGCAGGAACCACCACTTACAAAAGGGAAATTTAGCACTTCCTAGAGGAAGCCCTGAAATGAGTGGAAATGCTCATTTCTGGGAGGAGGCAGCTCAGTGGAGCTCCCTATGTGAGCTCCATCACCTTGCCTCCTTTCAGAAATGAGGGTTTCCACTCATTTCGGATTGTCCTGGGAAGTGCTAAATTGACATTAAGAACATAAGACATTACGCAAATGTTGGGGGCATTTGAACAATGGAATTGGTGGGGCATGAGGGAATTGACAGTGTTGTAAATGGTCTGCTGGATTCTGCCCAGTGAGTGGCCTGGCCTCAGGAAAATTGTGTTCTTGCCATCCAACTGACCATCTTAGATTGGGACATGGCACAATGGTGGGGTTTGAAGCCCCAGTTGAAGATCCTTTTTGCAGGGAGTGCATTATTTAGATATGAGATGTGTCTTCATGTTGTAGGGATTGCCAGAACATGTGTGCACCAGCACCCTGCTAAATTAATGACTATATACCGTAGCTGTAATTTTCTAAGTGTCTTTAAGTTCTTCAGCGCCTCTGTAAAATGGGTTCTACTTTGTAAACCGCCCAGAGAATTTGTAAACCACCCAGAGAGCTTCAACTATGGGGTGATATATAAATGTAATAAAATAAATAAATAAATATTTTCATAGATTATGGTGCATGAAGGGATTATAAGGATACATTTGCTTGCATCCTAACATAGGTTAATGTAAGGAAGCTCACGGGAGGAAAGTTTCCTGCCCTCAGCAGCCCCCTGTACCCATTGGTTCAAGGGCTCTGCTGAACAATGTAGGTTGGGGTGTGAGGGACCTCTTGGCAGGGTGTGTGTGCAGCATCTTCCTGGCATGGGCATCCTTTGGAAGACTTATTTAAGCGTCTAACTTTTGTGGTTATAGGTGGCTGCAGGAGGTAGGATAGGGTGGGAAACTTTTCTTCCATGAACTTCCTCAAGGTAATTTATTTTAGGAGCTCAGCCATTTCAGGGGTGATTGTAGGAGCCCCCTTTTCTTACCCAAGTCTTTGGGTTTCCCCAAAATCTATTGCTACTACCTTCTTGACCATGGACAGTGCTCTTTGGGGATCCTGCTTGGCAAATGAGTTGCTATCAGTATATAGCAGGGGTGGGGAATGTATGGCCCTCTAGATGCTGTTGGACTGCAACTATCATCAGCCCTAGATAGCATAGCTAGTAATGAGGGCTGATGGGCATTGCAGTCGAACAACACCTGGAGTCAAACAACATCTGGATGACTACCACTGGTACAAAGTAGTGCTGCACTGAACATTTTGATTATTCCAACATTTTGTGGGGGCTGGGGGGAAAACAAAAATTCTGGAGAGAAAGAGGTTGGGAGAAGGGAGAGTTTTAGAGAATGTTCTCCTTGAAGAGGGGGAGAGGATTTCCACATAGGTTTTTAAAGCTGATTGTTGATGATGATGATGATGATGATGATGATGATGATTATAAAACAACCCAGGCACTTGCAGGAACCCAGGAGTTCTTCCTGAATGCCTAATGGGGAAGGCAAGGTCATGTGGTCTTCAATAGGCATACAGGAAGAACTACCCAGCTCCTCCACATGCCTGGGGGTGTTTTCTAAATAAATAAATAAATAAATAAATAAATAAATAAATAAATAAATAATAGAAAGAAGGCCCCTCAAACTAGCTACACTTTAAAAAGGTATTTGGAAACCCTGTCCCTCACCCAAGAGAAAATTCTTTAAAACTCTCCCCCTCCCTGCAAAAGAGACAGAAAAAATAATGCCTCTTTCACAGGAAGAGAAAAAGTTCCCAAAAATAGGGGGAAAGATTCAGCATAGCACTAGTATATAGCATAGATTAAAAGGCTGACTTCTTTACACTGAAAACAATCCACTCAGCAGGTTGTTAGCCCTGAGGATTCGTAATTCCTTTCCTCAGCATGCACTGGGCCTATGTAAAATAGAGTGAGGAAGGAAATGTCATTGCTTTGCTTTAGAATATTCAAGAATGCAGGTCAAACCCCTTCAGATATCCAGTAAAACCTGCAAAAAGAATGGACTGAAGGAGGTCACATTTGGGCCCCTGCCAGCCAGCCAGCCAGGTTGTTTTGTGGAAGAGCTGCAAAGAGCAGGAGGATATCAGAGTCTGGGGAGATGAGAGGGAGATTGCTGTTTTAATTCCACCCCCCACCCCCTGTAGAGCACCAATAAAAATTGTGGCTAGAACCATCTCACAATCTCCCTTTGATTTAATCATACTATAGACCAACAATCTTTGGCTATTAAAACCATATATGCTGAGAGTTCAGAATCCATGTAATGGACACATAAACAATTATTTATTTGTGTTGCAGTTAAACCTTGGCAACTCACCTTGCATTTTTACAATCGCCATTTATTTGCCACGCATTGGCCATCCCTACCCTATTAAAAATAGATGTGTTAACTGCGTTTTGGGCATTTAATTTTTAAGGTCCACATGGTTCTCAAAAGTCAATGCGCATGGGTTTCTGATGAAGGAAAGAGTGGTAGGATAGTCCACAATTGACCTGTGCTGTGGGGCTTCTAGAGATCAAAGGTTAGAATGAGAGTCTTGAGAGGTGATGTTCAACAGACTGTGCAGAGCACTCTGAAAGAATGAAAGCTGCGCATGCAATCTTAATTCTTCTGCTGAGGTTGTTGCACATTGGTCGTGATCTTTTCTACAAACCTGAATTAGGAACATGTAGCACTGCAAGTGTGAAGCATTAAATGTCTACAGGTTGAGCAGTCAGGGGATTTAGTGCATCTCAGAAAGAGTTCAAATGGTCCAACAGTATTCTGTGTGTGGAACCCATTTTTTATATGAAAAGAAGGTCAGGGCTCCTGTATCTTTCACAGTTGCACAGAAAAGGAAATTTCATTTGTACACATGCAGCCCCTGGTGAAATTCCCTCTTCATCACAACAAGTAAAGCTGCAGGAGCACTGCCCTCTTGACCAGATACAAAAAAGAGGGCAGGGCTCTTGCAGCTTTAACTGTTAAAGATACAGGAGCCCTGTCCTCCTTTCCATATGGTCACCCTATATTAGAGTTAAAGATGGAACAGTAAGGATGAGAAACAATACCTTCAGTTCACCCACGAGCTCAAGAGCAAGAGAATGCTCCAGGTGACTCCAGCAGCTAACACCTACAGCCTCCTCTTGGCCCTGTTGTTCTTGTGGTTTCATTGTTGCTCTCTTCTGATCTGCGTAGGAGCGAAGCATTTCTAAGAGAAGGTGAGTGAGTGGGCTGGCAGTGGTTTTGGTGCGACGAAAACATTGGAAGGAGGCCTTCTGTGGGCGGCTACAACAGCTGTCAGAAACACTAACTGCTGCTGTCATGCATAGCATTCTTACCTTAAGGAGTTTCATTCACAGGCTGATCTGGTGATTTGCCTCAGGTTCTGCAGTGGAGTCTTGGAACTCCTACACTCTCAGATCCAATTCCATCTCTATTTCCCAGTCTGTAAAGTTTCACATGTGGCGAACTGTATCATGCTGACAATAATGTCTAGGAGACAGAGACCATAATCAGGTATCACTTGGGTGAAAAAAGATACTAAAAATATTCTAAATTGTTATTTCAGGACCACGGCCAACCTCATATAAAGGAACTGATGGAGATCATGTTGCAAGGCTTTTGACAAGCATTGTGTAAATATCCTGGCGTACATGCTTTGTCAGGAATGTGTATGGTTCGTCATGAAGAAAACAGACAGCTGCTTTTGGGGTTGTATGAGTGGGCAGCTGGAAAGCACAATGACTTAGCAACATTCTGAATTTGCTACCTGTAAAGGTGCAAAAGTATTAGCAAGATAGTGGGGTCACATGATTGGGGAGATCAGAGGATTGAATTTAACTCAAATTGACCTTTTCTCCAAGATTTGACATCACCTGACATTGGTTCTGTGCTTTGGCTCAATTATGTTTTTGAATTGCTGAAGTCGTGTATATTTGTGTCATTCCACTTCCCTTCCTCTTTGAACTTCTCCTGTCTGGTTTTCATCTGGTTTACTCCACTGATGCTTCCAGTGACCTGTTACAAGCTGACCGTCCTCAGCTTGTAACTGGCTTGCCAACTTTAGATGGCCAGTCAGCCTTCAGCTTCTTCTTTTCTTTCAATTTTTGAGTCATTTTGAATGTAACAGGGAAGAAGCATATGTACATGCGCAGGTGGCAGGTGTATCTCCTTTTTGCAATACCACTGTGACATGCAATGGAATATCGGTGCATTGCCCCTATAGTGAGATGTTGAATAGGAATGCCACATGAATGCATGTAGACAGAATAGCTCTATTCAGGTATCCTGTATGTGTGAACATTTAACCTGTGAGGAGTGGGACCACCCCTTCCTTGAACATTTCCATCCCCCTATACTGATGATGGCTTTCTGAAGAAAGCCTATTCCCCCACCCCCTATGATTACATGAACACTGACTGTAGAGAACACTATACCCATCTCCGTTCATATGAGGTGCCTTGATTATCTAATGGCACTTTCATCCTCTGATATTGTTGTTAAAGCTTGGTTTGGTCTAATTATGGTAAGCAAAAGAAGACTCTGCCTTTTGGTCAATGACAGGGCCCATAGCTCTATGAATAGGGCACAGGCTTTGCCTGCAAAAGGTCCCAGGTTGAATCCCCACCATATATATTAGGGCTGGGAAAAGTCTTTATAGGGATGGGTGGACTGACCTGCACCCTGCTCTGTTGGGCATTCACCAAGCTGCTGTCCACACCTGCTCGCAGGGCTGTGTGAGCTTCTGCATGGTCCAGCAAGCACCCAGTGAAGGCATGGGGCTGTCCATTCTCCTAGTGAGCCATCATTGTTGTGCAACAATGGCGGCTTGCTAGGAGGACAGGCAGTAGGTCTGCGAGCATGCTATGGCTCGGTGAGCGAGGTCTGGAGGCCTGGCTCAGGGAAGTCCATTGGATTCTACCCTCCGGGTGGATTCTTGCAATATCCCTAGTTTGGAACCCTGGGAAGCTACTGCCAATCAGTGTAGACAATTCTGAGATAGGTGGGCTGATGATCTGAGTATGTACTATATAAGGCAGCTTCCTATGTTCGTCACATGCTTTACTTGCATGCAAATAGGGATGCATGAGAATTTTGTGTTTGCTTGCAAACCATGTGAGCATCCCCAAATGCAATTGTGAGCATCAACAAATGTCTGCCAAATATAGTTGTAAATTGCCAAACATGAGCTCGCATGCCATCTGTGCAAGAGCAACTTTCCTAGTTTGATTTGCACAACTTTCCAAATTTCAGCAAATTTCCGGCATAGACTGAATCAACCCTGCTTTAGTCTATGAAGGAAATTTGCACACATTTAATGTTCCATTGCACTCGATTTGTGCAATTTTCCTGTTTGGACAGTGATCTGAAACATGAGCAGGAATTGGGCACAAGATGATGTTTGGAGAATCCTAGCAATCTTGAACATCACTCATTCTCCCATCCCTTTGCACACAAGGTTCCAGATTCAATGCCCGGCAGCTCTGGATTAAAAGGATCTCATGATGTAGCCATTTTGGGAAACTTCTCCACCTGAGTCTTTTGGAGAGCTGCTGTCAGCCAGGGTAGCAGGCAATATCAGGCCCAATAGACCAGTGGCCTTGACTTGATATTAAGTAGATTCATGAATTGTTAGGAATATGAACATCTGATGTAGCGGCTAAGTAGTTTTTCCCTTGCAATAACAGATCATGTAAATGAGCATGCAACTTGGGCTGTTGTGTGTGTGTTCTGGCAAAAGATAAACTGTTTATGAAATGAAAAGGGGGATAAATGCATGAGTGTGCTCATTTAGGAGATGCCTGTGGCGGACTGCCAGCCAATTCCTGATAGTTAAACACCAACTCCAACTCTAGGCTTGGGAGAAACGCAGCAAATGAGATATGCTGTTGTTTCCAACAAAACAAATGACAAGCAGGGGAGATAGGTCTAGTTGGAGACGAGGTGGTCTGTGTTTTCAGCTGCCTGGCCTTTCCGGAGCTTAGAAAGCCTTCTTGTAATTCCCTTACATTTCTGAAGCAAATAAATAAATATTTACCAAGATATTAAAGATTTATTGAAAAAGCCGTATATTTAAGCCAACTTGCAGAGGGTGGGGGGAAAGAGATGACTGCATTTTTAATATTTAAATGCTGGGCAAGCTCTACATATTTATTTATTCCTCCGTAATCCTCTCCGTGTTTTATAAATATTGCAAAAGATCCGTCAATAATATAACATGTTTTCACTAATCCAGTGGAATAATTAGGAAGCGTTTAGGGTAATATTGTTCTGAGCAAATATTGCAGAAATGCGCTGAAAGGCGTGACTGGAACGCAGCAAGCTTCCTAGCTTAGGGCTTCCTCCAGTGCCTCTCAGTATCTATTAGTATCTATTAGTGCTGCCAAGCAAGCTGGAACTTTTCTGTCCTTTTGTAGTGCCTACTTGATTTATAGCAACAAGTTAATTCCGAAGAGAGATAACCATCACAATTACAGGACTATTACTGCAGGTTACTTAAGCCAGTGGTACTTGACTATTGGAGACTCAGGATTTCCTTTCATGTACTTGGGGCTTCATCATCAGTATAGATTTCAAGTGATGATCTGAACTTCACAACAGCAGTCTGGCTTGTAATATTCCTTCCTTCCAGAGGTTTCAGCAGCCCAGCCCACGCACCCACAAACACCCACACAACACACACATACCAAGCTGAGAATCTGATATTTGAATTGGATGCATTTAAATACACACATACACACACACACACACACACACACACACAAAACAGGGGCTAGCAGTTTTTTACTCCTTCAAGTAGGAGCAGTAAAAGAAAGGAAGAAAAACCTCTGCTCATTTGCATATGCAAATACACTTGCAGATTTAAATTGCACATTGTCTAGCATTGAGGCTGAGTTAAGGGATAAAATGACAGCTGTTTGCAAATACAACATGAATTTTTAACAGACTACCTGCAATTGGGATTTTAAAAATCAACAACAACAACACACAATTCCTCCCCCTTCCCCATGACATTTCTCCACTTCACCCTGGCTTCATGATTGTGCAGATGGCCTGTCAAAGCTTGGACTATTCCATACATGGAAGTTCAGCACATGGTGTCACATCACTAAGCAACTCACTTCTAAATGTGTGGACTCTCTCCATTGGTAGGGAGTGACTAAGTTGAAACCAAAAAATCTCTGTCTGCAGGGACTCTTCCCCATGTGCAAGCCACCACTCTGGTACTGCAGTCATCTGGTGGTGAGTATGCACATGTGGACCCCTTTGCTGAACTGGCTCTAAAATGCTCTCTCTCCCCAGCCCCTTGACAGGAGTGATTTTGCATCCCTGCTCTGTGGTAAGTTGTAATTGTGGAACAGAATGAACTAACGCCCCCCCCCCCCCAAAAAAAATGGTTCCCTTTGCCTGAAGTCTGTAATTCAATATTAATATTGTTGGAAATATGCAATATGGATATGCAAGTATATCTTTCTTCTAGAGTTTTCTATAAGTTTTGATTGATGGCTGGTGGCTACTGGAAATTTCAGGTTACAGAGCTGGATTTTGTGAATATGGAGAATCTAATTCCAATATGGAGGATCTAGATTCAGTGAATTACCCTTTTGATCCTGTCCTGTTCAAGAGTTTTAAAATGAACAACTTGGTGGGGCAGATGATGAGCATACCTCTAATATCAGAGACAGTAAGTCTCTTTATGAGTTGCTGGGGAATATGACTGGCAGGCTGAAATTGTATTCATGCCCTACTTGTGACTTCCCCTAGGCAGCTGGTTGGCCAGTCTCTGAACAGAATGCTGAATGGCTCTTATGGTCTTAATCAAGGTCTTGGCCCTGCCTGTAACTTTCATAGGAACACAGGAAAATAGAAAACAGCCTTATACTGAGTTACACCCTTGGTCCATCTAGCCGCCAGTCATAGTCGACACTGACTGGCAGCAGCTCCACAGGGTTTTGGGCAGGAGTTTTTCCTTGCCCTACCTGGAGAAGCTGGGGGTCGAACCTGAGACCATCTGTATGCAAAGCAGGTGTTCTATCACACTGCTATGGTGCGGTCCCTCTCTTCATGCATTTACAGTGTTGCTTGTGTAACAGACAAGCCTAACCCCACATGTAGCCTCCTTATGCATGGAACATACCCTTGTGTATAGGCAAACAACACAGTGAGCATGTAGAGACTGAGGGTGGGGCCAGCAGGCCTGACACCAATTTCCATCCCTCCATATGGTCATTCGGAATGATCATAGAATCATAGAATAGTAGAGTTGGAAGGGGCCTATAAGGCCATTGAGTCCAACCCCTTTCTCAGTGCAGGAATCCACCTTAAAGCATGGTTGTCCAGCTGCCTATATTTCATTAGTGTGGATGTAGAATTAAATATGCATTGCTCCCTTTTTTCTGACAGAGATGTTGTGCTTTTAACAGTTTCATGATGTCAAGCTGGTAGACATGTACCTTCTCTCTCTCTCTCTCTCTCTCTCTCTCTCTCTCTCTCTCTCTCTCTCTCTCTCTCTCTCACTCACACACACACACACACCGGACCAGCTGATTTCTAGCATGCAACCACACACATCCCAAACCCCACAAAGCTTCTACTGCTGGAAGGCCAGTGGAAGTGGGAGAGAACACACAGTTGAACATAGTTGAGCACTCAGGGATTCTAACTCAAACCTATGCTAAGTTCTAGGCTTGGATAGACAGATCAGTTAGTTTCTCCCACATTCATTTTTATTTATTTATTTTTAAAAAAAATCTCATCAAAACTGAAATGGAACAAAATTCTCACCCTTCCATAGGGATGTGGGAGGAATCAAATGAGTAAAATGAGTTCAGGTTTCTATGATTCCAAGTTGCAGATTCCTCAGCAGACTAGCTTTTCTTGAGTCACATGAATACTGCAGACTTCTGGACTGGGTTTTTTTTTTTTTTTTACTTTCTGGAATTTTATGCAAATATAGTCATAGGAAAATATGCATAATCATCATCACCATTATCCGTCAAAAATGTGCATTTCCCCCATAGGCTAAATCATTAAAATGTGTTTGGGTGGGATTTGTGCATTTGAGCGGTGGGGTGTGGAGAAAGGATTTTGCATTTTCACAAGTGAGAAATTCGTGCACATTTTGGAAATTGGAAAAACAAATCCTATTCTATCAATGAGTAGACAATGGAATGCAAGGTACCTGACAATCTGCAAAATGCAGCTGGAACAGATTTTACAAAATCCATACATCCTCACCCATTTGTAATTATTACTACTGTATCACCCCACTATGTAGCAAATCTGTGCATGCTCCTGCTACATGCTGAAATGGATCCATATCAGCTTTGGCCATCTTGCTATAAATACAGCCATTTAAAGCTGATCTTGACTGAATTTAGTCTGTCACGGCAGATGCACACCAAGCATCTTGGGAGTTGGTGTAGGCTATGCTCTTCCCCTGCCCCCAGTGACAGTACATACCAAGGAGGTGTGGGATAAATTAGGTCCATTATTATCAATTGTCATCCACTAGTAAAGATGAGATAGGGGCGAGGGCACTGTGGATCTGGAGGGCTCCAGAGGAAGGAGATGTGTACGCTTTGGAAGATGTTGAAGGATACATTTGAGTTTTCAATGCGTTGGTTCCCCCCCCCCCCCCCCCCCGCTTTCCTGGTGTGCTGCTGAGCGTAGATTAATAAAAATGTACAGATAAGCATCAGAGCTTTATTAAAGTGTGCTCACGTGGCATCAGCACCCAGCCACTCTCTGAGAACATGAGCTGGCAGCTTGCCAGCCTCTCTTGCTTATTTGATTGTGAGTGTTGCTTATCATCTTACTTGATAAGAAGGTTTCTCCAAGAAAGACAGAAGCAAACTGGCTCCTTGAGCCCAAATCTACATTTACCTACTAGTCCTCAGTGGCAACGTTTGTATCTTTCTGCCCCCCAGCCCCTAAAAATCACAATGCAGGCGGTCTCTGGGTGTTGGCGTTCTATTGTTCACCCTGAAATACATTTGAAACAGGTCTCACACCACCCCTCTGTTTTACTCCTGTCTTTTCTGTTACCAACAGGCAGAGCTAATGAAAAGGGGCACAGTTTGGACTCACACATTTTCTTTAATAGGGAACTGCAGGCACATTTACTGAGCTTCCAGGACATAGCCCTTGAACAGCTTGTCTTTTTACCAGCGCAAAGTTGGGGACATTGCTATGAACAGGAAAACGAATGGGGCAAATGTATCCATTCTCTCCTCTGAATATCTTTCCCGGCCCCAGCCCCAACATACAATATACACAGAGATATTTTGTTTTCTCTAAATCATCCTTTTAGGATTTTTTTTAGGATGTTTTAACAATGTATACTATGTTTTTAATCAGTATTTTATGTATTTTGTTCTTGCTGCTGTTCCCCACTTCGATCAAAATGGAGAGGCAGATAAGAAATAAATTAATATTATCCTCCTCCTCCTCCTCCTCTTCCTCCTCCTCTTAGGGTGTAATTCTATCAATTGTGCCCTCGATGTTCCTAAGCTTCTGATCTTCGCCTCCCCAGCTTTGCATTTATTATTTATTTATTTATTTATTTAATTTTTTATTTTGCTAGAAAGGATTTTTTTGGCCATCTAGTGACAGCACTTCAGAGGGGGATTGAAGGAGGCTGGAGAGGCCTCGGGATAACTCGTATCCTGGCTTCTCCAGTCTCCTCCCCTCCCTGCCCACTGAAACACCACCATTTCCCCCTCTCCGAGGTCACTTTTCCATCCTCAGAAAGCAGCTGGGACATTTCTTTCCATGCCTGCTGTGAGGGGTGGTGGAGGAGGGTTGGATCTCTGCTTTCCCCTTCTGAGGTTGGAGCATTGCGTCTGACCTCCGTGGAGGAAATCCCCAGTATCCTATGGCCCCTCAGACACTATCTACAGGCCATAGGATTGCTCCCTTATTCACTCACTGACTTTCATATTCCCTTATATTGATTCATGTAATGTACACACACACAGACACCCCTATCTCTTTCTTTTCCGGTAGCAGCCAGTCACCTATTATTCTACGTACATAACCCCCCCACACACACTGTCTATTGGCCTTGATACAGATTATGCAGCTGCAAAAACCCTTCACTCTTGCACACTGCTAGGGTAACTGCTTTTTATCTCTATCTCTAGTATCTATATCTATATTCCACAGATATATGCCTGAATGCTTAAAGGGATTTACTTGGTCTCTTTAGAGCATTGCCAATGGTTGCCAGCAAAGGGTATTCTTTTGTCTTCAATAGCTTTACACTGGGAGAAGTTCAGCTAGGGGGCTTTTGTGCCATCACTATGGCATAGGAGAAGCAAAGCGCCATTTGTCAAATGATTCTCCACCTAAAACAGCTGTGTTAAAGCAACAGAACCAATCCTTGGGTCAAGAGTTGGCAAGCCTAAGAGCCAATTCACACAAACATGTGGTACTTCTTTGTTCTATACAGCCATGGAGATGACTGTTTGGCTGTTGGGTGTTGGTTGGGAGAGGGTGTGCATGAGCCAGCCTCTGACATAGGGGCCTGGTCTTTTCTCAAGCTGCTACGATTAAGGAAATAAGAATGGCTGTGTAAGTACCAAATTCACACTAAACTTTATCCATATGGTTAAGTGCCTAAGTTATGGAGGAATGAGGATGTGTGTGAATGAGGGTTATAGACCTTGTTTTCACTTGTTGAGCTACTTGGGTTTCCTAAAATGAAAGTGAATTACAGCTTTTTCAAGATCCTCCACAGAAAGCATATCTTGAATTTGCATGTAGCTTACCTGATGCTGCTAATCAGGCAACCAAGACACATATGCATTCATGTGTGCAGCCATGAGCACAAACACACAAATGAACAACAGCTTGCAATTTATGTGGCTAATCGCACTCAGCTTGGGCTTTCGAACAGATGAAATACAATTACAGAGGCAAAATAGCTTGGGCTAATTAATCAGCCCATTTGAGAGAATCACAGGCAGAGAGATGGCATCATCTGAGTTCTTTATTATGAAACAGGCACTTACCTCCAGTGGTTTAGATGCTTCTGAAAACAAGGCTGTGATGAGTAAAACAGCTTCACCAATGCACAAAAGAGGAGCATTTAAAATACTTTAAGATGGGCATTTCTCTACTACATTGGTTAGAGGAGGAGTAAGTCTGGGAAGTTCCTGGAAGAAAACTGCAGATCCCGTGTGTAATGGCTATGGTTTGAAAGGTGTCTAACGCTTTTAATACCCATTATTTCTCTCTCCCCCTCTTGCTTTGCTGCCATTGAAAATTAATGCTGCCACTTGGAATTGGAGAGCCATTTAGGCTGCAATCGTATACACACTTACCTGAGAATTAGTCCCACTCTCAACCATCAAAGCCAGCCTGGTTTATTTCTGGGTAAACACACAAAGGATAGGATGGCACTAGAAATAGTACTGCAGATCTCAAGTAGCTGGCACAAAATGCTTACATGGTTTGCTCCTCTCATCCCTCTGACAGCTGAGACAACTGATTTCAGGGCTGATTTCCATCTCTCTCTCTCTCTCTCTCTCTCTCTCTCTCTCTCTCTCTCTCTGTGTGTGTGTGTGTGTGTGTGTGTGTGTGTAGGCCTGTGTTAATGCAAGTGCTACTGTATTTCATTCCAGTGACAAATGTATATATTTCTATAAAACTGGTAGGATCTAAACTTGAATTTACTCTTGAATCTGAACAAGGTATACTGATTGACTCCCCGATTCTCAACATATGAACATAAGCCTGTTCCTGTTGACTTTGAGGAGAATGCGCTGCAGGGCATTCTTTTCTAGGATTTTTCAGGGCTGAATTCTGTTCCCAGTATTGCTTGCTATTGACAAGACCCATCTTCTTGGCCATTCTGTTTCATTCTTCTGTCTTAGTTATGGCCCCTGTCACCATTGGTCATTCTTTCAAAGACTAAGGCCTTAGCTAGACCAGGCTTTATCATGGGGCAAACCCCAGGAACGTCCCTGTGTGCCCACATGATGCACAGGGGATCCTGGGATCAGGGAGAGATCACCCCTCCCTTGCCCCGGGATAGAGCACTCCCTTTTGGGCCTGTTTTTTTCATGGTCTCAGGCTGAGCCCGAGACCATGGAACATGTGGCCCGTTGCCGCGGTTTGACGCAGCTCCACGCGATTTCTCACGCGGAGCTGGGAGCTATGCTGTGCCCATCAGGGGTAGGGTGGGGGAAGTGGGGAAATGATTTTTTTTTAAAGCACCTAGCTTTAGTGCATGAGTGTTCTTGCACTCCTCTTCCTTTAAAAATAATTTTTAAATGGCGGGCGCGATGCCTCTCTTCCTGAGGACATTGCGCATCACATGTAAATGGAGGATGGATCTCACGTTAATCGCAACGTGAGATCTTCCCTCCTACATCGCTGACTATCAGGTAGGTCTAGCTAAGGCCTTAGTGTGTCTACTGGGACTCTGAACCTACGTGGCTCTGAATTTGGAAGTTTTTCTACTGGCACTTTGAACCTGCATTGTGAGCTACCTTAAAGGCACATATGTGGGTTGGAATGCAGTTAATGCTTCAGACTGCACACTTCTCCAAGTGTTATGATGCAGTTCTCAGCTCAAAAATTGCTTACAGAATTGCAAATGTCAGGGAAAGTTGTATCTATATAAGAATGTGGTAGTGCAAGGCTTATTATTCCAGATCTACCAGGCTAATTTTGCACATTTTTGTTTTAACCTGATGCTTAACTGGTGTAGATGTGCAGAAAAAGTTCAAAAAACTCAAGCTTTAATAGCAATTAATTTCCTCCAAGCCAAACTAGCAGGACAGCCCCTCTGCCAGCAAGATGATGGGCAGTCCTACTTTGGCCAATCAGTGTGGTGTGAAGGCGGGTCCCAGGTGCAGCCATGCAGTTAGTCTGCTGCTGCCATTGAGGAGGGGGAAGGGGATAGAGGCGCCCAATTGGGTGGCATGAAGGAGGGGGCGGGCTAAATTGTTTGCAAATTTCAAAGGGGGATTCACTATGCATGAGCCACATTTACATTATTCATGAGTGCCGCTGTGGTAAGGGGACTGAGAGGCAAAAATGTGGGAAAGGAGCAGGACTGTCATGCCTTACCTAGAGGAGGTTTCATCAGATGAGGAAGAACAGGGGGAGAACCAGCACAGCAAGCCCCATATGGAGCCAGATGGAGAGCTGGAGGCTCTGGATGACTGCACTCCCTGGAACCATTAGAAGAGCAGACTGGCCCCTCCAATGCCATTCATGGATTCTCCCAAATGCAGGAGGCAGAGCTGGAGATTATTCATCTCTCTGAATCACGTAGACTCAAACATGAACAGCAGAGAAGCAAGAAGAAGCCACAGCATGGGGCCTCCCTTAAAAACTACACTCTCACCTAATTAGCCAGCTGTGGTGATTAATGGCCAGCTATAAATCAGCACAACCAAAATGAGATCTCTGCTGCAGTCAACTTTCAGTTAACCTCAGCATGTTGCCTTGCTTCTCCGGACCTTGTTGAGTCCTAGGCTCTCAATGACCCACCTGGACCACCCTCTTGGACACACCCTGACTGGCTTTGATTCTTGGCAAAACTGACTTCTGTGGATCAACCTCTGGGCTGCTTTTGAGCTTGCCTCTGGCTTCTCCTACTATGCTATTCAGATTTCTGTGTACGACCTTGGACTGGACTGGCTTCTCTGTTTGTTTTCACCTGGGACTATCTGAGCCTTGACCACTTGCTGGCCTCGAAACAGGACAAGGACTACTAGCACCCATGGTGACATGGACTTTACACTAGTACAAAATGAATAAGTTTGGAGAAATCATGTTATCAATATGCATTTTCATGATTTTTTAAAAAAGAGTCACAAACATGCAAAAATTGGACAGAATAGACTTATCATTAAATACATGGGAAAATGTCATGAACTGAGAATAGACAGATTCAACTGGAGCAGAACTTCCATTAACAAGTTTGATGCATGGAAGATTCATCTGGGACAAGGCATTTCTTCAGATATCCTCATCTCAGGCAATTGGGGCTTCATTAGTCCAAACCAGAACTTGGAACCTAAGGGCCTTGCTAGACCAGGCGTTAGCACGGTGTGAGGCCCGGTTTCCCTCCTGTGCATCCAGATGACGCACAGGGGAACCCGGGGTCAGGCCGTACTAAAACCTGCCTTAAGCTGGCATAAGCGAAGTCACTTATGGCCCGGCTTTTCCACAGCCCCGGCCTTAGGCCGGGGCTGCAGAACGTCTAGCAGGGTCCGTGGCTTTTTGCGGCTGCTCGCTTACTCGCGAGTAGCTGGGAAAAGCCACGGACTGGGCACAGCACTCATATGAGCGCTGTGCCCATTGGGCCTGGGGGATCCCGGGTGGGGGAAAGAGGGGTGGGGGGTAAGGCCGGACCCGGCAGGAAAGAGGGGGGGAAGGCCGGACCTGGCAGGAGAGAGGGGGGGAGAAGGCCGGGCATCTGGGATGGGGGCGAGGGAAGGAGAGTGGGCATTGGGGGTGAGGGAAGGAGAGCCGGGGACAGGGCATTGGGGATGGTGTGTGGGGGGGGGAAGCCGGGCATCGGGGATGGCGCGGGGGGGAAGCCGGGCATCGGGGATGGCATGTGGGGGGGAAAGCCGGGCATCAGGGATGGCGCAGGGGAGAAAGCCGGGCATCGGGGATGGCGCGGGGGGAAGCCAGGCATCGGGGATGGCGCAAGGGGGGGAAGCCAGGCATCGGGGATGGCGCAAGGGGGGAAGCCAGGCATCGGGGATGGCGCGGGGGGGAAGCCAGGCATTGGGGATGGCATGTGGGGGGGGGAAGCTGGGCATCGGGGATGGCGCAGGGGGGGAAGCCGGGCATCGGGGATGGCGCAAGGGGGGGAAGCCAGGCATCGGGGATGGCGCAAGGGGGGGAAGCCAGGCATCGGGGATGGCGCGGGGGGGAAGCCAGGCATCGGGGATGGCGCGGGGGGGAAGCCAGGCATCGGGGATGGCGCAAGGGGGGAAGCCAGGCATCGGGGATGGCGGGGGGGGAAAGCCGGGCTTCGGGGATGGCGCGGGGGGAAAGCCGGGCATCAGGGATGGCATGGGGGGGAAAGCCGGGCATCGGGGATAGCGCGGGGGGGAAGCTAGGCATCAGGCATGGCGTAGGGGGGGAAGCCGGGCATCGGGGATAGCGTGGGGGGGAAGCCAGGCATCGGGCATGGCGTGTGGGGGGGAAGCCGGGCATCGGGGATGGTGCGGGGGGGAAGCCGGGCATCGGTGATGGCGCGAGAGGGGAAGCTGGGCATCGGGGATGGCGCGGGGGGGACAAGGCCGGGCATCGGCCATTGGGAATGGGGGGAGGACGGGCGAGCGAGGGGGGAGGGGGTCATCGGTCATTGTGGGGAATCAGGGGCAGGGGGAGCAGGGGCGGCTTTATTGTTTTTTAAAAAAGCACTTACCTTCTCCGGTGCACATGGCCCCTTTAAACAAAAAAAATGGCCGACGCTACGGGGCTTCCCGTTGCCCCGTCACGTCATGCGTCTAGAAGCCGGCGACGGCACGTGCTAGCTCTAGCGTGCCATCGCCCCTCCTCCCTGCCGGCTTATCCGGCAGGTCTAGCAAGGCCCTAAGTGTGGAAGCCAGTGCCGTTCAAGGCAGTAAGACATGTCCATCACAATGGGTCCCAGGTAATAACACAGATGCTGTGTTCACTTTAGAATCCTCATGTGGCAGAACACAGAACAATTTTCATAGGCAACCCAATGCACTGCAGTAATCTAGCCTAGATAAGGGAGTGCAAAGGTATTTTTTTGGTTTACTCTGAATTTTGCAATGCATTTCTCTGATTAAAAAAATGTTTACCAAAAGGCATACATTAGGGGAAACTGCACACAAATATGCTTATATTAGAAGACATGTGTACAAAAATGTATGCATTTTTATACATATGTGATCTCCTTCCTCCTGTTTAGGGATGCATGATGATTTTATTTTTATTCAAAAATCATGAGAACATGTCCTGTTCACAAGCCTGAACAGAAGCAGGAATGCAACTGTCAGGAAATATTTGTAGTTTCTCAAGCTTACATTTCCATTTGATAGTGTGCACTTGCTCAAATCCCCCCCTCGACATTTCATACTATGGGGATATGCACATTTTTGAATAGGAAAATGTGCATTTTAAAAATCTGATTTTAAAAAGGCACATCTTCACATTTTAAAAGAAAAGAAAAGCATCTTCCAGTCAGGATTGGAAATAAGGCAAAATAATTTTCAAGGAAGAATTTGGCAAACCGTAATGAGTTCAAACATCACATTTTTAACCAACCCAATCCTGTTGTACACATGTTATATGCATATATCTCAATGTATACATTTTATATACATTTCTCCTGTTATATACATTTTTTACACATTTCTCCAATTGTATCCATCTTCCCTAACATATACATTTTTATACACAATTCCCCTAATGTATTGCATTTTTGTATGCATTTTTCCTAATGCATGTATTAAGAGAAATGCACCTAAATTGCATTGTAGGAAATACATACAATAGGGATAAAGCATACAAAAATGTGTGCATTTGGCCCTAACGATTTGAGAAAATGCATATGAATATCCAAGCAGACTTATTTTATTTATTTATTTATTTATTTATTACATTTTTATACCACCCAATAGCCGAAGCTCTCTGGGCAGTTCACAAAAATTAAAACCATAATAAAACAACTAAATTTATTTTAATCTAAAATAAATAAATAAATAAATAAAAGACATGATACAAACTGATGCAGAAATGGGGTGGAATCAACGTGTTTCAAAAAGCATGATAGTCATAGAAATCAAAACAAACAGGTGCATGCATTACTAGACTGGATGCTCCCAAAATATGATTAACCATCTTTCACACCATAAGGTGTCAAATTCAAAAACATACTTACCCCACTCTTTCTTCTGAATCCAGAACTTGAATCAACTTGTGCATTTCCCATTACCTGCAGCATCATTTATTTTGGGAACATGATAGACATTGACTATTCCTTTATGTCTTGCACTGCACAACCCATTAGATCTCAAAGAGCTAGCATCATCACTATCTTCCTGAGAATTTCTTTCTTTTCTTTTTTTCTTTAAGAGGGGGAACTAGATTCTTTGAAGACAGGAGCTCCCCCTTTGAGGGAACAAAAGAGACAGAAACTCTGGAGGGCTGGGGATTCTAAGATCAGATAATCTGGAAACCCTTTTGTTGTAGATCTAAGGCCTTCTTAAAATGTATACATATTTCAACAAACACCATGTGATCCTACATGGCTGATTTACCTTGAAAGCATGTCCTGTTGTGTCCCAAATGCAGAAGAGTCTTAAACTAATATGCCCAGGGCTTAGTGGGAAGAGGAAGAGCTTAGCTGCCTCATGTCTTATTAAATCTATCCCGTGTTGTTCTATGGCTGCACATAGTTTTCCTCAAATGTTCTGCATGGTGTCTACAAGGCAGAATGGCACCACATTTAATGCACAAGATGGATTCTCTGGGGAATACTTTTTCTTCCTCAGATTCCATTGATCTTTTAAGGGACATGCAAGTGGAAGGGCGGAAAAATTCCAATATGCCAGTTCAGCTGTGATCTCAATGGGGAAACCAAAGTCAGCCCAGATGAATTATGTGCAATAAGTAGCACAAGAGATGTAACTTCTAACAGCCATGATCTTTGATGCCACTTGGCCCTTTCCCCTAACTCTTGAATGTCTTGAATATATTTTCTGTATTCTTACCAACATTCTTTGGCAGGCAACTTACGGTCCACCTATTTCAGAGACCAACTTGTACTGGGTGTAGGGATGATAAATGCTGAGTAGCCTATATCTGCTCCTCTCTCCAGTCATTTTTAGTGCCTGGCAACTTTCCAGCCCCTTGCATGCCTGCAAACCACCTTTCTCCCACTAGGCATACCTTGACTTTCTCCACTCTCCTGTCCACTCTATTGAATGTATTTGTGCTGATGGACCCATCTTTCCTTCTACGCAGACAGGAAATCTGATTAGATGGATTCTCATTTGTTTGGAGTGCTTCAACGATGGAGGGAAATTATTCCACAGCAATATTTGCAAATGCATTCATCATTGAGTCCCAGGCAATCCTTCATGACTAGATGATGACTTTGTGATCTTTAGGAAGGTCTTATTAAAAGGGCTTTCTAAAGATCACCTCAGCTCCCTCCCTGCTGCTCTTCTGCATCATGCTTCGAACACAGGGACAAACTGCTCATCTGGAAGTGCCTTTAGAAATAGTGCAAGGGCTCCCTTGTATGTCCTTGCAAAGGGTGGATGGGTTCTTCCCATCTTTGAAGATCCTTGCAGAACCATTCTCAGTGTTTGTCTGGAGATAATTATTTCCAAGTACATAAAATGAAATGAAGACTGAAGATGAAGTTGAGCTGAGGAAGTTGTAGGACTCTGAGAGCTTGGGGATGGGGAATGAAATCCATCAAACACATTTCCCTAGCATGGTATTGTCAGGGACTGTAAAACATCACAGGCAGCTGTGGAATGAAGATGTGACACCTGGTAGTTATCTCTAGGTCACAGCGTCACAGGAACCAGCACTTACTTGTATGCTTGTTATTCATAGCCAAGATATGCTATGCCTCACATCCTTATTCTTTTGCATAGGTCGCCCTTGATAAATATGGGGCTACTTATGCATCTCTCTCTCCCCCCCCCCCCCCGCCCAAGGCATAATCTACACGAAGCAGGATATTGGACTCTGAAAGCAATATATAAAAGGCAGGACCCACACTGGTTTATAGCGGTATTGAAAAATCATGCAAAAATCATGGAAGACGGGTGAGGTGCCGGACGACTGGAGGAGGGCTAACGTTGTCCCTATCTTCAAAAAGGGCAAAAAGGAGGAACCTGGGAACTACAGACCAGTCAGCCTGACATCCATCCCTGGGAAAATTCTGGAGCAGATTATAAAGAAGTCAATCTGTAAACACCTTGAAATCAATGCAGTGATTACTAGAAGCCAACATGGATTTGTCAGGAACAAATCCTGTCAGACTAATTTGATCTCATTTTTTGATAGGATAACCTCCCTTGTGGACTGTGGGAATGCTGTGGATGTCATATATCTTGACTTCAGCAAAGCTTTTGACAAAGTACCACATGACATTCTGATTAACAAACTAGCTAAAAGTGGGCTAGATGGAACAACTATTAGGTGGATCCACAGTTGGCTACAGAATCGGACTCAAAGAGTACTTATCAATGGAACCTTCTCAAACTGGGGAGAGGCAACGAGTGGGGTGCCGCAGGGCTCAGTCCTGGGCCCAGTGCTCTTCAACATTTTTATTAATGATTTGGACGAGGAGGTGCAGGGAACGCTGATCAAATTTGCAGATGACACCAAATTGGGTGGGATAGCTAATACCCTGGAAGACAGAAACAAACTTCAAAGTGATCTTGATAGGCTGGAGTGCTGGGCTGAAAACAACAGAATGAAATTTAATAGGGATAAATGCCAAGTTCTACATTTAGGGAATAGAAACCAAATGCACAGTTACAAGATGGGGGACACTTGGCTCAGCAATACTACAAATGAGAAAGATCTTGGAATTGTTGTAGATCACAAGCTGAATATGAGCCAACAGTGCGATATGGCTGCAAGAAAGGCAAATGCTATTTTGGGCTGCATTAATAGAAGTATAGCTTCCAAATCACGTGAGGTACTGGTTCCTCTCTATTCGGCCCTGGTTAGGCCTCATCTAGAGTATTGCGTCCAGTTCTGGGCTCCACAATTCAAGAAGGACGCAGACAAGCTGGAGCGTGTTCAGAAGAGGGCAACGAGGATGATCAGAGGTCTAGAAACAAAGCCCTATGAAGAGACACTGAAAGAACTGGGCATGTTTAGCCTGGAGAAGAGAAGATTGAGGGGAGACATGATAGCACTCTTCAAATACTTAAAAGGTTGTCACACAGAGGAGGGCCAGGATCTCTTCTCGATTCTCCCAGAGTGCAGGACACGGAATAACGGGCTCAAGTTAAAGGAAGCCAGATTCCGGCTGGACATCAGGAAAAACTTCCTGACTGTTAGAGCAGTGCGACAGTGGAATCAGCTACCTAGGGAGGTTGTGGGCTCTCCCACACTAGAGGCATTCAAGAGGCAGCTGGACAACCATCTGTCAGGGATGCTTTAGGGTGGATTCCTGCATTGAGCAGGGGGTTGGACTCGATGGCCTTGTAGGCCCCTTCCAACTCTGCTATTCTATGATTCTATGATTCTATGATTCTATGAAAAGAGACATTTTCCTTATATATCTTTTCCTTATATATCTCACTTCTTTCTGTATCATGCTAGCCTAGCAGCTTCTGCAGACAACTGCACTTATAAAACCCTGAGGAAGAACACAACCGCGTTCGAAACGCATAGGCACCTGGCACTTTAATAAACCTTTTACTAATGTTATTGTAGAAGATTACTTGGTTCCCCCCTTGCCTTTGGCTTATTTTTTACTCCATTAACACATACCATATACTGCTTTCATAGTGCAATATCTTGTTTGGTGTAGATTAGGCCCAAGTCATGCACAACATTCCTTCCTGTTCTGGATGTGAATATCTCCCTTTTACTTCAATTCACAAGCTATGGTTAGATCATGCCCTTACTGTCATCGTTTCTCAACCAAAAGCACCTTGCCTTCAGTGTCCTTGAATCTCAATCTCTCTCTCTCTCTCTCTTTCTCTCTCTCTCTCTCTCTCTGGCTTCAGAATCCAGGGAGGGACACTTGATTTAGATTGCATGCACGACTTTCTAGAACACTTAATGAAGCTGTCTCTCTATTCAGCCAGGTGGAGGTTCAGTGTCACAGGCCAGAAGATCACATGACTGAGGGAGAAGAAATGAGACTCAGAAAGAATCTGACACTAAACAAAAAGGAAAGCGGTAGACATGCAACACAATAGCACAATGGCTACAGGGGCTCTGATGTGTCACCTTTCCACAGGCAAACAAGGATAAGGTTAAAAGAATGAATACCTTGCTAAGCCAGAATAGAGAACTATTTAAAGCACTTGATTTCTCATCTCACAGAACAGAGCTTTTCAATTATTGCCATTGTTGTAACTGGGAAAGGTTAAAATGCAAGCAAAATACATGCAGGGGCTCAGACAATGGTAAATCACCAATATTAATGCCTTGGAAGTTACCATAATTGAATTAACTAACAACTACGGCCAATCAAATGCTTAAACCTAGGGAGTATGTATGCAAGCGTCCTTTGTATGTGATAGCTGCATTCAGCCCATGCCAGCAGAATATGTTCCCTATGTATTTATGGTGGACATAATTTTTCAAAGGACTGCTGCTGTGGAGTTCTCTATGAAATACAAGGATCTTACTAACATGGTATAAACAGTTCCTATAAATTGTTCATGTCCCACTCAGCATGCTCATAGGTAGCCAAGGGTTGTGGTTCCTGTGAGTTGGAGAGATATTGTAGCCCTCCATAAATTTGTAACTGGATATAAAGCCAGAGCTAGGACTGAATGATGCTGGATCTAGGGATGTTGTGGGAGTCCGTTTGGGGCTCGAGCTCAGTGGTTTTTCATTGGTCTGGCCACTTGAATGCCAGTACACAGATCCCCATGCTTGCCCAACTGTAATTTTGCATAAATGGTGATATTGAGCGCCACCGTTTTACACAACATGGTGGCTTGCAGGATGGGTGGGCACCTGTGGACCATCCAGTATTTGCCCAGCACTCTGAGCAGAGGTGGGTAAGTGTTGGGGGTCCCATGAGAAGGGCAAATATGGGCTGTTCATCCATCCCGATCTGGCTCCAGCCTGGAAAAAGAGGGCCAATGCAGCTATGCAAAACCTTACCAGCATAATTAAACCTGAAATCTGGAAAAGAGAGAGAAGTGGAGCTATAACAGTAGATGAATGAATACCAAGAGTCTCCAGCTCGATCTACACATTGTGCCAAATCATTACAAGTGTGGAATAAAATAAACAAACAGAACATAACACTATGAAAGCAGTATACGGAATGTGTCCTGTGCCTCAACAGCTATCAGTGCACTTCAATACCACTATAAAGTGGTAGTGTAGATCTAGCCTCAGTGGCACCGGGAGGAGAGGCAAGTTGATGTGTTCCTGGCAAAGGTTAAGGGCTGCATTGGACATGGCTACAAGAATCCACTGGACACTACTGTCCCTGGACAGAACTGAAGTGGCCTTGCATATGAAAACTGGAAAAGTAAAGTCATATCCATCATTCTCAGTCTCACTGAGATAACTCAGTATTTTGAGGTCAAGTTCATTCCATCCCATTAAAACACACACACATACAAAACACACTCACACACAAATATGGGAATTCACACTTTTTGTGTGCATTTTTCCTAATGTGCAAATTAATGTGCACCTTTGTGTGCATCTTTTTGAACATATCCACCACCACCCCAGTACCTTACATCTGAAATGATGATTTGTGCACACGTCTTTAAAAATATACACTTTTGTGTAAATATACACTTCATGTGCCCTTTCCTCTAATATGCACGTTTTTGTTCATACACCCCCTCCCCAGCAAGAAGAGCTGCATTAGAAAGCTCACAAAAATGTGGATTTTGGAACACAATTCTCTCTCAGTTTGCTGAAAGGCTCAGGACGTACAATTTGGTTAAATACATTTTTAAACAATGTCATTGGAGAGTATTTCTCACCCCTCCAGAGTTAGATGGACAAATAGTCTGAGCTGGTATTTAAGGAAGTATCCTGTGCTTCCTATAAGTCAAAGCAAACTGTGAAGATTCCATTGCAACATCTCTCCAATGAGATGTCTTTAGCTCAGTTTTGGGTCTGGACAGATTCCCTGCCCCCATGCCAACATTACACAAGTCTTTCTCTTTCAACTGTGTGTGTGCGTGCGTGCGTGCTCACACTTTCCGCCAGCATGTTCCAAAAGCCCAAGGTGTTTTCATGCCAACTTAAGTGTCCTTGATTTATTGTCTGAATTCAGGTTCTTTTCAGGGCCAGAACTAGTTGCTTTCCCTCCACTGTTCACCTTTATAGGGTGAGATCAGCAGCTCAACTGAAAATTTATTGTGTAAATGTGTATGAATGGCTTGGAGCTTTTGTCTTGGTACCAATGTAGGGCACATCCCGCAGCACAAGGGATTTTCAAAGGAAAGCTGAAATATGAAGAAAGTGTCTTTGAACAAGAAGAAGGATGCAAAAGTTGAGGTTCTCTGGACTGTATGTTACATGACAATTGCCACTGGGATCCTGCATCATCATCATCATCATCATCATCATCATTCATGGCTTAAATTATAAAATGGCTCATAATGTATTTTTTTAAAAAAGATGCCATGTTCCATTTTATTAATTTCATTTATTTAAAAGATTATTTAGGTCACTTTTATTTATAATTTATTTTTTACATTTTATACTGCCCCAAAGCCAAATCAGTCTGGGCAGTTCACAATGAAGACCATAAGATAGAACAGATCAAAACGTAATATAAAACTTTAAAAGTTTTAAAATACTAGCTAAAGCCACAATAAACCCATCAGCAGTTACAACCCAAGAAAAGCCTGTGTGGAAAAAAAAAGTGTTTCCAGGAGGTGTTTAAAGCATGTTATATTTTCTGCATGAGGAAACATTTTCCAGATGGTGGGTGCTGACACAAAAAAGGCCCTAGATGGAGCATCATAGTTTTAATGTTGTGCAAATGGGGCCTTTGCGGCCATCATTTCTGCAGCTCTGAAAATACACAATTTCCAGAGCACCCATTGTTTCACACAGTGGCGGCTCCGGACAGAGGTAGTTGCTGTGGCTTCATCAGGCACTTGCTGAGCTGCAAGCAAGGGTTGGTGGAGGTGGCAGCTCAGCGAGCTGGGTTGGGGATGGGGGTGGGTGGGCAAAGAGGAATCCTCCAGATTCCTGGACCCAGTCAAATGCCTGCAACATCCCTACCTTCAAACGGAACATAAAACAATTGTGGTGTATCTAATTGATTAGGAGAATGCTCTCGGCATGATCCCAAGAAGATAAAGTGATGATGAAATTTGTTATATCTCCTCCCTCACTTGCTAGGTGGAAAGTAGGCATTGTGGTTTTGGAAGGCACCTCCCACCCCCACACAAAAATACGCTATGCAATGAATTTGCATTTTGACAAAGGATTTAACCTGGATGATCTTCAACTGTGCAACCTGCAATTGCACGGCTTTGCAACTGTGCTTTTCCTCCCACCTGCTTCTGCCAAAAGATTAGCTGTCTCAAGTGGGATTCTATTCAGTTACTCCTGCTCTATTAGCTGTGACAGTTAAACACAGAAAATAAGAACCCACTAGGTGTGCTGCTGCTCTGGAGATTCTTGGCTGTTTTGTTGGAAAAGGCAACTTGCTTTTCTCTTTCCTGCCTATGCAATTCAGATATGTATAAGATCCACCCGCACATGTGGAGCAGAAGATGGATGGCAGTCCACTAGAGGGCAGTGACAGCTATACCTGCACATGTGTGCAGTTTACAGGGCAGAAGAACTGTACAAAAAAAGTCACATTTTGCCACTGAGCATGATGTCTGTTGCCGATGGGCCCTTCATAACCACTAATTCCAAGAGAAGAGAGGGTATTACATCCAAAGAGTAATAAAAAAGATCCCTCAAGCTAATGTTTGCCAAAATCAGGAAAGAGATCATCTCAGAATGTTTTTAAAAGCTCTTTGTAGTTTTCAGTTGTGGTTAGAGAGATTCTTCCACCAGAGAAAAGACCATCACCAGCTTGTTGGAAATGGATATCCTCCAGGAATATCTGTATTTTTGAAGAAATGTGTTATCTCCCTTTTTCTAAATCCCATCTTTTCCCCGCCCTCAGGCATTTCCAACCACTCCTGTGTCATTTTGGATGGGATTTCAGCTCTTCTCACTGACTCACTCTCTGTAGCCCGTATTCCCACATCATGACTCTCTTAAATTGGCACATAGACTTCTTAGCCCCTCTTCCTAGATGTGAGTCCTAGTACCAAGAAAACTGCAGTTGAAATTTCCCTGCTCTCCTTTGAATTGGAAATGGAAGGGGCAGGTTGGTGTCTGTTCAACATTAGATTTGTAGAGTAGAAGCCATTTTATATGGGTTCATCCCACAGAACTGCTGTAACATTAAAAGGCCCAGCACAACATGGATGGCCTTGAAATGTAGGTCTTTCCCATGAAATTGGAACAATCCCTCTCAGAAAAGTGCCAGCTCCATAGAAAAGCTCCGTGAAATCAACCATGCCCACATGGACATTATCCCCTCTTACAACAATGTTGTGGGAGAAACCCATTTAAAAATGGTTTCCACAGTGCGAGTGCATCATTTAGAGGACACTTCAGAGGATGAATGTTCATGATGATCCCTCTCAGAGGAATTATTGTCTTGGACTTAAATAGGAAACTTATTTTCTTTATATTAGATGGACTTCCCGCTAATGGAAATGGGCACATTTTCCCCCACTGGGGCTGCTGGGACTGGTGTCCCAAACTTATCCCTCATGAGAGAGGATTCTTTGATGGTCTTTTAGGCATCTTAAGCACCTGCTGCCTCTGCTTCCTTCTCTCCCACCACAGGTAAGTTTTCTGGCCCTTGATGGGGGAAGGGGGAGGCAGCAGCAATGAAGGGAGGCAAGTCTTTTGCAAGTGCTCACACCAAGCACGTGGCCTGCATGCTTACAAAAGCTCAAACAATTTAGGACAATGTAAGGGACATTTGCGCGTCCATAAAGGCGAGTTAAACATGAATTGTTTAGATTGTAAGATTATTAGAACAATTAATAATTGTTTAGATTATTAGATTGTAAGCCTATGCGGCAGGGTCTTGCTATTTACTGTGTAATCTGTACAGCACCATGTACATTGATGGTGCTATATAAATAAATAAATAAATAAATAATAATAATAATAATAATAATAATAATAATAATGATGAATGGACCATTCTCAGGTCCCCTTCACAGATGGCATTTCCCCCAGAAGAAATCACTGGTGAAGGAAATAAAACCTGTGTAAGTTGGTGTACCCCATCATCTATGTACTTCTAAGTACACTCATTGGGAAGCCACGATGACCAGTGAACTGATCATACATGGAAGCAAAGCAAAGCACTGGATTGGTCTCTACAGATGATGGTGTACACAAGAGCACATAGTACTTTTCCTACTGCAATGTGCACCCTTCTGGAGAAAATGCCATGTGTGAAGTGATTCTCTTCTTTGATGATATGTGTTTTATGGTCTGCCCTTGAGTACAAAATGTAAAATGAGAAAAAGCCTTGAGCCTCTGCAGCTATTTCTAGAATATACGCTGAAATTATATCCATCTCTTATATGTCTCCATTGAATTCAGTGGCGACACACTAAAGAATGAATTGGCCCCTCTGAGTGTGGCCTTTGACTGTATTTTGTGAATTTCTCAATGGCCATTGTCAGTTCTTTGTCTGTGGGAATAACTCTGTCGCCTTCCCCTCCTCTTTGCTCCGTTAATCAATATTGTCGCTACAGAGAACAGTCTTTCCTATACAATGCTTTGTCCCTCAGGCCATCTCTATAGTGGGGAAAAAACAGGCATTTCCCCCCTCTGGAAGTAATAACAAACAAACAAAGCAAGACAGGGGGTGAATCCCTATAGCGTGGACAAATGATAGCACAGACTAAATGTTTGCGCCAGAGAAATAGCACAGCCCCATGGTGTGTCGGTTTCTAAACCTGTGTGATACGCATCTTCCAGTGTCAGCACAGCCATAAATCTAACGGATAGCCTTCCCAGGGAAGTAGTTTTCTCTCTGCCTCAGTTCCTTAATTGTAAAATGTCACCAATGACAAGGTTGCTGGGTGAAGATGAATGAGTGATTTACAAAACATGCTAAAGTGCTTTATAAGCACATAATAAAAACATTGAGGTAACCATAAGGTTTCTATTTTTATGATGTTTGACAGTCCCCAACAGATAAGTCTGGTGTGCATTTTTGATGCTTTGATGTGTACACACGCAGCCCAATGTGAGGAGGGGCTCTCCATTCTCATAGAATCATAGAATAGTAGAGTTGGAAGGGTACTGTAAGGCCATCAAGTCCAACCCCCTGCTCATTACAAGGAACCACTTTAAAGCATACCTGACAGATGGTTGTCCAGCCGCCTATTGAATGCCTCCAGTGTGGGAGAGCCCACAACCTCCCTAGGTAACTGGTTCCATGGTCATACTGCTCTAACAGTCAGGAAGTTTTTCCTGATGTCCAGCCGGAATCTGGCTTCCTGTAACTTGAGCCCATGATTCCATGTTCTGCACTCTGGGATGATAGAGAAGAGATCCTGGCCCTCCTCTGTGTGACAACCTGTTTGAAGAGTGCTATCATGTCTCCCCTCAATCTTCTCTTCTTCAGACTAAACATGCCCAGTTGTTTCAGTCTCTCCTCATAGGGCTTTGTTTCCAGACCCCTGATCATCCTGGTTGCCCTCCTCTGAACACGCTCCAGCTTGTGTTCAGTGTCTAAGCCATCATGCAATAAGCTAGGCAGGTGGACATCTTTCTAGAATGGAAAAGGCATTGTCCCAGCTCATCTGGAATTCCATAGCTCTGGTGCAAATATAACTGAGATATAACTGTTCTGCTATGGCTCAGTTATGTTCAGTCCTGAGGAAAATCAATTCAGCAAAGTTAGAATGCAGACAGAAATGTGCAGATTTAGGTAGTCTAATGAAAAAGGAATTGAAAATAAATTCAGCACTGGCCAAGTTCAATACGTACAGTACAGCTATTCCCAACATGGAGATGACCACATTGTAGCTGCTTGTAGCTGTTAAAGATGAAGCGGCTGTCAGAAAAAGAGAGTGGTGGTCACCTGAATTCAGTACTAATGTGGCTGAATAAACAGGGATCAAACCTAGAGCAAAGCATTCAAACTCCTTGGCCTGGATGGATGAATTTATCAATTTCCCCACATTTAAGTTTTATTAAAAACAAATGCAGCAGCAGCAGCAGCAGCAGCAGCAGGAACACACACCATCAAGTTCTTTTCATCCTGAATATTAAGGAATTTGCAGATTTTGGAAAATTCCTATCAAAATTGAACTGGAATAAAATTCTCACTTATCCCTACTATTCTTTCCTTCCCCATTGCTGACCCACTTCTGCTCTGATCCATTTTTGTGGCTCCATGTGACACAGAGTGCCTTCTACCAGCTTAGGTTGGTGCATTAACTGGGCGCCAACCTGGACAGAAATAGATTGGCTTTAGTAATCCATGACATAGTAACCTCCAGATCAAATCAGATTAGTCTAGTGTATTATACATGGGGATGCCTTTGAACATGGTTTAGAAACTGCGGCTAGTCTAAAATATAGCTGCATGATTTTAACTGGGACTGGGCATTAAGATCACAGTATCCTTATGCTTCATCAATTTCACTGGCTCCCAGTTCATTTCCAGGCTGTATTCAATGTGCTAGTTCCATGTGCCTGCCTATACACTCCAGATACGCTTGCCCAGTTAGTCAGGTCTTCATCAGAGGCCATTTTGGGCATCCCCACCCTTTTTGAGTGCCCCCACCATTTGAAGTGTTACTCAAGTGTTACTCAGACTTTTCTCACTGAGAAAAGTCTTACTCAGTGATGGCACCCCAACTACGAAATGCTTTCCCCAGGAAGGCTTGCCTGGCATCTACCTTCATGTCATTTCAGTGCCAGGAACAGAACTTTCTCTCTCTCTTCATTTTCTGAGGCTTTTTAATCTTCACTTTATAGCTTAGTTTTGGTTTCATTTCCACCGGCTGCTTTAATACTGCTCTTTATATTGCAGCATTTTGATGTTGTTCTTTTGATGTCATTTATGTTGGTGTTTTATTCTAATTTGGGTCATTGTAATTTTCACTTCTGTAAGCAGATCTGGGAACTTGCTGAAGGGTCGAATACATAATCCAATGGCATTTTGGATCTCGGAATTCTACCCTACTACTACAGTGCTGTACCAAAATGAAATGTGAAATCTGATTCCTGAGAAAAGTAGTGATATAATTCCACGTGCAGCCTTCACAGTGGATGTAAGGCATTGGTGTACTCAAGCAGAGCTCCTACATATTGTCCTCAAATATTCCCTTTTGATATTCTCTGAGTGCTTCGGTGTTATCAGACATCTGTCAAGAAACCTTTGCACGGCTGCCGCAGAATGCTTGCATATTGCAAAGGATTCTGGGATGTGTTCAAGAGTGCGCAATCAGTTCACACAAGGCCCCATCTTGTGTGAGAGTGTGTCATAGAGCGCACCCAATGCATCAACCCGCTTTTCATCTGTTGGGTGAATGCATTGCATTAGACTAATGCATCACAGAGGGCAATTAATCATGGGGGTGCAAGCTATCTCACAGCTGTTCTTCCCATTGAGGAACACCTAAGAAATTCCCCTCAAGCCCAGTCCCCCCCTCCCAAATAGCATGAAAATCACTGCAATATCATACTGAGAGACACTGATAGAATTTGGAAACAACAGGCTCATAATGTAAATTGTTAATACAGAGTTTTATTATAAGTTTGGTACCTTTACCCTGAAACTTTTACTCTGTTCATAATTATTATTGAGATGTATTTCAAGCTAATGTTCTGCATAGTCTGCATTCAGTTAATCCCACTGGGCTTGTTTGCATACACAGAACTTGATTATTTTAACCCATCACTCTGTCTGGATAGAAAACTGCCCTTCCTTCCAGATAGTGGTATTGCAGTCCAGTCCGGCCTGGCCCAAAGCAGGACACTGCCTGAAGCAGGCACCCACCACTGCCTACCTCATGCCCTCCTGATCTGCCCGCTTGCTTGCTCTTCTTGGTGCTGTATGTGCCTCAACAGCCTGCCCACTTGCCCACTAGCTGACAATGTCCTTCGCATATGCATGCTTCCTGAGCATGCTGCCTGTAAAGTGTTTCCACCTTCAGGAGCCCTGCTGCTCTTGCACATTGAGCAAAATATTGGGAAAAATCCTGGAACTTCTAGGACCTTTCGTGATACTTTGCTTGAATTTGTGCAGGTGCTGCATAGCTCCTGAAGGTTGAAACACCATACAGCCAGATAGGTGGGGGCAGCTGGGATGGGAGGCACATGAGTAAGAGGGGAGGTGCACAGACAGGAGGGGAGGCACAGTGCATGAGGTAGTGGCCAGCAGGACCAGGAAGCAGCACACCCTTTGGAGGGGGAGAGCACTACTCTTCCCATACTACACCTGCTGTGCCTGCTTCCTCTCACTTTATGGTAGGGCCAGCCTTGAGTCCAGTCTAAGAGCACTTCCAGATTAGGCCTTCCTCATCCATGGAATTTTACACGTGTGTGTGTCCATTTCTAACCCTCCCATGTTTTCCCACTGCCTCTGCTGTCTTCTTTTCTTACCACAAAGGGTGCTTCCAGATAGTGGGCACTACCACTCTAAAGGTATCACACAGTTATGCAATTATTTCCCTCCTGAACAGATTCTTCCTGGTAAGGGGGAGGGGGAACTGGAAGAAGCAGTGGAAAAACACAGGAGGGTTAAAATGTCAAGTACTCATCATTGAACCTTTGGTAAAATTCCATGTATGATTGGGGCAATTGCACAATAAAAGACACACACACACACACACACACACACACAAATCCTAGTTAGCATTTGCATTGCTGGAGGGTGATTCCCTAGTCCTAATCTTTAAATTGCCAAGTACAGCCTCTGTGATTACTGCTTCTACCAGTCAGAACCCATGCTATTATATACCAGGATCAGGTTCAATTTCTACATAGAGAGAAATACTGGGTGAGTGGAGCAGTGAAGGGTGTGTGCTGCTGGAATAGGCACTGGCTAGGGATGTGCACATCAGCAAATTCTCCAAATCCCATCTTGAAGTTCCTTCTGACTTGAGTCCACATCAGAGTGTGAGCTTTGGTTTTTTTCTTTTCCTTTTCCTTTTTGCATGAAAATCTGTGTGTATTTTCATGCATATTATTCCAAATGTATGCATCAATTGTGTGCTTCTTTGAAATGTATGCATTCTTTTCCCATTTATTAAAACGTATTGTGCACATTTTTCATGTGCATTTTTTTCAAATGTTGAGTGCATTGTTTGGATCCGGAAATCATATTGCAAGGTTGGAACTATGCAGATTTCAACTGTAGATTGCAACCGAGTCTGTGTTCAGTCTGGAAGGTACAAACTGGATAAGTTCTGATCCCAACCAAACTGAAACAAATTTGTCATACATCCCTAGCACCAGCACTACAGGAGCAGCCACCTGCCATATGACATGCAAGACTAAAGCCAGCTGATGCTACCAAAGCTGCTGGTGCCCCTTCCTCTACCATGTTCCAACAGCCAATCAGGAGCCAGGGTGTCAGGACCCACGACAAATGATGAACATGAGTGTTGTGCAATGCTCTGCTTCTTCAGGCATGCTCTGCTGCCACCTCTTTCCCATAACAACTACCTCTACTCTCTGGCAAGACAAGAGTTGTGGTTGCTCCAGGAGCCAGAAGTGGAAGGCAGCACCCAAACTCTCATGGATAACCCTCTTTCACATCCTCCTTCCAGAGACGAGGGGGCAGGAGAAAGGCATTCCACCCACGTACAGAGTAACTTCATTATATCTGCACATTGCAGGCTGAATTCCAGACTGGGCTTGGAACAAACGGAGCCTTGGTCATACTTAAAGTTCTCGAAGAAGCTATGTCCCTACTTCTTTTAATTAAACAGGATTCAAAGGACGGGGATATTGACCTCTCTCTTCTCTGCTCAGAGAGGGGTTTGTAGTTGGGTGCCCTGGAGATAGCAGAGCAAGCTGCAGGGCTGCCTTGCTCTCTAGGAGCTGTCTCATTGCATCAATGATCAACGTCGCTCTTTCCTGCTCCTGAGCGAGGTCTTGACAGCAGTGGAGAGAATGGAAGCCAGATGCAGTTTCCATGGCAACATCCAAAAAAGAGAGTGTGCATACAAGAGAGAGAGAGAGAGAGGATAAGAGGATGGAAGAGTAAAAAGGAAGCCTTATAGAGATTTAGGTTTAACTGCACTTCGTGCAGCCAAGGCCGGCTTATCCTGTACACAGATGGGAGCCCTTTGAGAGGGAGTGAAAAACCCATAGACAGAGCTCCACTATCATTTTCCCTGGATAGGAATGGGACAGAAGTCTGAGTTGGCAGTAAGAGGAAAGGACTTTTACCGATAGCTTTGGCAACACCACAAGGCAAATATGATATATCTACCGTAGACTTCTGCATCTCATGGCCCACCATGCACAATGCAATTCAGTAGCCATGCATGGGGGCCCATCAGGGCCTCAGTAAACCTCCTGTGTTTGCCATCCTCTGCTATAGCAAACATTAGGCTGGGTGTTGTCAAGTGCTTTCGGAAACTGTAATACAGCCTTATCCAACCTGGTGCCCTCCACACGTATTTGTACTACAACTCCCACGGTCCCCAGCCAGAAGGCCAGGTTGGAGAAGAAGGCTACCATAATACATGGTTGGTAGGTTGTTTTTGACTTGATGTGTTGCAAGGCCTGCAGGGCTGCTCAGACTTCAGCCATCCACAATACTAATCACACTTGATCTTATTCGTGTCCAAAGTGATTTCCTTGCCAACATATAATTGCAGTAAGGGATTCATATTTGATGAAAAGTAAAATGTCCTTTGTGGAGACTGGTAGGTTCTGTTTATTAAATTAGAAGTTAAGTCATATGTAAGAGAAAGTATTCCTTTCCTTGAAGATCCTCAGTTTTAGTTGGTCTTGTTCAATGCATGCTTTTATTTAAAATCAATTTGCCAATTAGTTAAAAGACAGTAATTTTAAAACCCCATCATTTATATGATATGGCCACCAATTTGGATGGCTTTAAAAGAGGGCTGGATAAATTCCTGGAGGAGATGGCTACTAGTCCAGTATCAGAGGCAGGAAGCCTGTATACATTAGTTGCTGGGGAACATGGGTGAGAGGGTGCTGTTGCACCATGTCCTGCTGGTGGGTCAATGTTGACAGTTAGTTTGCCACTGTGTTAACAGAATGCTGGACTAAATGGACCCTTGGACTGATCCAGCATGGCTCTTCTTATATTCTTAAATAACATTGTCAGGAGAAGCTATAATTTCCAACACACTTTGTTCAGCCTCAGATATTCAGCTCTAGATTAGGGCTGTACACCGCTTTGGAGCTGAACCCTGAATCCCAACCAAAGTGAATTGATTTGGCCCAATTTGGCCCTAATCTGGAGCAGTACCATATTGGGCCAAGTCACTGTGAAGCAGATCAGAAAGGGTCCCAAACACTTTGGGGGGCTTTGGCCCAATTTGGGGTGGGGGTGAGCCACTGCCCCCACCCACTGGAGGCTGACCAGGAGTCCATTGGACTCCCCACTCACCCCTTCCCTCTCTCTCCCTCCCTTCCAGCTTTCCCCTATCACCCATGGGACTTAGCTATGTCCTTGATTAGAACCACCATTTTAAACTAAGATGGGGGCTCTGCAGTTTTCCTAGATCTACTTTCTCACACTACTGATCTGTGGTTGCAGACTAATGATCTCTGCCATGGGAATTACCTTTTTCATGGCTGCTGCCTGCACACTGGGTCAACATTTTCATTGAGCTATCCATCACGTTTTCTGGTCAGTCAGATCAGACCTCATCAGTATAGAGGGATGAGAGAATCGGAAAAGCTTGAGTTTGTCAAGGCTCTCCAAGTTCCACCTCGATGCTTGGTTTGCCTTGTCCCCCAATCGCAAATGTGAAGCATTGTGGTTGTTTAGACAGAAAAAAAGAGTGCATTTTGGTGTGCATTTTTGTTTTTAAAGTTGCGTTAGGGATATTGCAAGCCCCTGGCTGGATCTGGAAGTCCTTCGGACTCTCCTGAGACAGCCCTCCCTGGACCCAACCCACTCTTCAAGAGCCCTGAAGTCCAGCGACTATTCGGCAGCCTTCCACCCCCATCCAGAGCCTCCAATGTGCATAACAATGGAGGCTCTGGAAAGGGTGCATTTCCTACATTGTGAAAATGGTGGCAGTAAAGGCCCCATGTATGCAACATTAAAGGTGGGAATGCTTCATTCATGCCTTTAATCTTGCATAAATGGGGCCATGATGGTTGTCATTCACACAACATAGGAAATACGCAATTTCCAGCTCCTCTGTTGGTATTATTAACAAAGGCTCTGGATGAGTATTGTGTATTGCGTCCAGTTCTGGGCACCACACTTCAAGAAGGACGAAGACAAGCTGGAACGTGTTCAGAGGAGGGCAACCAGGATGATCAGGGGTCTGGAAACAAAGCCCTATGAAGAGAGACTAAAACAACTGGGCATATTTAGCATGGAGAACAGGAGATTGAGGGGAGACATGATAGCACTCTTCAAATACTTGAAAGGTTGTCACACAGAGGAGGGCCAGGATCTCTTTTTGATCATCCCAGAGTACAAGACATGGAAAAATGGGCTCAAGTTACAGGAAGCCAGATTCCTGCTGGACATCAGGAAAAATGTCCTGACTGTTAGAGCAGTCAACAATGGAACCAGTTACCTAGGGAGGTTGTGGGAGCTCTCCCACACTGGAGGCATTCAAGAGGCAGCTGAACAACCATCTGTCAGATATGCTTTAGGGTGGATTCCTGCATCGAGCAGGGGGTTGGACTTGATAGTCTTATAGGCCTCTTCCATCTCTACTATTCTATGATCCTATGAGGCCGGGTGGCCGCCTAGCTTTGTCTGATGCTTGCAGGGCCAGAAAGATGATTACGTGGCAGGGCAGCTTGGCAGGTGTCCGACAGAGCCAGACACAGGTAAGTCTGTCCAACCTAAGCTGCATATTTTCCCTTTCAAAAATCTACATTTTGAAAGTGCACATTTTTCTAATTAAAACGTTTTATGAACACGGTTGCAAACTTGGGAAATGTGTTCACATTTGGAGTTGCGAACGGGGCATGGTCTGATGTATTGAATGAAACACAATTCTTATACATCCCTACAGTACACATGCTTGGCTCTGAAGTATTAGCAGGGAGAATTCTATGGCAGAGCTACTCACAGCCTTTTCCTTGAACAAGATGCTACAGGAAATTGTGTTCGTTTTAGCTACAGAGAAGCTTGCCATTGTAGTCCCAGCTACCGCCAGCAGGAACCTCAGTAGAAAATGGCCCAAATGCTGGCTTTGTGAAGTGCAATTCATCTCTGCAGAGTTTCTCTTTTCTCTGATTTCCATGCATGCACACTTATCCCATTATCTGTGTCAGAGGGAAAACAGAATTATCAGTAGTTGTGATTTGTATCTCTGAAGATTTCCTTCTCTGTGCTTAACCAAATCCCCTCTTAACCGCTTCTCATTCGGCCTTGCAGGTTAAAGTATTTCTGACTGCAATTTTTATGCCGCTTCCCTATGAGAGGACTTTTAGTTCAATCCTTTTACCTGCCTCTTACAGATGCTTTTCAAGACCTGCAACAAAATGAGATTCACACGGATGTCAGTGTCACCTCAAAATGGCACCAATATGATGTATCGATGTTTAGTGTGTGTGTTTTAATTGGAATGTAGCTTTGCCAGTGATTCAGAACTAGCTGTCTGCTCCATAGAGTCCAGGACTGCATGGCTTAACATACAAGTGTAATCAACTGATCCTTCAGTTGATTATTTGAGGGGAATCAATTGTAATCTCTGGTGGCAAATGTTAACTGATGAGACAAAGAGTTTGAGGGAGCATGTGTCCATTTTCTGAAACCATTTTTGTTCTTTTGTGTCATGAAATCATTGACATCAGAACATAAGACGAACCTGGCTGAGGATTAGACCAAAGGCTTATCAAGCCCTGCATTCTATTCTCTCAGTGGCCAAGCAGATGGCTCTGGGAAACCCACAAGTAGGACATGGGTGCAATAGCACCCTCCTACTCAGGGATGGGCAAGGTGTAGCCCTCCAGGTGTTGTTGGAGTGCAGCACCCATCATCCCTCACTGTTGGCTATGCTGGATAGGGCTGATGGGAGTTACAGTCCAACAATATCTGGAGATCTAAAAATTAAGGTATATATTATATTAAACATTGGCCTGGTTCAGACAACATACTAAACCATGCTGCTTAACCACGAAATGGTTAATGGAATGCATTAAGGTCAATGCATACCGTTAACCATTTTGTGGTTAAGCAGCATGGTTTAGTGTGTTGTCTGAACCAGGTCAATATGGTCTAGGCAGGCGGTGAGGAGACTCCAGGTTCGTAGGGTTTGTTTTTGTTTCATTCAACTGCTGAGGTCTACCAACTTGATCCAGACACAAACTCAAGGGGCAGAGTCCATTACTTGTTGCACACCATGAACCATACAACGGCACATATGCAAATCTACTACTATAGATCAGGGATTCTAACACATCACTCTAAGAAAGTCCTGGCCAAAAGCAATCAATTTTACGGACGGGGAACACTGAGGCTGAGATATAAGCAATTAGCTTAATGCAATGTTTTTCTTCTTCTTTAAATCCCCTTGCTTTCCAAGTAATTCTTGGAGATCCATATCAAACATCCCAGAGATATACTAATAGATCCTGTTTAAGGATGGCCTTTTTAGGGAAATACAGCCTTTTTTGTGGGTGGTTTTTTTATTTTTTATTTTACCAGATTTTCCCTAGAGCCCCCAGGTTGGTTTGCATTTGCAAGCCAAGTCACAGGCTTTCCCCCTGAAATCTAGGAGCGTTCTCAGATTTATTATTTTTGAAATCACCATTTATGGAAATTGTGCTTGAAATTTGCATCATTTAAATAAATTTTCAGCTATGATTTGTTGAATCTGCAAAAATTGTGGCCGTAATATGCTTAACTTTGCACAAATTGCACTCAGAATTTACATATTACAGTTGCAATTTGCACAAATTAAGCAAATTACAATTGAAAATTGGGTAAATTACACAATGTGTGCAAATTGTGATTTTAAAAATCCCCACCAAAAATCCATGAACTGGCCCGACTTAATACAGATTGAGTTGGGCCAGCTTGTGGCTAAGACAGCCAGAGTCCAGGCGGCCGACCTGCTGAAAGCTCAGTGAACTTGATCCCCTGGATGGACACCTCCAAAATAGAATCATAGAACAGTACAGTTGGAAGGGACCTCTAAGGCCATTGAGTCCAACCTGCTGCTCAATGAACATCCCTAATCCTGTTCTGCATTCGGCTCTCCCTACATTAAGGTATATATTACTATGGCTGAATTGGATCTCATCCGAAAGGGGTGTAATAGCGTAATGGCCCCTGGGCAGAAAAGGAGAGTGGAAAGAGGTGTGAAGCTGCAATGTCACACTGTGCTCCTTCTAGGAGCTGTTATTGGCCCCAAGCTGCTAGATTTGGTTCATCCTCCATCAGTCAGCAGCTGCTTGGAAACATCCAGGTTAGATTATTGTCACATGCACCATGTAGAGCTGCCTTTGAGAAGCATTTGGAAGCTACAATTGTTGCCGAATGAAGTGGTGAGAGTTCTAACTGGAGCCCACCGCTGGGAGGATATAACGGATGCTACACCAACAGCATTGGTTCTCAATTTGCTTCCAGGCACAGTTCAAAGTGCTCTTATTATCCTTTAAAGTTCTAAACAGCCTGAGCCCAGAATATTTTAATACGCATTTTTAAATGCATATTTTCTCTCAAAACAGCTATTTACATGCATATTTCCCTTTTGAAAATCGCATCGCAATGCATGTTTTCTCGCAAAATGCATATTTAAACCCTTATGAAGTTACGGTTAAGCTGCTGGGACTTGCATCGCAACATCCACAGAAGTGCAACGCTGCTTAAGTTCACATTCACAGAAGTCCAATAGCTAAGCTGAGATTCGCACATTAGTCTAAGACATGCAGATCAGGACATTTCAAATGGGAATTTGCAGAGATAAAACTCCTCAAGCGTCTTTCATTATGTTAAGATTTGGGCAGGGTGAGGGTTAACGGACTTTTCTGTGTGTGTGTGTGTGTGTGTGTGTCTGCTCGTAAATCTTTGGTTTGCTGCTTTATCTCCTACTGGGTGTCTTGCTTGTTTTATTCTCTCCTGCTGCTTTAGTTATCCATTTATTTCCAATAACTATTCATTTCCCTGTCCATTTTGGAGATTTTTTGAGCTGCTTTCTCTCTTAATGGGAAAGTAGATTATAAATATTTTTTAAAAATAGCTGTTAAATTTGGTGCTGGAGTATGGTGAATACGGGCAGTGCTGACTCTGAGCAAGGCTTTCAGGGTTAGAGCAAAAACAGTCTTTTAGCATTCAAGAAGGCTGTCAAAACTGATCTCTTCCAGCAGGCCTATCCAGTAGAATTTTAGGATATTTTAGTATGTCTTTAGGATGCTTTTAGGATGTTTTAAACCGTGTATACCATGTTTTTAATCAGTATTTTATGTATTTTATGCTTATTGTTGTTCCCTGCCTCGATCCAATCGGAGAGGCGGGTAAGAAATATATTATTATTATTATTATTATTATTATTATTATTATTATTATGCAAGGGCATCTGGCTGGTATTGGGGGGCTTGCACAGTTTTTAAGCTGTGCTGCTCCTATGCCACAGAGTAGAGTAGCCGTCCCTGCCCTCAGCCCCAGCCCCAGAATTATTGCCACCTCAAGCGAGGTGTTGCTGCCACTCACCTGGCCATCCCATTGCCTACCTGTGCCTGCCTGCCTGGATGGTTGGTACAAGAATCATTGGCAAGCCCCCCTACCCCATGCCGGCAGGAATGGAGCTAGCTTTGGGGCTGGGCTGGGCTGCTCTTCCAGGGATTGTGCCGTGCTCTTTTTCTGGTGGGAGGGAGCCATCTTGCATCAGCCCTGCGGCTGGAGCACCAGGAGCAAGGGAAGTAGAGCGACAGGAGCAAAGGAGGGAGGCCAAGCGAGTGACTGGGCGGTGGCTCCATTCCTTACCTCCCTACCTGCTCGCTGTCCACGGGGGCCTCCTGGAAGAGTCAGCTCAAATATCGTGAGGGCACCAAGGGCCTTTTGCTTTTTTTCAGCTGCCCTTGCCAGGAGGCTCTGAGGCTGGGAAAGAAGGTGGAAGAGGCTAGTCAGCAGGCTGGTTGGAAAGAAGGCAGGCAGGTAGGAGGGCATTGGAGGTGGTGATGGGCAAGAGAGTGGGCAGGAAGGCAGATGGGAGTGTGGTACTGGCTGGCTGGCTGGCTGGTGGTGGTGCCAGTCATGGCAGTGGTAGCAGTGGTGGTAGCGATGGCAAGCCCTTTGGGCTGGGAGAGACATGCAACTTGCCACTCTTCCCATTCTGCACCATGTGATGGACCCGCATGAGGTCACATCATTGCAGAGCTGGCCCTGTCTGCCCTGATGCACTGGTTTGGACCACAACTACCATCAGCCCCAGAAAGCATGGCCACTGGTCAGGATCAGTGGGAGTTGTAATCGAAAACAGGAAAAGGGTGCCAGTTTGGGAAAAGCTGGACTAGAAGATTGGGTTGCTAGTGACAATTAGAACTGCCCATGCACCTTCCATATCAGGGTGCTCATTCTGATGCCTTTGCAAGGCTATATTTGAAAACTATTTTTCTTCCCTCTTTTCTTTTGCTCATGGTGTTAAGAAAGTCTAGGAAGGAGGCCAGATAAAGAGTCCCCTGAAAGGATTCCACCCACTCTCTTTCCTCCAAGAAAACAAACAAGCAAAATTGACTGATAAACCTTGTCAGTTAGCTATATAATTTCTTTCTTCAGTTATCTGGAACATTTTTCTAAACGTTTACTGCAGCTCCTTTTCAGAATAATCAAGATGAAGGAACCCTCTATCGTTGGCGCCATACCTAAAGACTAAAGCCTGCTCTTGGATGCACATGTAAGTCTCCATTGAAGTTGCAAGGGGCTGCGTGCCCACAATCAAGGGCAGAATTTAACCCCGTCTTCCTCTGATTTTCCTCCCCTGAAGTCATGTGACCCTAATGACCCAAGTATCATGAAAGCCATCCGTCTGTTCTTCACGCTCATTCTAATCTTTATTAACGACCCTCTGTGTTTTGTTCAGCATGTCTCAGCTGACCTGAGAATATTTTACCTTCAAGGGAAAGCTGCTAAATAATTAAATAAATGCTAATAATGCGTCTGCCTCACTATTGTTCTTAAGTGTTAAATCAATCACAGATTAATTGAAGCGTTCTCTGCACGATCCCTCCCTCCCCTTCTCCTCCACCCACCAAACGGGCGTCTTTTCTCTCCACTTGCTTTCATGGGTCTTTCTCCCTCCCTCCCTCCCCCCCTCCCCCACATCTCTTCAGGCATTCTCAGAGGGCACCTAAAGTTCTTTGGTTGTGTGGTTTTGAAGTGAGCAATTTGGCAGCCATATGAGCCCAGGACTGAATTAAATTAACTTGAGGCACTCTGATTTTTGATTAAATTACTCCTTTCAAAGTTACCACAGAACATATATATATATATATATATATATATATATATATATATATATATATGAAAGAAAGAAAGAAAGAAAAAAAGAAAGAAAGAAAGAAAGAAACTGTTGGGGGTGGGGGACATAAAAGTAATGGAAACACGTATGCTTCTGGTTGGTTGGTTGATTCAGCTAGATGATCATTGTGATTTCTGCTCATATCTCTAAGGGTAGAAAGGTTATAGAACTTTATTCTTGCCTGACCCTTTGGGTCTAACATCTGAATATTTGTTTGCATGTGGAACTGAATATGTGTTAATGTTAAAGTGTGTGTGTGTGTGGGGGGGAGCACATTGGCAGTGAATGCTGTCATTATTTGCTCAATCTGCAGCATTCATTGTGTGAAGGATTAGCCCAGAATCAGTACTAGGATGCCTACTTGAGCCCAGGTGAAGCAGTACAATCTTGGCAGTCATTACTCTGGTGGGCTGATAAACTTTTAGAGTGAAATCCTATTTCTATGACCATAAGCCTCAGAACTCGGAGACAGAGTGGAGACGCAGTGGCAGCAATCTTCACTGCCCCATCCTCCTGGCCAGCATTTTTGCTAGGCAGGCTTCCCCCCCGCCCCGGCCTCACCTGCATTTAGCCGGGGCATCTTAGAAAGGGAAGGAAGGAGATTGGAAAGACCTCAGGATAACTTGTATCCTGGCTTCTCCAGTCTCCTCCCTTCCTGTTCACTGAAATCCCCCCTTTCTCTCTCTCCAAGGTCACATTCCTGACCTTGGAGTGGCAGCCAGTGTGGTTCTTTCTATACCAGTTGTGATGGAGGAGGCAGAGAGGGGAAGGAGCTCTGACGCCCGGCTCTGATGTCGTAGATTGCATCCCTGACCTCAGATCTGAGAATCTGAACTCTCCTATTGTCCGTCAGATGCTCTTCAGGGGCCATAGGATCATTCCCTCAGTTAATGTTCTCTAACATTAGCTGTTAGACTATGGCCATAGCTAGACCTAAGATTTATCCCTGGATTGTCCAGGGGTCAAACGTGTTCATCTAGGTGACACACAGGGGATCCAGTGCTCAGGCAGGGGCGAACCCTGGATGATCCCAGGATAAACCTTAGGTCTAGCTGTGGCCTATGTTAACATAGCTGAGCTCCATTTTCCCCCTGCATCATTTTTACATCTGAAAAGGAACCCAGGAATCTTCCAAAGGCCAATGGCCCACCTATGACAGGGGACCGGATTTCATTTTGGAGAAACTTTCAGGGCAGCATTCCACTGGTGGCAAAAGGAGTGAGGCCAAAGGCAAATGGGACAAGTCCAAATAACAAAAAATACCAGCATATTTTAGTTTAATATTCTCACAGACAGCAACTAAGGTTTAGGAGAGACATTTCAACCTTTTGGAATGGTCTGTTGTGTGTGTGTATGGGGGGGGGGGGAATTGCACAAAACCCACGAATCCATGGGGGAGGCAGAGGAAAAGGGGTGGGGTAAACCGCCCAGAGAGCTTTGGCTATTGGGCAGTATAAAAATGTAATAAATAAATAACCACCTGGTGAATCCAAGAGGGGCAGATTTGGCCTCTGGGCTGGAGTTCTGTACCCTGATCTAGGTCATTATTGTTTATATTGACTAGCAGTCATTTCCTGGGATTTCCGGGCAAAGGAACTTTTGCCCGCCCTACCTGGAGATCTCGAGGACCAAACCTGGGCATTCTGCATGTACTCTACCACTGAGCTACAGTCCTTCCCTTTCAAAGATGCAATTCTTACACATTGTTCCTGCAAGAATCAACGATTTGACCTTGATATGCTTCCTGGCTGGAAGCAAGCCAGCACAGACCAGCAACTCATGCAAAGACTCGGAGGTTAGGCTCCAGTGCTGGTGAGAATTTTGTTGCCTCTCTGCATCCGGCATGATGGACTGAGCAGATCACAGATTCAGAGCCGATGCAGAGGGGCACAGCTGAAAGAAAAGGAAAGCACACCAGTGAATCATGTTAGATATATTCAGGAAGACAGCTTTGAGAGTGGGTGTGAGAGCCAGGGTATTCACAGGATTTTTTAAGTATTTAATGCATTCGTTTCCCCCAGTATGTTAGCACTCCTTTTGCAGTGCAGTAACATGCCCCAGCAGCACACAGTTTAGGGATGCTACTGATTTAAGGAGATCAGATCAAGGATCTGCCTAGCCAGCGGCTCCACGTAACAACTACCACAGCATTTGTACAGCACCCACAATCTGTGAAATGTTTGATCTGGCAATCCTAAAGTGTAGATGAAGGTTTTACGAGCAAGAAATTTAAAACAGCATTATGCCTCTCTTCCCAAGGGAGTGACAATAAACTCTTCGTGCCACATCACATCATCATATAATCTATGTATTGCCTGCATCACAGGCAACCTATTTTAGGACCATTTGCATGCAGCCTTTACACTTTCCCCCACCCATCTGGAACCAAACGTGATCTCAAACAGGCAGTTTAATCCCACAATGGCAAGCAGAGAAGAGGCAATGCATAATTGGCGAAACCAAAGATAATAAACAAACTAATTGTAGAGTCCTAAGGTTGGAGGCTTCAAAGGGGCCTCACACCAGAGACTCCAGGACTTGAACAAGGAACATGTTGGGCTGAGACAAGTCCAGTATCAGAGGCAGTAAGCCTATGTTCACCATTTGCTAGGGAACATGAGTGGGAGGTTACTGTTGTACTTGTGTCTTGCTTGTGGGTTTCCCCACAGCTGCTTGGCCACTGTGTGAACAGAACACTGGACTAGATGGACCCTTAGTCTGATCCAGCTGGGCTCTTCTTATGTTCTTATTCACAGCCCCACCAGAATTGGAGCCAGCATTCTCCACCGATCTTAGGTTCACTCATAACACCATAATGACAACAGTGGAAAAAAATGGAGTTTGCTCTTGCTACCATGATGCCCTCATCACCTGCTGCCACTCTATGGGTGGTCATTGGGGGTGTGGATTTGGCTGCAGGACCCTGGACCTTGACTCCAAGGTCCAGCCCTAGCTGCACCGCTGTTTGCATGCAGAGAGTGTGAAAAGGAACTGTGGATACTGATGGTGGGCAGACAAAATACAGCAGATACACAAGAGTGTCAACCCTCCTGATAGTGTTACTTTGCATAGGGTCTCCAAGGTCAGTCTCCATGATGGGAGACATGGGAGGGAGGGTGCTATTGCACTCATATCCTGCTTGTGGGTTTCCCATCATCATCTGGTTGGCCATTGTGAGAACAGAATACTGGATTAGATGGACCCTTGGTGATGGCTCTTGTTATGCTCGTGTGTTCTTATGAGATACCATGGTCTGTAGGTGCTCGGTTGTTAGAGAACTGTTTGTGGCCTGGAAGCAATATGGGTGTGTGACATAATTCCCTGTGATCGGTGGGGATGTGTGAATTGACAAAACATGAGCTTATTGAGGTTCTCTGAATTCCACCATAAACATCAATCTGAGTCATGTCTGTATCAGATTGCAAGCAAAGGAGGTCCTATGGCCAAGTGGCGAACCTCCACAGGCTGGATTAAACCCATGGGTCATGCTTTAGGTGGTGATGGAGCCAGTGTTTCTGAAAGTTCCCCCATGCAAACCCACCTTCCACCATTCAGAGAAATAATGTGCTTCTTTTCTGTGTGCAAGGATGTTGTTGTCCTTTACAACCAGTCTTCTTCCATGCTGAAGAGAGCATACAGGCATGCAATCCCTCCACCTAAAGCCTGAGGTGGTACCATCCCAAGTAAAGAAGGCATGATGGGTTGGCATCTGCTCTGCTCTAAGCTAGCTGCATTCCCTGGTTTTCTGTAACAAGACCTGTCTGCTTCCTGGTGTTCCTGGGCTTGTTTTTACCTAGGCACGACCCCAATTGACCAGCAGCCTATGTCTTCCTTTTTTCCTGGCCCTGAAACTGAACCTTCAGGGCTTCTTCTCCAGCTGTTTTTATATGTACTATGGAACCAGTCCTCATAAGTTGGTCCATACCCCTCCAGGTAAATCTTTCAGTGAGATAGTCCAAGTGGTTGTTAATCTGATCAACACGGTTCCTTGCAAGAGTCAGGAGGGAATTGGCTGGAGGCTTAGGCCAAGTGGAAGGAGGTAGCACAGAGTATGATATCTAGGCAGGAAGATGTAGGGTGTGAATGACGGAGAATTGACAGAGCTGCACACTTTCTGGGGGTGGGGTGGGGTTACCAACAGCTTCCATTCACAAGCTGTTTGTAACACTGAGCTTCTGCTATAAAATGAAGGCTGGGAAATGCCCCCTCCTGGATAAGTGCTGAACCCATGCTCCCTGTGAGTAATAACTTTGGTACAGAATAAAACCTTTCCCCAGGAGGTGTGTTGTGGTGAGTTGCTGCAGAGGAGTGAAAGGGGCATTTATCTCCATAGTGGCAGTGCTTGACTCTTTGTGGTTCGTACAAATCTCCTTTAGAGCCATTGATCGCCACTGTCGGTGCGATTAGTGGAAGCAACAATGCAGAGCATGTTTGTAAAAAATGTGTGTGGGGACTGGTGATTTGGGGCAGGGAGGGGAGCGGGGGAGCAAATAAATTCTTCTTGAGCTCACCAAATCCTGTAAGAGATCTAACTGTGCTGGGAGGGAAAAGGGACGGTTGGCTTGAAAGAAGAAAGAGCAACTTTCTTTGCACCTGCTTGATTAGAGCAGGGCTTGTGATATTTATTAAAAATAAACCCCTGTGGCAGCCAGGGAGAGGGTGGGCTGAGCCCGGGATGTCAATCTGTGCAGAGGCATTTGATGGACCTGACCTGAGCCTCTTGGGATTGTGGTCGCGAAGCCTCCTGACATATGTGCGCTCAGTACATCAATCCAAATCTGGAACCTAATGAGCTCGGTGCTTTGTATGAGTTAAAATGTTTTAAGTAAAACTCATCAGGCAAAACTGCCCCCTCAAGTTAGAAAGCCAAGCAGAACTATCCCACCCCACCAAAACTGGACAGGCAAAACTGCCCCCATATCTAGACAGGCAGGCAAACACCACCACCCCTAAGATAACCAAACACACAGACACAATTCCCCCCACTGCCACCCCTAAACAAAAAGCAAGATGAAAGGCACAACTCCTGGCCCCCAAGCGAACAGACAGGCAAAAGCTATCCATCCTTCAAAACCTGAGCAACCACACAGAGTTCCATCCCACCAGTGATTTACTGCACATTTGCCATTCCTGTGATGTGGATTTGCTGTGCAGTACTCACATGATGTCGTCCCTGTCCTGCACTCATCTCACCTTCCCCCCCCACCATTGTGTTTTATTTTGGTGTGGGGAAAGTCTGGATGATTTTCCCCTCTTGTTTTTTTCCCCTTTGTTGGGGGTGTGTGCTAATGGTGTCTTGATGAAAAAGGGGAGGGTGGGGCAGTTCTTCTCCAGCACAGTCATCGTAGGGACTTGTTAGTCAGTTGAATTGACTTTTTAGTGCTCCAGCCCCTTTGCCCCATTGCCCACAGAAACAGAGCCTAGATGAAACCTTTAATTGCTAGATAGCAAAGCCAGAGTGGGGTGTGGTGGGGGTAGAGCCCACACCCATCAGAGTGTCACAATCAATGAACTGGAGGAGGAAGGAGAAGGGGCGGGGTGGAATGGAAGAGCGAACAAGTGAAAAGCCACATGAAAGGGACCGTGTGTGATGGAGCCCTTGACGCGCTTATGAAATGGAGGTAAAAACTCAGAGACAAACTAGAGGGGGGGGAGGTGTGATGGAGCCCACAAGCAAACCCCTCCCAGAAGGACCAAATCAGCACAGGGAAAGCATCTCCACTGCCAAACCACATAGGGAAATACAAAACTCCAGGCAAAACACACACCCAGGTCCCTCTTTCTTTCTTTCTTTCTTTCTTTCTTTCTTTCTTTCTTTCTTTCTTTCAAAAAGTGGCTTTAGCTGACTGGACTGTGGCAAAGGTGACCCCCCCCCAGCTTGCAGCTGTCCCCCTTGGAAAAATACTCTGGGGTCCAGGTGGGTTCAGGAGGCACACCGAGGAAAGGAAAGGGAGCCAGCAGGGTGGCTAAAGGCTGAAGAAGGGTTTTCTTTAAAAAGAAAAGAAAAGAAAATGTTTTAACAATAATAGGGTTGTTTGAATCAGCAAAACCCGAGCTCACTGAAATTCCCCAAATTTAATCCCAAAGCTTGTTCTGACTCAAGTCCGTATCAGACAGCAAACTACCACCTCCTCCTCCTCCTCCTCCTCCTCCTCCTCCTCCTCCTCCTCCTTCTTCTTCTTCTTCTTCCATGAAAATTGGTGGCCATTTTCATGCACATATTTTTTTAAAAAATGCATGCATCAATTGTGTGCATCTTTGAAATACCCACATTCTTCTTCCATTCATTTGAGCATATTGGTGCACATTTTTTCAAAAGTCCACTTTTTCCCCCATACACGGTTTTCCAATGTACGCAAGCTGTTGAACACATTTTGAGGGGGTATCCAATGTAAATGGTACAAAATAGGAGTAATATGATCTGAACGCCAAGCTCACACAAGCATTCCAGCCGCTGCAATCTGTACATATACATCAAATGCATTCCCATTCTGATCTACATCACACTTGCCAATCCTTTAACAGTGTGGCTTACTTCTCTTGATGCTTATTTTGCCGCTGCATTCTTTTCCTATAGTTTCTACTTTCATGGCTTGAAATGCTGGGTGAATTGATAATTTCCCCCTCCTGCTATTTTATGTCTAGGGCGTCAATAAGCCTAATTCTAAGCTATTTGATTGGTCTGACAAGATATTCCAGTGTTGCCAAAGTGTTGGAGAAGGAGAGATGACTTATTCGGGTATCTTTCAGCTGTTAGGAAGTGAAGGGAGGTATCATCACAGCTGGTGACTTCCAGATTTTGTGGCTGGATTATGAATCTGTTATATGTTGGAAGCATTGCTGAAATTCCCTAGTTTAGTGGCAGGTGATTATTTAGTAGAGTGTTTACTCCGCTACCTTTGTGTTTGTGCTAAGGATCAGACACAGGCCTAATCTACACCAAGCAGGATATTGCATTATGGAAGTGGTATGAAAGCAGAATCTAAAAGGTAGGAGCCACACTACTGCTTTATAGCGGTATTGAAGTGCACTGGCCACTGTTGGGGCCCATTGACACATACCATATACCGCTTTCATAGTGCTATATTCTGCTTGGTGTGGCTCTTGCCTTTTATATAGTGCTTTCATAGTGCATTACCCTGCTTGGTGTAGATTAGGCCTAAGTTTCTTCCTATCTGTCTATGAGGGGAAATGATGAACATGATATAACTTTCTTGAATTTTGCCATGTTTGAGATATTTGGAACCAAAAGTATATTTTAGACCACTTCTATTTCACACGAGATTTCAGATTTGTGTTTCTCATTGTCTGCCCTCACTTTGTAATTAATGACTATCACAGTTGATCACATCAGACCATTGTGGCAGCTTTTCAGATTGGAGGTTAGATTGTCTACCAATGTAAGATGTCTGAGACTGAATTTGTGGCATTCAAACACGTTGCTTATTTTGCTTTCTTCTTCCTAGTGAATGGTTTGTGCTTGGTTAAATCTTGGGCCAAATGACTGAGCACTAGTTTCTTTGCTTGACTCTTCAAGTGGGCATTTAATGTAGGGCTGCGGTTCCCAATTGGTGGTCCATGGACCCCAGGGTGTCCGCGTAACCCACCCAGGGGGTCCATGGCACTATTCACATTTCACCATTCATTTCTGGAGTCCACTGACAATGAATTTCTACGAGAAGTACAATATAACATCACTGAGCACCTGTGTGATTTAGCGACTAGCTTCAGAAATTACTTCCCTGCACCTAATCCTGAAAACTCATTGATAAGGAATCCTTTTGAATATGGTGATGTACAACTAACAACTCTATCTGCAGAAGAGCAAGATGCACTTGTTGATGTGACGTGATGGTTCATTGAAATCATTTTTCAAAGAATATAGACTGGACCAATTCTGGTTGAAGGTTTTTCCTGAATATAAGAAGTTAGGTGAAAAAGCTTTGAAACATCTAGTTCCCTTTTGTTTCACATATCTTTGTGAACAAACATTTTTGACATTTTGTTATATGAAGAACAGGCATAGAAATCAGCTCAATGTTGATCCAGATTTGAGATTAAAAGTAGGAAATATTGAACTAGATGTGGAAGGAATTGTTTGGGACAAAAGGAGGCATGATTTCTCCCATCACATTTAGGTTTAGTAGCTGCTAGAAAAGTCATAATTTGTTCAATTGTAAACTAGACGTTAGTAAAATTAAATTTGTCTGTTTATTCCTAACTAAATCATTGTCATTTTGTGTGGTAATATCACAAATTTTATGCTGTTTTTTAGTATATCTAAAAATCCTTTGCTTATTCGGGGTTACCCCTTATTTTCTCCAAAAAATTGCTTCGCACAGGTAACTACCAAAGAGATAACAATTTTTTCAAAAGTAGGGGGTCAATTTTAAAAACAAGGGGTCCGCAGTACTTAGCTAATTGGGAACCACTGATGTAGGCAATTATGATATATGTAGCTACAGACTCTGCTAAAATTTGGTTTAAACAAATGACTTGGCTCAATTGCTTGAGGCATCTGGAGCTATTTACACTGGAGGCATTCTTCTGTAGTGCATCTGCTCTCTGCTTATGGCATCCTGTGGTCTTGGCTTCCGAAGTTGAATTGTGCAAGGCTGGTGGGGAATGATCCTCAATTGCTCCTGGGGAATGGACAAGATAGGTTTTTCCCCCCTGGTACTTTCCCAACTGACATTTTGGGTTTTCTTTTTCTTTATTAATAAGATCATTTTACCTCACCTTTCAGCTCTAAACAGGACCTGCAAGGTAACTTACAATCATAAAAATAGATATACAGGTTCAATAAAAGCACAATGAGAGAGAGAGAGAGAGAGAGAGAGAAGTAAAATACAGAGCCAGTTAAAAGACTCTGAGCCTTGCTAGACCATGCCGGATAAGCCGGCAGGGAGGCGGGGCGACGGCGCGCTAACTTTAGCGTGCGCCGCCCCGCCTCCTACACGCATGACGTGCAGGGACTCCGGAAGCCCTGTAGTGTTGGCCATTTTTGTTTGTTTGTTAAAGGGGCCATGTGCGCCCCGAAGCCGCCGGACAAGGTAAGTGCCTTTTTTAAAAAATTAAGCCCCCCCCCGCTCCTGATCCCTCCCTGCCATCCCCATGCCTCCCTGCCCACTCTTTCCCCGCCCGCCCGCCCTCTCCCCGATGCCCATGCCACCCGCCCTCCCTTTCCCTGATGCCCGTGCCGCCCTCCCTCCCTGTCCCCGATGCCCGTGCCGCCCTCCCTCCCTCTCCCCGATGCCATCCCAGTGCCCACCCTCCCTCTCCCCGATGCCATCCCGGTGCCCGCCCTCCCTCTCCCTGATGCCATCCCAGTGCCCGGCCTTCTACCCCCCCCTCTCCTGCCGGGTCTGGCCTCCCCCCCCCCCCGGCTCGATGGGCACAGCGCTCGTATGAGCGCTGTGCCCAGTCCCTGGCTTTTCCCGGCTACTCGCGAGTAACCTAGAGTTCCGCAGCCCCGGCCTCAGGCCGGGGCTGCGGAAAAGGCACGCCATAAGCGAATTTGCTTATGGCGCGTTATGGGAGGTTTCAGCGCGGCCCAACCCCGGATTCTCCTGTGCATCATCTGGATGCACAGCAGGGAAACCGGGCCTCACAGCGCGCTAAGACCTTGTCTAGCAAGGCCTACAGTTCAATAGTAAGGGAAAGATAAACACACATCAAAAAAAGTGTAGCGACTACCAAAAGAACGGGGCCAATTTCACCTCTATAAGGAAGGAGTTGAAAATCTAGGTGCCATAAACAAAATGTCCTTGCCACACCCTCAGCTGTCAAGCTCAGTGGGAGAGTAGATTCATGTGGAAAGGGGCGGTCCTCCAACTATCCTGCTCCTGAAATAAGATTGCACGTTGTAGTGCCATTATCATCAAATAAGTAGACTCTGAGGTCCCCTACACAAATAACCACAGCCATGTGGGAGGTGGGGGTTTCTGCCCAACCTAAGCTACCTGCACCACAGTGTTTGATGCTACATAATCATTGTAATCAAGGAGATAGGCCCATAACCATTTTTTTAAAAATAAAACCCTCTTATGTTAATTTCCTAGTAAATGAATATCCACATATCAAAAAGAGGTCATCATCACCTCCTTGGCAATCTGGAAATAAACTAGGGTGCCATGTTTTAAAATATTTTTATGAATGACTTAGTGATGCTCATGAGATTTGCAAATGACACCAAACTGGGTGGGGTAGCTCATATCTTAGGAGACAGACACAAGATCTATGAAGATCTTGACAGGATGGAGAATTAGGCTAGAAATAACAAAATGAATTTCAACAGAGATAAACATAAAGTTCTGCATTTAAGTAGGGATAATCAGTTGAAGAAATATAGGATGGTGACATATGGGTTGACAGAAGCACATGTGAAAAGCACCTAGGGGTTTCAGTAGACCACACACTAATGTTAAACGTGAGTTATTGCTATGATACGTAGCTATAAAGGCTAATACAGTTCTAGGTTACATCAACAAAAGTTAAGTGTTCAGTGGTGAGAAGTAATGGTATTCTGCTTTAATCAGACTTCATCTGTTGGAAGAAATCAGTTCTCTGTTGTTGAGGGTTTGGGTTCAAATGACAAAAAAAGAATTTCAACTAAACGTTAGGAAGAACTTCCTGATGGTACAAGCTGTTCAACAGAAGAATAGTCTGCCTTGAGAGATGGTGGGCTATGTTCATTAGACATTTCTAAGCAGAGACTGGACATCCACCTATCAGGAATGTGAGCCAAACCAAACCTGAACCAAAAATCAGAACAACCTTCATTTCCCCCCTGAACTGGAATAGATTTGAACCTAGAATAGAATCTGGATGTTTTAGTTAAACCTGAACCTCAGGGAGGGGAGAAGGGTAAATTAAGATCACTGGTTCAGAAAAACTCCTGATGTGATATGCTCAATCAAAATGAGCTCATAATATAAACCATTACCAGACCAGGATAGCATTAGGCAGTGATTGGACCAGAGGCTTGCTTTCCCTTTGTGATTGGACCAGAGGTTTGCTTTCCCTTTGTGACAGGGATTTGCTCAACATGGAAGTTAGAACATTGACGGGATGAATATACAACACATATGTCAGGAGTTTCAACTGTACAAGACAGGCAACACAGAACTTATGTGTCTCTATCAAATATTATTTACATACAAAATACAATGACTATATAAATGTAAAACAAAGTATGTTTGATTGTTTCTTGCATGTTTCATAATACATATTACTGACACTTAGGACTCATCTACACCAAGCAGGATATAACACTATGAAAGCGGTATATAAAAGGCAGGATCTACACTACTGCTTTATAGTGGTACTGAAGCACACTGACAACTGTTGGGACCCATGACACATCTACACCAAGCAGGATATAACACTATGAAAGTGGTACGAAAGTGGTATATATGTGTCATGGGCCCCAACAGTTGTCAGTGCACTTCAGTACTGCTATAAAGCAGTAGTGTGGCTCCTGCCTTTTATATACCACTTTCATCCCGCTTTCATACTGGAATATCTGCTTGGTGTAGATGAGCCCCTAGTTGCAACAGTTGTAGATGTCTTAGCTTGCTCCACTTTAACAACCTTACAATACTAATACTAATGATTTTATTCCCCATTAAATTAGTGGATTTTCTCCATTGGCTGGACTAGATGACCGTCCAACTCTAGGATTCTATACAAAGTGTGTATTATGGATCACAGTGCAGATAACTTCCTGTGTATTTAAACCAAATGGATCACTGGTGGGGAAATACACCAGATTTATATAGGCTTTTATTTCATTTCGCCCTATTTTACTTTATCAAGCCTGGTGTGCAGCGGAGAATTAGAGAGCTCTGAATTGACCATGGGATTGACAGAAGAAGTTGCTGTCCTGGGACAGGGAGATTTGCTTGGTGAACTACACCCTCCCCATTTGCAGCACATTTTGCATCCACATAGTCAAGCACCAATAGGTGGTGGTGTTGTACTCTGCTTTGAGAACACCATTCAAGGGGAAATGGGGTGTATGGCAGACAGGTGGTGTGATGGGAGATTAATTACCCACCTTCTTTGTGACATTGTGCTGAGCCCCACGGGACATGGGGAGATGTTTGTCATCTTCCAATTCCATCCTCTCCCCGTCTCCCCCTTGGTAAATAGCAACAGTGACTTCGGCTGCTGCCCTGCCTAATGCTGGACTAATTCCATTTGTCATTTTCAGACAGACCCTTCCTGCTTCAGCGTTTGGGCTGTTAAAAAGTTGTGATGTGTCTAGGCCCTCAGGGAGGGAGGATGGCTGTCTATGGAACTCAGGGCAGGGAGATGTACAGCAAGATGGAGCACAGCTAAATGACAGGCACTGAAAGCTGACAAAAACAGCTGTGAGGGCCTAGAATTGCCACTTCTCTGTGTAAGGACAGGACACATAAACCATCCCTTTCTTTCTCTTATATTCTTCTTCATGTTCATTGCACATTTTAAATAGCCTCCAAAAGACAGGCTGGAATCTCCTTTATTACTGGAGATTCCTCTTTAGCGCAAAAATTTATATCTATCTATTTATCTATCTATCTATCTATTGTAAGCTCTCTCTCTCTCTCTCTCTCTCTCTCTCTCTCTTAAACACACACACACACACACACACACAGAGAGAGAGAGAGAGAGAGAGAGAGAGAGAGAGAGAGAGAGAGAGAGAGAGAGGAATAGGTAATAAAGTATACACACTGTGAGCTGCATTCTTCCTAATAGATTGAATTCATTCCGAAGCATATCTTATTTATTTATACTACTTCTATATCACTTGATACCCTAAAGTCTCTAAGCATATATCAAAAATACATAAAATATAATATAAAACCAATGGAAAACCAATGGAAAATAATAAATACATTTTTAAAAAAAACATTACAACAAGGACAAGAGTAAAATAGAGCAATGTCATTGTTGATTACATGTCCGGGAAAGCCTGCATTAATAGATACATCTTCAAGAAGCATTTAAAGCCCACCACTGTTTCTAGCTCTCAAACCAGATATGGTTGTGCATTCCAGAGGGTGGTTGCTACTACCAAGAGAAGGCCCACTTATGTGCTGTTGCCTGGCAACACAACGGCATTCTTGGAACAACAAATAAGACCTTCTCAGAAGATCTCAGGGGTCAACTTGATATATATATATATGGGGGAAAGTGGTCAGTTAACTATCCTGGTCCCAAGTAGATTACAGCATGTTATGGAAGATGTGTTCACTAAACAAACAGAGTCCAGCTCTGCTGTCTTGTCATGTCTCTCCACCTCTTTCAGATAATGCAACCCCCAAAGATGCAGTGTTATTCTGTAGGGATGCAAGACTGTGTACACATTTTGAATGATTGGATTATGAGGTGGGGAGGGGAGCTATCTCCTTTTCTGAAGGACTGGTGATATTGGTGGTTTCCTGCTCTATTCAAAACAGCTTGTTTTACTGTCTAAGCTAGAACACTTTCTGGATTTTGTACCATTCAGTATCTTAGTATCTATTTGCCAGGAGCTAGAGTAATACAGACTGCTGCCCTTTTGTCTTGACTCATGAACAAGTCAACAGCAACCAATCACTTACTACAACAACTTCCACTGTGTGTGTGTGTGTGTGTGTGTGTGTGTGTGTGTGTGTGTGTGTTGCTTTGGTTTCTGTGAGGCTTGTTCAGGCTGTGTGTTTCATTTCTAGACCAAAAAGAGCCTGGGAAATATTCCTGTTTGTAGAAGACAGATGTTCACACTATGTCGCTTACCCTGAAGAAAGGTTCATCCATCTGCTAACTCAACAGACCCAGCCAATTGCTTCAATCCACCAAATAATTAGTTCTTATTTATACAATGGTCCATGGTCCTGAGGGTGTTAAGCCAAAAAGAGAGTGAGAAGAAGAGCGCCTGAGCTGATAGTGGCAAGATAGAGGCATTTCCACATTCACCTCTTTCCCACTTTCATTTCTGGTCAATGGATTCTACTTTTCCAAGGTTTTGAAGCACTACAAAAAACTGAAAACCTGTTTAACAGGCATGAGTGTGCATACCAGAGTGGATAAAATCAATGATTAAAAAAAATAATAATTAAAAAATCGGATATTTTTAAATTTAAATCAGATTTTTTTAATTTAAATAAGATTTTTTTTAATAAAATGCTTTTTGAGGAAAAATCTGTCTAAAGATAGTTTTCTTTTTAAGATACATTATAGTTCAAAGGTTATTCATCATGAAATAAGGATTAGTTTTTAATTATGTAGCATGAGACTGTATATTCATGTTTAAATATTTTGGTAAATGAATTCCATTAATCCAATCACAATGTCATGCTCTTCCAGAGGTTTCTGTAAGATTATTGGACAATTTTTCTATCTAGAAGATACTATCATAGATGCTTGGTTTTACACTTCTCAAAACTGTGAATTTGTGTCTGCAGAGAATCACAATCCTATTGTTCCTTTGCAAATCTATGTAGACAGAATCAACCCCTTACCTCTTAAGTGCTAAGTTTCAAAAAATATAGATTGGAGTGGAATAGATCTACACAAGAAACTAAGATTAAAACTAATCTGAAAAGTTGTTATTCTAAAAATGAAACCTTCATCTGGTTGTAAATATTAAGATTATACCAGCAAGAATGAGTCTCTGGTAACTCTGAGTTGTGTAAAATATAGTGAGGAAGAGTACACTTTTTTGTGGGGGGGAGTCACATGATTAAATCGAGTCTTTCTGAGTAGTGATTTAAGTTGTGATTTAAATCATGATTTTAATCAAATTGATTTAAATCAAATCCACCCTGGTACATACAATAGACAAAAGGCCATTATAATTATCACCTTTGACATGGGGGAAAAAAGGGTTGCTTGCCTGTGGTCTAGATTTGGCAGAGCTGGAATTTACAGCATAACATGGACAGCACTTTCCCCATCTCTTCTTCACCATCTCCATCATCATGTCTCTTCTCATTACCCCTTCCCTGTTTCACATTTCTCCAGCTTCCATTCCCTTTCCCTTATTCTAATTTCTCCCTCGTTTCATTTTCAAGATTGTAAGCCCCTTGGGGCAGGGACTTGTCAGCTCATTCTTTGTACAGAACCATGAATATGAACAGCAGTATACACATAAGTAAAATAATACTAATGCTAATGTTAATACTATATAGCATTTGCACTACATATAGCGTTTGCACTTCATAAAACATTTGCACTTCATTCACATCACCTTACTGTCATCCTTACAACAACTCCATGGCCAAGGTCAATACATTTTTTCCTATATTGCAAGTGGGGTATTGGGCTACGAATGAGTAGGTTACCTATGACCAGTTAGTGAGGTGAGATTCAAAGTGGGACGCTCCTCATTTATAGGTCAGTAATAATTACCTTTCCCCCCACTAATGTTTAAACATTTGTTTCTTTCTTCCTTTATCTCACTGCTTCATACTTTTTTCAGTTCTCCTGTATCTACAGATTTATTCCCTTTTGGCACCTTTCTTTTCATTACAATCTTGGCACATCCCTTGTAAGGTAGACCAAAATCTATCTTGGAGTCTTTGGATTTTGCCCTCCGGTTGTCTTTCCCAAGGAACTTTTTGATATCAGTACATATTACCTCTAGTATCAGAGGCAGTATGCTTCTTTGGCCTAATCTACACCAAGCAGGATATTGCACTATGAAATGGGTACGAAAGTGGTATACAAAAGGCAGGAGCCACACTACTGCTTTATAATGGTATCGAAATGCACTGACAACTGTTGGGGACCATTGACATGTACCATATACCGCTTTCATATCCTGCTTGGTGTGGCTCCTGACTTTTATATACCACTTTCATAGTGCAATATCCTGCTTGGTATATTAGGCCATAATACCAGTTCCTGGAGAACATGAACAAGAGGGTGCTGTTGAGCTCATATCCTTCTTATGGGCTTTCCATAGGCATCTGGCTGGTTGTTGTCAGAACAGAATTCTGGACTAGATAGCCTTTGGTCATATCCAGCAAGGTTTTTCTTATGATCTTAGTAACTCAGTGTGCTATGTTTTTTTAAAAATAAAAATCCATCCAGCTGTGTATGGATTTCACTTCCTTTCTCTCCCAGACCAATGCTGGCTTTGAGGGAGACGTGGAAACTTGAAGCGGGTCGTGGTGGCAGTGGCAAAAGTGATGGTAGGAGCAGTTCAACGTTGGAACCAGTTTCCTCAGTGGGGTGGGTATGCTTTCTTACTGGATGTCTTCAAGGAGAGGCTTGAGAGGCATCTGTTGGGGATGTTCTAGCTCCAGATTTCCTGCAGTGAGCAGGGGGTTGGCCTTGGTAACTTACAAGGACCCTTCTTATGCCATAATTCCATGTGAGAGACTGGTTGGGTGCCTCTGGAAGTATACATTCAAAGTTAGTTCTATTGAAGTGACATTCATTTGCAATTGGATCAAGTCCTTAGCTGATCTGGGACATTGCTGTTCTGTCTCAGAAGAATTGTACTGAGTGAATAAACAGAAGGGAGGGGAAATATTAAAATCAAAGCTAAATGTTAGCACAAGAGCAAATGGGTATAAAAACTAGCTGTGACTAAATTTAGCCTATACGTTAGATGATAAAGATCAGAGTACTAATGGCCATAGTAAATGTCATGTAAGGGTGAGGGATACCTGATTATTTTTACATTGGGAGTTGATAGATGTGTGTGATACCACATGATGAGTTTTCAATATGATGTACCCTCAGTAATCATCTCCAGAATTCTGTAAGGATTGATTCTCATCCCAGATGATCATTTTGGTCCTTTCCTCATTACTCTGAAGGATGAGATGCTTTCAGCTGATGATGGGGAATCCAAATAGGATAGCTGATGTGGAAGGTGATAGATACTCAAGTTTAATAAGTTGAGTTTTTTTTCCTCATATGCCCAAGTCTCCCAAATGATTGTGATTTATTTATTTAAATCTATTTGAAGCTCTTCCTATCCAGAAGCCTTAGAGCTTCTTCAGACAAGTGTCTTATCACATGCTCGCGACTGCCACTCATGAATCTTTGCAGGTCATTTTGACCATGACGTGTTCCTCCTGTATGTCTCCCACTGGTCTCCAACTCCTTCTGCCATTTTTTTGTTGTAAAATACCCCCCGCCCCAACCCCCAACCCCCCCCCATGACTCTTCTGAGCTATCATGACATTTATGTGTGCAGGAGAAGTTTCACTATAAAACCCCCACTAGAGGGCGCTGTCCCACTACACTAAATGGGCTGTGTGGTCATGGCTTTCTTCCCCTTTCTCCCCCATGTGATTCTTCTCATGCCTATTCCAGAAGAAAAGCAGAAGCAAGAGCGATGGGTAAGGAAACACTTTTTTCCCCCATCTGAAAGAGCTCCTAGACTGGGTAGGGTTTGGTTTTTCCATGTTTGGGAATGGTCTAAGCTTGGGACCTTGGGGATATCAGGTGGAAAATCCAGAAAACATCTCTCCCCCCCCCACCCCGGATAACTGATTTCTAGCAAGAAGAATTCTGCCAGGACAACTCACTGTGCATAACAAACACTCTTCCAACAACCAAAAAGACGGCTTTATACATGGACTTCACCAGATGGCCGACACTGAAATCTGATTGACTACATCCTTTGCAGCCAAAGGTGGCGGACATCTATACAGACAGTAAAAACAAGACCTGGAGCTGACTGTAGTTCAGATCACGAACTTCTTATTGCACAATTTAGAATCAAACTAAAGAGAATAGGGAAGACCCACAGATCAGTTAGATATGAGCTCACTAATATTCCTAATGAATATGCAGTGGAAGTGAAGAACAGATTTAAGGGACTAGATTTAGTAGATAGGGTCCCGGAAGAACTATGGACAGAAGTTCGCAACATTGTCCAAGAAGTGGCAACAAAAAATGTCCCAAAGAAAAAGAAAACCAAGAAGGCAAGATGGCTGTCTGCTGAGACACTGGAAGTAGCCCAAGAAAGAAGGAAAGCAAAAGGCAACAGTGATAGGGGGAGATATGCCCAATTAAATACAAAATTCCAGAGGTTAGCCAGAAGAGATAAGGAATTATTTTTAAACAAGCAATGTGCGGAAGTGGAAGAAGACAATAGAATAGGAAGGACAAGAGACCACTTCCAGAAAATTAGAAACATCGGAGGTAAATTCCAGGCAAAAATGGGTATGATCAAAAACAAAGATGGCAAGGACCTAACAGAAACAGAAGAGATCAAGAAAACGTGGCAAGAATATACGGAAGATCTGTATAGGAAGGATAATAATATCGGGGATAGCTCAGACGGTGTGGTCAGTGAGTTAGAGCCAGACATCCTGAAGAGTGAGGTCGAATGGGCCTTAAGAAGCATTGCTAATAACAAGGCAGCAGGAGACGACGGTATCCCAGCTGAACTGTTTAAAATACTGCAAGATGATGCTGTCAAGGTGACGCATGCCATATGCCAGCAAATTTGGAAAACACAAGAATGGCCATCAGACTGGAAAAAATCAACTTATATCCCCATACCAAAAAAGGGAAACACTAAAGAATGTTCCAACTATCGTACAGTGGCACTTATTTCACATGCCAGCAAGGTAATGCTCAAGATCCTGCAAGGTAGACTCCAGCAATTCATGGAGCGAGAATTGCCAGATGTACAAGCTGGGTTTAGAAAAGGCAGAGGAACTAGAGACCAAATTGCCAATATCCGCTGGATAATGGAGAAAGCCAGGGAGTTCCAGAAAAACATCTATTTCTGTTTTATCGACTATTCTAAAGCCTTTGACTGTGTGGATCATAACAAACTGTGGCAAGTTCTTGGTGGTATGGGGATACCAAGTCATCTTGTCTGCCTCCTGAGGAATCTGTATAACGAACAAGTAGCAACGGTAAGAACAGACCACGGAACAACGGACTGGTTTAAGATTGGGAAAGGAGTACGGCAGGGTTGTATACTCTCACCTTATCTATTTAACTTGTATGCAGAACACATCATGCGACGTGCTGGGCTTGATGAATCCAAGGCTGGAGTTAAAATTGCAGGAAGAAACATTAACAACCTCAGATATGCAGATGACACCACTTTGATGGCTGAAAGCGAGGAGGAGCTGAGGAGCCTTATGACAAAGGTGAAAGAAGAAAGTGCAAAAGCCGGGTTGCAGTTAAACCTCAAAAAAACCAAGATTATGGCAACTAGCTTGATTGATAACTGGCAAATAGAGGGAGAAAACGTGGAGGCAGTGACAGACTTTGTATTTCTGGGCGCAAAGATTACTGCAGATGCTGACTGCAGCCAGGAAATCAGAAGACGTTTACTTCTTGGGAGGAGAGCAATGACAAATCTTGATAAAATAGTTACGAGCAGAGACACCACACTGACAACAAAGGTCCGCATAGTTAAAGCAATGGTATTCCCCGTAGTAACCTATGGCTGCGAGAGCTGGACCATAAGGAAAGCTGAGCGAAGGAAGATAGATGCTTTTGAACTGTGGTGTTGGAGGAAAATTCTGAGAGTGCCGTGGACTGCAAGAAGACCCAACCAGTCCATACTCCAGGAAATAAAGCCAGACTGCTCACTTGAGGGAATGGTATTAAAGGCAAAACTGAAGTACTTTGGCCACATAATGAGAAGACAGGATACCCTGGAGAAGAGGCTGATGCTAGGGAAAGTGGAAGGCAAAAGGAAGAGGGGCCGACCAAGGGCAAGATGGATGGATGATATTCTGGAGGTGACAGACTTGACCTTGGGGGAGCTGGGGGTGGCGACAGCCGACAGAAAGCTCTGGCGTGGGCTGGTCCATGAAGTCACGAAGAGTTGGAAACGACTGAACGAATAAACAACAACAGCAAGAAGAAAAACTGCAAAATGAACAGCCTGAAGGACAAGAACTAAACCATCCAAACACCTAATTGGCTGGAGTAGTTCACGGGACAAGCAGTTATTCCCGTTAAACCAGCCTTCCCCAACCTGATGCCTTCCAAATGTTTTGGCCTCCAAATTCCTGCAATCCAGACCCTGGCCACACTGTCTGGGGCAGATGGGGATCAAATTCCAAAACATCCAAAGAGCAGCAGTTTGGGGAAGGCGGCTTCAAGGGCTTCTGAGTCATGCTTTCCCCCCCCTTTTCTGTTTTGCTTTGGGGAAGTAACTTGTGACCCCACAGATATTTTGGCCTACAATTCCCATCAACCCTAGGCACCATAGCCAATGGTGAGGGATGATGAGATTTGGAGGTTAAAACAGTTTCCTCCCTCTTGGTCTAACCAAAAAAGAGACTCAGGTATCTATAGCGGCTTCCCACAGTGGGGATGGTGGGATTTGAATTGGCTCACCCATCCATTGTTTCCACTCATTTTACCCAACCTTGCCTCATTTTCACTGGCCTTGTCATTCTACTTTAAGTTTCTGTCAAGAGTCAGGTATGTCAACCATAAATATTTAAACCCTCTGCTGGCCTGACCATATGTCAAAAGTATTCTAAATTAAAAGTTCTACAGCATTTCTGAAAGCTATTCAGTGTCAGCTTGGTACAATTCCTAGGAGCAGGTCCCATATAAGATCACTGTTGTTTGTTTCTTTGTTTACTTGTTTCTTTATCTAATGATTCCATCTTGGATTCATGGTTTTCTAACTGAATAGGACCATAACTTTTGTTTTGTATTACATCGGTTATGGCTCTGCATCTCACACTCACTAATGGAGACCCACAACTAGCACCTTTTTGAATTTGCCAGTCATATGTTGTGGCCATAAAGTTGCTGTATACTAGTTCCAACAAAGCTCAATAAAGCATCCATAATTAAATCCAAGCTGAACTTTCAATCTGCATATTCTAGCTGCTACAATCAATACTACTGGGCAAGGACAAGGCATCAAATCAAAAAAGTCTTGAACACTCTGCTGACATTACCCATTATGGATGATGAAAACTCATGCTGAGCACTAGGGAGAGGGTGCCCTGAGCTGCTACACAAGAGATACACAGCCTCTGCCTTTCATCTATTGCTAAGTCCAAAAGAAAGGCCTGGATAGCTGGGTGAGCTGGGAGTTTAGTGTAGTTACTAATGAGTTCAGCATGTTAGGAAGGGAAATGTGGGGCAAAGATGTAGAACTGTTCTCTTTGTCATTAATCAGTTTAGAGAGGCAAAGCTGAGCCACAGGAAGCTGTCAGAGGTGAGCTGGGAGCCAGGAGGTGAGCCAGGGAGCCAGAGCCAAGAAACACAGCAGAGCCAGGAAGACTAGTCCCCAGCCAAAACAGGAAGTCTTTTATAGCCTTTCCTGTCAGCAGCAGGAGAAGGGGAAATGGCCAACTTACATGGGCAGGGCCAAGAAGATGCTCCAAATCGTAGTTCTTATAGTTTATCACACAGCGTGGCTACATACAGAACCAAAGGTTGGTGGTTCCTAGTCTTGGCAGCTCTTAATATGCACAGCAAAACAAAACAAAAAAAACAAGAGCGTTCCTATATGGAGTTTCTCCAATGCTAGGAGGAGAAAATGGGAGTTCAAACAAATCCAGATGCCAATAGAGAGCAAAAAGATACAGACATTAGCATTTCCTTATTTATTTACAATATTTATATATCACTCAATAACAAAAGTTATCCTGGCAATTTACAATGGCACCTAAAACCAATAACAGCAATAAGACACAAATATAAAATCTTAAACAGAATAGCAGATTGAAAGGCCTGGGAAAATAAAATTAGGTCGTTATATGACTCTGACAATACCATAACATAGGCATCATAATGTAGGCACCAGGTAAGGATTTCTTGGGAGAATATTCCGCAATAGGGAAGCCACCACTGAAAAGGCCCTCTATTTCATGGCCACCCATCACACTTCATTTGGTTTCAGAAATCCATTTAATTGTTGGCTTTCAAATGTTCATTCTGAATCTGTAACCTTTTTGTTGCAGAAATTCTCAAATGTTGCATTTTATTTATGTGGTACAGATTCTTTACAGTTCCAAATAGCTATATAACTAGTCAGATACCCTGATTTAATAATTAGACTTCATTTGGAGTATCTCTTCCAGGTGTGGAATGCTATTTCATAAAGCCAATTGTACACATCATTTGTGCAAGGGATTATATCTCCAGATATGGATCTGATTGACCAGTAGTTATCTATTCACACACTTGCATATACACACACACACAGTTCCTATGCTTAAATTTACAACCATCTCCCTGGTATTCATATTTAATGGTGGCTCTACCAGCAGTGTTATTACCATTTTCCTGGGGTTGGAATTGAAGTGCAGCATATTTAAAAGATTTCCTCCAGCATAGACAGGAGAACTGCAACAGAGTCAGCATCAGAACAAATATCTCCTGTGTTTGATTTCTTTTCCCATCTTCTAATCTTCTATAGAATCAGAACTCTATAATTTCACATCTCTCCTTTGGATTTCATTTTTTAAAAAATAGCTTCATCACACCAGCGTTATACTGTGCAATTACTGCGAATTGTGTGCAAAGGACTCCGAAGTTTTCCATCTTATAATCTGCTTTGACTGTGAAGTACTCCCATGCATCCTTCTTTAATTGTGCTTCTTAGCCAAAAGAACCAATGTATTTCACTACCCCTTTAGGAGCAAATCTTTTGTTCTTCTCCGAGTGGCCACTTGGGGCGCAGGAGGAGGATTTGATATGTTTAAACCACAAATTAAACAAACACACCTGTGTAAGTTTTAAAGATAAAGACATCAAAATTGGCACAGTAATAGATTTAAGGAGGGCTTTCAGCATACTTAATTTGAATCAGATTGGGTCATCCTTTGATTTTTTATGATTTTTTACATTTCTCCCCCTTAAACCCTTTTCATGGTATGCAAAGGATCTTAGGAGTGCCGCCACCCGGTGGGAATCTACACTGGTGTTATTCTAACGCTTTGAATGGGTTACTGTGACGCATAGCGTCACATGACCCTGGGTCTCCAACGTTGTAAATGAGTCATACTTACAGGTTCTGTTTCTTAGTTCCAGCGTGGCTGCAGATTCATGTGCCTTGTCCTACCGGTAATTCTCCTCTCGCAACCCAGAGCTGCTGAGTTTGCTCCGCCCACTTCCTGTTCTCCTTCCTTCACCCCGTTTGCTATCTTATCTGCTACAGCAGATAAATCACACCAGCCTTATACAGTGCAATCACTGACAATTGTATGCAAAGGACTCAGAGGTTTTCCACCTTAGAATCTGCTTTTATTGTGAAGTACTCTCATGCATCCTGCCTTAAAATTTGAATCAAATTGGGTCATCGGTTGATTTTTTAAAAAACATTTTCCCCCTCTTTACAAAGGAGCTGTAGCTCCCTGCAGGAGAATTAACAAGGGTCCAAAGCCCAAAACTCATGACCAGCGGGGCTTAAATGCAGCTGCTGCTAAAACTTTTCAATTTGTTTTCCCATCCAAATTCTCACCACACCCAACCCTGCTTAGCTTCAGCAAAGTAGCTGGCTCCTATGTGTTCAGGCAATTCCCTGAAACTTGTGTAAAGATGTTTTGGGAGGGAGGGATTTGTGTGTGCTTATGACTTGCCCTGCACTGCTAGCTAGGAATGAGGCAGGCAGTGGGCAGAGCAAACCCAGCAACGAAAGGATTTAACAACGTGTCCTGCAGTAACATTATAGCTACAGAGAACCACGTTAGAAAGGGACACTAGCAACATTATAAGACTAGTGTAGATCCGGCCCTGGGGTGTGATTTAGCTAACAACAACAACAACAGCTTTATGCTATGGGGATAATTCGAGGGAACCAGGTACGTGGGCAGAAGCTCAATGACTTTGTATTTGCCATCTGGTTTCTTTGCTTGATTCAAAGTGCTAAGAATGGCATGACAAATAGGCAAGAGGACAGAGAAATGATAAGACAGCTTTCAACACATGAGTGATGAGAATTTTAGTCCAAGCTCATCTTGAGGGCACCAGGCTGAAGAAGGCTGCAATAAGATTTTGAAACTTGGGGCTTGGGATAACGTGAAGTTAGAAGGTGAGGAGTGGCACACGTAGGAAAATGGGGAACTAAAAGAAGTTGGGAGAAATAGAAGATGCTGAATGAGAAAACAGATAGTAAGAGAAGTGTGTGTGTGTGTGTGTGTGTTTGATTGTGGAGGATGGGGAATAGGAAAGCTGAGATCAGTGTGACATATAATTTAGAAGCAAATGCATCTCTTCGGCCTGGTGGTTGGTAGAATAATTGCCAAGACTCTGGCATTTGCTTGGATACTGATTTCTCATTTCCTGCCACTCTGGCAATTCTGATGAAATAGATAATGTCAAAGCCTACATGTGCCTGTGTGTGTGAGAGAGAAAGGTGGTGGTGGTAATAGTAGTTAAAGTGTATTGTTAAGTGGGGGAAGAGGGGGATGGTTGAGCATTGCTGTCTGGGCAAAACGGTCTCAGAAAGGCCCATTACACTGATTGATGGTGCCAAGCTCTGGTGTCTTGTTAAATATGGAGGAACTGATGAGCTATATTGGGGAGATGTGTACAACTGAGGGGGAAAAAGGTGTTGCAAATGGAAAGGAACAGAGGGACGGGGCCCGTCATGGATGGCACAATGTCTGCATTCTCTTCTTCTCAAGATCTTATCACAGCTTGCCCCAGCAGCTGGCAAGAGTTATAGTCAAAAGTAGGTGGGGAAGAAGAAAGTGTATGTGTGTGTGTGTGTGTGTGTGTGTGTGTGTGTGTGAGAGAGAGAGAGAGAGAGAGAGAGAGAGAGATGCAGATCCAATTTCTCACGAGGTTACGTTGCTTCTGTTTACTGGCAGTGCTAGTCTCACGAGTCTTGGAAATTTAGGATTGACAAGATCAAAGATAGCAGCTATGAAGATATCTGTGGAGGTGTTCCACTTCTTTCCGCCCCTCAGACAAATAAATAAATAAATACAATTTAGCATGTGTAAATCAGCAGCAGTACACACATACATTACCTTAGCAATCCTGTTAACTACCTTGTTATGTACTGTTATACCCACATTGCAGATGTGAGACAGGGCTAAGGATATTTTGTGAATTCATGGCTCAGACTCGATATAACTTTAGGAAGGTTCCTACACACAGCTAATAAATCTGCGGACATCTCAGATCATTGCTCACAGCCTTAGCCATTACAAATAACCAGATTTTATTCTGCAATCCCTTACCATTACCATCACCACCACCACCACCACCCAGAGTGACCCTCCAAACCCCTTCTGCCCACCTCCCTTCCAGCCATATTTGAGGAGCATTGGGAAATGCTGTTTTCCCAGTACTATGATCCATGTCAGTAGCACTGGGGAAATGATATCTCCAGCCCTCCTCTTGGTTCACATCAATAGCAGTATGGATGAGTGAGGAGGGGGAAGAGAGAATTTCATGCTATCTTCAATTTCCTTGATGTTGAAGCAGCGACAAAGATAAGTGGAGATGTAGGAGGCAGAGTTGGAGAGTAGGGGATGGGAATGAGAGGGAGAGAGGGAGGAAGAGAGAGCGCGAGCTGAAGGTCTTCTCTTTGGAGTAATGGAATGGAATAAAACCAGACCTGTAATACCCAGCTCATAACTGAGGTGAGCATTACAAGCTAGCCAATTTGTATTTCTAAGTATCGAACTAGAAAGCATGGTGCCATCATTACTTTAGAAACACACACACACACACACACACACACATCCACATGCTTGGCATTTATTTTCTGTTTGGCAAAGTTTTAAAAGCAAGTTAAGCCCAAGGTAATCTCCAGAGAGAGAGAGAGAGAAAATGGAATTAGTCCTTCTTGGAGTAAACCCATTGGAATCAATGAAGCTTAAGTCAGTCGTGAATAATTTAAGGCCCATTGATTTCAACAGGTCTGCTCTGAGTAAGATTAAGGATCCAACCCACTAAACTTAGGAAAGTGTTGGAAAAAAGGGATAAAAGCACACTATCAGATTAAATAAGGAATGAGGCAAGTAAACCTCTTGTTTTCAATACAAACAAGTCAAGGATAAGGTTAATATAAAAAGGCACCTGCAGGAAAGACATAACCTTAACTGTTTGAAAAGGGTGGCTAGATCTACACCAAGCAGGATATGACACTTAGGGCATGTCTAGACAGGGTGATATCCCAGGGATCGTCCCTGTGCATCACTCCTTTTCCCCGAGATATGGCCCTACACTTCTATCTCAACTTTTCCTGCAGTCTCGGGATGATCCTGAGACCACAGGAGGTGTGGGCCGCCGTCCCAGTTTCATTCGGCTCCTCGCGAGTATCCTCAGGAGTTCTGTGCCCACCAGGAGTATGTGTGTGTGGGGGGGAGGCAGGAATATATATATATATGCACCTTTTCGCTGGAGTGCTGGAGCGCTCATTTTCAATAAAAGAAGTGGCGGGCATGAAATCCTTTTCCTCCCAGGACATCACGCACCACGTGTAGACTGAGGAGGAGGATCTCTCCAGGCCCTGGTCTAGACATGCACTTAGATCCTTTCTACACCTAAGGATTATCCCTGAAAAATTGAGGGATCATCCCTGCCTGCTCACGGGATCCCCTTTGTGTCATTTGGATGCACATGGATGATCCCAGGACAATTCTGGGGGGAAAGGCAAGTGTAGAAATGGCCTTAGAAAATGTTTTGAAAACTGTCTATGGAGTGTGTCCTAGGGCCCACCAGCTGACTCTACTTTATAAACCATTTTAAAGCAGTAGTGTAGATCCTGTTGGTGTTATGCATAACGTAGGCATTACCCTCGGGTATCATATGTAAAACATAGGTTATGTGTATGTATACAAGCTATGTGTCCTGACTTGTATTCTCACCTGATATATTTCATATGGCAGATGGACAACTAACAGTGATTCCATTGTTGATTGGCATTGATGGGCAGGTACATATGGGAGAAGGTGGTCCTTAAGAGAGAGAAAAATGGGGTGGCAGAAAGAAAGAAACTCTGTGTGTGTGTGTGTGTGAGAGAGAGAGAGAGAGACAGACAGACAGACAGAGAGAATGGCTCCGCCCATTTTTGACCCTAGCTTTTCCCACTGCTGGCTCTGCACATGTGGCCCTCTATTGACTTTGGTCTTGGTTCTCATGGACAAACAGTTCTCCACCCTTCCCAAGGCCATTCCCATGCCACTGCCTGCTAGTCTCTCAGGTCTGCTCCATTTCCCTTACTTTTTGAGCATCAGCAGACTATCCCTTTGCCCTTTCCGCCTTCCTGCATTGTCAACTCCAAGTACTTTGTCAGCCCTTCAATCCCAGCAACTGACATCAGGCATGTTCTACTGTCTGTGGTGACATCTGTGGGTGTGCCTAGAATGAAATCAGTCGTCTTTTTTTAGAAGCGGTATGATTGCCAATTGATTCCAGTCAGTCTAGATGTTGTACATGACAAATAAGAGGCTCCACAGATGTTTGCTCCAAGACAGAAATCTAGGGCTCTTTCTAGGATAAGCTATAAACATTTGAGTTCTGAATCAAAACATTTATGGAGTGCTTGGAATTTAGAAATGTGTTATCCTCTTAATTGCCAATCCAGGTAAAACATTTTGTCTAAATATAGTGCGAGAGTTGAAACAAACAGAATTTTCCAAATGCGTGCATGCAGTACACTCATTTCTATTGACAGCTATACAGGGTGATTTTCACACCCATATAGAAGCTTGAGAAGGATTTGAATAACTCCAGATAATGTAGTCCATTCTAATTTAGAGATTGTTCACATGTTACTTCCTGGGTAAAATAATAATTATCTCCAGAGAAACCCTGCAGTTTTCCATCAACTGTGCAAAGGATGTATACAACACACACCCCTTCCTGAGATATATTTCATCTAATCAGAACAGATTTTGCTTCCATTGAAAATCCGTGAACATTTTGTCTAAGCAGAAACCTGCAAAGTCATCTTGATTTTTTTAAAATTTTTGGTTTTGATTAAACTTGGTGGCAACTCTAATAATATATGAATTGCACACTCTTAGTTTTTATGTTGTAGTTGTTGTCATTAGTGGTATTAGTAGTATTAGTAGTAGGACTAGTACTGTTACTTAGGAATGGGTGAACATGTGATGGCTGAGTTCACTGAAGTTCTCCAAGTTTTTCTTCAAAGCCTGGTTCACATTAGTTATGTTCATGAACACTAGTTGTTGTTGTTGTTGTTGTTGTTGTTAATACATATTTTTAAAAGTGCACAGTTTCCCCAGTTGAAAAATCTGCATTTTCCACATAGACTAAAGTGTGGAAATGTGGGTTTGGAGGGGGAGCACTCTTGTGCAAGTGCATATTTGCACATGTACATGTTTTAGGAAATCTGTACTTGTAAGTGGGAATAGCAATTTAGGAACTTGCAAAGATTTCCCAAGAATTGTGCTCCTACTTACATTTGCATTTGGGGTTGCAAATTGGCTGTGTTCACATGATTTGCAAATAGGAGCTAAATATGGGTACACAAGCAACATTTTTTTTAAAAAAAGCAAATGCCAAACTGGTGGCATTATTGTTATTGCTGCTGTTGCGTAAGCAATATATAGAATACATATTAGACCGAATCAGTTGTACTTCCTGGTCAGAGTTCAGTATCTAAAAGTATTCCAAAGCGGGAGGGTGTTGATGAAAAGGAAACGTGGGAAAGTAATGAATGGGTGATATAATTTAGAACCCACGGCAGATGGGCTTCTGTTCCTCTACAGGAACAGAATTTCTGTAAACCGCCCAGAGAACTTCGATTATGGGGTGGTATATAAATGGAATGAATGAATGAATGAATGAATGAATGAATGAATAAATAAATAAATAAATAAATAAATAAATAAATAAATAAATAAATAAGAGAAGGGCAATGGCTTTGGAGCTTGAAGGTATTCAAGGAATGATGGTGAACAACATTCAGCTGGCCAAGCAAGTATCTCCTGGCAGTTACTTGCTTGTTCAGGAGTTACTTGCCAGGAGTTACTGTGCTTAATGCACAGCAGAAGGATATATAAATGCACAAAGACTGAATTGATAATCCAAAGGTTTGAATGCCATTACTTTGGTTGGATGTGTGTTTGCTTTTTGTTTTAGTTCTTTGAAGAGAATGCACTTTAGTTAATATGTTAATTCTGGATTTATCAGGTTTTCTAGGCTGAGCAAAGGGCTGGTTTGCCAAAGACAACCCTAATGTGTTTGGCTTCCACACTGCAGAAGATCAGAAGATGCTCTCCGTGGTAGCGTGCTCAGACATAATCCCTATACCTCTTGGGTTTCTGTGCTTTCTAGTCCTTGGATCTCCTCCCTTGCATACTGCTGAACTGACTTCCCTTTTATATAGAATGTGTTGATTTTTTTTGTAGGCTTAAATCCATTGATTGTAACCTTGAATGGAAGCACCAGCTGAACTCCATATACTAACGCAGTGCTGACTACTGAGTTATTTAATTATTTATTTCATTTTTTTACCACCCAATAGCCAAAGCTCTCTGGGCAGTTTACAAAAAATAAAACCATGGAAACCATTCAAAATATGAAACAAACAGTATAAAAGCATAATATAAAATACAATATAAAAACACAACTAGGATAAAATCAAGCAGCAATGCAGAATTTAATACAAATTTAAAATACACATTTAATACAGCAAAGTTAAAATTAAGTTAATAGACTGTTAAAATGCTGAGAAAATAAAAAGAGTATAGTGTAGGTGCCAGGTAAACCTCTTTAGGGAGCTCATTCTACAGCCGGGGTGCCATAGCACAGAAGGCCTTCCTCCTGGTAGCCACCAGCCTCTCTTGCTTTGGCAGGGGCTCATGGAGAAGGACCCCTTAGGGTCTGGGCAGGTACATATGGGAGGATGTGTTCCTTCAGATAGCCTGGCCCCAAGCCATTTAGGGCTTTGATACTAGCACTTTGAATAGGGCCCAGACCTGGACTAGCAGCCAATTTTCCAGAGGAGCCAGTCATTGGGCTTGCTGACTGCTGTTTGGTTTACTGACCAAGGCCATGTGCTGTGGTAATGTTGAGAGTTCTGGTAAGCCTAGCCCCATCACAGCATGGACAGCTAATGTGACTTCGTCTCGTGACCTCACCTGGATATGTGGCAGGCATGCCAGCTCCCATGCTGGGGTGGTGCCTTGTGGTCCCTTATGGCTGCTGCCATGATCCCTTATAGGAACACCTCTTTTAGAGGAATGGGATTCTCTAGATACTGCTTATCCCTTGAAATGAATCTGCCCCAATGCCTCCAGTGCCTGAAGGAACATGTTATACCATAGATGACAGAAGCAGGAAAATGATACAATCGACAGCATTGCTACAGCATTGCCCAGATCACACAGTCCAGTTGGGCAAGTGGGTAAAATTCCTTCCCAAACCCATCAACCAGAGGCTAACATCTGCCCATAGTAATCAGAGAAGTTGAACACCAGAAATTGGGAAGATGAGTGGGGAAGTCGTAACGGCAGTGGCTGATGCTACCTGGGAGCCTCTTACTCATGTCCCAGGAGGAGACCACAGATTGAACTCTCCTTCCCAGGCTCATCCCTCACTGGAGGTGCCCCCAGCATCCACTTGACCACCTGTGCCCCCACACAGCAGTGCAAACTGGGATCCCCAGTAAGAAGGGGCCTGGTCTTGACTTCCTATTTGTTGCACACTCCTCATTTGGGCCACACAACTGTGCTTTTAGCAATCCACCATCAACACACCTTTACATTAGGTTGTGTCATGCACTCCCCAGGTTGTGTTTCTTGTGGCATCAGCATATGATTGGTTCTGCACGGTCAGTGAGCCAATAAGCACAACAGTGTCCAATGGATTTCCAGGGACCACCATGCAGCTATATACATTGCCATTTCCTTTCAGTAAACATGCTTGGAATGAGGAGGGCTCATAGAGGCACAGAAAAGCAATCTGATCCTATGCACAGTGAAGAATGAATATGCACATGGTTCATCAAAAGTAGGGATCAGACGTGTTCATAATGTGGATCACTTGTTATGTGATTGGAGTTCAGGCAGATCAAATCTATTGAAGCTGTCAGTATATTAAGCTGCTCTGTTCCTTTTGGGAAGTCTCCTCTCATCCTGTATTTATTCATCTATTTATTTTCTAAAAAAATCCATACTACCCCTCATCAAATCATATTCCAGGGCAGGGTACAACAATGTCAATAATTCATTATTTTAAGCCTAATACTGTAAAACTAACATTAGAGAGTCTTCATAAAAAGACAGAAAATATATTGGGCTGGTATTGACAACAATCTTCCATTTAAATCTGGGAATAGTTCTAGATCCTGCATTGTGAACCAACTGTAAGTAAGTCCCTCTCTGTTCATCAAGCGCTGGGGGTAGGCGGGGAAGATAATTGGTTCCTTATGAGCTTGCAGGTGCAAGAAAAATATGGAATGAGTAATGGTGGAATAGTGATTAGGTTCCAGACCGCTGCCAAAAATTTGCATCAGGGCCAGTACATTGTGCTTCACTTACCATTTTGGAAGAGTATGAGTATATATAATCAAGGTTGCCCCACGAAGATTCACTTCCATGCATGATTATTCTGCAACATTTGTTTAAGCGCCGGTGTCCCAATGAACACACCTGCCAGTAAAAGGCATCATCAGAATTTAGACTGTGAAATTGAAAACATTCTGGACTGACTTCAATGGTTTGGGAGTGCCATTTTTGCAAAACCTCAGATAATGATCATTCCTGCTTCTAGTCCCAGAACCGAAAGCAAAATACTGAGGAAATACTTTAAAGAAAGAAATGAATTTAGAACATTTTTTCCTGCCTGAGCCACGATGTGGAATTGCAAATAAATAAATGAATAAATAAAATTACAAAAGCAACCAGGTCTAGAAATCTCAAGCTTATTAACTTGCCATGATAATGTTTCAATTTGCTACAGAAAATTCTGGAAGTGGCCAAGATGCCAATTCAAAACTACTGCAGCTGTGCAAGAGAACTAAAAGTAAAAAATGCTGGAGTACCATTTGGTTTCTCTTTATTCATCAGGAAAGCTCTCTTTTAACCAAAGTTTTGTTTGGTCCTCTTCCTTGCTTAGAAAGGCAGACCACAGTGGAGGCTGGTGACTCTGATGTCAGTGAGGTGGGGAATCCACTCCGGGTTTCAGTCAAAATCACTCAGAACTCTAAAGGAGCCATCCAGGTGTGGAAGTCTCCACTGGCAAACCATGTTTAAAATTCATCCAGCTTTCTACATCTACAGAGAGCTCTGTGTATTTCACATATTCACTGTGATGGGCAAACATAGTGTTTGCTCTTTGGTGTAGAACTCACTGAGGTCATTTTGGAGGCCTTGCCGGTTGCACCGAAACCTGCAGTTTGCTATCTGCTGGCAATCCAGAAATGGGCCTTCTCCATGACGGTCCCCCATTTTGTGGAATGTCTTTCCCCCTGAGATGTTGATAGATTGACCATGTTCCATAGGAATTTCTTCCTAGCAAGGTATTTTAACCTCTGCTCCAAACAACACTGAGGTTTTGAGATCTTTGAATAGCTGTGAAAGGTTGGCAGATACTGCTTTTATCGCTGCAATACTGCAGAGTAGGGATGTGCTCTGCTACTCCTCGGACCGGAGAAGCAGGAGTGGATTGGGGGGCTTCACCTCCCCTTAAGGCGGAGGCGAAGAGGATTGGGGGAGCCGCGGAGCGTTGCAGAGCGGATCGAGGTGAAGGTGGATCCTTCGCCTCGATCCGGAGCTCTGCAAAAAAGGTAAGTGGGGTTTACTTGGCCCTGCCGCTGTCGCTGCCGCCCATGCGGCGACGGTGGCAGGGTCAGGTAAACCCCCCTCCCTCCTCTCCCTTACCTGTGTCCGTCCGCGGTCCCGCGGCTGCTTCAATTGAGCCTGAGGACTCAAACAGGAAGACTAGGCCGCAATGAGTTTACCTGGCCCTGCCGCTGTCGCCGCCCATGTGGCGACAGTGGCAGAGCCAGGTAAGGGGGCAAGGGGGAGGGGGGTCTTACCTGTGTCCATCGCGGCCCGTCCCAGCTTCACTAGAGCCTGTGGCTCAACCAGGAAGTGTAGGTCGCAATTGGGGCCTACAGTTCCTGGTTGAGCCGTAGGCTCTAGTGAAGCTGGGATGGGCCGCGACAGACACAGGTATGGGGGAGGAGGGAGGGGGGCCTTACCTGACGCCACTCCCCGCCACTGCAGAGCTCCGATTTGGAGCCAGAGCTCCACAGCGGAGCGGAGTGGCCCCCAGGCGGATCAAGGCGGGGCGGAGCGGGCCCAATCCGCAATTTGCGGATCGGGCACAAAGAGAATCAGGGGGTCCGTGCACACCCCTACTGCAGAGATTATTTTGTTGCTTCCCCTGAAGTGAAAGGTGGGGAGTGGTCAGCATTGCAGGCAGCAGAAGAGAAGAGGCAAGATGGAAGAGATAGGGCAGGCCACACAGACTCTGTGTGGAATAGCCAATAAGAGGTGGGAATTAGCAAGCTGTTTAAAGACTAGTGCCTGCCTCCTAGGCATCAATTGAAAGCACTCTGTACCAGCTCACCTGCCATTGGCAGTGATGTAGGTCACCTTGGGCCAAATTAAATTTGTTGATGCACAAATCAAGCATGGCAGTTAGGGGGCAGTATGCTTCTCAGTTAGGTGGCTCAAGGAGGCATGGGTGGATTAAGAAAGAGGAGGCATTGGTGAGCATAACCTGAGATATCATTCTGAAGATAGCTTCCTTACAGGGCTATTGGACTCAGGGGGCATGGGCCAGAATCCACTTGGAGGCATGCCTGCCTTGCCTGCTTAGAGCCTTTGTCTCAAAGGATCTTGATTCAGGTCCTTCAATATATCTGTAGATGTATGGTGCTGATGGGATAAATGTATGTCCTAGCAAATGACTAAGCTTGTCCAGATTTGGAGGTAGGTGGCATGTCTGAGTTCTTGCTATGCCTCAGTTTCTGGCATCTCAGCCAGTTCTATCTGCACTAGGTGTATGTTTAGGATTAACTCATTGCAGATCCCTGTGCAGATAACTAACACTGTCACTCTTATTTAGCCTGTTTCTCAGCTGTTGCCTCTTTAATCCCAGGACTGGATGAATCCACACCCAGAAGCACTTCCTGTAGAGCTACATATCTTTGACTACCAATTGAGTTTGGTTGAGGGCACACACAAGAATTTGGCACACTTTGGGCTCAGTTCTGTGTGGTGCACCCTCGTGAGACAGAAGCCCCTGAACTTTGCCTCCCTGTGTCCCAATCTTTGAGTTCATTTGTTTGTTAGGCAGGCCTCTTAGCTTGTCTAGTGAGGGCACTTCAGACGGAGAGGGAAGGAAGCTGGAGGAGGCTCTGAATGAATTGTATTCTGGCCTCACTGGTCTCTTCCCCACCTACCCGCTGAGTGGAACACTTCCTTTCCTCCCTCACTTTGTCGATTTTCTAACCTCAGAGAGGCAGACAGTGACTTTCTGTTTATGCCAGTTGTGAAGGGGCAGGAGAGGGAGGGCAGATCTCCAACTCCCCCTCCCAAGGCAGAGTGCTGTCTCTGTCCTCGGAGTACGGGATCCTCAGTATCCTGTGTATAGGGCCCATAGGATTGCTCCCTTAGTAACCTAAATCCTGTGTCAAAATGCAACCAAGGGCTATCAGGTAAGCAGGCAGATGGACAGACAATGACCATAAACTCTTGAAACCCATTTGCATCGCTGTGGTGTTTTGCAAATTACAGGCTTTTAGAAATATTCTTCTGGAAGAAAACTAGACTGAGCCGCCACTTCAATCTGGAGCCTGACGCCCGTTCCAGCCCTTCCTTTTCTAGTAGAGCCAGCTTTCATTTCATCAGGTTTGAAAACAGAGGTGGCTTCTCAGTCAGTCTTCAGCAATGGTGTTGTTGTTGGTGGTGGTGAGGGGAGGGGGATGATTTACTGCCCAGTGATGGGAAAGCTCCTTAATCTTGTCTTTATTAACACTTAGCACCTACAAATCACCTGTTCGCCTTGATATACATCATACCTTGGTGCCCTGGAGGTGAACACGTTGAAGGTATAACTTGTTTACATGAGAGGCTGCTTTATGGGAGTAGCCCTCTCACTCCGCCATGTCTGTTCGGCCTTCTTTTCCATTTGCAGCAACACCCACTCTTTCAAAGCCTTCAAGGAGTAATGAGAGAGGGATGAGGGATGGGGGAGGACATTGGTTCAGTTCACCTTTTAATGCAAACTTGCCTCATTTCTGTCTTTCAAACCACTCTGCAAAAAACAGTTATCTTTATCATTGAATTTTACAATGGAGTTTATACAAAAATGAATATATTGGGGGAAGTTATGTTAAAAGATATTATACAGAAAAGTGCTTGCAAAAATGTGTATGTTAGGCAAAAAAGAGAGAGCATGTATTAGGAGAAATGTTCAGGAAAATGCTTAAAAAAAATAACCCCCACAGTTTACAACATTGGCCCTGTTCAGAAGATACTTTAAACTAGGGGTGTGCACGGACCCCCCGATCCTCTTCGCGGCCGATCCGCAAATTGTGGATCAGGCCCACTCTGCCCCGCCTCGATCCGCCTGGGGGCCACTCCGCTCCGCTGCAGAGCTCCGGCTCCGAATCGGAGCTCCGCAGTGGCGGGGAGTGGCGTCAGGTAAGGCCCCCCTCCCTCCTCCCCCTTACCTGTGTCCGTCGTGGCCCATCCCAGCTTCACTAGAGCCCGCAGCTCAACCAGGAAGTGTAGGCCCCGATTGCGGCCTAGTCTTCCTGTTTGAGTTCTCGGGCTCAGTTGAAGCAGCCGTGGGACCACGGACGGATGCAGGTAAGGGAGAGGAGGGAGGGAGGGGGTTTACCTGGTCCTGCCGCCATTGCGGCAGAGCCAAGTAAACCCCACTTACCTTTTTGGCGGAGCTCCGGATCGAGGCGAAGGATCTGCCTTCACCTCGATCTGCTCTGCAACGCTCCGCGGGTCCCCCAATCCTCTTCGCCTCCACCTTAAGCGTAGGTGAAGCCCCCCGCTCCGCTCCTGCTTCACCGGTTCGAGGCAAAAAGCCTTATTCACTGTGGTTAAAGCTATGGTTTAAGGTGTCTTCTGAACATGGCCTGGCTTTCTGGCTTAACCACCATAATTAAAGCCGTGGTTTAAGGTGTCTTCTGTATGGGGCAGATCTCAACTAAAGGCTGGAGAAATCCTCAAATTTCAAAACAAATTGACCTTAAGATTGGGGGAAAATGAGAAACTGAGAGAAACCAAAATGGACAGATTCATTCTAATGGGATTTGGGTAAATACCATGAACAATAATAAAAACTGCATCAAACACACTGTGAACCCTTGGGGGAGAGGACAGACTAAAATAAAACTATTGTCTGTTTCCAGCCTAGGGGTGGACAGAGGTATTGAAACTTTTAAAAGCCTGTGTCATCTCGACAAGTCTCTTCTGCTGATTTCTTTCTTTCTTTTTAAGGTTCCTTCCCCTCCCCCGACAATCCCATGTGCAAGACCAGCACAGTGGGAATCTGATTGACCTAGAGCAGCATGGAAAGTTGGCAGGGAACGTTGTTTCAGATGATCGATTGGAGAGATTTCTGCTCTATGCTGTGAGGTCAATAATGTTTAATAATACATATAATAGTTAGACAAATTTTTGTTTGCATGTGTGCATCCGAAATACTCCCTTGCTACTTGACTGGAGTCACCAAAAAGTCACCAGGCCTAGTCTAAGGTACACAAGCCATTGAAGATAGATAAATAGATAGATAGATAGATAGATAGATAGATAGATAGATAGATAGATTTCATACAGAAGGAAGGAACTTGGAGGGAAACAGAGAGACATAGATTGGATGAAGAAACAGTTTCTTGCAGACCTAGAAGGCATTTACTCCCAAGAATTCTTCAAATTCTCCTTTGAAAATATTCTCTGGATATTGGAAAATTCAGTAGATATTTTACGTCTGTGTGGTGATGGCTGGGCTTACCCCAATGAGCCCAGTATGTTCCCAGTGCTAATTCTGCCCAGCTCCTCTTATGCAGAGGACTCCAAAGAGTCAAAAAAGACCACACTTTAAGTGTGTCTAGCATAGGGATGGTGGGGTATGCAGTCTAATGGCCTCCCCAATGCTTGCTCTCCCAGACCCCATTCTCTGAGCCATGGCGCTCTCCCAGATCTGTTCTTCGAGTGACCTGAAGCTTGGTGAGCACCTGGCAGCCACCTGCCCTCTTAGTGAGCTGCCATTTTGCGCATCAATGGCAGCTCAGGGGTTTCCAGGAAGGTAATGTTACGTACATGGAGCATTACAACTGAAATAAATAAATAGCCCCTTTACACCTGCCATTTACATAATATTACCTTCCGAGAAAAGACAAAGCTGCCATTGTTGTGCAAAATGACAGCTTGGTAAGAGGTCGGCCAGTCTTGAAGAACCATGAGCAGTGGTGGGCAGTGGCTCAGCAAGTGCCTGGCAAAGCTGGGTGCAGATTCATAGTATCATAGAATAGTAGAGTTGGAAGAGGCCTGTAGGGCCATCGAATCCAACCCCCTGCTCAATGCAGGAATCCACCTTAAAGCATTCCTGACAGATGGTTGTTCAGCTGCATCTTGAATGCCTCTAGTGTGGGAGAGCCCATGACCTCCCTAGATAACTGGTTCCATTGTTCTAACAGTCAGGAAGTTTTTCCTGATGTCCAGCTGGAATCTGGCTTCCTGTAACTTGAGCCCATTATTCTGTGTCCTGCACTCTGGGAGGATCGAGAAGAGATCCTGGCCCTCCTCTGTGTGACAACCTTTCAAGTATTTGAAGAGTGCTATCATGTTACCCCTCAATCTTCTCTGCTCCAGGCTAAACATGCCCAGTTCTTTCAGTCTCCCCCAATAGGGCTTTGTTTCCAGACCCCATCCATCCATCCCTAGTCTAATACAGCTATGTCTCCCCCCATTTTTACTCCAGAGTAGGTGCACAGGGCCAAGTCCACATCTTTAACACCCCCTATCCCCTATTCTAGGATTCTAATCAGATCGGAGGCCCTGCACCTAAAAAGTCACAGCTGTTAGATGAGCCTCCCCCAACCTGGTTTCCTCTGTATGTGTTGGACTACAATGCCCATCATTTCCAGACACCATTTCCAGAGCACCCCCAGTTAGGACAGGCTGTGCTAGACACACATTTAAGGTAATGTCTATATTGGCTGCAAGATCGGCAGCTCTTAGGGAGATGACTGGGTCAGAGAATGTCAAGGGCAGCTAGAGAACCCATAGCTTCCGGGGAAGAGCGACAGCAGGAGGGAGAGAAAACTTCTGCCAGCTGTGCCAAATGGGTCTTTAAATGGAGTTTACAGGTTAAGGAGAAAGGAGAGAGAGGATGGCCTCATCTTTAAGAGCTACAGGGCAGGCAGGTAGAACATGGTCCTCTTGAATGGCCATACCTCTTGGATTTGGCCAGTGCAGACAGTTGGTTTTGCTTCTCTTTTGATAAGAATTTACCATGATCCACAAATTTCTACATATTTGGGATGGAAAGAACTTCATTTTTAAAAAAATAAAAATAAAAATGTGAATGTCGGAGAAAGTGCAACTTACAGATCCATCGAACCCTAAAGGAATGGGATAAGGTCCTGAATGAGGTAGGAACCACCAGGATGATCCAAACTCCCTGTGCCTGGCTGGGAGTTAGAGGAGGAAAGTAATAAGGAATTTAGGATCTCTGTCTTAAGGTAGTCCTAATACAAAATGTTCTTCCTTTTCCTTTCTTTCCTTCCTAGAGATCAGGCAAAGCAAATAAGCATGGATTGTGAGCCTGACTGAAGCAAGGAACACTCTGGTGATTTACTTAGGGAGGAATCATCCCAGGAAGCATCTAACTATATTTCCTAGTGTGGAATAAAACTGTTATCACCTGCTGAACCTGCCCATATAGTCCTGTTGTTCAGAGGTCTGTAGGGAATCATAAGCCAACAAAATGGAGTGTGTAGCTCCAGCACCTATCACCGTCTGTTTTTGACACATTCTAGTATTTGATTCCAAGTATTGGCAAGGATCTGATAGTTGATGTACTCCGGTATTTTGCATTTGACAGTACAGATACCTGATACACAATGGTATATCAGTGGCTTTCAAACTTTCTGTCTCCGGGAAACCTTTCCCACACTAGCTTGTCTGGCAAAGAGCCTAGAGCATCTGCCACTAAAGCCTTGAATAACACTCAGGCTTCTGAGGCATGTTCTAGGATACACACTGAGCTCTCATGGGACAAATAAAAGGAAAACATCAGAGAATTTGTCAAACTTTCTAAAATAGGTTCTTGGAATTTTACTGAACAGTAGGAGTTGGGATGGACAAAGACGTGTTTTTTGTGATTGCTGAGATTCTGTTAACACTGCTTGAAGCTTGCCTTGCCTCTTTTCCTGTGCTTGATTGTACCCCTTTTCATGTTTCATTTGAGTGGGGCAAGTGTGCATTTTGAATGGGGAAATGTGCATTTTTAGGGAATCTGCACCAAATGTGCACTTTTCTCCCATAGAGTAAAGCGTGACAATGCATGGTTTGCATTTTTCTAATGTAAACTTAAGTTTGGGAATTTGCTAACATTTTCCGATGACAGAGTGCCCTGCTTGTGCTTGGGGTTGAAAACTACAGGTTTGCATGATTTCTGAATTTAATTGAAATCCTCAGACATCCCTAATTAGGGGCCACAATACCTCAGTTCTAGTATACAGCATGCTCATAGGAAGTCTCCAGATCTTGTTTGGGATAGTACTGCAGCAACTGTACACGTTAGATAACACTAATGGAAACTATATCAGGGCTCCTTAAAACCTGAATTAATTTCCAGCAGATCAACATTACTGACAGAGGTCAAGCAAGGTTTCATCACAGCTATTTTTTATCAGATTTCGTGCCCTTTGAATAAAACTATTACATGGTGTGTAACTTAAATAAATGCCACTTTTAACATGTGAAAAGTGATCAGTCTTCCAGCACTACTATTTTATGTACTTAGTTCTCACCCAATTTTTCATTTAGTTGTATGGATGTTCTGAATTTGTACCTTGCAAATCTGATGGCAGCTGCCACCATTAGAGAAGGGTGGAATACACAATTGCCCCAGCCTTGGGGAAATCACATTTCTCCCCACCCCCGCTGATGGGGGCCTTAAAGGCCCTGTTGATAGGGCCTTTAAAGCCCCCATTGGCAGGAGTGGGAGAGAAACACAATTATCCTAAGGCTGGGGAAATTGCGTGTTTCCTCCCTCCACTAGAGTGAGGGAGAAAATATGCAATTTCCTCAGCCTTGGGGAAATTCCATATTTTTCCCCTGCTGCATTCCCATTTTCCCTTGCTGCATTAATGGCGGCGGGGGGTGGGGGGAGGACAAAGGGCGTATGCAGGTCAGAATGAGTTCCATATGGACCTCCACCCCCTTCGTCCTGTATAGCAATGGGGTGAAAATTTGCCAGGCGCATCTGTTGGGCCTGGGTGGCTGGACGTGGGGCTGTCTGCTGCTCTCGCAACCCAGGCAGATTTTCATCCCATCACTAAATGTGGCAGAAGGCACCAGAGTACTTGGGACAGTACAGTGGGGAATGGGACTATCATAGGACATGTGTGCAGTTTTCTCTCTTGTTCTCTGTTTCTCTTTCTCTCCCTCCCTCCCTTCTCTCTTATTTTTCATTTCTCCTGTACAGAGATATATTTACACTATTTAAAAATGCACACACCCCAGATGTGTTTGGGTTTTGGGAGGGAATGGAAACTAAGCTCACAGAACAATGCAAGGCACCATTCAGGCACTCTGCATTTCAAAGGGATGAATGATGGCATGTCATAACTCAGCAGGAACGATAAAAAGTGATGGATTTCCTAACCTCTGTGTCTCTTCCAAACAAGCTTGTCCAGTAGCTTCTGATACAGCTAGATTACATTGGCCTCTATGGTGCCAGCTGGCCCTGGAGCTAGCAGCGAGGGCTGAGAGCCACCAATCAATCAGCTGCCTCCGAGGTGTCCTGTCATGTTCCACGCTATCAGCAGAGGCTGGGGCAGATCCCAAGAGTGCAGGAATACATAGACGGTCACCTGGGATTCTCCTGCTTCAAGAGGCAGTCGGTGACTATTGCACACTAAATTCCAACTACAGAGGAACATTACACACCATTACATCTAACTCTCAAATGCAGTCAAATTGGAAACTGAAAGAACAGATGTGTAAGGGTGCGTTTGGCATTTTTACACAAACCATATGAGAACTATAGATGTATTCAATTGCAATTTCATTTAGTCCTATTTCCACATTGGTCTTCAATTTAAAAAGAAATCTAAAAACAAAATCACAATTATTTTTGCTTGCAATGTTTTTCTATCAGGTGCAATTTCCCTTAATATACACATGTTTGCATGCAACTTTTAAATGCAATACATTGAAATGCTACATTTGAGCCAAGAACTGCATAAAAAAAAATAGTCAGATGAACTGTGTTGCAATCAGCATATTTGTTTGGACAGTGTGAATTAGGTCAGTTGGCTTAAAAATGCAGAGCAAACACCACCACTCCTCACTCCAAGGGGAACTCACCTAAAATGAAATGTGAGTCCCTTAATGGGAACTTACATAAAATAAATTTATTGAGACAATCCAATTCAGCTTCTGAACCAACTGGGGGCAATGTAGTTAGGATAACCAAAAGGATTTTGTGCCAAGGTTTAATTATACAAGGAAGTTTGGTTTATGTGTAATCAATCACTTTAAAGGCTGATAAGATGTGTCATGTCATCAAAAAGAGGTCTAGTAATGCACTCTTGTAGACATTCTATTTGACCCTTTTCTTCACAGTGTCCTATGTGAGACAGGTTAGTGGCTATGACAATACTTATTCCTGCAGTATAGAATGGGATTCTATCATGGACCAGAGTCCTTGTGCATGGAGGCTAGGGATGGGTGAATGAGTGAGGTTTCAGCTCACAAGCAACAACTTGCTGCTCATCTTTCCTCGATGGGTGCTTGCATTTGCAATTGCAGTTCATTTTGCACAAATAGGGGAATTGCTCAAAATGAACAGCAACAAATGTGAAGGCTGCACAAGAAATAAAAAATTTTAAAATCCCAATTTTGCACAAATTTCCCCCCATAGTCTAAAGTGTGAGTGGTTTAAATTAGGGCTGTGCAACTTCTCCCTGAACCACTTTGGATCGCGATCCGGACTTCCCCCGATCCACTCCGGAACTGAATCCAGAGTGAGATCCGGAGGTCCGAATTGATATTTGGCCCCCATTTTGCCCCCCTTACCCCTTCCCTGTGTGGCAGCAGATGGCAGAGGCAGGTAACTGGGGAAGGGGGTTCAAAATGGGGGCTCAATAAGCCCCCCTCCCCCTTACCTGGCTCCACCATCCACCGCCACACAGATCGCGGCAGTGGTGGGTGGCGGAGCCAGGTAAGCCCCCTGCCCCACTTACCTGGCTCCGTTCTCCATCGTGATCCGGGCAGCAGCTTCAACTGCGGCCCAGGCCTCAGGCCAGAAACAGGCCTGTTTCCAGCCTGAGGCCTGGGCCACAGTTGAAGCCACTGCCCGGACCACGATGGACAATGGAGCCAGGTAAGTCCCCCTACCCCCTTCCCTGGCTCTGCTGCCGTCGCTGCATGGACTGCAGCGGCGGTAGACAGGGGAACCAGGTAAGCTCCCTTCCTCACTTACCTGGCTCTGAAGTTTCAGATCAGTCCAAACCGCTTCGGGCTGATCTGGACCTCCCCCAATCCGCTCTAGAACCAGGCTTAGGAGGTCCAGATCGGCCCACTGCACTTCAGATCCGGGGATCCGTAATGGAGCAGAGCACACCTCTAGTTTAAATGTTTTGTGCTTTGAGGAACTTGTACATTTTGAAGAAGTTACACTTTTTTCAAATACACATCTTTTTAATGTAAACATAAGTTCAGGAATTTATGGACAGTTCTGGAGAAAATGCACTCCCATTTGCATTTAGTATTGTGAACAAGATATTTTTGAGTGATTTGTAAATTGAAACAAAATCTTCATGCATCCATAATGGAGACATCTCCTATCCATGGCTTACTGGATACTCCTATCCATGGATCTCCTATCCATGGCTTACTGACATACTCAGTCAGAAGTATGGGAGAAATTCCCTGGAAACAGTAGGTGTGATATTATAATATCGTAGTGAGCTTCAGTTGTGGGCAACTGGGAATTTGATGATATTTCCATGTGGCAGTATATTTGGATTCTGTGATAACTCTTTAAAGCCATCTAAACCATCTTGAAATAAACAAAATACAAATCTATTGTTGAAAATTGTCTCAAAATCATTGTTAAAAGGTGGTGGTATATAAATGTGTAAAATACATCAATACATTTAGTAAGGATGGGTAAAAATTTGTCTGTTTCACATTCCCCTACATGGAAATTTAAAAAATCTCAAGTTCTTTCTCTCCCAACTATGAAGAACTTTGTGAATTTTGCTAAATTCTTATATTAAAAAAAAGAACTGGAACAAAAGTGTAACTCATTTACACCAGCCAAATTCAATAGGTACACCTGTTCCTAGCATGGAGAAAGCCCTGATGTACCTGTCTGTTATGTAGCTGCTAAAGACGATGCACATCTTTGAAAACACCAGGGGGGATTCTACACGTCATACTGAGGGCGCTTGCATGTGTCCCCAGTGCGCCCCCAAAGCGATCGTGTAGCTTGCCTGTTCGAAGAGACGAGGAAGAGGTGGAGCAGGAGGCGGCTGGGGAATCCGGCCGCCGCCGCCCACCTCCCCGCTGGCCTCCTGTTGCCAGCGAAAGAGCCAGCCGGGTTGGAGAGCTTCTTCCACTCTCCGCTCTGCCTTCTTCCGCCGAGCTCTCTGACCCGGCCGGCGAGGAGGTAGGTGGGCGGCGGCAGTGGCGGCGGCAAGGACGTGGCCGGATTCCCCAGCCGCCTCCTACTCCGCCTTGGGGGCACACTGGGGGCGCATGCAAGCGCCCTCAGTACGAAGTGTAGAATCCCCCCAGGATTCAAACTTCAGGGATTCAAAGTGTTCAAACCTTTGCATCTGGGTAGACAAATCGGTCCATTTTGGTTTCTCCCACATTCATTTTTGAAAAATAAATGAATCTCTAGTTCTTTTTCTCCCAAGTATGGAAAACTTTGCAAATTTTGATAGATCCTTATGAAAATTAAACTGAAATGAAATTCTCATCCATCTCTAGATATTTACGGACTTTGGCCACAGATTGTGTTTGGGTCCTCATTCAGTTACAAGCAGTGCAAACTGGGTAAATTTTATCACAAAGTGAACTGAAACAAATTTCTCATATGTCCCTAAAATTTAGAGATAAAATATCATCTCTGTGCAGTTTTGATTTCCTTTCTTTCCTTTCTTTTTTTCTTTTTTAACCTGTTGGTTGTTTTATTATGGTTTTAATTTTTGTGAACCGCCCAGAGAACTTCGGCTATTGGGCGGTATAAAAATGTAATAAATAAATAAATTTTTGGAAGTGGAAACATTACAGACATTGAAAGACCCTGCAGTAAAATTTCCTATTTTGTCCTGACTCCAACTCCCAACCTGGGTCCCTAGGCTGTTTTCCCTAGGGTGGTGCTCAGCAATCACAAAGGCTCACGTTAGGACAAATGCAGGTTGCATGGACTGGGTTTGCTGTTGTATCCTTTGAATTTCTGCCCAGTCCTGCAAAATGCCCTTTCTTTCTCCATTGCCTGAAAACCCGACACTCCTTTGTTTTCAGTTTTTCTGTAAGAGCAACACAGTATCTATAGCCTGTCTTTTATTCAACAATTCATCTATGCTGGCTCACAGAGTGATCTCTTGATTCTGTTGTTAATTAAGATGTATTCCGTGGCACGTCCCAAGGATTCTGCAGCAGGCAGAAGCTTTCTGGTTTCCAAGGGTTAGTCAATACATTTGTATGACTGCTGTCAGCATGGCCAGAAGGACACTGAATATTAAAAAAAGATGGTTGAGTTTGAGAAATTGGGTACATTTTACAAGTCTTGACACTGACAAGCAGCTATAGCAGAGATGGAAGGAGTATGAGCTTGAACAGCTATACAACACTTAAAATTGTGAGGGATTCCCAAACCCCCCATGAAACGGCAGGAATCCGATATACATCTACTTGGGAGTAAAGCCCACTGAACTCAATGGGTCCTACTTCTTAGTAGGATTGCAGTGTTAGTGTTCTTTAGGTAATTGACTCTCTCTCGGGTCAGCCACCCTCCCCACCTGGAATAGAAAAGACTATGAAACCTTCCAAAAATCTCTTGGGACTTCCAAATTACCTGATCCTGCAGGTGTTTATACAGTCTATTTACCCCATTGTGGCTGCACAGTGGCACTGTGTTGTGTACATGATGCAGCCACCAACTCGCAGCCACATCAGGCTTTCCCCTGAAAATTGTGATTTTTTGCGGTGTGGTTTTACCATGATATTTTCTTTCTTTCTCTGAAGTCACCACATTGTTTCTCTGTCTGATGGTGGTGGTCTCACAGTTTGGGTTAAACCCAGTGGGCATTGCTGGGGGACAGATCTAAACCCAATTGTGATTCCCCCCACCCCATCCAGGGTAAGCATGGGAACACAGGGCAGGCTTGATGAGCAAAATGGCCGCCAGCACTGTGGTTTTCTGGCTGGATAGCCCACGCTCCCTCCTGCCATTTTACTTATCTGTTCTGCTTCACTGTAGCAATGCTGTGGCATTTTGAGGGAATCAGCTACAAAGCCACATCACATACCCCCTCCCCCATTACTGAAATGGGACAGATATCTTAAGTGTGCAATCCTATGTAAGTCAAGACAGGTGAAAAAATCCTACATCTCCCAGCATTCTCCAGATAGCAAGGCTGCCTGGGGAATGCTGGAGGTTGTAGGATTTTTTTTCTGCCTAAACATACATAGGATTGCGCCCTAAACACTCTCCACTGTTCTGAGGTACTTGTGCCATTTGAGGCAGCTTTCCATTTCTTCTTTTCAATCATGTTCCTCCCCTGCTTGTGCACTGATAAAATACAGCAAACCCAAAACAAAACAAGATGTAATTCTATTACAGTGTGGTGGTGTGGCTAAAGTGTTGGACTGGGAGTCGAGAGATCTGGGTTCTAGTCCCCACTCGGCCATGGAAACCCACTGGGTGACTTTGGGCCAGTCACAGTCTCTCAGCCCAACCTACCTCACAGGGTGGTGGTTGTGAGGATAAAATGGAGAGGAGGAGGAGGATTATGTATGCCGCCTTGGGTTCCTTGGATGCAAAAAGTTGGGATATAAATGTAATAAATAAAATAAATAAACAAATAAATAATTCTATACCACCTCACTTAGGATCAATCCTTATTCAAGTCAATGGGTCTTACTTCTGAGTACAGATGTATAGGATCTGTGCTGTTCATGTGATGATGTTCTCCTGCCCTTCTTGTTGCTGGTTTAACCATGAACTGTTTTGATCCTCAAAATATTTCTTCTAATTCTTATCCCTTTGTCTCAAAAGCAGAAATATTTGACAATATTACCATTATGACCTAACCAGCTAGCCTTCCTCTTAACTCCTAATCTGCACATATGTTATTGCTCCCTGAGTTTAGGTGGGAAAAGGTTCAACCTTGTTTGTTGCTTCTCGCTTAGGTTAACAATGGTAGCTAAGAGCCCAGAGATGAAAAATACAGTGAGAAGCTTCAACATGACTCAAACAGAGTGAATGTATTTGCTAGAATCAGCAAGATTCTAGCTTGATTTAAGAGTGAATCTAACTAATATTTTCATAATCTCTTTACTATCTTCTGTGGGAAATATGGAACAAAAAATAAGGATCATTAGGGCAGCAGGTTTCATAGAGTACAAGAAACATATAAAATCCAAGAAGTCACAGAAGCCAGACTAAGCTCGGCTGTTGTCATGTGCTGCCTCTTTCAGCATATAACTCCTTTGCTGAGAGAACTGCACTGGCTGCCTATTGGCTCCTGGGTGAGCTTTAAGGTTTGGTACTAATGCACAAAGCCCTAAATAATTTAGGACTAGGATATCTGAGAGAGAGAGACAGAGAGAGAGAGAGAGAGAGAGAGACAGAGAGAGAGAGAGTGCCAGCCTTCCACCTTACCAACCTGCCTGGTCACGGAGGTCATAGGAGCCCATGCTCCTGATAGTTGCACATGGACCTATGGCCTGATTAGACTCCACCGGGAGAAGAGCCTTTAGCACAGTGGCCCCTTCTCTGCAGAACTCCCTGTCCATGGAGGTCCGGTAGATGCCAACACTAGGCTGCTTCTGGCGCCTCCTGAAAACTACTCTGTTTCGAGAAGCTTTCTCAGCTGACTAGCCACTGTTTTCCTTCTTCTTTTGTTTTAAATTGAACAATTTTAATTTCCTTTTAAAATCTTTCTTTTTACTGTTTATACCTGTGTTCACCACTTTATACTCTATTTTAGATATTGAGCAGTATACAAATATTATAAATAAATAAAATAAAATAAAATAAAATAAAATAAAATAAAATAAATAAATAATAAGAATGTCCAAACAGGAATGCAATGGTTCTGGGACAATAATAAATTTAATACAAACAACAAAGGTCCATATTTTCTCTCTTTCTAATATCCACAACGGGCTTCCCATATAGCACCTGCTTAACATATAGAATAGCAACTATTTAGAACAGAATGGTGGACAAGATAGGCTTTGGTCTGATCCAGAACAACTCTTCTTACGTTCTCATCCAAATCATTGATCAAGGTTCTTTTTCTGTGAAGTTTTACCATTGTCAAGGGATGCATGGATCAGGAAAGCACTACACAAAAACGATATTAAAGCTACCATACATTACTTTGGGCCAAAATAGTTTCTTCCTCTGTATGGGAGTGTATGTTTTATCTATGCACACATAAGCATTGGTAACACAGAGCAGCGGAAAGATGCTAAGAAACTGAAGGGACTGAAAGTTATGTTAAACTGAACATGTAGACTTCTGACTATCTCAAGCACTGGCTTCCATTCTTTGTTATTTGCTGAATTGCCCTTAGGGTCTTTTCAGACAATCATATTTTTGGTGCACTAGAAGCACATCTGTTATTTAGTTGGTATGTGAAATTGAGATGATATACCTCAAGGAAATACCTTTGTTGCATGGAAATTGCATTTCCCCAGCACAGAAGTCAAAATGCAATATTTTGTAGTTAAAAACTTCAATTTTCTTCAGCCAGCTAGTCTGTGTGTATTGTAATAGTATGTGTGCTGTGCAGTTTAGGCTCGTGGGAGCTTAGTCTTATGGCTATTTTTCTGCACGTAGATAGCATGTGCAGTTTAGATTCACACATGCACAGTCAATAGACACACCCACCCACCCCACACCCACCCATAAATGTTTCCTTGATGAAGTACAGAAGCCCTTTAAAATCAACAAATGTCCACATGGGCAAAAGGACTGACACTGCTGCTATACCAACGGCCAAACACACACATATATATATATATATATATATATATATATATATATATATATATATATATTAAAAATACTTTGTTTATTTCTTTTGTTTTTAATGTACCACTTTGGCAAATGTGATGGCTTCTCATACTTCTTCAACACAAAAGTGCCCCTATTTCTTTCTTCAGAATGGATGGCAAGAGGGGGGAAGGCAATCCCACAATGACAGTATTGTCTAGTTCAAGGGGAAGAGAGCAATCACCAGAAAGGAGATGATTGCCGTCCACCTCGCAGATTGCAGCCCTGTTGACTGATGCAGAGAGATTCAAATAGAATAGCAGGCATCATAGGAGGCAGAGAAAAGGAAGTAGGGATAGGGATGGGAGGAAGCAGAAGACAGGAAGAAAATGGGCTTTAACAATGGAAATCCATGAAGCTATTGTGCTGCCCAGCAATCCAGCAGCTCTCCTGACAGCCAGCCATTGATGTCAGGCTCGGATATTGTAGGTTTCCATGATGCCACGGCAGTGTTAATTCTGTCTTAGTCTGTCCAGAAGCACCTGCATGCTGCAGCACAATGCCGATAAGGCTGTTATCTCAGTGATGACTGAAGGTTTCATGACTATAACTTCATAGCAGCAGAGCAGAGCACAGCTAATGGTGTCATCACCATAACACTCCAGAGTAATTGGCACAGGAACCTGATCATTACCCCAACCAGCCTGCTGTTGCATTTACATTTCACTGCTGTGACAGTGCAGCTTGGACTGAAAGGTGGGCAAGGCAAGATAAAAGGCTTTCAAAAGAGCTGGAGAAGGGCAAGAACAGGCTCAAGAGATAAATGTTTTAAAGAAACCCCAAGCTAGATCAATTTCATCTGGGCTTCAGCAACATTACCAAGTTTCGATTAAGGCAGGTATAGTGAAGACTGTTTATTGAGTACATAGGCGCTGACAATCTCCGATTGAGAGAAATATGCCAGACTAAAAGTCTAAGCAAGCAATCCTATGTCCCCCAGACAGCACCTGGGGGGACTTAGGATTGTTCAGTTTATGGGCTCTGAGAAACAGGACTCTGACCTCAGACCCCAGAAAGTGTGTTCTCTGCCCCATCTCCCTCATAGCCATCTACATACTCGTAAATGCAGCATGAGGTAGGGAAAAGGGGGCATGCCCAGGGGGCAGGGAGGGGAGGAATCATAGAATCATAACATGGAAGAGTTGGAAGGGGCCTACAAGGCAACCCCCTACTCATTGCAGAAATCCACCTTAAAGCATATCTGACAGATGCTTGTCCAGCTGCCTCTTGAAGGCCTCTAGTGTGGGAGAGGCCACAACCTCCCTAGGTCACTGATTCCATTGTCGTACTGCTCTAACAGTCAGGAAGTTTTTCCTGATGTCCAGCTAGAATCTGGCTTCCTTTAACTTGAGTCCATTATTCCGTGTCCTGCACTCTGGGAGGATCGAGAAGAGATCCTGGCCCTCCTCTGTGTGACAACCTTTCAAGTATTTGAAGAGTGCTGTCATGTCTCCCCTCAATCTTCTCTTCTCCAGGCTAAACGTGCCCAGTTCTTTCAGTTTCTCTTCATAGGGCTTTGTTTCCAGACCCCTGATCATCCTGGTTGCCCTCCTCTGAACACGCTCCAGCTTGTCTGCATCCTTCTTGAAGTGTGGAGCCCAGAACTGGACACAATACTCAAGATGAGGCCTAACCAGTGCTGAATAGAGGGGAACCAATACCTCACACGATTTGGAAGCTATACTTCTATTAATGCATTCCAAAATAGTGTTTGCTTTTTTTGCAGCCCCATCACACTGTTGGCTTATATTCAGCTTTTGATCTACAACAATTTGAAGATCCTTCTTGCTTGTAGTATTGCTGAGCCAAGTATCCCCCATCTTTTAACTGTGCATTTGGTTTCTTTTTCCTAGGTGTAGAACTTGCCATTTATCCCTATTAAATTTCATTATGTTGTTTTCAGCCCAACACTCCAACTTATCAAGATCACTTAGAAGTTTGTTTCTGTCTTCCATGGTATTAGCTATCCCACCCAATTTTGTGTCATCTTCAAATCTGATAAACATTCCCTGGACCTCCTTGTCCAAATCATTAATAAAAATGTTGAGGAGCACTGGGCCCAGGACTGAGCCCTGCGGTACCCCGCTGTTACCTCCCCTAGTTTGAGAACGTACCATATTTGAGTCTGATTCTGTAGCCAACTGTGGATCCACCTAATCATTGTTCCATCTACTGTAGCCCACTTTTATCTAGTTTGTTAATCAGAATATCATGGGGTACTTTGTCAAAAGCTTTGCTGAAGTCAAGATATATTACATCCACAGCATTCCCACAGTCCACAAGGGAAATTAGCTGATCAAAGACTGAGATCAGATCAGTCTGGCAGGATTTGTTCTTGACAAATTCATGCTGGCTTCTATTAATCACGGCATTGTTTTCAAGGTTCTTATAGACAAACTTCTTTGCCTGCTGCTCTGCATAGGATACCCATAAGCCTCTGAGTTTGGAGGCTTCTGAGTAGTCAGGGTGGATTGTAGGATTGTCCTAAAGAGGTTTTAGGGGATTTGGTGAAATGAAAGCATGGAAGGAGGTTGAGAAAACAGGGCCCATCCAGCTCCATCTGACACCCTTATCCAAATATCCTTTCCACTTGATCTGTTTTGCTCTGGGATACCTATGTCAATTTTGGTTTCTCTTAATTTCTCACTTTTTCAAATACTCAGTCCATTCATTCTCATTTCTGATCAGTGTGTGACTTTAAAAATCTGCATGAATACCTGCAAATTTATCCTAATATAAACATTTTGTATCCAATTCTGGCTTATATACTTAACTTTTTATGCATCTGGTTGCTCAGTTCTTGCACATTTTTCATATATATATATATATATATATATATATATATATATGTGTGTGTGTGTGTGTGTGTGTGTGTGTGTGTGTATGTAATATTTGTCTGCATGTTTTCTGAATATATACATTTTAGTATGCATTTCTTTCTTTTTCTTTTTGGTGTTGGGGAGTTAACTTTATTGCAAAATTTGGAGAAGTGTGTTGCCGTTTGCAATTTGATTTGGGAAATATGAATTTAGGAAGTTCTTATTAAAATGCAAACTGAACAAAATTCTGTCCCATCCCTACTATGATAACTACATTATACCCATTTCACAAGGGCAGAAGTCCCCTTGTACATGCAGTTAAATCTGGGGAGATACTAGAGAGGAACTGGGCACCAGATAATCCTGGAAGATTTCATTTGGTGGTTCTTACTAGGAATTTGGTTACCTCTAGGCTGGATGCTCTTGGTAACACTGTGCTCTGCCCAGGGAAGAGTGTTCCATGTTCTGGATTTCCATTTTGCTATCAGGTATTGCTAGGAGAATGTGAATGGCTCCCCTTCAATATTATATGCTACAGAGTTGTATTTTTCAGAAGGGAATAACACATTTAGATTAAAAAAAATGCTGCTACAAAGAGAGTGATATGGAGGATGATTGATTATGATGCTTGCAGATTCCCATTATGGGACAGACAGGCCTTCCATAAAATCTGCAGTGTTTTGCCAATGCAGTTCAGTTGTGCCTTGCAGCATCCTTTTGTGTTACAGACTTGGAAGCCTCTCTCCTCCAAGTTCTGCCAAGGCATCTCTATGGATAGCCCAGGGCAACCCTGTTGCATATGCACCTATTGGGCAGAAACTGAGCCCAGTTTACTGAACTAAGATGCCCATTGTTTTCTGATATAAAATTGAATCGTGCCTTGTTCCAAGATGTGGCCTTCCTGATGCTCCATTGTGTTCTGGAAATGAGATTGTCTCCCACTCTTACACACATTGATGATAGTGGTTTTGTTTTGTTTTATAACCTGAAGAGCTAATACAAGACTCTCCACTTAGATTCTCCTTCTCCCATCCTCTTGCTTTATGTCCGTTAATACCCATAAGATATAACATAGCAATTAAATCTCAACCACCACATTTGGAACGGAAAATCTGCAGATTTCCTGCTAAGTATACCACACAGCTGACCCACATCTCACAAAAGGGATCCAGTAAACCAGTTAATGCACGGGCATATTTCACCTCTAGAATGTACCCATTCTTATTTTAGCATCAACAGGTAAGAAAGCACTTCCAGAACGACTATGATCACCATGGAGTGTAGCACTGCCAGGCACTCAGAGCACTCAGGCTGCCAGTAGCAAATGTATGTCTTCATATCTGCCAGTCAAAAGTATATTTCTATAACTAAAACACCATGTATGCTGATAGTATATTCTCAGTGAATATTCTGGGTCCCTGCTTAATATCAGAAGTCAGTGACATGTTACATGGATTCTAGGCAGACATAGGAATTATGAGCCCAGTGTCATTTGATCATTGAGAGGAGGCTGGCAGGGAAAGCTAAGATCAACAACAACAACGAAAGGTCTTTCTCAGTTATTTGGAGGAAGGGGAAGGAAACGGTAGACTTGCTGCAGTAAGGTTGGTGAAATGTTAATGGGTGATAAAGAGAAGGTGGAACTGCTCAACTCCTATTGTCTCACAGAAGGGGAACAGCATGCAACCGCGGAGAAGTAGCATAACTTTTTCCAGTCATGATTGCTGTACAGATTGGTAAGGAATTGGCCGGGAAATGCTTAGCTAGCTGGTTTAAATAAATTCATGCCTTCCGAGTAACAGAAGACTAAACCCAGTTGATGTGGAGATGGAGGGGTGGGGTTCTATAACAATTCCATCATCCAGAGCAGTTGCCACATTCTGCCTCTGTTGGGAATTGACCTGAGCGTATGTTTTCGAAGTTGGGTGTTTGGGATAAGATAGGGATTCTGTTGATGTACCTCCTGCTCTGCTGTCTAACAGTCTCCCTACTTGAGCTTGCCAGGTTCATCTCAGAGGTGATATTGGAGTGCCACAGGTTGATTTTCTTGGGTGACTTCAGCAGCCATGCTAAGACCACCCTATCTGGAGTGGCCAAGAGTTCATGGACATGCCCCAGAAAATTTCTGGCCCCATATATTTATACACTTTGGACACACTTTGGACTTGGTCTTTTGTGCTGGATAGGTTGGAAGTGAAACAAAGCCCTATGAAGAGAGGCTGAAAGAACTGGGCATGTTTAGCCTGGAGAAGAGAAGATTGAGGGGAGACATGATAGCACTCTTCAAATACTTAAAAGGTTGTCACACAGAGGAGGGCCAGGATCTCTTCTCGATCCTCCCAGAGTGCAGGACATGGAATAACAGGCTCAAGTTAAAGGAAGCCAGATTCCAGCTGGACATCAGGAAAAACTTCCTGACTGTTAGAGCAGTACAACAATGGAATCAGTTACCTAGAGAGTTTGTGGGCTCTCCCACACTAGAGGCATTCAAGAGGCAGCTGGACAACCATCTGTCAGGGATGCTTTAGGGTAGATTCCTAATTTTCAATTCTGTAACATTCCCTTCCCACTCCTTTTCCTCCTTTTTAGTATAGTTAAATAACATCAATTCCGATTTTGCCCAATTTATTCTTAACCCAGTAACTACTTCAAATTCTTTCAACTGCTGTTTAATTCTTTCCATCTTACCTATAGGATCTTTAATAGTTATCAAAGTATCATCTGCAAACATATTCAATTTTATTTTATTACTATCTCCCCATCATCTCTTATTGCATTTGCCAATAATTCCATAACCAATACAAACAGGACAGGCGAGAGTGGGCAGCCTTGTCTTGTCCCTCTGGCTAGTCGTATCTTGTCCGTAACTCCATCATTTACTACCACTACGGCTGTGATTTGGGAGTATAACTGCTCTATTATAGCTTTAAATTTATTTCCAAATTTATTCCTGCATTGAGCAGGGGGTTGGACTCGATGGCCTTGTAGGTCCCTTCCAACTCTGCTATTCTATGATTCTATGATTTTTGTATGGGAGAGCTTAATATAGTTCCATTGTCATGAACTAGGGATGTTCCAAGCATCTGGGTGGGACTGTGAGGGCAGTGGGCCCCTTCCCCCTGCCGCTTTATTTTTATTTTATTTTATTTATTACATTTTTATACCGCCCAATAGCCGAAGCTCTCTGGGCGGTTCACAAAAATTTCAGCCCTCACAGAATCAGTTGGACACACCCAGCTGCAGCATGGACCTGCTCCTGAACACTTGCAAAGCCACTGTGATGCTCGGCAACTGCCCATCCTCCCCCCCTCCACTCTGTGTTAATGGTGACTGCCATTGGTGTGAAAAGGGAAAATGTGTGATTTCCAGATGGTCCGTAAATTGTGCATTCTCTCCTCTACACTAATGGCACCCACTTGAAATTGGACACCAATTAGCACTTCGGAAAATGCTCTACTTCTCCTTACCTGAAGCTCCTACTCATGCCAGCGAGCCACCTGTCCTCCAGGAGAGCCATATTCTGCAAACATAGATCTACAGCAGGTCAGAGTGGCTCTCCTAAAAGGCAGGCAGCTCCCCAGAGTGAGCAAATGCTTCAGGTCATAGTGGGGGGGGGCAGTGGCTGGTCATCAGGCTGAATCATCATAGAGTGCTTTAGGTGCTTTGAGCCAAGGCAGTCCAATCCAATCCCATTCCAGATTCAGGTTGAGGCTGGCTGAATCGGCCTGCTTCAACTTGGATTTGGGGTTCAGGATCGAGGCAGAGCACACCCCGCTTTGAAACCTTGTTTCTGGTAGGACTGTTCTTTTGTGCTGCAGGTCACTGGAGTCCTGATAAGCCCCCGTTTCTTGGATTGTGCTTGGATGTTTGCCTCCGCTTCTGACCTCTGCCAGCCTTTTGACCTTAGAGATAGATTTGCTTCATGGATTGCCTGACCCAGCCAGGATAAGGGCAGCCTTTGAAGAGTGCATGGAAACCAGCATTGTTCCAGAATGTGGAGGCTGGGCTATTAATAGGGGGAGCATATTTGGGAGCTGGCAATTCCCTATTTGAAATAGCTGCACTGACTTCCTGTTTGTTGTCAGGCACAATTCTAAGTGATGATGAATGTGATGACTTTTAAAATGCTGCATGGTTTGGGACTGTGATATTTGAAGGACTGCTTTTTAGGAAGGCAGGTGTTTAGGCCTGTGAATTGCTGCCTTACTTTATTTGGATTTTGCCTATCTATGATTTCAGTCTTGTGTTATGATATTTTTCTGATGCTTAGTGCCTTACAAGGCCCATTCCTCAAAGAGATGCCAACAGGAAAGCCATGAGAAGATTGTAGGTAATAGGGGTTTCTCAGACTTTGCTTAATGACCATTTGTCATCATAACAGTTGCATGAATCATCCTGTGTGTAAGTAAGGTAGTTTGTTGATAAACACTCAGTCATAGCTTGGGGGAAAGCAAGTCATTCAAAAGCTGAGGAATAAAATATCTATAGACCTTTGAAATGCCTTAATGTCCCTGAGAGACAGAACCTAGGAAAGCAAAAGACTTTTAAAAACTAGAAGACTGCTGTCTTGACTTGTAGGAGTGATCATTATCGTTATACATACTTTTGTACATACATGCACTTCTTGTTATAGAAGACTCAGAGCAGCTTGTGTTAACTTCTGGTAAATTTCAGAGGAAATTACCCTAGCCTATTAGTCAACTGCAAAGCTCTAGCAGAATTTTATTCCATTTCTTCAGGTATTATTTAAACAATCTCACTTGTTATATTTTGAAATAACATGGGAAGGGGTCTCCCAATTTCCTTATCAAATGGACATCAAAAATAATTCCTGCCTAGAAAAAATGGCACTCAAGCCAATTTATGATCACAAAAACAACTGGATGAAAACAATAATAAAAATGAATGCATTACCAAATAGTTAAAAACACATTTCCTGAAGAAACGTCTACAGGCGCCTTGATATTCTTTTCAGAAGTTCCACCTATAGAAGAACCTCCAATTCTGTCTTAAATTGCCGATTCTTCATGGGGCTTCTAGTACTCTACCATAAAAGCTTCCATTCGGATGTCTTTGAGAGCCACCATTGTCATGGGTTTTGGTTTTCCCAGATTAATGGTGCACAGAATCTGGCACCTCTCAACTTTCTCCAGTCAAATGTGAGCGTCTGGTGGAGATCATGTTTTGGCTCTGCACCTGGCACGGTAATGCATTTGTGTCATGGAAAAGTTCACACTCCCATCTGAGAACTGCTTCCCCTGGCAGCTCTTTCTCACACTTGATTTGTGTCATCTTTGAAGAAGCTAGTGGATGGGCCATAGCAATTAGAATTAATTACTCTTTTCAAGACCATCGTTTTTCTCTTCACTTTCCTCCCATTTTCCCCCTGGAGTTTCTCCTCATTGTCTTGGAGCCAGCCCTCTACAATAAAGTCGCATGCTAATCAATAAGAGTTTTATTGAGAGTGACAGACAAAAGCTAAGTGTACCACAGCACTAAGAGTCTAAGCTAATGGTAAATGGTCTAGTCTGTCCTGGATACCAAGTCTTAAGTAGTTCGCCTGGTGCCTTGCCTCCTGCCTTTTTTTATATATACTCTTCCTTGGTTCAGATTTCCTTCCTCCAACCCCAGGAGATACACTTGATGACTGAAGCATTCTCCCAGGGAGCAACAAGGCAACACTGCCATGACAAAGTCACCTTTTAGCCTGCTAATGGGAACCCTCAGTCCATTAGACTAAGAGCTATGTGAATGATTATATTGTCACATTTGAGAAGCTAACATCTGTAAAGTGATTTTGAATACACATTTGCACTAATTAAAATATAAAATAATTTCTCACTCCTTTACCACAATGCACAGACTCCAAAGCATTCCTGTGCTTAGAAGTAGGTAGAAGTAAGTGCCACTGATATTGGCAAAAGGCAGGTTGGACTGTAGGATTTGAAAACTGTTTCAGACAATTGGCCTCATCATTTTTGATGTTGTTTTTAAACAAAAGGAAAAAAATGCTATGATGGAAATTAAGATAGATACACTTTTTCTTAACCACATAGCCACAGTGAAACTTATAATCAGGTAAGAATAAATTAAATAAATGAGAACATGCTCAGCTCCATACTAGGCACGAGGTACGGGCCAGTCCTCAGATGCTCATCTGCATGTGCAACCAACACCTCCATTTCGTGAACTCAAGATGAGCATGTCACAGGGTACGGTCTGTATTAGGCTTTACAGCCTGGTTCAGCCATGATGGATAAAGGATCGAGTCCAAGCTGTTAAGAAGCTGGAATAGAGTGATAGCATAGTGTAGAGAAGTTGGAATGTGCAACAAAATCATGCAGTTAAGGATGTACAAATTAGCCAAACGTGGGCTGACCAAGGTCCTCTGTTTTCCAGCACAAAGCTCGTGCCAGCTCATCTTCATATGAGATTGTGACCTTTCTTTTTTTCTGTTTGTATAAAAAATTGTGCACATTTCTCAGTGTATATATTTTCTACCATTAACTAAAGTGTGTGAATGTGCACACTTCCCCCTGAAAGTACATTTTTTTTCATGTGCATTTTTCAAGTGTATGCACAGTTTGGGTCTGCGAATAACATCTCAGCAGGCCTGGCGGCCCAAGGTATCTTGCCACCTCAAGCAAGGATCAGATGACAGCGATGCCCTCCACCCACCCAGCTGGTCTACCACTGTTCTTGCCACCTCTGCCACCACCACCGCCACCTCTGCTACCTGTGCTGCCACTCATGCTCCTGCAGTTGCTCCTCCCTCCCTGCTGGTTTGGCCGGCCCACCGACTGGTCTCTCCCTTACTTGCTTGGCCAGCCAGCCAGTTCAGTTGATCGCTTGTTCCTGCCAGCCTAGCCATGGCTCCTGTTTTGTGCCCCAACTCCAGCCAGTTTCCCAGGATAGAAAACCTCCGGGTGGCTGAGCTACAAGACAGGAGCTACTGGCACTCAAGGGAGCTAAGCTGCGGTCTCCCTGATGGAACGCACAGGTACTGACATCTCCTTTTCCCTCCCATGACCTGAGAAAGAAAAGGAACCATTTATGTACAGTGGTGGTGGGGGTGCTAAATGGCTCCATTTATTTATTGCATTTATATACTGCCCCACAGCCAAAGCTCTCTGGGTGGTTTACAAAGATTAAAACACGGAACATTAAAATCAAATGTTAAAACCATAAAAAGCATAAAATCAGATTACATACAATATCCATCTATTCTGGGTCAGTTAAAAACTAAGAATATGCTGTTCAATGCCTGAGAAAAGAGAAAAGTCTTGACCTGGCGCCAAAAAGATAACAATGTTGGTGCCAGGTGAGCCTTGTCAGGAAGATCATTCCATAACTGGGGGGCCACCACTGAAAAAGCCCTCTCCCTTGTTGCCCTTCTCTGGAGGGGAAATGAGCCATTTGTGTCCAGCAGCAGGGTTGCTGTGAGTAACTCTCTCCTTCTCCCTCCTGGGGAGGAAGAAGGAGACACCACTTGTGCAAAGTGTGGAAATGACAGAAGTCTGTTAGCTGGCTCAACTCAACCAGTGTCAAGTTGGGCCAGCTTATGGACAAGCAAACCAGAACCTACGGTGGTGGGGAGGGCTGAGCCGGTGAAAAGTCACCAAGCTCCACTCCACAAACAGATTCCTCCAACATCCTTAGGTATCAATGCTCCTTTCGTTTTAGTATTTTACTTGTGCATATCTTGGGGCTTCACCCAAGCATGTTGATACCATCTTCTTGTTTCCCAGTAGCCCTCTTTTGGCTCTACTCTTGTTGGAACAGCCACCTGATTTCACTTTATAGAGAAAGGCCTTTGCTAGACCTACCAGAAAGTCCATGACGGAGGAGAGGAGAGCCCGCGATGTAAGTATCGCAGGATGTCGCTCTAGTCCACATGTCAGACGCGACAAGCTCAAGGAGAGACCTGTTGTGTCTGCCATTTTTTTTAAAGGAACGAAGCGCATGAACGTTCATGTGCCATGGTAATGGTTTTTTTAAAAAAATAAAAATGGGTTCCCCCGCTCCCCCCACCCTGCCCCTGATGGGTGCAGTGCTCCTGGCTCTGCGGTTTTTCTCATGCGGACCAAGAAAGGCCGCAAAAATGGGCTACAAAATGGGCTCAGCCTGAGACCACAGGAAAAAGCAGGCCCAAAGGGGTAGGCTATATCCTGGGGCCAGGCAGGGTTGATCCCTGCCTAAGCTCGGGATCCCCTGTGCATCATCTGGATGCACAGGGGTGATCCCGGGTATCAGCCTGATATATAGGCTGGTCTAGCAAAGGCCAAAGTGGCACCACAGGATTCATCCACGTTGACTCCTAACAGCCTCCCAAATTTGCAGGGATTCATGGGCAGCAAAAGCAGGCTTTGTTGTTCTGTGCTGTTGGATGAAACGGTTTACAAGCTGTTGGGGGCAATTTTGTGGCATGCACCTCGTGCAGTTTACTACTGCTCCAACTTACCTTGGGATCTTCAGTTCCTTAGAGAAATAAAGTGAGATTAATTTCTTGGATCCTTTGCTGCCATAGTAAATCATTTATTGTGATGGCCGTTTTACAAATCCTTCTCAAAAGAAAACCTCATAAAAGATAAATAGGACAAAATACTTAGCCCTATTAACAATCTGCAACAGATGCACTTGAAATCATTCTTTCATACTGTCTCTCATCTTTCTCTTCTGCAAAAAGAAGATTGGTTTAAAATTGCAAGTACTTAAAACCACAGTTACGCCATCTGGCATTATCTACAACCTCAGCTCAAAAAGAATTAGGGGGGAAAAATAGGATGCTTAAGTTCAAGGTATGAAACAAATATGTAAATGTTTGACAATATTCTACCAATCTGAATTTTTAACAATTTCAGTCCCATAATCCACATATTATTTGACAAATTGTAGTCAGAGATTTGTCGTGTTGAACAGGGAATATTCGAACAGAAGTGTGCATTTAAAAAAATAAAATAAAAATAAAGATCATTATATCTGCAGTGGAATTCTCATCCAGCAAATATCAAATGCTGAGCTGGTTAAAGCAAACATGAAATCATTAAGAACTCAGCCGAGCTAATAATGGAGCCAAAGTTGGTCTGAAAGCTCATTAAAAAAATGAACTTGGAAAGTTATGAACAGTAAGCTCCTTACGCTGACTGAAGCTACACTTCATGTTTGCTGTTTTCTATCTCAAGTCTCACATGTAGGAACAATTTGAAAGGGTGCCAACTCAACACCCTGCCCCATGCCCCAATTTGTGAGAAGCATAGGGAGGCATCCCTTCTTTTCATCTCCTAGCTGTTCTGTTGGGCAGTGGAGTTTTTTTAAAAAAAATTCTTTAGAAAAGACTATTTTAATTACATAAAACTGAAAGCCATAGTAAACATCACTCCTGGCCAGAACAGAGTTCCGACTGCCACCATGTTTACACCTCCCCCTAAATGACTCTGTTTGAAAACTTTATAAATAAATAAATTTGAGGGAGAGAGAGCAAGACAGAGCACATTGCACTGCTGTTGCCAGAGCAAGCAGTCAGAACAGGCATCCAGAGGAGGAGGGGGGGGACAGAACCCCCCCCCCCCCAAAAGGAAGCCACCAGCTACTATGATAAGAAGCACTCCTCCTAGGTAGAAATTTGCAACACCTTGGGACTACCATTTCTTAAAATCCCAAAAGTGAGTATTTCCCCTATTGGGGGAGGGGTAGTGCACCAAACCGAGAAGGGCAAGTAAGTTGCAAGCATAATCAAAGAGGAGGGCTACTTAGGATCGTAAGAAGAGTCATGCTGGATCAGAGCAAGGGTCCATCTAGTCCAACATTCTGTTCACACAGTGGCCAACCAACTACTCACGGGAAACCCACAAGCAGGACATGAGTGCAATAGCACCCTCCAACCCATGTCCCCTAGTAACTGGTGTACATAGACGTACTGCCTCTGATACTAGAGGGAGCAAATAGCCATCAGGATTAGTAGCCCATGATAGCCTTTTCTGCATGCCATTTTTTTTTTTTAAAGAAGATGAGCACATGTGTGCTCCAACTAAAACGTAAGTGTTAAAAAAGAAGAAGCCCCAACCCTTCTCTCTCCCAGCCCGGTTCCTTCCCAGAACTGATCTCCACTACTCTTAGGGAGGAGGGAGGAAGCCAGGACAAGCAGCCACACCTCCTGCAATCTGCGGGAAGAATTGGGTTTTCCCAGGGATTATTTATCCCTGGGGAAACCCGTTCTCATCCCTCCTTCCTCCCGGAAATCCCTGTGCATCATTTGGATGCACAGGGACTCAGCTCTGACCAGCTCAGATTTTCTGGCTGGTGTGGAAATGCCCTATGTAACCAATCAGATTTTGCTTTGTGTTAATGTCATGGGCCAATGAAACCTATTTAGAGTGAGGGTAATGCTTCTATCCTGAATGGCAACCACGTTATTTCCCTATAGATAGATTAGCTAGATAAGCAGACAGCAAAGCACACCAATAACCAAAACTCTTAAGTAGGCATTACTTGACACAGTAACTAATCACAATGTGGTGTGATCCTAGTATAAAAAGGCAGATGCCAATACTAAAGCAAGAAGCATCACATATGGGAAGCAGGGATGGTAAAACCGATGTTTCTGGCATTGACTAAGCCTCAGCTGGAATACTGTGAGTAGTCTCAGCTATCACTTTCTAGGCAAAATGGAGGAGCATTCAGAAGGGAGCAACAATGATGACAAATTGTTTAGAGTGCAAAATGCATGAGAAAAGGCAGAACGAACTTGGTTGTGCTCAGTCTCCAAAGAAGAAGTTTAAATGGAGGGGTGGAGACTGGCCTTTTAATTGCTAAGACTTCTAACAAAGAAGACAGGGAATAATTATTTTTCTGTGCAGGGCAATAGATTTAAGCAGAAAGTAGGTAGGTACCAAATATTAAGCAGATGTTTGTTTTAATGATAAAATAGGAATATTTCTTTTGTATCTCATTATTTTATTGTAATTGCATTATTTTAATCTGGATGGTGCATTAAATAAATAAATAAAAACTTAATAAGACAATGTAAAATGGGAATAGGGATCCTGTACCTTTATTAGGCGGCAGTAAGTCTATATACATCAGTTGCTGGGGAACATGGGTAGGAGGATGTTGTTGCACTTGTGGTCCTGCTTGTGGGTTCCTGGTTGACAGCTGGTTGGCCCATGTGTGAACAGAGTGCTGGACTAGATGGACCCTTGGTATGTTCCAGCGTGGCTCAACTTACATTCTTAAATTCTGGCAGCTGGAATTTGTCATGGGAGTAAGTATAGCAGCACTACTTCCCTCTGAGCCAGATGGTTCTTCAGAAGCCACTGTGGTGGTGGTGGTTGGGGTGTGGCAGGGAGATATGCCGCTACTGGAAGCTGGATGATAGGGTGACCATATTTGGGGAACCAAAAAAGAGGACGCCTAGTGTGTGTGTGGGGAAGCAGCTTTCTGAGTCCTGCAGAAAGTACGTTATTCCCCCGCCACCTTAAAGAACCCGATTGGAGTGGAGGAGGGGAAAGGATTTCATTCTGCACCACCACCATCCACTCCAATGGGGGCCTTTTCTATAATGTCCACGAATGACCCACTTTCCCCTTTAAGACCTCAATTGGAGCTCGGGGTGGGGGAATGATGTGCCTCAAGAAAGCATGTCACTCCCTCCTGCCATGCTAATGGCAGCCTTAAAGGGGAAGGTGTGTCATTCCAGGACGTTATTGAAAATTATAGAAAATCCCCTGACACCATGGAAAGAACAAAAACCAGGACAAATCCGGGGAAATCCTGACAGTTGTTCACCCTATGATAGAAGCTCTCCAAGTTGTATCTGGTACTTGTTGCTTGTCCTCAGGGCAAGATAGCTTTTCAGATTAGCCTGTGTGTGTGTTTTATGTGTGTGTGTGTTTAGGAAGAACAGGCTAGAAATTTCGTATTTTAGCACAAGCATTTGAAAGACACTTTATATAGGTGAATTCTTGGAAGCCAGGAATAAGTTTTGTGTGGGAGTGATATTTTACCATGTGTTTTATAAGACCCCATCTCCACCTCAGAATCCTAGGTGTTAGGTATACTATAAGTGAAAATATAATAAACAAGGAGCAGCTTTCAGATGATTTTTATCTTGTTTTTCTATACTGATAATATGTATTTTATGTGTAAACACACACACACATACAAACAACCGTATTCCATGGATTCAGGGTAGCTTAGCAATTTCATCTGCATTCCTGAAGGCTTTATCATCTAGGTATCAAGTTTTGATGGTCTAAGGAAACAAAGGAAGTGAAACTTTAAAATGGTGCATTCTATCTACCCCCTCACATTATGGATGTGCAAGAGTTTTCAGGGCAGAAGCACACCTAGCAGTAAGCACAGTCTAAGTGGAGTTGTTATTACTTTTGTTACTGCTGCAGTAACTATGTTGGCAGCCTGGCCACCATTTTGAAGCCTTCACAATATTCTGGGGCATTCTTGGGGTGGGTGAAAGGAAAAGACAGCTGCTTCAAATAATAATAAAAATATGATGGAGAATATTCAGAGAAAAAAATCTGTGAAGTGCCCTTCTCTTTCTAAGCAGTGAGAAAAAACATCAGATATTTTCTCAGAAAAAAAAATGGAATTGTGAGGAATTTGGCTCAGCACCGGTATAGTCACAGCAAGTCGAAGTTTGCCTTTCTCATCTTCTTTGTCTTTCCCTACAAGTGTGTTCAAAATGCATCCGTTAGCCATGCTGTAGTGACATCCCAGCTGGACTACTGCAATGTGCTGTATTTGGGGCTGCCTTTGAAGACAGTCCAGAAACTTCAGGTGATGCAAAATGTGGCTGCCTGAGTATTCGTTGGTGCGATGCAATCAGTTCATATAATGTCTATACTGTGCCAGCTGTACTGGTTACTAGTATGTTTCCAAACCCAATTTAAAATGCTAGTTCTGATCTTTAAAGCCTTAAACAGTTCGGGACAAAATTAATTGAAGGACCACCTTCACCCTTATCAGCCTGTTCACACTTTAAGATAAGCTTGAGAGGCCCTTCTCATTTGCCCACCTGTGAGGGCAGTTAGGTGGGTGACCATATGAGAGACGGTCCTGCACCTCTGGAATAAGTTGTCACCAGGGTTCTCTCAGGTCCCATAATTGCAGGCTTTTAAGAAGGCCCTGAAGATATGTTTACTCTGGCCTTCCCTTGATTACGTTATATCAAACTGGGTTATAGCTGCAATTGTGTCATAGGTTCTGTCTGATGCTCGTGTTTGGTGTGTGTGTGTGTTTGGAAGATTTGTTATTTTTATTACTGTATCAGTTTTTTTGGATTTTATTATATGTATTTGATTATTGTTCAATGGTTTGGGAGGGCTCCTGCCCAGAAAGACAGCATGGATACAGTATATTTTATATAAAAATATGGGTGTGGGGGAAAACAACACCAGGATATAGAAAATGCCCTTGTGCCATCAATAGGAATATTGATTTCCCCCAAGTTAGTAACTTTCCTTCCTTGTTCTTTCTTCCTTTGCTTACTTTTGGGATCTCCTCCACCTCCTCCTCTTCTTCCTTCCTTCCTTCCTTCCTTCTCCTCCTCCTCCTCCTCCACCACCACTACTACTACTATTTCTAAATAGCATGCTTTCTAAGCATAAGGGAGTATCAACAGTTAAGCTACAAAGAGGTTGCCAACTACCCTGCCATTAGATAAGGTAGGTTTACTGGTGTTTGGTTGTGTAAAACAGTTTTTATTAAGATAGTTAAATCCATCTGTGTTCCTGCCAGAAAACAAAAAACAAAACATTCCCGTTCAGTGCATTATTGGCAGGTGCAGAGGCAGACAAGTGACAGAAAAGAACACTTTGTACTGTCTAGTGCAATTGCATATAGCCTATTTATATGAACCCCTATGCACACTCAACATATGCACACATATTCCAAAAACATACATATTCACCGTCAGAGAGTTAAGGCCAAGGTATAAAGCAATTGGCAAAACAGAGATAAAAATATAGTCATCAATGATAGTTAGTGTAAAAGCTGAAACACAGCTACCACCCCTCCCCGAGTTATAGAATGTGAGGGCTGTAGATAGAATTCGCAGATTGCAAGAGGTGTGTAGGAGTTGGTGTTCAGGCCTTTTCGTGTCAATGTGTCCTGTCTATAAATCCAAACGTTTCCCCTTGTTTCAAAGATTGCCAGATGAGATGGTAGTTTTATTGGAACTATGACCATTTCTAAAGGGCAAAAGGCCATCAGAATTAAAGTGGTTTTTGCCACAGGTTTTTTCTGTCTTCTTTGTCATTTTAGCTGACGTGTTTCTGAATCTTGTATGAAGATCAGTGGTGGCTTTGCCAACTCACTGCATGTGGCAACCAGGGTGTGTGTGTGTGTGTGTGTGTGTATGTATGTATGTATGTATGCTTATGCACACACATACAAACACACACATTTCATAGTATATAAAAAACAATTATACATAATTACTGAATTAATTCTATGGTCTTGTTTTCACTATTTTCTCTGAGTTTAGATTCCTTTATAGAATCCTGTTCAAAGATTGACTCTGTTCATACAATGAGCCTGGTGGCCAGCTGACATCAGCCGCCAACAGTTTCATATGCATGAGAAGGTATAGAGCCCTCATGTAGAGCCCTCACATGTGTCAAATGTGTGCATGGCTGAGGTTGTTGACATGGCCTTGCAACTCTCCATGTATTCTTTGAACATGTGGGGCTTGAAACCACCCAGCCACACACACACACACACACACACTTTGGTAAATTTTCTATGTTAAGACTCATTAAAGACAAAATGAACACAATTTGCCACAGTGAATTCTAGCATGGATGCTAAATACCAACACCATTTTCATGCCAACGTTCTGCAGTGAGAAATGACACCACTTTTAAGTTGTTCATACTAATCTTTACAACAGCTACTACTATTACTACTGCTACTCATTACTACTGATAATTAAACAATAGGCCTTCTATCCCTTTTCTAGACAGTGACAACTGGTGAGGTAAACTGGAATTGGGAGATCTATGAGATTGCACGGTTAGTGTTCTAATCTTAGGTTTCACAGTATTTCCTGATGGAAAAAGGATGGCTCCTGGAGGATTGACATAGCAAGAGTCAAGGAACAGTATGTATTGTCCTCATACTACTAGTGTCCATGGTGACATGGGCTTTAGACTAGTAATAATAATATCTCCTGTGAGAAAATTGGATTGAACCAGCTGTGAACTCCTACCATACGCAGACATTTCACAGGACACCCCACAGTGCCTCCTGCTGGGGAAGGAATACCCTTGACCTTCCTGCTGTTGCCATTCCCTCATCATTCCTTACGCCACAGCTCTTGTAAGGTGGAAGCTACACATGTCAACATCTGCCTCGTAACAACATGAGAATTGCGCGGAGCCTTGAGCTCCCTGTTTCTCTCTCAGTGAGGGAGACATGACCTTCATTATAATGATACAGTTGACATTTTCCCTATGACACTTATTGTAACATCATCGCTTCCTGTCAGCATCTGTGGGCTTATCAGGCAGCTTGTTCAAGCAATCTGGAGTCGTGATGAAACTGTCCAGGAGGCAGAAAGCCGAGGCCGGCGAGGGAGAAGTGTGTCTGTGCACACACACTTCTTTCAATACAAGGATAGAAGGTATGAGTTGAATCTAATTGAATCTTGTCCTTCTTCCTGTGTATCTTTCTGCCTGTGGGTTTCTGACTGCATGTCAAACCAGATGCTTAAAAGCTACATTCGATAGCAGGCCCAGCCCAAAGGCTTTGAAACTACTCAATTTTGAATTATTATATCAACCCAGATACTTGAAATTATCCTCTACAGCTTGTCTGAAGTTCACATAAACAGACATTATCCTGCCAGAACTTAGAAGAGACTAGAAGTTCAGATCTGCCATTTACTATGCACATTCACACCAGCAAGCATGCACATCTAGGGATGTATGGTTTTTGTTTCATCACTTTGGTCCGTGTTTTGCGAATTGTCTGGCATCTTTCATTCCCTCGTCCGTTCATCGTAAGATATGGATTTCTCCGCTCCTTTGGAAAGCTATGCAAAGAAGTCAATCATGAGTTATGGAACTTTGTGCATATTTTTCTTAGCTCAGCACACAATGGATGAGCAGAATGGGCACACACAAAATGAAAAGTAAAAAAGGATTGCCACTGGACACAGCAGGAATCAGAGATGTAGAATACTTCCACACCCACCCAATGGTGTGTATATTAGCATATTTTCCAGCAGCTTTCATATATTTTTATGAGATTACGTACAATTCCAGAAAGTTGTTGGGTTTTTTCCTAAAAAAAAAAAAAACGGTCTCCAAGTCCATGCAACTTGAAAGATGCCAGCCCACTGCTGTATCCACAGACTGGATTCATAGAAATCTGAAGTAATTTGAATCGATTTTGGATTTCTCCAGTGAATGTACACATATCCTATACGTTCTATTCACAGCCCATCTTTATTCTCTCTTGCCTGCTCATATTTCATACTCCCATTTTTCTGTGATTTATCTACTCTTTTCAAGTACAGGTTTGTTCTGCCCAGCACCGGTACTTCAGTGTTCCCACGACTTATTACAATTCTGATTCTATATCTCTAAGTATGTGTTTTTCTAAAAAAAACCAAAAACAAATCAGAATTGGTACCATAAATGCAAAGCAGCATTCTAATTGAAATACAGTCATGTTTGAGGACTCCACACACTTTATCCCCTGCCCTTTGGCTTTATTTATTTATTGCACTTATATACCGCTCCCATAGCCAGTGCTCGCTGGGTGGTAAACAGAAATTCTAAAATTAAGTTTAAAACGAGTATACAAAATTTAAAAATCTAAAACACAGAACATATACACATTAAGCATTAAAAACCATTTAAAACCGTTTTAATTACTTTTTAAAATAAATAAAGAAATACATACATACCTAAAATGAAATATTTCATTTCTTTTTCTTCTGCTTTTGCATGCTACCCATGTGGTTAGAAATCACCACAAATTGGCACCTATTGAAAAAGAAAAGGGCAAGTTAAGGGGAACTTAGAAAAGCAAATGGTGAGTAACGGGAGACATACAAACATAAGAAGAGCTATGCTGGATCAGACCAAGGGTCCATCTCATCTAGTACTCTGTTTTCATAGTGGAGAACCAGCTGTCAACCAGTAACCCACAAGCAGGGCATGATAGATGTGTATAAAATTATGCATGGTGTACAAAAAGAGTATGAGAGAAGTTTTAGTCTATCTCTCATACTACTAGAATTTGAGGTCAACCAATGAAGCGGAATAGTGGCAATTTCAGGACAGATAAAAGGAAGTGTTTCTGACACAGTGAATAGTTAAACTATAGATAGCCATGTAGTCTGATCCAGGACAGCTCATTTTATATTATTTCCCCATTGTTAACCACTACCACCTGCCTTTATTTTATTTTTTCTTGTGGTAGCGAATCCCATAGTTTAACTATGTGCTGTGTGAAGAAGTCCTTCCTTTTCTATCTGAATCTCTCACCAATCATCTTCATGGGATGATTCTAGTATCACAACAGAGGGAGAAAAAGGTCTCTCTATCCACGTTCTCAATATCATGCATAACTTTGTGCACCTCTGTCATGTCTCCCTTTACTTGCTTTGTCTCCAAGCTAAACAATTCCCAGCTGTTGGAACCTTCCCTGCTCCAGCCCCTTCATCATTTTAGTTGCCCCTTATTGAACTTTTTCCAGCTCTGCAATATATATATATATATATATATATATATGTGTGTGTGTGTGTGTGTGTGTGTGTGTGTAGTGATCAGAACTCTATACAGTATTCCAAGTGTGGTTGCATCATAGATTCGTATAAGTGCTGTATAATATTGGCAGTTTATTCTCAGTTCCTTTCCTAATTTTGCTTAACATGGAATTTATCTTTTTTAGACCCTGGACTTTGTGGTCTTCTAGAAAGGGTGGGTGGGTTAGACTGTCATGTGTTTTATTTCAATTGTAAAGCACAATTTAGCTGTATTCAAGTAACTAGGTAATTATGATCTTCTAGGAGGGTGAGGAAGGTCATGTGGTGATGTGCTTTTACTTCAGGCCTGAAACACACAAGTAGCATTACTTTTCTCTGCCTCTGTCCCACCATTCCATGCTGTGCAACTGCTTCTGAATTCCTGAGAAGCTAGAGCAAAAACAAAACTAGCCAGACAAAACCCACCAAAGAAATACCCTTAGAATGCATTGTTTGATGTTTGAAACTCACTTTAATTATTATTAAATCACAGCACCATCATGATGACAGGAATAAAATTGAGTTTGTTTCTGCCTCTCTGATGCTGAACACATTTAATTGAGTATAACTACCATTTTTTTGTAGAAAAGGGATATATAAAATGAGCATCTGTAACAATATACATGCGCAGCCAGAGGCCCCCTGATTATAACATGTTCTTAAATATGAAGAAAGAATCCCGAGTGGGATCCAGCATGCCCACGCCAACCCAGGGTTCTGACGCAGTTGCAGTTTGCCATTTCCCCCATCATCCACCACTCTCTAGGTGGTGATTTGAGGCCCTGGACTCTGGCCCTGAAGTCCACAACTAGCTGCACCACTGGCAGCATTTTGTTTTTTAAAACACACACACACAAACACACACACAAATACATTCTGCACCACAGCGCATTTTTGACACAGTAACTATCCCTCTTCTGTTGCTACATGGCTGCATTAGTGCGCATTTAATAACTTCCTCTCAGGAGTTATTAAAATAATAATTCCACGCCCCATAGCCATCTGCCTAGTCCCGCCCATTTCTGCCGATACACATTCGGAACTGCTGCCACAGGGCACACGTTCTCCTGCAACGGCTCTCCTTTACTTGCAGGAAACTTCCCTGACGTGTGCCCCATGAGCAGCGATCGCAGATCTGGGAAAACTCACAACCACCCCTCCCCCCTTGCAAAATGGTAGGTGTAGGTGAGGCCTATAAGTGCTGGTCATCATGACAAGATCTGGGTGGGTGGGTGCTTGGGAAATAGCCCAAATTTCCTCAAAGTTGCCCATCCCTGTTCTCTATCCTTACCTGGGAGTAAGTCCCATTGAACTCAGTGGGATTTGCTTTTTAGCAGACATTCATAGGCTTGTACTGTCAGGAACATACTGCTTCTAAACCGGGATGTTCCGCCCTGACAGACCTATCCGTCATACATTTGTTTGATCTCCTAAGGATGCCTACTGTGCAGTCTCCTAGTTGAGCTTTAGGTGTCCTCATGTTTTTGTTTGTTTGTGTATTTGCTGAAGATTTTTTATTTACTCAGGCAGTTGAAATTGACATTTGCTCATGGGTGTTCAGACTGGGTTTTTTTCATGGTTGTTTTGGTATACATCCCCTTGAGTTATTTTATATAGAGACGTGCAAGCAATGCATTTTATAAATACATAAATAAAGCAGGATTGTGTAAACTTATGGGAAAACTTGTTTATTAAATACTGACCCTATTCAGATGCCACAGTGAGCCACGGTGGTTAAGCATTTTGAGCAAGACGTTATGGCTTAGCGTGTTATGTGAACCATGACTTAGTGTGTCATGTGGACCATTCCTAACCATGGTGGCTACATAACCATGGTTTAAACATGCTCACTAACCATTTGCTGCAAAAGGGTTAGCGGCCTAACCATGGTTTAGTGTGTTGACTGAACAGGCCCATTAACTTATTTCAAATGCTGAATGGGAGGAATATCATTCTTGTTTATCATCATCTTCAATGTCCCGGCCACCTTTGTGTAGTAACAATCAACCACTGGAATATAGCTGTGACTGAATCAGTTTGAGATATATACATTTTCTGGGCAACAATTGATTTACTTGAGCCTTGATCAGAGCTTAAGAAAGAGAATTTTACTTAACTCAAGGGATCTTGGCTGATGGGGATGGATGCCTGCCATCTGACAATCCTCTTATCGTTTCTGAACGTGGAATCTAAAGTGGCAATGGGTCAGAAAAACATTCTTTTCATTCTCTCCTTCGCTGTATTTGCTGCCCTCCCTTCCTCTTCTGCAGGATTTGTTCAGTGGGGGGAGAAAGAGAGACTTTCGCAACTGCTCATCAGAGAGAAAGATTAAGCATTGTTATTAATTATTCCTGTATTACAGCTTCTGGCAGCCAATATTATTGCTATTCCAGCAGTGAGATTGCCAGCAGCACTTAATCAATGCCAATGCTGGTTGGGTGTTATCAGTCTGCAACCGTGCAGGCATGCTGTATATTATAAAGTTGGACTACCCTATAATAATCGCCTTGCAAAAGTGGGGCATTAGTGTTTGCTAAGTGACAAGCCTGGCTCAGAACGCAATCATGTCTTTTGCAGTAATATAACGGGAATGATAGCACAGCCACACTTTGGACCACAAATAACTGCAAATTAGCCATTTGCTTGTAAATGGTCAAAGTGATTACATGAGACCTACTCCTCTAGGCTACACATACAAAAAGTAGCCAGTGCTTCCGCCCAAGGAACACTGTCTGTTTTGCAAAGATTAACCTTCTCACCCTCCTTGTTTGCACCATTGTCACCAAAAGAAAAAAAATCCATCCATTATTTCCATATATCCCAGTTTATTTCCCAAAGCATGGCAGCAGCATCACCTTGATTCTCCCACTGGAGAAACTGACAGATGAGTGTGTCTGTTTCCCCCTCCCCTTCAATGTTACACATTAAGGGTGCTTTATTTTAGAGCTGAGCCAATTTTCATGAATATTTATTTTAGACAGTGACAAAAAAGCATGACAAAAAAGCAAAACAAATAATCTCCCTTCTCTTATTCATGTTTATTGCTGTGGTTTGTGCTCTCTGTCTCTGTATATGTGTGTTTCTGTGACTCAGCTGATTTCACATGCCCTCAGTGCTGTCATAACACAACTAAATCTCATTGGCATTGTGACGTCAGCCCTGTTTGCAACATGATCCCTGATTGGCTGGGATCAATGATATGATAAATCTAGGAAGTATCGCCTTATTCCCAATTGCCTTGTTTGTTCTCAATGATATTATCAAATGTAGCTATGCAAGCATCATTATTTCATTCTTCTCACCAGATGATCTTGGGATGAGACAGATTCTGGCAAGAACCACAGCTTTGTGGGGCGTGGGGGCAGGGGAAAGAGTTGTTGTTGTTGTTGTTGTTGTTGTTGTTGTTGTTGTTTTAGAGCAGATCCAGGACCTGCAGCTTTTTGGTGGGTTCTGGGCCTGTCCTGTCCTATCAAGAAAAGAAGATCTGAGGTCCTTTTGTTCCACCAATAAGTGCCAATTGACAGATATTCTTGTGACTTTGGACTGTATTAACTACTTAACAGCTTCCTTGCTTTTCTAGATGATCTGGCTTGGCATCTGTGAGCTATGTCTTTGCAGATCTTTGCTGCAAGCCTTGGCCTATAAATGCAAAGACCTCCTGAAGGGAAAAAAAAGCAGAATGCAAGGTTGATGATCAAATTCAGTCCAATGTCTGGCTACCAGTTGGTTGCTTAAGACCTTTAGAATGTATTTCAAGTGATATATATTAAAAAAGAGTACATCCCCATAATAGTTTATCTGTTGCTATTGCTATTTATGTTGCCAAGCTGCCAGTGTCATTAGGGTGACCATATGAAAAGGAGGACAGGGCTCCTGTATCTTTAATAGTTGCATAGAAAAGGGAATTTCAGCAGGTGTCATTTGTATATATGGAGAACCTGGTGAAATTCCCTCTTCATCGCAACACTTAAAGCTGCAGGAGCTATACTAGTGACCAGATTTAAAAGAGGGCAGGGCACCTGCAGCTTTAACTGGTGTGATGAAGAGGGAATTTCACCAGGTTCTCCATATATGCAAATGACACCTGCTGAAATTTCCTTGGTCACCCTATTGGGCCAATGTTATAGGAAGATGGTCCTAACAAGCCCATGGCATTTAAAAAAAATCTGTCTGGGCACAATAAATAACAAGTCAGATGTTTGTTATTTTAAACTAGGGATGGATGAATCTGCCAATTTCAGGCTAAGGTCTTTGGAGCAGCTATGTTACAATGTTCAGAACAGTAGCTACGGAGGAGGTGGAAGGGGTCATTCTGTGGTTGCAATCAAATTTTGGATGCCTTTCCCCAGTTGCATTTTTCACATGCCTACATTGCCAATTTTTCACTATATGATTAAAAAAAAAAACTTGGTGGCATTTGATTAATTGATTAGTGTCATCTGTTAGTGTCTATTTTATTGTTTCCTGTTAATATCGTGTTATTTATTGGTTTAGTCCATTTTTTGTTGGAACTGTCTTTCTTTTTTAAAACTATTATGTCAGATGTCATGAATGCCAACACCTGGTAGATACAAAAGTTAAAAATGTTATCCAAATAAATAACCCAGCAGCCTGTAGCTTTCCTATAATTCAGTCACTTGCCATCTATTTGCCTGGAATTGACATCACAGTGACAAAATGTTTAAATATGGGTCTCTAAACCTGACAAGCAGGGTGTTCTTTGCTTTTTCAGAAACATGGTTTTCTATCCCAACGCCCACACATACACACACCTGGTGGCTTCTGCCTACCTTTTCTCCCACACTTTCCCCTTTCTGTTTTTCAACAAAAAATCCCAACGTGCAGTATAGTTTTTTAGCAGCATTGATAATGCACCTTTTACCTGGAGTGAGTGTAATGGGATGTGACAGCACTAGGGGATGAGAAATTTCCATTATTCTATTATTCATCCCATTTCTTCAGAGGTTGGGGGAGATTGCACTTTTCCAAGATCGCCTGTGCTTAGATCGACAGCCGTGGGCCCTGCAAACACAGGCTATCTTCCTTGCTTTCTATCTTCTTATCTCTTGCATCTTGGTGATTAAACTGTACTCATCACTGTGTGCTATCTGTGTGTTCTGTCACAAAGAATTGGCAAGGAAGAGAAGATGAAAGAAATTGTGAGAAAGAGGCATTTCATTGGCCACCTTCAAAGTTCATCATATAGCTTTATTTTGGTGGTGCACACCATGTAAAATATGTTTGATAAGGCAGGCAACAGATACCAACATTTTCTTATTGCATGTATTTAGGGATGTTCAGATTTTGTGAAATCCCCCCCCCACATGTGTTTTATGCATTGTGTGGTGTCTTTTGTTCCAGCATCCCTTCACAGGCAATTTGATTTCCCCCCCTCCCTTATGTGGAAAAATTCCATTCAAAAGTTTTACAACAATTTACATAATTTATCTTAGTGTGTAATATTTACTGTATTGTCATTGTTTATTTGTTGTTTCAACCATCATGGTCATATCAACTTTACAGATGCAATACAGATGCAAAACTCTGACCTTTTAATGTAAATTCTTAGTGCCTTTTATTTTAATTCTTTGTATTAAAATGAACTTTTACATATTTGTGGGCACCTTCTAATGAAAACCTATTTAGTACCTTTTTGTATTTTACTTCTTTGCATTGTAGAGTTTTGCATCTATATTGCATCTGTAAAGTTGATGTGACCATGATGGTTGAAACAACAAATGAACAACTACTGTATTGTCCCACATTCCATTCAATTTTTCGTCGCGTATATTTTCCAGCATGGCAAGTTTTGGAGAAACTTGTTTATTTTCTTGCAAATAAATTTGTGTAAATTTCTGGAAAGTAAAATAAATAAATAAATAAACCCAGAAGTCTGTGGACTCCGTGCTGACTGGAGAGGCTGGTCTGCAGCAGATTTTGCTGGTCTGATCCTCAGATGTCTGAACTCATTTCAGTCTGTCTTGACATTTTCCAGCATCCATACATGTATCCCTGCATTTCCTCTTTTTCTTTCCCTGGCGATCCTTTTTTTTTTTTTTTTTTTTTTTCTTTTCTTTTTTTTGAATATTTTTATTATTGAAACAACAAACACAATCAAAATCACTTAATACAAGATATTATCATACCTTACTATCATATATTCAATATTAACCTATTAAACATAATATAATAAACATAACAGTGCTCCCCCCACCTCGGGATCTCATTCTTGTTTCCAAAAACTCATAGTTTCATCTGTTGGTGGAACCCCCCTTCCTTTAGAAAATACAAACTCCAGGAACTTTTTCCATATACTCTCAAAATCATTCGTTTTTACTATGCCTCTTTGCATTTTTATATTACATGTCAATTTATCGTTTATAGCAATGTCCCACACTTCTTTATACCATTCTTCAATACAATAATCTCCTGTAATTTTCCAATTCCTAGTTACTATCAACCTCGCAGCTGTCAGTAGGTTCGTTATCAATTCTTTCATTTCTTTATTACATTTAGGATCATCATGCAGTGAGAGTAATGCAATCCTTGGTGTAACTTCTACTTTAAATCCCACAATCTGTTCAATCTCATAAAACACCATCTTCCATAACTTTTGCACATATATACAATCCCACCACATATGTAAATACGTTCCCTTTTCTCCACAACCCCTCCAACAATCTGCTGAAAGCTGTTTATTAATCTTATTTAATCTAACCGGAGTTAAGTACCACCTCCATACAAGTTTATAGTAATTCTCCTTTATTCTTACTGACATATTTCTCAACACTCTCTGTCTCCATAGTCCATCCCACCTCTGTTGTCCTATTTGTATCTTCAAATCAGTCTCCCAAACCATTTTCCCAGCACTATCCAGCCCTCCTTTCTCAACTAATATATTATATATTTGACTCACTAACCCCTTTATCCCTATGTTTTGTCCCTTATCTATTTCTTTTTGTTCAATTAATTCTTCAAATTTCGTCCTCTCTTTACATTCTCCATTTTCTCTTACCCAATTTTTAGTCCATTGTTCTAATTGAAAATAATTTAACCACGTTAATTCCAAATCTCTCAAAACTTCTTCCAACCTCTCTCTTGTATTCATCCCCCTTAACCACTCTCCTAATTTCATTTTATTTATTTCTTTTAAAACTTTGCTTAACCTCATCTTTAAATTTTCAGGAAATTTCTTTAACATTATCACCGGTGTTAAGGGGGAATTACTTGAAAACAATTCCTTTTTATAATTATCCCAAAGTTCCCAATGGAACTTCAGAAATTGGTTATCTAAATCATTAAGCCATTTACCCTTCCCTTTTTGCTTAAAAAACACATTTTGCAATTTCAACTCAATATTCCCTAGCGTATTTTCCTCCATCCATTTCAAATCCCCTACCCCTATAATTGCTTCAACAACATGTCTTAACCTATTAGCTAGATAGTAGTACTCAAGGTTTGGGAGACCCAGTCCGCCTCTCTTTTGGCTTAAATACCATTTGCTTTTATTAATCCTTGATCTCTTCCCTTCATTGCAGTAATTATTTATAAGATTCTGCCATCTTTTTAATTCTATCACTGAAATTCTTATTGGTAACATTCTAAAGAAAAAATTAATCTTAGGTAAAATTTTCATCTTTATTAAAGCTATTCTTCCAAACCAGGAAAGATTCAGTTTCTTATACCTCTTTAACTCTTCCTCTAATTCTTTTTTCAATCCATTTAAATTCTCACTTCCCAAATCTTCTAAATTTTTTGTAATCTTAACACCCAAATATTTAATTTTCTCTTTGCTTTTCAAAACTGAAGCCTTCCCTTCCCACTCCCTTTCTTCCTTTTTAGTATAGTTGAATAACATCAAATCCGATTTTGCCCAGTTTATCCTTAACCCCGTAACTTCCTCAAAATCATTCAACTGCTGTTTAATTCTTTCCATTTTACCTAAAGGATCTCTGATAGTCATCAATGTATCATCTGCAAACATGTTCAGTTTAATTTTATTACTACTGCCTATCCCCTCTATCTCTCCATCCTCTCTTATTGCGTTTGCCAACAATTCCATCACCAATACAAACAGGACTGGCGAGAGTGGGCATCCTTGTCTTGTCCCTCTAGCTAGTCGTATCTTGTCCGTTATTCCATCATTTACTACCACTACAGCTGTGCTTTTAGAGTATAACTGTTCTATTATTGTTCTAAATTTAGTACCAAATCCCATTTTATTTATAACCAACTTTAAAGTTTGCCAGCTCACACAATCAAAAGCCTTAAATATATCTAACGCTAAAATACCCGCCTTAATCCTTGATTTTTTTATCCCCTGTATTACACTCAACACTCTACCTATTAATGTGTGCATCTGTCTACCTGCTATAAAACCACATTGATCTTCCCCTACATATTTAGCTATACATTTATTTAACCTTTTAGCCAAAATGCCTGAAAAAATTTTTGCATCTTGGTTTATTAGTGAAATTGGTCTATATGAATCGGGGAGAGTTAGATCCTTATCTGGTTTCGGAATTAAAATTATTATAGAATGCTCCCATGACTCTGGGATCCTCTCCCCCTCCATTATTGCATTATATAATTTCAGCAGCTTTGGCACTATTAAGGTTTTAAATTTTTTGTAAAACTCTGGTCCTAAACCATCTGCCCCTGGTGATTTCCCTGCTTTAAGCTGGTCTATAACCTCCTCTATTTCACTTTGCGATATTTTATTATCCATTATTTCCTTATGTTCTTTTTCTAATCCTTTCTTCAAAAATTTATCCACATATTCCTCCGTCCTCTTCATTTGGATATCTCTTTTCTTGTATAACTCTTCAAAAAAATCCTGAAAATTTTTTATTTTATCCTTCATCAAATGACAATCATTACCCTGCTTATTTTTTACTAACCCTATCCCATTTTTGGCTTTTTCTTTCTGTGTGAGTTTGGCAAGCATCTTAGAATTCCTGTTACTATTTTGAAAATATTCCCTTTTCATATAAATTAAATTCCTCTGTACCTCTTCTAAATTAATATTTTCTAATTCCTTTTTTTGTGCCATTAATTCTATTAATTTATGTTTATTCTTAGTTTGCCAATATTCTTTTTCCAGCTTTATTATCTCTTTTTCTAGAGTAGCCTGCCTTGCCTCTTGTTGTCTTTTTAATTTACACGTTTCCCTAATACAGTTCCCCCTAAACACAGCCTTCATGGTATCCCAAACCACTGCTATTCTTGTTCCCCCTTTCTCATTTATTTCCCATGTTTCTGACAATTCCTTCTGCATTTTCTCAATTACTTTATCATTCTTAAATATCTTAGTATTCAATCTCCACCTTAATGCTTCTTTATATTCCTTACTAACTGCAAAAACTAAGCTTACCAGTGCATGATCCGATACCTTGATTGTCCCTAATTTCATTCTACATGTCTTGGTTACAAAATCTCTAGATACAAAAATATGATCAATTCTGGAGTATGTATGATGGACTGAAGAATAAAACGTGAATCCTGGGTCTGCCCCTCTGAGAACTCTCCAAGAATCAACAAAATCCTTCTCTTTAATTAATTTGCTTAAAATAGTAACATTGTTTCTCTTTTCTGCTTCAGAGGGATTTGACCTATCTACTCTATTGTCCATAACCATGTTAAAATCTCCCGCCATAATTACATACCCCTCCTTGAATTCTTCCATCTCTCTTAATACCTCCTCATAAAATTCTTTTTGTTTATTGTTTGGTGCATACATGTTAATCAAAGTATATTTTTCCCCCTCCAGTTTACCTTTAATCATGAGAAATCTCCCATTCTCATCTTTTTTAATATCCTCCATCATAAACCCAGTTCTTTTTGAAATCAAAATGGCCACTCCCTTTTTTTTTGATGTCCCCAACGATACTTCATAATAGACTGGCCATCTCAATCGAATAACGTTCTTTTTCTCCTTAATTTGATGAGTCTCTTGCAGAAATATCATATCAGAACCATCCTTGTTTAACAATTGTTCAATCCTTCTCCTTTTTACGACTGCCCCCAGACCTTTGACATTGAGCGTTGAGATTCTTAACTTCTTATCCATATTCAGCTCTCTGATCTTCTATTCGATCCCGATCGTGTTGAAAACATAACATACACACATATACATACAACACCTCTAACATACCCTTCCCTCCCACCCCACTTCCCCTTTCCCTCCCATCACTTTTCCCCCCAATATATACCCGGAAGTCTAATACTTCCGCCATTTTTTTTTACCCTTTGGGGGGGGGGGAAAGAAGCCAGGAACCCAGAGCCAGCAGGAACTAATTAATATATTTCTTATCATCGCTATATTAACCATCTACACCACCACCCCAACTGTTCCTCTTTCTTCTTCATCATCGCTTTTTGCACCGCCACCAGCATCTCTTTGAGGACCCAAACCTAAGCTCTCAAGAAGCTCCATGCCTTGCTGGGCGGAGAAAACCCTATGATTTTCCCCGTTGTATGAGAAATGCAGAAAAATCGGATATCCCCATGCATAAAGAATTTTCTTCTTTTTCAATTCCTCCGTTTGGCGGAGGATCCTGGCGATCCTTATATTGTCCTTTACCTTGGGCAATTCCAGCCCTGCATTTGGATACTATGTTCTATACAATCGTCGTATTCATGGATCCCAAAACCAAATCTATGAAAAGGAATGCACAATGAGTGGCCCATCAAGCTGAAGATAGGCAGCCCACAAGCCATGTATTACCAGACCCTTGATAAGCACCACCACTTGTTTTGTTTGTTGCAGTCAAACACAGGAGGTTTATCAAGTTCCTGGTGGGCGACCACACATGGCTAGTAGGACTAGAGATGGGCAACTCTGAAAGTTTCTTGTTCTCCTGCATTCAGATTTTTTTAAAGCTCAAATTCTTTCTCTCCAAAATATGAAGAACTTTCCAAATTTTGGTAAATCCATATTTAAAAAATGAATTCAACTGGAATACTCACCCACCTGTACCAGCAAAATCCAATAGGTACAGCTATTCCCAGCATGGAGAGATCCATGTTGTAAAAAGAGTTGGCAAGCCTAATTCAGCACTAACATGGTTGAATACACAGAAATTCAAAGCCAGTCTTCAAAGGCCTTAGGTTGTTGTTGTTTATTCGTTCAGTCGCTTCCGACTCTTCGTAACTTCATGAACCAGCCCACGCCAGAGCTTTCTGTCGGCTGTCGCCACCCCCAGCTCCCCCAAGGTCAAGTCTGTCACCTCCAGAATATCATCCATCCATCTTGCCCTTGGTCGGCCCCTCTTCCTTTTGCCTTCCACTTTCCCTAGCATCAGCCTCTTCTCCAGGGTATCCTGTCTTCTCATTATGTGGCCAAAGTACTTCAGTTTTGCCTTTAATACCATTCCCTCAAGTGAGCAGTCTGGCTTTATTTCCTGGAGTATGGACTGGTTGGATCTTCTTGCAGTCCACGGCACTCTCAGAATTTTCCTCCAACACCACAGTTCAAAAGCATCTATCTTCCTTCGCTCAGCCTTCCTTATGGTCCAGCTCTCGCAGCCATAGGTTACTATGGGGAATACCATTGCTTTAACTATGCGGACCTTTGTTGTCAGTGTGGTGTCTCTGCTCTTAACTATTTTATCAGGATTTGTCATTGCTCTCCTCCCAAGAAGTAAACGTCTTCTGATTTCCTGGCTGCAGTCAGCGTCTGCAGTAATCTTTGCGCCCAGAAATACAAAGTCTGTCACTGCCTCCACGTTTTCTCCCTCTATTTGCCAGTTATCAATCAAGCTGGTTGCCATAATCTTGGTTTTTTTGAGGTTCAACTGCAACCCAGCTTTTTCACTTTCTTCTTTCACCTTCATCATAAGGCTCCTCAGCTTCACCTCGCTTTCAGCGATCAAAGTGGTGTCATCTGCACCAGGATATATCCTGGGGTGAAGCCCAGGATCATCCCTGTGCATCCAGATGACACACAGGGGATCCCAGGATCAGGGAGGGATGATCCCTCCCTTGCCCTGGGATACAGCCCTACACTTTGGGCCAGCTTTTTCCATGGTCTTGGGCTGAGCCCGAGACCGTGGAGTGTGTGGCCCATTTCCATGGGTTTACCTGGCTCTGTGTGATTACTCGCATGGAGCTGGGAGCCGCACATGGAGCGTAACACTCCTCAGTGGCGCTGCACCCATGGGGTTAGGGTGGGTGGAGCGGGGAAATGAAATGAAATTTTTAAAAAACACTTACCTTTGCGCAAGACCTTTCATGTGCTCCTCTCCCTTTAAGAAATTTTTTTAAATGACGGGCATGACACCTCTCTTCCTGAGGTCGTTGTGCCTTAAATGTAAACTAGGGCGAGATCTCGCATTAATTGCAACGCGAGGTCTCCCCTCCTCTCCCCCAGACTTTCAGGTAGGTCTAGCTAAGGCCAAAGACTCTCATCAATCTGCTACACTTTAAAGTACAGAGCTAGTGCAGCCCCAGACATACTGGACATCAACTCCCATCACCCCCAGTGCAGATGGTGGAGATTGTATGCCAACACATGGAGGGGCTGCTTTAAAGTGCCACTAGACCAGAAGTTTTAAAGTTCAGAATCAAACCAATTTTCTGTCAACATGATTCCTGGAGGAGCGATTTGGTGTTCTTAAGTCTGTGCATGTGTCAAAACTTGCTCAGGTTCATTCATGGTTTACTCCTTGTCTAGTGAAGCTTACCTGGCTCTCTCATTTGGGCAGGTGTGGCATAGTGGCTAGAGTGTTGGACTGGGAGACAGGAGATCTGGGTCCTAGTACCCACTCAGTCATGGAAACCCACTGGGTAACTTTGGGACAGTCACAGATTCCCAGCCCAACCTACCTCACAGGGTTGTTGTTGTGAGTGTGAAATGGAGAGGAGGAGGATTATGTATGCCGCCTTGGGCTCCTTGGAGGAAAAAAGGAGGGATATAAATGCAATAATAAATAAATAAATAAATATGTGTGCATGTAAGAAAAAAGAGTAAGTTGGAAACAAAACTTCCCATGAGTTTTTCAAGAAAAGTTTGTAAGCAAGAGACAGCATGGATCTAATTTCCTACTCATGGATAGTTTTAGAAAGCTGTGTGTGTTTTGTCACTTATGCTGCCCCTGTGTATTTCTCTATGGGAATCATTGCTAAAGCATTTCCATAAAGAAAACAACAACATTGCATCAGAATTGGCACCTAGTAGCCATTTATCTGGCTCTGCTTTATTACTCTCTCTCTGCCCCCACTACAATGCTGATGAAAGAGCATTGATGAAAGAGACCAGCTGGGCAGCGTTTCACATAGCACAACAACACACACCAACACAATCTCCTGTCATGTGTTTTATCCCATTTTATCACATTTTTATCCCTTGTTTTCCTGGATCAGAAAGTTCAAGTGGCTTCTGATGGAAGTTCACTTGTTCCTCTTTCTGTGTGGAAGCTCGGGATGCAAGCCCAGGGTGGTCGCTTTTCATCGCCTACTGATGTTTTGGCACGGGAGCAAAGGCACCATCAACCAGAAAAAACGAAGAAGTGCTCATCCATCAGAACCTCAAGTCACAGTTCCAGTGATTTATTGTTGATTTGTGAGCATCTAATTTATTAATGAGTACATGCCATCCCAATGTGTGTAAATATAGATTTTAAATCTGCTCACGCAACATACATAAGCAATTAAACTTCCAGGGTGCTAGCTGTGATGTTAATGTTAATCTACATCTGAGCATTAGCAATGCTTCACAGTCACTTGCCACTTTCCATTTTCCTGGAAAGCTTTGCTTTATGCCGCTCGTGCCCTTAAACTGTGCGTCTGTAATATTTACCAAGGTCTTTGTGTGTGCGAGAGTGGGTGCACATGCTGATCTGTGTGCAATTGGAAGGTAGAGTGTTGTTTTCTTTCCTCGCCATCAAATGTAGCATTGCCCTGGCTTATAGATAATAGTGAGGACCTAGGAGCATAAATTCCTGAAATAATTCTCCACATGCTTATAGATCTTGTTTTCAGTACTGAAAAGAACCCTTTGGAGGTGTTTTACTTATGATTTGATATCTGAAAAGGACTGCCAGAAAATTTAAAGGCATAACCCCTGCAGGTACACTAATAGACATATTGAGTTCTTCTCTGTGGCATTGAATGAAAATGTCCTGCTGGCCGCAGAGCTCATGAAAGAAATGTGCTTGAATGAAAAAAAAAGGCTATGATTCATTCCTAACTTATCACGACATTTGTGTGTGTATGCGTGTGTGGCTGAAGTTGGATAATATTGGAGAAATCTCACTATTGATAAGGATGTAAGTGCTAACTGTGCTGTTTCAGACGAAGGCTTTGGGCAAGAACTGAGCTCTTTCCCACCACTAATGGTGAGTAATTCAGGACCATTTCAACCAGATGTGGGCAACTTTCAGCCCTTGGCCTAATTTCATGAGACTTTCAGCCCTCTGCAAACAATAAGTTCAGCCCTCAGGCAAGAATGATGTCACCCTTCCCCTGCAGTCCACAAGGTGAGGAGGAAAGGGGAAAGAGAGGAGCAGTGGAGGCTGGTGGCTCCGATGTCAGTGGGGCACTGAATGCATTCCGGGTTTCAGTCACAACTCGAAAGGAGCTATCCAAGGTGCAATGCATCAGCACCACCAGCCCCCACTGGGAAGAAGGGAAGATTGTTAGAAGAAGGTGGTGGAAACTGAGACAAAAAAAGAATGGTCCTGTCCACTGCTGACATGCACCCTCTGAGAGATTACCCCTAAGAGAATGTGGCCCTCAACATGGGGGTGGGGAAGGTTCCCTGCCAACAAGATTTTGACTGATCTCCCACTTGCCTTTTCATTTTACTCTAGGGTAGACAAAATGACCCTGATATAGATTTGGACCCTATAGTGGGTGTTAAGGGGACTTATTATTATCATTTCTTCTTCTTCTTCTTCTTCTTCTTCTTCTTCTTCTTCTTCTTCTTCTTCTTCTTCTTCTTCTTCTTCTTCTCATTTGTATACCGCCCCATAGCCGAAGCTCCCTGGGTGGTTTACATAGGATAAAAACACTTAAAAACAATATACAAAAATTTTAAATCACAAAAACATACAAAAACAAACCCAGGCTAATTACATATTGCTAAATGCCTGGAAGAAGAGAAAAGTCTTGACCTGGCATCGAAAAGATAACTATGTTGGCTCCAGGCAGGCTTCGTCAGGGAGATTGTTCCACAATTGGAGGGCCACCACAGAAAAGGCCCTCTCTCTTGCTGCTGTCCTCCAAGTTTCCCTTGGAGTAGGCACCTGGAGGAGGACCTTGGATGTTGAGCATAGTGTATGGGTAGGTTCATGTCAGGAGAAAAACCTAACCAGGTTTTTGCCCACCTTAAAATAGCTCTGTGAAAACTCTGATGAGCTACATTTGGCAAAGCAGATTGAGGACTTTGAGGTAGGTCACTGGTGATGTTCACTTGCCTTGTTTCAAAGCCTGGGTATTAAGGCAGCCGCATCAACACAGGAGGTATGCCTCAATGGACTAATTGATGCTTATACCATTCGTATTATACATGTGCAGATCATTCACATTGCCACATGTTTACAGGAAGTCACTAAAGTCTTCTTCAATCTCACATTCTTTCATGACAGGTAAAAGCGGGCAACTTTACTCTGTCAAAACAGAGACATCTGTTTTAATTCAATTTATATTCTGGGTTTTGTTTTGTTTTTTACTGCAAAGATTCTCCTTCATGAAAGGTAGCCACTAATACATCACCCCAAAAAGAATAAACACATTCTTTGCATACCATTTGACACAGATTTGCATACTATTTGAATATATTCATTTTTATGTATACATTCAAATTTGGAAGTAACATTACTATAAATTACTATAATTTAAACAGAGACTCAAGCCTAAATTACAACAAGATTACTATAATTTAGACAGAGACACAAGCCATCTCACCCTAATGGGAAGACTATAACTAGATGAGTTGTGTTGTGTGTCTGCTCAGTCTGGTATCCAGATGCAAACAGTTGAGGGGAAACTTCTAGGCTCCTGGTCTCCCATCTTATGATTCTTTATCTTTAAATTAGACTTGGATTGGTAATCCCCTTCAAAAACCAAGCACCCCCAAATACAGAACTGCAAAGTAGGACCTTATACATGTGACACATGGGGCCCAATGTATTTGGTTAACTTAGAATTCCAGACAAGTTCAGGTTGTTATAAAGAGCCTTGTTCTTTATTAATGTTTGTCTGAGCTATTATTAATGTTTAACAAATAAAAATCCTTCTAAAGCTATGAGATACTGGGCAGATAAGGACCCTAGAAACAGGGTTCTTCTTCCCTGTACTGGCAGGATGGAGAATGTTTATTTAATTTTATAGGGGTTATTTTACACTCAGATGCAAAATCTCATTTGCCGCCAAGCCCCCAAGGGAGGGAAAGGAATTTGGAGAGCTCATAAAGGCAAGTATAATAGGATTAATAAGAAAAAAGGCCTAAGACACAAGGCATTGCAGAACAGACTTTGTGCTAAAAAAAAATCGTCTCAATGAAGGTGAAATGCCAAGGCTTAAACAAACAATGCCAAGAGAACAGTGCTCTTGCAGGCTGTAGCTACCCTTCTGAAGTGGTCCTCATGCAGCGTTTGCTTGATGGACTAGAGAGTGGAGGGGGCATATTGGAACAAATTATATGTCTGTGTAAAAGGGTGAAAGTGTGGGATGACTATATCCATTTATAATGAGCCAGAAAGCAGTCCAGTAGCTATGTGCTGGGCCTCCTCCGTCTTCTTCTTCTGCTGCTGCTGCCTCTGACTGAAATAAATGTGTTTGTAGTGGGAATCAAGCACTTAGTAAACCATAATTCACAGTTGGTGGACTGGACAATTCGCTCGGTGATACACAAGCTGAGCAGTCCTGGCTTATGCCAAATTGGGCCTTATATTGTTATACTTTTATATTGGTTCAGAGCCTCTTCCTGTACTGACCTTCTCTGTTCACTAGGATAGAGTACCCAAGCTCATATTTGTCTGATGTGAAGAACTTATTTAGTGGCAGCAACAGCAGCAATTTCTTTATAACGCTTTTGTGAGGGCTTTGGTTGGTGTCACACCACAATGCTCCTGAAACAATGCTTCATCCAAGGAGGCATTGTCCATGTTAGCGCAAGGCATTTTGCTACCTGAAGCGGAGCCCTAATAGTCACTAACCTCTGCTAAGGCCAATGCTATAAAAGTCCTACAGCACTGTTCGGACCATAATTCCTGTGTATCTCCTTCCTTTTCCCATATTGTCTCCTGGAAATGAGGTTGTGTCACCCTACCGCATTGGAGGACCAGCCCATTGGCAGAGCTTGTTTGTGTGTGTATTTTGAGGGGAGGAGGCTGACAGCCACTGGAAGTTAACCACCAAGAGGAGTTCCAGCACTGGCACATGTCCGAATACCCCCCCACCCACCCCCACACATACTTTTGCACATACAAATCACCAAAACACCTCCCCAGATTTTCTGCTAATGAAAATGGAACAAATAAATGGCAGGGAGAATTTTTGCTCCATCTGAAGGGGCGGAGGCAGACAAGAAGATTCCACAGAGTTACCATGAGACAGCTGATGTGTTCATTGTACTCAGTGGTAATGACTCAATTTCTATGGCACTCAGTCGTTTCTAGGGACATATGAGCACTTTGTCTTTACTTGGAAAACATGCAGACTTGCCTCGTTTGAAGCTCTGAACATGAACTCACCTGCCGAAAATATTTGCAAATGGTTGAACACATGTTCGTCTTCATCTTGTACCCAATTCCCAGTTAAATTTGTGCAAATTTCCTCTGTGGATTGAATCAGCACCGCTTTAACCTTTGGTGGAAAGCTGCACAAAAGAGAAAATTCACACAAACTTGAAGAAACATGCACAAATCTCCTGTTCCATCGCTGCTTGATTTGTGCAGGTTTTCCATTGATTCATGCACAGCAAGCAGCAATGAGAAATGCAAACAGGAACTGACCATGAGACGAGCACCAAGATCATGATCAGAGAATCCTGGGGATCTTGAGTATCATTCCAAGTAGGGGTGTGCACGGACCCCCCGCTCCGCCCCGTGGGCTGATCCGAAAACTTCGGATCAGCCCGCGCCGCTCCGCCCATACTTCGCTCCTCTTCGCCGCGGAGCTCCAGCTCCGAATCGGAGCTCCGCAGTGGAGGGGAGTGGTGCCAGGTAAGGCCGGGAGAGGAGGGTGGGGGGTTTTACCAGGCCCTGCCGCCATTGCTGCCCGTGCGGCGAAGGCGGCAGAGCCCAGTAAGGGACCAAGGGGGAGGGGGGCCTTACCTGCCTCCGTCCGCAGTCCGTCGGCTTCTTCAATTGAGCCCGCGGTTCAACCAGGAAGTCTGGGCCGCAAGTGCGGCCTAGACTTCCTGGTTGAACCGCGAGCTCAATTGAAGAAGCTGAGGGACCGCGGACGGAGGCAGGTAAGGGAGAGGAGGGGGGTTTACCGGGCCCTGCCGCTGTCACCGCATGCGACAGCGACAGCGGCAGGGCCCGGTAAACCCCACTTACCTTTCCGGCGGAGCTCCGGATCGAGGTGAAGGATCCGCCTTCACCTCGATCCTCTTTGCCACGCTCCGCCGGCCCCCGAATCCTCTTCGCCTCCACCTTAAGGGGAGGCGAAGCACCCCGCTCCGCTTCTAATTCGCTGGTCCGATTAGAAGTGGAGCACATCCCTAATTCCTAGTGCTTTCCCATCTTCCTTCATCGCTTTCTAAAGCCAATCAGCAAATTTAGTTACCAACTCTCGTTCCTCGCTAAGCCTACCTTGAATCTTGCAAGGAATTTCCTGCCCCTAAACTCAACCTCATGTCTGCATTCATCCATAAATTTATCCCAACCCAAATTTTGAGCAGAGAGCTTGGCTCAGCCTTACATAGACTAACAAAAACTGCACTCCCATTTCTTCAGTCTGCACTTTGCAAAAAAACCCACACAACTGTTCCATGCATTAAAACTAGGACAGCGGGAAGAGATCAAAATATCCTTGTAATTGAGCTCAGCTTTCTGGTTTTCCTTTGGCACAAGTTGATATCAGATGCATGGGCAAACTTTCTATAGAATTCAGCCTGCCTTCCCCTATGCTGGTGTGAAACTTGCAAACATGAGTACTGAGTGTCCATATCCAGTAATACAATGGACAGGTGGATGCTATAGAGAGCACTTAGTACGTTAGAGAGATGGGCCTTGGGATGCTGAAATCAACCAGCTGTGAAATAGAAAAATGAAGCAAGTATTTTCCCAAAGCTGTTTATATCAGACTCCTTTTTTGTCTTGGGAAAGTCTTTCTTTCTCTTTGTTATACCCACACACACACACACTCTCTCTCTCTCACACACACACACAGGCAGAGACTCATGCTGAAACACAATGAGCAAGTCTTTGGACCATGTAGGGATATCTGTTTCATCATGTTTTTTTGTATTTATTTATTTAGAAGATGTATACCCAGCCTTTTGATTGAATGGCCCTCATGGGGACTCACAATAGATGGCAATCACACACACACATAGCCAAGACACATAGTACCAAGCAACCTATGCTCCCCTGGCTGATAGATGGGGCCAGCATGTGCTTTCCTTCAGCACTCTAGTCTGAAGGACTAGAGTGGTGGCAGTCGGTAACTGAGTGTTCTTCCTTGCAGAGAGGGAAGAATAGGATGTTCAATAATTTATTTTCATGTTATTATAAATCAGAACCTGCTCTGATTGCACCCCTGAACATGAGTACATTGGGGGGGGGGCAAAGCTCGCGGATTCTCGAAGTTGCAGCGTTCAACACGTTCATTAGAAAAATGTGCTCTTAAAAACGTGCATTTAAACAACCCACCACCACCACATTTTCGCTCTTTAGGCAATAGGAGAAAAGTACATATTTGGGTGCACACTTGAAAGAAAAAGTATATCAAAGTTCGTACGTTTCCCTTTCGAATGAGAGAAAGAACAAGGAAAGAGAACAAGAGAACACTGAGATCCAGTGTGGTATAGTAGCTAAGTAGTGTTGGACTGTGAGTCAGGAGATCCAGGTTCTAGTCCCCACTTGGCCATGGAAACTCACTGGGTGACTTTGGGACAGTCACAGACTCTCAGCCCAACCTACCTCACAGGGTTGTTGTTGTGAGGATAACATGGAGAAGAGGAGGATTATGTACGCTGCCTTGCGTTCCTTGGAGGAAAAAAAGGCGGGATATAAATGTAATAAATAATAATAATAATAATAATAATAATAATAATAATGTGGACTGAGCTTCAACACAGAATTCAGAGAAGCCTCAGTGATTCTCCCATCCCTAGGGTGGAAGCAGGGTCCCTCAGCTCCTCCTTCTGTAACTGATGGATGGTTCCAAATTAGTCATTGATGTTCTTCTTGAGAGACAAGAAGTTCAATCTCCCAGTGACCCTTGAACCACTGCCCAATGGCAGATGGCAGACTGTGCTTACTTTCAGCTCTGCAGTCCCAGGGCAACACTTTTTAAGAATAAGAATAACAATGAAGAAGATGAGGATGATATAGCAACAACCATGACCACCAGCACCATCCCTACAACATTTCAAGAAATGGTTGAACTTGAAGGCAATGGGAACATTTATTTAGGCTTGACTTGTATCTAAGGCATGGGAAGTTTAATTCCTATGTTACGTTCTCCAGCGTAGAGATTCCATGATATCAGCACAACAGAAAACACACATATTCTCTGATGCGTAAATGGCAGTGCACAATTCTCTTTGGCATTATACATATGCCTCAGGAAACTGATACATGATTCTTCTACAACCCAGATGAAACAGGCCTTGAAAAAAAAACACCCCTATACCACAAGTTACATCCCCCCTCCTGCACTCCCAACATAGAGTTTGCTCTTCAGGTCCTGAACTTATGGGAGACACTCCTGATCCTGACCTATTAGAGGTCACTGAGGAATTTAAATCTTGATTTCATTAGGCTGAGGGGGGGAAAAATCTATGGCCATCATTTGGATGAATGTTGTGATTTGCTTTGATTTTTGAACAGATTGTCTAGTTTTTGCTAGCTTTATTTATTTATTTATTTATTACATGTCAATACTGACCAATAGCTGAAGCTCTCTGAGTGTTCACAAAACTCATCCTCCTTATATGATCCACTATGAAGTTTCTCTCAAATATCAGGATCTAATATCAACTTTTAATAAGTCCCTGTCTCTTGATTTGTTTGTCTTGTTTTCACTTAGATGAGTCAAGAACTAGAGCAGCCATGGCAAGCAAATGTTTAGAAGTTGTGAGATAGAAATAATCAAAATTGTTCCACATTTGATACTGATCTGTGCATTTGTCATGCAAGGCAATCCATTTCTGGCTCAAGAAAAGCTATGGTAGCCTACATGTTCATGTTGTTTTCAATTGTTTCCAGCAGCCCCAACACACATACATGAAGCATTAATAATAATGATAGAAAACCATAGCTGAGAAATAACACTTGTGTCTCTGTCTGGAAAATCAGTATTTTCTTAGCTATACAATGTAGCAGGCAGTGAAGTGGTATGCTGGTGAGAACTATCAAGAACCATTATGCAGCGATCAAGGAAGGAGTAGAAATATACCATTGCTGATCATCTTTGTCAGGTGGCAGTGGAAGGTTTGTTCATGTACACATTTGTTTCCAAGTAGTCTCATCCAGGAAGCATGCTCTTTTCTCTGTCTTTAGATTGGCTTGAGAATTGCATGGACCGAGGAGTGGGAGAAAATTGTTCAATCCTCATTTTAATGTAAACTTATTTAATTTTACATTTTTGAACTGAAACTCAACTGTCCTTCAAAATTCACACTCCTCTGAATTGTGCAATGAATTTCTCTAATCAAAACAATCCAAATCTACAAAAATGCACATATTAGGGAAAATAATGTTAAAATGCATTGTATTTAGAAAATTGTTTGCAAAATTGCATATATACAGTAGGACCGAAATGCATGCACAAATGCACGTATCACGAGATATGCACACAAAAATGCTAATGAATTTTCCTGTGAATATACGAAAATTCAGATCAAATGAACCTAAGACTGGAAAAAAGGAGAAATAGAGAGAAACTGAAATTAATAAATTCACCCCTCCCTAGATAGTCTCTGTGCTCTTACTGGTAATGATGGGTAGACATATAGCTGTCAAATATGATTATGATAGAAGAGGTACATGAAGGGTAGGGTGATGCTAAGATTGGGTTGGATCCAGAGCTTCCTTTGCAGAAGCAGAGCATGCAAAGAAGTTTTTATGACAGTGCAAGATCCTGGACTGAGGAAATAAGTGAAATCCAAAGATGGGCTTCTGTTTGTGCAAGTCATAGCATCATAGAATCATAGAATAGCAGAGTTGGAAGGGGCCTACCAGGCCATCAAGTCCAACCCCCTGCTCAATGCAGGAATCCACCCTAAAGCATCCCTGACAGATGGTTGTCCAGCTGCCTCTTGAAGGCCTCTAGTGTGGGAGAGGCCACAACCTTACCAGGTAACTGATTCCATTGTCATACTGCTCTAACAGTCAGGAAGTTTTTCCTGATGTCCAGCTGGAAACTGGCTACCTTTAACTTGAGACCATTATTCCGTGTCCTGCACTCTGGGAGGATTGAGAAGAGATCCTGGCCCTCCTCTGAGTGACAACCTTTTAAGTATTTGAAGAGTGCTATCATGTCTCCCCTCAATCTTCTCTTCTCCAGGCTAAACATGAGTCATTGCATAAGTCATTGCATAAGGACTTGCACAGTGTCATAAATGGAACATTGCTACTGTCCAGTGGAACAGCACCACTGCCATAATTTTTTCTTCTGCTTGTGCATCTCTGGATCCAACACTGTCACTGATGTGTTTAATCACTGGTGGGAACATTTTCCACAGTTCAAACTAGAGAAGTGCCAACTTTTCATGAGTTTTGATTTTTTTCTCAAACAGGATTCGAGAGGGAAATGATTTCCCCCCAGAATCCTTAACAGTTTTTTTTTCTGACATGTCAAGAGTTTAAGAAAATATGTTTATCATTTGTGGGTGGGTGTGGCCTCACTTGATGTTTCCATACTTGCTGGAATCCATTGTCCCCATCATAACCTCTCAGTGAAAGCTCATGATGGAAAGGAAAGCCATGACTTTCTTCCACGCTCGCCACAAAGCTACGTGCTCTCATGCTTTGCCCTTTCCTGTTGAATTTCTCTGCAAGATTTCTTATGAGGCTCTCTACTGCCAGGTTTAAAGGCTTCAGAGAATAAAGCTAGAAAGTGCAATTTCTAAACCAGCTAGCATATAAAAGGCTGAAAGTTTGGGAAATGGAGCATGAAATAATGATATTGTGTTTAAAAAAACACACCCTGAAAATTAGGGATTCTGCATGATTAAAGAAATCTTACTCAAGTAATTGTATGAGCTTTGGTTTGCTAGTCAATCACATTTGCATAAATCTCCATATGCATATAAATAATGGTTCCAAAGAGGAAGATAAATGCTCTCTGAAACAGGTGCATTGAGAATGAGCCTTACTGGGAGCTCCATCAGATGAGCGTTTTATTGCACTCTAATTGCTGGACATTCACAGATTTTCACGGGTCCCTCTTATGACATCGTCTGCTTCCTGCACACCTCCCGTCCCTTCTGGTCTTCCTCACACCACAAAAAACAAAAACAAAACCCAGAAAGTCTGATATATTTTTGCCGCTATCTCCTGCTGTGTGCAGGAGAAGCAGCACGATCAGAACAGCCCATTGAATGGGCCACGTGCACGTTGTCTACTTCCTCTTTTGAAAGAGGAAGTATCAAGCAATGAAGGCGGGGGCAGAGAAGTGATGGTAGGGAAGCGTGATTCCCCCCCCCCTCTGTCTGATGTAGCTCTGGTTGCAATACGATTACACTTGTGAAATCCCAGCCTTACAGCCTGCTTAGAAGTGCTTAATATGACGTTGGCAGTGGGAGAGGTTACTGTCCTTTTTCCTTGCTAAAGCAGATCCTCCAACAGGCAAGGCAAGGACTGCAGTGGTAAGGACACATAAGGTAGGGTAACCATATGAAAAGGAGGACAGGGCTCCTGTATCTTTAACTGTAATGTAGAAAAGGGAATTTCAGCAGGTGTCAATTGAAGAGGGTGAAATTCTCTCTTCATCAACATAGTTAAAGCTGCAGAAGCCCTGCCCTCTTTTGTATCTGGCCACTCTACTATAGCTAGTGTAGCTTTAACTGTTGTGATGAAGAGGGAATTTCATCCACTTCAATTGACACCTGCTGCAATTCCCTTTTCTACATTACTGTTAAAGATACAGGAGCCCTGTCCTCCTTTTCATATGTTCACCCTACATAAGGCAGTCCCGAGTGCCTGTTCTTGCATGTCATTCTTTCCACCTATCGTCTCACCCAGGTTTGGGATGAGAGGGAGGCTCAGAAATGGTAAGAACCAAGTTTGAAAGGGGAGGGAGAGATTTATTTCAAAATGTTTTCATTCAGAAAATGAAAATGATACAGCAAGTGGCCTTCTTCACATTCCTGGTTCAAGTAGTCAGGGATTTTGAGTACAAATACTACTGGGGCTTCCATTTCCAAAGTCAAAACACGTAGTATTCATCCAGCATGGCCAGGTCTTCAATCTAAAAATAGGTAAGGAATTGTGTCTCAAAAACGAAACAAAAATATCACAAATTGGATATTTAAACATTTGCCAGGCAGAGGTTTGGAATTGCCAATGGAACCCACTTGCGGAAAGAGAAACAATTGGATTTTAAGGGTCGTAACCCAATTCCCTGCTATTTTATACTCTGTTGGGTTATGTTTGTTTCAAGTGAAAGTTCATGGCTGTACTCTATCAGAAAGGGCTGATTCTATCATGACATTTTTCCTCCAAGGGGGAATCTATGTGTAAACGTATTATATGAGATTATATGTGGAAAAACATTGTGTCAGGAAACATAATCATTATGATTGTTACATAAAGATTTCGTGTGTACTTCTTCACAAGGGAGACATATGTGACATTTATGAGTCCTGGGGAGAGAATTTCCATTTGATAGCTTGGTATTCTTACTATGTCTGGTGCAAATAGAATAATACTGAAAGTTCTCATATGAGATATTTCAGCTTGAATTTGGAAGGTGAGGTGGTGGTGGGGTCAGAATCTTCTTGCAATGTTGTGGGTTGGCAACAGAATTGGGGGGGGCGGCGGAGGGGGAACTCAACACTGTTGCCCAGAATTCCTACCTGTGGCTGGCAGCTGCATCTCTGCACAAGATGTTTTAAACATCCCCTCTTCCAATTTTGCCGCTAAATAGAGTGTTAGTTGGGAGGGTGCAATCTTACAGGGGTCAAGAGACCAAAATCCATTCGAAGAGCTCTGTAGCTAATATGTACATTATGAATGCTGTGGCAAATACCGGTGGGCCAGATCTACACCAAGCAAGGTGTAGCACTATGAAAGTGGTATGAAAGCATTATGAAAGTGGAATATGGTTTGTGTCTATGGGCCCCAACAGTTGTCAGTGTACTTCAATGGCACTATAAAGCAGTAGTGTGGCTCCTGCCTTTTATATACCAATTTCATACCACTTTCATAGTGGGATATCTTGCTTGGTGTAGATCTGGCCCATCTTTTACTTTTATTATGTGATATCCCTTCATTCATTTTGAGAATCCTTACCTCTAGGGATGTACAAGGATTTCCTTTCTGTTTGCAAATCATACAGACATGTCCTGTAAATAATCTTGAAGGCAAACAGAAGGAACACTTTTTTGGAGAAAAGTTCAGGAACGTGTGATCATGTTCAAAAAATGCATTAAAAAAACATGCACTTGAAAATGTGCATTTAAAAATACATAGTTTCACACTAGTCAGTGGGGGGAGTATGAACTTTGGGGAAAATATACACAGAAATGCACACTTCTGTCATTTAAATGCCACCCCCCCCAAAAAAAAAAAACAGGTAAAAAAGGAAAGCATGAGTGAGTTCAATTTAGGTGAGCTCAAAACTTGCTGTTTTTCTTCTCCCTCTCTATGCTCAACCACAATGAGTGTTAATTTACTCCAGTCTTATTCCTTGGATTAAAGTAATACTAATGCACAGTAAACTACCGGTATGTCTACACCAATCCTATATCCCGGGATCATCCTGGGATCATTCTTGTGCGTCCAAATGCCATATAGGAGATCCCGGGAACAGGCAGGGATGATCCCTCCATTTTCCTGCGATAACGCTTAGGTGTAGAAAGGGCCCACGACTTTGATAAGGAGATGCAGGATTTATTTGTATGTGTGCATCTATGGAGTTTATAACCCACTTTTCAGCCAAAGTTGGCCACCAAATGAGATTTCACTATATATGGGTATAATGTTAAGGTCTGCAGTGGTGGTCTCTTCTGGCCCATGGCATTCGATGATAAAAATCCAGGCTCTGTCCTCCAGAAGAAGCTTCAGAGTGGTTCAGGGTTTGGCTTCTCCATGGATACCTCTCTTCATGCCTGTCAAGCTCACTTCTCCTCCTGATTTTTCTTTTATTTGAAATTATTATTATTATTATTATTATTATTATTATTATTATTATTATTATTTAAAGGGGGGACTGGGAGTCAGGCAAAGAGCTAACCTAAAGCACAATCTTTATTTCCCAGAATGCCCATAGACCCTGCATAAAACCCAAAGGCATTCTTGGGAATTGAAATGACTGTGGCACAGTGTGCCCAATCACCTAGAAAAGTAGAAGAAGGGTTAAGCTTGGGGGAGGTATGGGGTGTCCTGTGCCTGTAGAAGGGGTGGGGAGTGAGGGAGAGTGTTTTCTCACTGCAGTGTGCATGTTTTGCCTCTGTGAACATTAGCTGGTTTTGTATGTTTAGTTTAGTTAATGTTCCCTGCCCCCCCCTCCAGATTTTGCTTTCAAGTGAATGGTGTTTGCATTTCTTTGAGCATTGCTAGTTTGTCCTCTGTGAAATTGGTGTTTTATTGTGCTTTGTGGGCGAAAATATGTGACTTGGCAGTTGGGCCTCAGATCCTGCCTCTGCCTTGTACTCTGTTTCTGGCAAAGTTATTGCCTCTGAGCCTCATCAGCTTGCCTTCTGCAAAATGAGTGTTGAAGCAAAAAACTGGGTTCCACAGAATTTGTGTGTGCTCATTTGTTTTGTTACTCAGCCCCCACCCACCCATCTGATGTCTGCCTTGCACTTAGGTTCTTGGACAAGTTACTTTTCTTTTAGTTTCACCAGTTTGCATTTGGGGAAATTAATATTTTGTTACCAGCCACATCACTATGGCAGCCATTTTGTGAATTGGCAAGTCCTCAGAGCAGCCATTTTGTGAGAGTGCCCATGACCCTTTCTTGGAATTCCAACTGACCCAAAATGTTTGGGGACTTAATAGCCCTTATACTGATCTTCCCAGTTTTCTGGCATTTGGTGATACAGTCCAGGTTAAAGGCTTTTCTCTCCTGAGACAGAAGGCAGAAAGACCTGTACTCAAGAGCTGGCTGTTGATAAAGACGTCCACTCACAGACCAGGCCTTCCACTAATCCGCAGAGAAGATCTGAGAGGAGAGATTAACTGTGGAACCAATTGAAATACTGCCAGCTTCTAATCTCTAACCACCCAACTTTTCTAGAGTTTTAGTGTGCACCACCTCAGTAACCTGACTGAGAGGCCAAAAGCATTAACAGGATTGCTTAGAATCCCCCCGCATCAGAACATATTTTTAAACAAAAAGCTAGAAGAACCAGAATGAACATAGAAATATAAAACAAAACAGTTCTAGTTCAGAATATTTACCCCTGTTAATAGGTTGCATGTAGGCATGCTGGAGAAATCTGCAATGGAGCCAAATGAGTTTATATTTTTTATTAATCCAACCCACAGATTTTGCAGTGAACTAGCTTTCCCCCCGTCGGGCAGAGTCTACAGACTTGCAGATCATTTTCCTAATCTTCAAGAATTTTGCACAAATTTCATCATAGAAAAATATGCAAAAATAAAAAAAATCCTGCCCCAAAATGTGCATTATCCCCATAGAGTAAATCATGAACATTCTCTTTTGGGGGGAATTTACACATTTGGGTCAAATTTGCACATTTGTGCAAATTCAGAAACTGGTGGGGGGAATCTGATTCCGCTGATGGAACGAAAGGTGCCTGACAATCCACAAAACAGAGATGGAATGGATTTTACACAATCCATACATCCCTAGTTACATGGCTATAGAAGATCCATAGCAAAAGGCATTCCTTTTGATTCAACAATCAATGTCTAGTTCTGCCCTGTTGCCAAGAGATGGGAAAGTTGAATCCATGAAGCAGAGTTTCTTCTAATCTCAAACTAAAGAAAGAATCCTAACAAAAGACTTGGCTATGCATTGATCAGAAACATGGCTGTGAAACTGATGTGAGGAGACACACGCACACGCACACGCACACGCGCACACACACACACACACACACACACACACAATATGAGACACTGCAAGTTAGAACTTAGCAACCCTGGACTTGACCTATCAAGGCATGCTCCCTCTGTGGGGTTAAACAGTGATCAACAAATGATAGCTACATACAACCTTGCTCCTTAGGAACAGAAGCAAATTGGCCTATTCATACATAGATGTTCAGAAGATGATATATATTTCCTATAAATTACATCCTATATTTTAAATCTTTCAGTGCATATGAATCCTTCAGTTTCCCTAGGAAACACAAGGCTAGCAACAGTATTTCCTAGGGCTGACTGGATAACCCCCCCCCCTTTCACAGAACCATTCATTACCAGTGAAAGGAGGAGGAAATTGGGCTACTTTCAGAAGAGGCATTGTTAGTTTGGGGCATTGTGTTCAACTATGCCACTGGGCTCACCAGCCAGCTAAATATGAGACCCTCACCACTTTGTACTTAAAGGTAAGACACCCTCAAAAGATCTTAGAGTTCCCTCCCCCCTAAAAAAGATAGATGCAATCTTTTGCCCCACCCTATAAAATCCCCCTGGGCCAAATAGTTTGGCTCAGGACTGGTATTGCCCACAGCAATCATAATATGTAGAACTACCCATAGTCAAAATCTTGCCCACATCCCTTTCAGCCACACGCAGATGACGCATAAGAGAAATATTTGGAGAGAAGGTGCTGTGCAAGAGAGTGCATTGTGCCACTGGTTAGTAAACAGGGACGTGTGCGTACAGAGCATTTCTTTTCATGTTGCGTTTTGCCCCCTTTTCCCCTTTCCATTGCGTGATTCATGGCTTCACATTTGCAAGGTCATCTCCACTTGAATCTGCAGTATTGCATTTTTCAGTGACGTGAGCAGCTCCCCTGCCTTTATGGCTATGATAAAAGGAATGTGAACCTTGACCAAAGCACTAGCCCCATAAAATCCCAAAGTTGCCCCCACTGGGCCAGTAACCAGAAAGCAGTTTATGATGTTTTGCAGTGCTTCAGTTCCTCTCTTTGGTTTATTTATTTATACTTTAGCCTCATTAACATCATGTTCAGCAGCCTATAAGAGTCAGAAAACAGCTTTCCCCACTTTTATCTTTCAATCCAGCCACATCAGATCTTTGATAACTTGATCCTAGGGACAAATAACAGGAGGTGGCTATCTCCATGATGTCCTGCTTTTGAGCTTCTAAGAAGTCGCTGGCTGGCCACTTTTGGAGCCAGGAGTGCAGTTACCTGACAAACTATTAAAATCACATGTACCTGACTACTATTCACTATTGGATTAGGATTAAGTGGTAGCTGCCTCTATATAGTTCAAGAATAACTCTAGTCAATGATCAGATCACCCAAATATATGTTTGTGGCTAAAGATAGTTTCTGGGGCCATATTATATGATATGATGTAGGGTTGCCACTAATGAGTCATTAAAAGAAGAGGAAACACATTACCAAAAAAGAGGACAGTGCTTTGCATAAACTTTGCATATAGTAATTTATATGCAAATGTAGAGATAATTATTATAATTTAAATAAGAATACAGTATATCTCATCATAGTGCAGAAGACTGTGACCAGGTGACCTCTGTGCCTACCTGTTCAGTCTGCCATCCAGGTGTCGAGAGACCATGGACAACAGTTCTTTGGTTCTTTATGTTTAAAGTGGAATTGGACAAGGCAACTTTGAAATAGAGGATGCTTTCAAATAGAGGATGGTCTTCTGGCAGACCTTCAGATAGAGGCCTATCCTCTGTAAAAGAGGACACCTCCCCCCCATCATGTATCTAGATGTTTTCCCCACTTAAGAGTAAGGAGGGCTTGGGCAGAGAAAATGCAGCCGTGGCAAGTGTCCAACCCCCTTTGCTCAGTGCTGCAGCCCCGATCTGAATTGGGGGATCCCATCATTACCATTTAGCTCTTTAAAAACCTACACAACCTCAAATATTGTATCTTTCCCTATCATCACACTTGGTTTGGCCCTAAAGTCAGAATTACATTTTCTAGGAAATGCATGGCTGCAGCCTAGGTTGGCCATGCATCCTACTTTATTGAATACATTTCTCTGGAGGGATGTCAGAGGATAGGCCTCTGTTTGAAGGCATCCTCTATTGGAAGGGCTGCCAAGGCCAAGGCCCCCATCAAGAAGGGAGAGCAGGGGCCTTGAAGTTGCCCATCAAAACAGTTAGCTCCCCGACAGCAGACTGAGCAGGCCTTGGTCACTGTCTGCCCCATTATGATGAGATCTATTGTATTTGCATTAGAATTATAGTGATTATTTCTAAATGAGCATCTATCCATATAAATTAGCACACGTGCTCCTCTTTTGTCCATCCATAAGTGGGCAACCACTGCTGCCAAGAACAGTGCCCTTTGCATCTCCTTCTTGTTTCTACTCCAGCAATATCTAGCAGTAGAGAATACATGAGTTCACTGTGTTGGGCATTTGACACACACACACAACTAGCAAACAATGTAGTAGAAACAGAAACCCTTTCAGTGCAATGATGTGACATTATACCCATGGTGTTTCCCCCCTCCCCCATGGTAGACGTTACAAGGGAGAGAGGAGGGGGAGGGGTCAAAACACAAGGTTCTTCTTCTTGTCCACTGTCAGCCGTGCATCTTCTGTAATGTCTAGTTCCGGCCTAATGACTTCAATGGATATGAATGAAAGGCTGGATATCACGCGGCATTTTCTATTGAAAGAAACAATGGCGATGATAGCTGAAATGTGGGTAGTACCACATGAAATGGCTCCATTTATATAGACACAAAGTAAAGGGATGATTTGATGGGAATATATGTAAGGTGGAGGATAAGGCTCTCACTGGTTACTAGTCATGATGGCTATAATAGAGCTGTAAACAAATACCCTTTTGCAAGTCTCTATCATATTTGTGGGCAGAGAAATTGGGGATACTGTTTCGTTGACTTTCTCTGGGGGGGAGGAAAAATTGTCCAACAACAGTTTCTTACAGGTGAAGCTCACTACTAGCGGGTTGTAGCACAGCTTCTCTCTTATTTCCTGAGGGGGTTTGTGGGTGTGTGGTGGGGGTTGTGTGCGGCCACATAAACTGTGCTAGCAGGCTGCCCCCTGCCACTCCCACACCCTTTGCATCCACCAAAGCTTTATTTTTTCTAGAGCTGTGCACAAATGGCTTCTTGAAATCCCCCAATTCTCCAGCAGGAGAAAACATTCTCAACAGTTTCTCACAGATCTGGCTCACCATTGGCAGGACTTGTTGCACAGCGTATTTATGTATTTATTTGTTTGGTTTGTTTGTCTGTTTTGTGGGGGTGGGGTTATGTGTGTGCTACAAGAGTATCAACTGTGTTGGCAGGCTGGCTCCCACTTTGCATCTACCATACTGCATGTGTCTGGGTGTGTGTGGGGTAGTGTTGTGTCTAATTCCAGGGAAGAGATGGAGCAAATCCTGTTCTGAAATTAGCTGAATGTTTTATTCCCCCATGAAAGAGGGTTCCGTTGCTCTGCCTCATTCTCAAGGTGATTTTATATATATATATGTGTGTGTGTGTGTGTGTGTGTGTGTGTGTGTGTGTGTGTGTGTGTGTGTGAGAGAGAGAGAGAGAGAGAGAGAGATTTTTGAGCACACCTAATCACTGTGAAATGGCCAAGAGTGTTGTGTCTGGCATGTGTATGTGCTCCCCCAACCCCCCACCCCCGGTTAGACATCTTTCCATTGCTCTGCAGCTAAGGATGCCATAGGCACCCAGTTGTGTTTCAACCTCCGAGGACCCTACCGCTTGCCCAACCCAGCGTGCGTCAAGTCGGGCAAGTGCAAGAGTGGCCACTCCCCCAGCGAGTGACCATAATGGCATGGCAGCTTGGGCACAAATGAGACATTTAAAGAGGTGGTGTACACAATATTATAGGAGTTCATGCCTGTAATGTTGCACATCTCACACCTTTAACCCCACCATTCATTCAGACGAACCATCTATAGACAAGAACAAGCCACCGTTATGGCGGCTTGCTGAAGGAGTGAGCACTCATGCCCCATTGCCGAGCACCCACAGACCGCCCAGTGGTCCACCTTGCACTGCTCACCAGGGTCGGGTAAGTGGCAGGGGCTTCAGTGGTGAGTAGTGTGGGAGCAGGGTGGTCTGTCCATCTCTACCTGCACCTCCCCAGGCTGCCTATGCTTCCTGATCTGAAAAAGACCCATGGAAGAAATTCCCATGGAAGTCTTCCCCTGGGCTTTAATTGAAGTTCAGGAATCTGAGGAGGCTGCTGGCTGCTGCTCGATACCCGTAAGACATCTTCCATGCCCACCAAAGTGAAAAACAAGGCAAACAAACAACCTGAACCATGTTCCTCAGAGCCTAGAACAGCTAGTTAACTCTTGCATCGGGGGGGCTCAAATATATAATATATATATATATATATATATATATATATATATATATATATATGCATTTTTATTTGAATTGACCTGAAATATTTCCTGCTACACTTTTGTGCTCCATCCACAGGCTTTAGAGGCCATTTCAGTTATTCTTCCTAGGGGTGAGAACTTTTTCCATTTTCATGGCTAGAGATTGCATGGAAGAGTTGCAATGGCCGTAGCTCCGCCTTTTCTCTCTCTCTTTTTTTAAAAGTTCTTTTTGCCCTTCCCACAATAACAGCAGCAAAACCCACATTGAGAATAGTCCAGGATCTGCCATTAAAAAAAAAGTAAAGTAAAGTAAAGTAAAGCAGTGTGCAAAGAACCTTGGAGTGCTTAGTGTAATAGTTCTCCTACTCATCTTGATTTAAAAACAAAAGCCTAATTTTGAAAGCAAAATGAATTTCCAAGTTGTACTAATTCGTGAGTTATAGCATATCCCCATGCTTGTATCAGCCATCTTGGACAACGACACCTACAGAACTAGTGCAATAGAATGGACAGGTGTACCCACATTAAATGTGCATCTGCCTGGGGCCTGGAAAATACACGCTTCAAGTCTGTATACATATACACATGTATTTGCTTCCCCTTTTTGGTCTCCAGTTTTGCTGCAAAAGTTCTGTAGGGAACATCTGTCTCAGTGCAATGCATATATCCCTACAGCCGTCCCAGACTCCACCTTGAGACAGATGGTGCTCAGTGGTAGAGCACATGCTTTGCAGGTTCCATCTCTGGCATTTCCAGGACAGGTGAAGTTGGGAAAGACCCTGGTCTGAAAACGCTGCTACTCAGTGTAGACCAGCTTTCCCCAACATGGACCCTCCAGATGTGTCCCAGATGACTTGGGGATGCTGGGAGTTGTCGTCCAATACGTCTGGAGAGCCTCAGGTTGGGGAAGGCAGAGGCAGACAATACTGAACTAAACGGACGGATTTTCTTGCATGGTATTAGGCATCTTCCTCTGCTCCTATGACATCTGCTCCTCCTCCCTCTCCCTTCTCCACGATTGCCTTTCCTGCTGCCGCCTGCCGCCCTGCCTTCTCCTCTCCGTCCTCTCCTCTCCCTTTCAACTCCTACATTGGCATGCGATGCAGTCACTGTTGTCTCTAGTTAGTCAATTAAGATATCATGTTTCATGGCTCTACTATGCCCCTCCTCTCCCCCCCTTCTCATTCGATATTACTTTTCCAGCCTGTCTTGGCAACTGTGTTTGCAACAAATTGCGGGATAATTTGTTTTTCTAATTTCCAAGCTTTGATCTCCCGGTTACCAGGGGGTCGGTTATTCAGGCACCCAGTGCCAGCGATCTGGGACTGCACACAGAGATTTGTGCTGTGCGAGGAAATACTTCATTAGACTTGTATTCCATGAAGACACTTTCACTCCTTAACGCCTATGATTTTAATTAAAACCTGGAAAGTGAAGAATCCTCTGGCTGTATTAATGCTTTCATTTCCATTAGGACAGCCGAGTTTATAAACATGGGCAGAGTTTATAAATTAGGCCTCGTACGAATAATAAGAGCTGAGAGCAGCATGCAGCTTGAGTGGAGCTGGTCCCATCTGTCTCTTCCGTTCGCTCCCTCTTGCTTCCTCGGTACCCTCTGCCTGTCTGAGCATACCTGGAGGTATTCAAGGGTGGAAATTGTGCTTGGGAGCTCTGCCATTTCTTTCTCTCTGACGCTGAGAGGGGAGAGACTTTAGCCCAGGGGAAGAGATGGTCTAGGTGGAATGTCTCAGCTTCAATCCTAGGCATCTCCAATTAAAAACATGAGTCAAGGAGCAGCTCATATCTCTTGGAACCCTGTGGATCTGCTGCCAGTCAGAGAAAATAATACTGGATGGACAAATAGCCTGAACTCCAATGTCAGCCTCCTGCAAGCATGGCCAGCGGTCAGGAATTCTGGGAGCTGAAGTCAAAAGCACCTGGAGATCTATTTTCTGCCCATCCCTGTCCTACATCATTGTAATGCCAGCTTCCCACCTGGCTCCTCTCCCGCCTCCAATGCTTGGGCTCTTGTGGGAGGGGCAACAGGGTTGTGCCAATCAGCAAAACTGGAGCTTGCCAAAGTTCTCCAACTTCCATCTCAATGCTCATTCTGACTTCAGTCCACATCAGATTGTAAGCTTTGATTTTTGCATGAAAATCCAGGATTTTTTTTTTTGTCTGTATTCCCCCCCCCCCCCAAGATGTACATATCAATTGTTCACATCTTTGAAATGTATGGAAACAAAGCCTTATGAGGAGAGACTGAAAGAACTGGTCATGCTTAGCCTGGAGAAGAGAAAGCTGAGAGGAGACATGATAGCACTCTTCAAATTCTTGAAAGGTTGTCACACAGAGGAGAGCCAGGATCTCTTCTCGATCATCCCAAAGTGCAGGACACAGAATAAGGGGTTGAAGGTACAGGAAGCCAGACTCAGGCTGGACATCAGGAAAAACTTCCTAACTGTTAGAGCAGTATGACAATGCAACCAATTACCTAAGGAGGGAGTGGGCTCTCCCACACTAGAGACATTTAAGATACAGCTGGACAGCCATCTGTCAGGTGTTGAACAGGGGGTTGGACTCAATGGCCTTGTAGGCCCCATTATATGCTTATATGTGCCCCATAAAAGACATTTGTGGGGTGGGTGGGTTTCTGTTTTGCTTTGTTTTTCTGTTTGCTTTGGCCTCATTAGCAGTTGGTTCGTTTTGACGCAAAGTGCCGAACTGAAGAAGAAAAGAAACGGGGAGGCACATCATCTGTCTCTGTCTCCTTGAGGAGAGCGAGGATGTTATTGAGATATCCTTCCAAGCAGCTTAAACAGAAATGTCTGGTGACAAAATGAAAACAAATGCAGAAGCCAGTGAGACTCATTCAAGGGGGCTCCCATCGCTGTTGCTGCCAGCCCCAGTGGGAGAGCCAAGATGGAGTTTCCATCCCCCTTTCATACATCCAAGTCAGTGGCGGGCAGAGAAGGGCTGGGCATGTTGTTCTTTGTTATTTTTCAAACTCCTTTTGACACTGCCAAACCCATTAGGGTCCATTATGTAGGCTGCCTGAGAGTATAGGGAGATGCTCTCCCTCTCTTAACTCTCTAAGGGTTCTGAGCTATTTCATCCCCACCCCCCCCACCCCCGGTGCTCAGGCCATTAATCACAGTTATGTGAGTGTCTCCCCCCTCTAAATAGTGTTTCAGTTTGTATTATGCCTTGCCACCACTATTCAGGTTCAAGGAGAGTCTATCTGTGGATGGAAAACTATAGTGGGGAGGGTGATTCACAAGCATATTGATTGATTGATTCAAAGTCAATAGCCCCATGTGCACTGTGCACATGCACGCACACACATACACAAACATTTTCCCATGCAACTTGGAGAAACATCAACAATCTTTGTGCCTTCTTTAAATTTTTAAAAGCACTTGGCTGGTTCTCCTCATTTTAAAATCTGCACTTTACTGATTGATGGACATTGGGCATTAGCATGTGAGCTTACATTAGGAGTCCACAGTTGGGAATCCTGGTGAGAAAGGCAGACTAAATCTCCCCCACCTCCCCCGTGGGTCTCACCAAACTTCTGTTTGAATCATTGTAGACATCAATTACTATGATGTCTTCATTTTTGTCCATTTAGACAGAGTGTGGCTGGGCTGCCTTTGTGCCATAAAATTCTTCATCTGCCTACCTTCCGGCTAGAGATGCCAGCAAAGTTATTAGAGCAGGGGCTAGAAAATGAACTGCAGGGGCTTGTAAAACTGGGCTCAAAGAAGATGTGAATTTTACACACACACACACACACACACACACACACACACACACACACACACACACATTCTTCTCTAGTTCAGAATAAGTTCAAATTGAAGAATTCCTGGCTTCCCTAGCTGATCCCCCAAACACCTTCTCCCTCCACCACAACTCTGCAAAGCACAGAAGCAGTGATGCCATGCATGGAGAGGACAATGGGGGGTGGGGGAATCTACACTACTGCTTTAAAGTGCTTTATAACAGTTTTGACAACTGTTGGGGCCCAGGACACACTCCATATACAGTTTTCAAAACATTTTCAAAGTGCTTTAAAGCGCTTTAAAGGCAGTAGTGTAGATCCCCCCCGGGGAGAACTGTCCCTCCTCTGCCATGGATGGTGCACCATACCGTGACATGTTGACAGACTGCTACACCATGTGCCAGGGGCAGAAATACAAAGGCCATTGAGTTTCCCTCCCAAAGCCACTCTTTAAAGACCAATGAGAGTTGCGTTATATCTGTTTGGCTTCACTTTCCTGAGCCTTCACAGGCATAATTACAAAAACCATGTAATCACGTTTTCCTCAATAAACAACAACAACAACAACAACAACAACCCATGACCTCCTTTAACTGAACATGTGTCCAAAGATTACACATTGTCAGGATTAGAAGGGCAGAGAAAGTACACTTGATGTATCAAGTCTCAGACCCGATCGCATTACCTCTTGGCGCTCTGATCTACTTGGTGTAACTCAGTAAGTGGTGTTTTAAATAGTTCTCAGGGACAGATTACAAGGCTGTTTAGCAGCTTTTGCAAGCCCTGGAGAGTAGATGATGGGGATTTAGTGTCCACACCAAGTGTTTACAACAACACCTTCTCCAGAAGATGTCTCCTGAGGTGTCCTTGCTAAGTAAAACCATGTCAAATTATAACACCCCTTTTACTGCAAGGCAATCAGATGCAGATCGGAAAGAGTATTAAACACTCCTGGTCTAGTTTGGGTTCAGGGCAGTGAAGCTACTGTAGCCTGCCTTTCTCTCTCTCTCTCTCTCTCTCTCTCTCTCTCTCTCTCTCTCTCTCTCTCTCTCTCTCTCTTTCTCTCTCTCTTTCACAATCTCATATATGTTTCTCCTAAAGGAGACTTTGGAGGAGGAGGAACTGGAACTGGAACTGTCCTGACGTTGAAGTATTTTGCATTAAAATCTGCCTTCACTTAAAAAACATCAATACCACAAAGTGTAGAGTGCAAAGGCCCCCAGGAGAGCCTATCTGTGCAGAAAATGAAGTTTAACATGTAAGTTGGAATGGGGAGCCCAGTTTGTTCTGGTCCATGTCACTTGTGGAAGACATTGACTCACCCCAAGAATGGATTCTCCAGTTACTTTACCTGTGAAAATGGAGAATGCACATACAGCAGCACAGCTCAAGGATCATTTTGGGGGACCAGTACCAACTTGTAATAAGAACATAATTAGTACCATGCTGGATCAAACCAAGGGTCCATCTAGTCCAGCACTCTGTTCGCACAGTGGCCAACCAGCTGTTGACCAAAGGCCCACAAGCAGGACACAGTATAACAGCACCCTCCCACCCGTGTTCCCCAGAAACTGGTGAACACAGGCTTAGTGCCTCAAATACTGGAGATAGCACACAACCATCAGGGCTAGAAGCCATTGATAGACTTTGCCTCCAGGAATTTATCCAACCCCCTTTTAAAGCCATCCAAATTGGTGGCCATCACTACATCTTGTGGTAGTGAGTTCCATAATTTAACTATGCACCATAATTTAACTATAATAATGTGGATCCCTTCCCACACAAACACCATGGTGCCATCCAATTGAATGCACACAACTCTTGAGTCATGAAAGAAAATTTGCAATTTTAATTCTGAAATAACACATTCTGTATTTCTGAAATTACACCATGACCCTCATGGGGGGTGGGGGATGTTCTACCATGCCCCTCAAATACCCTTCCTGCCTTTGCTATTTTTGTTTAATGTAACATCCAGGCCAAAGAACATTCCTGCAAAACTTGCTGACTTTTATTAGTTGGTCCTGATAAAGGCATTGTCCTGTTGATGTTTTTTTGTTTGTTTTTTCATTATTATTCCAATGCTCAGAGACGGCTGTAAACATTTTATAAATAGATTAAATCATGAATGGTCTACCCAAAGTCAATCTCTCTTGCAAATTTAGACTTGATAGACAAAATAGCTAGGCGGCTTAACCATTCTTACCCCAAAGTAGAAAGCCTGCATTTTGTGGGGGTGAGTGCTGCTAGCTTGCTGAAACTTCTTTCATTTTCTGCCATGGTCACCGGCAGAAGGCAAAAAACCCCAAAAAACCCATAGCACCATGCACACATTGCTGTAAATTAGTTGAAATTGTTTTGTGTAAATCACATTTAATAAGACAAGTGTGTGTGTGTGGGGGGGAGGAATTCATACTCTTTTCCAAAATAACCTTGATGCTTTTGTTTGTTTGTTTGTTTTTGCAGATGGAACATTTCACAAGCCATATTTTCAAAAATAAATTGGTAAGACACTTGTGAAGTAGACATTTTCTCAGATGTATTTTGGGCCTGCGAATCTTTCTGAAAGGACTGGCTCCCAGTGGGATCAATGTCCCTGATTACTTTGGTGCTTTGGTCCTCCCACCAGCTGTCCCAGCCTCCTGCCTATACACAAGGGATCCTGGGACTGGTAGTTCTTGAGAGAGGATATCACATGGAGAAGCACAATTCTCTGTCTCTTGGAATACAAGTCCTAGTGTAACTGTTCATGCACCCTGCTTTAGAGTAGGAATGTATGAGAATCAGTTGTGAGTGGAGAAGGAAGTATGGAATAAAGACACAAGATACCAGAGCTTGGGAGAAACTAGGGCCTCTTTTAGCTTCATCCCATGAACCTGTTTCCCTCAAATTATCCCCTACAGCGCTAAGCATTGTTGTTGTTGTTGCTAAATCACACCCCGGGCGGCAGCACTCCTAAGATCCTTTGCAAAGGGTTTAAGGGGGTAAATGTTAAAAAAAATCATTAAAAAATCAATGAATGACCCAATCTGATTCAAATTTGTTATACTTAAAGCTCTCCTTAATATCTATTACAGTGCCAATTTTGTTGTCTTTATCTTTAAAGCTTACGCAGATGTAAGCATTTGCTTAATTTTTCTTTAAACATATCAAATGCTGCTCCTGCGCACCAGTGGCCACTCAGAAAACAACAAATGATTTGCTCAAAAACTAGTAGCAAAATAGGGAGGATCTTTCCCCTTTATAGCACAATTAAGGATGCATTGGAGTACTTCACAGTCAAAGCAGATTCTAAACTGGAAAACTTCAGAGTACATCACAATAAAAGCAGATTATAAGATGGAAAACTTTGGAGTCCTTTGCATGCAATCCAGAGAGCTTCAGCTATTGGGCGGTATAAAAATGAAATAAATAAATAAATAAATAAATAAATAAATAAATTCTCAGAGATTGCACAGTATAACACTGGTGTGATAAAGCTCTTTATTTAACAACAAAGGAGATTCAACCTCTCCCTGGAACTGCATGTGAAAAGTGCAGGAATCAATATGTACTAATCTCATGCTACTTGCTTGGTTTAAGGGCAAGCCACTCTCTTAAGCCAGGAGTTGGGTAACCCAGCCCCTTTCTTGTATGACACTTTGAGAGTGGGGGGAGACTGCCCCACGTCATCCCCACACAGAGCCATAAAACCCTGAGTAGATGAGGCAGGAGGATCTCCAAAGGCATATCATATCCACACATGTGAGCGGTGAAACTCACAAGGAACAGGAGCTCTGGCTATGCCAATCACCTAAAAAGTGCCAGAGTAGTCACCGTCCGTATTTCGAGATAGCAAATTCCCGCACATCCAACTTTCAGCTCACAAAACACTCACACAAACCCCATTCACAACCCTGAATGTGAGCACGTGCAGATTTTCAAAGAAAATGTTCTCACATTTCTGAACCTGTGAGCCCATTTGAACAATGTGCATTTTTGAAAATAAAAATAATGCTTTACTGAATGGTGTGAAAGTTTGCATTTGGGGTTTGCACTTTTAAAAATACACATTTTTCCCAAATGAAAATACACATTTTCCTAATTTAAAACACACACACACACACACACAAATCTGATCAAAAATGAAACAAGCTCAAACAGTGCATGTTCACCCATCTCTGTTCTAGAGAAGGATGTGGGCCAACAGCCCATAATGTTGCTTTTTCAGCTGTAACAGTGCTTCTCACTATAAATCTCAATTGGTTAACAAATACAAGGAATTACATAAACATCCCCAAGCATATCTACAACTTAGCCTCAGTTCCCCCACCACCACCACCAACCTGGCCATGCTAATAGGGTTGCAGCTCATTTTGCCCTCTGCTTCCTAGACTCCTGGTCCTGCCAAAATGCACTCTCCACCCCACCCCCCACCCCATGTGTGGGCCCTGTACAGCATTAAGATACTATGAATATTCCTGCCAATAGATAAGGATGGATGGTTGAGTAATGTTTTGCCCTAGCAATTTGTAACCATTGTCTGATTGTTGCATAGTTTCTGAAAACAGGGAGAAAGTGGTTTATAATAACTGAAAATTTATTCCACATATCCTTCATTCAATTTGATAGGAAATACATTGATTTCAAAAAGGAATTTAAAGGAGAAGAAAATTTTCAGAAAAAAAATCATAGGCTTTGTTTGTGAGTTCTTGCGCTTACCTTACTGGCTGAGGAGTGTGTGAGAGTGTCCTCTCTTTCATTGTACAATCTTCTTTCAGGCAGATTCCAGCCTCTTTGGCTTCCTGCACTTCAGTTAAAGCCCAGAGGAAGATATCATGAGGTAATTCTTCCCCCCCATAGGTTTTTTTCCCCTGCCTGGGAAGTGCAGGCAGCCTGGGTGGGTGGCTGCAGAGTATGATTAATAAATGTTTAATAGAAAGAGGACACACAGCACAGCACTTTTGACCACCTCACAATGATTACCTGGACTAAAAATAATAATCACCAAAATAAATTCAAAATTAATTATAAAAGACACTGAGAATGAGGCAGAAAAATATAGAAGCTTCTTTCATGGAGGAAGAAATCTTCCAGGAAATTGGAAGACAGATTTTGGCACAACACTACCTCCACCTCTTCTCTGGAACTGAAAACAGAACTACTGCCCCCACAGCTGCATTGTGGAGGATGCAAAATGGAGGGTAGGCTGCCAACAGAAATGATGCTGTTTCCATTTGCAGTGGTAGTGCAACACCCTCCCCCCAGAAAAAAGCCCTTAGGGGGGTGGGGAGAAAGAAGCTGTGCTACAAACCTGCCAACGGGACACCATCTTCAATGGTGAAGATGTCCTCCCAATTTCTCTGGTCACAAATAGGATGGAGAATTTATCAAGGCCATTTGTGCACAGCTTTAACGAAGATGCAGTTGAAAGACCAAGCTTCAGGGTGGTGGAAGCTTTTATTTTTCTTTATTTTCATTAAACGAAATCTGAAAAAAACAAAAAAAACAAAAGCATGATAGATGTTGTACACATTTTTTGCACTCTCTAGTTTGAAACGTTTCCATGATGCTTCCACAAATTATCTCAATCCCTTGTAGACCTCTTCCAGTCATGCTGAATCCAAGGAAACCCAAACTGGCCAAAAGGTTTGAAAGTGAAAACTCCAACTGGGTAACAAATATGGGATTTGAGGACTGCTCCTTTAAACGTGTTGTACCAAAAGCCTGCCGGAAATTTTTGCAGAGAACGTTTAACTCAAGGTCTCGGGAGGGCTATTGTCTACTTAAAATATGCAGAGAGATTATGCCATCCCTGGAATGTTGCCACAAAACAACAGAATAATGGGGCTGTTTGCACTGTGTAAATATAGCATATATAAATTCTGCATAAGCCTCCGAATTCTCCCCAAGTTTCTTCATATGTTGATTTAAATGCATCACTGCTATTTCAAAACTGTATTCAGCGGTTAACAATTGTGTAGGCGAGTAAGAGGGATAGGAGAAAGGTTTTTCATTCCAGTACAAAAATATGCGATGAGCAAGCTTAATGGGCGGCCAACAGTGCTACTGTCAATTCCATCCCCTCTCAATTTCCTCAGCCTCCGTACTTCTGAAGTGCTCCTCATTGTAAATCACAGCTCTTTAAGCTGTGTTCCATTGGAGGATATGAATAATTCCCATTGAGCTGAGTAGGAATTACTTGTGCCCTTTAGTTTTAAGGGGAGAACAAAGACGGTGCGTTTTCTGTTATGTCCCTTATATGGGGGGGCCCTTTGCCACATATTTAAAAGCCTCAAAGATCTGGATATACAAGGAAGAAAAGGATCTTTCTCCTCTGACTTTGATCTGTCTCCATGTTTTTCTTTCTTTCCCTTTCGTCAGAACACTCTTATACAGGTTTCTTCCCCTATTTTATTTTGCTTTGCCTTGCTTTTTTTTTTTAAAGCAGCCAACATTTTCTGACAGTGAATTACTGTCCATGTGTTTCTTACAGATCCCTGAAGACATGGACATGTTCTAGTATATAGCCTGGAGGGAACCTGTTTCTTTCTTTTTTTGACAGACAGCTGCCAAATGACTCATGGAAGGTGAAAAAATATTGCAGACCTGTAAACAACTCCTCCCCCAACTCTCTGTTGTAAGATCCATGTGTATTTCCAGTGTGTGTGAGGGATCCTTACTTGTGACACTATATGATCTCTGTGGCATTTCCAGTTCTGTATATATGTTGTACCTAGCCTGAGCTGAATGGGGAATGTGTGACTGTACAGTACAAATGAAAGCTTGGAGAATATATGCAAAGTGACAGCCTGAATAGAAAACTCCATACACAGCCTTGGCGATAGGTATTGAATCCAAAGATTGGTGGAAAAAGTGAATTCATCCAAGCAATTTTGTGCTTTGCTTGCTGAGCCCTGCCTTCCTGCCCTTTCTGAGGCACTCCTTAGAACCTGATCTGGGCTCTCTGACCTAGAGGGGTCGTGGTTCATGAAGCTTTCAGTCTTGGAGTCTCAGCTGGAACTCCCAAAAGTTTAATTTGAAAAGTAGGATAACTTACCAGTTGAGCTAAGCTTACACAGCACAATAGGCACCTCACAGGTTGGAACAGAACTTTGTAAACTGTATTCTGCCATTATCTTCTCTCTGTCTCTCTCTTCCACCTAGCTTCTAATCCATTGTAGATCCTGCCCTAAATTAGTTACAGTTGAATGAACAGCCATGGAAAATGGTTAAAGTCTATCACAGAATGTGGACATTCTTTTCTGAGATCGGCCAAACTCGCCATCTTTTCAGAAACAGCAGATGGGCAGATATGAAACGTTCAAATGGGGAACATGAGACATCACATAGTGAGTTGCCACAGGCAATACCTCTAAAGGACATCAGCTTGGTGTCCATGTGGAAGTATTTACCTGAAGTGAGAAGAGGCAATGATCTGTGGTGACACATCATAATGTGTATGAAACTGCTTGCATCTATCTTCATTCAGTTCATCATATCCTGTTGCTACATGACTAATGTATCATGTGAATTTACCATAAGGGCCCTAGATGGTAGATCACATTCCTTGCTCCAACTATATTGCATTTAATTTCCCAGCAAGAGGAGATGCTTGCCCGTGTCTAATGTGGATGTGCACCATTTAGCTAGCTTCCATTTGGATTCCATCAATGTGGATGGCCATCAGTCATCACAGCTGTCTAACGGTTCCACTTGCACCCCCAGTCCCACCTCAGAATCCATGTTATCAGTCATGATACTAATGCCGATGAGGCAGATCTAATTGTGTAGCGCCAGATGGATGATAGAATCCTTGTCAGGAATCTCCTGAAATGAACAGTAAATATTTCTAGTGCCCTTGGCTGTAACAATATTATATGAAAGAAAACAATATTATATGAAAGAAAAGCTAGGCCCTCGTCCAATCATAGCTTGTGAATACAGAATGCTTTTCTGTTGCTGGGAATGGGCCTGTATGCTCAAATCATCTGTGAATCTCTACCTGGGACTCCCCTGGGATGATATGTACACTATCATTACTGAATCACTGAGCGCACCGGTGAACACGTGGGACTGTCAAGCGTTTGAGTTAAATCTACTCATAACTGTTGCAAAGCCATTTTGATGCCTGTGACAGTTAGAACCTCTTATAGCTATAATCATTTATTGCAGTCTAACATTTCACTACAGCAGAAGCAGGTCCTCATAAGTAATCCTTACGGAAGATCAAATTAAATTGTAAGGTGATGTTTTCCTAGCATAGTGATGTTAAGCAGTTTAACTCTTGGGGGCATGCCTAGGCTGCAGCATTCTGTACCCCGCAGTTCAGGGTTCTAGAAATAGTCTCAGAAAGGGCATGCACTTTTTCTCCTGGGATCTCTGACTTTATGGTGAAGGTGAGAAATCTTTTCCGTACTCGCTGGGTCTGCACCAATCTTAACTAATTACGTCAACAGACATAATTAGGGGTCCCTGACGATGCATTTATTTATTTAGTTCAGAAAATGGTTATAGCACTTTTCATTTTAAAAAAATGAATAAAGAAATACAAACCAAAGCACTTCACAAAATAAAATCATGATAAAATTCAATAAAACTAATCAATAAAACAGTAATACAACAATAACATATTACATAAAAATAACCGCAATGCTGGCTGGCAGTCAGGAAAATGGCCTGGCAAACAGATATGTTTTTCATTGTTGGCAGAAGCACTCCACACTAGAAGCCTGACTGATTTTGATGGGGAGGTGATTCTACATGCTGGATGCCCCAATGGAGAAAGCCCTGCTCCACACATCTCCAAGTGAGCATCAGTAGGCCATGGTGTGGTAAGCAAGCCTCCCCCTCAGAATGTAGAGACCAGACTGCCTATATGGGAGAAGTTGGTATCTTTGGCCATGGCTACACCAGGCCTATATCCTGGGATTGTCCCGGGGTCATCCCTGTTCATGTAAATGACACACAGGGGATCCAGGGATCAGCCAGGGATGACCCTGGGATGATCCCAGGATATAGGCTTGGTCTAGCCATGGCCTTGGATAACTTGGTCCTGAGCAGTTAGGACTGGTAGCTATAGCTGTCTCTGAATTTTGAAATGGAATTCTCCAATCAAAAAAATGCCTATATTAGGGGAAAGTGCACACAGAAATAGGTTGGCTTTATAAACCAACAATAATATCTTGAATATGGTTTGGTAGCTAATTGGCAGCCAGTGTAGAGCTTTCAGCAGAGGAACCATATGGGCTCAGTAGGAAGTTCCACCAAACAATCTGGACCATGCCTTCTGCACTAGCTGTAGCTTCTGAACCAATCTCAAGAAAGCTCCACATAAAGCACTTCCCAGTAGGTTACCAGTTTCAATTTTCTACTGCCACGTTATTTTTTTACTATATCTTTCCCATGTTTAATTTTCTCCATACTTCTTCTGTGTTTTATTTTAGCTGCCCTCTGAAGTGCGGAGCCTGCACTAAGCAGGGATTGGACTAGGTGATCTTTAAGGTCACTTCCAACTCTATGTTGCTATGATCCCTCATGGTTTAAAATACCTATCTAATCTAGCATCCCATTTCCCATAATGGCCGGTCAGCAGCCTATGGAAAGTGCATAAACAGGACATGAAGGCAAGAGCCCTCACCTATGTTCAGAAGCATGCTGCAGGAGCCACACTACTGCTTTATAGTGGTAGTGAAGGGCACTGACAACTGTTGGGGCCCATGACACATACTATATACTGCTTTCATACCACTTTCATAGTGTTATATAATGTTTTGTGTAGATGTGTCATGGGCCCCAACAATTGTCAGTGCTCTTCAGTACCACTATAAAGCAGTGGTGTAGATCCTGCCTTTTATATACCACTTTCATAGTGGAATATCCTTCTTTGTGTAGATGAACCGATGGACAGATTCATGCATCTCTAGTTCCAGTAGAGTTGCTTTAGGTCCTTGCAATTCCTCCAACCTTAAGCGAAAGAAAAGTGTTTAGAGGTATGTATAACTCCCCATCCAGAGACTAGAGGTAACAGTTTTAAAAGCAACAAAACTACATTTAAAATCAGTTGAAACAAAAAGAAAATCCAATCTAGATCATGTGAAGAAGAGAGAATTGGACTGATTTCATTCATGTTGGATTTACTACATTGTAGCAAAGTCAACTGGGAAGAACCGTAGAACGCTGTTGTTCAATACATCACTTCTAATCTATGGGCTGACTCAGAGCAATGCAGGGATTCACAGTGTCTGCATTCAGATTTAGCACTGGTATGTGTTTTCAGTGCTCATCAACAATTGTAGTCATAAGTTGAAAAAGGAGAGCAACCAGAGGCCTACAGGCATTCCGACCACTAAAGTGTTCATGGGAGCAGGGGATGCAGAACAAAATGAAACTCCAAAGTTTGTTTCTTGATCGCAGTTGGTTTAGATGAAAAGCCCAACTAGTGTTGCATTTTCAGAAAAAGAACACTGAAAACCAAACTAGTCATTAGAGGGCCCTTTGGATTAGAGTCAATAGATGGGTCTCCAAAACTAGGGTGACCATATGAAAGGGAGTACAGGACTCCTGTATCTTTAACAGTTGTATTGAAAAGGAAATTTCAGCAGGTGTCCTTTGTATGTATGTGGAGCTGGTGTAATTCTCTCTTCATCACAACAGTTAAAGGTGCAGGTGCCCTGCCCTCTTTTAAATTTGGTCACTCTTGTATAGCTCCTGCAGCTTTAACTGTTGTGATGAAGAGGGAATTTCACCAGGTTCTCCATATATACAAACAACACCTGCTGAAATTTCCTTTTCTGTGCAACTGTTAAAGATACAGGAGCCCTGTCCTCCTTTCCACATGGTCACCCTATCCAAAACAGATCCTTTGCAAGTTGCAAGAGACAGCAACAGACAACAGTGATTTCACTATCAGTGCTCTCCTTTGGATATAAATTCAAACAGACCTCCGTGTACTGGTGCAAAGCAATTTCCATGTATAAAACTGGTTCAAGCCTCCCTATTGATGCTTTCTAAGCAAATTCACTTCGACTGGGCCTTGGGGCTTATTTTGGGAAAATAATATCCAGTGAGGGTGCTTTTCAGCTTTATTCAGAAGCAGAACCTTTCATTTTTTTTCTTTTCTTTTTAAAAGAGCATTGCATCATGGAGAGGCAGATGAGGAGCAGAAGTGATAGAAGCAAAAGAAAAACAGAGCCTCTGGAAGGCAATCTCTGCTATACATGGGACACATGGGAGGTCAATGGACCACTGAGTGGATGAGCATAGGTGGCCCAGAGAGATGTCATGGAATTACTGAAGTGAGAATGGGAAGTATTTCCTTGGCTAAGTACTTAAAAGAGTTATCTTCATGTAGTTACCCTGGGAACTGTAAAGCTTGCACACTATTTTGTGACGTCAGTTAATTAAGGTATTACGTGTGTGTGTGTGTGTGTGTGTGTGTGTGTGTGTGTGTGTGTGTGTGTTGTATTGGTCTCCAATGTGGTGAGCATGGACACACCTCTCTTGGTGCCTGCTAGACTCCCTGGTTCTCTTGATTTTTAAATTTTTATTTAGATTTCAAAAAGCAAAATGAAAACAACAACAAACAAACCTGGGAGCCTGGCATGCTGCAGAGCAAACGATTGGCTTCCAACATCATTTTTAGACCCAAGAATTCTTGTGGGCACTATGCAGTCCCATAGTCATACTTTGAATATCAAAATGGAGTGTGTCTACAGCCCAGCACACTCAGCTGCCCAGAAAAAAGAAAAGAAAAAGAAAAACATAAGTTGTGAGGTGGTAGGGAACATCCTAGGGAGGCTCTGTAGGGCTTGCTTGTGTGTGTGTTCTGTCTCTCTCTCTCTCTCTCTCTCTCTCTCTCTCTCTCTGTGTGTGTGTGTTAAGGATGTCAGAGGAATCCACAATAGTTTTTAATGAGTTTGGATTTCTATACATTCAAACTCTGAATTCTAGAACGGACTGGCTTTTTTCAAGTTACTTCAATTCTGTGGACCTGTGGATCATTTCTAGACAGTGTGTGTGTGGGGGGGCACATAATATGCACTTGCATGAATGCATATTAGTATAAGGAGACACTTGTGCTATTGCACACTTCTGCAAGTGGAACAAAATTCTTGCACATCCCTAACCCCACCCCCGATTCCATCGATGAGTGAACAACAGAATGAAAGTTGCCTGACAATCCGTGAAACACAGATTTATCAAAACCCATATATCTCATGTGTGTGTGACCTTGGTTGTTATTTTTTGTGCAAGTGTGTGGGTATTTTTTTTCTGTGTTGTGTGTGGGTACATCTCTGAGCTCTACTTGTTTGTCTTCTATGAAATGGATATTTTTGTTGTGCTTTGTGCTTTGGTAACTGGCAAATATGCAATTTGGCATTTGTTCAGACCCCACCTTCTACTCAGTTTCTTGGCGACATTACTTGTCTCTGAGCCTCATCTTGAAAATGGATATTTTGTGACTGGCCATGCCCACCATGGCAGCCATTTTGTGAATGGGCAAGCCTCCCTAAGGCAGCCATTTTGTGAGAGCACAAACAAAACATTTCCCCCCAATTCCAAATGACCCCAAAAGGTTGGAGATCCCTGGAATAAACATTTCCACCTTAAAACCTCCCCCCCAAAAAATCCCTCCATAAAGGGGACAGTGGGAGCATGTCCCCCAGCCCCGCTCCTGATCCCCATGCATTCAGTCTAAGGAATGCTTTGGAAGTCATGTTCAGCAGGATGCACACAAGTTGGGATGGGTCAACTGGCAACTGTCTGGCTCCTTCTATATTCCCTCAATGCATCAAGGGTACATTTGAAAAGGGGATTTAGCTAGAAATCGTTTGGAAAGCTTGATATTCCGTAAGCAAGGGGGTAAAAGATAAGTCATTGTCCAATACAATTACTAGGAGTGCCAGTTTTAACTGATTAATCAATGCAATTGATTAAACTCTCCTCCCCCTTCCCCCCCCCCCCCAATAACTGACAGGGTTGTCAAGAAGCAAAAAATGCTAGGACTTTGGACTCTTAAAGGATTCACCGCTATGAAGGCCACAAAGACTTACCAGCTTTCTAGTCCCTGTGCCACATTTGGTGAATGTGATCAGTTAATTAACTGGATAAAAGACAGACAATTAATCATGTACGGATCTTTAATCAGCTCGCTTAACCATTTAGAACATGTAAATATTCCAAAACACAACATTTACAAGCTTCAACGGAAGGAAAAATAACCAGACTTTCAGTGTTTCCAGTGGCACTACTTCCCTGTTGCAGATTTACTTCAGAACTGCTGCAAGGAATCCAGATGGTGTTGTGACGCAAAGCCCATGCTGCTATGGAGGGAGCCAGTCAGCAGATGAGACACCACTTTGGATCAAATGGCTGTCATCAGCTTATGGGTGCCATCCCATCTCACGCCGCCCTTCTTCCAACAGGGTACAACAAAGCCTGTTCTACTGACTGCTGAAGGACTGTTAGGATAAGCAGATGTGTCACAGGGAAGGAACCAAGTGGGGAAAATAACAGGTCATATTCTGCATGGCCAATGGGGTACCCTAGTGCTGGTTCATCAAGAAGAAGAAAAGTGTGATACAACCAGAGGTGAGGACTAGAGAGTCCAACTCCTCACAACTTTTAATTACTTTGATTGCGTGTGAAAATTAGCGCTGAATGAGTACGAAAGGCATAGCTACTCGTCATCAAGTGTGTTGGGCTGCATTGTGCCCTAAGGTGGAGTTGGCAGGAGGCAGAGACAGAAAGCAATCAGGAGGACGCAAAAGCATAAGAAGTTGAGTATGTGATTGTGCGGAGAGTATGGATGTATGAGAAAGTGGTTTTGTTTCATTTTAGTTCAGAATTTACACATTTCACACTTCCTGGACTTGAACATGGACTAGAGTGCAATCCACAATCGAAGTCTGTGCATTTCTGAGCTTGCTTTTGTCTGACCTTAATCTTTCACCATTTGGATCATCTGTTGCTCCAGAGAGAAGGCCTAAAACGGATGGGTGTTGGTCACAGGGAAATGGTTGTTGGCTATACAGTACGAGAAACATCCTAATGATAAGAGCTGTTCAACCGTGTGAGGTGTCAGGTTCTCATTCACTGGAGGTATTTAAGGAGAGTCCGGATTGTGGTCTCTCGGGGATGGTGTGGTTGCATCCTGCACTGCAGTTCCTGTATCGAGCAAAGGAGTGTCATCTTCCACCAAGCATAGATAATACTTGTCTAGCTAGACCAGTGGATAAGACAACGTCATGTGAACAGAAATCCTTGTTTTTAGATCAAGCATTCATCTTTCTCCCAATAACAACAAAGTTAGACCTAAAACCGTCCAGACTGGCTTCACATTTATCCATGCCTTCTGAGATGTGCTTGCCTCACTGTGGCATGCAAAGGGTCAATCCAGTTGATGAAGGACCCCCTTGCTGGACTCAAGTTTTCCTGCGTATAAATCCCAAGGTTAGGCCAGGTAACTTCCACATTTTGTAAATCACCAAATGAAATGGCGTTTTCTTCGAAGTGACAGCTAAATCTTGGCCGCTCTCCGGCTGCTGTACCGGCACTGCTTAATTCTGTAATCCCTTTGCCCTCCATTCCTTGGTGCAGCAAGCGCACGCTGGGAAATGTTGGAGTGACAAGCGATTTCTCTGCACTTGACACCTCTGCCAGCGGACTTGATTAAGTGAAAATATCATTGCATTCATTTTTCAGGTGCAGAGTATGAAATACACCTGAGAAAGAGCTGGTGCCCATGGCAATTATTTTCCTCCTTTTTAACTAAAAGCTCCCTCTGGTACCACCCTTTCTTGTCTTTCATGTCAGTGCCCCTGCTGTGTCGCAGCATCACTAGTTCTTATAGAACTTGAGGGGCTCCTGTATCCTTTTAGTATTTATGGTGGTTTGGGGGGGGGGAACTGTCAGGAATGTGGACTGATATGCACAGCCTGGGATTGCTTCAAGTATGACTTTTCAAGAAACAGGTACACTCTGAAGTTACACCATTTCCAAAGATGCACACTGATCTCTAAGGGGAGGCCCATATGAAGCAAGATTTCATAAATACCTGGGGAAATGTTTACCGATCGTTTTTCTGGAAATAGATGGTAATAGATTGCATCTTTTATAAGTCTGGTTTTATGTTGTATGCGTTGTCAGGCATGGCTGGTGTTCTAATAATGTGACTGTCAGTGCATTCCTATGATGGTTATTCACAAATTCCTCAGAATAATTTATTGGAGCTTGGTCTCCAGTAAATATGCCTAGATTTTTTCTTATATTTAGTCTGATGATGAGAACCAATGTTTACACGTTGCAGATTTTAAAGTAAGAGTCATCATATAATAATAGAGACAGACAGCTACTGACAGTCTACTTTTGAGCAAATAGCCCTTCTTAACCAAACATTGGAGGATCATCTACCCATCACATTATGGATGTCTCCCATTGCCTTCCACTCCGTCATTGAAGTGATACATGTTGCGTTGAAGGTTTAAGGAAAGATTACCCACCCCTATTGTCTTCATGTTGGACGCCATGTTTGATCTGCGTCTAGGCCCCAACCATGCAATTTACAAACAAGAAAATGGAAAACATACATTGTACTCTGCCCTACATGTATTGGGCTGTATGCACATTGCCCATATGCAAAAGGAACATGGAATCATAAAACTGGAAGGGGGCATTTAGGCCAAGGGGGTCCAATCCCCTGCTCAGTGCAGGAATCCAGTTTAAATTACTGCTGGGATGTATCCTGCCCTCCTATTTCCAGGAATTTTCTCTCTCCCTGTGAAAAAGGCATTGTTTGTTCTACCTCTTTCATGGGGAAGTGGGAGGAAATTTGGAGATTTTTCTGCTTGGGAAGGAAGACAGGGTTTTTACATACCACTTTAGGGTGTAGCTGGTTGCTGAGAAGCCTTCATCCTATTTTTTTAGTTTTTCCAATACAACACCCCCATTCCCTACTATTTGGAGGAGCCCAGAAGTTTTTAGTGAATGAGAGCATGTGACCTCTCCTTCTCCAATAAGCATTCAGGAAGAACTCCTGGGCTCTTGAAAATGCCAAGGGTGTTTTAAAAATAAAAATAAAAATAAAAAGGAAGAAAGAGGACCCACCCCCTCAACATGTACATTGATGGTGCTATATAAATAAATAAATAAATAATAATAATAATAATAATAATAACAACTGGCTACATTTAAAAAGGTATGTAGAAACTCTGTGTGCGCCCACCCAAGGAGAACATTCTCCAAAATTCTTACCCCTCCCAGGCTCTTTCACCTGGGTTTTCATTTTCCCTCCACCCACCCCGATATACTGAAAATGGAATGGTCTAAATTTTCAGCACAGCACTAGTTTAAATCATACACATTTCCTTCAATCATTCCTTGTTCGCCTTAGTTTGAAGGAACTGGGCATGTTTAGCCTTGAGAAGCGAAGGCTGAGAGGGCATGTGATAACACTTTTCAAGTTCCTAAAGAGGTGTCTCACAGAAGAAGGTTGCAATCTGTTTTCTATCATCCAAGACTGTAGGATATGAAAAAAATAGACAAGTTACAAGAGGGCAGGTTTTGGTCGAACATCAGGAAAATTGTCCTAATTATCAGAGCATCTGTACAGCACCATGTACATTGATGGTGCTATATAAATAAATAAATAAATAAATAAATAAATAATAATAATAATAATAATAATAATAATAGCATCAGACAATGGAAACAATTGCCTAGGAAGGTGGTGGGCTCTGCATCACATGGGTTTCATGCCTAGACATCCAATTTATGGACATCACACATGGGGGAGGTGACTGTAATCCCCATTCTGACACACACACACACACACACCCCTGCATTCTATCATACATGGAGCACTACTGCACTGCATACAATTCAAGCAGGAATTGCTTTTTGCCACCCTCTAGTCATTACTGTATTTCCCTAAATCACTGAATCCCAGGGACTCCACCTGTAATGGTTATCGTCAGTGGAATACTCTTTAAAACAACAAACTAACTGGAAGAAGTGGCTCATCAATAAGGATGAACACAGTGGACAATGATTTATCCAGAGCCTGCCCTCAGAGGGATTATGTTTATTTCTTCTAGGCTACTTACACTCTGCCATGGTTTTACACACACATAGAACACATATATTAGTTCTTCCTCTGCTAGTGAGAGATGCATCTGGGATTTATCTCTGTAATGAGAAAAGGGAGATAGGGAGAAGCAAGGGCATTCTTCTTGTGCTCGGATTGAATGCCGTTTTGATATTCATTGCAAATGACGCTTTTCAAACATGTAAATGTATGTGTGCTTGCATATCAGTTCCTGAGAATGGACGGCATGCAGCATTGTCATTGCATAATCTCTTCCCTTCTGTGAGGATCTCCTGTATGCAATTTATACAGTTACATGATCTAGAAATGATAAGCACTGGAAGAGAAGGATCTGGATTGAGACCTACAGTTTAGCCACTGTTTCTGTATCATATCCTGTGGAGTATCCATACATCTATACTGCTGGGACCGTTGGGCTGCCATCATGTTTTTAAGGCCTAACAGCACGATGATGAGCATAAATCAACAGATTTATGCTTTCCCCATTACTCTATACTAGAAGAAAATAAAGCTTTTGCTTCTGCTTCTTTTGCAGTCATTAAAGGCATGGAGAATTCACCTAAAAAATAGGAAAAGCTACAAAGAGGCTTGTAGCACCTTAAACCAAAAGTGGTGCCCGTTACCCTGGGGCAAGGGAAGGTTGACCCCTGCCTGAGCCTGGGATCCCCTGTGCATCATCTGGGCGCACAGGGGCGATCCCGGGTATCAGCCCGGGCTAACCCGTCATCTAGCTAAGGCTTTCATATACTGCTTTCATAGTGGAATATCCTGCTTGGTGAAGATGAGCGCCGTGATAAATTTGTTAGTCTTTAAGGTGCCACAAGAGCCTCCTTTTTTGCTGCATTAGACTAACTTTGGCAGGATCTACACTACTGCTTTAAAATGGTTTATAACAGTACTGTTGGGGCCCAGGACACATGCCATATAGAGTTTTCAAACCATTTTCAAAGTGTCATATCCTGCTTGGTGTAGATCTGGCCATGGTTACCTCTCTAAAATGTAGGGGATCTTATGAAAGAGAGAACAGCAGCAACCACTTTCCAAGCCAACAGTTTAGGGAAGTATTCAATGTGATAACAGATTTGAACTGAAGTCACACTAGGGCCTTGTCTAGATGCGCTATACACCCCATTGTGGCTGCACAGTTGTGCCCCATTGTTTATATTACACAGCCACCAAGTTGCAGCCACATTGTGCTATTCCCCGCAAAACCATGTTTTTGGTGGGTCATTTCATTGCGACTTTTTGCATTGCCCCAATGCCACCACAATTGTTTGTTGTCTGTCAGTGGTGGCTTCATTTTAGTTTAAGAGAGTGTTCATAGTTAGGGGCGGATCCCAGTGCACGGTAGGTGTGGGAATACGGGGCAGGGGGCAGAGGGTGGGCTGGATGAGCCTAGTAATGGCCGCCATGACGATATTAAAGTCTGGGGAATGAAAGTAATGGTAGTTATGATGAATAACGCATGAATCCAATGAACTGGATTCATTGTTTTGAATCATTGCATTCATTTTTCAGGTGCAGAGTATGAAATACACCTGAGAAAGAGCTGGTGCCCATGGCAATTATTTTCCTCCTTTTTAACCTTTCAAAGTTTTGCAGAGTTTCCAGAAAGCAAAACAAAACAAAGACGTTTTCATGGATTTTTGTCCCTCGATGTTTCCTTCCCATCACTGCCATCTGACAATGGTGCTGCAATTTTTCCTGGCTGGGTAATGTGCACTCACTCCTCCCATATAACCCTATTGATGCTGCTTCACAACCGCGATGCTGTCGGGTTTGGGGGAAATTAGCAGGGAATCAGAAAGAAGAAAAACCTGAACCACAAGAGATAATAGATCATTCAAGAAAGTATACTGTATACAACAATAGGCAGCCAAAGACATGGAGTGCTAGAACTGCATTAAATAGAGTTCGAAGGGATTAGTTTAGAAGAGGCAAGGCTTCAAGTACTGAAGTTAAAATTGAACTGGAGCTCTGGAAGTCCACAAGAGCTCAGTTTAATCTCTAAAAACAAAGTAGTAAATGTGAAATATTTACGGTGCAATCCTATTCATCTTTACTTGGGTGTAAGCCCTGCTGTTTGCTTTGGGATTTACTTCCATGTAAGGTGCATAGGACATCAGTCATAATTGGTTTCAAATGATGAGCCAAAAGCCATTTAAAATATTAATGTTCCATATTCCATGACTTATAGCAGGATGGCCAACTTATAGCCCTCCAGAAGTTTTGGCCTACAACCCCCATGAGCACTAGTCAGCATAGCCAATGCTGAGGGATGATGGGAATTTAGGAATGTTGGAGAAATCCGTCTGGTGAGTGAAGCTCCTGCACTTCAGCTTCGTGGCCCTCCAGACTTCGGCTCATTTCCCAGGAGGTGACCTGACTCGATCTGCATTGAGACAGGCCAGTTCAGGAATGTTTCATATTTTTAAAATGTGTTTATATATAAATGTATGCAAACTGCAGCCATAATTTTCTCAAATTACACAAATTGTGGCTGCAATTTGTGCACATCTCTATGTATTTTTTTAAAAGCCCCAAGTTTGGGAAAAGGCAACTGCAACCTGAGAGGGTGCCATAAGAAACTGATGAGCCTATGGGAATTGTAGGCCAAAACGTCTGGATGGCCACAAATTCCCCCTACTTTTTAGACTGGCATAATGAACATTCTTCAGTTTCCTGGTGCTTGCTTGCAACCATTCAGTACTTGAACCTGCAGCAGATCCTGAACCTGGACCTAAGAAGTGTCAGGTGGACAGTCAGCCTATCCATAAAACCTGCCTTCCCACATATTCTGTCCAAAGGAGGAGATTACAATGGAGACCAAGGTAACATTAACAGCAATAGGCTAGATCCTGCTTGGTGTAGATGTGTCATGGGCCCCAACAGTTGTCAGTGCACTTCAATACCACTATAAAGCAGTAGTGTGGCTCCTGCCTTTTATATAACGCTTTCGTAGTGGGATATCCTGCATAATGAAGATGAACCCTGTGAGTAACAAAAGGGGCATCACTGCTGAGATCCTTCCTAGCAATAGATGACCTCCTGCCATGCTGGCTTGACCAGAACTGAATCCGTTTATGTATCTTTATCTTACTACCTGCTGTGAGATGCTCTTTCGTAACTGACTAGAGTGGGCACCATCTTAAAGGGGTAGTTCTCAGAGGGGAGATTATTATTAGTCTCTTGAAGCCTAAGGCTGACATAGGCCAGATCTACACCTTATTTCGAATCATTACAATCCCATCATGGTAACGTTCCATCCCTCTCGTGCATTTATACCTTGTAGGACATACAACGACATTTGTTGTGGTGTTTTAGATAATGTAGAGTACAAAGCAGGAAATAACACTATGAAAGTAGTATATGGAATGTTTCATGTGCCCCAACAGTTATCAATGCACCGCAATACTGCTGTAAGACAATCGTGTAGATCTCACCCTGGTCTGCAACTCTTTGAAGGGTCCAGAGATGCTACTAGGAAGTGCTGGGATGGATCTAGAAATACAGAGTAATTCCCAACTGGGAAGAAGACCCAGCTGGGAATCAAGAGCATGCTACATATCTAAGGCATCATCATCATCATCATCATCATCATCATCATCATCATCATCAGCTTGACTTGCCCAGACCATCTGCGCACTAGTATTTTATTGCTTAGTATCATACTTTTCCAGCTTTTCTGTGGTGCGAGGCCAACCGGGAGTCCATTGGACTCTCTCCCTCTCCTGTTCCCTCCCTGCCATTCCCCTCCTCTCTGAAGTTCTCAGTTGGTCAGTGCCTGGATGGGAGACCTCCTGAGAATCTCTTGTGTGCTGTCTTGCCTTGAGTTACGTCACAGGATAAAGTTGGGATATAACTAAATAAAGCATGGCATTGTAATTTGCACTAGTGTAGGAATATATGTACCTAAACTTCCCACCCCCAATGACTGGGATTGAAATATTAATGGATACTACATTGTGCATTCCTTTTTTTCTTTTGTTTTTATTTTTGTGTGGACTCCAAGTAGTTCAAGCTGGTCAATATGGGGTAGAGGGTTTCATCCCTCCAGTTAGGTACCATGTTCCACAATCTGACAGTTTTGTGTGGTGGGATCTTGAGATAGGATTGTGATTCTGTTGTTGCACCATCTACCTGATGCTCAACAGTGCCCTACCTAGAAGTGGTGGTCTTCAGCCATTGTCTTACCTCCTTGGATGATAATGGGAGCCAGAAAGTCTGAACCTGCAGTACCAGTTTAGCACCAGTTCAAGTGGTTACTTACCAGTACATTTCTGGGACCAAGCCAAGTCAACATGCTAGCATAAATCTTTAAACCCCCAACAATTTTTGCCCACGTTAACTTAAGGACTGCCTTTGCCCATATGTCCCTGTCTGTACGTTATGACCTGCTTCAGAGTTCCTGCTCATGTGCTTGCTGGTAAATTTCATTACGTTGGTGAGCATGGGGAGGGGGGCTTCTTGGAGATGGCCTCACGGTTGTGTAACTCCCTTCCAGTTGATGTGTCCTTGGCTCCTTCAGTACAGAGCTTTAGGGGGGCCTTGGAAACTTACCTCTTCTCTGAGTGTAAATGACTTGTCTGATTCACAGTTGCTTTCACATATTAACTGTAAAGCAATGTGCTGTGCCTAATGAATCTTATACTTTTCTTCTTTTGTACATTATTTTGTGAGGGCATGGCCCTAAAGGCAACATATACATACCACTGGGTAGGAGCTGTACACCCTGTAGCTGTTCCAGGTATGCATCTTTCCTGGCCTTCCCTGTTATCTATACCTCTTCTAAGAATTTCAGTACTTCTACCTTCCATCAGATGGGAATAGATGTGCCATGCTTGGGGCCAATTCTGTCTCCCTTTCTGTCCTTGGAAGGACTGCTCTCTGTCAGGTGTGCCATGCAGCCATCTGCTACCAGCCCTGAGCAGCTGGCATGATAGCCGTAAACTCTGGCAGGAGAGGCCATCCAGTAGCAGGAATGACAGAATGTGCCACTGGTTCCATGCCAAGGCAAAGCAGTACTTGTAGCTGGGAATTAGAGGGTTGTAAGCCTGCTGGTTCAAAGGAGGATGGAGGAATAGAGGTGGCATTATGTAGGCATTTGTGGGGCAAGGGAGATGTTGCAGATGTACCCTTGCTAGGTTCTGCTGGGTGTATGCATTGATGGCAGTAATGATTTGCAGAACTGTCATGTTCCAGAGCTTTCATCTATACCTTCGTAGTGCTTCCTGTGAATTGACTTTTATCCTTCAGCCTGCTGCAAGTGACATTTCTCTTGTCTCTTGAGTGACTCTCCATCAGTCTCCAGGATCACATGACTTAACTCATATATTAGTCCATTTTACTTCCTCATCATATGTCTGAATTTGGTCATCTCTTTTACTTTAAAAAAAACACACCACCCTTGCAGAATAAATATAGATGCCAGCTTCCAGAACCACACATTCCCTTCCAAGTTGACATGCATAAAAATCTACTGTAAATGGCCTTGGAAAAGCTACTATCTTTCTCTCTTCTTCTAGGATACAGAGTGGTCTAATACTAGCATACTTCACTGGGGTTCTCTCTCTAAGCTGTGACTTAGTACTCAGTGGCTGAAATGTGGAGGGTTGTCTCAATGCAATCGCAGGTCATTGCATAAAGAAACAGCTATGTGAATGCTTCTCTGCCCAGCCAGAACAGAGCTTGCCACAAAAGTAGCAGTCTGTTAAAAACCAGAATGCTTGTCCAGTAGCATGTTGAATGTGTGATGATTGTGTAAAATAGAGGGAACCACCATGAGAAGCACCTCATCTCCCACAGGCAATGCTCAAGATGAAGCCTAACCAGTGCCGCATAGAGGGGAACCAGTACCTCACACAATTTGGAAGCTATATTTCTATTAATGCAGCCCAAAATAGCATTTGCCTTTCTTGCAGCCATATCGCACTGTTGGCTCATATTCAGTTTGTGATCTACAACAATTCCAAGATCCTTCTTGCTTGTAGTATTGCTGAGCCAAGTATCCCCCATCTTTTAATTTGGTTTCTTTTTCCTAGGTGTAGAACTTGTCATTTATCCCTATTAAATTTCATTACGTTGTTTTCAGCCCAGTGTTCCAGCCTATCAAGAACACTTTGAAGTCTGTTCCTGACTTCCAGGGTATTAGCTATCCCACCCAATTTTGTGCCATTTACAAATTTGATAAGCATTCCCTGCACCTCCTTGTCCAAATCTATATAAATAAAAATGTAAATGTTCGTTCGAAACAGACGTTATATCTCTGAAAGTTCTTCACCGATTGCTTTGAAATTTTGACACAACGTTGCATTCGAATACGCGAGCGTTGTTATGTAACTATGTTCTATATGGGGTCAAAAGTTTGTCTTAAAATCGAAGAAACAGGCCTCCTCAAAACCAGTCCTGCTGATCATTGTGACATCGCCAACCAGTAGGCCAATCCACTGCCTCTGCCTCCTCTCCTATTTGCATGTTCTCTCCTATTTGCTCTTATAGGTCATTGTGACATCGCCAACCAGTAGGCCAATCCACTGCCTCTGCCTTCTCTCCTATTTGCATGTTCTCTCCTATTTGCTCTTATAGGTCATTGTGACATCACCAACCAGTAGGCCAATCCACTGCCTCTGCCTCCTCACCTATTTGCATGTTCTCTCACAATTGGCTGAGTGAATATAGATGTCACATCTGTGACAGTTACATGTTCTGAAGAAAGGTAACTGCCAGGAGTTTCCACTAACCTCCTCACCGTAAAAACACCCCCTTTTTAAAAACCAAACAGTAGGCCAATCCACTGCCTCTGCCTCCTCTCCTGTTTGCATGTTCTCTCCTATTTGCTCTTATAGGTCATAGAAGCAACAATCTTGACAAGACCTTTCAAAGGTGAAGATGTCCTCATTCCTTGCATTCCTATGATTCCAACAGATATGCCATTTCAATTTAAGAGATTGCAATTCCCAATTCGATTGGCGTTTGCAATCACCATCAACAAAGCTCAGGGCCAATCTTTAGAATTGTGCTGTTTAGATCTAGACACAGACTGCTTCTCACATGGACAAGTATATGTTACGTGTTCTAGAGTCGGCAAACCAGACAATCTCTATATCTACAAAGACAATGGAACAACTAAAAATATTGTATATCCACAAGCATTGTGAAATTAAACATATTAGAAACATCCACTTTGTCTTTTCTTTCTTTTCAATTTAACCAGACTGAGCCACAGCAACGCGTGGCAGGGTACAGCTAGTCATTAATAAAAATGTTGAAGAGCACTGGGTCCAGGACTGAGCCCTGTGATACCGCACTCATTACCTCCCCACAGTTTGAGAAGGTACCATTGATGAGCGTTCTTTGAGTCTGATTCTGTAGCCCTGAATAGTTGTTCCATCTAGCCCACTTTTAGCTGGTTTTGTTAATCACAATGTCATGGGGCACTTTGTCAAAAGCTTTGTTGAAGTCAAGGTATATTATGTCCACACCATTCCCACAGCCCACAAGGGAGGTTACAATCAAAAAATGAGATCAGATTAGTCTGACAGGATTTGTTCTTGACAAATCCATGCTGGCTTCTTGTAATCATTGCATTCCTATACTGCTGCATAGCTAAATCTCTCTGGGCAGTTCACAAAAATTAAAAAGAATTAAAATACATTATACAAAGTATAAAAAGAAAGGCAATTAGAAAAACAATGTGTTTTCAGATAACATAGAAAGAGACACCCTATATCTAAAAACAATTTGTTAAATGATCAGTCAAAGATGATCTAAGACCTAATTTGAACTCATTGTACTGTATGCTGCCAATGCCAAATGCCTGAGAGAAGAGGGCACTTTTAATCTGGTAGTGAAAAGATAACAATATTGCTCTGGTCAGCGAGATCATTCCATCCCTGATTGGTGGTGGTGGTGGGCACCACTGAGAAGGCACTCTCTCTTCTTGCCACCTTTTGAGTTTATATCGGATTAGGCACCTTGAAGACCTTAGATGCTGAGCATAGCATATGGGTCAGTTCATGCTGGGAGAGGTGCTCCATCAGGTATTGCAGTCCCAAGCCATGTAAGGCTTTATAGGTTGAAGGCACCACTTTGTATTTGGCTCAGAAACATATAGACAGTCAAGGAAAATGGGCCAGGATCAGTCTAACTCTTTTTCTTTCTTTCTTTCTTTGACAGGCTGCTTATCTTTAACAACTAAGGGTACACAAGTACAAATGGTCCTCCCCGTGCAGGGAACAGCTGTACCTATTGAATTTAGCCAGTGCAGATGGATGAGAAGTTCATTTCCCTTGATTTTTGAAAAGAATTTACCACAATTTGAAAATTTCTTGAGAGAGAGAGAGAGAGAGAGTAGGAAAGCAAAACTGACCGATTCCAGCAGGCTGTGCAGAAGGAGATGATAGGGGAAGTGGTCATTCCACCAACACTGCTGAAAGACCTTCCCTGTGACATCTCCTCCTACCTCAGCTGTCATCATCAGGAGCTAGTCCAGCAGACCAGGGGAGGCTGATGGTTCCAATTTCAGTGAGGATGTGAATATACGTTCCAAGTTTCAGTCAGAACCAGACAAAACTCCAAAGAAGCTATCCAAGGCACTGTCTGACCCCCAAAATAAGTTCAGCACCTTAGATAGCACCTTTAGAGTTCTGGATGGTTCTGACTGAAACCCGGAAAAGATTCACAGCCCCATCAGAATTGGAGCCACAGCAATTTCTACAGAGGGAGATAAAGGGGAACCAAGGCCTGCAGAAAGTCTGCTTCATTTCTTTCTCTTCCCTTCCCATTCTTTTTTTCTCACCTTGTGTGCCATGTCTTTTTAGATCATAAGCCTATGGGCAAGGACTGTATTTTACTTTTTCAAGCCACTCCAGGATTATGTTTGGCTGAGAAGCGGGACTAAAAAAACACTTTAAATAAATAATAATAAATAATAGATTTGTCCATCCCTAGTTATGAATGAGGCCTGAGAGTTCAGGGTTTTTATCTTTTTATCTCAACACTACTCTCAGTTCTGGAGATAGTGGGATGTAACTAGGGACATCCATCATGGGGATATCCAGCCCTTCTGGAGTTTGGCGTATTTCCCCAGATCCACAGGCTTTTCCCCAGAACTTGTGGATTTCTGCTTTATTTTCTCTCTCTCTAAAAATGGCAAGTTGCATAAATTGTGGCTACAATTTCCATAACTTGCTGTTTTTAGACAAAAATAAATAAAGTAGAAATCTGCAAGCAGAGTAGATGTGCAAGCCAGGGTCATCCCATGAAGCTGATTGGTGGGAGATCCAGGACAAAAAAGAGGAAGTACTTCTTCACCCAGTACATAGTTAAATTATGGAACTCACTACCACAAGATGTAGTGATGGCCACCAATCTGGATGGCTTCAAAAGGGGGTTGGATAAATTCCTGGAAGCAAAGGCTATCAATGGCTACTAGCCCTGATGGTTGTGTGCTATCTCCAGTATTTGAGGCAGTAAGCCTGTGTGCACCAGTTCCTGGGGAACATGGGTGGGAGGGTGTTGTTGCACCATGACCTGCTTCTTCATCCCTGGCCGATGGCTGGTTGGCCACTGTGTGAACAGAGTGCTGGACTAGATTGACCCCTGGTCTAATCCAGCAGGGTTATGTTCTAAGCTGCGGAGCGCTCAGTGGGCTTCACCCCATGCCCGGATGGAAACCTCCAACCATCCCTAGGTGTGACACATATGAGTTGGGAAGTCATCCTCCCCTGTGTTTGTTGGGGAAGGGAGAGAACGATGCAGTTTGCTGCAATTTATGAGCTTTGCTGGCAAAATGACTAAAATGGCATTTATGTTGTGTAGGAGAACTGTGAGGATTGGCAAATAGATTACCGGGTATCTTTTGCGAAGAATTGGTATGTTCTGACAAAAGGATAATAATTTATGTCTAAATTACTTTCTTTGAGTGAGGGAATATCTGATCTATGCACCAGGGGGTGGGGAGGGGGAGGGGGAAGGAAAGCCAAAGTCAAAGCAGTAGCACCAGCAGTGTGATGCTAATGAGAGATTGCTGCTTTTCAGAAACCAGAGCAGAGGGAATCATCACTTGAAGAATTTATGAGGCCTGACAAAAATGGACTGTGCCAGGGTACAGGGGGAGGAGGGGTTGGCTGGGTAGAGTCCAATCTCCATAGTAACAGGTTGGAAGGGCTCAGGCCTGGAATTACCATCTTAGAATTTGAGATGCGTCAGCAGATCTGAGTGTGAAGACCAGAACAGAAGCAGTGAAGGATTGTGGCTTAAAAGAGCTGGAGTGCTCAATTGCATGCATTTGGGTAATTCAGGAACAGAGGAATATCTGTCGATTGGGGCCAGAGATGCACAAGGCTATGAATGCTCCTATCGTCTTTAGCAACAGCAAGTTTCACATAGCTGTAGCAAATGCCTTTTCGATTATGAAAATAGTTCAAGAGGCAAGCCACTTACATGAACAAGGGACTTTGCTTGGTTTTTAGTCGATGATATATCAATGATTTGTAGAGTGGTTTAATCGGCGTGAATTAATTTAATTAAAGTTGCTCATTGACCTTAGGATTCAAAACCTACACTTAGGACCCCCTAGGAACTGAGCTACTATGCTGGCATGTTGAAGCAAATTAAACAATGTGGTGGAACAATCACAGGCATAATTATCCTTTTCTGACATCAGAGCAGCTAAGCCAATAACAACTTGAGCAAACTAGGATGCAAAAAAGAGGAATGACATGATTAGATGGTGAAAAATCATACAAGGGTCATTCTATGGGTAAACGAGCAATGTTTGAGATTGCCAGCATTCTCTGAACATCGTCCTGCTGTATATCTTGTCCCCAATTGCTGTTTGTGGTTGATACTCACATTAGGTAAATGGGAAACTTGCTCAAATCGAGCAGTGATCAAATGGGGATTGTTGCAAGTTTCCCAAGATTTGCACTAATTTCTGCAATTTTCCCTATAAGCTAAAGTGGGGCTGATTCACTCTAGGAAGGAAATTTATGCAAATTAGGAATATTGAGCAAATTAAATTGGGAATCAGGAACAAGATGAACACAAGCGCGTGTTCAAGAATAGATGAATATTTTTGTGGATACGTGCTCGCATTTGGAGTTCCTAACGGGGCATATCTTGCAAGCAAACAAAATCCTATTCTCAATACACATACCCCAAACACACAGGCCTACATTCAACAAACCCGATTCCCACCCAGCTAGTATCGCTTGGGTGGGGGACAGCTTTTGTGAGGGGGAGGGAACCAGAAGTAAAGAAAAGACTTGTATGTGTGCTCGACACGTGTACAGCCTCATGAGGTCGGAGTGGAGCCAAGTGTATAAAGGCTCACCCCCACACGGCTCTCTGCCTCTTTCGTTTTCAGCCCCACCCTCCCTCCCTGTAAACCAGTATGGGAATAACCAGTCATCCTCCTTGAAGGGGGTGCTGAGTAGGAATTTCCCCTGCTATTTGGTGATGTACAGTTTTTCACCTACTCCATACTGAATCTAATCTAATCTTTAGAAGTGGAGGATAAATAGGTCAATTATAAATGGCAGGGTTGTGTGGGAATTTTGGGAAGTCAGAATAGGGATGGTGAGCACTCTGGTACCTTGATGGTGATTGGCAAGCGAGAAGTCCTGCTCCTCGGGGACTTTGCAGCTTTCATGTCAGGATATGGTTTGCCTTTGGGGACCTTCTTGTCTCATCTACTCTGCTATGTAGCCTGAGTGGAGATGATGCGGGTCGGTCTCAACAAACATGCAAGTGTAGTTGGAAAGGAGGGGCAGGTCACCCAACCCCTGTTTTCAGCTGAGTGGCTCGCCCTGATGGGCAGGCTAGTTGCCTGAAGATAAATGAGCTAGATTCCTGCATGTTCACACACAGATCCATGGAGGGGAGAATCTCCATGCTTAAATAAAGAGGCCCTATTTTATCCCAAGCTCTGGTGTCTGTGTGTTATTTCTGAGACTTCCTTCTCCATTTGCAAACTTTGAACTCTACCTTTGTAATTCTGTTTCCTGTCATGGGTTCTTATTGGCCCATCTCTTTGGTGGGTTTAAGCACCCAAGCCTTTTATGATGAGGTCAACAGAGGCCAGATCTACATCTTGTGTCAAATCATTACGAATGTGGAATAAAAAGCAGGATACAACACTATGAAAGCAGTATATGGAATATAGATTGTGCCCCAACAGTTATCAGTGCACTTCAATACTGCTCTAAAGCAGTTGTGTAGATCTAGCCAGAGTCTTGTAAGGCCTTGAAAGCTATCAGAAGTACCATCAATATGCTTCTGTGCACTATAGTCTATTTCATCAAATGCATATGATGAAGTGGACTCTACTCCACAAAAACTTATGCTACAATAAATCCGTTTGTCTTTCCAGTGCCACAAGACTCTTTGTTTCTTTTACAGACTAATACACCTACCCATCAGGAGGTTTAATGATGAGTTAAACCATGATACAAGCTATAAGCACATGTCCAACCTTGTTAATAACATCACAAGCAGAAACTTCTTCTAAAACCTCTACTGAACAGTCTCTAAAATACACTGGGTTCAGGATTTGTACATCTTCATCTGCACCTTGAGCAACACCATTGTATCTTGAGAGGGGGGAAGTACTGATGAATAAAGGCTACTTCTCTCATACATACCATTGCAAAAATCTTTGTGGGGTAATTGGGAACATATGTTTGCTCACTTTGCCTACCAGGTCAGGATTGGAATGGAAGGGCATGCAAAGAGATGTTGACAGAAGCAACTCTGGGATTCTTTTCTTTGCACCTCTTTTAGAACCTATCCAGTTTACAGAGATGCTATAAGACTTTATTATTCAAACTATTCTTGATGGCTGTAGTTCAGGAAAGATGAGATTCAATCAATAGTGGGTTGGACCCAGATTGAGGCTGGATCTATATTTATGCTGGATCAGCTGTGGTGATGGAAGTGGACTTTTCTGTCCCTTACTTCCTATAGCAGCCTCTAAAAGCCCCTGAAAATGCTACACGGAGAGTAAATGTTTTTAATTTTCATTGTTTTTAACTTTAGTAAACTGCCCAGAGAGCTTTGGCTATGGGGCGGTATATAAATGTAATAAATAAATAAATAAAGAGACTCTGCTGAATGAAGTGAACTGTGGTGTGTGGGCAGGGGATGAGGGTCCTCAAGAATTGGATGGAGGGACCTTCACAGAAGATCTCTTCCTCTCACAGGTCAGATCCTAGGTCAAACCCTTCATATTTATTTATCACATTGTTACCTACTTCTAGAAGCAAGACAGCCTATGAATGCAAATAAATAAATAAATAAATAAATAGACAAGCTCCTAGCTTTCTCATATCCTCTATCAAAATCTTAACTGAACATGAAAGACCCTAAAAAGTAGGGGTGTGCACGGACCCCCCGCTCCGCCATGCGGGCCGATCCAAAAATTTTGGATCGGCCCGCTCCACGCCGCTCCGCCCATACTCCGCTCCTCTTCACCGCAGAGCTCCAGCTCCGAATCGGAGCTCTACAGTGGAGGGGAGTGGTGCCAGGTAAGGCCGGGAGAGGAGGGCAGGGGGGTTACCGGGCCCTGCCGCCATCGCCGCCCATGCGGCGACGCGGCAGAGCCCGGTAAGGGACCAAGGGGGAGGGGGGCCTTACCTGCCTTCATCCGCGGTCCGTCAGCTTCTTCAATTGAGCCTGCAGTTCAGCCAGGAAGTTTGGGCCGCAAGTGCGGCCTAGACTTCCTGGTTGAACCGCGGGCTCAATTGAAGAAGCCGAGGGACCGCGGACAGAGGCAGGTAAGGGAGAGGAGGGGGGGTTTACCGGGCCCTGCCGCTGTCGCCGCATAGGCAACAGCGACAGCGGCAGGGCCCGGTAAACCCCACTTACCTTTCTGGCGGAGCTCCGCATCGAGGTGAAGGATCCGCCTTCACCTCGATCCTCTTCGCCATGCTCCGCCGGCCCCCCAATCCTCTTCGCCTCCGCCTTAAGAGGCGGCAAAGCACCCTGCTCCGCTTCTAATTCACCGGTCCGATTAGAAGCGGAGCACATCCCTACTAAAAAGGTACTCCTCCAATACACCCTGTTTCTTCAAGCTGGCATTTGGCTCTGTTCACAGGCCAGGAGGGATTGGTGGGAAATGGTCTTTTGGAGGGAGGGGGTGGCGATGGAAGAATGAAAAGATCATAGAGATGTTTCACTTGCCAGTGAACCTACTAATGAAGTTCTCTCGTGATAATGTGTTGAGGCAAAGGCAGTGCTGCTGAGGCAGCATTCCTAGCATGTCTTCCTCCGGCCACGCAAGGTTAATTTTATTGTGTCTCCCAGGGATCTAGTAATTGGTGAGTGTGTCTGCTTCTAATCCATGCATGTGCAGCGGTGCAAAGCATTGAGAAGCCATTCACAACAACCCTTTTAAGCGTTCCCATTTGTGGGTTGTTATTTCCCCTCCTCTTCCTCCTACGGGACCTGTGGCTGCGATATTCCCCCCTCCACTCCCCCACCCCACCCCACCAATGGCATGCTTCAGAGAAACCTGTTCCTTCCCCCCTCTTCTCTTCTCTGAACAGCATCATGCTCATATTTTCTGAGATAGAAGCCACTAAAACCATGAGGTTTGTTTCTTGACAAATGTCCCATTTTCACAGGCAGTTGAACTGAACTGCAGCTTGTGCTCCGTTCAAACATGTCAATAAACATTATTGCAAAGACGTAGAAGCAATAATGGGAATGTATAAAACTCACCTTTATTGCTTCTTGTCGTGAATTTACACACTGCTTTAAGCAGCTTTTCCTCCTGCAGGGGAAAACTGAGGGATTTCTGCCTTCTCTTGGAAGGCAAATTGTCCTATTTTGAACAGGGGTATGCAGACACTGCTTTCCTTCAATGTGTAGCAAGCACTGCGTGGCAAGGAGGTACTCATTCTAGGGGGGAAATCTGCTGTGTATTTTATTTTTTAAGTCATTTAACTCCATTAAAGGACAGTGAAATAACAGATATGGAGAGTTTTGAAAAGAAATGAAAATACTTAAGTGCCATATTGATACAGTAAGTGCTTTACTGAATTTGATGAGGTCACCTCACACCATTATTATAGTATATCTCCCCTCTATGAAAGGGATGACATCTGGCCCATTCCTTGATCCAAGCCACCAATTAATTGTAAGGCACATTCATACTGCAGCAGGCGGTCCTTTAGATCCCCTCTTCGCATGCTCTAGAGGGTTTTACAGGATAACAGCAGCAGCAGTTGCACACTCTAGGAAACGTGAGAAGGAATGAGATAGTTTCAACACTGGGGAGATGTGTATTTTAACACTTAATTTTAACTTAAATTTAAATTTTACTGTTTTAACTCTGTATTTTAATCTTATATCAACTTTGCTGTGTGGTTTTATCCTGGTTGCGCTTTTTATACTGTATTTCGTAATTGTGTTTTAACCTGTTGGTTGTTTTACTGTGGTTTTAATTTTTGTGAACCGCCCAGAGAGCTTCGGCTGTTGGGCGGTATAAAAATGTAATAAATAAATAAATAAATAAATAAATAATAGCCTTTGACAGTCAGCAGCATAGCTGCTGTGTTCTGAACTGGCAAGTCTTCCAAGGGTAGCCCCGTGTAGAGTGCCCCATAAGTAGTCTAGTACCAACTCCAGACATTAGTTCAGCATTTTCAAACTTTCAGCTAACTCTGAAAAAAAGGAGATATAGAGCAGGTGTCATCTGCATACTGATGACATCCCACTCATAATCCTAGATCAGTTCAGGTATGGAAGGACCAGGGGTGTTTGAGGCTGTGGAATGGGAAAAGTCTAATTATTTTTTATTTTCGAAAGCTCAGTTTGTACACATTTAAAAATGCATACTTCCCTCACCCCAAAGTTGAAAATACAAGTTTCATTTTATAAATAAATAAATAAATAAATAAATAAATAAATAAATAAATGGAGCAAGTATCTCTGTCTTCTAAGTGAGTTCCACAATTTAGATGCCACTGGTGAAAATACCCTGTCTTATATACGGTGCTTCCAGATGAGGATTTTCCACCACCATGCCTCATTCACAGTTTGTGTGTGTGTGTTTGGGGGGGGGGAATATCATCATCCCCCACTCATAACCACCCACTCTGCCCTGTTTTCCCACCACTTCTATCTTTTGCCACACAAAATATGTTAAAGGGGAAAAGATGGAATTCCTGCAAATGCCTTTTAAGTGTTAGCCCCAGCTGGACATAATCATAGTCACTCAGCACACATCAGATTGTGTGTGTGTGCGAGGGAGAGGGAGAGGGAGCGAGGGAGTGAGGGAGCAGGGCCACAGAAGACAACCTAAGTGAATGGATAGATTCATATGGAAGGAGATAGACCTTAAAAGTTCTTAACAACCTAACACATTCTGTTATGGGGTGGGGTGGGGAATCTTAATGGCACCTTGTCAGGGGTTTCATGAATGGTACCTCTTTTTCTTATTCAATCTATTATTATTATTATTATTATTATTATTATTTATTTATTTATTTATTTATTTATTTAGCACCATCAATGTACATGGTGCTGTACAGAGTAAAACAGTAAATAGCAAGACCCTGCCGCATAGGCTTACATTCTAATAAAACCATAATAAAACAATAAGGAGGGGAAGAGAAAGCAAACAGGCACAGGGTAGGGTAAACAGGCACTGGGTAGGGTAAAACTAACAGTATAAAACTAACAGTATAAAGTCAAGTCACTAGTATGGCACACAATTACTTGTATGACAAACAGGCCTTGCTGACCTCTGGCCATTACTAACCCAAGATAAATTCAATGGCACAATGAGCGGCGGCAGCCACCATGTTCTACTGCTTGTTGGAAGTCTGACAGGAATGTTCTTCCACCTTGACCGCTTGGGTATTTTAATGGGTTGCCCATGTGATGACTCATGAAGTTTATGAGTGAATGATGCTGCCAAGTAAGATAATGACACCACAGGTGCACAATAGCCTCCCTGGAGGAGAAAAGTGGCTGAGTCATAATAAGGCTTGAGTGGAAGCATTGAAAAGGCAAAGTTGCAGTTGGGCGGTCTCCATGGAGCTAATGTGCCTGCCTCTGTGGGACCAAATGATCTCTGTGACAATAGAGCTTTTCTTTGCCTCCGCCCACAATGTCAGTCAGTGAATTAAGTGGCATAATGAACTAGAAAGGAAGGTAGAGCTGTTAGTGACGAACCTGCAAATGCAACGTTTTGTATTCCTGTACACAAGGCTATGTTCTATATTGTTGGCCTTCTGCCAGATTACAAGTGAAGTCAGGGAAGGTGTTATATGAGCAGGGTAGACTCAGGCGCTGTAGTGTTTTGAAAGAGAGAGAGAGAGAGAGAGCGCTAGCTCACTGGCTTTTCCTGCTAAGGTGGTTATTCAGGAAAGTTGGTCAAGGAACACTGGAGGAAGAAGGATTTATAGAGAGCAATGCTATGATGCTGGGGGATTCCATGGGGGTGTTACTGTCACTTTCTAAGCCCAACTAGCGTGCTGTGACTGGGGTAGAACGGGGCCAGATTTTTTAAAATTAAAACTCCGATGTTAGAGAAATTATTATGACAAACAGGCTTATGATCCTGTGATTCTTGTCTTGTGCCCTGGTTCTGGGCCCCTGCATTACCCCAAAGAGTCAGATTCAGGTGGATCGCTGGTCACCCACTTCAAGGGGAAGCCCTGGGAACCCTCTTCTATGCCTTCTCGGCCCAAGGATGTGGCTCTCCTGTTGATTTCTGACTCTGATTCCCTGTATCTTACCCTATCCCTCAGCCATGCAGGAGTTTTCTTCAAATAGGACACAGTTAAACTATGGAATTCAATGTCACAAGATGTACTGATGTCTACCATTTTGGATGGCTTCCAAAGGGGCCTGGACAAATTCCTGTAGGATAAGACTATCAAGGGCTACTAGTCCTGATGGCTCTATGTGATCTCCACTATCAGAGGCAGTATTCCTATGTACAGCAGTTGTTGGGGAACATTTATTTATTTATTTTATTACATTTATATACCACCCCACAGCCGAAGCTCTCTGGGCGGTTTACAACAATTAAAAATAGTAAACATTAAAAGTATACAAAATTTAAAAACATAAAAACAGTATGAAAACAGTATCCATTTAAAAACAACAATTCTGGGGTCCATTAAAAACAAACTTAACTTTGTTAAATGCTGTTAAAATGCCTGGGAGAAGAGAAAAGTCTTGACCTGGTGCTGAGAAGATAACAATGTTGGCGCCAGGCGAGCCTCATCGGGAAGATCATTCCACAGTTGGGGGGCCACCACTGAAAATGCCCTCTCCCTTGTTGCCATCCTCCGAGCTTCCCTCGGAGTAGGCACTCGGAGGAGGACCTTAGATGTTGAGCGCAGTGTACGGGTAGGTTTATGTCGGGAGAGGCGTTCCATCAGGTATTGCGGTCCCAAGCCACATGGGTGGGAGAGTGCTGTTTCCCTCGTGTCCTGCTTATATGTTTTCCATAGGCCGCTAGTTGGCCATTGTGTGAACAGAAAGCTGAACTAGATTGGATCTTGGACTGATCCAGCATGGTTCTTCTTATGTTCCTATGAGATGCAGAGACAGACATTGGCCCTTTAAGAACTGCAGTCAGCATCCAGCAGGAGTGGAGCTCCTAAAATACCAGTCACTGGCAGCCTTCTAAAAGCCTCAGTTGACTGCAGTCCTTTGCTGGGACAACAGCTTCTTAGGATTTAGGGGCAAGTACGGCAGCCAATAATGTGCTATCCAAGGTCCTGATGTGACCTAGAGCAGATAGGGAGTGCTTGCCATCTGCTTCCCCTGAGCATTATGCTTTGCCAGGGCAATTCCCCATTTTGGACCACAATAAAACACCATTGGTGGGACATTCACACTCACAGAGCTTTCCAAAAGGGTAGTCGGATCCCTCTCACAGCATAGGTGTTATTCTGCCAGCAGGCTCCCTCTACTGGTGGAACAGCACAGATGTTGCCTCCTGTGGCCTTAAGCTATTTGAATGCTAGCTGTGAGACTGCACCATTAGCAGCTCTTCTTCTTCTTCTTCTTCTTCTTCTTCTTCTTCTTCTTCTATGCAAAGATGAAGGTCTTTTTAATAATCATATTACAAAAAGAAGAAAGTGTAAGGTTAATAAGGACATAAATATTATTACTTTAATAGGCTCATACATTAAAGTAGAAAAATGACAAAACGATTAGTGCATTAACTTATTAGTAAAACATTAATAAAAAGAAGAAGAAATGTCAATTCATCCTTATCTTAAAACAATAGAAAAGGGATTAGATGATAGAAACGGCACTTAAAGGAAGAAAGGGGGGAATAATAAGAAAAAACAAATAAAATAACCATTATTCAATAAAAGAGAGTCGCAGTAAGAGAACTAGTGGTAGGAATAGGAGAATCAGCAATTTTCAACTTCTCTGAAATTCACTCAAATTCTCTGAAAGCTCATTTCGGCTCATTCCTGTTTTTGTTTTCAATCTGTTTTTAATCTTGTTCGAACAAGAAGAGTGTACATTTTGAACAGTTAAAAGTGCACATTTGAATAGTTAATAGTGCATATTCCTGTGCATATTTTTCAAAAATGTTCACTTTTTCCCCACTGACTACAGTTTGAAAATATCTATTTAGTTATTTTTAAATATGAATTTCAAAGTACAACTATTTTTAAATATATAATTCTTTTAATGCAGTTGCAAATTCAGGAATGCATGACCATTTTTCAAAAGTACAACAACCAGGGGTTCTCCTTGCATTTGAGGTTGCAAACGGGACATGTTCAAACAATTTGAATAGCAACAAAATTATTGTATTTACTTATTTATTTATTGCATTTCTATACTGCCCAATAGCTGAAGCTCTCTGGGTGGTTCACAAAAAATAATATAATGATAGGAACTACCCATCATTATATTCTGCCTTTATGATCCCCTGCCTTTATTTCACTATTGGAATAGTGGAATCCTAGTTGCTCTTTTAATCTGTTTCCAGTTTAAGAACATAAGAAGAGCCAAGCTGGATCACGCCAAAGGCCTTTCTCGTAAGATGTCCATATATGTTCTGTTTTACAAAGGCCAGCCTTCTATTTGAAAGGGAACAGCCATTTATCTGAAGGATTTTAGTCCCTTTTAAAGATAAAGAACCATAGGAATGGAGGGCCAACATAGGGCCTTGAAATTGCTCATCAATAGTGGCCACCTGAACAGCAGACTGAGCATCTGGCCACTTTCCTCCCAGCACTCTCGTAAGATATGTTCTATTTCTATTTAACTTTTAGTAATTCTTTCTACATTTTCCACTCTTGCATATAAATTAGAACGTACAAGTTGTATGTAAATCGATGCCCTTTTTGTCAACACTTTCCCTCATTTTCAGTGATTCAGAATTGACCACCCTTCTTTCCAGTTTGGCATTCTGTTTCCCACCAGTAGCCAGCCAGATGTCTATGGGAAGCCCACAGGTGAGACATAGGGCCATAGCCCCCTTCCACTTCTGTTCCCCAAGAGCTGCTATACAGAAACATGGTGCCTTTGATCCTGGCAGTAAATGGAGCCATCATTCATGACGAGGAGCCATTGACGTGTGTGGCCCCCATACATTTATCCAACCCTCATACAATTTTCTCTTGCATAAGGGTCAGAATTTGGATGATGATGACCTACTGAGTTTAAAAAGGGAGAAGGGGTAGAGGTGTTTTCTGTGGTAGGCCCAAGCTGCAAAATGCTGGGACCTTGGCCTGTGTTTTATCTGAGTGCATATGTATTCATTTCTCCAGTAAGTGTAGTTTTCAAAATATGAGGCAGCCAGGCAAATTTCCCTGGGGTAGAGAGAATGGCTACTATGGAAGGTTCAAATGTCTTTCTCACACTACTGTCAAACCATATTTAATGTCACTGTTGATAGGACCTTCCTTCTTTCCCTGTCTTCTCTCTCTTGCAAGAGATAACTTTTATCTTGGGTTGCCAACTTTTGAAATGGACGTCGTAGCTCTTCCTTTAGCAGCGCTATGATGTAGAGCAATTAACAGGTGATGTTGAGCACAATGCCCGGGAAAGCATCACCTGCTTTCTGAAGATCAAAACCTCCATTAAAGGCACAAAGAGCAGGCAGGTCATATGATGCGAGAAATTGGCAGACCTGCATACAACAAACACTGGGCTTAAGGAGATGAAATATTGCTTTCTTTTCCCCCAAATATACTGCAAGGGCAAAACAGTTTTTAATAATAGGAAATCTGACTTTTATTAAAGGGCTCTAATTTCATGTTCATTGATTACATTTCTTCGTCACTTTATTTTAGATGCTGAAAGTGGCTGAGAGATTTGGGTTTTTTTGTTCTGCAGTATTTGCAATAGTCTGAAATGTGTCATTCAAATGCTTTTCTGTTCTTGCTGAATATGCTGAAACCTATTTTCATCCTCTTAGCCAATCCCTCCTAATATGAATGTGCTTCAAGCTGTTCTTCTTTTTCATCCCCATTGCCACCACACCATGGAAGTGAATGGGCATATCTGTCCATCTGTCTGTCTGTCTGTCTGTCTGTCTGTCTCTCTCTCTCTCTCTCTCTCACACACACACACACACATACACACACACACACACACATAATTTACTTACATACATACACAAGAATTTATGCCAAACTTCTTTCCAATACGCCCTCCCTCCCAAAGAGGTAATATTTGCTTGCAAATCTGCTGCTGACTTCTCTAAGACCAGATCTACAGGGTGTAGTTCAGATCTACACCCTGAAAATGCTTTGAAGACTGTATAGGGAGTGTGTCCTTGGCCTCAACAGTTGTCCTCACTATAAACCATTTTAAAGCAGAAGTGTAGATCCTGCCTAAGTGCTGGAGAAGATCCTTCATGGAAAGAAGATGCTGTGGAACAGGAGGGCAGGCATTTGAGAATATGTTCATTTTCACAGCACAGCAGAGATAGTGGATCATCCCAATCCCTTCTGTTCCTATCTCAATTCTCTTTACATGGGCTGGGAAAGAAAGAAGATTTTTTAAAATGGAAAGTCAAATGTGAAGGGGTCATGAATAGAGGCTAAAGAACTCGTGGTGTGTGTGCCCAGTGAGTTATCGAAGCACTGCTTGGCCAGCCCTGTTTCTGCAGCCTCTGGAAAAGGCACAATTCCCCCAGAATGTCATTAGCATGGCTGGGAGAATTGCACACTTTTCAGAGGCTCCATAAAGTGCACTTTGCCTCCTGCCTCCCCCTGTGCAAATTGTGGCCTTAAAGGGCCTCTTAAAACCTTGGATTAAGAGAGCCGTTAAGTCCCAATTGGCGCATGGGAGAGAGAGAGGCAAAGCACACTTTACGGGGCCTCTGGAAAGTGTGCAATCCTCCCAGCCATGCTAATGGCACAAACTGCATTCTTTACAGCCACAATTTTGCACAAATTGTGATTTCCATAAATAGTTATACCTGTGATTTTGCACAAACTGTGATTTACGCAGATATAAAACAAGTGGGAAACAGTGAACGTGCCTGACACATCATGTGACAAGCTGGGCAACCTCAGGGATGCATGAACAGTCCAGGGGCAGCTGGTGAAAACTAGACATGTGCTCCGCTCCGATTAGAACCGGAGAATCAGAAGCGAATTGGCCTTGCCCAGAGGCGGAGTAGAAGCGGACTGCAGACCCCTAGAAGCAAGGTGAAGAGAAGCGCCCATTTTTGGAGCGATCCTCTTTCCGTGGACCGATCTGATCGCCATTTTGAAACTTTTCACCCATAGGATTGCATTGCGGAAAAGAAAAGGGGATAACTGTGTTGTTTTTGAAGCTATCTTTCTGAAACTTCCTGTGCTTAGAGAGTCATGGCTGGGGGTCATTTTGAGCCTACTCTCAGCTCTCTGCGTGGTGCGGTTCGCTTGCTAGATTTTTTAAAAAAGTAGGGTAAAGGCGGGAAAAAGATTACCTTTTCGATTGCTGAGGGGCAGAGTCAACTCCCGGTCATGATCACATGATCCCAAAGTTGGAGGAGGGGATAGGCAAAACGGGTAACTTGAGATTCTGAGAACTTCTCTTTCTTAGTCTGAACGGACTTTTCCCAGTGTTTTTTTAAAACAGTAGACCCACCAAATGCACAAACACAACCTGAAATCATATACTAAGCCAATAATAAGAGATAGAAAAAACACAGCCTGCTACCCACCCTAACTTTGGGGAACAACTGAATAGATGTGGTGCAAGGGGATGAGCTCCCCTAGGGCATGTGGACATGCCCTCACTCTCCTGTACTTGGAGGGCCATCAGAGCCCTCCAAAGAGTAACCCAGTGGAGCAATGCCTATCATGAGTTGAAGTGAGTGTTTGCTTCTTAAAAGACTGGTACCTAGACAGGACCAGTCAAATTGGCTGATGCTTTCCCCTTTGGGCACGTCCACCCCACCCCACCCCCTATTACTGGTAAAAGACAGATATAGCCTTTTTTTAAAAAAAGTTCTTCTTGTTGTTTATTCAGCAGCACTGCTGCTTTTAATTCCACCCCTCCTTTGTTTATTTATTTATTTATTTATTCCATTTTATATGCATTACTGGCTTATCCTTGGCTCACTTCCTTATGCCCCCAGAAATGTCTGCTGCCTGCCTGCCTTCCCTCCCCCCTCCCCTGCCCTCCTCGCAGGGATGGTTTGTGTCTGGCTTTGACTCAGGGGAGAAGTCCTTCCTGCGCTCAATTAGACTTTTGGAAGTTCCAAATCCATTTTTCAAGTGTGGAAGAAGATTCATATTTAGGTTGATCTCTACTCCCCAATTCATGGCATCTTGGGATTTCCTTTGAAATGGCCCCATTGAGCTGTCTGCAGGTTAAAGCTCTGCCAAAAATCAGGGGATGATGGGATTGCCTTGTACCTTGACATGATTGTGGGTCTAGATGGCATCTGTGAGTGTGCCCACTTCCCTTTTTTTTATCTGTCCAAATGTCAGAGAACAGTCCACGTCTGCAAATGGGGTGCCCGATTTTCATAAATTCCCCAAAAATCAGGGGATGATGGGACTGCCTTGAGTCTTGGCGTGCATGTGTATCCCTGGATAAGCTATCATGGTGGTGAGTTTGAGGTTTTGACAGAGCTATCGAAAGGGGTATGAATGGGGTGCCCGATTTTCATAAATTCCCCAAAAATCAGGGGATGATGGAATTGCCTTGAGTCTTGGCATGCGTGTGCATACATCCATGAGGTGTCATGGTGCCAAACTTGTGGTTTCTAACTTTAACAGAAAAAAATTGTATACTTTTTTAGCTTAATGCAAGCCTATGGGGGGGGGGGGGAAACAGAGCTCCGATCCGGATCCGGAGCTCCGCAGCGGAGCAGAGCGGACATAGGCGGAGCGGGGGTGGAGCGAAGCAGCCCGATTCACAAATCATGGATCTGGAAGAGAAGCGGAGCGGGGGGTCCGTGCACACCCCTAGTGAAAACCTGCTTAGTGCCACCCCCAAACAGATTCCTCCAACCTCTGTATCTCCCATTGACTAAAGCATATTTGAGTGCAGTTATAGAATCATAGAATTGCAGAGTTGGAAGGGGCCTACAAGGCCATCGAGTTATCAAAGGTATACTTTTTTTCAATGCACATTTTTCAAATGTACACATGCTGTGTTCTTAATGCTAGATTTCTGTCACCTTTGCTAGACTACAGATGAAGTGGGATATGATTCCAGTAGTTCTGATTTAAAAAAAATGCAAAAACACACAAAACCAATGTAAGATGGGGTTCATATGGATATGAATGCTGTAAGTCTGGATGGAAAGTTGCAAGCATACTTCTAATGTAGGTAGACTAGGACTGAGATAAGCCTGGACAGTTTATGGCAGGCTCATCAGCGACTGGGCAGCCTCAGGTCCTGTCTGCACTGCCAGTGATCTTGCTTCTCTTTGGTGTGGTGGTTTATTTTCAGTGTATTTTGGTTCAATGCTGAGACAACTTGATCATTATTATTATTATTATTATTATTATTATTATTATTATTATTATTATTTATATAGCACCATCAATGTACATGGTGCTGTACAGAGTAAAACAGTAAATAGCAAGACCCTGCCGCATAGGCTTACATTCTAATAAAATCATAATAAAACAATAAGGAGGGGACAGGGTAGGATAAAACTAGCAGTATAAAGTCAGAACAAAATCAAGTTTTAAAAGCTTTAGGAAAAAGAAAAGTTTTTAGCTGAGCTTTAAAAGCTGCGGTTGAACTTGTAGTTCTCAAATGTTCTGGAAGAGCGTTCCAGGCATAAGGGGCAGCAGAAGAAAATGGACGGAGCCGAGCAAGGGAAGTAGAGACCCTTGGGCAGGCGAGAAACATGGCATCAGAGGAGCGAAGAGCATGAGCGGGGCAATAGTGTGAGATGAGAGAGGAGAGATAGGAAGGAGCTAGACCGTGAAAAACTTTGTAGGTCAACAGGAGAAGTTTATATTGGATTCTGGAGTGAATTGGAAGCCAATGAAGAGATTTCAGAAGTGGAGTAACATGGTTAGGAACCATCTGTTCAGGAACTAGAATGGGAATTACTTTTCAGTGCTGGCATGTAATTAGGTGATTGTGGGAGAGCTGTATATCTCTGGGGATACCTTGCTGTAGTTTCTCATTTCCATTAACCTTCTAGGTCTCCTCATTTTTATTTTTGCCTCTTGGGTGGGAATACAATACTGGGACTAGTGGTGGTTATTTATTTATGTATTGCCTTTATATCCAGCTGTTTTCCCTCCAAGGCACCCAAGGCGGTGTACATAATTCTCCTCCTCTCCATTTTATCCTCATAACAACAACCCTGTGAGGTAGCTTGGGCTGAGAGTCTGTGCTTGGCCCAAAGTCACCCAGTGAGCTTCTATGTCCAAGTGAGGACTAGAATCCGGATCTCCCATCTCTCACTCTGACTGCTGCACCACACTGGCTCTTCACTGCTGTCACATTTCAGTAATTGAGAGAGATAGAGGGAGGGAGGGAGAGAGAGAGAGAGAGAGAGAGAGAGAGAGAGAGAGAGAGAGAGAGAAGAAAAAGAAGAAGGGAGAGTGAGGAAACCAGCAGATAATATGCTGCAGAAGGATTTAACAGGGTGAAAAATTGTCTCTTGCCAAACTGTCTGTGACACTAAACAGTGTCTTAGAGATCTTCACTTTTCCTTCTCCATAGAGGCTTAAGGGAAGCGACAGGCAAGGCTTCCAGGCAGCAGCTGGGGGCTTCGGAAGTGACAGGAGAAGAGCCTACATTCCCCACTCTGCTCCTCCACCACAGCTTTCAGCATCTCACAGATGTAAGCAGTCACTTCAGCTGCTTCTTGCACAGAGAATCTTTCTCTCCATCTGCCAAAGTAGAAAAGGGAAGGGGGTGGCCCTGGGACAGACCTCTGCACTCCGAGAGCACTGTGCCTGATTCATGGTGGCATATCGTTTGCATGGCATTGCAGGCTCAGCCCCTACTATGGAGAGGGATTTGCCTAGGGAGGTTGTGGTCTCTCCCACACTAGAGGTATTCAAGAGGCAGCTGGACAACCATCTTTCAGGGATGCTTTAGGGTGGATTCCTGCATTGAGCAGGGGGGTGGACTCAATGGCCTTGTAGGCCCCTTCCAACTCTGCTATTCTATGATTCTATGATAATTATCTTAAAAAATAGAGAATTCATTCAGGATCATTTGAGGCTGGTGGCTCTGATGTCTGTGGGACAGTGAATCTGCTCTGCATTTCGGTCAGCACCAATCAGAACTCTAAAGGAGCAATCCAATGTGCAAGCACCTTCGATTGATCCTTTAAAGTTACAACTAGTTTCAACTGGTTCTGACAGAAACCCAGAGCAGATTCACTGTACCACTGACATCAGAGACAATAGCCTGCACTGTTTAGGATCTTTCTTCTAGAGGAGGGTGGGGTAGGTAGATTCTTTTCCACTCCTAGGCCTTAGCTAGATGGGTCAAAATCCTGCGGCATTCCCCGGGATCATCCCTATGCATCCACATGATGCACAGGGGATCCTGGGATCAGGGAGGGATAATCCCTCCCTTGCCGTGGGATCTTGCCCTTGCCTTCGAGCCCGCTTTTTCCACAGTCTCAGGATGATCCCAAGACTGCGGAACATGTGGGCAGGTATTGCGGGTTGTCCTGGTTCCTCTCAAAGAGCTGGGACCCGTGAACAGGGCGCAGAGCTCCTGAGGGGGTGGGGTAGGAGAAGGGGGAAAATTAAGTTTATTTTTTTAAAAAAAAAAAACACCCAACAACCCTACCTTTCTGTGCACAAGCATTCCTGCACTCTTCTTCTTTAAGAAAACATTAAAAATGGCGGCCATGACATCCTCACCTTCCAAGCCTGTTGCACACTGCGTGTAAACAGAGGGGGAGGTATCATGATAAAAATACCGCAAGATCTTCACCCCTCCGTCTCCCTAGACTGCTAGGTCTAGCTGAGGCCCCAGGTACATCAGCATTCATGCTAAGTGAACTCAGTAGAAGAAAATCCACAGAGAAATCTGTCCCCCCATATTTCGGTAGGATTAATTCAGTCCTCAGTCTCTTCTTCTGACAATGAAGGTTTGCAAAGGGATAGTCACTTCAGTACCAGCCATCATGGCAGTGGGTGGGGATGCATGAGAAATTCCAGTTCATTCTTGATGGGGATTTTCCCAGTTTTCCCCTTCAGGACCAAACATGGACTTGCAATTGAAGTCAGTATATTTCCAACTTGCAATATGATTCATGAACCATAATAATAATGATGATGATTAGGCATGTGCTCCGCTCCGATTAGGAGCGGAGAAGCAGTAGCGGATTGGCCTGCTCCGCCTTACCCAGAGGCAGAGTAGAAGCGGACCGCGGACCCCTAGAAGCAAGGCGAAGAGAAGCGACCATTTTTCGGAGCTCCTAGTTCAGGCAGAGCGCTCCGATCGCCATCTTGAAAACATTTCGCCCATAGGATTGCATTGCGGGAAATAATCGCAGATAACTGGGTTGTTTTTGAAGCTATCGTTCTGGAAATTCTTGTGCTCAGAGAGTCGTGGATGGGGGTCATTTTGAGACTACTCTCACCTCTCTGCGTCATGCGGGTTGCATGCTAGAATTTTTTAAAAATCGGGTAAACAAACGGACAGCGCAGGTCAAACGGCGGTTTTCGCCCATAGGATTGCATTGAGAAAAACAATCGAGGATAACTGGGTTGATTTTTAAGCTATCGTTCTGAAAATTCTTGTGCACAGAGAGTCGTGGATGGGGGTCATTTTGAGACTACTCTCAGCTCTCTGCGTGGTGCGGGTCGCGTGCTAGAAGTTTTTAAAAAACCGGCGGGAAAAATACCTTTTTCAAAGGGCTGAGGGGCAGAGTCAGCTCCCGGTCATGATCACATGATCCCAAAGTTAGAGGAGGGCATAGGCAAAATGGGTAACTTGGGATTCTGGGAAACTTCTCTTTCTTCATCTGAACGGGCTTTTCCCAGTGTTTTTTAACACAGTAGCCCCACCAAATGCACAAACACAACCTGAAATCATATACTAAGCCAATAATAAGAGATAGAAACACAGCACTGCTACCCACCCTAACTTTGGGGAACAACTGAAAAGATGTGGGGCAAGGGGATGAGCTCCCCTAGGGCATCTCATTGTGGACATGCCCCCACTCTCCTGTACTGGAAGGCCATCAGAGCCTTCCAAAGAGAGTAACCCAGTGGAGCAATGCCTATTACGAGTCGAAGTGAGCGTTCTACTTCTCTCTTAGTGGTGGAGCGATGCCTATTATGAGTTGAAGTGAGCGTTTACTTCTTAGAGCTGTTGGTGAAGCAATGGCTTTCTTGAGCTGAACTGGCAGCTGCTTCCCTCTCCCCCGGGCACATCCCCCTATTGCTGGTAAAAGACAGATATAGCCTTTTTAAAAAAGTTCTTCTTGCTGTTTATTCAGCAACACTGCTGCTTTTAATTCCACCCCTCCTTCGTTTATTTATTTGTTTATTTATTCCATTTTATATGCATTACTGGCTTATCCTTGGCTCACTTCCTTCTGCCCCCAGAAATGCCAGCTGCATGCCTGCCTGCCTTCCCTCCCTCCTCCCCTGCCCACCTCGCAGGGATGTTGTGTGTGTGTGGCTTTGACTCAGGGGAGAAGTCCTTCCTGCGCTCACTTGGAGTTTTGGAAGTTCCAAATTTTGCAGGTTTAAGCCCCGCCAAAAAACAGGGGATGATGGGACTGCCTTGAGTCTCGGCATGCGTATGTATCCCTGGATAAGCTTTCATGGTGGCGAGTTTGAGGTTTCTAACGTGCAAATTGACGGAGCTATGGAAAGGGGTGTGAATGGGGTGCCCGATTTTCAAAAATTCCCCAAAAATCAGGGGATGATGGGATTGCCTTAAAACTTGGCGTCCATGTGGACACATGGATAAGTTATCATGGTGCCGAGTTTGAGCTTTCTAACGTGCAAATTGACGGAGCTATGGAAAGGGGTGTGAATGGGGTGCCCGATTTTCAAAAATTCCCCAAAAATCAGGGGATGATGGGATTGCCTTGAAACTTGGCGTGCGTGTGTATACCCCCATGAGGTGTCATGGTGCCAAACATGAGGTTTCTAACTTGAACAGAAAAAAAGTTGTATAACTTTTTAGCTTTCAATGCAACCCTATGGGGGAAAAAAACGGAGCTCCGATCCGGATCCGGAGCTCCGAGCGGAGCGGAGCGGAAGTGGGCGGAGCGGGGGCGGAGCGAAGCGGCCTGCTCTGAAAATTGCGGATCTGCAAGTGAAGCGGAGCGGGGGGTCCGTGCACACCCCTAATGATGATGATGATGATGATGATGATGTTTGAGAGCATGCATATATTTGAAAAATGTGCATGATAAAATAAATACAAAAATGTGCACACATCCTCTTTAATCAATACGAGAAGTATCCATACATTTCATATATGTGCACCAGGATGCTTGGAAAAAATACAGTCAGAAAACACATGGATTTTCATGTGAAAAGAAAAGACAAAGCTTGCAATCTTGTACTGACTCGAGTCAGAAGGAGCTTCAAGAAGGAAACTAGGGAAATTCGCTGAGCTCATGTTTTGCTGGTTTGCACATCCTTAGCAAGGAGTATCAGTGTCTGAAGAAAATGAACAAACTTCTAAGATGGGTGAGCAATTTGTGTCCAGATGTTTTGACCTTCAATTCTCTCCAGCCCTAGTAAGCATACTCAGTGATGAAAGATGATGGGAGTTGTGGGCTAAAACTTCTGGAGGGCCACAAGTTGCCCATTTGTTATCTGTTCTAAGATAACAAATAACTTTTGCCAAACTCTCTGTCCTAAACACAAAGCTGGGATGGGCTTTAGGTTGATGGCAAGTCCTAAGTGTACTCACCCAAATCTGACACTAGCAACCTACAGAAAGGGAATGGCTTCTCCTTGAAGCGTCCTACCCTTAGACTTCCTGTTGCCTTTTTCTAAACTGCTTCCTCCTTTACACTTCAATCTCTCTGCTAAGCGTGCAATCCTATGCATGTTTAGACAGGAAAAAAGTCTATGCTGGCTGGGGAATGCTAGAAGTTGTAGAATTTATTTCTGTCTAAAAAAATAAGCATAGGATTACACCCTTAGTTTCTTTTGTGCTGATCATCAGACTCCACCTCTAAATCATTACACTTCAGACCAAATCAAGAACAGATGTATAAAAACAGAACCAGGAAACTAAGGGAGGGGAAGATAAATCATATAATAGCACAGAGTGGTGGATAAATCTGTCAGTTTCAGCTTCCCCGAGTTGCTGGGGAACATGGGTGGGAGGATGCTGTTGCACCATGTCCTGCCTTGTTGGTCCCTGGCCAATGGCTGGTTGGCCACTATGTGAACAGAGCGCTGGACTAGATGGGCCCTTGGTCTGATCCAGCAGGGCACTTCTTACTTTCTTATGTTCTTATTTTTCAAACTCAAGCTCCTTTAAGATTTTTTGTAAATTCTTATAAATATGAATTGAACTGAACTTCTTACACATCCTTAGATATGAATTCCTCCTGAGAATAGTGTGTTGAATTTTCAGTCTTCCAGTGTGCACTTTTGCAAGTTGCAACCAAGGTCTAACCAGAGTCGAGATAATATGCAGGGCTATCATCTCCATTTTCTTACATCTTTGGGGACAAACAGAGGGCTTGTTACTGTGGCTCTGGGAGCAGAAAAGGACCTGACATGCCCACCGCCGTGTGCCTTCTTCTGCTTCAGGAGCTTCTGTTTGTTTGTGGTAGTGGGAAGGAGGGAGATTCACTGGACCTCCTGCTTGACAGTGGGTTTCTGGCACGTCCCTGAGAAAACTCTGAGAAATATTAGCAATTCTTGTGTCTCTGGCATGCTTGACTGCTACTGGGTAACTTTTTGAAGCCCCGTTCATCTCTCTGAAAGGCTCTGACATTGCTGTTTCTAAGGACAAACAAGAATATCCACATTCAAGTGATGGGCTCAGAAGAATATGCATAGAAACATGAAATTTCCTGCCTCCCAGCACTGGTGCGAAGAACAGAAAAAGATCGTCCCAAGGGTATCACTATTCTATTAGCAGCTCGCGGACACCTGCCATACCATTGCCCCAATAATGAAACTGTTACACTGTCAGTTATATTAATGGTGCTGTGCTATTAGCCTAAGCATTAAATTGCTATTGCAATGGCTCTACATTATCACCATAGGAGCAGTGTTGTATGAGGTATGGCTCTTTCAGGAAGAGCAATGTGAGCCCGCTGCCTCGGTAGCTGAACAGTCAGATTTCCATACTGTTTGATTATATTCAGAGCATATAAATGTTGTTGTTGTTTTTATTACTTTATTTGCTTCATTCATTTGGAGGCCTACAAATTATTGATCAAAGTATTACTGCAAAATTAGGGGCAATGAAACGTACCTTTTAATTGGACCAACTCGTCATTTAAGGCAATTGTCAGCTTCCAAAGAACAGGGGCTTTGCGAACAAATAGGATGCTAGATTTTCCAAAGGCAGGTTTGGGAGAATCATCATCATAGATCGAAAACAAAATAAAAAAAACCACATGCCGGGTTTTGCAATCACTTTAAAAGAGATGCAACTCTGGCATTGGCATAACAGTACTGTATGCAGATGTGCTCAAATGTCCTCTTGAAATGATCGAGGCTATTTGTGAGCATAGACGTTGGGTGGGTGGGGGTGAGTTCATGCAATTCTCTAGGGTGGGGGCATGGGGAGAAATTCTCAGGCCCTGGAAGCAGCACAGGTTCTATCTTTTTCCCCAGGTTCCCCTCCCCGCCTGCTCAGTGGAGGCTGGTGACTCCGATTTCAGTGAAGTTGTGAATCCATTTTGGCTTTCAGTCAGAACCACCCAGAACTCTGACAGAGATATCCAAGATGCTCTACCTATTTTAGGATAGGGCTCAGCACATTGGACAACTCCTTTAAAGTTCTGGGTAGTTCTGTTTGAAATTCAGAATGGATTCACAGCCCTACTGAAATCAGAACCACCAGCCTCCACTGATCCTGCTTCTGCTGCAAGTGGTCCTGATTTATTATTATTATTATTATTATTATTATTATTATTATTATTATTATTATTATTATTACATTTGTGTCACTCCCTATACAAACAAATTAAACAATAAATATACACAGCTAAAAATAAATTAAACCATTAACAAGCTAAAACCAGTACGGAGTTTAAAAACAGTAATCCGAACCACCAGCCTCCACTGATCCTGCTTCTGCTGCACTGATCCTAATTCACATGAAGCTGCTTTATACTGAGAGAGACCACTAGTCCATCTAGCTTATTATTGTCCATTCTGGCAAGCAGAAGTTCTCAGGCAAAAATCTGAGACTACTGAGCCAGGAATTCCCAGGTTCAGTGGCTAACTAAACCTCAATCTCTCTAGTCCAGCTCTTTCTACCCCAGACCATAGATGACATCACCCATCTTGGTATGAAGATGATCCAAAGGAATTAGAGCCCGGATGAATTTGGATGTGTATGGCGACGTAAGGAAAATCCATAGCTCAGTGGTAGAGCATGTGCTTTGCTTGCAGAAGGTCCAAGTCCAAAGCCTGGCAGCTGCAACAGGGGAGAAAGGGCTCCTGACTGAAACCTGGGAGAGCTGCTGCCAGCCAGCATGCTGACAATACTGACCAGTGGTCCAACTTGATATAAGCCAGTGTGGTGCAGTGGCTAGAGTGTTGGACTGGGAGTCAGGAGAGCTGGGTTCTAGTCCCCAACTGGGCCCTAGAAACTCACTGGGTGACTTTGGGCTAGTCACAGACTCTCAGCCCAACCTACCTCACAGGGCTGTTGTTGTGAGGATAAAATGGAGTGGAGGAGGGTCATGTATGCTGCCTTGGGTTCCTTGGAGGAAAAAAGGTGGGATATAAATGCAATAATAAAATAATTAAAAAATAAATCAAGCAGGTCCCCATGGACGGCTCCTTGTCTGTCTTCTGCCAGGTCTCCAACTTCATATATCACTGCTGCTTTCCCCCTCTCTATATTCTTTGCACACACCAGCACTCAGCTAGCCCATAGAGAGGTAGCAAGAAAGAGAGAAGGGGAAAGAGGGAGCTGGCCCTGAGTCAATACATTTCAGTGTTTTATTACTACAGAACCGGAGTAGCGTTTAGTTGGTTAGCTCAGCACAAAGCAGGTGGTCTAAAATAGTGACTCGGCTATCAGGGCAAACGATTAAAGGAGCAGCGGAAAAAAAATCTATGCATTAATTAGCAGGTCAGTGGCGGTTGAGCAGTTATTACTAAATTACATGGTTTGCATCTAACAGACAGGATTGATTGGTGGAGTTTGCCAGCTCTGGTGATTGTTTATTGAAGCTGTGAGTCAGTGGGGATAGATTCTTATTTATTTGTTGATTGATATGGAATAGGGGGTGGGCAGCTGTCTTGCTCTTTCCCATTTTTCTTCTGTCCTTTAGACATTTCTTTTTAAAAATGGTACTATCTGTTAGGTAAGACAGACAGTACCACTTTTGGAAAGAGCTACTGTATGATAATAATCAGGTAGAATACAGATAGATTAAAGGGGAAAGGTACCTTCATGGATAAGAGCTCGAGTATCCTAAATCTTCTTCTTCTTCTTCTTCTTCTTCTTCTTCTTCTTCTTCTTCTTCTTCTTCTTCTTCTTCTTCTTATTATTATTATTATTATTATTATTATTATTATTATTATTATTATTACTCTTATTCTTATTCTTACTCTTATTCTTTTTTCAAACTGGGCCTGTTCAGAGAGCACACTAAGCCATGGCTAGACCAAGAAATGGTTAGTGAGCATCTTTAAACCATGGTTGTGTAGCCACCATGGTTAGGAATGGTTCACACAACACGCTAAGTCATGATTCACATGACACATTAAGCTATAATGTTTAGCTCAAAATGCTGAATCACCATGGCTTAGCATGTCTTCTGAACAGGGTCACATCCTTGTTTTCTGTTACAATGTGTTTATAAACAGTTGGCACTTCCACCATGAAGCATTGTGTGTATCTGCTGTAAACAGTAAAAGGTGAATATGACCAAATAAGACCCCATCACAAGAACAAATTAAATTAGTGTTGAACTGGAATCTCCCTTCTATTCCAATATCACCATCTTATTTACAGGATGTGATATTAGGGGACATCTCAGAGATTTCTGGGGCAGAGGTGCAAATGGGCAAACTTTGGCTTGAACATTCCAGAAGCAGTGATGATGCTCTCAGTTACTGGTGGGTGCCTTCACTCCCCCTTCCCCCACACCCCCAAAGAGCTTGGAAGTAAGGGTAAGAAGCATTGCCCTCACCCTGACATAGCATTGTACTGAAGCCAGATCAGAATGAAGACAATTCTGGAACTCTGGGTGGGGAATATATGGTACCTCCAGCAGCCAGGCTCATAGAAGTGTGATTCATGTTTCCAGCTGCACCTGGTAACCTGGCACCCTCTAGACATTTGTACTACAGTTCCCATAAACCTCAGGCAGCATGGCCAAGGGTCAGGGATTATGGGAGCTGTAGACCAAAATGTCTAATAGTTACCAGGTTGTCTACCCTTAAACTAGACCACAAAATAGGTGCAGGAGTTGCAAAAAGGTATGCATGGGTATTGTTGTTATCGTTGCTGATGAAGTTTCACAAAACCCTTTCCTCCCTCTTTTGAATAATAATAATAATAATAATAATAATAATAATAATAATAATAACAACAACATTTTTTGCAAGTATCTTTCAGCACAGATCCAAATTAAGTAGAGCATTTTACATTTCTTATCTTTCTGCCTATTCTTATCCTTGTATAAAAGCCAATCCCCATCCTCCGGTCACACTCTAATGGTATTAGGAGCAAGATTCCCAACTGCTGGCATTACTGGACTTAATGGGGTATATTTTTTGGGGGGGGGCACAAAGAAGTCCAGAAGGGGCAGGAGGTGCGCTGGAGGCAGATGACATTGTGAGAGGGACCAGGGAAAATTTGTGAGTGCCCAGTAACGAGTATGCAATAAAACGCTCATCTGATGGAGCTCATGAAAAGGAATATTATCAAAAGCATGGAAACAAAATATTCTGCTTGTAGGATAGTTTGGAACAAAGACAAGACCGAGGAGTGGGAATCAACCTTGATGGGGACCACTGATAATTCTGTAGATGACAACAAAGGTTGGATGTGTTCACTCAGGCCTTAGCTAGACCTAAGGTTTATCCCGGGATTGTCCTGGGGTCATCCCTGCCTGCTCCTGGGATATCCTGTGTGTCATTTACATGAACAGGGATGACCCCGGGACGATCCCGGGATAAACCTTAGGTCTAGCTAAGGCCACTGAGTGGAAATCAGTGCATTTTCAAAATCCATTGCTTACATTTTGAGAAGTGATTTTTGCACGTGCGTATTTGAAACTTGAGTGTCATAAGAACATAAGAAGTGCCATGCTGGATCAGACCATCTAGTCCAACACTCTGTTCACACAGTGGCCAACCAGCCATCAGTCAGGGAACAACAAAGCAGGACATGGTGCAATAGCACCCTCCCACCCATGTTCCCCAGCAACTGGTGCACACAGGCATACTGCCTCAAATACTGGAGATAGCACACAACTATCAGGGCTAGTAGCCATTGATAGCCTTCACCTCCAGGAATTTATCCAACCCCCTTTGAAAGCCATCCGAATTGGTGGCCATCACTACATCTTGAGTTCCATAATTTAATTATGTGCTGTGTGAAGAAGTACTTCCTCTTATTTAGAATCATAGAATAGCAGAGTTGGAAGGGGCCTACAAGGCCATCGAGTCCAACCCCCTGCTCAATGCAGGAATCCACCCTAAAGCATCCCTGACAGATGGTTGTCCAGCTGCCTCTTGAATGCCTCTAGTGTGGGAGAGCCTGAATCTCCCAACAATCAGCTTCATGGGATAACCACCTGGTAATGGTATTATAGGAGAGGGATAAAAATGTTTCCCTATCCACATTCTCCATGCTATGCATAATTTTGTAGACCTCTATCATGTGTCCCCTTAGCCTCCTTTTTTACAAGCTAAACAATCCCAGTTATTGTAATCTTCCCTCATGGGGGAGATGCTGCAGCCCCTTAAACATTTTAGTTGCCCTTTTCTGCACTTTTTCCAGCTCTGCGATATCCTTTTTAGGTGCATTTTGCAAGGATTTAACCCTCTTGATTCCCCCTTTCAACTTTCTTTCACTAGTTCCCACTAGTCCATTCACCTTTCCAGGGGCATGTCTATATGGCTTCTTTACCCCAACCTAAATGCACATATTAATGTTTTAGGACACATGATGCAGCCCTCCATTCACCGTAGCACCGGGTTTTTAACGCAATAATGCACATATTCATAGTTGCGATTTACCGCAACTTTTGGATCAACGTACAAGTTTGCACCGCATTAAAGATATGTGTCCTTGGGGGAGTTAAATCACATTTTGACAGGTGGGCATAACTTTGAGGGCAGGACAAAGTGGTTGGCTGATTCCCCTTCTTCCCACCTATCGCGTCCTCTGGCTGCCTCGTTCCTTCCTGCCGCTTTCATGTTGAATTATGATGGAGCTTTTAAAATGAAAACAAAGAGGGGAGAATGGGCAGCGAGAGACAGGAGACGTGTTCATTCCCTCCCTTGCATCCTCCTCTGCTGCCTCATTCCTTTCCCCACTCGCTTTTCCTCTTCTATGAATCTCCGGAGCTCTGCAGATAAAATGTATAGCTTGCCTCGTCTATAATCCATAGCCTTGTACGTGCGAATGTGCGTATGTGCACATATGCACATTAATAATTGCACTATAAAAAAAATTCAGGAGATAAATCTCTGTTGCTGCTGCAGTGTGACGCTATTTCCCTAGATTCGAATCAATGAAAATTTGGGTTTATATTCAATGAGGAGCAGTCCCGTTGATGTATAGATGGGGGTCAGGAAAGAAAGAGCCCAAAACTGGATCTGACAGAAGAGGGGCTGCCACAGAAATCAGTGGTCCACACATCCTCCTCTTCCTTTGGCTTTTGGTAATGTCTGCAATACAAAATGTGGGACGGGATGCCCTCCTACTTCGAGCTTCCCTGCTCCTTTTTTAATTCATTGGCTGCCCTTGAAGGAGCAGGGAAGCGCACAGTGCAGTGATCATCTAATCACAGGTTTTGTATTACTAGATGTTACTAGAAATAGGAGAAGGCGGGGATGCTGGTTTAGTGGTGCTATCAGGGCACAGCTCTTGAGCAGAAATCCCGGGGGTGGAGGGTCGGTAGAATGAGCAGGAGGCCCCCAAATACAGCAAGGCTGGCTAACCGCACTTTGAAGGAAGTGAAGTGATGCACAATATTGTCTAAAGACCATTAAGACCAGAGTTACCTAGCTGCACCACTAATTGCTAAAAAACAGGCGGTGGGGGAGAGCATCTGAATAAGAATGGTACAGAGCAAGCCTTTCCCTGACTAGGGTGGAAGTTTAAGCAGGGTGAAAAAAGACAGCTCCTTTCAGTGTGAGGTAGAGAGAAAGGCATAATTCACCACTGCCATTAGCTCTTCACTATTGATGGCATTTGGGATTGATCAGAAAGAAAAATCCCCCCCCCTGAGGTCCCCCAGATAGAGACGTAAAGCATGCAATAAGGAGAAAGGAGAGGGAGAGGCTGCCTGACGGATACAATACCGGAGGATTCCTCTCTCTGTGCATTAGGAACTCAGCAGATTGCACTAATGTGCATAATAATCAAGCTGTCAGAGAGCCTCGCTCCAGCTCTGCTCGGAGGCAGGCAACATTGAGAACGTTTTATCTCATTTGCAAATGACTTTTTATGCCCAGTAAAATGCTGTTTTCATATCAATTAATAATTCAGCTAATAACACAATTAAGGCATCAGCCTTTTTCTGGGGGCAATTGCAAAAAGTCAGGGGAAGGCTGTAAGCACTAGGGAGGCATAAGACTGGTGGTGTTCCAAGTTGCATCATAGAGTGGACTCCAGGAGCGATGGTTAATAGCAGCAGCAGCAGCACTAAACTGAGAATTAACAAATGAATTTTCGATTTGAGTGGTTGTACCCAAGTCCCTTAGCTTGCTAATCTCCCCAGCTTCAAAGTTTATGGACTGTAAAACTATGGGCTAGTTAGGAAAGTCTGCCGCTAGTGTCTGAAGATGTTACTGCATACTTCAACCACATGGCCACATTTAAATGAATTGCAATTAATTAATGCATTTCAAAAACACAATAATCCAAAGGTAGACAGTCTGGGGATCCCATTAGCATGCATGCTAAGTTTCAGGTGTCTAGGTCTCATGGTCTTGGAATACTTACTGGCTGAATGAAAGAAAGAGAGTGTTTCTCTAGATGTGTGGCAGTGGAATAATGCTTAGCATTAACAGGGTGGATGTCTTGAGTTAGGACTTCAACTTGAGTTTGGATCATGTAGATGGCAAAATGGCAGGATGGGGGCAGGGAGACCAGTATACAATCCCGAACTTTGGGAAATGAGATTACTTAAAAAAAAATGGACTTCCTTGATTGTTTGAAGATTATAGGAACTAGTGCTCTTGCAACATTTGAACACACGTCCTACAGTCAGTTTCATGTAGATATTATTTAGATATGTAGCAGCAGAAACATCCAGAGCACAGGAGAAGACACTAAAGACCACCACCCTTGTCTGTGTTGGAGCCTGTGGTTGCTGGTTGCACCAGCATGAGACACTGGGATATGGTGAGTTCTGCCTTGGGGAAATTGAGAATACCTGGTATCCAGGGTGGCTGAGTATATATCTGTAGCTACCGGAGGCCTTCCAGAAGCAGCAGACACATCCTGTACACAAGGGAAGAGACTAAACACTACCGCCCTGGTGTTGGTTGGGAAGTGCACCAGAATGAGACCGTGGAACGTGGCAGAGATCAGGGGGGATTCCACACGTCATACTGAGGGTGCTTCCATGCGCCCCCAGTGCGACCCTAAAGTGATCTCTGTACAACGTGTGGAATCCCCCCAGGTGCAAGAAATCTGCTTGCTATTTTCTGCACTTTGTTCTCCAGGGGTAGCTGTTTGCATTGTTTATTAATGCCTCGATGCATTGGGAAGTTTTGGTGTATTTGCATCTGGCTTGCGGTTTACTGATAAATAATAGTGGATATTGTGTTGCAATTGCCTCTTTTGTAATGATTTTCAAATGTATAATGCTAGTATTCATGAGATAAACTTCTTTGGGTTGTTTACTGTTTTGATAATGTACTATTGTGTAATAATTGGTATGCTTTTCGTTTTGTATTGCTGTTGTATCGTGCACATTGGGCACTTTTGGTGGGAATGCAGCATATAAATTGAACATGATGATATATGGTCTGTTTACATTAACGTATATATTTGAAACAGTAGTATTGAATCTTTTTTCCTCTCTTTTTCTTTCTTTTTTAAATAATGATGTTGTGAATAGTTATTGGGAATGGGTACAGTTATTTTTCTTATGTTTTTGTTTGGTGTTGGTGTTATTTATTTAATTGAAGTCTCTCCCCCCCCCCCCCCCGGCAACTTAATTCTGGTTTGACCATGGGGGGGGGGGGCACAAAGCCAGAGCATGAAATGGACATTTTAGTGATGCCATCCCTTCTGAATGCAAAACCCTCTAAAAATTATCCTCTAATTTAAGTTCTTCTCAGAAGAATCAAAGTGTGACTTATTTAGAAACACAATGTGTGATGGCAAAGATTTCTTCTTATATTTTCAGTCCAATTCTAGGGGGAAAGGAGCTGTCATCTAAGTGCTGTTCGACAGCATCTTTTCTTTCTTTCCATGTGGCAGTGGTGTCAACTTCTAGCTCTGGAGGAGGTGAACTATACACACCCCTGGTCCTTCTTGTTTGTTTTAAAGGGAGCCTCTTTCCATCCTCCATTTAGCGTCTGTCACTAGAAAGTGAGACCTTCTGAACCCTGCTGTTCACAGCTGGGATCATTTGTGTCTTTCCATGTGGTTAATGTTGTCATGGTGTTCTCTCTCTCTCTCTCTCTCTCTCTCTCTCTCTCTCTCTCTCTCTCTCTCTCATAGAACAAGATGTTGATGAAAACACCTGCTCAGGCTTGCTTTTTCTTAATGAATAATCTGTATAGCATTAAATAGCACTACAAGCCAATTACAGCTGTTTAGGTAGCAGCCATGTGCTAATAAAGCCATCATAGATCATAGCTATGTTAAGGTACTCATAACAGCGTATTTAGATTCATGTATATGACCTCACGAAAAGAAAGAGCACCATGGAAATATAACTGTACTTGAGAGAAATCAACTAACCTAGCTGTTTTCTCTTTTCTTCTTTCTCTAGGTAAGTGGAAGTCTTGTTTTTCCTATACCTGGATATCCTATAGTCCATGGGAAGTGATGAGAAGTCCATCCTTTTGTGTGGCTCAAAACTGTGGCATATAGATTCTAACTCGTGGTATTGGCTCCAGACATGCGTGAGTCTTTGCTGATTGATTTGCAAAAGTTGTGAAGCCTTTGTCTTGCGATCTTCACATTCAACTTAAGAAAATGGCATCATGTAATACCCTGTTAGAAATGTGATTTTTCATGCTGTGGATGAATCCGTGTGAAACTTTGGTGTATCTGCATCTTGGCTTCCGGAGTGGGGCCGGTTCAAGATTTTTCAGTGACTGTAGGCAGGGATGGTTAAGCAAGGACTGTAGGCAGGGATGGTTACCAACGAGTAGGCTGAGCTGCTTCTGATAATGGAATGACATCAATAGTAGGGTGTATACACAGTCTCATCTGTCTGTGCAGGAGTAATAAAATCAACATGGATGTTCTTCCTTTTGTTATGACAAGTTTCAGCAGTTTGGGGAATGTCGATATTCGCAGGTAATGTGTAAGCTTTTAATGCACTGAGAGGGGAAAGCCAGAAATTTCTGACAATCACCAGAACATCTCAAAGCCATCTGAGTGCTTCTGTAAATGTCAAAATGTCACCCTCGTTTACACGTGAAGATTAAGTTACATGCCTTGGATGTAAAATGTGAAAAACAAGACTCTTTATGGGGGGTGAGGAGAGAATCTGACATTTCCTGTGGCTCTTCATAAAATCTTTGAAATGGCCAGTAAATTTCAGCATTCATCAGGCTTCTGACATTTACCATGGCGTGCATACACCTAAAAATGAAAATAAATAAATAAATAAAAAGCAGTTGCGATATCTGTATAAGCCAGGGGGCTGCCTAGAGGGTCCGAAAGCCCAGCGGTGGCTGCATGCTGGTGCTGAGTCAGCAGCGACCTCACAGCCACCATGGAGCTTTCACGCGAAGCTGCAACTTAGAAAAGTGAGGGACTTACCCCAACTTTTTACCCCAGAGCGAGGCAAGTATGGTGCTATCCCCACTGCAGAGTTGCGATGGAGGCATTCCCAGGCAGACAGCGAGCCCTGATTGGTCACTGTCCACAGAGGCAGAGGGCAGGAGGCAGACCCAGCTTCCCAGTGGCTGCTGGAAACCCGACCCCCTCCCTTTGCATCAGGATTTGCCGCTGTCAACTCACTGCAGTGAAAGTGTGAGGTTTTGCTTAAGGCAGCGGCAACCCGACACTGTACAGGCAGCCCCCAGGGGCTGTCTTCACAGGGGATTTCCTGTGGCTTGGGTGCATTGTGAGGAATTTGGCAGCACGTGGCCAGCGCATTCCCAGCCAGCCGTCTCTGCCTTGTAAAGCTGCAATATGGAAGAGTCATTTTATTCCAGTCTTTTTAGTTAAAAGCACTCCCAGGCACATCCTCTCTAATGTGTCCCCGTTCCTCCACGCTAAACCCTCGGTGTGCCTCTGTGACTTGGCTGTGGTGTGGTCAAGGGGTGGGGCTGCTCCTTCCCCCTCACCATTCCCGTTGAGAGCTAATTATGTGCTTCCTTATTGCTGTGTTATTCAGTTCTCTGAAGTTTCCTTTAAGTCTCTGATGTTTATGCTGTTTAGGTTCTGTGATGTTTGGAGGTGTTTAGATTATCTGATACTTGCCTCACTTCAGTTATCTGATGTTTGGAGTAAAAATGGGTAGGAAGCTTTAACTCTGTGATAGTTGGCTGAAATGGGGTGAAATTGGGGGTGGTGGGGTGCTTTCATAGGGAGCCTTCAAATCTTACCTTGGATTTTTACTTCTTCATGGAAAAGAGAGTATTCCCTTCATCTCCTCTTTCCCTCCTATTTATTGCAAGCAGGGAGAAGTGGCCAAAAATGAGAAAAGGGTTGGGGTTTAATTACATTTCTATTTATAGGTTTTAAATGTATATGTTTTAAATGTTGTAATGCTGCCTTGAGGCCCAGCATTGGACAAAAGGTGGGATATAAATAAACATAACAATAATAATAAATCCCTCACTGTTTGCAGGAGTGGGGCTTATTTCTGCTAGTGGGGTGAACTGGTTTCCTTTCATAACAATGTAGTAGTGGGGGGAGCCTGAACAAGGGCAAGAGAACAAGATTCTCTTATTGATGATGGCTGAGTCTACTCCAACCTGGAAGTATGTTTTTCTTTTCTTTTCCCAGTGCTGAAAAGCTGGGTTTTAGGAACAGTATGAGATACTGAGTGAGCTGAACCGATTGTCCCATAATAAAGATAATAATGACAACAACATACTTTCCTCCCATGGTTGTGAAGACATGTCCCAGGGTAGGATAGCCATTTGGAATCAACTTATATCAGAAGATGAAGCACTTGTATGGATTGTCCAAATGACTTCCTCTGTTTCTGCTGCTGTTGTTGTTGACTGGTTGAATGGCACACTTTGCATAAAAAATGAAATCTCTCAGGATTGCTATATGTTTCTATTACATAGAAATAGAAATTTCAGTAGGTACCTGCCTTAGTACATCTCATCCCTCCATCAAATTTAGAGGGCAAGATCATCATCCCAAAGAAATGAAAAATCTGAAACTGCCAGTAACCCCAGTCCCAATAGTAGGCATGTAAGTGCATTTTAGCATAACCCATAACTTTTTTCTCCCTTGAGGTAGAGCCACAATACTTCACTTTGATGTGGCATTTTGGGCAATTCTTCATAACTATTGTAACATGTCCTTTGGATATATGATTTAAATTGGACTTTGCATATTCTCATTTGACTTGACTACTGTTTCGTTCCTTTAGAACATAGTGTTGAAGCCTTCCAGATAGTCTGGTGTTACAATTATCTAGTTTTAACTGGTCACATTATCAATGATATGACAAAGTCATGCCATATGCCTGTCCGGCCTGTAACTATGCAGATCTTTCATTAGAGATGGTCTGTGTTTCACAGTTAGGGTTCTTCTTGTACCTTTGTGAAGAAGAGGTTTCGTAGACTGCTTTGGGAATGTCTATAGCCCAAAAGAGGTACGTAAATGCTCAACGTAATTAGTTAAATCATTAAATAAGCAGTGTAGCTTTTCAGCCCCCTAGCTATCCTTGATTTACATATTTGGGACACAAACGCCAGCATATTTGAATTTTGCAGGAGCATAAATACACCCATGTTCTATTATTTTTGAAGATTTATAAAACCCCACTGAAATTGGAAACACTTTTCCACCAGCGGCTCACCCTTCCTCTCCTCTTTGTCTATCGAGAAAAATGAAATTGCATGAAAATTGACTGCGATGAGTTGATTCATGAATTTGACAAGGGCGGGGGAGCCAGAATTGTATGGTTAATAATAATAATAATAATAATAATAATAATAATAATTTGTGCAATTTCAGAAAAAGAATATACACATTTCTGTTTTTTGACAGGCAGCCCCATCAAATGCATATTTCCTAAAAAGTAAACCCCTTTTACTTTAATTGGGCATACCCTCAAATAACTGAACATATGAAGCTGCTGTATATACTGACTTGGACTATTGACTTTTCAAACCCAGGATCATCTGCTCTGATCAGCAGGAGTTCTTTGAGGTCTCAGGCAGAGGTTTCTGCCATATTTGTAATCAGAGATCCTCTTTTTTTAAAAAAAAATATATGTAGGGATGATAGAGATTGAGCCTGGGACCATAGTCAAGCAAAAAAATGTGCCCTGCTGGTGAGCTATTGGCCCCAGTGGGGAGGGGAAAAATACAAGTAGCATTGAAGCCTTGATTATGTGCATGTGGAATGGGATGGAGCATGTCGAATCCCGAAGAAGCAGAGCCCACAGGAATCAGAATAGTACTTTCAGCATTTATAAGAAGATAAGTTGAACAGGAACTGGAACAGGAAGCATCACATACTATCAAGAGTAGTATGCCTTCCCTTATACTTTGCATCAAAATATCAGTACCACTTCCATTCTCTCTCTCTCTTCCCCCTACATTTCCCTCCCACTCCCCCTCTTACCTCGGGATTTTTTGCCTTGCCAAAACGGTCCCTAGAACAATGGCTTCAAGAACAGGTGCTCACCAACTGCTTGTTCCTTGCCAGACATCTTACAATTTTGATTGCGCCCAAATGTCACTCCCAGTTCTTATGCTTTGTAAGTACGAAAGAGAAAAGCAACTTTGGTTCATAGTAGAGGTCAGTTGAGCCTTTTATTTTATCTTATTTTTTGCATTTTGGATCAGTAGCATCAGTAGAACTAGGCAACTGGAGAGCTCTCATCCAGAGAGCAACTGCAGGTATTACTCAGCGAAATGGCTTACGGCAGATATTTTCAGTTGGGAAAGGGGCTTTTGTGGGTGACAAAATATACCCGAACCTCTTTTTGGAGCCATTTGCAGCTGTATGGAACTTAACTGGCTGATGTATGGCACATTTCTTCTTCAAAGTTATAAAGCCTGTAATGTTGCACAAATGGCCCTGTATGGCTGCCATTTTGCACAACAATAAAAATATGAAATTTGTGGAGCCACCATCTTACGGCAAAACGGCAGCTCACATCTAGGACTGGGCAACTGCAGTGTGCTACCAGACTACTCCCTGAGCCCTCCATTGGCTTGCACAGTTCAGCAAGCAGGGTGGACAGCAGCGGCAACTCCATGAGCGCCCGTTGTGCATCGGCAGGGGTGAGTCTGTCCATCACTACTAATATTGCATTGCAAACTGTCAACAAGGTGGTTTTCAGAGTATCTTTTATAAAATTAGAATCTGTAGCCATACATTTATTTATTTATTTATTTATTTTGCTACTAGGTATGCATCACTTGGGTAAAATGCTGATTTGGGCCTGTGACTTGAAACTGCCTTAGAGCTAACAAAGAGTCTGATTGGTGGGAGAAGCTGATCGGTGGGAGAGCCAAGACAAATTAAAGGAAGTACTTCTTCACACAGCACATAGTTAAATTTGGAACTCACTACCACAAGATGTAGTGAGGGCCAACAATTTGGATGGCTTTAAAAGGGGGTTGGATAAATTCCTGGAAGAGGCAGCTATCAATGGCTGCTAGCTCAAGCACTCATTTTCAGTAAAAACAAAATGGCGGCCGTGATGTCCTCCATCCTCCCGGGACATCGCACACCATGTGTGGACTGAGGGGGAGGATCTCACAATTAGCATATTGTGAGATCCTCCCCCCTCCCTCCCAGGAAGCCAGGAGATCTAGACATGCCCTGTGTGAACCGAGTGCTGGACTAGATGGACCTTTGGTCTGATCCAGCAGGGCACTTCTTATGTTCTTATATTCTTTCACTTGGAGAACTGGGAAGGGTGGCAGGGGAAATTCTTATAGGAAAAGATGCTCAAAGAACCTGTTGAACTGAATGTTGAATTAGGCTGAACTGTTTAGCAGCTAAAGAGTATTTGTGAATTAGTTAGTGAAGAATCCAAAAAGTGGGCGGAATCATGTTGCTGTGAGGCATGAAACTGAGCTGTTCCCCTAGATGTTGTTGATTTAATTGAAGCAATGTCTCATGGTACAAGACAATACAAGACATGGTACAAAACACTGAACAAGAATAAGCTGAATTTCATACATTCTTGGAATATGCCAAAGGAGAGAAGTCTGCATTCCATATGTGCTGAGTTGCATGAACATTCCCAGCACCTGCACTTGGTGCATTTTCCCACAGAGGAGATACACAAGTTCCCTTTCAAACATATCCCAGGAACACAAAATGAAACGATGTGCAACATCTGCCTTGTTTAAATAGTTAAAAATGGGGTTTCTTGACTGTCAGGTTTTCTTGACCATGTATGAACATTGTTTCTTGACCATTGAACATGCCCCTTTAAATGTTGTTGAATATTGAAAATCTGTTTCCAAGGTGTCTTCTGAGCATGTGTTGTGCTGGCAGAAATTTGGTTTTGCTAATCTCATGAAAAGAATGAAATATTTTATTAATGCTTAGGGTGACCATATGGAAAGGAGGATAGTGCTCCTGTAGCTTTAACAGTTTTATATAAAAAAGGGAATTTCAGCAGGTGTCCTTTGTATGCATGCAGCACCTGGTGAAATTCCCTTTTCATCACAACAGGTAAAGCTGCAGGAACCCTGCTTACTTTTGTATCTGGTCACTCTACAAAAGAGGGCAAGGCTGCTGCAGTTTTAATTGTTGTGATGAAGAGGGAATTTCACCAGGTGCTCCATATATACAAATGACACCTGCTGAAATTTCCTTTTCTATGCAACTGTTAAAGATACAGGAGCCCTGCCCTCCTTTTTATATGGTCACCCTGCTCAACACTAGTATAGTCACAGCAAGTGGAAGAGGTAATAGTGATGGTTAGCCTTACTTATCTTCTTCTTTGTCTTTCCCTACAAGTGTGTTCAAAATGCATTGGTTAGCCATATGGTTACAGTACATTAATGTACAGCCTCTAACAGCGAAACTAATCTCTGTATTTCTTAAAAATATAAAACTGCACTCCTAAATAAATCTACTCAGAAGTAAGTTCAGTGGGGCTTATTCTCAGGGAAATTGACATAGGATTGCAATTCAACAATCTGTTCTTGAATCTTATAGCATTAGCATTTCAACCCTATTGTACTCAACCATTACGGGTGTATGAAAATTCCATTTGCAGGGTGAAATTCAACAGATTTTTTCTGGTTCAGTCCTGTGGGTTACGTTCTGTCCCCAACTCCCCCCACCACTCCGCTGGAATGGACTTTATAACAAATCAAACCAATACATGGCCTGTGTTTGTTTTTTAGTGGCAGAAAGGGGGGTCTTGACATTTGCACAAATAATGTTATAGAATCATAGAATCATCTGGGGCCTCCAGAAAGTGTGCAGTTCCCATGGCACACCATTAGCATGCCAGTGGAACTGTGCACTTTGCAGAGGCCCTGGACATGCACGTTCATGCCCACCCCCACCCACCCCCATCGGGGCCTGACAGGAGTTCACTCAAGTTTTTGACTGATTTTATTGTTGATATTGTATCCTGGTTGATGTTGTGTGATGTTGTGTTTTATTGCTTGTACCAATAAATAAGAGGCTGATGCTAGGGAAAGTGGAAGGCAAAAGGAAGAGGGGCCGACCAAGGGCAAGATGGATGGATGATGGCCATGTGGGGGGAGGAGGAGAAGGGTTTTTTCCTTCTACTCTAATACCAGGGGCCATTAGAGTAGAAAGGAAAAACCCTTCTTCTTCCCCCCACTGCTGATGGGGGGCTTAAAGGCCCTGTTAATAGGGCCTTTAAGACTCCCATCAGTGGTGGTGGGAGAACAAATGCAATTTCCCCAAGGCTGGAGAAATTCTGTATTTAAATTTCTTCTGGGCTGGGGAAATTGTGTATTTCCCCTGATGCAATCATGGTGGGTGGCATTATGGCATTGGGGGGGGGGAAAGAACAAAGGGCGGATGTGATGGGGTGAAAATCCACTGGACACATTCACTGGGGCCCAAGATGGCTGGACTCAGGGTGTCCAGTGAGTTCTCGGGCCCCATGGATTTTTGCCCCATCCCTAGAACCTGCCCTTCTGCCAAAACAAACAAACAGGAAGGAACCTCTGCCACGTTCCTACCTTGTATTTTGTAGTGTACTTTTTAAGTCACACAAAGAGACTATTTATTGGTCCTTTCCACCTCTGATCCTGTGGAAATGGCCATTTACACCAGCCATTGTGCATATGATCAGATCTGTGCCCTTTCAGGAGCCCAGCTTTTACAGAAAATGTCAGTTCAAGAGAGATGTCTGGGGTGGGGGCAAGCAGGGGGATGCAGGTGCTCATGGACCACCTGTTGTGCAATCCAGGGTCTAGCGTGGCCCAGCTCAGGCAGGCGAGAAGCAGTGGGGAGGCCTTGAGCACCCGTTGCTCCAAACCCAGGTGAGTTCATCCATCCCTACCTTCATCCCTGCCTTATCCAGGGTAGTAGAGGCAGGAGGAGTGGGATCTGAGTTAGGAGCACAGGCATTTTGTTTTTTGTAAGACAAATGCAAATGACGAGCATTTTGCTTATTCATTTCCTCCTCCAATTTCAATATCGGCTTCATTGTGCATACGACCCTTTGTAGTTTTTTGTTTTGTTTTGTTTTTTGCTTTCATCTCCACTTAGCTGTTGCCTGCTTATTATCCTCCACACAGAAGTCTCCTGTCCTTGCGATTGATCCCCCTGTATCTCCCTCCTTTTCTCATGCAGCAGCTATTTGTAGGCAATGTGGGGTGGTGCGGTGGGGATGGGGGGGGGGGAGATGTCTTTGCCCAAACGGGATTACAAAAGAAATTGGCATATCATTTACAGTGGCCTCCTTATCATTATCATTAGCACTAATGCCTTCATCAGTTCCCCAGCGAAAGCAGTGCCTCTGGGGTCTTTCCGCCTCTTGACAGTGGAGACACCAGTGTGCAGATTAATATGCAGCTCTGTTTATGCTAATGGAAGCTATTTGTAACATTAATATTTTCTTTCACAGTTTTTTTTTTTAAAAAAACAATAGCAGTAACAACAATAATGGTTTGTCTTGAGGATTTGAGCTCTAATGTGCTTCGTGGGAGTTGGGAGGAAGAAAGCAAAAGCCGGTGACCTAATTTTTATCACACTGAGGGGAAATGCTGAAGGTGCTCCTTTATTGATGGCACATCAGTTCCTTTTATAACATGCTGCCCCTTGTGAAAACAAGGAGAGCCTGGGCAGGAGGAGGATTGCCACCATCTTTTCACTGCTCCTGCTCCTCTGCCTTTAACAGAAGTGGGGGGGCATCTCAGGCACTAATCTCACTGGCAGGGAAAAACTTCGAACAGTAAATGCCTGTTAATCAACCTTGAGAAGATACAAGTGCCGGGCTAGTGTCTCATGTTTGTTAAAGCAAAAGGGGGTCCTGAAGCTCCATAAACATTCATGGATTTATTATTTTTATAATATATTTATGGCATTTGTTAGCTGCGTTAGACTATGAAAGAATTCCAAAGTGCGGTGTTGTTGTTGTTTATTCATTCAGTTGCTTCCGACTCTTCGTGACTTCATGGACCAGCCCACGCCAGAGCTTTCTGTCGGCCGTCGCCACCCCCAGCTCCCCCAAGGTCAAGTCTGTCACCTCCAGAATATCATCCATCCATCTTGCCCTTGGTCGGCCCCTCTTCCTTTTGCCTTCCACTTTCCCTAGCATCAGCCTCTTATTTATTGGTGCAAGCAATAAAACACAACATCACACAACATCAACCAGGATACAATATCAACAATAAAATCAGTCAAAAACTTGAGTGAACAGACAGGAGTTTAGTTGGTGCTAAAGGTTGTAAGACTTGGTGCTGACCATATATGAATTCCATGGTCAGAATGCCTGTATCAAGCATTCTGGGTTGCTGCATATTGAACTTACTGTGACATTGTAGGGTTGTCATGAGCATCTGACTGGGTCCGTGAGGGTAGCAGACCAACCTGCGTCCAGTCATCATTGATCCAGTTGGGCAACCCAGCAGCAAGCATGGACTACTACCAAGGCCTCATGAGGCCTCGGCAAGCACTCTGCAGCCACTGCCAATATTGCAAATTTCCCCACTCCACATTAATGGCGACTGCCATTGGCACAAAAGGGGGAAGTGCACAATTTTTGGAGGGTCCAGAAATTGTACGTTTCCCCCTTTCATATTAATGGTGGCCACCATTAACATGGAAGGGGGAAATACACAATTTCCAGGGCCTTGGGAAATCATGTGTTCCCCTCCCTTACACCAATGGGAGCCTTAAGGGCCCTATTAACGCAAGGGTAAAGGAACTTCTGGAAATTGCACATTTTTCCATTTCACACCAATGGTGGTTGCAGTTTTGGCAGCAGCTGCGGGTGGCTGCCAAGCTCTTGCTGTGGCCTCGCAAGCCTTGTGAGTGCATGGAAGAGGCTCGCATGGCCCGGCTCATGGGAGCGGGTGGCACCAGCAATGGGGAGAACACTACCGAGCGACATGCTGCCAATTTTGCCCATCCCTAGAACTTGGGGACTAGAGCCCAGTTTGCTAGAAATATATCCTCAGTACACACACACACACACACACACACACACACACACACACACACCAACAACAATTAATAGATTATGGGGCCAATGAGAAACAAGAGTTGCCCAAAGTTACAAAATCCTCCAGCTTAACTGAACCAGCAAGTCTCCATGAAGCATGACCAATATCTCTTTCTAATTACTGCTTGCTCATCTGCATCTGAGAGCTCCTTTGAGATAACAGTGCCCTATGAAAGCCTTCCCCAATGTGGTATCCTAGTTTTGGACTGCTCTCCTCGTCAGCTAGCACGGCCAATGATCAGGGATGATGAAAGGCTTATTCGAAAACATCTGGAGGGCACCATGTTGGAGAAGGCTGCTCTATGGTCACCAGTGAAGAAATGTTGGGTGGATAAATTTCTGTTTCTAATCCATGTCTTATTTATTTATTTATTTATTTATTCATTCATTTATTACATTTTTATACCGCCCAATAGCCGAAGCTCTCTGGGCTGTTCACAAAAATTAAAACCATAATAAAACAACCAACAGGTTCAAAGCACAAATACAAAAATACAGTTATAAAAAGCACAACCAGGATAAAAAACCACGGTCTTTTCTCCATGTCATCCATAAGTCAATTGTGTCCCATTTCCTTGTTAATCTCTTATTGTTATTTTTTTTAAAAAAACTGCACAAAAACTACCACTTAAATACATATTTAAAAATTATTTCAGAGCCAATTTTCTCTCAAAACATACATTTCTAAATATATTTGCTCTCAAGATATAAGTTTGAGACATAATTTGAAAAATAATGAGCTGAAAAATATGTTGGAGCACTTAGAAAATATGATAGTCAGTGGATAAACAAAATCGTATCTGCACATTAGTTTGGGAGGTGCACATGCTGACTCAGTGCGAGTGGCCAGCCAGGGTGATTCCATTGCACAAGCAGTACTCACCACTTGAGCAACAGAGATTTAGCACTTCTGTGGGCAACCGAAAATGAGGGGAACCACTCATTTCTGGAATGGGGCAGGTTGCCGGAGGTTGCAGGAATTGGTGGGTCTGGCCACTCAAGGAATGGAAGAAGTGGTGAGTCCTGATGTTGGATGGGCAGCATTAGATACTGCCCGATGTCCATCTTTACTGGGATTTGCAAAGAATGGATTCTCAAGCTTCCCTACAAGAAAAAAAGATCCAAATTGTTGCACAGTCTGCTTGGATCCATTCAAGTTCTGTGCATTCCTGGCAATACCTGGTCTCCTGGCTGGCTTGAGAAAACATCAAAACATTTTGATCAACTGGCACTTGACTAATCAGTAGCAGTGCTTCCAAAGAATTACAGCATGAGTCTTAAAGCTCATTCCATTTGCTTTTTCTATTTGTTTGTTTTAGGAATAGGATGAACCGTTGGGAACACATTTTCTACCACGTTTGTGGATATAGGCCACATTTCCCCAATGTGGTGCCTTGCAAATGTGTTGGACTGCAATTCCCATAATTACCAGCCATAATTACTGGCCAGGAATTATGGGAGTCGAAATCCAACACAACTGAAGGAGGGGAAGAGACTTGAGGCATTGTGTCTTTCTGAAATCTTTGATCAAGTCTTGAAAACAGTTGTTTTTGCTTTCTTACCTGTAGACGTCCCAAGGTTTTTCTTGGCACACGGCTTCTCCACAGGAGTATGGCATTATACAGTGCCTTTTGTTCCACAGGCAGAGGTTGTTAACATTTGATTATTTTATGTAAGTAAATAAAACAATACAAAAAAGATTTTTGCAAGATGGTGGATTGAGAACCTTTAAAAATTGCTGTAATTAGCTTCTCTGGGAGAGCATTATGATATTTAATAGGCCCCTTAGTGATAATTTTAGTAGCCTAGCCTGGTGCCTGACAAACTACCATACACAGCATGTTTAATGTTGTTTTAATTAACAACTCTTAAAAGAAAATGTCAATTATGTTTCATTGGATTCAAGTTTTACACTGAATGGTAAGAAGAAGGTCTCTTATTTTGAAAGGAGCAGGAGGAGAGGCTGTGATATCCAGAAATGGGGCGTGTGGGGCAATTTAATTTCTCCATTCCCCAAAAAGTTGAGTTTATTTCATCACAGCGCTAGTGCTACCATGGTGTGCTCAGAAGTTGATTGAGATTGAGTCCTTTTGTTTTCCCCAGGAGCAAACCCTTTTGCAAACTTTAAAACACTGAACATAAAAAAATCTCCAACAGGGGTGCTGAACCTCAGCCTTGAGGCTGAATCCAGCCAACCTGGGGTTACAGTCCATCCCTCAGGAGTTCCCCAGATCGCCAGGCACCCTTGGCTTCCCTACACCGTTTCAGGCCAAACAGACTATGAAAGAGCAGGTGGTGAAAGTAGGAGCGTATGGTAATGAGCCACCTTGGAAAGCTGGCAGAGGTCAGATTTATTACAAAGGTTTTTTGTTCAGTTTTGTTTTTACCAGTAACTCAGACCATGTGCTAGAGCAGAATGACGATGATGATGATGATGATGATGATGTGTGCATGTGGGATGATTGCCTATATCTGGGTCAAATTATGGCAACTCTAGGTGATGTATTTTAGTGCTGGGTTAAAATGATTGCGGTCATGACTTCAGAGGTTGTTTGTGCCTTTGTAGGTGTCCCCCTAATTTCAGCTGTCAAGTTGGGGTGTTTTGGCTTGCTGACTTGCATGGAGTATCAGCTTTGGGGGAAAAAATAGTGTGGCTTCTCCTGCTTTTTCTGTTTTTCCTTATCTTTGAAAGTGTGGGATCTTCTAGATATAGTCACTGACCGATTGACCTTTGGTTCATCGTATATCCATTCATTTAACCCACTTCCCTCCGCCCTTCTCCCCACTCCATGCATTATGCTGTTATGCTTCTTTTTCCTTTGTGGGGGATGATTCAGAGTCAGTCCAACCTGTCAGTGGTTATTTTCCTACCAAATACAAAAGTGCATTGGAGTCACGTTGCAGTTTTTACACATTGAAAAGGAACTAAAGTGAATCAGCAGCCAACACTATTTCCAAGGCAAAATTAGGTCATGCCCCCGAGACAGCAACTTCACTGCTCTTCAAAAGCTTCCCATCTGGGCATTGTCACCAGATATCCTCAGCTCTTGGCAGCCACAGTTTTTAGTCCACCTTTGGTGACTTTAACCACAGTGACACAGGCTGAGCTGGTTGTGAGCATGACAACGCCATGCACTGAAGACATGCATCAGGCTTTTGACATTGTGTTGTTGTTGTAGCATGCACGCACTTGTCTCCGTGTGTGGGAATGGATAAACATCAGTATAGGCTGATTAAATCTCATGAGAGCTGTAGATGGAAAAGATCTTGTGTACTGGCTGTCTAACCCAAACAAACACCTTGTACTCATTTCATTTTCCAGGTGGTCCTATGCAAACAAGTGGGTTGGATATCTTTGGTAGGTCTCTTGTAGGAATGGGTGAATGTCTTGTTTCAGTTCACTTCTGCTAATGCACTAACCTCTTCATATTTGCGATGGAAAGAACTCAAGGTTAAAACAAACACACACACAAACTGAATGTGGGGAAAACGGAAATGACAGATTTGTCCATTCAGGACCAGGGCTTTGAGTACTTCACTCCTAAAATTTTAGAAGTTGAATCCCTGTATATTTACCACAATTTCCAGATTTCTTCTTATTCAGGTCAGAAAGAACTTATATATACAGAACATGGGAGAAAGTGAAAGTGACAGATTTGTCCATCCCTAGTCTCCTGCCTCTGTGTAGGGGAGACACTTACAGCACCAGTCCTAAGCGCATTTATTCAGAGTACTTTGTTAAATGAGGCTTACTCCAAGAAATAGGAAAGAGTTGGTCTTGGAAAGAATAAACAAATCTTTTTTTTTCTTCCTTTCACAATACTTGCATTTGCGATTATCCAATGAAATCAGGATAAACAAACAGAACATCATCATTATCATCATCATCCTCATCCAACAGCACCTACTTAACCTATGCAATACGATGATAGCCCTACCTTTAAAATAAAGGTATTAGTCATGATACTTAAGGGAAAATGCCACATTCGAAGAAAATATATCTCTGATAAGCAGATGCTGGAGAGGCAAAAAGCAGGGTGAACATAATCTTGATGCCCTGCTTGGAAAAATCCAGAGACATCTGGATGGCTGCTGTTGAAAACAGAAATGTACCTTGGTTTGGAAGAGGGTTATTTACCCAAGGCTACCCAAGGATGTTGGCCTCAGAACGGGGATTTGAATGTCTCCATATCATAACTGAGCAGCAGCAATCCAATGGTAATCATTAAGTTTTGACTGAAATTCCTTCCACTTGCTTTTGTGGATTTGAATTCTCTCTTCCTCTTGCTTCAGAAGGTGAGGAAAAGTAGTCACATTTCCAAATGCATTCAGAGAGCTCTCTTGTCTTGGTGCTTTGGTCATTTCCCTTCATAGAAGGTCCCTAACATTTTCCATCTCTCCTCCACAGAAACTAGCTCATAACCCTAATCATTTTTGTCAGAAGCAGGTGTATCAAATGAAAGGTCAGTGGCACAGCAGTGGGACAGGAGATGGCCTGGAGATAACTGCATCGCATAAAATTCAGCAGTAATGCACTGAGTGAGCACTGACCGATACTCTGACATTTCTAACACACATCCCCTGTTTGTCCCTTGGTTACTAGCAACAAACTACTAGTTAATGGGGGGGGGGGAATAGCTTTACTGAGTCATGTAATCTATTGCATGTAGAAGCTGAGAATTCACTCTTTCACTGATGTCCTGGTGCCACCCCCACCCCCAGCAAGACTCCAACTTTGATCTCCCTCCTCCTTTGGATATCTAGTCCACAGAATTCATAGCACCTAGGGTTATGTGAACTTCCCCCATCTTGATTCATAATTAGGGATGGTTGAGAATTTTATTTCAGTTCGTTTTTCATAGGAATTTATCAAAATTTGCAAATTGCTTCATACACAGGACAGAAATAAATTAGATTACAAAAGAAAAAAAGAAGGGAAATGAAAGAGTGCTGGAGGTCTGGGTCCAGGGCTTAAAACGACAGGTTTGAATCCGTTCCCATTTCCCTACCCCCCTAGCAGGCTCCCCACCTTTAAAAGCTCTATGTCAAGCAGATAAATCATGGTCTTCTCCATGCTGTACCTATTGAATTTCACTGATGCAAATAGAGATAATGCCATTTCAATTTCTCCAAACTGCCCAGAGAACTTCGGTTATTGGGCAGTATAGAAATGCAACAAATAAATAAATAAATAAATAAATAAATAAATTTGCTTTTGCTAAAATTTTCTTACCAAAATTTGCAAAATTCTTCATATTTTGAACATAAAGAACTTGAACAACATAAAGAACCTGAAAAGCTCTGTGCCTGCTTCCCAGCTCCTCACATTTACTCACGGAAGAAACCGGGATGGCTACCCACATGTCCTTCGGTCTTGGGACAATCCTGAGACCATGGGAAAAGTCGGGATTAAAGCCATCTCGGGGAAAGGGAGGGATCATCCTTCCCTGCCCCCAGGATCCCAAAATCATTTGGACACATAGGGATGATCCCGGGGCAATCCCCAGGATAAGGCATCATGTAGACATGCCCAATATCACACCACCTTTTTCCATTCCTAGAACTTGTGTGAGTTCCCCTCCCCATCTAACTTACCTGCTTCCTTTACTAAAGCTGCACAGTTTGTGTGAATATTCTATAGTTGATCTCTCTCTTTTGAGAAGTTAGAATGTTATGTTAGACAAAAATATGTGCATCACAGCAGTATCATAATTCTGGGGTTTCACAAAATGGTGAGAATTTTATATGGTATTTAAAAGAAAAAAGAAAACAAAGAAGTGCCTTATTCTGAGTTGTAGCAGCTGCTGTTGACAGTAGCTGCCTTACCCTCTGTATCTTGCAGTATTTTGTATGTGTTGCATTTGATAGAGGTGTGTAGGTTTCACACAATATTATTGTAGAGATTCTGGAAGAGCATAACATCTCATTCTCCAGTTTATTTATAAGTATGGATTTTGGTCTTCTGATGAAATGTTTGGTGTATCCACCCTGCAGCAAACTAGAGTTATCCCAGAAATGTAGATAAAATTGAAGTTAATTAGGAAGAAAGGAGTTGTTGTCACGTAAAACAACTCAGTAATTTTGAGAAAGAAGTTCTAGCAAAATGCAGTGAAATTCCTCAGGGGAATTTCTACATAGCCGTAGGGCCTTGCTAGACGAGGCCTTAGCGCGCTTTGAGACCCGGTTTCCCTGCTGTGCGTCCAGATGATGCACAGGGGAATCCAGATGACGCACAGGGGAATTCGCTTATGGCACGCCTTTTCCGCAGCCCTGGCCTGAGGCCGGGGCTGCGGAACGTCTAGCAGGGTCCGTGGCTTTTTTGCAGCTACTCGCTTACTCATGAGTAGCCAGGAAAAGCCACGGACTGGGCACAGCACTGAGTGCCGTGCCCATCGGGCCTGGGGGGGGGAGATAGGGGGGAAGGCCGGACCGGCAGGAGAGGGGGAGGGTGCAGGGCGACACGGGACGACGAGGGAGGGCGACACGGGATGGGGAGGTATGGCACAGGGTGGCACGGGACGACGAGGGAGGGCGACACAGGACGACGAGGGAGGGCGACACGGGACGGGGAGGGATGGCGGAGGGTGACACAGGGGATGGGACGGGGAGGGAGGGCGGGGAAAGAGGGGGCAGGGGGCTTACTTTAAAAAAGGGTGGGGGCTAATTTTTTTTTAAAAAAAACCCTTACCTTGTCTGTAGTCTTCGGGCCGCACATGGCCCCTTTAAAAAAAATGTAGTCCCCGCGCGTTGGCCGTCTAGGAGGCTGGGCGGCACGTGCTAAAGTTAGCGCGCCGTCGCCCCGCCTCCCTGCCGGCTTATCCAGCCGGGTCTAGCAAGGCCCATAGTTTGTCATCTAAAATGAACAAATAAATGAATGGAGAAGTTCCCCCCACAACAAAAATAACAGAGAAATTATGAGGGAAGGGAGCTTTTATAAGAGTTGTATGTTTGAGCATTTGAATTTCCTAATTCAAACATTTCAGAATAACACACACACACACACAATATTGCCAATTAAGGAGGGGATTAAAAATTATTAATATGGTGTCACTTTCTTTTCCTTCTTTCTTATGGCCCTCCACCACAAAACATAAAACCCTCCTTGCCTCTGAATTAAGATTTCTCAGACCATGGGGATAGCCCTGGCTGTCAGTTCAGAATTGTCAAGTTGAATCATGCTAGGTCTTTAATTCCAGTCTTCAAATATTTGGGGATATCACATATAGCCACCACCAAGACAAAAAGACCAGTTGGTTGGTTCTCCTTAGTTCCATTCCTCAGTGATGAATCTGGTCTTTCCTCCCACTTAGGCTCATTGCTGCTTTGATCATTACCAGGGTCTTGAACTTTTAATTCCACAGTATTATGGTCCCTCCACTCAACTAGCTCCCCACTTTGAGGACAGAGAAGAAAGTTCAGAAATAATGACACAGGCACCAGAGCTTGGGATAACTAGGGCCTCTTTATTTAATTGGGTAATTCACCCCTCCCTGGATCTGCATCTAATTAATCCTTTCTCCAGGCAACTAGCCTGCATTATGGGCGAGCCACTCAGCCAAGCGAGGTGTCAGGTAAAACTCATCTCATTTCTTGAGCTACACTTGTGTGCTTGGGGGACCCGCCCCCTGTCCACCCCACCCTGTGCTGCACAACTCCAAGTAGGTGAGATAGAGAGGTCCCCAAAGGCAAGACATATATCCAGAGTTGTGAGCCACACAGCCCTCGAGGATCAGGCCTCAGAACTTGCCTATCACTGTAAGATGCCAATGAGTGGTCATCAAACTTCTTCTGATGTCCTAAGTTTCCCACCCAACCCTGCCCATTCCAAACAACCTATTTACCCACCCTTGACTAAATTAAATACCAGTATGGATTAGGCAAAAATCCTGTACACTAGAGTTGATCTGTGGCAGGTAAAATTCCTAATCAGCTCCCCCCCCTCCTCCAAAGGGAGCGACTATCTAATCCCATACTAGATATAGGGTGGGAGCCAGAAAATCCAAAGAAGCCAGTGAGAGTGAGGACCATACCTTTATAGGCTTGCCCCCATCCCACGCTTCAGACTGCACCTGTGCCCAAGGCATGTGCAGTGTCACTTCTTCCTCCTCCCTGCCTGCAAATGCCTTCTCCCGCCCAAGTCATGTCAACAGAGCAGGAATAGGGCTTCCTTGTTCTTTTACTTTGGTATCACTATTCAAATCTTTTAAAGGATATGACAGTGGCTCAGTTCTCTTTAGCTCTGGATTCAGAGGATAGAAAGAGGTAAAGGCAGAGGTTGGCAGAGGAAGCTGTAGGTGTTCCTACAGATTAAAGGTCTCCTTGATATATAGAGTTGCCACCACTTTCAAAACAGGCAGGCCAACATTTTTTCCTACCCAGCTAGTTAGCTTAGCCTTGAGACTGGCCATTCAGCAATTGACATACACATTTTTGAATTATGGTTTGCAAATCTACTATAGCTAGTCACTTTTGTTTTGTTTTGTTGCACTTTTCTCCAAATTTGATTCTTAAATATGGAAAAGGTTTGATGGATGCATCTTTGTTTCAGATGTGGGGCTGGTTTATACACACTTGCTCATAATTTCTAGACCACAGCATCAATTGCTGGCTTCCATGTAGGAATGGGCAATGGTAGACCTTCCATCACAGACAGAACTTCTTATCACCTCTTTCCAACAATGTTGCCAGTTAGAGTAATGAACTGTAGAGCAATCAAGTGCTGTTTAGATATACGTAAACCAACTCTCCAAAATTAACTGATCACAATATTTAGCAGAGCGGAAATATTTAATTGATCAGATAGAGTTAAAGACCTTCTAATTGAGTAAAAGGCATCCCACTTGGGCAACATATGTTATTTTTAATATAAGCAATTCTAAAAACTGCAAGTGGGAGGCACTATCTCAGAAGAGATGTTTCTACTTTACTCATCCACAGGAAAGAATATCATTTCCAAGAAGGCACATACACCATCTAAATACAAAAGCATGGTCTTTTCTTCAAAACTGTTGTTTTTGTCATATACCAATGTATGGAATTTTAATCAAATGAATAATCAATCCATTTAAGCTTGCTTCATTACTCAACTACAGTTCCCTTAAGTGGGTGAATAGTCTTAATATTCAGAGCAGCCTCCCCCAATATGGCATCTTCCAGATGTGTTGCACTACAATTCCCACCATCCTATTCCCCATCCAGCATGGTGATAGGCCACAGTGGCTAGGGATGATGGAAAATATAGCCCTAGACCTCAAAAGAGCATCAGGTTAGGGAAAACTGATTCTGAGTTTTAAACCAAATTGTCTGGCAATTCAGACTGTGTAGATTACCCATGTTCAGTTTTGTTAACATTCTCCAGGTCTGCTCTGCCCTTTGTTCCATTCTGTCTGTTTTCTGGTTTAACCTGAAGAAATTCAAAACAAATTTTGAAATTAGTGCATGCCCAGTTTGCCATGGATTGCAGTTTTCACTCTTTACCAATGCACACAAAAAGTCACTGTGTGAGATTTAATCACTGCACCTAAGTGCTGGTGCTCATCGTGTTTTTATACACTGATGGGTGTACAGTCCAAAAAATGCAGCAAAGTGTGCACATCCAATAGTCTGCATGAAGTCTGGAAATCAAAAAACAGAAAAATTGCAAGTTGCTGACACTTTGGTGATGCTCTGCAAACAGGATCAGATAATTCAGAAGCCTGAAATCCAGGGGTGAACTTTGGTTGAGGATAGGTTCATGCGCATTGTAACCCTGGATTAGATGGTTTAAGTTTTCCTTCATGTATATCAGGTTCCTTAATTTGCTATTTTTTGTTTTCTCACTTTGTTTATTTATACTAAATTTGTTCTTGCATTCTCAGAGCAGAGCTGTAAATGACATATTCTGGGATGAATATGTGAATTCCAACCCTGTGTGTGCTTCATACTGCTGTTAACTAAAGAATAGGAGAGATTTTCAGAGTACTATTGTGTGAGGTAGGGCTTCACCCATACCCACTAATTTCCCCCTGTAACACTTCTCTTATTCATCTTTCCCCTTTCCCACTTGGCAAAGGTGTATTTGCAGAGATAAAATGTAGATCTGCACCCCACCCCCTGGCAACTCTGAAATGAGTCATGTAGCTCTCCCCAATGAAGTCTACCTAGTTACAAAATTATCATCTTTGCAGTGGAAGGAAGACTTTCTTGTCCACTCAGGCACTTCGGTCCTGGGATTTTTATTGTTGATTGTGCAAAATTGATTTAGTTTTGTATGCAAACAGTTTTATATTTCCTTAGTATAATGTCTCTCTTTGTAAACCGCCCAGAGAGCTTTGGCTATTTGGCAGTATAGAAACAAATGAATGAACTCCTGCAGTCTAATTTAGGCACCCGTTGTGTAGAGAATAAGTATTAATGAGGTAGCGGTTAATGAGGGTTAAATATTAATGAGGTAGCAGTGTATCTGCGTGTGTGTACGTGTGTGTGTGCACACTATGTGTTGTCTTGAGAAGGAGCATTAGTGCTCCATGTTGAGCAAACTAGATATTAATTCTGTTATTTACACTCATATGTTTTCATGTATAGTTCCTTTGCCTGTCCCCACCTACTGTCTTTCATTATGCATGGGGCACATCCTGTTATAAGGAAGATAGGGAGATCCAAACCAGCAAAACACAAACACATTGAGGTTATCCAAATCCTGCCCAATGGTCCATAGCAGAGCGTGAGCTTTTCTTTTCTTTTCTTTTCACTCAACCATCCTGTGTTTTAGTTCTGGGATGCGTGAACTGGGTAAATGAATTTCTTATACATCCTCTAAGTGAAGATGATAAAGTACTCAGTGCACAACTGAACAAGAATATGTCAGTTTACACTGTAATACAACAAGCCATTCGAATTCAAGTCAGCTAGAGAGAAGAGTGCAAAATACTCTGGGACCACGTTAACATATGTTTTATTAACCACTCGATAGGGTGATTATTACAGGGATAAATGGACTGTGTGAACAAATCACATCACTGTGCTCCATCTCTGCCTTGACTTTTTAAGTTTGGTTTTGTTTCGTTTGGTTCAGGTTGTTGTTTCATTTTATGATTATAAAGTGCCCAGAGGTCATTAGCCAGATGGGCCATAAACAAATCTAATAAATTATGTATTTATACACACACACACACACACACACACACACACACACACACATTCTGGAAATCCACCAATAGCTAGCACATGTGCATCACTTGTACATCCAGCGACAATTTGTGCACGTTGTTTCATTAAATGTTGCAATCTGTGGACATGTTGGTGTTGTGCTGGAATTTCCTATCTATACTTTTTTGTCCATTCGAGTGGAGGGAGGGGTGAAAAGGAATCACACACGAAAATCTTGGGAAAGTGTGAGCATTTTTGGAGAAATTTTCAAGTGTGGGTCTTTGGCACTTCTGGCTGAGGTGTGTGTGCATTTTTCTTCCTTTGCGGAAGTGGAGGGTGACAAATAACGAGTCGAGACACGTAAGTGGGATTAAATACGGGCCACATTTATTAGAGATCTGCAAAAGGGGGGTGAAAGCCTAAGCAGGAATCATTGCTTGGCCAAGCCACAGGCCATTGTTAGGATTGGGTGAACCATTCACAGCCCATGAAGTGGAGCCCATCAATTTGCCATTTCACAGACTTGCCCCTCTTGGGGTAGGGAGGCCTTCCAGTGTCACCCCATCCCAGGCTGCAGGGCTCTGAGTGGGTGAGGGGGGTTGGCCTCAAAGGTAACCCTTTTCCCGCCAGCTGGCGCCACAAGCCTCCCAGTTGTGGGCCTCAGACATTATCCATCACCACAATGGTGCCTGTGAATGCTCCCCAATAGCAAACCCCACTCCAGATGCCCAAACCTACCTGCCCACCACAAAAGTGACCAAATTAAATGAACCAAATTGACCTAATTAATACTCTCCTACTGTCTTACAGTGTGAAGTTGGTGAAAAAAACCTCATAACCAAGTTAGATTATGAGCAAAAAAATCCTACTTGGCCCCCCGGAATGGGCGACCAGCAAGCCCACACTGACTATAAGGAGGGGAGTGAGGGAGCCGTGCAGCAGAAGAGAGGGCTGGGAGGGGCGAGTAGGGCTTATGAAGCCTCTCAGTTCCCTCCCTGTACTGGTGGCACCATACAGAGGCCTGCCAATGGTGAGCCTCCATGACCCATCGCTACCACCCCACGCACAACTGGCCTCCGCCAGGGGGGGGGAGCACGGGGATGAGGCATTTTCCATTCCACCTATCGTATAAGTGCTTGCAGATGCTCTTCCCTCCCCTCCCTCTCAGGTAGGGAGGTGGTTGCCACTGCTTCCCTCCAAGCAGAAAGAGTACTGTGGAAGTGCAGGAAGTACCAGCTATTGGATTGGTGCTCCTGTGCTTGCAAAGGCTCTTCTCTCTCCCTGCTGGGAGGAAAGCGGCTGCAAACACCTCACTGCTTGGTTGGGGAGAGTGTTTAGCAAGATCAAGTCACGTTAGCTCCAGGTGTTGCTCGCCTTGTTCTCCCTATTCTAGCAGGGAGATAGCTGCTGCCCCCACTTCCCTTGTGAGCTGGGAGCATACTTTGGGTAGTTTGTAACTTGAGTTGAGAAGAAGAGTCCAACATGTGTGTGGGAGAGGCAGTCTTCACATGAAGTTCTTCAAATGAGGTATTTCACTTAAAATAACAGCCACATCTCTCCATCATACCCTCCATTAGTAGCCTTGTTTGGCAAGCAAAAAAAAAAAACATTGGAAATGGAAACTGGTGAGTTTCCTTCCAATGCTGCAAACAGGTTTCCAGTGTTGCAAGCAGTTTAAGAGTTTTAACATGACCCGGGCCACATCTACACTAAGCAGGATATAACACTTCGAAAACTTTTTGAAGACTGTATATTGTGTGTGTCCTGGGCCTCAATAGTTGTCACTACTGGTTACTGTTTTTAACTTTTGTAAACTGCCCAGAGAGCTTCGGCTATGGGGCGGTATATAAATGTAACAAATAAATAAATAAATACTGTTATAAACCATTTTAAAGGAGTAGTGTAGATCCTGCCCCATTGAAGTCCCATTGAAAATATTTCCCGTTTCCTGCTTGCAAAGAGCTTTACAGCTCAGCACCAGCAATTCCTAGGACGGCCATGTGACATTAGCCATTCCAGGGACTGCCTCATTATACTGTGGATGCAGGGAAGACATTTTATGAGGGGAAAAAAGATAGGTAGAAGTCTTCTGAGCCACATTATACATAGAATAAGGTAGACAGAAACTCTGTTTCCCCATTCCGACTCAAAAATTCTCCAAAATTCTCCCCCTCCCTGCAAAACAGGCAGAAAAACAATGCCTCTTTCACAGGAGAGAAATCTCCTTTGTGAAAATAGAGGGCATGATTTGGCATAGTGCTATGTAATATGTTAATCTATGCATGGAACTGTCACCTATGTAGGAATTATTTTTGAGCTTTGAACATCAAAAAATACATCATAATAAACAAGAGTAATGCTAACCCTTTGATAACAGACCCTTTCCCCACTACTCCATTACAGAATAAGGCCCACTCAATTTACATTTCTACTATCTATATATCCAGACCATTTTCAACTACTTCTTCACACATGAACATCTGCAATAACATCATAAATGCATATTTACAAAAAAGAAAAGGGGGTAACACACATACACACGCCAGAGCCAAATGTTTGGTCAATGAATCCTAAAAAAGGATTCCAGCTTATTTAAATACTTAATAATTTCCATCGTATTTTATAAACAAACTGCTCCTAAGAAGCTAAATTTAAATTTCCGTTACCATGCCAGCTCTGGATTTTGGGGTGGAATGAGGAGCTTGCTTCTGAAGTTTGTGGTACTAGAGATTTGGCAAGACGTTCAGCACTTCAGAACCAAGCTTACTAAGAGCAATGCCATATAGGAAAAAAAAATGTATGAAACATCTCTCTTTGGTTAGATGAAATTGAAGAACAAAGAGTTTTCACAGTCTTCATGTATGCTTTGGAAAATGGAATCATGCCTTGAATGATACATATGATGAAAACGTTTTACCACAGCAGACCTTGATGGCAATGTGGGGGGAAATAGGCCAAATTTCATCATTGACTAAGTAGCAGAATGAGAAATAGGAGTTAGACACTATATATTAAGGTCCAATACATACACTTACATGCTCTTAGTACAAGAAAGAGAAAGCAAAGAACAATTCATTGTCATTGAAATCAACAAATTTGATTTCGCTTAACCTTCTTGAGATTGCAATTATTTAGGACCTAGTCAACTGTAAGGCTACAATCTATACACAAGTACCTGGAAGTAACTCCCATTTAATTCAATATGTGTACTGTAAGCCAGGGGTGGGAAGGAGATAGATCTCCAAAAGTTTGGGATTACAACTCCCAGAAGCCCTCACCAGCATGACCGATGGTCAAGAACATCAGGAGTCAAAGTCCAAAACATCTAGAGATTCATTTTCTGCCCACCCCTGCTGTAAGCTATCTAAATGACAAGTTCAAAGGAGAGGAGCACATATTTTGTATGCAGAAGGATCTGGAAACAGGTGATAGAAAAACGTCTGACTGAGATCCAGGAAAGCTCCTGCCAGCCACACCAGACAATGCTGAGCCAGATGGACTAACGATCTGGTGTGCACATTAAGAACTTGATGTGCTTAAATCATCTTGTGGTGAGGGATGGAGAAGAGCTGCATTGTATGCTTTGAAGAGACTGGATGGAGGATTCATCTTACTTACACTTTATTATTTCAGTCGCATGTTTTGCAGGCCTCCAATCTCACAATTAGAGGCAAAGTTATTTCGCAGTGTTCTTCCCTCCTCCTCCTCCTCCTCCTCCCTGCTCGGCACTTTTCTTACTCTGAGCATCTTTAACTAAATTACAGTCAAATACTTCATTACAGAGACTTTCAGCCTTGAGGGAAGCCCCTAGGGATTTGATTCACAGACAAATGTATTATGCACAAGGTTGATCTGATCATACGCAATTTGCACTACCCATGCACCCCCAGGAAATTCCTTTCATAAATGTAAATGATGTGACACTCAAAAAGAACTGCGAGCTGAAAGAAAGAAAGGTGGGGGGGGGGAGAGAAAGTTGGGGGTTGGGATTGAAACGTTCGCCTGAGAAAGCCATGGAAAACGTGGGCTGGTCACAGGGCACAGGGAAGGGTCGGCATGTGCAGAGACTTCTGCTGCCTCCTTCTCCAAGGACAGTAGCATAGCCTTCACGTTCAATAGCAGACTGTTGCACAAGGCTGGAGGGAGTGATGCATTAAGTACCATTTGATAAGATTGTAATAACTGTTTCTATGGCAACAAGGAAAAAATGCCTCCATGGGTTTTATGTGTAGTTTGAGTAAGCAGGCATTAAGTGATGGCTGTGTGAAACAAAGGAGATGGCTTTGGGCTTCTTGCTCTAATAATGTCCACCAGGCTTGTGCGTGTGTTTTTCAATGCTCCTTCTCAAGTCTACAGTCCAGTCTCAGAGGAGCACTTTCTTCTAGGAGTGAAACTAATTCGTTGGAATACCTCAGAATACGGCTATTCTCCAACTTCATGTCATTGTGGTCCTTCATTTATGAACAGTATTCCCTCATTTTTCTTTTCTTTTCTCAAGTGTGTCCTCCATATTGCTTGGGTGTTAGCTCCTGGCTTTGTCTGGGGCCACCATCAACCACATTAAAAATAAAAATAAGAAAACCATTCATGTTTTCCATTGCTGCTTCCCTTCAGTCCATTTCTTGAGAGCAACCCCGCCCGCAACCATCTTCAGGTATCTCCCTTGTAAGAAAAACAGGCCTAGAGGCCATGTTAGTCTCCACTTTCATGAAACATTAATTCTCCATTCATTGAGCCTGAGCCAGAAGATGCACTGCAACTGAAACCACTTACCCCTCCAGAATCAGAGAGAGAGAGAGAGAGAGGAATCTATTATTAAATACCTTATTTGTCCTGGTGAGATTGCAGCACGCTTTTGCATTGTCGTAGCCACTGAATGAGTGTTATCTAATAGGTTTGTCTTATTCTGAGAAGCCTGGGACCACGTGGAGTTCAAATACACTTTTGCCAACCTGTTTGTGTTCCCTGTTATCATCTTAGATGCTTTTAGATAATTTAGCATTTTATCAGCAAGAAAACAAGGGGGGCTCTGGTGCGGATAGAAAAACAGAAAGGGGGAAGAGGGAACAAGGAGCAGTTCGCACTGGAGGTAAGAAGAGACATGGGAGAAGGGAGAAAATCTAATCCCCAAGAGGTCTGGATGTTCTTCATGAAAAATGTCAAGGTGTGTCTGAAGAAAAAAGAGGAAATTTCTGAACTATTTGAGCTTTGCTCATAGCTATTAATACAGGAAGATGCTTTTGAAAAAGCAAATTCAGACCAAGTAGTATTCAAAGAATGCATGCGTATAGCTTTTTCTGCATTATCTGTTTGCTGCTGTGGACTTCCTTGACGACTTCCTGAATTATTAACAGGAAACACAAAGTAGATCTGTTATTATTGTTTTGCTGTGATTCCTTCTTTCCATAAATAACTAAATCCATGGGATACTTTTTCCCCGTCCTGAGAATTGATGGTTGATTTTAAGGCTGTATGTTAATGACTTGTGTTGGCAAATAAAGGGAAGTAGATTTGAGCACATGATTGATAAAGTCAATGAGAACTCACTTCCAATTGAAACCCCAATTTTCACATCTTCACATGTACAACATGTCTGGCTTCCTAAAACATTTCGCAAGCTATGTTTGTTCTACTCCATCTTCCAACTGGAGATGTTTGGGTCTCTCCTTAATCATCCATTTTATTCAATTCTTTTTTTGTTGTTGTTGCATTATGTAAAGCATGCCATATATGCTGGCCTTTTCTTCTTTTGAGTCATGGGGCAGCAGTGCAAACTGGAAATAGCTGATCTGGTCATCTATTATAGATGGGAGATGAATTAAACTTATGTGCAGTATATTTGATGCATTAGTTGGCAACATGAATTATAGGATCATATCTGAGTAGGGATGTCCATTGGTGGGAAATCCTACTCTTTTTTGGCTAAGTGGAGTTCCGCCAACTCAATTTACATCTGCGAGCCGACCTGCAGGCTTTACTCCAAACTCTGGGAACTGTTTTGTGCTTTTATTTTGGACATTTCCACAGTTTATGCAAATTATGGCCAAACATGTTCAAATTACAGCCAAATTTGTGCAAGTTAAAACCAGATTTGCGCAAATTACAACTGAATTCATGCCGATTATCCAAATTTGTTCATAGTTTGCATGATTTGGGAAAATCTGGCTTTTATTAGCACAAAATGCTCAGAAATTTTCACCAAATGCACAAAATTCATGGAAAGTCCTTGAAATGTCCCAACTTGCTGCAGATTGAGTCAGGCACTGTAGCAGGAACTGGAATTAAGTCAGGAGGGCAGAGCCTAGGAAAACCTATCAAAACAGACTTCTCCAACATCCCAAAATTTGAGTACCTCCTTAGAAGTGATAGTTCCACTTCCTGTCAGGATTGACTTGAATGTGAATTGGCTGTGACTATCCAGGAATGAAGTGTTGGTGTCATGACAGACCGCTCACTGAAAACAGCAGTGCATTGTGTGGTGGCAGTGAAAAGGGCAAACTCAATATTGAAAATTATTAAGACAAGCACTGGGCAAATTGCGGAACGAGTACCCTCACGTCAGTAAGGGACACTCAAGCAAAGCCACATTTTGAACCCCCAACTCAAAAGGGATATAGCTGATAAGCAGAAGGTGCAACTAAATGAGCAAGGAATTGATGGATCAAAGACAAATTGATTTAGGGCTATTTTATTTAGTGTGGAAAATGACTAGGTGGCACATAATAAAGGATGGGAATGGAATGAATAGAGTGCATAAAGCGGCATTCTTTTCTCTCTCTCATAATACCAATGAAATGAACTGGGGGTAGGTTTAGAACAAACCAAGTAAGTACCATTTCACATAATGAACAGGTAAACTGTGGGCTTCACTCGTGTCCATTAGTTTATTTAGGGGGAGCTTTCAAACAGTAATAAAAATGATGTATTTTATCAATGGCTACTAGCCATTAAAGCTCCATAGTTGGATTCCTCTTAATACAAGGCACTGGTGACTAAGATGGAGGCTCTTGGTTTCCTGACCTGCCTATAGTCTTCCTAGAAGTATGTGGCCAGCTATTGTGAAAAACAGGATACTGGGCACTTGGGCTGTTCAAACAAGACTCTCCTTACATTCTTATGCACTTTTGTCAACTACACTCACTGACTAATTGGGAATTCGTAAAGTTCTTGTGTGTGTGCATGACCTACAAGAAAGCTGTAAAGCAGCTTAGCAACTTGCAGGATTAAGAAGATGCACTCTGTGGGCTCTGATCAAACGAAACTATTTGCTGTGGCTGGGTAGGTTAATATGTGTCCTGATTTTGTTTTTGTTTTCTTTCTGTAAGGAGGAATTAGGAGTTCACTGTGCTGAAGAGTGGAGGAGGCAGTTACACTTATTTCATGATCTTGTTCTAAAGCACACTTTTTACTGTGCAAATTACAACATACCAGTTGTCACTATGCAGACATTTGTTTTCTATTGGTGTATGTTGATGGGATTGGAGTTTCACCATCTGCCCTGGTCCCCTGCCCTCTCCCACCCCCACATCTGACACCCACACTCTCAATGTTGGTTGTTTTATTATGATTTTTATTTTTGTGAACCACCCAGAGAGCTTCGGCTATTGGGCGGTATAAAAATGTAATAAATAAATAAATAAATGTAATTTTGAATCTTTGCATAAGATCTTATACACAGAGCCCAATGTGTGTAGGCCCAAAACCAGCTGATCAATGCGCACAAAGTTCCAGCTTGAATCACTGATCTTCACTAGATTTGATGCTCTATTTAAAAACAAAACAAAATGCAAAGCCTGGACCTCAGGTTGAATATTGTGGATTCTTTAACTCCAAATCCAGATCTGACTCTCAGCCTAACCTACCTCACCGAGTTGTTGTGAGGATAAAGTGGAGAAGAGGAGGATCATGTAAGCCACCTTAGGTTCCTTGCAAGAGGAGGAAAAAAATGGGGCTGGGTAAATGTAATAAATAAATAAATAAATAAATAAATAAATAAATAAATAAAGGTATTCATAGATTTGCCCTGTAAATGCATGATGAGGAGCCTAGTCGTTTTCTTGTAGTTGGCTGAGAATTTATGTGGCTAAAAGGGGGCAGGGATTTCTTCTGTAACAGGTGGTAGGGATGAATGAATCGGTATATTTCCAGTCGGTGTGTCAATGTCACCTGTGTTCATTCATAAGGCAATTCGTTCCCATTTCTGCATGTATAAACATTTTTTTAAAAAAATGAATGCTTTTAAAACACAGTTTCAAAAATAGATTTTTGATGTGTGTTTTCTGAGGACTGCATTGCCAGGTTTGGAGAAGTGCAAAATCTGAAGGATAATTATGTTCCATTCTGCACTTTAGTCTGAAAGTTGCCAATCGTGTCAGTTTACATCAACATTTACCAAGACTGAATTGCTCAAGCTTCCGTAACAGAGGAATGACTTCATCTACAATTCATATGGGTTGGGATTAGGGATGTTGGAGACATCTGTAACTGAATCAAATGAGTTCAGATTTTTATGAATCCGACCTGTGGATTCTCCACAGTGGAATTCCTGAGTTTCAGACTTTTCTTTTTCTTTTACTTATTGATTTAGACATAGGAGAAACAAAACAAAACCCAGACATAAGAGTCCTAGCCAAAAATGCACTCACCCCCCCATAGGCTAAAGCATGCAAATGCTCATTTGGGAGGGGGAATTGCATATTTCATAAGTGAAACTTTGTGCAAATGTGAATTTGGGCAAATTTGGGAAATTGGGAAAAATACAGTTCCGTCAATGAGCAGATGATGGAACTGAATGCACTTCCACAAAATGCAGACAGAGCAGATTTTACAAAATCCAGACATCCCCAGTTGGGATTTATTGCGGGATTGACTTTTGCCAGGGAGGCTAGCAGTGAAAAGTGTCACAAAAGGAATGATAAGTCTTTGACTTTGGGTATAAACCATTACAGTGTCTGCAGCTTGGGAGATGTTATTTTAATATATACAGAAATAGCGGTGAATGAAGTGTTTTGATAATTAAATCTTTCTAAATGTTGACAGGTTCAGAATCTAGATCTGGGTTTCCAACGCTCTGGGTAATTAGCTCAAAATTGCTTCCCTCCTGCACTTTCCTTCCTGACATATGTGGATGAGGTACTTTGTGGAAATTCTGCAGCATCGTAGGCTTCTCTCTGCTTAACTGACTTGTTCGAGGCAGCATGTCCCACTGAGGCTAAGATCAATTCAACAGTAGAGAAGGCCTTTTGTTTACTAGTGTCCAGACAAGGCAATCTGCCCTTCTTTCCCCCTCTCCCTAGCCTTTTACAGTGTGAAGCAATGACAAGTGCACCTGTGTTTAAAGTGTCTGTATGTCACCTGATGCATACAGATGGCTTATTAACCGATTAATTCACAGGCCTAAATTGGCTAAATCATAGCAAATGACACCCGATTGCCATACAAGAACAAAAATGGATTGGGCTAAGTGTTTCTTAAATGCTAGACTTGCTTAAGCCAGGCAAGAATAGGAAGAGAGTGAGGAAGGAAATGCAAAAAAGAAACAAGGTAGGCTAGGCAGCCAAGTTTGGCAGAAACACAGGGAGAAAAAAAATCACTTGAGACAGTATCTTTGGACTGATTTTGCTGGACTTGGGAAGATCAAGATTATTATTTTTTAATTTAAATTTATGGCATTGCACATGACATTTTGGAGATACTAATTAAAATCCCAACTTATAAAGGCCAGTCAGGCTGCCTGGGTTGTTTGCATTAGGACTGTGCTAGATGCTGGAATCCAGATCATTGCTCATTTAGCCTGAGAGATTGCAGGTTTGCTTTGTAGATGTGCTGAGTCCTCACTATTCTAGCTGAATACAGTGGGCACAACAAAGATTTGAGTATCAAAAGGAGGAGGAGGAGGAGGAGGAGGAGGAGGAGGAGGAGGAGGAGGGAGGAGGAGGAACAACTCCAAAATGAAATCTGTTTATTTTCTTCTTTCTTTCTTTTTTGCCTTTTAAAGAGTAAAGATTTTGTTTATATAAGTAAAAACATAAGTAAAAATTAGATTAAAAATATGTACATAGAAACAAAATAATAATAATATAATAAAATAAATGAATAAAATAAAGTAAAATACAAGGGTTGTATCATGCATATTTCTTTCCTGGTTTTGTAGTGGGCCATATGACTCAGCATATCATCCAGGAGGTTAGCACTGGGAAGACATGGGTTCAAATCCCTGCTCACCCTGACCTACCTTATAGGCTTGTTTTAAAGATAAAATGAGATGGGGGCACATTTGCTAACCTAAGCTCCTTGAGGTATAAATAAAGAATGAATGAATTGATGAATAAAATATAGAACCTTTCATGAAGTCTTATTTAAACAGGACTGAAATGATCATGACTCACTTGAATGCCTGCCTGATTCTCTTTCGTACTCTGATTCATCCCATAGACATGTGAACAAATCAAGATATGAAATGAGTCCAAGGGCTGTTCTCTCAAGATTGATAGTGTAAACATGTGGTACCTATCTGAATGTTTTGCTCCTGCAGTGCAGTGTGTGAAATCCTTCTGTTTTCCTCCTTTCCCAAATATGTATGTTTGTAATTCACCTTCCTTATAAAGTTGTGATCCTCTGCATTTAAGTTGTGTGTGTGTGTGTGTGTGAGGCCCTTATATGAGTGCTGACATTCAGACACACAGGAAAGAATGAGTGAATGAGCAATGTTTGAGCTAGTCAACGTTCTCCGTTTTCCACCTTGCTCCTCGTCTCACTTTGTTCTTGCCCGTGAATGTGAGCATTTTTTCCTGAACAAGAAAAGTGTGCATGTTCAAACACTATAATGCACTCTTTTCTAACCATACACACCAAATGTGCAAGTGCAAGTGTACACTTCCAAATGGAAACACAAGCCCAAGAATTTGTGAAAATTTTCCAAGAATTACACTCCTGCTCACATTTGGGGTTGTGAACAGGACACGTTTGCATGATTTGTGAATAGGAATTAATTGTGAATAGGAATTCTCATCCATCCCTACACACAGGCAAGTTCATAATTTAAACCATAATTTAAGCTAGGGTCAGGGAAGATAGATTTTTTTCTGTCCCTTTTTTCAGGGGGTATAGATCCATGGGGAAAAATATTAATCAGGGTTGGGGGGGGGACATACAATTAATGAGATTAATTAATTTTATTATGAATTCTTATTATATTATAAATGACGTAAAAACGTAATACCAAGGAAGATACCTGTTGGAGCATTGCCATCTTCTGAGGCTCTGCCTGAGATCCACTAACACAAACAATGTGATAACTGTCTCTGGAGATGGAGGCAGGTGAAGACAATCCTGCCCCTTCTAACAGGGAATATCTTCTTCTCTACCATAAAACTGAAAGTATGTGTGTGGGTTTGTATGTCTGGAAATGTTTACCCACTTCCACATGAGGTACGAGCTTGAAATTGAACTTAGATAGCAGAAGAAATCTAACAGAAATGGCTGAATACTTATAAAATGTTAAAGGTGCATGCTTTGAAAGTGGTATCACTGAGTTTTGGCTTACTAGGAAAATATACAAACCTTAAGGTGCACCTCCACGAGGAGTGTAACCCCATCAAAAACACGGTATTGTTTTCCGAACCTGTGACCCACTCACCCATCCTTCTGCCTTGCCAGAATTCAAGGTCTGTTTACTGGCCCTTATCCAACCCATGATGGCATCCATGCACTGGTCCAATGTCTCAATAGCCACACCTGATTTGGATGTTATGGGAAAGTAGGGCTGGATATCATGTGCATAGGGATGACACATTGCTCCAGATCCCTGGATGAGTGCTCCCAGTGGCTTCATATAGATGTCAAATAGCATCGGGGATAAAATAGTGCCCTGTAGCACCCCATAGCACAGTGCTAGGGTGGCGAAGTGCACTCGCTCACCAGCGCTCTCTGAGATCAACCCAGTAGGTAGGAATAGCACCACAGAAGTGCATTCCCCTGATACCCATCCCATGAAGCCATTCTAAAAGAATACCATGGTCAGTGTTATCAAAAGCCAGAGGAATACTGAGTAAGAGGAGCATGGTTCCACTCCCTCTATCCCTCTCTTGATAAATACCATCCAATAGGGCAACCAAGGCCAATCCAGTCTCAAAAACAGGTCTGAACCCAAACTGGAAAGATAATCAGTTTCATCCAAGAATGCCTGCAGTTTCCCTGCTATAAGTAGTCCTTGCTGGTATCTATGTGGCCAGTGCCTGCATTTATAACCTAATCATTGATTCCATAGAGAATTAGAATTCTCATGGAGAACTGCTTTTAGAGCAGAGGTGCACAACCTGTCCCCCAGACTTTACTGTGACCACCCATGGGTGTTCTTATGCCAGTGACAAATTCCACACTCCCCCATGCACATACACTAATTTTCTCACTGTCGATAATCTCCACTCCCACCCCAAGTAATCCTGATCCAGCAGCAAAGTTTGAGTGATTGGTATCACGGTTACTGGTTTGTGTATGTCTTGGCCCAAGCCATTATTACATGTGGTCCTTGGTACTGGAAAGCAAAGAATCATAAAATAGCAGAGTTGGAAGGGGCCTACAAGGCCATCGAGTCCAACCCCCTGCTCAATGCAGGAATCCACCCTAAAGCATCCCTGACAGATGGTTGTCCAGCTGCCTCTTAAATGCCTCTAGTGTGGGAGAGCCCACAACCTCCCTAGGTCACTGATTCCATTGCCGTACTGCTCTAACAGTCAGGAAGTGCACCCCTGTTTCAGAGGGAGGAGTCATAGCTGCTGCATGGGATAGATATGTGTGGCAGAAGTTGTTCATTTTATGTGCGGTCTTCAAATGAGTTGGTATAGTCTTTAAGACTACAGCAAAGTGAGAAATGGCATATGCCATTTTTAAAATGCTGTCCCACTTTTATTATAGTGTATATACCTGCAGGCAAAAACAACAGCACAAACCTAGCATGGGAACAAGTTCTCTCCAACTTCTCTCTCTGCTGTGATATGTTTTCTATATTTAGGAGGACATTGGGGTGGGTTAACTTAAGAGAAAATGAAAAATTTGAATTCCTCATTTGCATTGTGAACTGGTCCAGTCCCTTCAATGATCCAAAGACCTGCCCACCCACCTGCCCTTAATCTATCTAAGTTGTGCTTTGAGAACGAGCCTCAAATTCCCAAGTGATTCCCACTTTGCAATGTTGTGAATATTTCCGTGTGTGTGACACATGCACACAGAATATTTTGCTCTGTTGTGGCCTGCTGCTTTAATTCTGTACTAGGAAACTGAGGAAAAGAGGATCTGGAAGGACCTAGAAATACACTTTGCAGTGAAGAGAGAGAGATCTAACACAGATTTATGATTAAAAGTGTGTCCCTTGCTGCACTGTAGCTCCTTGTTCAGCATTAGTAGAAAGTGTCATTGCCTATAAATCTTTCTTTATAGTCACTTGGTAGTTGCTCTCTAATCTTGGCAGCTGCATTTCAAAAATGGCTCTCCGTTATTATAAGTGCTTCCTCCTTGTGACTTCTAGGGCCACTGCCATCTCAGCTGCCTCCCCTCACAGCCACGAGCTATCAGGGACTGAAACGCCATGCCAAGTGCACCTGTGTCTCCTACAGTTTCGCTTGTGGCTGGAGGACGTGTCAGGCGACATGCCTGTTCTCAGATAGTACTTTGACTTTAGGGGAGCCATCTATGTGTCACCTGCAGTAGCAGTGATTCCTGACATGCTGTCGAAAGTGCCTTTCTGGGTCCCCGGGAGACAGTTAAGTTCCTTGAAGTCTGAGGAGAATATTCGAAGCAAAATGCAGCCAGAGAATGAGAAGGACAAAAGCCTTCATCTTACTTTTGAGGACTAGATCGATACAGAAAACTTGAACTGAAGCAAGAAAGCCCACCTTTTAAGTCCGTCTATATAACCAAACCTGTTACACACAAAATCTTGGCTGCTTGCTCTAGCAACTGTTGGAGATGGTTTTTACTAACTGCTGAGAGGGAAACTGAGTTATAAATATTATTGTTGCAGTGGCTGTGTAAGGGAGCCAGGAGCTATGATTTTGGATGTATGAATTCTGGAGAGAGTTTCAAGAGGATACCTTTTCATCACTTGTACCATTGAATCACTAGCTTAGTTGCATGAACTGTAGCTAATAGTCATCAAATGTCAGAGGCAAGAACACATTATTATTATTATTATTATTATTATTATTATTATTATTATTATTATTATTCTATACTGCCCAATAGCCAAAGCTCTCTGGGTGGTTCACAAAATAATATAACCTTAAAAATGCAATTACAGTCCCTAGATTTGCCATAGCTTACAGCACCTCGAACTACCAGTGTTTTGATTGGAGCCAACAACTTTTTTTAGGTTTCCCCCCCACACCATCTAGCTTATTGACGAATCAACGTCTCACAGACCCAGCCACACCTCTGCGAGTCATCAAACTGCTGTCTTCTTCAGCTTCCTTATCAGCCTGTCCTCTCAGAACTAATATATACACAAACCTCTTATCACTTCATCCCCCCGCAAAAAAAAAACCCTTTCCACTTACCATGGGGAAGTGCGGGGGATTAACTGCTGATGGGTGCTTCATCCACTGGCTGACTAGTTGTCTTGCCTGCCCACCTCCAGAAATTGGAATGGTTCTTCTAAGCATATTAAGAAGCATCATTTCAAATTCTGGAGTTTGGCAGGCAGGACAGCTGGCCTCTGTGTTTTGCATCCCCCTCGAGGACTCCTCATCAGATGAGGAGCAGGCCTTACCCTACAAGGAACCAGAGGGACAAAGGTAGGAGGCACCATGCCAGAGAGCCAGTGAACCAGCAGGACCATCTCAGATTTCATAAGAGAACTCAGATATCTAGTGCAAGGGAGAGATATACCTGAAGAGACTAGGCCAGATCTACACCAAGCAGGATATAACACTTTAAAAGTGGTTTGGAACAGTATATGGAATGTGTCCTGGGCCCCAACAGTTGTCAATGCTGTTATAAACTGTTATAAAGCAGTAGTGTAGATCCTGCCTAGCTCAGCTTCTCCTCTCAGTTCTTGGCTGCAATCAAGTCTCCTTGGAAGGTGGGCATCTGACTGTCCTTGTTAGGGTGCAGTAGCTGGGGGCTAGATGGGGGTCATAAGCCTCCAAGTTTAAAAGGCTTTCCAGTAACTCTGCATCCTTGCTAAAAACAAAACCTGTATCTAGCTCTGGTCTTTGCCGGATTCCTTAACTTCTTGCTCCTGATTGAACCCCTGACTTATGACCCAGACTTCTCATGACCTTGTTTATTGCCCTGTTGATCATCTAACACTTAACTCTCCAACTTCTGGCCTTGGTGTGCTTACAGCAACACCTTGTGTTCTCTTCTGGCCTTTTGCTGGCTGCACACCCAGCACTGGTCTGCCACAGATTAATGTTCCAGAGCAGGACACTGTGTCCAATGAATCCTCCTGCCACTGGTTATCAAACACCACCCCTGTTCATAAAGTTGCTTGTTCGCTCACAGGTAGGGGTGGTTTAACCACCTCATCCCCACCCCACATGCAGCTCTCCAAACCACCCCCAGACCTCCTGCAAGAGCCCACCCCTGCATTATAGAGACACAAATGAGATCTGCAATGAAGTGTTGTAGTGTGGGAGTGCTCTTGTTCAGGGTTCCAGCCAGCTACACTTTCTTTCAGCGCCCCCATTCCATTGCTCCTCTCCCACCATTTTTCTTCCACTGAGTTCTTTGGGGATCTTTTTTTGGGATTTGTTGTACTTTTGTAATCTTGTGGTTACCCCAACCCTACTGATGCCTCCCTCTTGTGTGTGAATCATGCTAATTTGACAATGCAAGATGCACTTTTGGAGAATGAGTTCACTGTTCATTTATATGAAGAAGTGAAGTATACCCAGGGCTACAGGATCTTACCTAGCAGTGCAGTCCAGCAATAGTTAATCCAGCCCAGGGCAACCTATATCCCCTTTTGTGCCTTAGTTTTCAGATGCCTATGTTAGTTATGCCGACCTGCTTCACTGTTCAGGTTATGAGTCTTAGATCATAGATTCTTGCAAAATGGTTTGAAGTCTGCAGAGAGATGATTTACTCTAAGCCATTATTATACTGAAAGCTGAAAGCTGCATTCTTCCTTTTTCTTTAACTGAATCTTGAAATCTAAGGAAGAAAGGAATCCCCATTTTCCCCCATTCTTTCATTATATTCTCTTTAGGGACTCTTTGATGGGTTAGAGTTCTTGCATGGGCATAGAAAACAAGGTTCTTCTATTGTTTGTATATGGCTTCCAATAGGACCACTTCAGACTAATGGAAGTTGTACAAGGTGATAAGCCAAGAGCAACATTTAATTTAAAATTGAGGGGGGGGGTGTCTTTTGATGCAGGGGTGGAAGAGCTGAAGAGACTGGCTGTGACATTTGAGGCAGTATGAAAGTCTGTGATTACCAGTGGAGGATGGAACAACAAAGAGGCTTGGAAGTTCAAACTAGCCAAAGCCCTCTTTCCTCCCTGAACTATTCAATTACCCTTATCACTGAGAACTTTACTTACCTGAAGAAATTCTGACATGTTGCAGAGGGGTGGTGTCACCTGAACATTTTTGCACTTACCTACACATGTGGGGAAGCCTGAAATAGTGTATTTTATATTATTTATTACATTTATATCCTGCCTTTTTTCCTGCAAGGAACCCAAGGCAGCGTACATAATCCTCTTCCTCCTCTCCATTTCATCCTCACAACAACAACAACCCTGTGAGGTAGGTTGGGCATTGCCACATCTGGGCAAAGTCACTCTGACAGATCCCCTTCCTTATTGGTGGGCCCTTGCGCCCTTTCCTGGCAGTGATAGAAGCAAGCAGATGCATTTGATGGCTGAGGACTGCCATTTTAATTTTCCACAATGCCCTAGAACAGCCTTTCATAAGCTGGTGCCATCCAGATGCCTTGGACTATGACTTCCAGCAGGCTGTTAATGGCTGATGGGTGTTGAAGTCTAAAACATCTTGTGGGCACCAGGTTGAGGAAGGCCTCCACAAGAGTCATGTCATGACAGGGACACTTCAAGAAATTAACATGGCAGCTGGACTTAGTTGTCTGATCCTGCTTCGTTTATGGAAATATTACTAAAGGGGTCCCATGGAAAACTTCAGGGATGTATGTGAATTTTCTTTTTGCTTGCAAAACATGTGAGCATGCCGCAAACAAGCATGTGTCTGTCGGAAATCTTCCCAAATTGTCAGATATGTTTTCATGTTTGATTTTGTGCAAATTTCCTAATTTACGCAAATTTCCCTAGAGGCTAAAGCAGCCCTGCTTTAGTCTATGGAGTGAAGTTGTGCTAATTAGGAATCACCACTCAATTTACACAATTTCCCCATTTGCACAGAGTGAGCAGCAATCACAAATGGAAACAGGAATCAGGCAATTAGACGATGTTCAGAGAATACTGGTGATCTCAAACTTTGCTCACTTGCCCATCGTTAGACCTTGACAGGTGGCTGCCCAGGAATGCCCAGTGCTACCACCAGCCTTAAGAGAAACAAAAAGAGAAACAAACAAAACAAAACTAACAAATGGAATGAAATGTGTGCCATTGCTCACTAATCTACTATTTCAGGGGTTAGCAACTCAGGGTCTGTGTGCACAGGTATGCCTGATCCTACCTGTGCTGCTTGACCCCTTGCACTCCATCCCTATGTACCTATGCAACTTTCTAACCTCCCCATGCATCTTCCCCATCCCTTGCCCAGGATTTCCCCTTTCTGCTGCCTACCTCTGCTCATCTCAGCACCGCTGAAGCCCCGATGAGGAAGCAGGACGCTGGCAGATTGGGAGGCTTGCACCGCAGAAGGGTGGGAATTCCAGACAAGTTCTGGGGAAGGTGCGTGGGGGTGAGGGGTGGGGAGTGTCAGGAAAGTATACAGGAGAGAAGCAAGAGAAGAGAGAGAGAAAAAGAGTGATAAGACAGAAAAGTTTGATGCCAGCAAAGGGGAGTAAGAAAATGTTTGCCCCTGTACTATTTCATCCAGAGAGCTTCACTAGGTGTGTGTGTGCTTACAAAAATGTAAATAAATAAATACATTTCCTATTTATTTACAATATTTGTATATGGCTCCACATCCAAAAGATTTCACAGTGGTGAATAGCACATAGGAGCAAATGATAAAATAATAAAAACACTATGTTGAAAAAATACTGTAGAATTCCTAATTAGAATTGCATATAACTGGAAGAGGGTTTTTGGAAGCATTTCCCCCATATCGCTTTTTGTAGCTATGTTCTGTGTAGGTAACCAACTATTTAGTGGTTATGGCACCAAGAATAGCTTCCCATTCAGTGATCACAGGTGTAGTGGCGGCTGTTATACCCACTCTTTCCAGAGGGGTCTTGTGTAACGATGATCAGCTCCTTTGTTACTGTACCAGAGAGGCTGTGAAATGGCCATATAATTCTATGTGGCACCAGAGGTGTGTGTGCACCAACCATCCATTATTTGGACATATCCATGTTTGAGATGGAGGGAGGCTTGTATGAGAATTGCCATTGTGTGGATCAAATGCTATTGGGGTTAATATGAGAAAAAAATATTACCTTTTTCTTTTTAACTTGCAATTCTCAGAAAGAATCAGCAAAACCAATCCTAACCTTCATAACACTATTTTGAGCTATCATAATGCTCATCTATCCTCAATGCCACCTTCTGAAATAAACCCTATGTAAGAATGGCAGTACCATATCACTGGTACCCAGCTTAAACCCACAAATATGGTTGATGGTATCAAAAGCCTCTGAGAGATGGAGAAGAATCAAGAGTGTGGCCATCTCTCTGTGTCTCTCCTGACAGAGGCCATCACCCAAGACTATCGCAGTGCCAAAGTCAGGCCTAAACCCAGACTGAAAAGGGTGAAGATTATCCGTTTCATCCAACAGCACCTGGAGTTGGACTGCCATTATCCTTTTGAGCACCTTGCCTGAAAAGGGGATATTTGTGGCCAGGCAACAGTTATTACACATTTCTAGGTCAGTGGTCTTAAGAAGTGAATCAAATAACTCCCTGCTTCAAGGTGGCTGATATCACTTCCTCTCTCAATGAGTAATTGCAGTAATAATTTCCTATCAATCCTCTTTAGCTCTGTGTAAGGAGCCAAGATTGGCAAGCATCATCAAGAATACAGGTGGGGTTTTTGGATCTTTTCAAGCACCTTGCCACGAGCCCCATCACATCTAGGTATAAATGTGTAGCTCCTGTTGCTTCTGTCAATGCTCCGATGTCACTTCCTGAAAACAGGAAGTAATGAGGCCCATTCAGTCCAGCAGGAGAGAGCAGCAAACAGGCTTTTTCGGGGTGGTGGTGGTGGTGGTTGCAACACAAGGAAGGCCAGAAGGGGTGGAAGATGTGAAAGAGGCAGACGATGTCATGTGAGCAATCCGTGAGTGCCCAGTAACGAGCACGCAGTAAAATGGCCTGCTGGAGGAGATTTGTCAACTTGACGGTCTTTTAGAATTTTAAAAAGCAATAAAGACTATATATTCTGGCAGGCCTACCCAGTGAAATTTTATAATGTTTTAAAGATGTTTTAATGTTTTAAATATGTTTTAATCATGTATGGTATATTTTCAATCAATTTTTAATGTGTATTTTATATCATCTTTTTATACTGTTTGTTTTATACTTTGAATTGTTTTAGTTTTTGTGAACCACCCAGGGAGCTTCGGCTGATGGGCGGTATAAAAATGCAATAAATAATATTAATAATAATAATCTTGTCAGATGGAGCTTTAAGTCTGAAGCCACTGAAACTGATCACAAAAAACAAGATCTGGCAATGTTCTGGACACCTCTTCTGGACATGTATCAGCGATGGTGTCTAGGCCAGAATGAATATGAGTGATTTCATCTTCAAAGTGCCTAGCAAACCTGTCACAGTAGGCCTTTGAGAGTTCCAGCATATTCCTCTGAGTATCAGGATGAGAGAGAAATTTCACCACTCGAAAAAGCTCTGTTGGGTGGCTCCCTGAGGAGGCAATTTAGTAGAAGAAGTGGGGGCACCTTGCTGTCCTCACCAACCCAACGTAGACACAATCATGTTCTCTTACTTGTGTCCAGAAATGTTGGTATGAAATGTATGCCTGTTAGGTTGTGAGGATTCATGGCAACATTTTGTTTCAGAGCCCACTTATACTGTATATTCCACACTGTCTCGGTTTACAAGTACAGCTATACTTGACTGAGCTGTGAGATAGTGCATCAGTATAATAAATAAGAATACGTATCAAGAAATCATCATGCAGTCCCACAACTGAATGTGCCCACCTGGTGTTTCTGTCAAGCTAATCCTCCATCGTATGCTCAAAAGCAGGGGGGTCCTGGAAATAGCCCCAGTAGAGCTTTCTGCCTACATTCTTTTGATCATGCCCATTATATCTCCACTCAAGCATTAAAAAGACAAGATAACAATGCATCTCCTCTTTTCCTTGGTTGACATAAGTAAAATGCTTGAAAAGAATTAAGGGTTTTTTGTGTCTTTATGAAAAAGAGGTGTCCTTATTGTAAGGAAGCTGGGCTGAAGAAATGAATTCCACATGAGATGTGGACAGATAAAAGGGAAGACTGGGAAAATAATACAATATTTCTGAAAATGTACAGAGACAAGTCCATGTCTGTCATAACTCTGTTGATGGGAGCTGAGTGGCATCTGGTTGCATCTGGGTCATGTCTGAGCCACAATCTTCACATCATAGTTAGTTGATATGTTAAGCTGCCCTTCCCCGCCCCATGTTTTCCTCCAGTTCTCATTGCCAGAGAACCTCTGCAAGATGTGTTCATTTATTTATTTATTTATTTATTTTATTACATTTATATACCACCCCATAGCCAAAGCTCTTTGGGCGGTTTACAAAAGTTAAACACAATGAACATTAAAAACAAACATACAAAAATTTAAAAGCATAAAAACAGGAGTGTTCAGTTCAAAGCACAATATGGCAGCTAACTATTTGGACTTAGAAAGGGTTGAAGCTGTATCTCAGTTGGGTTTTCAAAAACATGACATTAAACTCTTATTTGGCAAGTTCTTGGTAGCAAGCCTGGAAGAGGTCTTGAATCGGTGAATTGAAGGACAGCAGGGAGGAATTCATCACCACAGAGCTGCACACAATAGAAGGGACTGTGAGGATACGAGTACACTAACAAGGAAAGTTATACAATGCCTCTTTCACAGGGAGAGAAAGGGTTCCTGAAAATAAGGGGGCAGGATTCGGCACAGCATCTCTCTCTATAAGCCCTAGCAGTGTGGATGGTGCCCATTACGGCTGCTGGGGTGGAAGGCCCAACAGTTAATGATCGGCTGAGCCTAGGGGTCAGAGTAGACAGAGACAAGGGGTTACAGTAATCAGAGAAAAGGGAAACTGAGGCAAATTAATGTTAAGATTATGCCAGCAAAGCAAAGACTTTGCTGGGGGGGGCACAGAGAAACACACAAATATCATCTTTTGAATCCCCTGCAGCAGCCCACTGCAGAGAAAAGGCGGACCGAGGAAAGTCAATTTAAAGACCATTGTGGTAACCTGAAGCCATATGCATGCACAACATTCTAGGAAGGAGCAAGAACCGTGGCCAGGCTGGGTTGGGCAGTGCATGAGTGACTACATTTGAGAAAGTGTTGGGATGAATGTGGGGGCTACGACGTGGAGGTTCTGCCATATTTGCCCTAAGTGGTAGCCCGCCACTGAACCATAACAAGTTAGATTATGCTTCCCTGGCCTTTGTAAAAACTTTCAGGCCAGGCTTGCCTGCTGGTCAAAACTAGGAGATCTGCCCTTGCTGGGTGGGAGGGTGCTGTTGCACCCTGCCCTGCTTTGTTGGTCTCTGGTCGACAGCTGGTTGGCCACTGTGTGAACAGAGTGCTGGACTAGATTAGGGTGACCAACTGTCAGGATTTCCCCGGATTTGTCCTGGTTTTTGTTCTTTCCATGGTGTCAGGGGAGATTTTCTGTAATTTTCAATAACGTCCTGGAATGACACACCTTCCCCTTTAAGGCTGCCATTAGCATGGCAGGAGTGAATGACATGCTTTCTTGAGGCACCTCATTCCCCCACCCCGAGCTCCAATTGAGGTCTTAAAGGGGAAAGTGGGTCATTCGTGGACATTATAGAAAAGGCCCCAATTGGAGTGGATGGTGGTGGAATGAAATCCTTTCCCCTCCTCCACTCCAATCGGGTTCTTTAAGGTGGCGGGGGAATAACGTACTTTCTGCAGGACTCAGAAAGCTGCTTCCCCACACACACACTAGGTGTCCTCTTTTTTGGTTTCCCAAATATGGTCACCCTAGACTAGATGGTCCCTCAGTCTGATCCTTCTTATGTTCTTAAACTACTGTCGCCTTGCTCCTTCTGTCCCTCTCTCCTATTTGCTGGCTTCATTGTTTCAATGAACCCATTTCAACTATCAGATCTAAGTCCTTTGAGTGTATTGGGCTTAGTTTCTAGAAGCTGGACCAGTCTCCTCTCTGTATTGTCCTAAAGGCATTAACTAATTACCTGTTGCCCTGTGAGCTCTTCCTTTAAAATGCCGTTGTGTATAACATTCGTGTTTGGTCCAGTCCAGCTGAAATTTTGTTTCAATACCAATGATAAAACAGACTGAAGGTTAAGTCCAGCATTTGTAGTAGAATTGCTGAGGTGGGGTGAAAGGCCTCTCTGCCTCTCCAGCAGAACAAGAGCTCAGGCAGCAAGGCTTGAGAACATTCCTGCCTGCAATTCTGTTGAGCTACTGCCAAGGTAGGTGCTCCAAGTCTTTATTATATTTATATATAGCTATAAACCAAGTTTTTTGTATACGTGGGAATATTGGTAGAGTACAGCAATCCTGAAAATGTACCATGTCTAGGGAAATGCCAGGTTTGAGCTCCCCATTGGCAAAGGGCCCATTTCCCCTTCTTGGTTATCCTCAATGTAAACATGCTAATTAACTACCAGGACAGAAAAGAAAGAGGGGGGATGCTCAAAAGGGGGAAATGGATCAATTGACAAATTGAAATGTCATTTCCCAGCCTGCAGCTGGATCCTGCATCGTCTCCTCACTGTCTCTCTTTTTTAGCCTTTTGTATTTTGATTTGGTTATAAAAGCTGCGGCATAATTGAAACTGACATCGGAATCAAACAGTGTGACCTTGTCGGGTTTGTTCCAGGACTACGACGCAATCCACTTGGGGTGCGGGGAAATGAAAGGGGGGGAGCGAGCGAATGAGCGAGCATCGAGGCTCCCCAGACAACAGGGCTGCTTGTGTGTGTGTGTGTGTTAAAGGGCTTCTGTGCCGCATAACTGTACTTTTTGTGAGGCAGCCTGGCATATGCAGTGAAGGCGACATGTGTGTGTGTGTGTGTGTGTGTGTGTGTGTGCCTAGGAGAGAGAGAGGGGGGCATGTGACAAGCTGAGGAAGGGCTGCAAACTGTACCAAAGGCTTTGGCGCAAGAGCCAACACATGAAGGCGCCATGGGAATGTGACTGACTAAAACTGCCAGTTTGAATGATTGGTGCCAGCCTGGAGGAGATAAATGAACATGACGGCACAGAAGAAAAACAAGGGGGCTGAGAGCCATTATCTCCGTGATCTAATAGGGTCTGTTATCAGCACCATCTGTTTACCTGGACCCCCACCTTTAGATTTGCCAGTTCTTCTGACTTGCAGTTCCCCTTGCTATTCCAGCCCAGAGCATCCCCCAAATCCAGCTCTGCCATTGCTTCGTAGTTCTGGCACAGTCATGCTCTGCCATTCTGTCAATGCACCTGCCAAACTGCTCATCTTCTAGACGTGTGCCGCCACCATGTGCTTGAGCCCAGCCTGCAGCGCTCACATTATTGAGCCAAGAGTGTCTTTGCATCAGGATCCTTTGGAAGGATCGACCTTGTAGCAGGTGGTCACTCCATTTCCCCAGTCCCTGAGGTTGCTCCAAGTGGAGACTTCTCACAGTGGCTGGAGATTTTGAAAGCACTGGGATCCTGCTGCAAGAAGCTCTGTAGTATAGAGTCCTTGACAAATGAAACAGCATGACAAATGCCCTGTTCCCTTTCACTCAGTCACACCAACATATTGACTTTTATAAACCACATCTTATTGTAGCATGAAGCCATATAGTGAGGGACCTGTGTGAGAGAGGGGTGAGAAAGGGAATAGAGAGAGGAGAGCAGGATGTAGAAGGACAACAGGGGCAGAAAAAAGGACTGTAAGGGGGATAAGCTAGTATTGTAGGGAGATTTGAAGATTTAGCTTTAAAATTATGCAGACGTAAGCATTTTTTAAAATTTCCATTTTAAAAAATCCAAAAATCAAAGCATGAACGGATCTGATTCAAACTTGGCAGGGCCAAAGCCCTCCTTAAGACCGATTACCATGCCAAGTATTATCTCTTTAGCTTTACAAATGAGGGAGCTGTAAGCATTTGATTAATTTCCATTGACTAAAGCGATTATCAGAAAATGGGCTGTTCTCCAATGGGTAATCCGATGGGGTGGAGTAAGGGGAAATGCTCCAAAATCGGGGCAGAGAATCACCTCAATGGAGCTGTGGCTTGAATTTTGAGATGGAATTTTGAGACACCCCTAATATATATCTATATATCACAATGCCATTAGCTTCCAGTGATGTAATTCCAAGGAAACCAAAATCTTTGTACCACTGGGATTCTCAATTCTTGGGATGGTGTACATGGGTGTAACAGTTTTAATAATCACTTAAGACAGTGGGGTTTTTCACTGGATTGTCTAAAATTATGTAAACTTGGTTTTATTCTGGAAAAAAAGACAAATTCTGCATAATGAAAGTTTTAAATCTGAATTTGAAATAAATTAGATCATTAAATTCAATCAAAAACAGTGCAGGCTATTTTTCATGTTCCTTGAGCATACTTTATTATGTTAGAAGGACAGCTACGAATATCTGAAGCTAAATAGTATGTCATCTCCTAAGCAGAGGTAGGTCTTCCACTACATCAACTAGAGCATTTTACAAAGGGTGTCTTCTCAAACCTCCCCCACAACCACCACACACCCACACGCACCACTATCATACATTCTATGAATTCATATTTTTATTAAATGTGCCAGATCTCATGAGATAGTTTTGCATAGATGGAATTGTAGAGAACAGTCTTTTATTGGTTTTCTGCTTCGTACTTGGCCTTTATATACCACTTTTCAGAATTCACTCAGGAACATGCATTACATAAGTTTTCCTTGATAATCCTGGAAGGGGAGGTGAGTAATATTATTCCCATTTTGCAGATGAGGGGAAAGAGCAAAATGGCAGAATATTGGAACAAAAGGCAGAATCTATGAGAACAGGGACATATAAATCTCCAGTGTGTTTTTGTCCTAAACGTCAGAAAATGAATGAGTAGCAAAAGGCTTGCTAAAAGTCAACTTGGATCTTGCTCAAGAAATTAAAATGAATGGTGAGATGTGTTATAATTATACAAACAACAACCAAAGAAGGAGAGAACAAGGGAACTATACTACAATGAAGGGAAATAAATTAATGATGTAGTTGACATTAACGATGTAGTTGGCATAGCACAAATACTCACTGCATAATCTGATTTAGATTTAAAATGAATGATATATTATTAAACTCTGTCATGCCAAAAAGATTTAGGGGAAAATTAGAAGGTATTGAATCTATGGCTGTTGAAAAGTTTAGAAATCTCAGGGGCTTCCATGTTACACCCTATTCATGGAAGTCCCATTGATTTTATTGGGGTATGTGCATAAAATAGTATTGTAGATATAGTGGTCCCATTCAGTAAAATTAAAGGATCTTTTAGATGATGAGCTCTACTAGCATTTTAAAAAAATTTCAATGAACTCTAGCATGGTACCTAAAGACTATGGTGTACTTTGAACTGTGAACAATTAAGAAAAGTTATTTGAGGAATGGAAACCAAGGGCAACTTTGAGCCAATCAAACCACATTCTATGTAGGACCTTCAAGCAAACACTGAAGGAAAGAAAAATTAAATAAATGGAAATGACAAATGAGATGTCATGCAGTGTGTATTCATCACTGGCAAATTATGCAAACTAATATGCCTTCTTAAAAAAATAAAAAAGAAGATAATAGATGGATTTCCGAATAAAAGAAATGTAGCTGATCCAAACACATTTTGATTTTTATCGAAAGTACCTAGCGCAGCACCACACAGATAAATCTTATTCAAAGTGAGGAAAAACTTGGTATTTTTAAGGGGTGATTTGTTAAAAGGAGGAAGAAAAAGCAAGACATGTTTCATAGAGTAGAGAGGTACCCAATAGAGAATAGGTTCTGATGTTCTAAAGAAGAATTGCAAATTACTCTTCCTCTCATCATGCTTCCAACATGATGCTCAAAATGAATTTGTGCTGGTAGAATTCACAAGCTCCTGTTGAAGCAGCTTGTGTGTTTCCTCACTCAAGTTACATTTCAGATACAGAATGGGTTTGCTTGTGCTGGGTTGGTTAATAAGCCATTGAACCTGTTCAGATGACACAATAAGCCATGGTGGTTAAGCGTTTTGAGCTAAACATTATGGCTCAGTGTGTCATGTGAATCAGGACTTAGCATGTCATGTGAAGCATTCCTAACTGTGACGGCTATATAACCACAGCTTAAACACTTTCACTAACCATTTGCTGCAAAAGGTTTAGTGGCCTAACCATGGATTAGTGTGTTGTCTGAACAGGGTTGTTTGGGCTTATTAACAATCTATGTGCATGCAGGGCATATGCTGGCTGCTTTCCCTAATTTCACTCACTGGGTACAGGTTGTCATTAGGTGCAAACCCAGTGGGGGTGGGTGGCTGGGGTGGTTAACAAACCAACAGCAACCCTACAACTGAGCATGGGTTCTTATTAACCACCTTCATGCTATGCAAATCAGGCCATTATATCACAAGCAATGATAAGAGGGAGTGCAACTCATTTGTACATCCTTACCTACCAGTCTTTTAGAATGTCCAAAGCTACTCAGAGTTCCTTAAAGTTCTGGCTCAAAACCCATTTGCACATACCTACAAGTGTCACATTTACATTTTGAGTGAAATTAATGGCTCCAAAACCACTCAGCTGATTTGAGCCAACTAATCTTTTGAAATCCCAATACATAATGGTCATAGATGAAGTCTGGGGTTATTTCTAAGGTTTCTATTTGCCCTTGAATTTCTCTTGAACCAAAATTGACAATGAAATCATTTAGTACACCCCTTATTGGCTCTGCAGGGAAACAGCGCATCTTTTTTTGCTTTGATTTCACGTGAACTTCCTAGAAAATACAGATATTCAGTTCAGTTCTCGTCCAAGTATTGGTTGACCTGATTTGCATGCATTGTGATGTGATCTGTTCATCTGAGCTCAGCCTCCTCCTGCTGGAAGTTCACTCTACACAGCAGTTAAAAAATATTCAGTAGCTAGCTGGCCTTGCATGCATTTCTGGAAACACACACATACATCCCCCAGGCATTAGCAATCAATGCTTTGGATGGCAAATAGAGTTCTTTAGAGCACTCAATAAAATACTCAAATACACCAGATTATTGGCACCAGATTATTATTATTATTATTATTATTATTATTATTATTATTATTATTATTATTACCACCCAATAGCCAAAGCTCCCTGGGCAGTTCATTCTGTCTTTCACTGCACATAAGAAAAGTTCTGCAGATCTAACAAGAAACACACACATGCATGGACTGTGATACACCTGTTGGGCCCTAGAAACTAGTGTTCAAAAACTTTTGTAAACTGCCCAGAGAGCTTCGGCTATGGGGCGGTGCCACGACACAGGCTCTGAACACCAGACCTCCCGTCTGCCACCACTTATTATGGGGCGACACAGGCTCTGAACACCAGACCCGGCCGAGGCTACTCCCTGCTCAAGCTAAGCACCACCGCTTGATACGCCTGAGGCAAGGGATAAAACCCACCTTCCTCCAAACTATGTGGAGAAAGGGGTTTAAAATGGAGAATGGATTTTAATATATATAATAATGTGCTGTGAGTTATATCTGCTGAGGTGAATGATTGTCAGAGTGGGTGTTATATGTGTAAACTTAAGATGATAAATGCCAAACAGACACGTGGGACTTTTGTTAAAAACAAAACAATCAAATTTATTTTTAAAAGTTCATCAGCTTTGTTTCAAATAACAACATTTAAAAACCTTTTTGAAACCTTTCATACAATCCTGTCACTCATTCACATTCGCGCTTTCCTTTTTCTCACACAATCACTCTTAAACTTTCTTTATTAGTAGTATTGATTAATATACTTCCACTACGTGCACACCACACTCTAAAGACACCACTCACTACATTGACTCTCAAATTTCCCAGAACTTAAGTACCATAAACACAGAGAGCACTACAGACTCTAAGAGTACCAAACAAGTCTCTCTCAATCCCCTCAGTCATTCCCTTATATATCACTCCTCCCCCTCCCAAGACATTCTAACTCCGCCCACTCAGGCCAACATTCTAAAAACCACAGACTTACAAACTGCAGACATACCTTTGGGAATTGACTTGTGGGGTGTAACGCCACAGGCGGTATATAAATTAAATAAATAAATATGTTTCAAAGAGCTTAAGAGAAATTTTCATCAGGTCACTGGCAGATGGCAGAGCAGAACGCTTGGACCAAACCAACTTTGAAATGGTTACAATCAGAATGGAACAAGGGAGATTCACCCATCCTTGTTTGTCCTATAAGTATTGATTTGTCTGGCTCAGGGCCCCTGTTAGAGCTTAAACAAAATTTTGAGGGAAATCAATTTCCTCTGATTTTCTAAATTTGGAGATATGAATTTTGATATAGAAATTTGATTTCAAAATTTGACATTGAAATGTTCCAAAATTGAAGCTGGACATCATAAATTTGGAATGTACATGTTTTGATTGGATACATGGGTGACGTTAAAACAATTTTTTTAAAAAAATACTAAACATTATTCCAATTCAGCTGTCTAATACTGATTGCTACTGCATGTCTGAATTTGATACTGTTCAATATTGATTGCTGTGTGCTTGATACTGTTAAGTGTTGATTGCTATTGCATAATAGTTGTCAAATCTTGTCAGAAACTGTCAAGTTCTAACTACTACTGCTTGACAGCTGATAGATACTGCCATTCTTTGAATTCAGAAGTCCCTGATTAAGTCTCCAGCATCTCCAGTTAAAAGGACCAGATATTAAGTGTTGGAAAAGACCTCTACAGAGCCCTTGTAGACCCATTGTCAGTCAAAACAGACAATACTGGGGTAGGAGAAAAAATGGTCTGGTTTGGTATAAAGCAAATTCCTATGTTCTTATGCCAAATATGGTTACTGGGGGAAAGAACCAACAACTTTGGATGTCCATTGTGGCTGCCAAAAGACTACTATTCAATAATAATTGGAGCAATCAGAGAATATTTGCTATTGAAATCAACAGAGAAGAATATTAAGCACCTGCTGTGACATCAGCATAGCCAAGCCAATAGAAAATGATACAGTGCCAATGCTCCAGAGGTCCACTGTGACTTAAGACCACAATAAGTTAATGGCAAAAATCAGGGGGTGTTGAACCCTCTTTCAACGAAATTCCATTTCAGAGAAGTTCATGGGGGCCACATTCCAGGGGTAGGAGGGGCTGAAGGTGGAGCCAACACACACACATACCAGCATACTTTAATTTACAGTCTTTACTGCCAGGAAATAAATCTTAGGGGTGGGGTGAACTGTACAAAAGCCACGACAAAACCAAAAATGATTGGTGGTTGGGGGGAGAGGGTGGGGCCAGGGGAGAGGGTGGGGCTCTGTGGGAAACCCAAGTGGGCCAAATTGGGGCCCCAGACAGTCCAGATGCAGCCTCTGTGTCTGCAATTTCGCACCCTGGCATAAAGAAATACGGAAAAGGCTATTGATCAGGGAGACCAATTAATAAAGGACATAGTTGGGATGGTGGACTCATCTCCCACACAAGCAAAAGAAAAAAAAGAAAAAAGGTGTGGGTATAAAGCAAATTGGACTGAGAGCACAGGTGAGTGTTTGTAATTTAGCCAGAGAAAAGTAGACGAGGAAGGGCAGCAACCAGCAGAGTTGCTCATTTGTAAAGCTGCTTCAATAACAAATATAGATTATTGCACCTCCTTTCTCACAGACCTCAGCCAAAGCACTGATTGTGAGCTTTTCATAGCTCCTTTACTTCATAGGGTTTTTCCCCCCCTTTTCTTTTCATTTTGTGGGCTGTATTAGAGCCTTACATCCAGTTAAGTCAAAGGAAAATTCTCATTAACTTTGATTGGGGTAGTTGAGGCTGTTCATTAAAACCTAAAGGATTTTAAAAATCTGATTAACTTTTTATTGCTACACTGTTTGGTTACTGTTCATGTTTTGTAGCAGCCTTTGGCATCTATTCTGAATCCCCCCTCCCTTTCCCTCATTTCAGCATTCAATGATGGGAAAATGACGTTCTGGTTTGCACTCAAACAGGATGGTATGCTAGATACAGGAGGTGGCAGTACAGCTTAGTTAGGCTCTGTCGTGGCCGCAATGGGGATATTTGTAGCTGGTTTTGATTAATGCATTTGATGAAGGACATACAGTCTGGATTGCATTCAAAGGAGAGCATAAACAAGCAATAAATGGACCATGCAATCCAGAGATATGTAATGAGGAAAAGGTGAGGACTATTTGGATATGTTTGCTAGGAAGGTGTATAATGCTGCAATCTTATACATGTCTACTCAGAAGCAAATCCCATTGAGTTTATGGCACTTGCTCTCAGTTAACTGAGTGCAGCCTACAGGGCAAGGGATTTTCAGGTAGGGCTGTATGAGAATGTTGGTTTTGCTCAAAAAACATGCAAGCATGCCCCATTCGAGCACGTGTCTGCCAAAAATATTTGCAAACTGTTAAACATGTCTTTGCATTTGACTCATTCTTATTTCCAGTTCAATTTGCACCCATTTCCTAATTTGAGCAAATGTCCTTAGTAAATTGAATCAGCCACATTTTAGCCTATGGAAGGAATTTGCACAAATCTCCTGTTCATGCAGATCAAACAGCGATCACAAACACGGACCAGAATTGGGCACGAGACAAGTGGCCATATGGTGTTTGGAGAATCATGGTGATCTGTTTTCAGGTACCTAAACAGATATCATAAAGATAAGCTTTTTCATGCCAAGGGCTAAAGATAGGGATGGGTGAAACTTAAGTGTTGAGTTCTACAACATGGACTAGTGAACCAGCCAAACTGCTTCCTTCTGTTTGAGACTTGATTCCAGAGTCTACCAGGCCTCAAGGTAGTGGGTGTGCCAACAATGCCATTCTCTCAAGCCCATGCTTCTGTTCCCTGCTAGAGGCTTCTATGCAGGCTATTATGGTGTAGAATGGTTGGGAATAGGGATGTTGTAGAAATTTGCAATGAAACCAAATGAGTTTGAATCTTTATGAATCTTGCAGGCCTGCTAACCTTCAGGAATTTTGTGCATTTTTTTTAATGTAGAAAATACACATTTTTTTAAAAAAAATGCCCAAAATGTGAATTTCCATACGCTAAAGTGTGAAAATGTGCATTTGAGGGGAATTTGCACATTTGCGCAAATTTGCATTTACCCAAATTCAGAAATAGGGAAAAAAATCTGTTTCCGTCAATGGGTGGGTGGATGTTGGAACAAAAGGCACCTAGCAATTTGCAGAACACAAACAGAACATATTTTGTACAATCTGAACAGCCCTAGCTGGGGCAGCCAAGCTCCTGACAGCTTTTCAGCTTGATCAACACTGTGCTGCATAAAAGCTCTGAATATATATGCGCATCTGCAGTGTGTTCAAGACCATGGAGCAGTGTGGAAACTCTGTTAGAGAGACTTGGGTGACGTCAGCAGGGGGTGGGGGATTTGAACCAAGGCAGACACCAGAATGGATTCTGGTAAGTCAGGGATGGGCAACGTGGGACTTTTCCAGATGTTTTGGCCTACAGCTCCCATCAACCCTAACAAGCATATCCAATAGTGAGGGATGATGTCTCTTGTAGTCCAAAACATCTGGAAGACTACAAGTTGCACATCCCTACAGTAATTCTCCTAACTACTAATTCTCTACTTCTCCTTAATCTCATATCCACAAATATAATCTCTCGTTCCAAATTTAAAAGACATTTTAATTGAGTAAAATGGTTTTTAAAAGATTAAAACATTCCAAAGTTATTTTCAAACTAGCTGTAATCTATAATCTAAATGGTTCACACCTCTGAAGTGAGCTTCTATTGGCGTTTGTCAGAACTCTTCTTTGCGTGCCTTCAGGAAAGCTTTGAAGACTCACTGGTTCTCATTGATAGGATGGGTATGTGCCTCCTTTACAGGGGACTGTGATGTCTTGCTGTATTATGCCTATTTCTGTAGTGTAAGTATTTGAAATGTTTTAGGAATGTCTACTGCGTTAAAGAATGTTAAACGATTATAAATGTACTCACTGTGTTTATGTTGCAGGGACCAGGATGTGAGAGTGAGTGCTGATTGGCTGGTAGTTGGAATGGTTGGATTGGTAGATAGCAGGGAATGGGAGGAGTTAGCTGAGTGTGTGTGGATATATTTAACTGCTGTGAGAGTGAGAGGGGGTGTTGGGGTTTAGATCCATCAAGGTAGTTTGGGGAAGGAGCAACGTAGTTTATTATTTTGGTGGATTAGATTGAGGAAGGAGGGCTAGAGTAAACTAGAGAGAGAAGAGTAGGCAGGGTAACACAATTAAAGTTATGTTTGGAACTGTTCTAAAAGCATTGAACTGAAACCATTACATATTGTGCCTATTGTAACCACTTTACTGAGGAAACCAATATGCTTTTACCTCTGAAACTTATTCCTTGTTAATAAACATTGATTTTAATCCACACTGGTGCAGTTTATGAGGCACCTCGGTTGGGTACAGGCTCAATTGGTGGCAGAGGAAGGGAAAGCAAACGTTTAGGGTGCTGAGCTGGGCTGCTGTGGGGCCTGAAGAGAGGGCACATCACAGGGACAGTACGCAGCATTTACACCCCTTTTTTTTATATGCCCTCTGGAGCTGAGACCTTGGATTCAAGTAAAAGAATAAAGGAGCAGGAAGGGGGTATATCACAACGACAGTCCTCCATCCTGGAAGGCTTCTCTGTTTGAAGGGTATAAAGACACATCAGAAGGTAGAGCCAGGCCTTCAAATTTTCCGTCTGGAAACGGAGCACCCCCTGGACAGCAGATAGCAGACAGAGCAAGGGACACAGTTCACCTATCTGGCCATGGTCATCCATGTTGTGTTGAGATATATTTCTATTTGATTTATAATAATTATTTCTAAATTTGCATCTCTACATATAAATTGGCATATGCAGATGTCATGCAAACCATGTTTTCTTTTTTGGTAATTCACAAGTGACAACCCTACTTATTGACCTTTTCCTAACCGTATATTGGATTTCTAGTTTTATACACAATTGCTGTTGTTTTTAAGGATTTGTACTGTTTTGTGCTGTTACTGTTATTATATATAGCCACTCAGCCTGAAAATAACTTCAAATAAATAAACAAACAAACTAATTATGCACTTTGGAGTCAGTCTACTATCACCAGCTGGGTGATCCCAGGACCAGTAGTAGGATTTGGGGAGCAAACCTATGGCCCCTAAACATGATTTGGGCAGCCATGGGAAATTTTGTATTTCTGGATTTGCATTTGGAGAAACCATCTGGTTATTGGATCCAGGAATCCCCCCACCCCTACTGAGTGAGAAGCACTCGTGCTGCTTGGAGAGGAGGAAAAAAAGGCATTTCTGTGGACAGGGAGGGAAGGGGACTGGAGAGGCTGGCTTGTGAGGTACCCCAGGCCTTTCTGGCCTCTTTCTCTCCCCTTCCACAGTGTCCCAGCTAGAAAGGAAAAAAAGCCTGTCTAGCAAAAATGCAGAGTGGGAGGAGCCTGTCTAGCGAAAATGCAGAGTGGGAGGAGCATGGAGGTGAAGAATGCTGCTTTCACTCCTCCTGCTCTGAATTGGATTCCTGTAAATCTCTGAGACTCGAGGTTTACAAGCAACGTTCAGTATCTATGCAAGACAGTTTTGTGCCCAAACTAACACAATGGCCTAATCTACACCAAGCAGGATATTGCACTATGAAAGCAGTATGAAAGAAGCATATAAAAGGCAAGAGCCACACCGAGCAGGATATATGAAAGTGGTATATTTTATGTGTTAATGGTCCCCAACAGTTGTCAGAGCACTTCAATGCTGCTATAAAGCAGTTGTGCGGCTCCTGCCTTTTATATACCGCTTTCATACTGCTTTCATTGTATAATATCCTGCTTGGTGTAGATTAGGCCAATGACGTACTATCATTGTAATCAATAGCATAGGCATAGGCCTTAGCTAGACCTAAGGTTTATCCTGGGATCGTCCTGGGATCATCCCTGTTCATGTAAATGACACACAGGATATCCTGGGAGCAGGCATGCATGACTCTGGAATGATCCTGGGATAAACCTTAGGTTTAGCTAAGGCCACAGGCCATAGCTAGACCTAAGGTTTATCCCTGGATCGTCCAGGGGTCAAACCTGTTCATCTAGGTGACACACAGGGGATCCAGTGCTCAGGCAGGGGCAAACCCTGGATGTTCCCATGATAAACCTGAGGTCTAGCTGTGGCCACAGTCACTGAAAATAATGCTACATTTTGTAGCAAAAAGGATCAGTCTCTTAAAAGTAAAACATTTCTATGGGCACCAGTTTGATTGCTTTGTTCGTCTTTTACAACTTTTCTCTGCAAATATTTAATACATTCATTTTTACCAGCTAAGATGATTGCAGTATCTATCACAAGCATTCTTAAAGGTCGAATTTAAATTTAAACTTGTGACCATTCAGTTGCAACATTTTCAGCAATCACCCAATCATGAAACACAAAGAGAACCACATGAACTATATATAAAACAAATGCGCAATTCAAATTCACCTTTTGAATTTCACCATCAACCCAGAGAGTAGAAAATTGGGGAGGGGGCGGAGGAAATCCATCAAACAAATTTGAAAAACAAATACATTCAATGCAGCCTCCATCTGCTCATGGATATTACACAAGCTGGAAAAAAAACCCTGGCTATACTCAACAAATCAATTATTCATTGTGAATTATTCACTAGGCTCTGCTGCAAATAGTGCCAAGGACTGTTTATTTGTTTAAAAGTGAAGTGTTAAAAAAAAAGAAAGAAAAATCCAGAGCAACACTCCTATTTATCTTTAATGTTATATATTCCATGCAAGAAATATAGGTCTGCATTTCCATTATGAATGCATTTTTATTTTAACTGGAGAAAGAAAGAAAGAAGTATGCAGACAGGAAACCAAGAAAGAAAAGCTTAGAAAATGTGAGCTATAAAAGGACGAAGAGAACCATATAAGTAATTTCCAGGTCTTTGGAGGAAAGATGGGATATAAATGCAATAAATAACATTAGAATAAATAAAGCAATGAAAGTGGATGTACAAACCTCACAAAATGGCCATTGTTTTAAGGCACAAGTCAAGACTCCAGGTCGTTCTTCTGTGCAAACTCCTTTGACATGAATGGGAATAGTGGAAGAGAACTATGGTGTTTCTGTGCAGCTCTCATTAACATCAGTGGAGCTTGTGCAGGAAAATAATAATATATCATAGGTTATCTGGCACTGCTGGTGTGAGATTCAGGTAAGACACTGGCTCCCTGCTGTGACACTAGGATGGCTAGTTGAAGGAAGAACCAGTAGTTTAAATAGGGTGACCATATGGAAAGAAGGACAGGGCTCCTGTATCTTTAACAGCTATATACAAAAAGGAATTTCAGCAGGTGTCCTTTGTATGCATGCAGCTTCTGGTGAAATTCCCTGTTCATCATGACAGTTAAAGCTGCAGGAGCCCTGCTTTCTTGACCAGATACCAAAGAAGCATCAGGCCACCACATTAAAGTCCCTGACTTTTACCTGACTGCCTTCCTGTCAGTTGCCAGCTTATTGGACAGCCAGTCCATCTGGCCATCTCTCATGTTTTCCAGTCCTCGCCTGGCAACTCACTTCCAAATGAAAGGATCTTAATAGTTATAAAAGCTCCATTCCCTTAGTAAGCCTTTCCAACCTGGGGCATGCTGGGATTTGTAGTCCAAGTCATCTGGAGGCACCAGGCTAGGGAAGGCCGCTTTAAATAAATTGGTTTTACCAAGCCATGATTTAAGCCTATACATGATCTGACTCTGCCCCATGATTTTCATTGTCTGAAATATGATTCTACAGTCATTGCAGGGTAAAAAAAAATGCATTTATTTGGTCTGAGTCTTTGCATGGTGGAAATAAAATCTCTAATAGATGAACTAATAGCCCACGGTGGAGCTCCTCCAGGCAAGCGGGATGGGATAGGCCATAGTGCTGAAGCAGTTTATATCGCTTTGGATGTACCAGGAGAGTGAGAGATGCATTTGTGCAGTATGTGGGATCCAGTGGCTATGGAGGCCTATGTAAAAGTTTGTATATTGTCTCTAAGAGGTGTTGGAATCAGGCCCAGTATACTTAGCTCCAGCTGCTGTATTGATTAATCCTGCCGGAGAGACCAATCTCTCGGAATCAGCAAACAAGAGATTAATTTTAGGATGTGGTGGTGGTCTCAATTGTACAGAATCGGGATGTTTCTAGCATACAGGATTATGCAGAATATGGTTTCCAAATCAGAGGCACCACGGCTGGTCAGACAAAACTCTGCCCAGGGGCCATAGCTCAGTGTGATCAAGCACATGCTTGGCATGCAAAGGTCCCAGGTTCAATCCCTGGGTTCTCCAGATAGGGCAGGGAAAGAATCCTCCCTGAAACTCTGGCAAGCTGCTGCCAGTCAGTGTCGACAATACTGGGCTAGTTGGGCCATTGGTCTGACTCCATATAAGTCAGCTTTCTATGTTCCTATGTAACTCAACTGGGACTGGAAATTGATTACGCCTGTTGGTTTGTTCTGAGGTGTGGGCATGGGGATAGTGGCCCACTTCTCATTTATTTAGAAATAGATGAAGTTTCTGAAACTAACCCTTTAGAAAAACTGAAGAACAATTTCCCCCCCAGAATTTGTGAAAATTAAATGCTCATATCCAAGCTTTGACTTTGAAACTTGATCAAATTAGGACTCTTGAAGCATGGTGGAACTTATTCCTAAATACAAATGCTTAGGATTGCTCTATTGGATGTGCCCACTTGCTTTCTCTTCCTTATCTGGGGGGAATATTTCCCGATTGGTTAAGTAAATGAATAATGGAAATTAGAAAAGCAAGCATTTGGCTCCACCAGCTACTGACTGGCAGATATCAAATCAAATGCTGAACATCACATATCAGGCATCAGATATCAAATACTCTTGCGTATCCAATATTGTCAGCCATCACACGTCAGGTGTCAAACCAATTGCCGTCAGCTGTCAACAATCAAATACTGTCAAAGATCCAATAATAGTTGTCAAATACTATTATCATTGCATCTTAACTACCAAATACTATAAGAAAGCAAATATTGCAACTCAGCACCAAGCAAGATACATGTCGAATACTATTGTTGAATTTTATCTCAATTCTGAGAATTTATTTCAACTCTACAGTTTATAAAAGCAGCCAAGGACATTAGGTAGCCAGATGCAAAAGAGAGATGACTCATGTATCTTTAATAGTTATGTAGAAGATGAAGGGATTGGCGAGAATTTCATTTCATTTCAGTTCTGAAAAGGATTTACCCGAATTCACAACATACTCCATATTCAAGACAAAAAGGAAATGAATTTAGGAGAAGCTGAAACTGAGGCACGATCTACACTACTGCTTTATATTGAAGTGCACTGACAACTGTTCCCCCCTCCCATATACCACTTTCATACCATTTCATTGTGTTTTATCCTACTTGGTGTAGATCTGGCCTGAAAAAAGAGTCCATCTAGGCCCAGAGCTTTGAGTGCTTAGCTGTTAAAACTCTAGGTCCAAATCCCTGTGTATTCAACCATGTCGGTGGTGCTGAATCAGGATTGCCACCTCTTTTCCCCCAACATGTTCCTCTTCTTTACACCTATATGGCAGGTAGGCACAACATTACCATCTCCAAGTTAGGAATAGCTGTACCCATTGGCTGCTGCAGATGAGTGAGAATTTTGTTTCACTTCATTTTTAATAAGAAATTACCAAAATTCACAAGATTTGTTGAGCAAAATAACATGAGCTTTCCCCCCTTTTCTTTTTTAATATATTGCAGGCAAAAGATGTGCTAAGATACCCACCCCTCCCCAGCAAGGGGGGATTTGAGCAGGTGCACTTCGCTATGCAAGCTATCCCTACTGAAATCTTCCCCACTCTTTTGCACAGCTATTAAAAGTGTGGAAGGCCTGTTCTCTTTTGAATATGAACAGCCCTATGTGAGCAACTGGGTTTTTCTTAAAGTCTATCATTTGTGAAAACTGTATGTGTGGGATCTGTGGCTGAGCACCCCAATTTCCCAAAAGGTTTGAGGGCAGTGGCAGTATATAAAATGTGAACTGGAGATCAAGGTATTAACGCAGTCTGCAGGGAGCATAATTCCGTCGAGATGCTGGATTTCTATGGGATGGACCTCTCTAGATTCGAGATAACAAGAGGAGTCCACTGTGCACATGCTCCTTCAAGTATCAGGCAAGAAGCTTCATGCCTGCTTTTCGTTTGCTGCACAGGGAGAAGCAGGAGCCAAGCCACCAACGGCTGCACCCAACTTGGCAGGCCCTGGCATGCTGGATCCTGCAATCACAGGCTGAGTCACTTCCCTTCACACAATGCTCACACCCCAACCGGGGTATGAGCAGCATGTGAAGGCACCAGTCCTGCAAGTGCAAGCAGAGTCCCTCTCTCCATGTTGATAGAGGAATGGAGCTCTGTTCTTCTCTTGGTATGGAGAAAAGAAAAATGGTCCAGGGCTTTTGGGAGGTCGAGTCTATGGGGAGGTGGGGACTATGGGGACAGGCCCATCCCCTTGACATCATCCAGCCTACTGGTTTGACTGGGGCTGGGGGCACTTTAGGCCCTAGACCAGTATAGGTTCCCTGTGCCTGTTCTAAAGGATCAGGTTCATAGTGTGGATATGTTCATGACACATCTAACCTGTGAATCTCCTGGAGCTATCTATATGCACTCAAAGCCCCACGGTGGCTGCAAATCTGCGCTGCATCGGTGATATGACGCAGCCGCAGATCCGCAGCCACCATGGGGCTTTTCGGTGAAGCTGCGCACTAAAAAAGTCAGGGACTTACCCTGACTTTTTCGGTGGGAATGAGGTCGCTTCAACTCTTCTGTCCTTGCTCCGTGGCCAATTCGTGTGTGCGGCGGGATCAGTCCTGGCAGAAGATGGCCAGCAATTGGTTGCCAGAAGCCAGGAAAGCAAGGAAGAAGGTGGGGGGATGGCTCCAGGACCACACAAAAGCTCCACACTCCCTCTGTAATGTCAGGTAAACCCCAGTAAGCAAAACCGCAGGGTTTTGGGGGAACGTGGTGTTAACTCGGTACTGTGAAGACAGCCCCTCTGAGAACTTGGGAATGAAGGAAAGGCAGAAAATTCTGCAGAAATAAAGGGACAAGCTTCATACATACTAGCAAGAATGGATTCACAAGTCTTACCCTGATAGGTTCTTTCCACAGAGTTTTAATATTCTGGCTCAGTGCGTGTATGTGTGTATGTTAGTCTCTCGTCAAGCTGATAGCTTCAGACACTGTGCAAGTTCCTTCACCAAAGAGGCTGCCGTGTGTTTTAAAAGGCAGCTTTTTGTCACAGCTAGTCTTTGACATCACTCTGTCATGCTCACCTTCACAATCAGGTTGCCTCAAGAGTAGTAAATAGGGCACTCAGACTGCTATTATCTGTTAAAGCATGATTGAAGTTACAATAGCCTAATAACATGTACTCATTGCTGTTTTAACAGCAGCATAATGGATACAAATTTTGATTCTGACCTCATTGTTCTTTTCAAGGAGGCCACTATCACCACCACCACCCCAAAGAAAACCCTCAAATGCGAGACTATCAAGCAGAAAGGGCAAATGAGATGGAAAGTTAACAGGGCTGAGGGACATGAAAATACCCTTCTGGTAATTGTTGGCATTAACAAAACAAAAAAGAGGTCAGAAAATAGAAAACAGCATGGAATCTTCTTTCCGCGAACATAGAAACTAAGCCAAGCAGCTGAAGATCTCAGCAGGTTTGACCCAACCCTGAAATGTTCAAACAGCTTTCCACCACAAAAGCCATGAAGGAGATTAGGGAAATGTACTGACTTTGCTTGTACACACAGCAGAGAACAAACTGATCCAGCAGTCAAAGAATCATCGCTGTATGTTTAGCTGAGTTCTCCTAAGAGCAGCCCCCATTCTCAGTTATCCAGCACAGTACGCTTTGAGATCTGTAATGTTTCTCATCACAGTAGAACCTCAGCATTAACAATGCTTTGGGAGTGGTAGCAGTCAAAATGTCAGGTCTGATTTAGGTTAATGTGATGCTTGGACATGTAAAAACAAGCAAGCAAACAAAACCTTTACCCACATAGAATCATAGAATCATAGAATAGCAGAGTTGGAAGGGGCCTACAAGGCCATCGAGTCCAACCCCCTGCTCAATGCAGGAATCCACCCTAAAGCATCCCTGACAGAACATAAGGTTCTGTGCTGGGCTCACCGTTCCCTTTTGTGTGCAGCATTGGCATACCAGGGATTCTTTGTCAAGATGCTATTATTATTATTATTATTATTATTATTATTATTATTATTATTATTATTATTTTATATAGCACCATCAATGTACATGGTACTGTACAGAGTAAAACAGTAAATAGCAAGACCCTGCCGCATAGGCTTACATTCTAATAAAATAGAATTTTTTAAGCGCTTTTGTCCACATTTACTGGACAGTGACGTTAAATGAACATGATGCTGATAAAATGGAGCAGTGCACAGGTATTCTTGTATTCCCCACATCCCAGTTAAATTGGGCCTCAGGACCATTAGAAGACCTTGCCTCTCCCTGAAGCTAACCCATTTAGTAAGAGGAACTTAACATTGTACTGAGTGTTGAAATTGTATCTGAGTACGGTTAGTGCTTGAAGCCAGGTTGAAGCCAGTGCTCAAATTATGGGGAAAGAGGGGTACAACATGGCAAAGGCATGGGGCCTTTATTGCATCCATCACTGGAACCACTCCATAGGTGCCTATAGCCAGAGCTGTGATTATGCTGTGAGTGAGTGGAAACACAGAAAAGTGACAGAATAAGTATTGGCCACTGAGGCCGTAGCTAGACCTAAGGTTTATCCCGGGATTGTCCTGGGGTTAAGCCTGTTCACCTAAGTGCCACACAGGCCATCCAGTGCTCAGGCAGGGACGAACCTGGGATGATCCTGGGATAAACTTTAGGTCTAGCTACGGCCTGAGTTTGGCTTCCTAAGAATAGCAGTTTCCTTTAAAATGGCAAGTTTCTAGCCCTTATGAAAGTGAAGGTATGCTTGAAATAAAATTAAAACAAAAACAGATTATTCCCTGTGTAGGAGTTTCAACATTCAGAGGGTCCTGACATTGGTGCCCTTTATGACTTCTTGCCCAAGATGACCAGATGTGCATTAAATTAAACAAAAATATAAAACAGTTGCAGAATAAACTCACCATAAGAGAAATGATATGGCTTTTCATTCACCAGTGTGTTTAAGACAGCAATCAGCTTTTTCTTATCCCAGAATTTGGTTTACTTTGCTCAGGGCTGTCTCCGGGTTTTGGGTAGCCCTGGGGCAAGATACCCTCAGTAAGTGGGGCCCTGTCCTGAGTGAGCCCACCTTATCCTTGCCACTGTTGCTGCTGTCCATTTGCCTGGCCAATTTCTGTGGCATGAATCTTCACCACTGTCCAGAAAGAAGGAAGGGCAAAGCAAGAGAAGGCTGCTGTTCCTTTTTTATTGCTCCAATCACTGCTAATTGTCCACGACACTTCAATAGATTCAAGAAAACACCTTCAAGCTGTCGTGCCCCTGCTGTTGGGGAAAGAGTCAGAATTTCCCAACAATGCAACATGGTTTTGGTGCTGGGGAAATGATGCATCTGTAGCAGAAGCTGATCCTCGAGGGAAGAAACCCTCAACAAAACCCATTCAGCAAACGAGCAACAACTGTTTCTTTGCCATGCCATGGATTGTGTGGAAAAGGCCCTCGCTGAACCTGTCATCACAGCCTTCTTTGGACAATATTGTTCATTACAGCTCTCCAAAAGTATAGGTGGAGAAACAGAAGCAAACTGAGATGAAAGTACATGCTTGGAATAATGGTAGAGTGGCAAATCCAAGTCTCCTGAAACCTCGGGGTACCTGTAGCTGTCCATCCAGTTTTTTGTGTGTGTTTCTTTAGTAAGCAACAAAGTAGGCTAGCTAGGATATTCCTGTGGATGAAGCACTCACAGTAGCTTGAAAAGTGGAAACTAAATGAGTGGAAGAAACAAGCACATCAACCCAGCACCCTGTAAAAATGGCCCATTGAAGCATGGTGCTACTACACAGGCTGTTTCCCCATCAGAAATGGATTAGAGCAGCTCCGACCTGGAAGTCTCAGCATTCACCTGTTCAAATGCCTGCTGAGGATGCATTCATAAAGATGTGACTCATCGAGTTTGGACAGATGGAAGCAAGGCTGCTTGGGAAAGACAGGGGTGGTTTGCTTTATGTTATCTTCAAAGCAAAAGTGTCACTTCTTTTGTTGACTTTCTCTCATTGAAACTGTGTATTTTTAAATTTGGGGGGTGGTAGACCTGATATAATCATAACCAGATAAGTTGTTGTTGTAGTTGTAATCTGTTATCATTTATGTGGACTGGCCAACCTTTTACAGCAGAGGGGAACTGAAGGAAGAGAATACTCAGCAGAAGTTGCAATTTACTGTCAGAAGGGACTCAGGTAGAATACTTATTTATTTACTTACAAAATTTGTTTACTGCTCCATATCCGGAACAGATTCCACAGCAGTGAACATAAGAACTAAAACAGTAAAAGATACAAAAATTAAAACACAAAACACAGAATGTCAATAAAAGCCTTGGCTGTCAATCAAGGAATGCTTCCTGGAATAAGACTGTTTTCAGAAGGTGCTGGGAACAACACAGTGTTGGTGCCTGCCTGCCCTTCAGAGGCAGGGAGTTGCACAGGAAGGGGGGCACCATGCTGAAGGCTCTTCTTCTGATGGACTCCAATCAGGCCATAGGTCCATGTGGAACCACCAGGAGCACACCCTCTGATGACCTCAGTGACCAGGTAGGTTGGTAAGGAAGAAGTAAGAGGTACAGCCAGGTTTTATAATAAAGGAGCTTTACCTGAAAGGTAAACATTGTAGCTGAACAACCACACCAAAGCATTCACCAGATTAGGCCTTTTATGTTTGGCTATTTCTTTATTTGAAGGTAATAACTATGTTGAAATAATGTGTTTCGATCAACAGCTAAATGTTGATGAATGTAGTGATACTATTTTTACACTTGTCCATAATTTTGACAGTAGGGAAACCACTTTTCAGCACTCTACCAAACTGAGTGTGGGGAGTTCCTGTGGTGATTCCCATCCATCAACCATGCATCAGCTATTAAAATTTCCAGAATGTCACCTTAGCTAAGCTAAATGGTAGAATGCTTAAAATAGATTCACAGCCTTTGATTTCAACAAGGGTCACCTATCCTGAGTCCCATGGGAAGAGGGGCTTAATTTGAGATGAGCAAACCCTCCGGGGGCTCTTTTTGCATTGACGCGATTTCTCTGAGCTTCCCTGAGACGAAATCAGGAAAATCAGGAAAACTCCTAACTCAATTCAATTCACCACCCTTCTGTCCCCTCATCAGAGCCACCCCTCACCACCCCAGCCTCCCAAAGCACCCAACCCTTAGCCTATTGTTTCCTTTCACCCACCAGTACATGAACTAACAATGTAGTCCCAGCCAGTATGAACCCAGCCAAAATGTTGTAAAAGAGATTCAAGGTGCTGGTTTTAACCTATAAAGCCTTACATGGTTTGGGACCACAATACTTGACGGACTGCCTCTCCCAACATGAACCTACACTACACTCAACATCTAAGGTCCTCCTCCGAGTGCCTACTCTGAGGGAAGCTCGGAGGATGGCAGCAAGGGAGAGGGCCTTTTCAATGCTGGCTTCCCAACTATGGAATGATCTCCCTGACGAGGCTCGCCTGGAACCAACATTGTTATCTTTTTGGTGCCAGGTCAAGACTTTTCTCTCCTGCCAGGCATTTAACAGCAAATGTGTTGTTGTTGTTGTTGTGTGTGTGTTTTTAACTGACCCCTGGATAGTTGATATATAGTCTGTTTTTATGGTTTCAAATTTTGTATATTGGTTTTTAAATGTTCAATGTTCTTAATCTTTGTAAACCACCCAGAGAGCTTCGGCTATGGGTCAGTATATAAATATAATAAATAAATAAATTCTTTTCTTCCCCCCGGCCCAAACTGTTGGTGATGTACACCTTGCCCTGAGAGAATACTCATCAATACCCCACTCAATTTGGCAATCCACAAATACAATTTTAGGAAGCTACTTTTTGCTCAGCCCTAGCTTGTACACTCCTAGAAAACAAACGAGCATGTTCCTCTCACTGCAATTATCTGCAAGGATCCATAAATAGGGAGTGCATTTCTTGCTCAGGAGAGAGCATGCCCTCAATGAGAGCCCCACCATTCACCTGTGCCTGGATAAGCATGAGGACTCACCTTGATACCACACTGACTTTATAAGCCCAGGAGAATGACAGAAGCTCTCCTTAACGCTTCACTGGGTTTTGGAGATGCTTGCTGCTTCCTGAGATTCCTTCCCTGTCTTCAACTAAGAAGGTTCACAACTGTGACTGGAGAAGACTCCATCTTTTCCCGCATGTGTATATGGGGAGAGGGAGGTTTACAAGATCATAGTGAGAACAAATTTTGGCTGACTATCACAGCTAAGATGTGTTGGCCTCTATTTATCCATACCTTGGTAACATCAGATTAGACTTCAGAAATGATGTATGTGTATGGCTGCTTAAGAACAGTGTTTGGAAACTTTACCTGGTTCAGAATAAGGCAGACGGATTAAGTGAGACCAATCATGCTGAACGTACTTTATCTATGCTTAAGCATCTTCACTGGTGTCCAGCTTATATGCAGTGCAGTTCAGATTCAGAGGAAGCCTGAAAACATTCAGCTCAAAATAGGAAGAAGATGGGGAAAGGGGAATGAAATCCCTCCTAATTCTTTGCCACTGTTGCAGCTAGAGATGGAGACATCTATCCAGTTTCTCATGTTTCCATTCAAGATGGTGGCCACCATTTCTTCTTCAGAAGCCACTATGTCATCATGTAGAATTTTTCCCACATGGCTTGTGGGGGAGGTGCCAGTGTGGTGTAGTGGCTAGAGTGTCGGAATGAGAATCAGGAGATCTGGGTTCTAGTCCCTGCTTGTCCATTGAAGCTCAGTCGGTGACTTGGAGCCAGTCACAGACTTTCAGCCTAGCCTACTTCACAGGGTTGTTGTTGTGAGGATAAAATGGAGAAGAAAGGCAGGAAGAAAAAAGGCAGAATATAATAATAATAATAATAATAATAATAATAATAATAATAATAATAATAATAATAAAATGACCTTTGGGAAGAACTCTTCATGCTGCTGTTGCTTCTGGTAAACCCACTCCATATTTAACCCATGACACCCCTCTTGAAAAAATGCTGAAATGTACTATCCCAAATATCACCTCCTTCAAATAGGGCAATAAATTAGGGAAACACTTTTCCTTGGCCTTTAAGCCCTAAACTGCATGGGGCCATGATCTGTAAAAATAATAATAATAATCACCTACATCTGCAGGAACCTACCTATCTTGTTCAAATTTTCAGGTGCAGATCCAGATCTCTTCAGCTTCAGAAGTTAAGTGGGGGTGTAGGAAGAGAGGTTTTTCCCCATTGAGCCACCCCAACTGTAGCACAGAATGCTCTCTCCCAAATCATTACCTGGTGACTATTTTTTCTTTAAACACGGGCTAAGGCTGTTTTCTTTACTTGAGAGTTGAATGGGATATAATTGCCTTGCTTATTATGCAGAAGCCATTGGTTGCAGTTGTCTGAATTGGTTTGTATTTTATTCTTGTACTTAATCGGCTTGAAACCACATTGGAAATCATTTGAGCAAAAGGTGGGCTGTGACTATTTCAAATAAATTCAATAGTAATACCGATAGACAGGTATTACAGTTCCCATCAGAATATGTTGTGTAGGTGCCATCTCAGATGGAAGAACTCCACCTACTCAATTATGATTTGTGGTGCTAGGATTTTCCCAGCGAATTGGAGGGGGGACTCCATTCCAAATAGCTGCTATCCCTTACCTCTGCTCAGCTTGTCAGATTTGGCCACAGGCAATGTGACTGTTGAGGTACATTTACCGAAAGGAAGGAGAGGGAAAAGGACCCTCTTTAATTTATATTGTCTTTCATTCCACTGACATTTATCAAATTCCATTCCTCTGACAAGTTCAACTCTTATGTGCTCCTCTGTCTTCTTGTAAGTGCCTCAGTGACGAGAGAGAGGATTAGCCAGTAAGCCAAGTCATCTCTCAGGAAGAGTGGGGTAAAGCACGCGCACACACACAGACACACAGACACACACACACACAGAGAGAGAGAGAGAGAGAGAGAGAGAGACTGTATTCTAGAGTGACAGTTACCAGCACTTGCAAAATGGAGAGAACAGCATGTGGGTGTGCGTGGGTGGGTGTACTTTGTCTGGTTTTTACTTTAGCACCTTTATATTAGGGAAGCCATTTAAACCAGATTTCAGTGGCAGATTACGGATTCCATCAGCAGAACTACCGCAAAATATTTCAGCTTAAAATGCATTTTACAACACAGACACATTCTAAACCCTGGTGCATTTTCTGTGGTGACTTTTAAATATTCCATAATCACTAGAAATATAAGTGCTTCTGATGAATAAACATAACCCGAAAGAGTGGAAGAGGACATACTGCCCCCTCCTAATTTAAATGGTGCTGAACAGTCCCTCTTATATCTTATGAGATGAATGAGCCATGATTCACCCTTAATGAATGGTTCAAACTCCTCAACGTGGATCATTTTGCATTTTTTGACCATGTGATACTTATGGTAGTTAAGGTGAATGGAGTCTGAAAGTTGAACTGATTAACTTTGTGGAGTGAATGCATTGTACAAACCCTTAAAAGCTGTGGAGAGTTCTTATTTTTATCCTTTAAAAAGAAAAAAGAAAAAAGAATGAGTTCACAAAAAGCTACTTTAGTGTAACAAATATTAAAGTTATGAAAACACGCATGCAAATTCTGATCCTTCCAAAGGTTACGTTTGTCTTGCAACATTAAGTCGGCTGCACACAATGCCAGATTGCCTCCATTCTGATTTGCTATGTGAGATGCATGTTCATCCTTAATTGCTTTATAAATAGGGTCTGCCACATTGCAAGAGAAGCTTCAGCTTCTAGAATATGCCTTTGGCTTTCTGGAGCTTGGTTTCAAGGCCTAATTCTGAGATGAATTTCTGTGCGTGTGTGTGTGTGTGTGTGTTTGCATGTCTCTGTGTGTCCTTCTCATCATCAGCTTCCCATATGCCTGTCTGGATCAACGGGGAGGACTTGACATGTCCCAGTGAATGCCTGTGCTGAGTGTCTTTTGCCTGTGCTGAGTGTCTGAACTGGACCATTCAAGATGGTGCAAAACCAGGCTCCTGTGTATTTGAGGGTGGAATGGAATCAAAGTAAATGCCACCTATAGCTGGGAAGTTCAGGTCTCTTAGGCCATGGCTAGATGGGGATTGTACAGTGACGATCTTGCAATTTTATGATTGCGAGATCGTCACCCTTGTCTACACATGGCATGTGACATCACTGCCACCATTTTGAATTCATTTTTCTTAAAACAACAGAGTGCACAAGCGCTCCACCGGAATTGTAAGGTGTTTTTTTTAAACAACAACAACAACAACTTATGCTTCCCCCACCTCACCCCCGATGGGCACAGAGCTCCTCAGAGTCCTGGCTCCTCGTGGTTTCTCGTGAAGAACTGGCTCAACCTGCGACACCCGGCCACACGTTCCGCTGTCTTGGGATCATCCCGATACCACAAAAAAAGTAAGGCAAGGGAGGGATCATACGTCCCTGCTCCCAGGATGCCCTCTGCATCATGTGGACAGGGATGATCCCAGGGTGATCCCCGGGATATCGGCTGGTCTAGCTGAGCCCTTTGAGTCTCAGACCAGTGAGAAACTCTGACCTGGAAGGTTTTACTGGGGTCAGGAAGAATTATCTGACCCACTCAGGCCTATTGGTTAAGGGTCTATGGCTGAATCAAAATTCAACCCCATCTATCTATCTATCTATCTATCTATCTATCTCTTTCACTCCCTGGATTTTTTTTTGTTTTTTTTTGGAGGGGGGTAGGGTGAGGGGGTACATGGACTGTGGTGAATAGGTATGCAATTCCTATCCCTTTCTATCAGACCACCTTGCCATGAGAGGGAGGGATCATACTGCTGTTTGTGTTGTAAATTGTACAGCTCATCTACATTTATTTTATGTTCTTTCAATTATCGTCATATATCAGTTGATTTTCAGGCAGTTTGCAAACACTTTGCGACTTTAAAAGAAGCAATTTGAATGATCCCTCTGAGCACTTTGCCAAAAAAGTGGAGGACAGATTGCACTGTGTGTTGGGCTACAGATGAGATAACCTAGTTAAAGTGGCAAAGTTCTTACAATGTACCACATTAAAGAAGGTGTTCTATAGATTACAACTGCTCCTCAGTTTGCAGCCACTTTGTCTGTTTAGAGGCAGTATACACCTGATTGGTTAGGATCAGACATGTGACCAGCCCAGGAAGCATTCCCCTCATTCTGAGAGGTCTACATATGGCATCAGTGATGACATCACATTCACTTTGTTGTCTTTCATTGGCTGAGATTGCTACAGGAGGTAGAGATCAGAGAAGAAAAAACAGTGCTAAAGTAGTGGCAGCTCAAGGAACAATGGCTATGAACAACTTTAAATAGTGTCCATGTACAAAAAACAAACCTTATCAGCCCTAGCTAGCATAGCCTATAGCAAGGGATTATGGGAGTTGTAGGTCAAAGCATCCAGAGAGCCAGAAGTTGCACAAACCTGCCTTAAAAGGAGGCTTTCTTAGTGTTGGGTTATTGCTAGAACTTTTCTCTTTCTGGAACTCTGTTTGTGTTCAGAAAACAAACACACATCACGCAGGTCTTACACAGCAGTCTTACATCTTGACTTTCCATCATGGTGACAACTGCGTCGTACGATGAATCAAGGCTTGACAAAATCACATAGACTTGGTGTATAGTTGTAAACTCCATCCCTCGTGCCCTGAGTTGATTGAAGATTTCTCTCATGCTTTTCAAATGGTTTGACATAGACTCCCCTGGTTTCAGCTTCATTCCATACAGCTTCCGGGTTAGAATTATTTTACTGCCCACTGTTTCTCTTTGTAGCGCATTCTAGCACTCTTTTGATGTATTCAAAAACTGAATGAAGGAAATTTGAGAGTCTTCCACAGCTAATGCAATAACTGCCATTGCTTTTGCATCGTCTTTAAACCATTTAGCATTCTGTGGATCTGCTCTATCTGGTGGATCCTCTGTGACTACATACCATAGTTCAGCTTGAATCAAATACATTTGCATTTTGTAAGACCATAATGCATAGTTAGAGTCATTCAGCTTTTCTAACAATTGATGCAAAACAGACATATTAGCTCCTGCCATTTTTTCTGCTTTAGGAATTGGTATCTCACCGTCCTTCTGCTCAGAGTCCTCTTCAGAGTCAGCCGACTGAGATTTTTCTTCACTTTGCAGCACTGGCTTTAGCTTGATGTCTTCTTCTATCAACAGTCTTCTTTTTTTTAGCAGACTCCTGGTTCTGGTTCTGATACTGCACCGTTCCCACCAAGTTCTGGTTCTTCTGCCTGGGTTAGGCTGGCGTAGGCTGGCATAGGCTGGTCTAGGCTGGGCTTGACTGCCTGGACTGGTCTAGGCTGGACTAGGCTGGGCCCATAACCTTTGTTGGGTTATTGCCAGAACTTTTCTCTTTCTGGAACTCTGTTTGTGTTCAGAAAACAAACACACATCACGCAGGTCTTACACAGCAGAGCTGGTTTATTTCTTTCAGGCTTTTGTGCAGTCCAATTCAGATCAGTTCAGATCAGCACACTGAGGCATACACAGAGAGCAGTGATCGGAGAGCAGTGATCGGTTCCATTTTACACAAGTAAGAAACTATATACACATCTACACAATTCTTATCTACATTACATACAGCTGTGATGAAGCTAACTTAGAATCTTAGCAAGGTTCCCAGAACAGCCTCTATCTCAAGGTAATTGCCCACAGATAGACTTTCTCTGTTTAACCCTAAGATAGCTATACACACACAATTTTAATGACTAAACAAGTATTTCTTTTCATATACTTAACACTTAGGCCATAGCTAGACGGGGCGATATCCCGGGGATCATCCCAGGATCGTCCCTGTGTGTCCAGATGATGCACAGGGCATCCCGGGAGCAGGGAGAGATGATCCTTCCCTTTCCATGGGATCTCGCCCTACAGTTCTAGCCCGCTTTTTCTACAGTCTTGGGCTGATCCCAAGACCATTGAATGTGTGGCTGGGCATCATAGTTTGTCCCAGCTCCTCATGAGTAACTGCGAGGAGCCAGGATCCCAGTACACCATTGGGGGTGGGGTGAGGGGAGGTGGTTTTTTTAATTAAAAAAATCACCATTTGCGCATGAGCACCAGTGCACTCTGTCCCCTTTAAAAAAAATGGCGGCTGCGATGTTGCATGCCATTTGTAGACGAGGGCGACGATCTCGCGATCATAAAATCGCAAGATCGCCTCCCTCTGACCCCCTTGTCTAGATGAGGCCTTAGTTGATGTAACTGATATCCCTGCAATTCTAACTTTGGCTAGATGCACAACGCACTAAATCCATTTTCTACCTGATATTACTCAGGTCACTTTTCAAGATAGGCTGTGCGTTGGCATCCTGACACCTTATCATCCTGCACCAGTCCCTATTAGCTGGGTAGACCAGAACTTGATCAACACAATTTGAAGTCAGGTATCAGAACTAGCAAATTTGCATACCCAATCTCTTAGAAAGAAGGAAGTCTGAAAAGCCAATTTATTGGGTTAGCAATTGTGTTCCCTGTGGCTACTGATTATTTATTTATTTATTTCATTTCTATACCGCCCCATAGCCAGAGCTTTCTGGGCGGTTCACAAAAATTAAAAACATTCAAACTATAAAACAACAGTATAAAACCATAATATAAAATACAATATAAAAGCTCAACCAGATAAAAACAGCAGCAATGCAAAATTACAAATTTAAAATACCAAGTTAAAATTTATTTATAGACAGTTAAAATACTGGGAGAATAAAAAGGTCTTCACCTGGCATCTAAAAGCATATAATGTAGGTGCCAAGCGAACCAAGCGAACCAATAAGGTGTTCTTATTTTATTTATTTATTTTGTCTGATGACAGGTGAGCTCTCCAGTAATAATTATATAGGGAAATGCGGGAACATAAAGCAGCTTCTTTAAATTTATATAATTAAAATAGCATAGCTCTTCCATATCAAATCACCTGCATTCAAAACTTTGGTATTTCAAAGAACAAATAAAACATGTTTACCTTGTCATCATATCTGCATGCAATGTGTTAATTAATTCATTTCCATTTCTTTTCCTTTCTTTTTGAACCAGTCCTTGTATTTTTGGCATTACTTTAGTTCTACCATGTCTATGCCTTTGCAATTTTGTAGGTATTGGGTTTGATCATTATTATATTTCGAATGGAATTGCACAGACGCATTCTGTTCTGAATAAGAGACTCTTCCCTTAAAAAAAAAAAGCTGGTGTCATTAGTATGTGAGTAAATAACATCTAAGGATCAGAGTATCTCTGAAGCGATTGCTAAAATGGCCGGAGATTTTGATTGGGTCTTGAGAATTGGTTTCGTTTGATGCAGACGTTTATCTAGACAAAGTGAAAAAAAATCATGGTGGTGATAAATGGCCCATGTTTCCACATTTCCCAGCTGAGACACAGGTATTTCTGAAGACCCATTTCCCAAATTTGATCTGAAAGATGCTTCTTCATACTTATCTCTCTTTCTTGATGTGTTGATGCCTTTCATAAAGACCTTAGCATCCGATCAAAACCGATTAACATTTTTCCTTTAGCCAAGTTGACCCGAAAGCAGCTGATTCTCCCAAGCTCATCATGGCCCATCGTCAGCAGAAAGAGTCCCCATATATCAAGCCTTCCCATTTTCCTCTGAGCCTGAGTTTGAGGGATGACGGAGTCTGGGATGTAGCAATAGAAAAGAAGAAGGCTGTGATGGAGAGCGCGGGAGTACAAGCAGAGTCAAAGTGAAAAATAATGCCTGCTCCCCACACCTCTCAATAGCACGTTGCCCACAAGTCAGCCTGGATGCTTCTTTTCAGAGGGAAGAAATATGTAGTGACACGAAGGCACTGGGAGAAGATAATGGATGATACATGGAAGTGTTATGTATGGACATAAACATAAATATGATAGAAAACATCTTATAGCCTCATTCAATTTTTCCCTCCTTCCTCTTCTCCCCCCCCCTTTTCAAATCTGTTTCCATGCAACTGTACAGGAGACCTCTCAAAGGTGTAGAAAGGATCAAAAGGCCGTCTAGAGGAACCACCATCCAAAGACCGGCAACGCCCAACTAAAGTTTGGGCGGGAAACCGGCAGTTGTGTGTGGGGAGGAGCAAATAAGCTCCTCTGCCCAGTCACAGAGTCACGTGACTCTGAGGGTGGGGGCTGCTTATATAAGCAGCCCCGCACCAGGCTTCGGCCTCTTTTCGGGTCGCTGACTGACATTGCAGCAGTCAGCGGCTTGAAAAGGAGAGGCGCGGCGGCGGATCTCGGCGGCGGCGGCGGTTGAGCTTTGAACGCTGCGGCGTTCGCAGACGTTCGCGGATGGCGTGCTCGGCCTCGGCGGTCACGAGGCTGCAGCCCGGCAGGCGGCGATTTCAGCGGGCAGCGCGTGCCGCAGCGGCGGCCTGGTTTTCCGCGGGCGCTGCCACCGGGAGGAGCATCTCTGGCGTGGCCCGTTTCGGGCCAGGTTGGGACAGAAGGGGTTAGGGATACTTTGATCTAACAATATGCCACCCAAGAAAGGTATGGGCGGTTCTAAGGGCAAGGGCAAGGCCCCAGCATCAGGGGCTAAGCGGCCCCCTCCATTGCCCACTTTTTCTTCGGATGAAGAAGAACCTGACTTACGTCAGGTGATGCAGCGGATAGCTGCTCTTGAGAAAGACAACGCAAACTTACGTCTGCAGCTTCAAGCCAAAAAGGCCAGGGTTTCCAAAGGGAGGGACCACAATGTACCCATCCAAACGCGCTCTCTTTCTCCTATCCGAGCAGCAGTTACTTTGCAAAGCCAGTGCGAGGAGGAGTCTGCACCAGAGGAAGCAGAGGTAAACATGGATGAACCAGCCCATCATGATATCAACAGGCCAACCTCGGTTGCTACTATACCTACAGCCACACTCCACAGTGAGTATGCTAACATCGCAACACCTACACCACATGCATGGTCACCATTTGGTCCCTGGGGTGTCCCCCCGTGGGCCCTGGGTCAAATGTGGCCATTTTCTCAACCCATTGAGCAGGATGAGGTTGGGGAACCACCTAGTACATCCAAATCAGTGAATGATGCTTGTACACAGGTTTGGTCTGGCACAAGCAACATGGCAGCTGTAGAACCAACATCTGTTAGCATAGGAACCCAACTGGACGTAGGGGCCTTAGATAAACCTTGCACAGGGTCCAAGGCGACAGCTCAAACCACTCAAACCGATGATGCACAAACTGCCACGGGCTTACTCTTGGGGTTACCCTGTGTTTTTGAAGTTTACGCGAGATGGGAAACATCACAAAATAACATCGTTGGAACAAGGTTACGTGTTATATGTTAGAAATGTGGTTATTGTTCACTGGGGTGTGTGTAAGGGATCTAAAAGGAAGAAGGGAAAAGGAATATGGATAAAAAAATACAGGTCTCAACACTCAACGTCAAAGGTTTGGGGGCAGTTGTTAAAAGGAAAAGAATTGAGCAGTTACTAAATAAAGAAGGTTCTGATTTTATCTATCTGCAGGAAACACACCAGGGGAAGGACTACGAAAATGAAATCCGATTGAAATGGGCAGTGTTATATGAAAAGTCTTTAGGGACTTCAAAAAGAAATGGGGTGGCTATAATAATATCTAAGAGAAGTGGATTTGATATAGAGGAGACACATAAGGATGACAAAGGTAGATATATAATGATAAAAGGTCGAATGGAAGGGAATTACTATACATTAATAAATGTTTATGCACCCAATGAGGGACAAAAAGGTTTTTACAAACAATTATTTAAGGAAATAGAAGATTTTAAAAAAGGAAGTGTTATTTTAGGTGGAGATTTTAATATGGTGATGGATAATAGGTTGGACAGGTCTAACCCCACCAGATTTGAATTGAGGAATAATATTACAATGTTAAATAAAATAATAAAAGAAAAAGATTATATTGATGGATGGCGGTTGGTTAGAGGTGGGGAGCCTGGCTACTCCTACTATTCTCCAGTTCATAAAACTTATTCTAGAATAGATTACATTTTTGTCTCAAAAGATTTGGCAACTAAGGTATGTAAAATGGAATTAGGGGTAATCAAAGTAACAGACCATGCACTAATTAGTTTAGATTAGTTTAGAGTAATAAAAGATCGGAGGGGGAAATTATGTTGTACTGTGAAAGAGAAAATAAAAGTATTTCAGGAATTTTATCAGGAGTTGTATAAAAGAAGAGATGTAAATAAGATGAAGATGGATGAATATATAGATAGAAATATAAAGAGGGGTTTGATAAAGGAGGATAGGGATTTAATGGAAAGGGTTATATCGCAAAGTGAAATAGAGGAAGCTGTTGAGAAATTGAAAGGGGGTAAATCTCCCGGTTTAGATGGCTTGGGACCTGAGTATTATAAAACTTTTTAAAAAATGTTGGTACCAAAATTATTGAGATTATATAATGAAATAATTGGAGGTGAGAGGATACCGCCATCTTGGGATCAATCATTAATTATTGTAATCCCAAAAGTAGATAAGGATTTGACAATCCCTGATTCTTATAGACTTATATCTTTAATAAATCAGGATGTGAAATTTTTTTCATCCATCTTGGCAAGAAGGATGAATACTTTCATAGGGAATTATATTGGAGAGGACCAGTGTGGTTTTATTGCAGGGAGGCAAATGCATAATTTGGTTGGAAGAGTTATAAATATGACACAGGAGGTAAAGAAATCAAAAATAAAAGCTGGAATAATAGCGTTGGATATATTTAAGGCGTTTGATTGTGTGAGCTGGCAAGCACTAAAAAGAGTAATAATAAGAATGGGATTTGGAGATAGATTTAAAGGCATAATAGAACAACTATACTCTCAAAGTACAGCTTCAATAGTAATAAATGATGGAATTACAAAAAGGATACAACTGGCAAGAGGAACTAGGCAAGGGTGCCCACTCTTGCCGGTCCTATTTGTACTGGTAATGGAATTATTGGCAAACGTGATAAGAGAGGATGGGATTATAGAAGGAGTAGGTTTGAAAAGGGAATTAAAATTACATATATTTGCAGACGATACGTTGTTAACTGTTAAGGACCCACTAAGGATAATGAGAAGAATTAAACAACATTTGAAAGAGTATGAAGAAGTTACGGGATTAAGAATAAATTGGGAAAAATCAGAAATGGTGACATTTAATTATAAAAAAAAGAAGTGCAAGATTGGGAAGGAAAGGAAGGGAAAATGAGAGTTAAAGAACAAATTAAATATTTGGGAATTAAAATTATAAAAGATTTAGAGGATTTAGAAAAGGAGAATTTATATAAGTTGAAAAAAGATATTATAGATAAAATAGAAAAATATAAAAGGTTAAATTTGTCATGGTTTGGAAGAATAGCTTTAGTTAAGATGAAAATTTTATCTAAGCTTAATTTTGTATTTAGAATGTTACCAATTAGAATATCAGAAAAAGAGATAAAAAGTTGGCAGAATATAGTAAATAATTATTGTAATGGAGGCAGGAAAGCGAGAATAAACAAAAAGTGGTGGTACTTAGCACAAAAGAAAGGAGGATTGGGAATCTCCAATATAAAGGCATACTATACAGCCAATAGGTTAAGACATATAGTAGAAGGTATTATAGGAGTAGGGGAATTACACTGGTTGGAGGATGGAGCAAGAAAAGATAGAGAGTGGCAACTGGAAAATATATTTTTTAGAGAAAATAGTAAAAAGAGTGGAGAAGAAATAGGAAACCCTTTGTTGAAAAAGCATTGGGAAATCTGGCGATTATATAAGAAGGAGTTATTTTCGAATATATCTCCGTTAACACCTGTGATAATGTTAAGGAATTTTCCAGGGAATTTAAAAGAGAGACTGAATAAATTTTTAATAGAGAAAAAAATAATGAGGTTAAAAGATTGGTTAAGAGAGACGAAAAGAGGGAGGGAAATAGAAGAGGTGTTTAAGGGGGAGAATTTAAATTGGTTGAATTGTCGGCAGTTAGAGCAATGGACAAAAAAATGGGTAAGAGATAATGGGGAGTGTAGCAAAATGACAAAATTTGAAGATTTGATTTTTAGGAAAGAAATTGAGATAGGAGAAAATAAAAGGATAAAAGGTTTAACAAGTGAAATTTATAGAATATTGGCTGAAAAGGGGGAGACAGAGGGAATGGGGAAGATGGTATGGGAAACTGATTTGAGAGTGCAAATAGGGCAGCAGAGTTGGGAGGGAATATGGCGACAAAGAGTGTTGAGAAATATGTCCGTGAGAATAAAAGAAAATTATTATAAAATTGTTTGGAGGTGATATCTGACCCCGGTGAGATTAAATAGAATAAATAAGACGAATTCAGTAAATTGTTGGAGAGGTTGTGGAGGGAAAGGAACGTACTTACATATGTGGTGGGAATGCGATTGTGTGCAAAAATTGTGGAAAATGGTGTTTATTGAGATAAAAAAAAAGTGGGAATAGAGTTGGAAGAAACACCTATGGTAGTATTGCTATCACTATATGGTACATTAAAGTGTAATAAAGAGATTAAAGAATTAATAACTAATAACAGAACAAAGGTTAATTATAGCTAGGAACTGGAAGGTTCAGGGAAGTTATCATATGGAAGAGTGGTATAAGGAAATATGGGACATAGCTATTAATGATAAACTGACATGTAATATAAGGTTAAGAAAAGGAATAACAAATGTAAATGAATTTGAGGGAATCTGGAAACAGTTCCTAGAATATGTATTCTCTAAGGGGGGTGGAAAACCACCAACAGAAGAAACTGAGATTCTGGAAGCAAGAATAGATCCCGAAAGGTGGTGGGGAGCACTTATGTTATGTTATGTGATTATGGAAACTAGATAAGTATAATTTGGAATTATAAGCGATGTAACTTGTTTATTTTATTTTTTATGTGGTAAATGTATTGTGATTGTACTGTAAGATGTGAATTATCAATAAAAATATATAAAAAATAGAAAACAACTGGAAGTCCTGCCACAACTACTGTACTATACCAGGCTTCTGGGCTTCCCATGAGCCTAGCTTGATGGCATGTAGTCATTACTCCCATGAATAAGGCATTTACATCTTTGGTGAGACTGGAAGGCTCAGATTGTGTCCTACACATTTTAGCAAAGTGATTCCTTCCTGCACACCTATTGCAGGTCTCTCCAAAAGCTGGACACTGCCTGGGCCTGTGAACATAACCGCATCTACTGCAGGAATTGCCCCTTGCCACTGTAGGTTTAACTGTTGCAAAGGCCTGCCTTGGGGCCTTTTAACTTTCTTGGTAGCTTATGGTCCTTCCGCTTTTATGTTGGATGGCTAAGATGTTTGTTTCTGAGGTCATTGCTGTTGCCTGAGCCCTGATAAGAGCCTTTGCTCTACAGATGGTAATAGCTTGCTCTAGAGTCAACTTAGGGTCTTCTAGAAGCTTTTCTTTAAGCTTGCTGTCTGAGATGCTGAAAACAATTTTGTCTCTAAGCATCAGGTCTGTGGAGGCCCCAAATTCACAATGCTAAGATTTTTCTCTAAGGGCTGTAACAAAACAGTCTATGCCTGCTTCCTCATTATAAGGAAGCTGCCAGAACTGGTAGCGTTCAAAAACAGGGTTTCTCCTGGGCTCACAATAGGAAATAGAAACCAAAGGCACAGTTACAAGATGGGGGATACTTGGCTCAGCAATACTACAAACGAGAAGGATCTTGGAATTGTTGTAGATCACAAGCTGAATATGAGCCAACAGTGTGATATGGCTGCAAGAAAGGCCAATGCTATTTTGGGCTGCATTAATAGAAGTATAGCTTCCAAATCACGTGAGGTACTGGTTCCTCTCTATTCGGCCCTGGTTAGGCCTCATCTAGAGTATTGTGTCCAGTTCTCGGCTCCACAATTCAAGAAGGACGCAGACAAACTGGAGCGTGTTTAGAGGAAGGCAACCAGGATGATCAGGGGTCTGGAAACAAAGTCCTGTGAAGAGAGACTGAAAGAACTGGGCATGTTTAGCCTGGAGAAGAAAAGATTGAGGGGAGACATGATAGCACACTTCAAATACTTAAAAGGTTGTCACACAGAGGAGGGCCAGGATCTCTTCTCGATCCTCCCAGAGTGCAGGACACGGAATAACGGGCTCAAGTTAAAGGAAGCCAGATTCCAGCTGGACATAAGGAAAAACTTCCTGACTGTTAGAACAGTACGACAATGGAACCAGTTACCTAGGGAGGCTGTGGGCTCTCCCACACTAGAGGCATTCAAGAGGCAGCTGGACAACCATCTGTCAGGGATGCTTTAGGGTGGATTCCTGCATTGAGCAGGGGGTTGGACTCAATGGCCCTATAGCCCCCTTCCAGATCTACTATTCAGAGGCCTTAGCTAGACCGAGCTGTACCACAGGGTGAACCCCGGGATTGTCCCTGTGCATCCACATGACGCACAGGGGATCCCGGGATCAGGGAGGGATGATCCCTCCCTTGCCCTAGGATAGAGCCCTCCCCTTTGGGCCCCTTTGGGAAAAGTAGGTCTCCCTGGACCGTCCCTCTTTACATCTGGGAAAACACGCTGGCGTGTGGCCCCTGAGGGACAATCCCGGAAGTGGGAAACTTTGTGGGCCTCCCTCCCCACTCCCCAAAGGGCTACAAGTTTACATGAGCCCATTGTTTCTGCTTTTTGTATTTTAATGTTTTACGTTTTTATGATTTTAAAATTATTTTTCCATTGTTTTCTGGCTTGTGATGAAAAGGTGGGAAATTAAGAAATGTATTAACTAAGGCTTCCCAGAACTCTGCACTCTTGTCAGCATGAACTGATCCTCCTTTACATTCCCTTTTCCGTTACTTAGGCCATGGCTAGACAAGGGGGTAAAAGGGCGACAATCTCACAATTTTATGATCGCGAGATTGTCACCCTGGTTTACATGTGGCATGCGACGTCGCATCCACCATTTTTTGTTTTTTAAAGGAGATGGAGCACATGAGCGCTCGTGCGCAATAGGTCAGTTTTTAAAAAATAAACTTAATTATGCCATTCCCCCACCCCACCCCGATGGGCACAGAGCTCCTGAAGAGCTCTGTGCCCCATGCCCAGATCCCAGATCCTTGCAGTTACTCGCGAGGAGCCGGGACAAACTGCGACACCCTCCCACATATTCCACGGTCTGCAGAAAAAGCAGGTTTAAAGGGTAGGGCGATATCTTGAGGGAAAGGGAGGAAACATCCCTCCCTGCTCCTGGGATGCCCTGTGTGTCATGTGGATGCATAGGAAAGATCCCGGGGCAATCTCCGGGATATTGCCCCGTCTAGTGGAAGCAAGGGCGACTTGATAGAAACATGCTAGAAGATGTACAGCCTGCTGGGTGGCCCTGTAAGCTCCCATAACATGGATGCTATCGATGCCAATTCTAGGTTTTGGAGGGCCCTTAGGGAAGACACCCTCAATGGACACCCTCCCTCAGGGAGTCTACTTTCTTACCACCATTGTCACCAGCTGGTATTGCTCCTCTTCCTCTTTCTCATCATCACTACCACTTCCTTGCTTGATAGGCAGAATGTCAGTGAGCAAATAGATGGAGTCATTTACTGCTCCTGTTTCCCACAACCGTCGATCTCTGGTCCAGAGCACGAGGCAGGTCAAACAGCAGGTTGCAATGTTGAAGAGGAGAAGCAACTCCAGGAGGTTCTTATCAGTGGGCCCCTGCTGAGGCTTGCACCCTTGGTTGGTGCCCAACCATGCCTTCCCTTGATTCCGCACCCCCCCCTGATAATATGTAATTATCACTATGCTCAGCATTATTACAAGCGTGTCAAGAGTTTCCACTTTCATTGCACTTTGTCTGCATGCATTGGGACCATGACTCCACTACCCCTACCTCTGGGATGTAGTACATTGCAGAAGCATGAGGTCTCACTAATCCTCAATCCAACAGGAAACACACACACATATATAAAACGGATGAATGTTTGGGCATTCACTGGACATCCTCTTAATTAATCTGATATTTTTGGAGCAATTAAGAATTGGCCTTGAGTGAGTCCACCCATCACTAATTAATAACATTTGGCAGAGTGCAGTGCAGAACACAGCATCCTGGCAAAACCTCTTTCCGCTTCGACAGCACCACCTTCTGCTGGCTTTTGTGATCCCAGTTCATGCCTCTGTGAATCCTCTCAATCTCAGCTCTTGCCTTGCCCCCAAAGCCCATGGACATACAGAAAGCAAATTCAATTAAGAAGTGATTTGTTATTGTGGTTAAGTTACAATAGAAGTAATCACACCAATTACAGAGATCAGGTTGGCAATCAGGGACCCTGGCCGCTGGGCTGCTGTTAAGTGTGTCCCCACTGTGTGAGACTTCCTCCCATGCCCTGAAACCAGGAAACACTACCTGGGCTGTATCCCCACTTTGCCCAGGATGTCAGAGCATCCTTAAAGGCATCTGAGCTAATTCCTGCTCCCAGACGTGCAGCCCCGGTGATGTCAGTCAGATTTATTCCTACCTCTCTGTGCTGGAATTATCGCCGAGGAGCAGCTGCACTCAGACACTGTTGCTGTATTCTGCCTCTTTTCCCAGGCAAGCGGTAGTTTGAATCTTAAGCAGTGTCTTGGATTACTCATTGTAAACATTTCCCAGGCCCAGAGGGAAAAATAATTACACAACTGTCTGAGATTTCTAGTCTCCCCCCCCCCTCCCCTGCCGTTTCTTCTCTTCTCTGTGGTTCTACATGGGTGAATCTCCTTTAATTACTGAAACCTTAGCATGAGAAGCACCATTAAATATGATAACAGTCCCTCCTTCTCCCCTACCCTTTGTGCCGCTCATAAACTGGGGAGCCCGTTTTGGTAAATGTGTCACTTAGTTCTGATGGGGGGAAAAGAACAAAGCTGTCCTACTGATTCAGTCTTCCTTCAGCCTCAAGAGGCAAGGTAACTGTATTCCACATGACTGCTTTATTTCCTGCTCTTCATGTAATTGATAGGTAATGTACAGCACTAATCAGATCATTAGAAACTAGGCTTTGAGGGAAAAAATGGGTTCCCAGATCAGTTTGACTGCCTCTTTGGAAAGTGGAGGTGGGTGGGATGTTGACTCCATTGCTTCGATCATAGAAACCCTGATCCAGGGCCAGATCTACACTTTGTGTCAAAACATTAAGGTCCCATCTTGGTAATTCTATATCCCTCTTGCACATTTATACCTTGTGGGACACACAATGTTATTTGTTGTAGTATTTCAGATAGTGACCCTGTTCATATGACGTCCTAAGCCCTGGTGGTTAAGCATTTTGAGCTAAACAGTATGGCTTAGAATATTGCGTGAACCATTCCTAACCATGGTGGCTACATAACCATGCTTTAAACACGTTCACTAACCATTTGCAGTGAAAGGGCCTGACCATGGCCTAGTGTGTTGTCTGAACAGGCCCAATGTGGAATAAAAAGCAAGAAATAATACTATGAAAGTGGTATAGGGAATGTGTAATGTGCCCCAACAGCTATCAGTGCACTTCAATACTGCTATAAAGCAGTAGTGTAGACCTAGCCTAGGAGAGTTCCTCATCCATAGAATTTCCCATAAGCCTCAAGAACATACAAAGTATAGGGTTAGTTCTACTCTATAGTTACAGGTGATGTGTGTGTGTGTGTGTGTGTGTGTGTGTGTGTGTGTGTGTGTGCAATAGAATCAGTTATGAATTATCACCATCAGTACCATGAGCTATGGTAGTTGTCCTAAAGGAAAGGAAACTATGGACATGAGCAGCTAACCCGTCACTACCACCACCACTCACACACATCCACACATTCCAGCCCTGTTTTGCCAAACCCATGAGGATATCATTAAGAGCTGTCCCCCTAGACGGTTACAGCAACTGTGTGCGAACGGCCTTTCCATGGTTTCATATCGCAGCATCTGTTAATCTTAAAAGTCATGCCAGGGGTGGGAAATGCAGGGGCAGATCTCTGGCAGTTAGACTAAGAACATAAGAAGAGCCATGCTGGATCAGACCATGGGACTGATCTACTCCAGCACTCTGTTCACAGAGTGGTCAACCAGCTGCCTGCAGGAAATCCACAAACAAAATTTGAGTATAACAGCACCCTCCTGCCCATTCTCCTCAGCAACTGCTGTACATAGGCTTACTGCCTCCGATACTGGAGGTAGTGTAGAGCCATCCGGGCTAGTAGCCATCGATTGGCTTCTCCTCCAGGAATTTATCCAACCCCCTTTTAAAGCCATCCAAATTTGTGGCCATCACTACATCTTGTGGTAGTGAGTTCCATAGCTTAACTATGCACTGTGTGCCGAATGATGCTGTACCTCTGAATGTTACAACAGTCTCTCCAGAGCCTGACATAATGAAGTAGGTAGGAAGAAGTAACCAGCAAATGTGTCATCAGCTGTTTCAACTCTGGGTTCCTGCCTAGTTTGTGCTCTCCTGCTCTGCTCCCCTGGGCTGTTTCGCCCAGATATTTGTACTTTCTTGTTACTGGGTTTTGCATTTTCAATTACTTCTTCTGGTGGGGTGTTTTTTCAGACTGCCTTGGTCTGCCTAGTCCAGCCTTTCTCAACCTGGTGCCATACTGGATGGGGATGATGGGAGTTGTAGTTGGGGAAGGGTGACCTAGACATATTGCCCCAAGCTTCTTCTATGTAGTATTTGTATTATAGGCACTGCAGAAAAGCTTGGCTCTTTGTTGTTTAAAGATACTACCTACAATTTCCAGAGTGTCTGACATGGCTTTCCTGGAAAACTACCTTTCCTAGGATCCCTGCTACTAAGAATACTGTTGTGATGGCATTTAGGGTGCATGGGAGGCAGGGAAGGAAGGCCTCATACAAGTACCTGCCATGAAAACTTCCTTCAATCATCTTTTCCAGATAAGTGCGAAGAGAACAGTAAGACAAGGTTTAGGAGATTGTGGCCCTTTCTACACCTCCCAGCTTTCTGGGAGGAGATCTCACGATATTCTGCTTGCAAGATCATTCTCCTGGATTAACACATGGTGCGCGACATCCCGGGGGGAAGGAAGGACGTCACGCCTGGCTTTTTTTTTTTTAAAAAAAAGGGGAGATGTGTGCAATTGCACTCCAACAAAAATGAAAGTTTTTTTAAAAAACAAAAACCCCAACCACACTTCCCCCCCCTTGATGGTCACAGAGCACCCGAAGAGTTCCGTGCCCATTTCCTGCTATGTGTTTACTCAAGAGGAGGCAGGTTGAAGCAGGGGTGGACAGCCACACATCACCTGCGGTCCCAGGACTGCAGAAAAACCAGGAAATACCCATTTCCTGTTTTCCTGGGGTTTCCCGGAGTCATCCCCAGTTGACAGTGGGATCCCCTGTGCATCGTCTGGATGCACAGGGCCGACCCCTGGAAAAACCAACCATGTAGAAAGGGCCTGTGAGCATCATCACGTGGGGGGAAATGGTGTTTGCTTACCATCACTTCTCTGCCTGTGCGTTTGTCCCTCATTACTTCCTGTTTTGAATGAGGAAGTAAACAACATGCACATGGCCCATTCAGTGGGCCATTTTGATCCCTCACATAGCAGGAGATAGCAGCAACTTATGTCTTTAAAAATAAGTTGGACTTACCAGAGTGGTTTTTTGTTGCTCAAAGAAGTCCAGAAGGGGCAGGAGGTGCACAAGAGGCAGACAACGTCATGATAGAAACCTGTGAAAATCTGTGCGTGCCAGTAATATAAATATTATAAATATTCTAAATAAATAAATAAATAATAAATAAATAATGAGCATGCAATAAAACACTCGTTGGTTGGAGCTCTGTGAGAAGGTAATGGGGGAGGGGGGCGTTTGATCAATTAGACCCTAGATGATTTAATTGGGAATTCAACAGGATCTGAAATCCAGAACCCAGTTCACCTACTCACAATTAGCCATTTCATGTTTTACTTGGGCCAGATCTACACCAAGAAGGATAAAACACTTTGGAAATGGTTTGAAAACTGTATATGGAGTGTGTCCTGGGCCCCAACAGTTGTCAATACCATTATAAAGCGGTAGTGTAGATCTTGCCTTGCTTAGCTTAATTCCAAATTAAACTAAATGGACTTCACCCATCACTGCCTTTGTAGGGTCAGGTGTGTGGGCTGCCTTTCCACCCAAAACGGCTCCTCAAGACACCTCACATAAAAACAAAGCAAAACACATAAAAAACAAAACACCTCACATAAAAACAAAACATGTTAACTACGTTGTTTTCATTGAGTCAGTCAGTCAGTTGTGTACAGATTCATTATAAAACCACTAGCTGATCTACCAAAGGCATGGAGGAAATATTTATCTCTACCAGGACTGCTCCATCTAATATCTATCATGAGGCAAGAGTGAACATCCAAGAATACTGGAAAGAATGTTAGAAAGGAAGGGGATTATGTTATATAGACTAGGGGCTTCTTATTTTTCTCAAGACACACTCCAATTATATCATCATCCATAAAGGCTGGTTTAATCTTCCAAGAGTGAACAGATGTGGAACGAAAGTCAAGGCTTTTTAGGAGTCACAGGTGCCAGTTTCTGCTGTTGGCTGACTGCTCTTCTGCCATCTTCATTTGCCCATGGGCTTCCTCCCACTTCAAATCCTCGAGAACTTGAGAGGTTCCGTGGCTGCAGAGCCTGAACTAGCTCCAAGACTTTCATTCCTACACGTGCCTCATCCCATCACATTAAATGCAGCTATGAGTAAATCTCCTGATGCTCTTCTTCTGCCGGGTTCTGAGCAGCGAAGGATCAGGTGCCAGGTTGGGTAATCAATCTCGAGGGCTTTTAGCAGCATGTCCTGCCTGCCATTTGACAGCATACCTCTGTCAAGGAGACAGTGTCTTCCTCTAATCAATAAATCGATGCATTCTTTTGATGCTTGCTTAGAGTTTGTATGCGCCATGTCACTCACTTCCAGTGGGCAAATGTAACAAGTTAAACTGTTCTGCTGGCATGTTTCTTGGGTCTGATTGGGATTCCAATAGGGAAGCAAGGAATCGCTGGCTAAAGATACAAGTCTCTGATGTGATGTCAGGATAGTTTAATGTGCTTCTGACACCCAATTGGCAAAGACTTTGGCTAACTCTGATTGTCCGATTTGGCCATATGTTCGAGGACAGCAGCTGGCAAAATTCTTCCCTGTTTCATAGGTCTTACCTTGTCCAGCCCTGGCATCTCTGTGCTTCCTTGGCTTCCCCGGACTCAAAAACATCTCTTCCCTTAAAATTCCCTTTCCTGTAAGAGCCCTACTCCCTCTTTGGTTCTCCTTTCTTCTTCAACTCAGTGCCTCGACAAGCCACTGTTTCCTTAGGCCTTTGCTTTTCAATCACACTTCTTGTTCTGTCTCCAGGGCTGGCTGAAGACAAGCCAACATCTCTGTTACCCATAACATAGGTCAAGGATAAGCAACAGGGTGCCCATAGGCACCAAGGCAGCCTTGGACAACCTTTTTGGCACCCGCCAAGGTGTCCTAATTTTTTTTAAAAAAATAACATATTTTTGTCAGCCTTTGGGATTGCTGTGAAATAGGTTTCTGTTGGTGCTAAAAACTGTGGTTTCAAAGGAGTTGCTTATACCTGTGCTATAGGTTGTGTACAAAAGCAGATCACTGTGTATGTATATAGTAGTTGTGAGCCAAATTGGTTAAGATTGATTCAAGGTCTGAGCATACAAAACCAATTCTGGCCCACCTGCATTGGCTGCCTGTGTTGCCTGGTTCAGACAACACGCTAAACCATCCTGCTGAACCACAAAATGGTTAATGGAATGCGTTACCATTTTGTGGTTATGCAGCATGGTTTAGCGTGTCCAAGGCCTTAGATGGCTTGGGACTGCAATACCTAATGTGACACCTCTCCTGAGCTGAATATACTCAAGACACTATGATCAACTTCTGGGGCCTTCCTCCAAAAACAAGGAAGGTGGCAACAAGGTAGAAGGCCTTCTCAGTGGTGGTCCCCTGATTGGAATGAACTCCCCACTGAGGTCTGACTGGTGCTGGCACTGGCATCTTTTTGGCACCAGGTAAAGACCACCCTCTACTTCCAGGCATTTAATGGTATATGATGGGGCATCTGTGTCTACTGTTTTTGAATAGATCTATTAGGGAATATATTGTTTAAATTGCTTTTAGCAGTTTATACTGTTTTATTTTTATTTATTTATAATTTTAGACTGTTATGTTGTAGTTTGTAATGCTGTTGTATTTTTCTGAATTGTTGTAAACCTCTCAGAGAGCTTTGGCTATGGTGTTGCATAGAAATGAAATAAATGAAATTATTATTAATAATAAATAATAGCTAAGAGTATTCCTTGCCCCCCAAATGTGAGGGGGGCAGGTGGTGTCATTCTGTCCCTCAGAAAGTTAGCATACTGTTTCTGAGAGAGGATTATCTTTCAGTATTGTCTTCCTTGCCTTAGCATTTCTTAACCTCTCTCCCTCCATGGCAACAAAAGAGAGGATACCTCAGGGTGGTTAGTGTCATGTTATTTGAAGGAGGCATTGTAGGGGGAAATAATGGCCATGGGCAGTTTTTTTTTTACTTTCACTGCTCACAGTAGCCTTATGGAGGTGGTTGTACATAGCGGGAAGTTATGTATAACTGCTGAATCCTGGCTTGTGTTCCTCCTCACACAAAGGGAGGAGCAAAGTGAGCATGAACCCACTGCTTCTGCCTATCTTGGCTTGTTAAGCCAGGATTTTTTGGTGGTGGTGGGGCTTCCCATCACATACGGACACAGCCAATGTATGAAGTGGCCTCAAGAGGCTAGAAACTCTTGACTTTCAGTCTACAAGTGGGTTATTTACTCTGATTCCATCTGATAAAGGTGGCTGTCTGTGACGAGCATCAAAGGCGTCCTCAAAGATGTTAGTGGCATTACTGCGATGGAATCCCTTGATGTTTTCCAAAAGTGATGATAGCTATGATTCGATATGCAGTTAGAAACAATGGTGATAATTTCAGAAGGTGCCATTTCCTGTCAAATTAAACTCAATCGAGCAGAAGGATAGTGAATGCTTAATGAAGGCAGCTTGTTACATGGGTGGCTGAGGCTAATCCAGAGCAAGGCAGCACAAAACCATCCAATATTACACACAAAGTGACACCTGCCAAATGGGAAACTGGAAGCCCCTGCATACACTTATTCACCTGGGATACAGGGACAAGTTGTAGTAGTTATCATTGAATAGCTAAAGCCTCGGCCTCCCCCATCTTCCCTTGCTGTTAACCTTTAAAAGCATGCAAGTGCTGATTCCTATATTCCTTGAGCCCATTCTTTGTTGATTTGTTTTTTAATTGGATGACTAGCTTCAATAAACTTTGTCCATTGTTAGATTTCCATCTGATCATTTCAACACTACGACGATGACTTCTGACTAGGGATGAATGAAGCATCCCATGCCTGCCACGCATGCTGCTTGCTGAACTACTGCCATGTACGCAACTCTGTTCTGCTCCAGGGCAAGTTGCTTGGCAGTCCATGGGCACCTAATGAGTGGGTGTGGATACCCAATTCCTCAACAAGCTGCCATTTTGCATAGAAATGGTGGGTCCTATTCCACCCCCCACCCACCCATGACACCCCTACTGACACATCCACCCACTTCAATATATGCATCTTAAAGACACAACATCAGGAAAAATAGTGTCTGAATTATCCCAGAACAGATGAGGGGTGGGGGTGAGGGAGATGGAAGGAATGCAGGACTGGCATCAACGATAGACATGGTTGGGCAACTGCCGAGGGCCCATGCCTCAGCAGGACTCCAATGACAAAAGCCCACTGGGATTGTTCTTCCTCTTCATGCTTATCCACCTGCCTCTAGGGATGTTACACCTGACTGGGCCTGAGAGTCCAGAGGACCCCCCTGGATCCACCCCCTGGATCCCACTCAAGGGCCCATAAAGCCCTAGATCACTCCGCAGCTGACCGCCATCATGGCAAAATTGTGCACTTCCCCCCATGTCAGTGGCAGCTGCCATTGATGCAACGGGGGGATTGCTCAATTTCCAAAGCCTCCATAAATTCTGCAATTCCCCCTGCTGCATCAATGGCAGCCATAAAGGCCCCCATTTACACAATGGTAAAGGCATGAATGGGGTGGGGGCAAAGTGCATCGTTTCGGTGCGAGAGCAGGGAGCTGTCAAGTGGTCACCGGGCCAAGCTGAGCCTCAGAAGAGGCTTGTGCGTCTCGGTAAGTGGCGACTGGACACCAGTGGCAACTGGACGAGAGCGCCCACCAAGGCATGCACATTTTAGTTCCCCCACCCCTACGCTGCCTCTCAGTCTGGCCCAGACAATGGAAGAGGTGGGAAGGAGGAGAAGCAGATGGCACTGCGGGCTTGCTCATTGGCTCTCTGCCTGTCAAGCAAGCATGCAGTAGCAATGATAAGAAGGAAGAAGGGGAGCAATAGAAGCTGGTGACAATTGGGGCGAGAAGGTGGGCTCCGTGAGAGATGAGGACCATGAAGGGTGTCTTGCCCACGGGCCCTCAAAAATCTGGAGCCAGCACATGTGAGGCGTGCTGCTTCATCCTGTTGCCCATGCTGCCCCCTCCGCAGAGGGGGCAAAGCCTTTTCTTCAGCGGGAAGGAAAGGCTTCCTCCAGTGCTGGAATATTATTCATCCCCATGAATGTATACGCAGGGCTGCTGGGTCTCCTACTCATCTGAGACAAAATAATGTAAATCGCTGACGAATATTCAGTGATGCTTTTAAAAGAAGCCGCAGCGACTCTACTTAGAAAATGTAATAAGTTGCTGTGAACTGGAAATAAAACGAAATGAGAATGGATGCAGATAGAAATTGGTAGATGCAGATTATCATTCTATTGCTGCATGGAGGAGAGGCGGTGGAAGCCAAGTTTCCGGGTGAAGCTCCAGCCTGCCGTTCTACACATCCCTCTTCCTCTGATGGACAACTGCATTGCTGGCCTTTGGAACATACAAAACAAAACCCCTAGCAGCCTCTGGGCTAGGATAACTATCTACAAAATTACCTCCATTCTTAACATGGTGGAACTGGAAAAGGATCAAAAGAAATGGGTCAACCAAAAGTAAAAGGTTTTTTTGGGGGGTGGGGGTCTTCATATGAAGGAAAGACTAAAGAATTTAGGTCTATGCAGCTTGGGGGGTGGTATGATTAAAGTTTAAAATTTATGCAATTTTTTTTCCATAGATAAAACAGAAATAAGCAGTTCTCTTCTCATAATACTAGAATGTGACATCACCTGATGAAATTGATTGGCTTTGAGAAGACCAAAGAAAAGAACAACTTCAGAAAACGCATACTACATTTATAAAATTTGCTGTGATGTAGCTTAGGTGGCTTTATAAAGAGATTGGGCAGATATATGGTGGATGGATCTATCAACAAGTGTTAGCAATACCTAAATGGTACATACAGGCTAGGTTAAGAAGAGACCTTAACCCACGGTTTTAACCATGGTGAATAAGGCAGAACAGGGCCACCGAGTCGAAGGTGGTAGTCCTCTCAATATCAACTGTTTGATGGAGGAGCAAGTAGTGGAGGGAGGAGGGCAATTGCTTTCAGGACCTACTGTGAGCTTCTCAGAAGTAGTGGTGTAGTGGTAAAATTGGAAGTGCAGTAGTTCCTCATGACATCTCCACCAGCACACCAAAGGACATAGCTACACTCCCAAGGAGAGTCCTTCTTTTTCTTTTTTAAAGGAAGCTACGTTGATCCATTAGCAACTGCATATGCACAGCTATGGAGAACGGACTTCACATCCCTGATCAGCCATGAGGTTCACTGATGACTTCAGGCCAGTTACTGTGTTAGCCTAGCCTTCCTATCAAATGATCATATGACAGGCCAAACCTGTCCTTCAACCCCAGAGCTTCCAACACAGGCAGATAACATCATAATTCCTGATGGGAAAATAAAACTAGAAATACCTGAGCTGTGCTCTCTCATATGTCATAGGGGAGCACAGCGATACCAAAAAGTATCTGGTACTACTGAAAAACTTCAGTACTACACTAGTATCCAAAAGTATCAGGTTGATCACCTTTGGATGCTGGGATGCCAGACTAGGTGGACTCCAGTTCCAATCCAATAGGGCTCTTCTTACATTCTTAATATGATCACAGACATTAAATATGTCCATAAGGCACACTGCTGAATGTCAAGCAAGCCCAACACATTTTGTTTGCTCTTAACATATTTATTTGTTATTGCATTTATATTAAAATATGAGTATTGCATTTATATTTATTGCCTCTTTTTTCTCTTCCAAAGCACTGAAAGTGGCTTGTCTCCTTCCTCTCCTTTATCCTCCCAGCAACCCTATGAGGTAGGCCAGACTGAGAAACATTGGACATGAGAACCCAGATCCCCCAAGTCCTAGACTAATGTTTTAACCACTATAACACATTAGCTTTTTTTTTTAACATAACTTGACATATGTGATTAATATAGGGAGGCCCAGTATTATGTGGCAATGACAGAACTGGACTTTCAAGAGATGTGGGTTCAAATGAAGCTTACTGAGGCCACAGCTAGACCTAAGGTTTATCCTGGGATCATCCAGGGTTCGCCCCTGCCTGAGCACTGGATCCCCTGTGTGTCACCTAGGTGAACAGGTTTGACCCCTGGATGATCCAGGGATAAACCTTAGGTCTAGCTATGGCCCGAGTGACCTTGGGAACAGCCCATCCTTCACAAGCTACCTCACAGGGTTGTTGTGAGGATATAGGTAGAAGAACCATGCATATGATTCTGAATTTGGACTAATTTGGATAATAAAGGATGTTTGATAATTACATATGCTGAGTACATTATTTCATGGCAGAAGAAAGAAGAAGAAAGGCTTCCTTCTTTCCATACCAGCACTCAGCTTGCTTCGCAAATTAGCCCTTTCCCCACCAGTGATCTTTAGACACTCAGCAGCTGAAGTCACAACTGCTGGTAAATAGGAACAAGCAGGAGGATTAAGAGTGTGTACCTCGGCATGCCTTCCCTGTAGTTGCCATTCCCTAGCACAAGAATGCTCCCCATCAGGAGGTAGCTGCAGAGCTTTTCTTTTGAGATTTTCCTGAACTATCTAGAAAGGCAGACTTCTCTGCTGCTGTGATCTGTTTAACCTTTCCAAACAGGAATGTTACATGGCGGAGACAGTAAATAAGAGCTAAATGAGAGATTGCCTCTTCTCCCATTCGACAGCTCGTATGGGTTTTGATTGTATTTAAACAGAGTTCCTCAAATGCCTCCCCTCCTCCTAAACAATCAGCAGGCAGCCCAGAGGGTTGAACTTCGTGAAGTGTGAAGTAAGAGGGGTGGAGGGAGGCAAATGTTGAAACCAAGCATGGAACCAGCTCTGACGGTAGGTGGATTTTGCCCCCTTCTGTCGGCATCTTGCAACCGCTCTGGAGTGCCTGAGGCTCAAGCCGCATTGACTTTCTTTGGCACAGTTGGCTGCGCAAATTCCCTGTGCAGCCAGACCCGCCCTCTTCAATTTTGCTCCAAGTATGAATGGGCACGTTACGGCTGTGTCCCCCTTGGGAATGCAGCTTTCAAGCCAAACACTTGTGCTACAGACAGTGGCATTTGTTTGGGTCAAAAGATGTCAGAGGGAGGAGGAGGAGGAGACAGTGAAGGATTATTCCAGATGCATGCACAAGGAGAAAGAGAAGACACTGACAATAGATTAGAATGATATGTCCACTCACATGGAGAGGGCTCTTGCAGGGACTAACACTTAATGGCTACCCTTTGAATGCCAGAGGGGAGCAATTCCTCTGTGAGGAAAGATTTCAACTCCCGAGATTGTTTAGCTTAGGGAAAAAGAAGCAAGTAAGGGGAGACAAGACAGAGGTGTACAAAATTATGTGTGGGGTGGAGAAAGTGCATAGGGGGACAGAACCCATGGTAATGGCATGGACGGGAGAATTGTGCACTTTCTGGAGTATGCAATAACTTGCACATCCCAGGTCCAAAGGAATCCTTGCTCTCTGCTTCCTGGAACCCAACACACCTCCTGCCCTCCTTGAGGCTGAAAGATCCTCCAATGTTTTTTTCTGGTATGCAGTTGACAGAGACACCTGTGATTCTGGCAGTGGAAGGAGGGCAGGTTTTGAAGTGCTAATGATGATTAGTTCATTTAAGCCAGCAGAAGCCAACAATGGGTTTGAAATGTTAATCAGATGAAGGGTCTGACACAAAAGAGCAGCAGAATGGGGAAATGAACCAGAAAAAGCAGCACACAGACCTATCTACCAGGGGAAGCGCAAGAGAGAGGAAGACAAAGCCAGAAAGGGAGAAGGAAGAGTGAAGCGAGGATTTGACAAGAGTACTTTCAGCTGTTCAAACTCTTTGATCTGCAGGTGGGATAGACAACCCCTTTCCATGCATGCTTAGGATGTCTTACTTTACTTACTGATTAGTGTCATTTTGCTCTCCCACAAGTGTGTGGGAGGAATATTCCATATTAAGGATCCTGCAGTCCGCGAAACATTTTCTTCAAAGTTAGTTCTACTGACTTCAATGGAACTCTTCCAGAATTAGAGCTGTGAAGCTGTTGGCCTACATTTTTCCATGGCCCCCTTTTTCCTCTTCGGCTTCTTGTTGCGGTACTTTCAGAAAATGTCACATTTTAACCCTGTAGGCGTATTTTTGCATGGATAATAACTGCGCCCACAATGGGCATGTTTAAAGCTTTTAGGTTGGGCGCTTTTTTCCTGCATCATGTCTCATATTGTCATATGTATCCCACGCATTCGTTCAGTGTGACTGGTACAGGATCATTGCTGACATTGTTTCTCAGGTTGTCTTAACAGAGGCCGTAGACATCCCATGTTGTCTATTAAAGCAAGACTTGGCCCTGCATCAGGAGATGGCAACTTGAGGCCATCCTGATCTTTTGGTCTTCAACTCCCATGAACCCCAGCCAGCACAGCTAATGGTGAGGAATGATGGGAGTTGTAGGGCAAACTATGAGGAGGGCCAGAAATTGGTTCAGGGCATGCTGGAAATTGCCCAGCCCTGACCTACTTTCTGAGAGAATAAGTGAATGAAGAAACGGATGTATCACTAAAATGCTATTGTGATATATAGTTTAGGGGAAATGTAATAGTAATAATCACAAGAATGAATCATTAGGGAGCTGTAGCCCAGAATTAATCACAGCAAACAAATTATTCAACCTATTTAATACCTTATGACACAGCTTGATCCAGAGCCTGCTCAGGTAATGGAAAGGCTTTGATGGACTTCAGTGGGCTTTGAATAATTGGTGAATGATTCATGCACAGATTTTGGAAAGAGTTTATCTGAGGGTTCACAGATACCCTCATCCTCTCCGTGTCAGAAAATTGTTTGTGTCCTGTCCTAAAAGGGCAGGCATTCAGCCCACTGTTTGCTTTACCTGATTGGTCACTCCATAAATACATGGTGTTGCTGTTTCTTCTCTCACTGGATATTCCGAAAGAGCATTCAGGATGGCTGTGCAATGCAAGCATTTCTAGAGCAAAGAGTTTTGCCAGCCTATATTCATCACACTGGGGGGATTCCTGACACTTTCCCTCCTGAGGAACATTTCTTGCAAACAAAAGCCATTTTTAAGAATGTTTGCAAGCAGCGAATAAAGGGAGGGAAATGAATGCTGTCAAAGCAAACTTGCTGTTTGCGGCTGAATAAATGAATGAATGTTCACAAATAGTCTTTTGCAGCACTGGTCAAGCTCTCATAATAATAATGCTTCACCATCAAGGAAAATGGAAAGTCAGCAGGTGTAACTCATGTATTACATTTCCATCTCCAGTGAATAATTTTAAAAGTTTCTGATGTTGCTATAATAGTCATGATATGCTTTTAGTCGCATTAGGTGGGCAGCGATAAAGCGTCCACATTATAGCTGTTTGTGTGACCCCCCCTGATTAAAATGAAAAGCCCATGTCAGTTTAGAACTATAATGCGGTAAACAGGGGAGCATAGTGCTTGGATTGATGCAGTTTGTAGTAAACCTGTGTTTTTAAACACAGGGGTTATTTCCCCTGGCACAGAGTTCCAAGGAGGTCTTAGAAACTTCTGAAATCCTCTATCTCAACCTCTGGATGTGAGCTGTTCTGGAATACAAGAAAGCTCTACCTTTCAAATGGAAAAGTCAGTGCTTCTGAGTGCAGAAGGGTGAGATGGCTAAGATGATGGACATCAACTACACCTGATTTCCCCAAGATGGCACACGCCAGATGCGTTGGATTGCAACTCCCAGCATGCCCCAGCAGTCATAATGGTTCAGGGCATGCTGGGAGTTGCAGTCCCACATACCTGGAGGATGCCAGCTTCAGGAAGGCTGAACTACACTATATGGAAAGCTCCTAGAATATGAACAGAACTTGATCTGTGGATAGCCACAAAGTCCCCAATCTGCTGCCATCTAGAAGTGTGGAACTACAACTCCCATCATCTCTGCCATAGTGGCTGTGGAAGATGGGGATTGCACTCCAACACATCTGATGGACACTTGGTTGGGAAAGATTGCAGTAGAGAATAGGGTGCTTTCTCATAATCCAGTAAAAGCGGCCATTGCTTTAAGCCCCAAGACTATGAGACTTTGTCTTGGGGAATGGTATCTCTTTCTCTTGTAATACTTTGTTTCTTTATCTATTATATGTCTATTCCATGTTATCTGAGGAGCTCCCAAAGTGGGGAACCATAAAATGCATTGAAAACTTAAAGACATTCAACAAATTAAAACATCTTAAAACTACATTAACAAAACTAAACATGATAACAATAGGAGAAGGACAGTGTAAGAGATTCCAGTGCAAATGGAACAAGACGACAATGAAGGAGGAGGAGGAGGAGGAGGAGGAGGAGGAGGAGGAGGAGGAGGAGGAGGAGGAGGAGGAGGAGGAGAAGGAGAAACACCTGCTTTCTAAAGAGAAGATTTAATTTTTGTGAACCGCCCCGAGAGCTCGGCTATTGGGCGGTATAGAAATGTAATAAATAAATAAATAAATAAGATTAGAATTGAGGCTGGCAGCCTTCATGTAAGATAGCATTCCATGAGAAAAGGTCCTAATTTTTGTGGATTGTAATTCATCCTTACATAGAAGACATATCTGGGGCAAAGCATTACCAGATGACCTCAGGTTGCAAAGGGGTTCATTGGAGATACTCCCTGTGATGGTGATATTAGTGTCAAACTAACATCGAACTCTCACGTAGGACTTTAAAGAAGTCTCCATGTGCACCACTGAACTTGGAGTTCGGCTTACTCTATTCAGTGGAGACTAGAGAACTTGTGGGGCAAGCAGTGCTTGGCTGGGCCTGTTCCAGGAGCCTGTTCTGGGAGCCATTACCATGGCCTGGGGAACTGCACACTTTGGGAGGCCTTGGAAAGCACACATGCCTTTCCTCCCATGCCAATCATGGCCTTAAAGGCCATCTTAAAACCTTGGATTAAGAGGGCCTTTAAGGCCTCGAATTGTGCAAGGGGGGAGGGGGGCAAAGCATGCTATCAAAGGCCTCTGGAAAGTGTGCAATTTCCCCAGACATGCTAATGGTGTGCCGGAGGAACTGTACACTTTTCAGAGGGCCTGGAAAGTACACCTTGCCTCCCCCACATGCCAATTGGGGCCTTAAAGGCCATCTTTATCTAAGGTTTTAAGAGAGCCTTTGAAGTCACAGTTGATACAGTTTGGGGTGGGGGGAGACACACAATTTCCCCAAGGCTGGGGAAATCACATTTTTTCCCCTCCACTCTAATGGCAGCCTTGGGGAAATCATGTTTCTTCCCCATAAAACCAATGGGGGCCTTAAAGGTCCTGTTAATAGGGCCTTTAGACCACCAACAGCAGTGGGCGGGGTGGGGAGAGAAACATAATTTCTCAAATTTATTTATTTATTGATTACACTTATATACCACCCCCATAGCCAGAGCTCTCTGGGCGGTTTACAGAAATTCAAAGGCTGTGGAAAGTGCATATTTTCTCCTGCTGCATTAAAGGTGGCTGCCATTAACACAGCGGGGGGAAAGGACAAAGGGTGCTGGTCAGGGTGGAGCAGTTCTGCCCTGACCTGCGCCCTTCTGTTGGGTTGAAAATCCACTGGGTGCATCTGCCAGGTCCCATGAGGGCTGGATGTGGGGGCATGGGCTACCCTCGTGGGCTCAGGTGGATTTTTGCCCCAACACTAACTCTACAATTCGGGGTGACCTGGAAATCATGAAGATTTTCAGAATCCATAGGGGGAAAATATCCATTCTTTGAGAGACTGAAAAGGTTGTTTGCAAGAGGTTAAGACGCCTCCAGCAATGAACAGGGCATTTTCAGTGGTAGGCTTGGGTTGTTGTCAAACAACCTCTTACTGAAGGCTCACCAAAATATATTCCTTAGGGCCTTTAGAAGAAGTTGATGAAGGTTCCACTTATTCAGAAGGCTGTTTGGAAGCTGAGTTCAGATGAGTAAGTGGCATGCTTAATGTTCCTGTTTATGGATGTCTTAGTCATTTGGAGTTTGTTTTAATTAGTTGTGCTGTTGTGATTTTAACTATTGTTGTGATTTGCCTCAAGCGCAGAATGAGAAAGAACATAAATATTGTAAATAATTACATTAAATTAAATCTTACTAGAGAAGGGTAGAACTTCAACTATGTTTTCAATATCCATGCTGCAAGCAGCAAAGCTGAGCAGTTAAACATTGCATTCACCCTATCATTATCTGATGGGCCTTGTCTACACTAGCCGTTTATTCCTGAATAATATTACAGTCGCCCTATAGTTTCTCAGTGATCCTTTTTCTGAACACATGAAGAACTGCGTTGGATCAGGTAAATGTCCACCTAGTCTAGCAGTTTATTCATACACTGGCTAACCAGCTGCTGAAGGGAAACCCACATGCAGGACATGAGTTCAACAGCACGCGCCCCTCCTTGTTCCTAAGCAAGTTGGGGTGACCATATGAAAAGGAGGACAGGGCTCCTGTATCTTTAACAGTTGTATTGAAAAGGGAATTTCTGCAGGTGTCATTCGTATATATGGAGAACCTGGTGAAATTCCCTCTTCATCACAACAGTTAAAGCTGCAGGTGCCCTGCCCTCTTTTAAATCTGGTCACTCTAGTATAGCTCCTGCAGCTTTAACTGTTGTGATGAAGAGGGAATTTCACCAGGTTCTCCATATATACAAACGACACCTGCTGAAATTCCCTTTTCTATGCATCCTGGAGATACAGGAGCCCTGTCCTCCTTTTCATATGGTCACCTAAAGCAAGTACTACAGGTTTGCTTGCTGGAGAAATACCTGTAGCCAACAAACATATGCCCAAACCTCTCAGCCCCCCCAAATACTCTAGCAAAGTTCCTCCAAGATGTTTTCTTGGGAACCATTATTCATCAGATATGCTTTTAGAATCGCAAAACTCAAGAAACAGAGGCCATGGCTAGACCAGGCCTATATCCCGGGATTGTCCTGGGATCATCCCTGTGCATCCAAATGACACACAGGGGATCCCGGGAGCAGGCAGGGACGACCCCTCCATTTGTCTGGGATAATCCTTAGGTCTAGCTAAGGCCAGAGATATTTTGCCAGTTAAGGAGGACAAAAAAATATTTGGGGTGTGTGTTGTTTTGTTTTTCATCATGTTTGAGAAGAACCCTTATACTCTTTCTGGTTCTTATTAAGACAGTTTTACTCAAGTATGTGATGATAACTGCTTACAGCATACTTGATCAACATAAAAAAGTTGAACTTTCAACTCATCATGGATATTTAATACCATTGGAAATGCACACTGGAATTTGAATCTCCTCAGCGTTACGTTTACTGGGATTCAGGTATATGGAAATGTCAATAATGATGCTCATTCTTTGGCCCAAATGTGAGTATGAATACAAATGTGTTTTGTGGGCAAAGTTCACAAATTACTGAACTTGCAATGCTCGTTCGAAAAAATGTGTATTTTTGAAAAATGTGTTCTTTATAAATGCACATTTTGAGGAAATACACATTTTCACAGTTTATTCCAGAGGGAGAAAGTATGTTTTTTGGGAGTGGCTTTTCAAAAAAAAAAAGGGGCACTCTAATGCTTACTTTTCCTGTTTGGATGTGGCAGAAGGGGGAAGAGCTCACAATCAGGAAAGGGAATGAGGCCGATTGAACTTCAAGGTGAAACTCAGAGAAGCTTGACAGATTTGGCCTCACTGTTTCTCCTATGCCTACCAGTAATTAGTGGATTCCCAACATTGATGGGGGGGTGGGTGGGGGATATTTGGATGAAATTGGAAACTCAGTGTTGATATCTCTGAAGACCCATAAAACTACCTCAGCCTTTTCTTGCCAGCCTTCACCTTAGCGCCTTTGCTTGGATAGACATATCCTTGGCTGTCACCCCTGGGTGACCTCTTTGCTTGGCTTTGAGAGGCGAAAACCCACACTCACAGCAGGACTTAAACGAAATAGAATGAGGCTCCGATTACAGATTTAACGAGGATGAAAGCCCTGATTCCCACCGCTTGCTGAGTTCCCAGCTGTAGAAATTTATCTGACTGTTACTACTGGACTGACATTTCAATCTGTATATACATATGGCGGTGGCTATGCTGGGTATGCAGCACTTGGCTGACTCTCCTTCCAGCCGCCAGCAAGCCCGGTCAGAGTCCTCATGCCGATTTTCTCACAAAAGGTTCTGTGCTTTCCGTGGGGCTTTTTCAGGATGTCAACACCTTTGTCAAAGAATCCCTGTATGCTTTTGAATCTCGGTGACCTCACCAGAAGCTTCAGAGTTGTGAGAAAAGCAGAAACTTGCTGTCACCCCAGGTGACCTTATGCTTAGCATTCAGAGGGCAGTTGCCGTAGAGGTTGATATGCAAGCTTGATGTCCATTTTTTGCCTCTTGACTTTGTGCGTCTGATTGAAAGAACACAGAATCCTGAAATCAGAGTCGTCACTCAAATGTTGCCTTAAGCAAAATGGGGGTGGGGGGAGGCTCAGGCTTATCGGATAAATTTTGAAGGAAGCCAAACGGGTTTCGAAAAGACTGATGAAATTTCTTGAGGCAGGGTGAGGTGTGTACATCCCTAGATTATCACCATATTTCGCGTAATGTGAAATGTCTGTCCATTATTGGTGGTTCTTGCTAGAGCAAAACATCAGAGCAATTCTGAGATGAGCCAAAAGAATTTTGCTTAAAACTTGAGAACTTCAGATAAGGGTGATATGGATCTGTGCACAATATCAAATCTATAGCCCTATGCATATTTACTTGGAAGTAAGACCCACTGTGTTCAATGAGGCTTACTATCTAGTAAGTATATTTAGGATTGCAGCCTCAAGCACAGGTTTTGACCTAGATCCAATATATATATATATATATATATATATATATATATATATATATATATATATATTGTCAGACATGCATACACTCATGACCAATATCTGCTTAGCCTCCTGTGTCTAGGACAGGGTTAGGCAAAATGTTTGGACTGTGGGCAGATCTGTCAGTTTATGAAACTGTCCTGGGTGACACAGGTCTGCCATGGGAAGTTTGGCAAAGGACAAGTAAGTTGCCCAAAGGTGAAGAATTATAAAATCATAGAATAATAGAGTTGGAAGGGGCTTATAAGGCCTTTAAGTCCAACCCCCTGCTCATTGCAGGAATCTACCTTAAAGCATCCCTGACAGATGGTTGTACAGCTGCCTCTTGAATGCCTCTTATGTGGGAGAGCCCACCACCTCCCTAGGTAACTGGTTCCATTGTCATACCGCTCTAACAGTCAGGAAGTTTTTCCTGATGTCCAGCCGGAATCTGGCTTCCTGTAACTTGAGCCCATTATTCCGTGTCCTGCACTCTGGGAAGCTGGGGTCTGAGCCCCATTACTCTAAACAACTCTTTTGAACCTACAGCTATCAGCACAAAGGGAACCCTATTTCTCAGCAAAATGTGTGTGTGTGTGTGTGTGTGTTTTAAGTGGGAAGGGTAGGGTGCCTTGGTGGGCACTAATAATGATGTCTAGGGGTGCATTGGTGCCCATGGACATCACTTTTCTTTCCCCTGGTCTATGAGATTATTTAACTTTGTATACAAGAGCATGGGGACAGTTTTATTGGCTTAGACCACATTCCAAATAAGGAAAAAATCTTTTTTGGGTGATGGGGCAATAGGGCAAAAAAGCACCTATAAAAGAACAGACCAATGAGAACTGTTCCAACAACCTGAGTCCACTTCGTATGTTACAAAAGTGACATAGTGCTTCCCCAAACTGCTTTCATTTAGAAAGGTCTGCCACAATTGCAACCAGCAATTCTGTTACCACTATCATGTGAAATGCCCATTCTGGAGCTTCTATGCTACAGCCACGTGCATGTATTCTGGCAACCATGTGTAGCCCCCATCATGTTGAAGCAATTTTCAGCAGCAGCCCTTTCTGATATTGAGATAATACACTGGTGAAACATGGATTAGATGATGCTACCATGAGCTAGTTATATTTTTGATTTCGAAGTCAATAGCTTAGGAACAGACTGATGGAGTGTAAGAAGTGATATTCTACAGAAGTATGTTGGAGCTGCATTCAAGGCTACCTGAAGAATGTTGTAAAAGCCTGAACATCTACCCATTTAAAAACTCAAATGCGATCGAGAAGAGGGAACAGCAAGCACATGCCGATTGAGATTCCTCTTCACCTTGCTTATCATCCTCTCTAAAATATATCTGAGTCCCTCTAAGAAATGCACTGCTGCATCAGGGCTACACAGTTTTCATCTATATGCATTGTAGGTGGCAATCAGATATTCTGTCTTGTTTGTAAAGGTGGGTATGGTGTAGGGGAGACCAGCATGCCAAATGGGTGAGAAGTCATATTCTTCTTCTTTCAAGGATCCCAAGACCAAGACAAGTATTTTTATGTGCAGTTAACTCCACATTAAATTCACAGGCCATGTGCATATTGAGATAAGCATCCTTGTAATTAACAACTGGGCAAAGATTCTCCAGTGCAGGGCCAGCCCAAGACATTTTGATGCCAGAGGTGAAGGACAAGATGGCCCTGCCTCCCCATTCCATGTACGAAAGCTAACCGGACTGGCAGTCAGATCTTACTTCAACCCTGGTGACATGATAGTGTCCCCTATCAAATAAGAGGGAGTAGGTGTGTGTGTGTGTGTGTGTGTGTGTGTGTGTGTGTGTGTGTGTGTAGGGTGGGGGGGCAAGACAGGCTATGTGATGAATGCTGGTCTGTCCTCCAAGAGAGAGGAGCAGCCAGGGGATCCTGAGAAATAGCTGAAGGGGGTTGCTGATGCTGCCTCCAGCATCTGTAGCCTGAGGCATTGATCTCACTCTGCCTAATGGTTGGACTGGTACTGCTCTAGTGTTCTCCTTTCTCTGTTATTATTATTATTATTATTATTATTATTATTATTATTATTATTTATTTATATAGCACCATCAATGTACATGGTGCTGTACAGAGTAAAACAGTAAATAGCAAGACCCTGCCGCATAGGCTTACAATCTAATGGGCCTATGCAGGCTTTTATGGGTGCATTGCAGTCCTCCATACGGTCTATCACCCTTTTCATTTCCCACAATTCCCCAGAGCTTTCTGTCCGATGCTAGTTGGTCAGGGGCATTGTGGGAGATTAAAAGGGTGACTAGACCCAGCCACCTGGCACTGCCTAGAATCCCAAGACAAGTTATGGGGCCTAAGGGAACTGCCCAAGTTTGTCAAGTGCTTACACCAGTCCAGCAGTGGCATTAATGGGGTGAAGTGCTTGCTGCTAGGGTGCTGGGTCTCTGCCTTAGGAAGGACCAATGCTTGCTCTGGGAGATAATCAAAACTGTCTCAGAAGGAAGGAAACACTACTGGGAAGTGGCACAGGTGCTCTTTCTGGAGCCATTTCAGTTGAAACCGGCACGCAGCAAACATCATTTTGCATATGGAAATCTAGTTAAGCTAACAAGGTCCTTAATTAGGGATTTTATGATCTTTTAATCTTTGCTTAAAGGAAGCGATTACAATGCTCATCTTTATGATATGGCAAACGAATCTTTCATTTTTAAAATGTGTTGTCTTTGCCTTTATTCCCCCCAGTAATGAGGGAAAGGGAAACAGTAAGGAGGGTGTGTGTGTGTGTGTGTGTGTGTGTGTGTGTGTGTGTGTGTGTGTGTGTGTGTGTGTGTGTTAGCAGATTGGTTCAAGGTCAAAAAAGCTCTGAGAAATGCAAGACACAAAAACACTCAGAGTGATAAAAAGCAGGGTGTGAGTGGGTGACAATCTATATAGGTGAGAGTCCTGGCTTAGGTAAAGCCGCTGTGGCACCCCGGCTGTGGAATGAGCTCCCCAGAGAGGTCCACCTGGCGCCTACACTGTACTCCTTTCATCGCCAGGTGAAGCCCTTTTTATTGTCTCAGTATTTTAACACTTAATTTTAACTTAAATTTAAATTTTACTGTTCTAACTCTGTATTTTAATCTTATATCAATTTTTGCTACGTGGTTTTATCCTGGTTGTGCTTTTTTATACTGTATTTTGTATTTGTGTTTTTAAAATGTTGGTTGTTTCATTATGGTTTTAATTTTTGTGAACCGCCCAGAGAGCTTCAGCTATTGGGCGGTATAGAAATGTAATAAATAAATAAATAAATAAATAAATAATAAACACAGTTGCCATGCCTCTTGCAGTAGTTCTCCTGGCAAGAGCTCTCTGCCTTCTTCTGAGTCTCCACATGTGTCCATTAATGTAATGTATATGATGTTCTGCGGCAGATGCTTTAAGGGAGAATGCAGTCTGTATTGCTCTCTCTCTCTCTGTGTGTGTTTGTGTGTGTGTGTGTGTGTGTGTGTGAGCTCCATCAGATGAGTGTTTTATTGCATGCTCATTACTGGTCACTCACGGATTTCCAAGGGTCCTTCTCACTACGCTGTCTGCCTCCCGCATGCCTCTTGCCCCTTCTTGCCTTCTTCACGCCACAAAAATGCACCCCAGTAAGTCCTACTTAAAATAAAGATGGAAGTTGCTACTATCTCCTGCTGTGTGCAGGATAAGCAGCACGATCAAAACAGTCCACATGCACATTGTTTACTTCCTCTTTCAAAAGAGGAAGTAATGAGGGACAAACACATTGGTGGAGAAGTGATGGTCAGCAAACATGTTTTCTTCTGTTTGATCCCTCTCTGTGTGTGTGTGTGTGTGTGTGTGTGTGTGTGTGTGTCCGTGTCCGTGTCCGTGTCCGTGTCCCCAGTACTCTATATGAACCGGCCTTTCCAAACCTTGTGCCCTCCAGATGCACTGGAATATGACTCCCAGCATCGAGGGCCCACATCTGAGGACATCAGGTTGGGGAAGGCTGCTACGAACACTATGAGTCCTGAAACACTCCCATCCCCAGACGTTTCTGCAAGATGTAGTGATTACCCTGCACGCTAGTTGACTTCATTTATTTCGGGCAAAATCCTATTAACTGAGTGTTCTCAATTATTGTACGCCCCCCAAAATGGAGGCTTATGATCATCCTAGCAGGCAGGAGGAGCAGCAGAAGCAAACATTGCCTCCCTATCCTCCTGCCCAGCATTTTTCTCTAGACAGGTGTTTTTGTTTTGCCTGGTTAGCTGGGGCACTTTGGAGGGGGGAGGGATGGAGGCTTGAAAAGGGTCAGGATAGCTCATATCCTGGCCTCTCCAGTTGACTGCCCTCCCCACACACTGGAAGACCCTCAATTCTCCCTCTCTGAGGTTGAGTTCCAGACCTCGGAGGCCAGCTGCACAATTCTTTCCATGCTGGCTGTGAGGGAGTGGAGGAGGATGGCAGATCTCCAACTCCCATTTTGAGGTCAGAGTGCTCTCTCTGACCTCAGGAGGAAGACTCCAGACAACACTATGGCCTGTCAGATGCCAGTATGTGCTCCCTTATTTATTTATTTGTTGATTTAAATTCCATTTATTTAAGGGTGCTGATACTGAGAAAGCCCATTTTTGGCAACATGTTGATGTGTAAACAGTTTTCTCAAGCTAGAAGACTTGAAACCCCAAAGTCTATATGATGTCCCATATCAATGACTGCATATGAATTGGTTCTTTAGGACTTGTTCCTCTATTGTTTGCTAAATGTAGTGGCATTTAAGTGATTTACAAGAATAGTGTTAACATACATAGGACAGAGATGGACAATATCCATATTCTCAACCTTGTAGACAGTATGGGGATTGGAAGTTATTTTCCTGCCTTTTTTTCATGTGTACACAAGTTTGGGAGTTTGCAAACATGTTCTCTTATTTGCATTTGCATTCAAGGTTGTGAGCAGGCCATTTTCGAGTCTTTTCCAAACTAAAACAAAATTCTCATACAACCCACTGGAATCAGAGAATCAGAAAAACTTCTATATACTGATAGGCTTTGTATCTGGTACCCAGCTAAGCTCTTTCCATATGATAGTCAGTGGGTGTGATGGTGTCCCCCTCAGGCTACACATTGATTATACATGGAATTTAAAGTCTGAAGAGAAACACGGTCTCTCCATTATCTGTGTTTCATTCATAGTGCCCTTCTGATATGACCTGATCAATTAGTACAATCAATTACTACATGGGGCTTACATGAAATGTGTTCACATTTTTTTAAAAAAGAGTGTTAGTCAGGATTCATTCTGGGCCATTTCTTCCTTTTCCACATTTGTCCTGGAAGTGGACCACCAAAAATTGCAGCACTACTGCTCAAGCATGCTGGGGATGGTGACCAGGAGAAGTCCCTGATGGAATATATTACATAAAGTTATATTTAGTAGGATTCTGTGAATATTGAAACCGTGCACCAAACATTGAGTCTCGCAATCAAATACCCACACTCCATGCATTGCAAATGGGGATTTGTGAAGGTAATCAACAGACTATTTTTCATAATGTAACTTTTTTTTTATTTAGACCTATAGTTAAATTTATACAAACCAGGATAAAAATATCCTCACTTATCATGCATTAACATTGGACTGCCAGGTTTTGTTTTGAGATAATGCCTTTTCTGTGTTTGTGGGAGTTTAAAGGCAATCAGCCCTCTTCTACATCACCAGTATCCAGTGAGATAAAGTTTTCATTTTACCGCTTCAGTTTCGTTGTGTGAATCAGCCACAAGACACTCACTTGAAAAAAAAATACAAAAGGAAAAATTAATTCAAGCTTTGTGTAGTTTTGGCTTATCAATAACTACCAGCTTTACCATATAATGGTTCATTTCAGTTCCATTTCATTCTTTGCAACTACATATTTTTTGATAAATATTTCAAAAGCATCAACTCCAGGAGGTATTTCAAATTAAAAAGGGGAAGTGCATTTTAGCCCTAAACATGTTTAATCAGAAGAAATTCTAAACTATTTCAATGAGCTATTTTCTAGTGAGCATGCTTAACTTCATGGCCATAGCAATTTAAGATTTTGTGATGTATGCTTGATCTTTGTGACAAATGGAGTTGACCTTTTGGTAGGTGGTTTACTGAAACAACTGATTTCTCCTGCTTCATATGACATTTGTTCTCTTGGTCATCCAAGAAATTGTATTCCTTTCTCATGAGAATTCTACTGGCATAAATTACATATAGTTGCACAACCATTTTTTGACCAAGTTGCATGGTACTAATTTGAACTGTCTTTGTGGTAAAAAGGTTTTAGCCATTTTTATTTATTTTGCCAAGCAGTTTATGGTTCTGTCGTCTGCAACTAATGCAAGGACCATTTTGCGGTTTCCAAATTTCTTATATGAAAACATCATTATTTCAGCAATCTATTTGAAATGTTTGCTTTCCCTTCCCTGCCAGCTACTTCATGGGATGAAGAATTGCCACCCCCTCTTTTATCCCCCATGAGGCTGGTCACAATGAGATATGGTCACTTGCCCAAGGTTACCCAATGAACATCACATCTAAATAAGGGTTTTAAATCCAGTTGCTTCAGGTCTTTTATTTATTTATTGAATTTTTATACCACCCAATAGCCAAAGCCAAAAAAATAAAAATGCTATATACAGTATATCGAACTGCTTATTTCTTTGTGAAATAAAGGCTGTTATAGAACATCTGGGTTCTATACAACTTGTAAATGTAGTTATAACCTTAAATGATTTTGCAATTTTGAGGTTCTTCTTCCTGAATCTTCTTCTGTAGGTAAGATCACACTATTCAACTGCAGACCTTTGGGGGCATAAACTTGTCCTTTTGATTGTTAGTCTAGGGATGGGCAGATCTGTCAGTTTCACTTCTTTTGCATTCTTCTTTTTTTAATCTCAAGGTCTTTTCATGCCAAATGCAAAGGAACATGTGGGTTTTGGTATATTCCTATCAAAAATGACTTCAAATCAGATTCAGCAAGCAGACCGACATAGCTGAATACACAAAGATTCAAACCAGGCATTTAAGAACAGAACACAAAGCCTGGGGCCTGGATGGACAAATTTGTGAGTTTTGATTTCTCCCACATTTGTTTTTATTTTTGTAATCACATGTTCTTTCCATCCGAAATATGATTTTTCTTCTTCAAATTTTGCTAAACACAAAAAAATGAACAGAAAGAAAATTCTCACCGATTGCTGTTCCAGCATTGGCTTTCATACTGTCTAGGAATTCCTCCCACTGTCATTGATTCCTGAAGGTTACATCACAGTGCATGTGTATAAAAGGTTGCCTCTAAAGACTGTTCAGAATAAATTTACTGAAATGAATGCAAGAGGGGAGTTATATTGCAGAAGCCCTCAAAATCAGGGGCTAGATTCCCAATGAAAGCAGGGTCTGTACCTAGCTCAGGTCTGTGAGTCTTGACTGGTTTTGAAAGCAAATTGATCATTCCCCCCTGCCTAATCATATGATGATTAACTGTAAATTAATCTGTAACCTCCACTTAGGTTATTAACGCCATAACCTAAGTGGAGTAGGGATGTCCGAGGAATCCATCCAGGGGTGGGGGAGGATTTGCCAAGCTTTCATCAGCTCGGCTTTCTGGACTCTGGCTCATTTCCCCATGACTCGATCTGCTTGATTTGCCAGGTTCCCCCCCTATTAATAGAAAGTTATGCAAATTATGAGTGGAATTTGCACAATTTATGCAAATTGTGGCTGCAAACTATGAAACTTTTTTATTGATGTGGAAATAAAAGCAAAAACAGTTACTGGATTTTGGAAAAACCCCGTGGGTCATCCTGCAAATACAACCCAAGCTGGGTGGGCAATGGGGATTCATCAGGCCCCCCAAGTCTGGATTTTTAAATAATGGTCATCCTTTAAATAGAGGCCCCCATATATAAATTAGGGGCAACTCATGGAATAAGGGGAGAGGTCCTCTTATGGATCAGCAACTGGTTAAAGAACAGAAAGCAGAGAGTAGGAACAAATGGTCAATTCTCCCAATCGAGGAATGTAAATGTGGGGTTCTGTGGGGATCTGTATTGGGGCCAACGTTTTTCAACTGGTTCATAAATGAACTGGCATTAGGAGTGAGCAGTGAAGTGGCCAAATTTGCCAATGACACCAAATTATTTAGAGTGGTTAAAACCAAAAGGGATTGCAAGGAGCTCCAAAAGGACCTCTCCAAACTGGGAGAATGGACACAAACAGGAAGAGAATTGAGAATAAAATTGTCAATATCATATGGCCCTTATATAAATCTATGGTGTGACCACATATAGAATATTGTGTGAAGTTATAATCACCACACCTTAAAAAAGAGATGATAGCGCTGGAACAGGTGCAGAAAAAGGCAACTAAAATGATAGAGCAACTCTGCTATGAGGGAAGGTTACAACAGCTGGGTTTGTTTAGCTTGGGAAAAAAGAAGGCTAAGGGACACATTTATTTATTTATTTATTACATTTTTATAATGCCCAACAGCCGAAGCTCTCTGGGCGGTTCACAAAAATTAAAACCATAATAAAACAACCAACAGTTTAAAAACACAAATACAAAATACAGTATAAAAAGCACAACCAGGATAAAACCATGCAGCAAAAATTGATATAAGATTAAAATACAGAGTAAGAACAGTAAAATTTAAATTTAAGTTAAAATTAAGTGTTAAAATACTGAGAGAATAAAAAGGTCTTCAGCTGGTGATGAAAGGAGTACAGTTTAGGCGCCAGGTGGACCTCTCTGGGGAGCTCATTCCACAGCTGGGGTGCCACAGCGGAGAAAGCCCTCCTCCTAGTAGCCACCTGCTTCACTTCCTTTGGCAGGGGCTCACGGAGAAGGGCCCCTGTAGATGATCTTAAGGTCCAGGCAGGTACATATGGGAGGAGGCGTTCCTTCAAATTACCTGGCCCCAAACCATTTAGGGCTTTGAATGTCAATACCAGCACTTTGAATTGGGCCTGGACCTGGACTATATAGGACACATATAGTGTGTCCTTCTCTCATAATACCAGAACCTGATTGGTGAGAGATTCAGGACAGATAAAGGGAAGTACTTTTTCACATAGCACATAGTTAAACTATGGAATTTGCTACAAGATGGCCACCAATTTAGGTGGCTTTAAAAGGGGGTTAGACAAATTCCTGGAGGAGGAGGCTGTCAGTGGTCACTAGTCCTGATGGTTATGTGCTACCTCCAGTATCAGAGGTTTTATACCTACTTATACCAGTTGCTGGAGAACATGAGCAGGCATGGAGTGCTGTTGCGCTCATGTCCTGCTTGTGGGATCCCGATCAACTGCTGGTTGACTCTGTGTGAACAGAATGCTGGGTTAGATGAACCAGTGGTGTTATCCAGCATGACTCTTCTTATGTTCTTATGATGTTACATGGGACATGAGACATAGCCACATATGTCTCTGTTAGCTTCCGACTCTTCACTGAGATGGAAGGGTCTCAGGGTTCAGTGTCATATGCAGGATGTAATACGTACATATTGTTGAAATATATGAGGGAGAGGCCATAACTCAGTGACAGTGCAAAAGATCCCACATTTGAAGGAATCTTTTTCCACCCCCTGATGTTTAGGAAAAAACCTTGGAAAGCTGAACCCCATTGGAGTACACAGTGCTGTGCCTAATGGACCAGTGATCTGACTCAGGATAAGGCACATGTATACTGAATGTTCATATGTAAGCACTCTACCAGGATTATGCAACCAAGGGCCCTCCAGACGTTTTGTACTGTGATTCCCATAACCAATGACCATTTACCATGTGGGCTGGACCTTTATGGGAGTTGTAATTCAAATCACCTGATGGCACCAGGTTGCCTACCCCTGATCTGACCCATATGCACTATGACAGAATGAGTAAAGGCCTGCTGTGCTTTCATGTATATGGTGCTTCCAGATTGCCAACTTCGTGAACTGGCCCATAGACCTTCACTTATTATTTCATGTGTCTGCTTGTTTCCTTTGCAGTAACAATTTCATTATCAAACCATGCAGTGCTGCATAGGCCTGATGGCTATGTGCTACCTCCAGTAGCAGACACAGTATATACACCAGTTGCTGGGGAACATAGGTGGGAGAGTGCTGTTGCACCTGTGTCCTGCCTGTGGGTTCCTGATCAACAGCTGATTGACCACCATGTGAACAGAGTGCTGGTCCGATCAAGAATGGCTCTTCTTACGTTCTAAGTGGCTCTGTTGCCCCAAAATCTACAGCCCCCACCACAATGAACATTTAAGATTTACCACAACAACAATAATAATAATAATAATAATAATAATAATAATAATAATAATGGACACATATTACACACTAGGTTGTTTATATAACCCAAGTGTGTATTTATTTCAGTGGCTTTTCAAATGACTGTAGCTATGGGTTAAAATTAAAACAGCATCCTGCAGCTGTCTACATCAGGGCTGAGGTCACTGTGTACTCCACATATTAACTTCTCTCTCATTAAAGTCACAGAGTTCCTCAAATTAACATGATTGAGTTTAAGCTTTTAGTCAGTCACTAATGCAGCAGCTGGTTCACATTGACCTTGATTATGAAAAATAAAAGCTGTAACTATCTTTCAAAGTAATGTTATCGGCAGAGTCATGCTCCTTCATTGGGGGCTGGTTGTCACCCTTGTAGCAGCACCTGCCTCCTAAGAATTAAGTCTCTCACTCTTTGGCCTTCTTACTATTTAATTCAAAATATGATTCTTCTTTTTTAACCATCCGGCCTTTCTAATGAAAATCACAAAATAAGAGTGTCAGCGCTTTATTTTTAATCGAGGAATGAATTTAGACAAATGTGTGGTGTATTGGTCCAGCTAAATAGAATCTCCATGACCAGTGGAAGTGGACCACTGGATTCCAGATGCTGTGAACAAATCATGAGTTAGTGTTATTGGCCAAGTTTGTACGATCTCAGTGGGAAACCACATAGTATGGTCCCCTAACCCCCGCCCCTGGGTATTCTGCTCCCACACCCAGCATGTGCTTAATTGACCACACCACATCATGGGTTGCTGTGTCATCTACACCCGGCATGCAGCATGGCAGGGGTGGCTCCTAATTATAAAATTAGTCAAGAAGAGTATGGAGAAAGTGGATAGATAAAAGGACTTCTCCCTCTCTCAAATACTAGAACTCAGGGTCATGTTACTGAACCTCATTAGGTTCAAGACAGTCAAAAGAAAGAAAGTACTTCCCCCAATACACAATTAATTTATGCCACTGCAAGATAAGGTGATGGCCGCTAGCTTAGATGGCTTCATAAAGGGATTACAGAAATTCATGGAGGATAATTCCATGAATGGCTATTACTCATGATTAGGTACACTTGAAGATTTTGTTCAGTCTGCATTTCCAAGCAAACAAATCAGATACACAGCTCCTGCAGATCAGAATGCAATTGTACTTTGGATTTTGCTAGAGGTGTGCACTGACCCCCAGATTTTGACACAGTTCCCAATTCAGTGTTTCAGAAAACAGCCTGATTCTGCTTGGACCAGTTTGGAGGCTGTCCGCTTTTATCTCTTTGTCATATTTGGATGATATTTGCAGGTATTGTGGATCCTTAGGAAGGGACTATACTTGCCAAATCTCAGGAAAATAGGTGCAGGGGTTTTTGTGCTACATGTCTTTACACACACAATCATATCATATCAGAATTAGATGAAGGGATTGCCCCTCTGAGTGGATCAAACCTGAGAAGTTTCAGATTATTCTGAAAATGACACACAACCTAGAGGTGTCCCAAAGTAAGAAACCTTAAACATTTCAGAAGGATACGTGCAGGGGCTAGGGATTGAAAATCAGTCTGTTTGTTTTTCCATAGTGACCTAGTGGCATTGGAACAATGGCCAACTCACAGTCCCATCCTTGCCTTCCCCTGAAGCACAGAAATTAGACATCCCAAATTTGGAGAACTGAAAACCTAAAGGATAACTGTTTCAACCAGCTGTGAAGGATAGTTGTGTTCTAATAGACTAAAGATGAGTGAATCAGTTTGATTCGCTTTAAAAAATGTGTACTGAACAAAATCCTGAACTATCCCTAGTTAGGATTTAGAAAATTGTGTTCTGTAAGGCCTTGATTCAGTTTCTACATCCTGCCCTTTCACACCTCATTTCCATAGCTATTATCATGATGATTGGGTCAAAGTGGTATGCTTTGTTTATAAGCTTTATTGCCTGCAGCTATCGGTCAGCAATGCCATCAGTCTTAGTCTTAGCTTACACTTTAGAAGGTTCATCAATGTTTGAGACTGGCTTAAAATGTCCCCTGGATTCAAGGACTCTCAGAACAAGTGGGTAGGTACATTCAAAGCCAGTTGTAGTCATTGTGTAGTCATTGAGAGAGCTCTCAAGAAAGGATCTGGAGTGACAGGCTAAAATTGCAAGCCTACCGATCCTACTTGTCAAGAAACACAGGAAGAAAATGAAAAGCAGGGAGAAGAATTAACTAGGAGGCATCCATCAAAGTCCTTCTTGAGGTGAATAATTACACTGTCTGTTAATTGCATGTAGTACCATAGCTTGGCTTTCATGAAATATGTCAGTTTTTATTGCTCTTGTTGTCAGTTTCTCGATGTCATAACTCTGCTCCCCAGCAGTCTGTCATCAGTAAGAGCTATGGTAGCTGAACAGTGTAAAGGAGGCCAAAAACATGTCCTAACCGTGTTTCAAATAGAAACTGTGCTGATGCTTAGCAGTCTTTTTGGGGACAGACCCCCCCACAAACATTTCTTTTGAGGGGAAAATCTCTTTAGGATGGCTCTGTCATAGAAAAGTCTATCTTTTCCCAAATCTGATGTTTCTGGGTATAAACAATATAATGCACAATAATACCTGCCCATATGCTTTTATTATCATTGACTGATATAACATCAACAGGATACTTTACAGACTAACATCGATAAACACAAACAGAAATACATGCTTGTGCTCCAAGACCTTTCTATAATAGTGTGGTTTTGCCCTTGAATTGCCTGGAGGAAAAGGGTTGCTGCTAAATCTCCTTGTGCCTGTCATGGGACCTGAACATGGACTTGAAGAAAATCTGCAGTCGAAGTCCATACATTTTTGAGCTTGCAATGCAATTCGCGGAGCAGAAAATGTGATTGAAAAATGTATACGTTTGAAAATCACGCATGAAAAATGTGTACTTTGGGCAAATGTGCACAAACATGCTTTAATCGATGGGAGAAAATACACACTCCTCCCCCCCAAATGCACACGGGTGATTGTCCAGATGTGCACAACCATCTGCAAGAATCTCCACAGAGAAAGAAAAACACAAAACTTACAATCTGATATGGACACATGTCAGAATGGGCTTTGAGGTGAAATTTGGAGAGCCTCATTTTTGCTGGTTTGCACATCCCTCTCTTTTAGTAGCACACAGAAAAACCTCAACAGAAAGGGAAAACAGAGATATAAAAGACAAATGAATAAGCCTTCTCAGAACTCTTCAAATATAGGCTGTTTGAAGTTTACTAACACTAACACAATGACAGAGATTGCACCTGAAACTTCACATATTGCTATGTCCATGCCTTTCAGCTAGTACATTTTTCCACCTCCACCAGTATTGTGTTATATAGGTAAGATTGTGAGATTTTATATTATTTGTGGTACTGCAGTTTTATTTTAAGCTAGAAGCTTCTGGTAAAGGAACAAGATTGGGAGATCTGGGAAAAACAGGGAGAGGGGCAAGAGGTACAGGCTATAGGTGCTGTTAACCCCTGCAGTGGGGTGAACACCTAAGGTAATGGAACCATAACAAAGGATTGGAGTTCAAGGATCCCCTGTGTGCTGCTTTTATATTGTGCTACATTTGCATGTAAACATTGACAAAGTGTGAACATTTGAGATGGTTGGGAAGTGTATGATAATGATATGTCACTTGAAGCACCAAGCCGTCATTACTGTTTGGACATATTTATGGCATAGAAAATTCCAAAGTTTTGCCACTCTGAGGATGATCAAGTCAAAGAGCAGAGACCCTTATGGAATGATAAGAAACCAAGCAAAACATGACTAATTTTGGTTGGAGCGGTGATGAACAGTTACCAGACTGATTATGATCAGCAATAAGATTACTTGAACTAAAATATTATTGCATAATTTCATAAAATGAACATATGTATAAAGCAAAAAATTTAGATGTTTCATAGGTAAGTAGCCAAATGGGTATACTGTATCCCAATGAGCTTCTGCCAGTCACCCAACTGTGAACATCACGCGTAGGTGAATGAAGAGAGATAAAGAAACCAGGGATAGAGTCCTCCATTGTTTTCTTTCTTCTGCTTTTACATTGCTCATGGATAGAGGCTTAGCTTAGGAGTAAGATATATATATATATATATATATATATATATATATATATATATATATATATATATATATTATCCTGATGCTAGCACAGATGTTGGTAAAATAGGAGTATGCATGTGCATAATAAGTCTTAATCAAGGGATGGATTGACACAAGAAAAGTATAAGATGCACAGATGTCAAGAGAGCAGCAGCAGCAGCTCAGCAATCACATTCACATACCCCTGAAAAAAAATTTTTGTTGCTTTGTCACATAACCACTGGAATGCACTCAAGCACATCTTTAATGATCATGTTTCTCTGTCTTCTTGCCGGATTGTTTCATGTTTAACCACTACCACCGTAACAGAAATATCTGCCCTGGTTGGATCTGGAGCTCCTTAGTGAACAGAATATAAGAATGGTTTTGCAGTCGTTACGTTTGTCAATGCTTCTTAACAACATCAATCACCCCCACCCCTGTGTGTGGCCTGCTAGAGTTTTAAAGAATGTTGTGAGAATCTTGGGTGACATTCTGAGCCCTGGCTGGTGCCATAGCTCTACTCCATGAATTGTTTTGTCCACTTACACTGAAGAAGACCAAGGAATATACACAATTATTCATCAAGTAGCAAAGTGTTAAAAGGAGATAATAAATCCCTTGACTGAATCAACTTTTTGATGGTTCAGTTGCAACCACTTAGCTTGCCAGTTGTCCTGAAACAAGGAGAATTTCATCCATTCCTTGCTTTCCCAGATTTCTGATCAACCTGTGATATGTGGTCAAATTGTGCTTACCTCATCTGAGTTTGTCACAGATGACCAGCTCAGCAAGGGGTTACAGACATACTGTGGTAAATTATCCCTTGTTAAATATCGATCTGTGTTCACTCATTGAGAAAATGTCCTAATTTAACATACACTAAAGTAGGGTGACCTTATGAAAAGGAGGACAGGGCTCCTGTATCTTTAACAGTTGTATTGAAAAGGGAATTTCAGCAGGTGTCATTTGTATATATAAAGAACCTGGTGAAATTTCCTCTTCATCACAATAGTTAAAGGTGCAGGTGCCCTGCCATCTTTAGTATCTGGTCACTCTAGTATAGCTCCTGCACCTTTAACTGTTGTGATGAAGAGGGAATTTCACCAGGTTCTCCATATATACAAAGGACACCTGCTGAAATTCCCTTTTCTATGCAACTGTTAAAGATATAGGAGCCCTGTCCTCCTTTTCATATGGTCACCCTAACTAAAGATTAAATTACAACAATATTAAAATGATGTGTTGTGGTGACTTTTCTATATATCATAATAACTAAAACAATGTTACCAACATTGGTCAAATGGGCAGGCTCATCCCACTATTTTAAGCAAAGAAATTTGTGGTTTGGTATGCATACCCAACAAATAGGTATCAGCATGTTAGCCCTATCAAATTTGCAGTCACAAATATCTGAAAGCAGCTCTTAGAAGAGCTGATTACACTCTTCAAAAAAGGCGACATTGAAGAGAGAGGCCTTTAAGGCTCATTTGAAGCATAGCTCATGTGGAAGGGATTTCCTTACATTAATGGCCACAGCTGAGAGAATAGTCACTACGTAAATAGAACTGCAGGTCAGATCTACACCTTGTGAAGACATTACAAATGTGGAGTAAGTTCACTTCAGCACCGCTATAAAGCAGTAGTGTAGATCTAGACTCAGAAAACTAGAAAGAGAAATAGATGTTCCTCAAGCATGATCATATGTGGTCTGAACCATGTGGTTGGGGGATATATAATTGATCTTTCTAAATGGTGCCACTTTTTCCCCCTCACAGGAGGGCAAAAATTCAGGACCTTCCTATAGTTTTTGAAATTTGGAAGCAAGATGGTAGGTTGTTTGAGTGTCCTGCTACAGCAAGGTCAGGTTCAAGGCTTTGCAAATCCAGGGATGAACAAAATAGGGAAGTAAGTTAAGCAGGCAAATGGCCAAGCACCAAGTTTTCAGTCTAGAAAAGGAATCAGCTAAGGCAGGAGTGGTCAATGCCTAGCTTTACCTAGGGTGACCATATGGAAAGGAGGACAGAGCCCCTGTATCTTTAGCGGTTGTATAGAAAAGGGAATTTCAAACAGGTGTCATTTGTATGGAGGCAGCACCTGGTGAAATTCCCTTTTCATCACAACAGTTAAAGCTGCAGGAGTGCTGCCCTCTTCTGTATCTGGTCATTCTAGCTAAAGAGGGCAGGGTTCCTGCAGATGGAGAGGGAATTTCGCCAGGTGCTATATGCATACAAATGACACCTACTGAAATTCCCTTTTCTATACAACTGTGTTAAAGAGGAGCCCTGTCCTCCTTTCCATATGTTCATCCTAGTTTACCAGGCAAGTAGGTGTTTTCCAGGAGAGAGGTCAGTGGCACAGCCAAGGTCAAACCACAGGAGAACAGTCAAGTAGAAACACTATCCAAAAAGCAAAGACTGGCAGGAGTCCAGGGATCAGTAGCACAATTGTTCAAGCACACAGCAAGGTCAGGTTAAAACAGGATATCAGAGACTAGGAACTGAGATAAGATATTATTTCCAGCAGTTCTCAAGTTACAATGGAGAGGTGATATAGCTAGAGCTACCAGTACCCTGCCCAGGGCTCAGTTAGATCATGTTAGAGGCTTGTTTAATGTCCTCCTCATGAGGAGAGCCCAACTCATGAATAAATGAGCACTCTTCAGTAAGTGAGAACTCCTTTGCCTGACTACTGACCTATCATGGATCAGTGGCACTCTCAGGGCCTAGGTGGTGGCTGAACATTCCCCTCTGGCTCAGAAGGTGAGCTTCCCACCCTTTGAAGGAGAAGTTCCAAAGCCCTGCTAAGGGCCCAAGACCTTTCCAGTCAGCCCCATCATCTCCTGAAGTGATGTGTTCCCTGGGGATATCTGATTCAGGAGGCTCCAGTCCAGATCATCTTCTGAAGAGGATTCTTCAAGGACATCATGACACCATGCACACCTACCCATGTCTACTCATTGTCTATCTCATTAAGTTTCATGGGACTTACTCCCAGGATTGTAGCCTAAGGACCTTTCTACACCTCAGGACTACCACAGGAAAATGGAGAGATCGCCCCTGCCTGCTCCCAGGATCCACTGTGTGTCATTTGCATGCATAGGGATGATCCTGGGTTGATCCATGGAAAAAAGGCAGGTGTAGAAATGGCCTCAGTTGATTTTCCCTCTGATCCAGCAGGACAATACTTCTTATCGCTATATGGGACTTCATTGTCCAGCAAAACGAGAGTTACATTAACAGTATCAGTTAGGGAGGTTATTAAAGTTCATAATTATGTGGTTCCAAATGCAAACCTTGGCAACCTATAATGGTTCCCTTCAAAATGTGGTGAGAATGATAGCCCCAATTTTTTTCTTCATCTATGATGTGAATATGAGCTGGAGACAAATCCTTCCTATCCACCTGCTTGCTTATCTAGCAGATGTTGCTGGTTGCAGCTGTGACAGGGATTGAGATTGGCTTGACTCTCTTTCCCTCCTTTCCTCCCCACTTGATCGTGGCAATATGGAAGATGCCTTTCTTTCCGCTGCCTCTGCACCCAGTGCCTATAATGCCACTACATGGCCCAGAGATCCAATGAAATGAAATGCAACATGCCATAGCATGTTACATGGGCGGGGGGATACCTCTTCCCTCCTGACACCATTGACATGGCGGAGGAGAAAAAGGGGAGAGATAGAGAGTCGTAACATTGATGGGCAAACTCCACCGCCCCACCCCAGGAAGAAATACAAACCCAGAACCAAATTTTGTAGGGTCTGGGCTTGTCCCATCTTGACCAAGGATGGGCAAATTTGTTAGTATTATTTTCTCAAGTTCTTTCTCTCCCAAATATGAAGAATTTTGCAATTTGGGGAAAATTCTTATCATAACTGAACTGAAAAAAGAAAGAAATCTCACCCATCCTTAGTCTTGGAGTGAAGCATTCTGAGTTCACACATATTCTGAATTCCCCCAATTCAAACTTCACCTCTATCATTATAGCTAACATTATTATTATTATTTATTTATATAGCGCCATCAATGTACATGGTGCTGTACAGAGTAAAACAATAAAATAGCAAGACCCTGCCGCATAGGCTTACATTCTAATAAAATCATAATAAAACAATAAGGAGGGGAAGAGAATGCACCATACAGGCACAGGGTAGAGTAAAACTAACAGTATAAAAGTCAGAACAAAATCAAGTTTTAAAAACATGGATGGAGCAGCTTCCTCTTGGAGAACTAGCATGCTCTTGTGCAGGTGCTGTGCATGTCAATGGGCCCCCCACAACATGGATCAGATGTCTTAGCTGAAGAGGAGACCAAAAATTTGCCTTGAGTTCCCTTCAAGACAGTGCTTTGTTGGTAATTCTAGATTCAGACCCTGGAATCATCCTATTTGCTTGGTCTGTCACAGGCAGGAGGCAGGCACCTTTTTGGAGCTGATTTTATATTCAAAGGAAGTGCACTTCTCCTCTTTAAAAAATACATCATATTTTTGCAGCTCTTAAAGCATTTCCCCACATTATTTTTTAAAGCATTTCACTCTGACTCATTCCACTTTCCCCCCTCTTTTTTTCTTTTTTAAAAAGTCAACTACCATAATGTATGAATGAATTTGAACAAAGCTTTTTCAGAAGAACACAATAAACACACAGAGCCGACATGGAATTCTTTGTATTGTTTTCTTTTGAATGTATAACAGTGTGAAAGTTCATTGTGTTAAAAAATGTAATTGTTTAAAAGCCTATCTCCTTAGAAAAATAATTCTACAGAATTCTTCTTGCAGGGTCTCTTTTTTACTTTTTACGTCTTTCTTTTTTTCAGTTTGAGAAATAAAGTACATTTAATTAATACATCCAGTTAGAATTGTTAGGAAGCAAGCGGGACTAGTTCCTGATTAAATTCCAATTGTAAAATGGGTGGTGCCCTAAATTCAAAAAAAAAAAAAAAAAAAAGAGGGGAAGGGAGAAAGTGTGCAAGCAAAAATAAAAGTGATTTTGTACTATTGTGGATTTTCAATGTTTTCAATCAGTTAGATGGAAGTAGGTGACCCTACCAAGGCTTCTGCCAAGACTTTTGTTCATGCATTGGTTATTTCTCGGTTGGACTACTGCAACCTTCTTCTCACTGGCCTTCCTTCTTCTCACATCAGTCCGTTGGTTTCTGTTCACCACTCTGCTGCTAAGATCATCTTCTTGGCTTGCCGCTCTGACCATGTAACTCCACTTCTGAAATCTCTTCATTGGCTTCCAATTCACTTCAGAATCCAATATAAACTTCTCCTGTTGACCTACAAAGCTTTTCACGGTCTAGCTCCTTCCTATCTCTCCTCTCTCATCTCACACTATTGCCCCGCTCGTGCTCTTCGCTCCTCTGATGCCATGTTTCTCGCCTGCCCCAGGGTCTCTACTTCCCTTGCTCGGCTTCGTCCATTTTCTTCTGCTGCCCCTTATGCCTGGAACGCTCTTCCAGAACATTTGAGAACTACAAGCTCAACCGCAGCTTTTAAAGCTCAGCTAAAAACTTTTCTTTTTCCTAAAGCTTTTAAAACTTGATTTTGTTCTGACTTTATACTGTTAGTTTTACCCTACCCAGTGCCTGTTTACCCTACCCTGTGCCTGTTTGCATTCTCTTCCCCTCCTTATTGTTTTATCATGGTTTTATTAGAATGTAAGCCTATCCGGCAGGGTCTCGCTATTTACTGTTTTACTCTGTACAGCACCATGTACATTGATGGTGCTATATAAATAATAATAATAATAATAATAATAATAATAATAATAATATTAGACATTTGTTGTACTGTATCCAAAAACATTGATTACACTTTAGCTGCCAGGTAATAGGGAGGCACTGAGATGACTTATTACAGCAATGAGCTGTAGTAACCTCTTGCCATCCCTTTGGTTTTTCAGAGTTGCTATCCATTGATAGTATCCAGTGTTAACCCTACTTAGACTAGACCCATTGGAATGAATGGGACTAAGTTGTTTGATTCATTTCTAGACTAATACCGGATACTATCCTATGTAAAAAAATAATAATGGTGCTGGGCCACAGTTAAGCTCTGCCTACATTTTATCTAATTTTCAGTAAGCAAAGTATGTTTAAAAATAAAATTACAGTGTCCCTGGAATAAAGCCATCTAGCTATTCCAATATTCTCATTAATATCTATTTTTACTAAGAAAAGAGGGAGAAAGACTCCAGTTTATTTAACTCATCTCTGCACATCTACTGCATGGCGGCAGTTATAAAGATTAGCTGATTAAACTCTAATTTAAAGTCACCGAGATTAAAAATAGGAATGTCAGAAGGGCATATCAGCAGTGACACACTTAAAATAGAATTGTCACATGGCTCCTAGAGACCTATAGTTTCTTTTCTTTCTTTCTTTTAATATCTGTATCAGTCTCTTGAGACTTAAGACTGCAAGCCAGCAGGTAGGAAAGAGCACCAGTTAAGACAGCCTCCTCCTCTTTAGAGTCCCAACCACACTGCTTTCATCCCATTGAAACCAATATAACTTAGAGCAAAATCCTATATGTGTTTAGAAAGAAAATGTCCTAAAACTCCCAGCATTTCCTGTCAACATCGCTGGAGTTGTAGAACTGTTTTTGTCTAATTATGCAAGGAATTGCACCCTAAGGTATGGTTCATTGGCCTCCACAGCATCCTGGCCTCCACCCAATCCTTCCTGACTGTCCATGTGTATAGGGATGATGATATTATTATTATTATTATTATTATTATTATTATTATTATTATTATTTCTCATTTCTTGCTCATGGCATTTTTTTCTGGATAGACATGACAGTCTTTGCCAAGTTATGCTGTGTTTTACTGATTCAGGAATATCCTGACTACTGAACATGTTTTAAGTATGACTGCTTTCTAGATGTTGGCGTGCTTGTATTTTGGTATGCCCAGTTTCTGGAGGTTTTCTGTAAATGATGATGATGATGATGATGATGATGATGATGATGATGATGATGTGATGCCAGTGACTGATGCAACTAGTAGAATAATTGTAACCTTTTCCTGTTGCCATATTGTATGAATTGGAACTCTGTGGTTATAACAACACTGCCGTATATATGACAGTGATGGTAATATTTGGAGTTCTCACCATCACAAAAATCATAGCAAGAATCAGTTCTAGCTTCAAGTTTTTCAGGGCCCTTGGGCAAAACACCCTCAGTGGCCTGGTATGTATAATTTCCCCATTAGTGGCCTGGTATGTAAATTTTTCCCCCGTAGTGCATGACAGTCACGTGCCAGGGGGATTAGCATAAGTAGCCTTGACAGTGCCTCGACTTGCGCTGTGAAAACTCAGCCAGGTTGGCTTGTTGTGGTTAACCCCATAACTGGTTAATTGGGTGGGAGTATGGTCAGTGCCTAGTGCCTTAATAACCTCATTGCCATTGAGTACATGAAAGGTTTGGGGGGAAAGTCTTTGCATGCTTGCTCCTTTCCTGTGACAAACTGGCTGTATTCATGCACTGCCACAGCAGAAAGCAGCTTTTAACATTTCATTTGTCAGGGCTGGGCCCTTAACAGTAGTCAGAGGTGAGCCAGGAACCAGGACAGGTGAACAAGTCATGACAGAAGGACAAACTCCTAGGACTGAAGACTAAGGGCGTGTTTACTCCAGCCATTTATCCTGGGTTCATCCCAGTGCATGCCAATGACACACAGGGGATCCCGGGAGCAGGCAGGGATGATCCCTTCATTTTCCTGGGATAATCATTAGGTGTAGAAAGGGCCTAAGCCTGAAGTCAAAACTGAAGGATACAAGGACTTGCCGGAGCTCAGGAAGTCCTTGGCTAGATCTGCACTACTGCTTTATAATGCACTGATAACTGTGGGGACACAATCCACATTCCATATACTGCTTTCATCATATTATTTCCTTATTCCAAATTCATAATGACTTGACACAAAGTGTAGATTTGGCCCATGTTGTTTGGGCAAGACTTAACCAGAAGAGGATATCCTTTTATAGTCCTTGCAGTCCAGAAGGACCTAGTGACCAGTCAGGGTAGGTCACTAGGGTAGGTTAGGCCAGGGTAGGTTAGGCCAGTCCAGAATCAGTCAGGGTAGGTTAGGTCAGTCCAGTGCTCCCAGCAGAATCTGTAACATGCACATGGAGCAGCCACACATATCCAAAGGTCTCCAGTTATTATTATTATTATTATTATTATTTATTTATATAGCACCATCAATGTACATGGTGCTGTACAGAGTAAAACAGTAAATAGCAAGACCCTGCCGCATAGGCTTACAATCTAATAAAATCATAGTAAAACAATAAGGAGGGGAAGAGAATGCCAACAGGTACAGGGAAGGGTAAGCAGGCACAGGGTAGGGAAAAACTAACAGTAGAAAGTAACAGTAGAAGTCTGCACAACATCAAGTTTTAAAAGCTTTAGGAAAAAGAAAAGTTTTTAGTTGAGCTTTAAAAGCTGTGGTTGAACTTGTAGTTCTCAAATGTTCTGGAAGAGCGTTCCAGGCGTAAGGGGCAGCAGACGAAAATGGACGAAGCCGAGCCCTGATAGATCCTGGGATGACACCACCATGGAACTATTCAAGAATAAAATGGTTTGTGGTGAGGTACAAAAGCCTAATCCTCTACATGGCAGACATTCCACAGAAGTAGCTCATGGGTTGTGAGTTAACATGCACAAGCTATTTATTTAAATTCTAAAAGAATACTTCACTTTTCCACATACTCCTCACATGTATACTGAGTTTTCCAAATATGTGTGTGTGTGGAGGGGGCGTGCAGGGAGTTCCATTTGTAGCTTTAGTTAAGCACATGAGGAGAGAGGAATCACATGAGCTTTGTTCCCCTCCATCATAATTTGCACAACACCTTTCTGAAAGGAAGAGGCACCATGGACACCAAGGGCCCTTCTCTTCAGAAATTCACCCACCACACAGAGAAGGTTGACAGAAATGATGACAGAGAGACATGAGGCTAGTCTGTTTTCCCTCATCATGTGTATCATAAATCTATAAATGGAATGCCTGAAAGGGCCTTGAATCTGTAGCTCAAGCTGTACATGTTTGCTGTGGATGGCAGCCACTGGAAGCTCAGCTTGGGCTATACAAGTTTCACAAATAATGTATGCTAGCAACATGGTGGCATTCCGCAGAACAGTGTGTATTTTTGTTTTACAAATACTGGCCACAATTCCACTCACCCAGGGCCACAAGTCATCAAGCAAACACACACCTTTCTTTAGGATTGTCAGTTTGTTTGCATTTAATGGCAATTCTGCATAAATCCCCACCCCTAAATTTTGCCTTCCTATTAGACAGGTGGTGGGACTTCTGGACAAACTTCAAGGGCTGCTTTTGTTCCTTTTTGTCTTCTAAAGATATGCTTGATTTGGGCCTGTTCTTCTGAAAAACACCCATCTTAATGTAATTTTTAAGGACCCTTCAGGAAAGGACCCTTCAGGACTTTCCCATTTGGGGAAAGGGGGGAACATTTCCTGTCACACACCCCTGGGCCAGAAAACACAGGGTATGCGAGGGGAGATGGCCCCACAGGCAGTCCTTATCCTCCCACTGGGGCCACAAAACCCTCAGCAGGAGACCCTCAGGCATCAACTGTCACCATGAATGGCACCTCAGAATGATCACCATCCCTATCCAGTCAAACATAGCCCACCAAAACTAGCCTATGTGACCAATAGGTGACCAATTCAACCAAAACAAACAAACAAACAAATCAACCTAAGATGTTCCCAGCCTACTTACAGTGTGAAGCAGGCAAAAACATGCTCAGCAAGCCAATCGGATTGTGTGCCAAAAATTCTTGCTCAGGCCACAAAAGAGCGACCAGTAAACCCCAACACTGCATACATGAAAGCTGTGCTTCAAAGAGGCTGAGAGGAGGGTCCCTGAGGGCTCATATTGCTATGTAAGCCCCTTCTCTGACTGGTGGCACCACAAAGCCCCACCAATGCTGAGGTTTGAAAGAGCATCTCTTCATTCCTCCCACCCCACAACACACACCCCAGTGATCAGGCAAGCTGGACATGGGGTAGGGTATATATTGGCTCAGTGCTATCAAAAACTATGCATAATGAGTAGGGTTGTCATGAGCATCCAACTGGGTCCATGAGGGCAGTGGACACCAGCCCTTACAGACCCAGTCAGATGTGCTCGGCAACAGCATGGACTCATACTTAAGCACTTGTGAGCGCCCTCCGAGAGCTCAGCAACCACCCACCCTAGCATCATGCCCTTTCTCTCGCTGTGTTCTCTAGAAAGCAATATTTAGGTTACACATTTTGTTCTACTTTTGCCATGCAAAGAGATACTATTGACCATCCTTCTTTAGGCAATGATCCAGAGGCAAAGCACATAAGGATTTTTTTAGATGTTGATGTTGTGCAGACTTCTACTGTTACTTTCTACTGTTAGTTTTTCCCTACCCTGTGCCTGCTTACCCTTCCCTGTACCTGTTGGCATTCTCTTCCCCTCCTTATTGTTTTACTATGATTTTATTAGATTGTAAGCCTATGCGGCAGAGTCTTGCTATTTACTGTTTTACTCTGTACAGCACCATGTACATTGATGGTGCTATATAAATAAATAATAATAATAATAATAATAGAAGAAGAAGAAGAAGAAGAAGAAGAAGAAGAAGAAGAAGAAGAAGCTGCTGAATCTAATATATTGAATAGCCTTCCTGAATTTTTATGTGTCCAAATTAAGAACTAACTCCAAGAAATGTGGGGGGATGTGTTGTTGTTATTTCTGCTGATGCAGCGGGAGGAATGTACACTTTCCAGCGCCTCCAGAAATTGTGCACTTCCCCGTGCTGTGTTAACGGTGGCCACCATTAGGGCAGCAAGCCAGGGCAGGTGGTTGCTGATCCTTTGCAAGGCTTGTGAGCACTTGGCAAAGGCTCACATGCTGCAGCTCGCAGGAGCAGGCAGCAGCAGAGGCAGGGTGAGCACCCACAGATTTCACCCATCCCTAAAATGAGACAACTTTGATGAAGCAATCTAAGAAGGGTAGAACAATTCTGAAAGCAGTAGGGATGGATAAATCAGTCTGAGCCATATAACTTCCACCTGTGTTCACGCATAGATCCGTTTTGCCCCCATTGTGTGTTTCTCTGTAGGTTATTGTTGTTTTTGTTTAAAATCTGCAGGAAAATTCACTTTTGCAGGCATATTTTTAAACCTACAGTCTCTCGAAATGTGCATTTCTAAAAGTATTTTGATACTTTTTTGTGGGGGAGCGAAGAACTCAGAACATTCAGAATGCAAAAGGCTGGTGGATAAAACTAAGTTTCAGTCCACACATTGGTCTCTGAAATACAGTTTAGGTCAGATCATATTGGAATCTATAAAGACAGGTTCCCACAAGGATCTCTAGAAAGCAATATTAAGGTTATACATTTTATTCTACTTTTGCCATGCAAAGAGATACTATTGACCATCCTTCTCTAGACAATGATCCAGATGCAAAGCACATAAGGATTTTTTTTTTAAAAAAGAATCTAATATATTGAATAGTATTCCTGAATTTTTATGTGTCAAAATTAAGAACTAACTCCAAGAAATGTAGAGTGCTGCGTTGCTGTTATTTCTGCTGATGTTTTTGTTGCTCTTGTTATAGTGGGTCGTACCCAACGATATCCTTATTTAGAATATCCATATTCAAATAAACAGGCTGAATTGAATAAAACCCTGTTGCTCTTTTAAATGACAGCCACAGAACAACACTTTAATCCATAGTTCCCAAGCAGTGAATCTCCAACAGATGCACACACACAGACGCACGCACGCACGCACGCTCACACACACACTACGCACTACAAAATGCATGGAAGTAACCTTAGAATCTCCCTTTCCAATCTTATATTGGGTTTAGGGTCTTTTTCGGATAACTGAAACTCAAGTGTGTTCTGGGCAAGCTTGAAATAGACACACTGTCACACATATTTTTTTTTAAAAAAGTACAGTGCACATGGGATCCAAATTTGGTGTTACTGCAACATGTGTATGATCTACTTAATTATTTATTTTTCTTCAGCAAAACCTTGGAAAAAATCCACTGCACCTTGTACTTATTCATATCCAGCAAAATGTATTGTTGTTGATAGACATGCAAAATACAATATTCTCTTTAGCAAAAAACTTGCAACACTTTTTGCGAGATTTAAAAATGCTACGGCTCAAACTATGTTCCTGTTCTGACCAGAGGTTTGGTAATGCACAAATCTTCAGATACAACAGTGGTTGGGAGACTGTGCCTCTCCAGATGTTGATGGGATCCAACTCCCATCAGCATCAGCTAGGATGAATTAGAAAAGCATTTCAGTTCATTTTTGATCAGGATTTACCCAGTCCACACCTTCTGGACCGAACACTGACTTTGCATTTCCAAGCTTGTGATGTGATTCACAAACCTCTGAAAATGTGTAAATGCGCATAAAACTGCATACATTTGAAAAAATTCACACAAATATGCTTTAATCTGTAGGAGAAGAATATGCACATTTCAAGAATGCACACAATTGATGCATACATTTGGAAAAATGCACATGACAATAGGCATGGATCTTCATGCAAAACAAAAAAGGAAAGGTCACAATCTGATATGGACTCAAATTGGAACAAGCTTCAAGAAGGAATTTGGAGAGTGTAGGTGAGCTCGAGTGTTGACAATTTGCACATCCCTGTCTCCATTCCACATGGCTAACAATCAGAGATTATGATGTTATCATTGTCCAACAACAGGTCACAGCTTCTCTACAACTAATCAGTTGTTTAGTATGTAATCATTGCTTATTGTTTTGTATTTTACGTTTTTAATTTAACTGTGAAGCAACCAGAGAACTCCAATTATTGGGCAAATGTTACACTTTTGACACACCCACTTCACCAGTCTGGTCTTGTGCATTTTTATTTTCGTCATTTGAGCCTTTCATAGAAAGAAGGAGTCCCCATTGTTTTGCAGGAAGTGATAAGGTCTGCCAGTAGTTTACATATTCTCTAAGCTAATGTTGCCATGAGTACAAATTAAAAAAATAGATCTATGATTTTATGTCTGAAGGAATAAGAATTGCATGTTTGCAGGTGCACATAAGTTTCCTAAATATAGCAACGAATTCCAGCACTTATTGTGAATCCACAAACAAAAGGAGTAAGTTAGGTTTGTTGTGTAAATATTATGCTACATGCAGTGTATGTTTGCTCAGAAAAAAAAGTTCAATGAGACTTGCTCCCAGGTAAGGGTGCATAGGATTGCATCCTATTTCACAGTGCATTGGGAAATAATTTTAAAAATAGCATGTTGATTGACAGTTTCCATGGTAAATTTACAGCCCTTTTTCAAATGTTCACTTATATACAATGAATGCACGTATGGCATGAGTGAGCCACAATATTGTAGAATAATCTTTGCCACCAATATGCAGCTATGTGTGCAGAGGCTCCCTGTCCTAATGAATGTGTGTGGGAAGGTAGCCCCAACTGCCCACATCCAACCTACACACTTCAATTGTGCATTTGAATGTCCCCAAAGTTTTGGGAGAAATAGTGACCCTAAGACAGGATACCCTGGAGAAGAGGCTGATGCTAGGGAAAGTGGAAGGCGAAAGGAAGAGGGGCCGGCAAAGGGCAAGATGGATGGATGATATTCTGGAGGTGACAGACTTGACCTTGGGGGAGCTGGGGGTGGCGACAGCTGACAGAAAGCTCTGGCGTGGGCTGGTCCATGAAGTCACGAAGAGTCGGAACGAATAAACAACAAATTCAGATGGCACACAAAGCCATGGTGGTTAAGCAATTTGAGCATTATGTGGCTACATAAACACACTCACTAACCATTTGCTGCAAAAGGGTTAGAGGCCTAACCATGGCTTAGTGTGTTGTCCCAACAGGCCCAATAAAGTCTGGTACCCTATGCAACAGGGGTGTTGAATAATTTTAAAACTGAGGGCTGAATTCCATTTCTGATAAGGTCTCAGAGGCTGGATTCCAGTAGTGGGTGGGGCCAAAGACAAAGGGGGTGTGGCCAAAAATGCCAGTGTATTTTAGCTTAAATCTCTTACTGCTAGTTAACTAAGCCTTAGGAGAGCCAATTTGTCCTTTTAGAATGGGAGGAAATTAGTGGTTGGGGAAGGGGTGGGGCCAGGAGACCTTGGAACACCAGAGCACTGGATTGGAACCAAGGTGGGCTGTATTTGGTTCTGCACCCCTGCTATATAATAATAGCCAACCAAACATGCAACCAAACATGTTTGTAAACCGCCCAGAGAGCTTCGGCTGTGGGGCGGTATATAAATGTAATTAAATAAATAAATAAATAAATAAACATGCAAATAATAGCCATCCATCCATCCTCATCCTCACACCCAATGACCACTGGATGTAAATAATTATTCTAAATGCTTGGCTAACTGGTCCAGGTCCCAAACATTGTTTAGGCAGACACAGCTTCAAAGTTCCCTCACCACATTAAATCAATAAATGGGTGTTTCTTTCAATCCTAAACTTCTCTCTCTCTCTCTCTCTCTCTCTCTCTCTCTCTATATATATATATATATATATATATATATTAGAATTGGAAGGATTTATTTTTTAAAAAAAAGGCGGGGGAGGGAGCTCACAAGCCACATGTCTTATAATAGATACTGGTTCCAGTCTCAGCTATGAAAAACATGCACAAATGTAATAATTGGTAACTGAATCACTTTGCGGGCTTCATCCTTACACTTCTGCTATGTGGGACTTTAATCAACAGTGACCAATGAATGGTGCAATGTGGAAAACAACGAATGTTAAGATGGCAAAGATTCCAGTCCACAATTGACTTAGAGGATTTAATTATATCTGTCTTTCTATCTATCTATCTCTCCTGGCTGGTACCAGCATAAATCCTCCAGACTTCTCAAAAAAAATAAATCAAATCTTTCGCTACCATTCTTGACAGAGGTTATGAGCAAATCTTTAAAGGAAAGAAAAAACAGAATCTTCTAGTTCCTTTTCCTGACAATACAATAAGACTCACTCCTTGTTCCTCTGCCAGTTGGATGGTTAATAGAATTCTTGGATGAGGGTGAGTGGCAGGTATTGCTAGATTTGAACTGCACAATCCCAATAATATTCAAAGCCACTGGATATTTCCGATCCAAATGTCCCCATCCACCATGCATTATTTTTGTTTTGTTTTCATCTATTTTAATTTTGATATTGGTTTTGCCTTGGAATTTACCAGTGGAAATGTCAGTACCTGGAATTTAGGAATGAAGCGTGCCAAAATTATTATTATTATTATTATTTATTATTATTATTATTTATTTATATAGCACCATCAATGTACATGGTGCTGTATATGTTTTGAGTAGCCAGTGACATTGTATGCCCAAATATGCCAGATTATGAGATATCAAAGCAAGCAGGCATGCAGCACAATCCTATGTATGCCTACTTAGATGCACATCCCAGTGGGTTTAACTCACAGGAATGTGCAGAGGACTGTAGCCTAAAGCAGCAATCCCAAACGGATTTATTAGGGAGTAAGCCACATTGAACATGGCAGAACTTGCTTCCGAGTAAACAAACTTCAGATTGTGCTGCGCATTAAGGAGTGGCTTTTCAGAAAGCTGAATTGAATTCTGAAAAATTGGATGTGGCTTTGTGAAGCACAGATTCCTTGCAACCTGGTAACAACTCTGTGGAGTCAACTTCTTTGTCATCTTTAAAATGGCTTCTTATTGCACTGGCACCTGTGCTGTCTAATAAAATATAAAAGTAGAGAGGCTATTAATTCAGGTAAAATGTTGAGTTAAGCTGCTTTGTTGTAACAGAAGGACCTCTAACAGGTCACAAGTAACATGGGCATTTTTTCAGAGCCTGAGGAGCCACTGTCTTTCAGTCTTGAGAGACATATTCTTTCAGGACATCCTTTTAGAGTCCAAACAATGGATTCTGGGATCATGGGTTGTACACCAGCTACAGTGTTCATACAAGGTAGGGAACAGTATCGATGTGCAACATACACAGACGTCCAGGCCACTATATACCTTCCTGCTCCGTAGACTTACCCAATGTGTGCTAGTATTCAATGTTAGTCTACACTGAGTAGACCCATTGAAATTAATGGGATGTAAGTTAGTCAAAACTAAATTGTCCCATTCATTTCAATGGGTCTCCTCTATGCAGTACTAGGGATGTTCAGATTTTGTAAAATACATTCCGCCTGCATTTCGCAGATTGTCTGGTGCCTTTCATTCCATCATCTGCTCATTGGATTTCCCCCTAAATTTGTACAAATTTGCATTTGCATAAATTCACACTTGTGCATATTCAGACTTTCCAAAATGAGCAAATTTCCATCAAAATGTGCATGTTCCTATGGGAGAAATGCACATTTTCAGTTGGTGTTTTTTACATATATACCCGATCACTACGTTCAACATCTAAGTGTGGCAACAAGGGACAGGGCCTTTTCGGTGGTGGCCCCAGACTATGGAACAATCTCCCTGATGAGGCTTGCCTGGCGCCAACGCTACTATCTTTCTGGCGCCAGGTTAAGACTTTCCTCTTTGCCCATGCATATAGCGGCACATCTTAATTACCCACATGTTTAGTTTTTTAATGGTTTTTAATGCTTTATGTGTATATGTTCTGTGTTTTAGAATTTTAAATTTTGTATACTTGTTTTTATCTTAATTTTAGAATTTCCGTAAACCGCCCAGAGAGTCCTGGCTATGGGGGTGGCATATAAGTGTAATAAATAAATAAATAAATAAATAAATAAATAAATAACTCTTATTTTACATATTTTTCTACAACTTATTGTAGAAATTCTGTAAAGTTTTTTAAAAATGAACCACATTCAGTCCATGAAACCTTAAGTAATCGGAAAAAGCCAGTCTGCTATGGTATCCATGGCTGGATTCATAGAAATCCAAACTCATTTGATTCTGTTACGGATTTTTTACAATGTCCCTATGTAGGACTAACATTGGATACTACCCTAAGTCCCCAAATCACAAGTCTGAGAAGCCTTTATGTGGTGGGCGTGCTCTTAAACTGACTCCAGGATATCAGTTTTTCCAGCCTTGTTGGTCTATGGACTGGAGTGAGTCCCTAGATTTTTCAAGTGTGAGAGGACAGCTCTTAATTGGTCACTGAACTACTATTGCTGCAAAAGTCTCTGGTACAGTGAGCAAAAGTCTTGATGCTAAATGATCTCTGGGGAATCATGTAAGTGCAGAAGTGACAGTTCCTTAAACAAGTTTAACGCAATGTACATTAATGTGAGGCCACTACATGCTGTGCTGTAGGCGAGTCCTTCTTTTGTAGTGTGAGAAATGGAAAAAAGGAAGATATTTTTAAACCATCATGACAGATTTCAATATTTAAATTTCCCATTGTGATGTTAGGCATTTTGGAATCTTAGAACATTCACAGGATGAAACAAGTCACCATTTCCCAAGTTCTGGTGTTGCATTTAATTTTTCTTTAGCCCGAGAGAAGAGAAAGACCAAGAATATATTCAGTTGTGCTTGTATTGCGTCGCATTAAAAACCAGAGCTGCGTAAAGAAATTACCATTTAATTGAAGTAAAACCTGTCAAAATTTCAGAAGTACGTTGGAACTGGGATGCACAAATTACATTAATTTCACCCTCCTCTTCCTTCTCCTCTTTCTGATTTTGGAGCCTGAACATTTTGTTAAATTCAAGAGACCCATCAACATTTCAGCTACATATGCAGGATATTTAAAATGCAATGTTTTGACAACATGTTACAGGGACAGAATTATTGGGCTCATCTGTATTTAAGGGCATCTTAGAAAACTGAACATGTTTTAACTGTCAAGCTTGAAATCACATTTGTCCTTCATTGGCCAAGAGTAAGGTCCAAATCTGAGGCACCCCAAAGCATTGAAGCAACCAAGTGGAAATTCCCCCAATCAAGTGCTTGTATTTTACCAGTTTGATAGGATTTGGGTTAGGGCAGTTTCCTTGAGTGCTGATTGCCTCTTGATCTGATGCTGCTAGGGCCAAATGATGCTGAAACAGGGCCTCCTTGGCACACTTCTCAGGTATATGCATCAGAGGCTGAAGATGCTGACAGGGCCTCATTGGCACACTTTTCAGGTATGTGCAAATGTGTATTTTGTGGGGATATGTTTGTATATTTTAGGGGAACATGCATGGGGAAATATGAATTCTAGGGGGAAATGTTTACAGTTTAAAGGCAAAGGTTGTGTGTGTGTGTTTAAAAATATTTTCAGAAAACTAGATGGAACAGACTTAATGAAACCATGGGCCTTGCTAGACGAGGCCTTAGCGCGCTGTGAGGCCTGGTTTCCCTGCTGTGCATCCAGATGACGCACAGGGGAATCCGGGGTCAAGGCACACTGAAGCCTCCCTTAATGCGCCATAAGCGAAGTCGCTTATGGCGCGCCTTTTCCGCAGCCCTGGCCTAGCAGGATGTCTAGCAGGGTCCGTGGCTTTCTGTGGCTACTCGCTTACTCGCGAGTAGCTGGGAAAAGCCACGGACTGGGCACAGCGCTCATATGAGCGCTGTGCCCATCGGGCCAGGGGGATCCTGGGGGGGGACATGGGGGGGGAAGGCCGGACCGGCAGGAGAGGGGGATGGCGTAGGGCGACACGGGAGATGGGGAGGGATGGCGTAGGGCGACACGGGAGATGGGGAGGGATGGCGGAGGGCGACACGGGAGATGGGGAGGGATGGCGGAGGGCGACACAGGGGACGGGGATGGGGAGGGAGGGCGAGGAAAGAGTGGGCAGGGGGCTTAATTTAAAAAGGGGGGGCTTAAGTAAAAAAAAACATTACCTTCTCCGGAGTCTTTGGGCCGCACGTGGCCCCTTTAACAACAACAACAAAAATGGCCGACGCTACATGGCTTCCGCAGTCCCTGCGCGTCGGCCATCTAGGAGGCAGGGCAGCGCGCGCTAAAGTTAGCGCACCGTCGCTCCGTCTCCCTGCCGGCTTATCCGGCAGGTTCTAGCAAGGCCCCATTTCAAACTGATAAGGACCAGAGTAGAGTAATTTGTCCATCCTGAGCTTGGAGCTTTAGAAGCTGAATGGTCCTTCACGCTTTGTCAAAGTTCAGAACCTTTTGGAGTGACACGTTTCCTCCCCCTTCGTTTGTTTCTACAAGGAGTGTATCGATGTTTCTTTGGGAAGTTAAGCAAATTAATGTATTACTGTCACCTAACACCACCAACACACTCCATAAATCATAGTTTGTCTATAAAACACATAGGAAGAGAAGAAAAAAAAATGAATGAAATATTAAATTTGCCAGTGATCATGAATACACACAAAGCTCAAGTCATCTGAAGTCTGGCAAAGAATGTTCAGCTAATTAACACATGTGAATGAGATTCTTATCCAGGGGCTTAAATGTCATGTCAATGGCAGCAAATTTGAACTCTCATATCATCTAGAAATTATAGCTAGCTAATCCAGCTACATGCTGTAATTTCTTCACCTAGCATCAAAGTACAGAAGCTGTGTCTTGGATGCTACTTAAAGGATGCTACATTTAGGCTTATACTTTTTCATGAAAGATATCAGTAAAGTATGCCTACATCTGATTCAAAATGCAGCAGCAGTTGTAGGTAACTAAATGTAAACATCCATATTGATGTGTGGCCACCACCAATGGCAATGTCACCTCCTTGGAGTCCAGAACATTAATGCTGTGAAATTCTCTCAAGTAGTCAATGTTTCCAGTTTTTTTACATTAATATATCTTCCTACCTTTTGAATTGGAGCTAATTAAAGTGGACTCTTCCGTGCTGAAATGTCATACTTACCACCTATAGCCTTCCTATCTTTAACTTTAAAGAGAACCTTTCTTCCTGCAGTCTTTTCTGTGGCTGCTGCGTTTCACTCTTATTAACCTGGTGGTCACAAAGAACAGAATCCCATTTCTTTTTTAGATCTACCATCTGCAGAGACATGTTCAGGGATCAAAAGAGAAATATCAGTAGAAGAATTTCCTTAATTCATAATTGGGTTATAACAATGATTGGAGTTCCAACTGAACCTCTTTTATGGCTTGCATGCCTGGTGTTCTGCACAGCAAGATGCTTGTTTTAGGGAACAGTGAGTCTCTCAGTCTTCTTTTCTCCCAGATTCATTTTTATTTAATTTCAAGTTCTTTCCATCCTGTTTATGATGAAATCTGAGATTTCTGGTAAATACGTCTTAGTAAATAATCTCACCCATCTGCATGAGCCAAAATCAGTAAGAATAGCTATTTCTAGCATGGAGAGGATCTTGTTGTACCTGCTTGCCATGTAGATGTAAGTGAAAAGCCTATCAGGAAAAAAGAAGACATGGCAAGCCTAACTCAGGCTCACAGACATGGTTGCATATGTAGGGATTTAAACTAGTGCTGTGCTGAAAATTTCAACCATTCCATTTTCAGCATTTCATATACGGTAGGGAAAAAGTGAAAATCTGGGCAAAAGAGGCTAGGAGAGGTGAGAATTTTGGAGAATTTTCTCCTTGGGGAGGGCAACAGGTTTTCCGCATACCTTTTCAAAAGTAGCCAGAGGTTGAGGGGTCTTCTTTCTTTCTTTCTTTCTTTCTTTCTTTTAAAACACCCCTTGCATTTTCAGGAGCCCAGGAGTTCTTACTGGATTCCTATTGGACAGGGTGAGGTCACATGGTCTCCAAAAGGCATTCACTTAGAACTGCTGGGCTCATCCAAATGCAGGAGGAAGGGGTGTTGTTGTTGTTTTGAAAAACTAAAGAATAGGAAGAAGGGCCTTTAGCAACTGGGTACACTTTAAAGAGGTATGTGGAAACCCTGTCCCCCTCGCCAAGGAGAAAAATTCTCCAAATCCCCCCCTCCCCAGGAAAGAGGCAGAACAAACAATGCTATTGATGGTGCTATATAAATAAATAAATAAATAAATAAATAAATAATAATAATAATAATAATTCTTTCCCAGGGAGAGAGAAAGTTCCCGAAAATAGGGGGCAGGTTTCAGCCCAGGACTAATTTAAACCTAGGTTTTTAATAGTTTAGCATTCAAAGCCCTCTGCTAGCATGGTAGAATCTGTCAGTTTTGCTTTCTCACACATTTAAAACAACAACAACAACAACAACTGGTGTTCTTTCCATCCCATTTATAGAGACATTTGTGAATGTTGTTAAGGTCATATGCAAAAGCACCACCAAATGAAATTCTCACCCATCCCAAGCTACAATGAAATGCCTTGGTGACCCTTGGGAAATGTCCTTGCAATGTCGACAGCTCTTGGGAAAACTATGTTCCTGCGCTTTTTATCCTACCACGCTACCATTGAAGGCACCATAGTGGAACGATAGACCCCTTCCTTCCCTTCCCTTGTGGTGTAACCAGAACAGAGATGCATGAGAGAGCTCCATTTGGGTTTGAGAAATAGCAGAACATGTCCTGCTTGCAACCCCGAATGTGATCACAATGTGACCACCCACCATTGGCAGGTCCTGATGGGATTTGCGGGATCAAAAGTCTGGGCCAGAATGGGTGGGGATTCTTCTCCAGCTCACATTTTAATCGGATTCATATGAGAATTTAGTGGTGTCTTAATACTCATCTCTTGAGCTCAAACTTTGCCACCATCTCTAACTGTGGGCTCATCTACACCAAGAAGGAAATTCCACTATGAAAGTGGTATATAAAAGGCAGGAGCCACACTACTGCTTTATAGTGATGTTGAAGTGCACTGCAGCATCTGCGCTACTGCTTTATGGTGGTACTGAAGTGCACTGATAACTGTTGGGGCCCAGGACACATCTACACCAAGCAGGATATGATACTATGAAAGTGGCATGAAAGTGATATATGCCATGTGTCATGAGCCCCAACAGTTGTCAGTGCACTTCAATACCACTATAAAGCAGTAGTGTGGCTCCTCCCTTTTATATACTGCTTTCATACCACTTTCATAGTGGAATATCCTGCTTGGTGTAGATGAGCCCTGTGTCATATTGTTCTGTGGTTTTGCCTTGGATTTGAAAAGGTTAGGTCTTATGAGGCTTTCCCTGCCTGAGTCAGCTATCTATTTAAAATTCTAAGGGCTTTCAGCAGTTGTGGACCTAAGGCAGTATTTTCACAATATAAGGACAGGGTTATGTAAGCAATGGTCTCTCCCAGGAAGAGGCCTTTATAAAGATTTGGCTTTTGTGCTATTGTTTGAAAGTCAGGGATTGTGTTGCGTCAGCCTGCATTTAGAACATAAGAAGAGTCATGCTGGATCAGACCAAGGGTCTATCTAGTCCAGCACTCTGTTCACACAGTGGCCAGCCAGCTGTCGAAATGGGACCCACAAGCAGGACACGGTGCAACAGCCCAATGGTCAAAGTTCTCTTTTGATTTTAGATCATAAGTATGTATAGCACCACTAGCAAAATGTTGTCGACTGCTCTATTATTATTATTATTATTATTATTATTATTATTATTATTATTATTATTATTTATTTATTTATTTATATAGCACCATCAATGTACATGGTGCTGTACAGATAACACAGTAAATAGTAGGACCCTGCCGCGTAGGCTTACAATCTAATAAGTTGTAGTAAACAATAAAGAGGGAAGGAGAATGCGAACAGGCACAGGGAAGTGTAAACAGGCACCGGGTAGGGTGAAGCTAAACAGTATAGAGTCAGAACAAACTCAATATTTGAAGGCTATAGGGAAAAGAAAAGTTTTTAGCTGAGTTTTAAAAGCAGTGATTGAGTTTGTAGTTCTCAAGTGTTCTGGAAGAGCGTTCCAGGCGTAAGGGGCAGCAGAAGAAAAAGGACGAAGCCGAGTAAGGGAAGTGGAGGTCCTTGGGCAGGCGAGAAGCATGGCATCAGAGGAGCGGAGAGCACGAGCGGGGCTTTTGGAGGCCAGGCTAGGGTGCTGATTTCAATGAATCCAGAATGAATTGTATTCTCACTTCAAACATGGTACTTGATACTTTCACCTAACAGCTCCTTGGATGAGAAAGAGTATTGCTTGAATTACAGAAGGCGGCAGAGAGGCCTTTTGTGATGGTCCCTAGCTACTGTATTTAGAAAACTATGGAGGACATGGTTGGCTAAAATTGGTCAAGAAGTTGAGTTGTGGATTTCATTAAGTCTCACTCCACTTCCTTTATCATCTGAGCACTAAAAAGAGTCCTAGGTTTCTCTTAATAGGCATAACAAAATTATAATATTCAACTTATTCAAGGTCTTTTTTTATCCTTCCCACTGAATCCACAAATCCCATTAGTTCCTTAATAGATTGCAGGAGTCCCCTGTGCTACCAGCAAGGACATCTGTGAGTTGCCTTTGTTCTTGCCACTCCTGCTTACAGGCAGCAGCATAAACAAGCAAGAGCCTGGGTTGGAGAAAAAGGGGGTGGTGGTCCTGCAATTTTATTGCATTCCTGCTATGGTGCATATGGGGTGCTGAAAAAGAGCTCCTTTTCAGTCCCTGCTGCCCATAAATAAGAAGTGCCAGCTGCTTCCCTTTTGTCTCCTTGCCTGTGTTGGCACCTCAGCTGAGATGGATCTGCCTCAAGGGAGATAAATTGCTTTCTCTATTTTATTACGTGTTTTTTAGGGCTTTTGAATTTGGAAGATCTTGGCTCGCTGACTTTCAGACCATACTTCCGCTGCATGGGATTTCCTTCGGGATCAGATAGAGTTCTTGGCTACCCTTACTTATTTATTCTTGCATTCTGCTTTGTTCCTTCACCCACCCAGAGTTGTTGAGTGCCAACTTTATAGTGAACACTTTTGTCAAAGAAAAAGGCAATGTTGCTCACATAGAAAGATTACGCAGCAGTTGGACATGGTCAAGTAGCAAGCAAGGGCTTCTGGAAGGCAGGGGCCAATGGGTACGGAGTCAGATTAGCCAAAGTAACCCTAGTTTAGTTAGGGTCAGCAGGCCAGCAGAGAGTGGTGAGACATATCCATTAGCGTCACTCTCTTTCTAACTTTGCCTTTGAATCCAAGGAAATTTCTATATTCCTCCCCAATTCTTTAATCTCAATATCTAGTTAAGGACGGTGGGGAATTGCTTTATAAAATCTGAAAATAAGTGGGAATATTGTATGATTTCACATAAAATATTTCATCTCATCTTAAAAAAAAAAAGTAAGGAGAAGTTGCACTGTATTTGGCCTGGTTTGCAAATACCGAGGCTGGGCTAGGGTGCTGATTCCAATGAATCCAGAATGAATCGTATCCTCCTCCCTTCCTTCCAATCAAACTGAGAGTGCTGACATATAAATGGCACATGAGGAAGCGGGCGCAGGGAGGGGGCGATAATGAAATAATACATCCTAGATCTAAACTTTCAGGTTGTTACAAGAGGTGAGTATTGCATCTTGCAGGAGGCATGTTGATAAATGAACCTGAGGCATAACTGCTACTGGGATGGGTGCCATAATCCTGTGAGGCAAAGAAATGTGAAAGGCAAAGATTGGTTCACTGTATCAGTTCAAACAATAGCACTGAGATGGTGGGCGGCTGATGCCGACTGAAGTCAATGGCAATGTTCCCATTGGCTTCAGTCCTGTACAGTCACGAACAAAGGGGAACATAGCAGGGAAAGAGAAATAAAGTGAGATAAGGAAAGGCAAAGAGAATCAGAGAGGGTAAAGGGGTGACACTGGGGCTTATTTGCACAGAAATCATCTGAACAAGGTGATTGGGCAAAGCTTCATAAAGCCAGTTCTGATATTATCTCAGTAGAGGGACTGCTCCTTCCACTTGGCTGCTACTCTGGTAACATTATAGGAACTGTGCGGAGACTGTGGGTGTCTGTGGAGGGGACAGAGATCTGTGGTTATTTCTTATGTCAGTGCCACTCCTTTTCTGGGGAACTGCAGCATCCACATGGGGAGGAACGCCACAACCTTCTTGTCGTGTGCATGCCCATTCGCTCTGCCATTCACACATGCCGGCAAACTGACATGAGACACTCACATCAGTGAGACTTCTTTTTATCGAGGGAATCCCACAGTAAAAGGCTTAACGGTTACGCACTCCAAAAACCACTTAAAGCCAAATGATGGTCAGAAAACTTTAGGCTCCATTTCTGATACGATCTTTCAGGCAATCACACGTGGAGAGGGGGAATTCTTGAAAGGCTTAGCAAACCATCCCAAGGGAGCTTCTCCAAATTCCGCATACACTGGTAACTCAGGGGACATGGCCCATGCCCACAAGATCACGAGAAGGGTAAAATCTCAGACACATGAGCCCCATGTTTTCTTCTTAGCACTGGCAACTCCCTGCCACCTGTCTGGCAGGGAACATTTCATACAGCCTAACCCAGCCTGCCAAATGCTGAGCTGACCAGGAAAACACACAATCCACAGCAAATGCAAGTTCAAGACTATGAAAAGCCTCACAGTACTTTTCATGGCACAGTCCTTGGAAATCCAAAGTTTAAATAGCAGAGAGTCCATGTGCACAGTGCTTTCAAAGTCCCATATGGAGATGGTTCCAAACAGGAAGGATTTTAGGCCTTGCGTCGAAAGATGAACCTAGAAAAAGCTCTTTAGCTTTTGCTCCAGCTTAAAAAGGCTTGTTCAAAGCCACTTGACAGACATGTTCTCTGACCTGTAAACCATGCTTAGGGCAGCACTGTTCAGTCCAGAAAGATGATGCTACCATCAGAGTGACGCCTTCAACAAGTGGGCTTCCAACTTTGTAAAACACTGAATCATTTCCAAGAGAATTAGCAGCTTAAAGGCTGAGACAGGGAATGAGCAAGCTACTCCCATGGGAACTTCTGACAGAGACCTGCTTGCACAGACATTCCAAAATTATTCCTCCTCCTACAATCAACTAGATCAGTGTGAAGTAGGCATGCTGGATAAAATTGAGACAACTTTTAAAAAGTTTTGATTTCGAAGTATCTGAGCTGTGATATCTGTTGTGGACCTGCCTCCCCAGACTGCGTGGAGTCCACAGATGTCTGGATTTTGTTTGTTTTTTAACTTTCCCAAAATTTACACAAATTCATTTGCAGGAAAATATGCACGCTTCTGCTGAAACATATGCCATGCTGAACAATATATGAAAGGAAAAGTCAAATGTAATGGGAGACAATACACAAAATGTTATGTACTAAATAAATTATATAATTTTTGTGAACTTTTTTACATAGTTATTTGCATATTTTCCTGTATAATGGGGAAAAATTTGAATCCATCTGTGGAACAGACTCCAGAACGAACAACACTGACCAATCTATGAAACTCACACAGGATGAATTTCACAAAATCTGGACATCCCTAGTGTGAAGTGCAGCAACACAGAAGTATGCTAAGTTAATGCACTTGCACTTCTGTGTTGCTGCGCTTAATAGCCATTCTGTTGTTGTTATCCTCTTCATAGATTAAGGCTGCTTGGCATGTTTCTTTTTCTTATATAGAAATAAATATATATGCTAGGAACGATGTGTCAATTTGTAATAGCAAATGGCCTCATCTTCATTTTATTGTAGATACACATGTGGGTTATCAGTTTTCCAATATAGGTCTGAACACATTCATGAATTACATTTGGCATGTGTATGCACATTTCAGAAATGAGTGTCAGGGAGACACACCCCTATGGTAAGTCCATGTGGAACCTACAGAGGAACATTTGTCCATTTTTTTCTAGGCTACATTGGATAAAGCAAGCGTTCACTTGGCCACTGGTTACTGCTCACTGCCAGTCCAATAACCAGCATTGTGACATGTTGAAAAGGTCAAATAAAAAACCCTCCAATCCTATCTGCAGAAACCCACAGTTATTCCCATGAAAACATTGTCCGCATGGGAGCATAATGTGGATTAAATGTATTGTCATTGATGAACTCCTCTGTATTAATTAAATATAGGTCAATTAACCTATCACACAACCCCTGAGAGAGTCTTAGCTTGAGGGTTAATGAGAATTCCAGTGTGGCAGGTCAGTACCTGTTCAATGGACTGTCTGTGCTATTAGGCACCTCTATCCTGGGAGCTGTAATTCACCTGGAGAAGGGATGGATGGGCAGAGGGGAGGGAATGATGCAAGAAGCCTGCTTTATCCTGTGCTTTCTGATCTCAACTGCTGCCTGTCCTTAAGCTCTCTGAGCCAAATGTTAGAGATGGAGGAGTGCTGCTTGCACATGCTTTCTCCATTAAGTACTAGCTAATCGATGCTAACAGAAAATGTGTTAGACCTGTCTCTCAGCAGTCAACTATACCTATGAAATTGTACCCTTCCCCCCATTATATCTACCATCTCAGTTACAGCATCTCCTGTGGCATAGGTTTAAGTGTCAATCAAATCGTTTGCAGTTTATTTTGATATTTCAAAGAAATCATCCATGTATGGTCAACGTCTATTCATTTCTGAGCTTGTGTTGCAATTTATGGAACCATCAAAATGTGTTCTAAAATATGTGCATGAAAAAATGTGTACTTTTTGAGGGGGGGGGAACGGGCACAAACATACTTTAAAAAATGGGAGAAAAATGTCCATGGAAAACTGCATGAAATTGTACACAAATTTTCATATAACAAGAAAAAAATGGAACTTGCAATCTGATGCAGACACATGTTGGAACAAACTTTGAAGCAGGATTTGGACAGCATCAAGTTTGCCGATTCGCACATGCGTAGGTCAGGGCCAGCACAAGGTATTTTGCTGCCTGAAGCAAATGATGAGATGTCTTTCCCATTCCATATATAGAAGCTAAGCAGATTGGTCATTCAATATGATTTGATTCTGGCAATGGGGCTGGGTACTCCACTACATTTGAAGGCAGCAAGCTAGCTTAGGGGATGAATGATAGGCGAGTGGTGTTGTGGCACACTCAGATCTGTCCTCCAACACCTTGCTGCCACTTCCAAGCTTCTGCCATCTGAGGCAGCCACTTTACTCTACCTAATGGTATAGCCAACATGGGTTGTGGGTAGGAATGGATGGATCTCTTTTAGGTTCCCATTTTTCCACCACTAGGCTTTTTCCATCACACTCCTGTATAAGACCGTGTGAGCTGTTCTCCATGTGCATAGAAATTTGTACATATTTTACATATTTTCAAGACGTTTGCATTTAGGCACATATTGACTGAAACATGCTCTCTGTATTATAGAAAAGTAGACCCTTTTCCTTCCCCATTTTAAAAATGTATGCATGATTTTGAAACTTTTTTCCCCCTGAAAATGTATCCCAAACTCAGATATGTATGGATTTCCAACTGTAAATTGTGCTTGATTCCGTATTCAGTTTTGGGAGGTGCAAATTGGGTAAAAATGCAAACCCAATGCATTTCTCATCCATCCTTAGCTGTGGGAAGGATTATGGAACACTTCCAAAGTGCTGTAATAAACATGCTTAGTACTTACATTTATGGCCTTCTCTTCCTATGCTACTAAGGCTTTATGACAAAAGCCCTCCCTCACTGACACACTACCCTCAAACCTGAAATGTTGAGAACCTGGATTCCCCCACCCCAAGCCCATGAAGGAATAGGAGCGGGGGTACAGTTCCACTTGGTATGTATCCTGCTGTCCTACAAAGCTCAGAACTATTTGATTCTTGGGTTGCCATTTGCATCTTCCACTAATTGAAAGTATTTCCCCTTTTGTAGTGGTGAGTTCTTTGGGGAGCTATATTTGCTACAAAGAAAACACACATGAGGCATCTCAAAGGCTAAAAGTGTGCCTGACAGGTTGTTTTTCCAGCATGGAATAATGGCAGCTCTCCTCTCAACTTCAAAATACCAACCCTTTCCTAAGGAGACTCCCGAGCAAGTGCATGTGAGGCTGTAGCTCATCTTTAATAATGCTACTTTAAAAAATAAATCATATTTTATGGATCTAAACTTAGCCTCTCCAGATAAGTGAGTCCCAGGGCTGCGGATGATTAATATGCCACACCGGAGCAAGGCCCGGCGGGGCCTGATTAATAGAGATGACATCATGACGTTTAAACATTCTATTAATGCTGGGGCCTGTGACAAATGGAGTTGTGAGGCATGGATTCCAGTGACATTTGCATAGGAAAAGTGAGGACTCTTAAAGTAGCAGTCTTGCTCCTTGCCAAAGATGGGCTGGCATGTGGCTGTCTGTCTCCAAGTGTCACTTCACTGATTTAGAAAGCCCTTCGATGCTCCACTCATAGCAGTCTTTTCCAGAAATTGAGTGTCCATCTGTCATCAGAGGGTTAGAAGTGGCCTTTTTTAAGGAAGCGCTTCGAGTGCCCAATGTTTGCTTCTGTGCACAATGAGAGGTGAAAGAGGCAGTCCAAGATAAACGAAGGTACAATGTTGTGTGAGGGTTCCCACTTCAAGACCTTACTTGCTGCATGTAGATGGCAGCATCCATACACAACCAGGGATGGGAGAATCTATCTCTTTCCAAACAGAATCACTTTCAGGTGTTAAGTGCCCATCATTCCTTTCCATTCTACACTCATCTGCATTTTTAAAAAAACAACACCACCAAAACAAACCAAAATCCTCCAAAAAATAAACATTTAAATACGTGTCAATATGTTTAAACTACTGAGAAGTACATTGCAACATTCATAGAGGTCTGAAAGCCAGGGGATAGCTAAGAGAGCAATTTCTAGCATCCTCAAGTTGCATGCTGGAGGGGTTAGGATTTGGTGGAGGTGGACCCCACTGGCCTCTGCTGGGGAATAGAGGGCTTTGCCATTTTGGAGGGAGCCTTAAGTTCTGTGGGTAGAACGGTACCACTGGCAGTAGTATCTGCTAGGGATAATAATAATAATAATAATAATAATAATAATAATAATAATAATAATTTATTTCTTACCCGCTCTCCGACTGGATTGAGGTGGGGAACAACAGCAAGCATAAAATACATAAAATACTAATTAAAAACATGGCACACACTGTTTAAAAACATCCCAAAAACATACTAAAATTCTACTGGATAGGCCTGCCGGAAGTGATCAGTCTTGATAGCTTTTTTGAATGCTAAAAGACTGTCAAGCTGAGGAGTCTCTTCCAGCAGGCTGTTCCACAGTCTGGGAACAGCAGAAGAGAAGGTCCTCTGGGTAATAGTTGTTAATCTAGTTTTTGCTAGCTGGAGTAGATTTTTCCCAGAGGACCTGAGTGTGCGGGGCTGATTGTATGGGAGAAGGCAATCCCGCAGATAGCCTGGACTCAAATCATGTAGGGCTTTAAAGGTGATAACCAACACTTTATACTTCACCTGGAAACTAATTGGCAGCCAGTGAAGAAATTTTAGGACTGGTAGCAAGCATTGGGCCCTGAAATGCTTGATACCTCTGGCAGGTGCTACTGCCAGTGGTACCATTCTGGGGGTAGGAGTTAATATCAGAGAGTTATGTAATTGCTGCATTATAGCTAATTTCCCCCATTGCTTTAAATGGGGAGGAGAAAATCTTTTCAGTTTAGAGATGTGCCAGGCTGAAAAGGCTAGCAAGGTTTCCCTCACACACCACCCACCCAGGCAGGGCTTCAGATATGGTGGTAGATATGTCACATTGATCTGCTCTGATTCCGATTTCATCTGGGATTGCTCTATACATCTAATGTACATCATGCACCTAATGTGTACATTAGTCTAGAAGTGAGGATCGGGTCATTTCTTATATGAAATTGTACAGATCAGATTCCACAAGCATCTTTTTGGACATCTTGGACTTCCTTGTATCTACCTTTCAGAAAGGAGTGGGATCAAAGCACACTGCATACAGGGATCATGGGATTTCTTGTGGCCATTGGATGTGCTGCATGAATGCAATCACAGCTTGAAATGTTGACTGCAGAAATGCCCTTAGTAAGCAGCCTGTTTTACAGAAGCCTGCTCTGTTTATTCCCACCACTGCCCCTTCTCCAGAGAGGCTCACCCTCATCAGCAAAAGGTGACTCACTACTTTAATAGTAGTAATGACCTGAGACTGCAGTCACCAGGTCTAGAGGTCTGGTTGGCTGGCTGGCTGCAGATATGCCTCACAATCTAAGAGCTGCTATTCAATCCCGAGAATATAAACTACATTTTATAAAGAGGACATTTGTAGCCCTCAAGGTCAGAGAGGGCACCATGAATGTGAGTGGAAAGCTTCCTCCAAGTGCTTACTTAGGAGAACCGTCGGGTCTTTCACATAATACATTTTTCTGTGTCCTTAAGAACTTTTAAGCATACATCCAAAAATGTGAAGAGTGAATGTGATACAGGTGATTGATAAAAGGTATGTCGTAGACAGGAATACTCACCAGAGAACCAATAATGGCAGTTACTCCCTGTCAAGTGCAGGGCCGCCCTTAGGATAAATAGCACCCTGGGAAAGGAGTGCCTTTGCAAGGCTCCCCAAAAGGTTTATGGGGCCTGGTGCAGGTGAGAATTTGGAACCCCTTCAGCTCAGCTTGTCACTCCCCTGAGCCCCCTCAGCTCTGCTTGGTGGCCCGCTCATCTCATTACCTCGGGAAACCGCCCAACCCACTCACCCCTAAGCTAGCCCTGGTCAAGTGTAGAATCCATGGAAAAACTGAGTTGGCTGTTGTGAGATGTGTGTGCGAACCCATTTTAAAAGCATCATCAGATGAGCATTTCATAGTGTGCTTGTTACTGGGCACTCACTTTTTTGTGTGGGGGTCCCTCTTACGATGCTGTCCACCTCCTGCACGCCTCCCACTGGTTTCCCGCTCCTTCTGCCATTTTTTTTTGTAGTAAAGTAGTCCAAACAAAATGTGACTCTTCTGAGTTATAATGAAATCGGTCGCCATTTCCTGCCATGTACAGAGAAGTTGCGCTATAAAACTCCCACAAGAGGGTGATGTCCCACTACACTGAATGGGCCATGTGGTTGCAGGTTGTTTCCCCTTTCTCTTCTGTGTGATTCTTCTTGTCACTATAGCAGAAGAGCAGCAGGAAGCAAGAGTGATGGTAAGGAACTGTGATTTCCCACCCACCCCCACCCCTAAACTGATGATCCCCTTAGACCAAATCCTAAGCATCCAGGGTATGCTTGATTAATGGTTTGGTTTGTTTTCAGCTGTGTGTATTTATTGTTTTATATTGTATGGTTTTATCTGTACACCACCCTGAGATCCTAGTAATATAGGGCAGGATACAACTGTTTTAAATAAATAAATAAATAAATAAATAAATAAATAAATAAAATGGACTCGATGGCCTTATAGGCCCCTTCCAAGTCTACTATTCTATGATTCTATGTTGATTTCCAAATTAGGAGAAACTAGACAGCAACAAATGCTTTCTTTGTAAGAGGAAAGACATCCTCTTTCACAACATCCTCATCAGGGCCTGCCCAAGGCATTTTGCTGCCTGAGGCAAAGGACAATATGCTGACACACACACACACCATTCTACATCTGGACTTTGAATCTTACTTCAGCACTGTTGACAGGACAGCATCCTCTGGCTGCATCTGAGAGCAGCAGGTAAGGGAGCAGGTTTCGTAACACAGAAAGCTCTGTCCTCCAGTTCCTTGCCACTGCTCTGTGCCCCCTCCCCAGGATCTGTATTCTGTGGTGACTGCCTCACTCTGCCAAGTGGTAGAGCTGGCCCTGACTCCCATATAAAGAGTTTGCTTTCATAGCCATGTGTCTAGTTGTGAAATGAATCTTGCCCATGTGGACTGCTAGCCACTACAGCCCATGGCACAGCAACAGAATATTATGCTGGGTTTTTTAAAACCTACTCCAGGAGTCTTTTTTGGCTGAGGAGTAGGATAAAAAGCCAATACATACACACATGCATACATACACTATTCACTGCAACACTGTTTTTTCTCCCTCTAGCTTAAATCCAGACAGATGGGCCAGATCCAGTCCTGGGAGCTACAGCTGAGATGCCCATTGTGCCACTTTCTTTGCTACTCTCCCATTCTGTGACAATTTACTTTGTAGAGAAGTTCTTTTATGTGAAAATCTGGCTGTCATCATGGTCAAAGCTGTTCTCAGCTTGCCACCCTATTCTAATAAATGTGAGCTGCCAGTTACGACCTGGATTAAAGGGGGGGGGGGGAATCCAAACGAGTCAGAACCAATATTCCATTTTTATTTTAAAACAAAACAAAACATGACATGGGGACAAGCAAGGATTTAGAAGTGCCCGCCAACAATATGCAGAGGTGTTTTGTTTTGTTTTTAGTTTGAAACTGCTGGAATTTTATCCAATGCATTTTTCAAGTTTGATTAGTTCTCATAAGCCCTAGAAACAATCAGTTTAGCTATTCTGAAATTTCAGCTCTTTGTTTTCCCCCCAGCTTTTCAGTTGGATTATGGGCCCAAATATGCTCTTGATAAGCTAAATAATACATCTAGAGATGAAGAGAGCTGAATAATGCAGTTCTGCTGCTTATAGCTTTTCCTGTGTTAAGCCAGAGAGAATTCTGTGAATAAAAAATTGTTTCTGGGAGGAAAAGTTCGACAGAAGTGTTTTAGACATTCATTTTGTGGGTTTCTTTTCACAGCTAAGAAATGAAATATACAGCTAAGCCAGATAGTTCCAGAACTTGCATTACACAACAAGGTAAAGACAGAAAAACAAACAAACAAACACATATGCACACATATACACAAGGCTGGAGTCCTTTTTCCCATTACCGCTGAATCAAGTCAAATGCATTACACAATTACTCCATTACTTAATTAAACAAATAAATTATATTTTAGATCACATCGTTCTGATGACAAACAGTGCTCTATAGTAGGTTTTGTTGGGTGTTCTACTGGTAGCTACACAACATCCCAATAACTAAACACAGACTTGTACAAATTGATTCTGCTCCACCCAGTCCATCATTATGATATGTGTTTAGAGATCATATATATATATATATATATATATATATATATATATATATATATGATCAGGAATGTCCCTCTCTCAGTTATGGCATGCAATTAAAATACATATTTACAATACCTCCCCTATATTTTTAGGGATGTACAAATCTCTCAATTTCAGTTTCCATTTCTCATGAGTTTTGAGGGTTTTTTTTCACATTTGCCTGAAAATCCATACACGTTATGCACATTACTCCTATTTAAAGCATTCCACATGCATTTTTGCCTAACGTTCACATGTTTGACCACCCATTTTCCTAATATAACACAGTTTTGAAAGTTATTTTCCCCACTATACATGCTTTTGTACCCATGCTTTTATTGTATTGAAAAAGGCAGGGAAGGGTGAATTTCAAAGGATCATGAATTTCAATTTCCATAGTAGTTCAAAAGTGTAAAATTAGGTAAATTCACATTAATGTGAACTGAATGAATCCTCCCATATTCCCTACTCTGTTTTGTATCTACTTATTCAGAGTCAACCCAGATGTGATGTGTGAAGACCCATGATGAAAACTCCTGACATTTTTCTTTGTTTAAAAGCAGCTGCAGGATACCTTATTTATTTATTTATTACATTTTTATACTGCCCAATAGCCAAAGCTCTCTGGGTGGTTCACAAAAAAGCTCTCTGGGCAGATCAAGGCCTCAGTGCCACTGCAAGCGGCTATTAGTGACAAACAAGTGCAAAGTCTAGTGATACTGCTGGCAATGCATGTGAAAAGTACTGTAGTCATGATGGAATTTATTTTGCTGTTAATGGATGTGGTATACTGTAGGGATGGGTGAATATGGCAATTTTGGTTTCTTGGTAACCTGTTGTTCCAATCTTAAATTTGGTTCATCTTGAACTCTGAGATTTATTTATTTTAAAGCTTGCATGAAATTAGTTATGCATTTCTGTGTGCACTTCTCTGAATAAACACATTGCCTATTATACACATTATTTATTTATTTATTTATTTAAGCATTTTTATGCCGCCATTCAGCCAAAAAAGGCTCTCATGGCGGCTTACAAAAGTATTTCTTGACAGTCCCTGCCCACAGGCTTACAATCTAAAAGACATGACACATTGGGAGGCAGGAGGAGGAGGGGAGAAAGGAAAGCAAATTCAGGCACTACAATCTTAGTTGCAAAAATTATGCAAGCTTTTTTCTAATATCATAGAATCATAGGCCTTAGCTAGACCTACCTTATAATCCAGGACGGAGGAGGGAAGATCTTGCGTTGTGATTAACGCAAGATCCCTCCTCCATTTACATGTGAGGCGCAAGGACCTCAGGAAGAGAGGGGTTGCGACCGCCATTTTTAATTTTTTAAAGGAGAAGCAGCGCATGAATGCTCGTGTGCTGAAGCTAAGTGGTTTTTTAAATTTAATTTAGTTTCTCCGCTCCCCCCACCCTAACCCTGATGGACACAACAATCCTGAGGAGCGCTGCACCGCGTGCGCAGCTCCCGACTCCACGTGAGTAATCGCACAGAGCCAGGTCAAGCCCCCGCAACGTGCCACACGTTTGGCAATTTGGGGCTCAGCCTGGGACCGCAGAAAAAGCGGGCCCAAAGGGGAGGGCTCTATCCTAGGGCAAGAGATCCCCTGTGCGTCATGTGGATGCACAGGGACAATCCCGGGGTTCACCCCGTGATACAGCTCGGTCTAGCTAAGGCCTCTGAATAGTAGAGCTGGAAGGGGGCTATAGGGCCATTGAGTCCAACCCCCTGCTCAGTGCAGGAATCCACCTTAAAGCATCCCTGAAAGATGGCTGTCTAGCTGCCTCTTAAATGTCTCTAGTGTGGGAGAGCCCATGACCTCCCTAGGTAATTGGTTTCATTGTCAGACTATTCTAACTGTCAGGAAGTTTTTTCTGATGACTAGCTGGAAACTGGCTTCCTGCAACTTGAGCCCATTATTCCATGTCCTGCACTCTGGGGTGATCAAGAAGAGATCCTGGCCCTCCTCTGTGTGACAACCTTTCAAGTACTTGATGAGTACTATCATGTCTCCCCTGAATCTTCTCTTCTCCAGGCTAAATATGCCCCGTTCTTTTAGTCTTTCTTCATAGGGCTTTGTTTCCAGGACCCCTGATCATCCTGGTTGCCCTGCTCTGAACCCCCTCCAGCTTGTCTGCATCCTTCTTGAAGTGTGGTGCCCAGAACTGGATGCAATACTCAAGATGAGGCTTAACAAGTGTCAAATAGAGGGAAACCAGTACCTCACACAATTTGGAACCTATACTTCTATTAATGCATCCCAAAATAGCATTTCTTTTTTTGCAGCCACATTACACTGTTGGCTCACATTCAGCTCGTGATCTACAATTCCAAAATCCTTCTTGTTTGTACTATTGCTGAGCCAGGTATCCCCCATCTTGTAACTGTGCATTTGGTTTCTTTTTCCTAGGTGTAGAACTTGGTATTTATTCCTATTCAACAATGTACTTTCAGTGTTATTTTTATGAATATGTGTTTTTTGTGTATATTATTATTATTATTATTATTATTATTATTATTATTATCTCCAATGCAAAATTTGGAGAAGTGCAAATTTTGAAGGATTACTGACACCTTCATGAAGTGCTCATGACAATATAATGGGATTTTGGTGATATGTGATATCTGATGCTTGTTACTGGAATACAGCAGGGGCACTTGAAGTCAGACAATTGATTTTTGAATCATTTACAAGAAGTTGTTGTTCTTTTTTCTGCCCCTTTTGGTCCCACAATAGATATAAGTTGGTTAAATAAAAAAAACTCCTTTCAAGGGATACAGCAGTACTGGACACACATCAGAAAACAAAGAAAAACAAGAGGAAAGCCAGACAAATCTTTCATAAATAGAAAAGGCCTCAGAGGAAAGTTTAAGTGGTACAGTAAGTCTGAAGCAAACCATGCCCTCTCCAGGTGTTTAAGGGCCCTTGGGCTAGACACACTCCGTGGGGCCCCTCCCTCAGTGAGCTTACTTCCTCACCACCATTATCACCAGCTGCTATTGCTCCTCATCTTCTTTCTCATCATGACTTCCACCCTCTTACTTTGCAGGCAGAGAGACTTTGAGGAAGTAGGCAGTGGCATCTACTGCCCTGGCCCTTCAGTACAGGCTCCTGATGGAGCACTTGGTGGGTGAGAAGTTCAGGCCAAGACAGGCCCAGCAGGATTGGCCAGAGCTGGGCACATCCACTGGCAGCCACTTACCTCCCCTCCTTGGTGATGCTACTCCTTGAAGGAGCATTCAAGGAGCACCATCGGCAACAAGAGGATGTCTCAGAGGATACAGGCAGCTGCGGGCTGCCAAAGAATGGCTGATTTTAAATAAAGTATGGGTGAGCAATCCTATCTTTCAATCCTAACTCAGCTCCCACTTGCCTGACCTCTCACTAACTGTCTTTCTTCTCCTTGTCTGTATGGCAGGGGAGCGATCTCAGGGTCCAACCAAAGACAAGCCATTACAGGACATTTATCTATGCATAGGGTGACCATATTTGGGAAACCAAAAAAGAGGACACCTAGTGTGTGTGTGTGGAAGCAGCTTTCTGAGTCCTGCAGAAAGTACGTTATTCCCCTGCCACCTTAAAGAACCCGATTGGAGTGGAGGAGGGGAAAGGATTTCATTCTGCACCACCACCATCCACTCCAATTGGGGCCTTTTCTATAATGTCCACGAATGACCCACTTTCCCCTTTAAGACCTCAATTGGAGCTCAGGGTGGGGGAATGATGTGCCTCAAGAAAGCATGTCATTCCCAACTGCCATGCTAATGGCAGCCTTAAAGAGGAAGGTGTGTCATTCCAGGACATTATTGAAAATTATAGAAAATCACCCCTGACACCATGGAAAGAACAAAAACCAGGACAAATCTGGGGAAATCCTGACAGTTGGTCACCCTATCTATGCATGCTCAGGTCAGGCGGCAGATTCCTGCACTCTTGGGTGGGTGATTTTGTGTTAAACTGGAAGCACAGGAAATGGAACTAGTAAAGTAGCTAACTTCAAAATACAGGGACCTATTTTTTCTCACAGTCACAGTATAACTCCTCCAATGGTGACTTCATGGCCTACAGTGGGCCTGCACTTGCCACTGCCACTGGGCCAAACTAGATGTGACATTGTTGGTGTGAGCGCAATGGATGTGAACATTATTTAATTTATGTCGTCATTCAAACATTTCTATACTGCTGTCCTTCCATTCAAAATTCCAGGGTGCTTTACAAGAACTAACATAAACAAGCAATAAAAAGCGTCACAGCAGGGGTGCACCCCAGCATCAGGAGATGTTCTTTGCATTGGAATGGAAGATTCTACTGATGGCAATGGATGCTTCTTTTCCAATGCGAACTGAAGCTATGGAAGGGGTGATTTTCAATAGGCCCTCAGCAAGGGGAAAGTATTGAAATCCATCCCATCTACTATGATCCAGGTGCTGGGAGAGATCAGCACCTGGATCATAGTAGATGCTGTGTACATTTTTTTTAAAAAAACCCACCTGTTTATTGGATTCATACATTTAACCTCATGTTTAGTTTGACTCTGGTGTGGATGGGTCCTGGCATGGAATGGAGTTGCTGATATATGAACACATTGATGGATGTGTTCTGGACCACGATTGAAATTGGCTATTGGATCACATTCTCAGGGCACTAGATGAAAATCTACCTCCACACCCTCAGTTTTCTAGCTCGACACATTCTTGATCTCTAAGATACCACCACAGTGCTCTTTGATACACAGACTATCATGGCTTCTCTTCCGGAGTTCCACCCTGCTTGGCCGCTGATGTTTTGTAATGATTAACATGTGATCACTGCAGACAGGTTTTGTAGTGGGCCTTTGCAAATTCCAGCTGTCGTTGCTTTGCTTTCAGACTGACTGGGGTTTTATAAGATCTCAGATAAAAAGGAATCTCAAGGTATCACAAAAGACAGAGCTTGCAATGCTGTTCCAATGACATCAATGGGAGTTTTGTTTTTGACTTCCGTAGGAGCAGGTTGGCACCGAGAGATGGAGGCTGAAGTCAACGGGAGGTTTGCTTTAATTTGCTCTCTTGAGCACACACTCCGCCTTTGATGGCATGATTACCTGACAGATGTCGCTGGATGAGGAAGGCAGTTCTGAGCTTCTAGCACTGGTTACAATAATATTTATTTCCTCGCCCCTCTGCTAATTGGGATGTTAGCAGTCTGACACTCTAGCATCCCATGAATAGGAAATTTTGGCTTATTACCAGAAGCTCCAAAAGTGATTGGCATGAAGCAACCGTGGTGGTGAGGGGTCCTTTCAGGGCCACAGATTTTCCTGTTTCTGTTGTATCCTTGAGATCAGGAGCTCTCGACTGTCGCCATCTCCCATGTTTTCTGTCACTCAACAGAGACCTTTCTTTAAGAAGCATGTTGTTCTGCTAAAATGAAGGGAAGTACCATTTAGTGCATTATTAGCGTAGGGACTGAGGACAGGGGGAAATCTAGCGGAAGACTAAGGTTGACTGCTACAGTGTGTTCTACTCATGTGACCAATGGAACACATGGAAGATGATCATTCCAAAACCAGAAATCCCTGCCTTTTCATAGATCACAGTGTATGATTAGTTATGAGAGAGAGCCAGTGAAAGAAACTCAGAGAGTTACTCAGAAACACAAAGTACTTTTAAATTATAGCTATAGCTATATGGGAGTTTGGAAGCCATAAGGTGGTGCAGAATACACCTGGTTGCTGTGGAGGCCAGTATGTATATTAACAGCATATAAGACAGATTCTGTACTGGCTACCTTGGTTGCCTGTGTGTTTTGGGGCTCAATTGAAAAGTGCTGGTTTTGCCTTTAAAGCCTTAAATGTCTTTGTGCCAGGTTATCTGAAGGGCTACCTGCATGGATCTGAACATACCTGGTCTTTACAGTTGTCCAGGGAAACTCTGCTCATGTGCCTGCTGGTAAAATCCCTCATGTTGGTAGGCATGATAGATAGGAACTTTTAGGTGGTGTCCCCATCACTCCCTCATTGGCTCTGGCTCCCTCATTGGCTGCTTTTAAATGAGATCTTAAGACCTGGGTATTTGAATCTGCTTTTAAATGGCTAATTATAGTGATGGCCATCACTTTGGATGGCTTTAAAAGGAGATTGGTCAAATTCATGGAGGATAAAGCTTCAATGCCTAGCCATTGAAGCTTTATCCTCCATGAATGATGTATGATACCTCTAGTATCAGAGGCAGTATGCCTATGTATACCAGTTGCTGCAGAACTTGGGCAGGAGGGTGCTGTTACACTCATTTCTTGCTTGTGGGTTTGCCATGGGCAGTTGGTTGACCACTGTGTGAACGGAATGCTGGACTAGATGAATCCTTGGTCTGATCCAGCAAGACTCTTATGTTGTTATGACACTGGTCTGTGGTTAATAAATACGTTTGTCAGCCTTGGCTAGCTAAAAAGAGAACATCATTAACGAATAAATGTTCTTAGATATTCATACACAATCTGTGTCGTGCTGTGAGGGTGTATATGTAGGCCTCCGTATCAATTAATATTGCAGTCATAAGACGTTACAATCAGAAGCTGACCTAGATGCCTGTTGTGAAACCATAGTTCTGAGTGAAGCTATTGAGATCTAAGTGGAAATAGGGAATCATCTCTCTTCTTGTTTGAACTTCTGTAGTAAGACTCATTGTGTCGTGAGGAGCAATTAAAGGTGGCTTGACCTATAAGCTCCACTGGACATCCCCATATGGTACGGTGATGCCCACAAACAAGTGATGGTGTCAGGTTTCCATTGTTAGCTGAACCTGATGATGTTCCAGATAAAGAAGAATATGATGGTAAGAGATGAGTGAAGATTTCATTCAGTTCACCTTTTGGATAAGAAGTTACCAAAACTTCATAAATTTCTTCACAAACAGGACAGAATAATAATAAAAAAGAGATCTAAAAAATAATGTGGATGAAACCAAAATTGACAGATTTGCCCATGCAGGCCCAGGCTTTTGAGTGCTGGGTTTGAATCTCTTTATATCCAGCTATGTTTGTCATTCTGGATGAGGGATGCCACCCTCCCCCCACCCAACACCTTCTCACCTTTAAGAGCTACCTGACAAGCAGATATAGCACAGCCCTCTCCATATTCAGAATTGTTGTACCTACTGAATTTGGTTAGTGCAGGTGGGTGAGAATTTCAGTTCAGTTCATTTTTAGTAAGGGTTTTCCATTAAAAAAAAACAAAAAACACCCACACATTTCTTCATATATGGGATAGGAAAATATCTGAGATTTTTTAGAAAAAAAACATTGGTGGCACACAATGGCTGTGTCTGTTCCTGAGATGACAGGGTAAATCATTTTGAAAAACCTGCATTTAAAGAAGAATGATGTGACCCACAATATTATTTATTTATTTATAACATTTATATCCCGCCTTTTATCCTCCAAGGAACCTAAGGCGGCATACATAAGCCTCCGCCTCCTCATTTTATCCTCACAACAACAACCCGGTGAGGTAGGTTGGGCTGAGAGTCTGTGACTGGCCCAAAGTCACCCAGTGGGATTCCATGGCTGAGTGGGGACTAGAACCCGGATCTCCTGACTCCCAGTCTGACACTCTAGCCACTAACCCACACTGGCTCTCATACCAGCTGTCCCAGACCCAGTACAGACTCTCACATAATTATTGCATGAGTATAGCATTGCTCATGTGGGTCAGTTGAATGATGGATATGATACAGTTCCCTTAACATAATATGACATTCAGTCTAATATTCATTCACAGGAGCATTTGTGGCTTCTATGTGGGTTGTAGCTTGCACAGTGCACATTGGACCCGACTGCTACAACTCTGCATAACTCCCCAGAATGGAGGGAAGGGTCTAAACCTGAGCTGTAGAAGCCACAGTCTTTGCAAAAACACCAACAGCATTGAGCATCAGGCAGTCTTCTGCATCTGGAGAGAGTGAGAGCCCATCATACACAGCAGGTGTAAATCAGCCCATCCAAAATCTCCCCTTGGATTCCATCGAGGTAATTCCATTATGATGTTCCAGTGTTTTAAGTTGCATTAATGGGGACTGGACCTAAGACATGCTTTCTGCTGCTGGCCCTCGCGGCTTAGAAAGATCAAGGGTCTTACTTAGATTGCTTTTAGGCAGTGGAGGCTAGTGGCTCTGATTTTGGTGGGGCTGAGAATCTATTCTAGGTTTCAGACAGAACCAGACAGAGCTCACATCCAAGTTGGTGAATCCTAACCTAAAAATAGGTTTGCCACCTTTGGTTTCTCCTTAGAGTTCTGGCTGGTTCTGACTGAAACGCAGAATGGATTTGCAGCACCAACAAAATCAGAACCATCAGCCTCCACTGCTTTTGGGCCAGCCAGATATGTCACCTCATGGCCCCATTGTCTCTGGTAGCCCAAGCAGATGGACAATATTATGTCACAGAAACGTTGCTTAGGACAGAGGCTCAGCCACTGCTGCTTTTCAGAAGAGGGGAGATCAATCCTCCATGTAAAATGGAGAGTTCTGGCTACTATTCAAGGGAACAAAGAAGGGTGCCTTGGTTGCTCAGTGAACAATGTCCAGATCCTCTTACCTTAAGAACATATGAAGAGCCCTGCTGGATTGGACGAAGGGTCCATCTAGTCCAGCTCTTTGTTCACACAGTGACCAACCAGCTGCCGACCAGGGACCCCCAAGCAAGACACAGGTGCAACAGCACCTTCCCACCCATCTTCCCCAGCAACTGGTGCACACGGGCTTACTGCCACGGATACTGGAGGTAGCACATACCTATCAGGGCTAGTAGCCATTGATAGCCTTTACCTCCAGGAATTTATTCAACGCCCTTTTAAAGCCATCCAAATTGGTGGCCATCGCTGCATCTTCCGGTCACATCTCTCCTTCTTTGCCTTTCAGTCGCTGCCTGCTACCCCCACCCCCCACCCCATCATATCCCAACTGCTCTCCTAATAGCTTACACACCAACACACTGGGGCTGCAATAACAAATGCCGCCTCATTTCAGCATGATGAATGAAGAGTTTTAATGAAACTGGCCTAAGCCGCTCCTGGCAAGCTGCCTGCTTTTTGTTTGTTTTAAGCAGGGGTGATCCATCACCCACCCGACTCCTCTCCATCGCAGCATCCCCAATCAATGTGCTGTGCCTGTCCTCCTCCTCTATCCCTCAGGCTCCGTGCCGTCCCTGGCTACCTCACCTTTTCACCACCCCCTTCAGGCTTACAGCACCAGCGTGACATTCACCTGATTCCCCTTGTCCCTCGGCATCAGTGGAGTTGTCAGAGACGTAGTAACGTTGCGAATGTCAGCTGTGACTGTCCTTCCCCAGCGAGCAGTGACCTCATGCAAAGACACACTTAACAGCAGCCCAGCCAAATGTCTGGTGAGTATTAATTACCCCCCCCCCATCCCAGCTGCCGTAAGGGTTGCCTCTCCCCTCCCCCCGGGATGTGTTATACATCAACCAGTGATTCATGGCTCTTAAAAATGGCCAAAAATAAATAAGCTGCCTGCCCCCCATCCACCGCCCAATGCACAAATGGGCAAAGTAAACAATCACCACAAACCACCCACCTCTCAGAAGAAAATAATAAATACGATCACAGAGCAGGAATGACACCTTAATCAAGCAAGGCGGTAACAACCCCCAACTCAGCACTCTGGAGGCACTGCATGAAGATGGAGGCATATGCGGAGATTCATTTCATTGGCTGGCTTCTTTCTTTCTTTCTTTCTTTCTTTCTTTCTTTCTTTCTTTCTTTCTTTCTTTTTGGGACTGCAAAGAAGCAAGCTGGATTTTGAGCAGTTATGTACATTTGGAGGGGTTGTGTGTGTGTGGAGGGAAGTAAGAGGAAGGGCAGTCAACAGGTGAAAGGAAGGGCAGTCAGCAGGGCAAAGCTTCAGGTCATAAAGGGACTCTGCTGCACAGCAAGGGGAAGGGGAGTTGGGACCGGCTCATAGCAGCGCTGTTGAAAGGAAGAATGGTGGTGGTAGAAAAGACAGATACCACAGCTGTCTTTTCCTCCACCACCACCACCCAGTAAGGCTTTTAGCAGCTTGTGGGTGGGTCAGTTGGGAAAACAACATGGTAGGAAAGGTTAAGCAACCACTCTCCCAGCGCTGCTGCCTCAAGCGAACTCTCCCCCTCTTCTCCCCCATCTCCCCTCCCTCTCCATCTCCCCTTTCCCCATCCCTCTCCCTCTTATAATGGATCTCCTGTGTCCCAAGTAGTTTGTTCTGCATCCCCTTTGAAAACGAACAAACAAGAAGTTTGAGACTTTCCTTCAGATGGAAGAGAGGGAGAGAAGTTGTCAAGACCAAGCACTTTTTGTTCACCCTTTCTCCAGCTGATTTTGGCATTTATATTTTTGTCACAGCAGCTGATGCTGATAATTAATCAGTACATTGAATGAGGATTTGGGGACGATAAGGAAGGGGTTCACAAAGGCTAGAAGGCTTGTGGCAGTGTAAAAATGAGCACTGAAAATAAGGCTAGTGCAGCATTTCTGCCTCTGTTCCAAAATGTAGCAGCTAGACTTTTAGACCATCAAATGTGTGCCATCAAAGAGCTGTAATGGTGCTATGCTGTTGTTTTTAATAGTCCCCTTTCATAGTGCTTGTGTTTGCCTTCAAAGACCTAAGTGCCCTTGGTTTTCAATATCTGAAGAAGCATCTTTTCCTGTATGTTCCCTATCATGATTTAACAACTGTTGATGATGAGGCCCTGGTCTGTGCATCTTCATTTGTGGATAGTAGTGGAACTATCAAGGACTGTTCCATTGTGGCAATAGCTATCTTTGGAACTCCCTCTCCAATAAGATTTGACTGCCTGGTTATATCTTTTGGCCTTCCCAAGATTTGGGGGCCAGATCTGGTATAAGGTAGCTTCCTAGGATTCTTGAGGGAGGGTAGATTTTTGAAGAGTAGCAATGTTTCTTAGAGTAGGGGGAATTGTGGGGATTGTTTTCCAGAAATAATTATGGGAAATAGTAATTCAGAACTGCAAAGTTGTGGCTAATTGTAAGAAATGTACAAGGAGAGGGGGTCAAGCAAGCAATGGACAGCTAAGTAATGTCCACAGAAAGCAGATGAAATGGTCACTATTTGCTTTCCAACAAAAAAGAAAACATATTTTTTTTTAAAAAAAAATGACCCAAATGTGCTCACATAGCAAAAAGGTAGTGTGGCTTTCCCCCTCATTTGCACCAGGCTGTTACAATTTCCTATGCGTAGTCGGATGGGAGTGTGCAGTTTTGGGTAGCACACATCATCAACAGGAGACAAATCAGTGGATCGCCTTTGTTCCTCATGCATAATGTATGAAATATCACTTCCATGCCAAGTAGAGGATTACTTGATCACAGCACATGTGTTTCAACCTCATGCTCTTCATCAGGATTCAGGAATATTGCTTCAGTCTTCAAAAGCTGTACAGGATTGGATCCAAACTGTATTACTTGAACTTTGTTCCCAACGAAAACAATGGGACTTAAGTCCTAATTAACTTGTTGCACTAATTTAAACCCTAATTTAAATCCACAGATTAGCAATTTTATTATCTATATATCCCTCCCTTTTTCACTATGCTAGGCCCCAATAACCCAATTCTGTTCCCTTTTCAGAAACCAACAAATAACAATCTAGTATCTTTAGTGGTTTTGTAACACTCCCTCTTTTTTATCCCTACTTTGTACTGTTTTATATAATGGCATATCTTCTTGTTTTGTATTGGTCTGTTGACTGTAAATAAAGAAATACAATACAGTGGGAACAAAGTTCAGCTAACCAAGGAACTTACTATAGGAAGTTGCCTTATTCTGAGTCAAACCATTAGTTCATCTAACCCAGTACTATTGACACTGGCTGGCAGCATCTTTCCAGGGCTTCAGGTTTGGATACTGTTGTTTTATACTGTTGGATATATTGGTTTTACATTTTGTATACTTTAATGTTCACTGTTTTTTAACTTTTGTAAACTGCCCAGAGAACTTCGGCTATGGGGCAGTATATAAATTTAATAAATAAAATAAATAAATAAATTTCCTAGCCTTACCTGGAGATGCCAGGAATTGAACCTGGGACTTTCTGCATGAAAAGTGTGCATTCTACCCTGAGGTATGTCCACCTCCTAGTGTATCTCGAAAAACTCAACTTCTGATATGACATTTACCACCATCAAATGTCTCTAGAAAGTGTATGCAATAATTTTGACAAAGAGTGTGAACAATGGCTCAAGGGAAAATAATACACTTTACCTCAGGCTCTTTTAATATTGATGTGAAATAGACAACATGTTTGATTTATACTTTAGGCTGAAATACATGCCTTCTCTCTACCAAAAACTTCTTGCTGCTGATAAATTGCATTGTATTCATTTTCTCTGGGACAAGGCGCAAAGCATGTTGCCTTATGCTTGGGACTGTGTATATCTTCTTCTACATCCAGAGCTTGGTTGCTGAAGCACAGAAATTGACACATTGTTAGTAGGGATGTTGCAAGCATCTGATTGGGACCAGAAATCCAGCAGACTCCCCCACACTTGCCCTCCCCCAGCCCCTGCTCGCCGAGCTGTGCGACCCCCTGGACCCAGTCAGTGAGTGCCCACAAGTGGGAACAGCAGCCACCATTTGGGTAGAAATGGCAACTCAGGATTTCCATAAAAGTAATGTTGCACAAATGGCAGATGTAAAGAAGCCATTTATGCAACGTTAACAGGCACAAATGCTTGGCATGTGAGTCCACAGGGGGTGGGGGGAGCGGCAGCTGAGGCTCAGTGAGAACCTGCAGGGGCTGGACAAAGGTGAGCCTGTCCATCCCTACACAGGAATTTTGCACTGGGAGAATGGCCCTGTTCATTTCCCCTGTTTAATTGCTTAGATTCTAGGATTTATTGGCCCGACATGTTGAAAGAAGTCATGAGACACCAAGGTATTGGTAAAACTAGGTCACATCTTTATTGATTCGCTGATCAGTAGAGCAAGCACTTACTTAGCCTTCCAGTGTGAGTTTCTCCCAATAAACCAATACATCCTGCTGTCTCCCAATTTAAGATGACGTCCCCTTGAACAACAAAGCCACTATTTGTATTTTCTTTATCTCATCCTCATCCCTTTTGACAGTGTGTAGAGTAGAGGTTGATTTCATCACCCATCCCTATCTGGTCAGCATCCAATATTAGGAACCAAGAGTAAACCCCACCCCAACTTCCCTCTCTGGTCAGTCTGTCTGAGAGCCAGTGTGGTGTAGTGGCTAAAGTGTTGGACTGGGAGTCGGGAGATCCGGGTTCTAGTCCCCACTCAGCCACTGGGTGACTTTGGGCCAGTCACAGACTCTCAGCCCAACCTACCTCACAGGGTGGTTGTTGTGAGGATAAAATGGAGTGGAGGAAGAGGATTATGTACGCTGACTTGGGTTCCTTGGAGGAAAAAAAGTGGGATATAAATGAAATAAATGAAATATAAATAAATAAATAAAACTCAGCTTGGGAAAGTTCCCCCTCAGTTTGGCATATAGATGAGCAATCCAAGAAGGGCAAATCTGTATCACTCCACCCCACTTTGGCAAACTCAGCAGGATTGCTAATGGAAATTTCACACAGGGGGTGGCAACAGAAGAAGCAGAAGCAGGAATATTAAGGAACAAGAGGGCTTTATTGAAGGTGGAAAGGAAGCAATGGACTTATAAAGACAAAAGGAAAGGTAGGTGGAAAATGAGGCTTGCAGAAAAGGAGACAGAGAATTGAAACAAGAATCACAGAGGGAGGCTGAAGAACTTCCACAGCAATTAAGCTCAGGAGTAGTTGTCTGCTTTAAGGGAAGTAAGAGACAGCAGGGATGTACAAGAACGTTTTCCCTGTTCATAAATCATGTGAGCATGTCCATTCCCATGCCCAAGCCAAATGCAAATGCAAACAGGAGTAATTTACTGAGCTTGCATTTGTATTTGAAACTGTACACTTTAAATGCTCATATTTGGGAGTGAGAATGAGGCGAGACAAGCCTTGAGGTGGAAAACGGAGAATTTCAATGAGGTCAAACACTGCTCATTCTCCCAACCTTAAGAGGAGGACTATTGGGGAGGCTGCTTCAGAAACTGGGTGGTTAAAGGAAGAGGGATAATGTAGGTATGCATGAAAGAAAGGTGAAACTGCTCTGAGGCTTGGAGAAAAGGCTGGGGTAGAGGAGGGCTCTGCCATCTCACCTCGAGGGAATACCAACACAGTAAAAGCCCCATCACATCTAAGTAGAAACGCGCAGCTCCCGTCCCTTCTCTGTCATCACTCCGACGTCACTTCCTGTAAACAGGAAGTAATTAGCCCCATTCAGTCCGGTAGGAGAGAGCAGCAACCAGACTTTTTGTGGTGGGTTTTGCAGCCCAACGAAGGCCAGAAGGGGCAGAAGATGCGAGAGAGGCAGACAACTTCATCTGAGCAATACGTGAGTGCCCAGTAACGAGCGTGCAGTAAAATGCTCATCGGATGGAGTTTTAAGTTAAATAGATTAATATTCCATCTACTTTGTTAGACATGCACTATACATTGTTTCTTTAGACTTCCTAAAAGCTTTTGGCAAAGTCCCTTGCCAAAGACTTCTGAGGAAACATAGCAGCCATAAAATAAAAGGACAAGTCCCCTCCTGGATCACTGGTTAAAGAATGGAACACAGAGAGAAGGAATAATGATAGATTCCCACAATGGATGGATGTAAACAGTGGGGGTCTCACAGCGATCTATTTTGGGACCAATGCTTTTTAACTTGTTCACAATTGATCTGGAATGAGAAGTGAGGTGGACAAGTTTGCAGATAACACCAAATTATTTAGAGTGGTTAAAAGTAAAAGGTTAAAAGTAAAAGGGGATTGTGAAGAACTCCGAAAGGATTTCTCCAAACTGGAGGAGAGCATCAAAATGGTAAATGCAGTTCAATGGCAGCAAGTGATGAACAATGAAGTAAAATGTCCCAATTTCACATATATAGTGATGGGATGAGAGCTAGTGATGGGATTGGAGCAAGAAATAAATTTTGAGGCTCTGATGGACAGCTCAATTAAAATTCTGACATAGTGTGCAGCTGCTGTGAAAAAAAGGCAAACTAAATATTAGTCATAATTAGGAAAGGAATAATAAAAAACCTCCGTGAACCATATTGCCTTTATACAAAACTATGGTGCAACTGTACATGGAATACAGTGTACAGTTCTGGTCACCACACCTAAAACGGATATTATAGATTGTTAAGGTGGGGGTGAGGAATGTAGAAAAGTTCAATTAACATGATAGAGCAATCTCCAGTAAGAAAATATAACAATGTCTGGAACTGTTTATCTTTAAAAAGGGGGGGGGACATGATAGTGGTGTACAAAATTATCCATGGTAAATTATGGAGAAAGTGGATAGGACAATGCTTTTCTCCCTCTGACATAATACTACAACCCAGGATCATCAAATGAAGATGATCAGTTGGAGATTCGGGACAGATAACGAACGCAAAGTGAAACCGTGGACTTTGCTACCTGAAAATGTAGTGATGGCCTCCAGTTTGGATGGCTTTAAAAGGGAATTAGACAAATTCAAGGACAGTAAGGCTATCAAAAGCTGCTAGTCATATTGGCTTTATGCTATCTCTGGTATCAGAGGCAAAATATCTCTGTATTCCAGTCGCTGGGAAACATGAGTCAGAGGCTGCTGTTTCACCCAGGTTCCACTTCTGGGCTTCCCACATACAGCTGGTTGGCCATTGTGTAAACAGAATGCTGGACTAGATGCCCTTTCTGTTTGATACAGTATTGTTCTTCTTATATTCTTAGGAACTCAGAGTTCCCAAAACCTACGTTCTGGTATCTTGTCTCTTTATTCCAGCATCAGATGCAATTATATTTCCCCCTCTCTTATTATTTTATTTGATCTTGAACACCTTTCTTCTTACCTTTTATGTCTCCTGGTCTGTCTGTTCTATCTGCTTGTAATTTTTTTCTGCAAAGTTTTGGGCAGGATGTTTCTTTCTTTTTTAACCAGTAATACAATTTATATAACCCTATTAATTTCTCTGTACTTTTTATAGAAAAATAATGAGAAGCTCCAAGATGTTTAATCATAAATTGGGCCTAGCATTTGCTTGCAGTTCAGTAGGTAGCTAAAAATTATATATATATATATATATATATATATATATATATGTATGTATGTATAATGTTTTTCTTCCCTTGTTCTACACACACACAAATCCTTTTGCTTGTGATATTTGCAGGAAAAAAGTTATTTCCTTCAAAGATTTAGAATGATTGCTGCTTGATTTTGCAACACTTATATTGTAGTGAGTATATGAGTATTTTGCCATCTGGTGGTACATTGCAGCATACCAAGTGTTAACTGTCAATCTGTTGTGAGCTGTGAAATGTGAATAGATTGGAGGTAAACCATTGCATAGTTTCCCATTCATATGCATTGTAGTGCATTAATGAAGTAAAAATGTTTTGCAACAATAATGATTAGGCAGAAAAACTAAGGGTCAGAGCATAACCAGGATTCATTCATATGGGGCATTTGTTTCTTTTTATGTAAGGAACATGATCCACACAACTAGGAAGCAATGTTCACTAGGTTTGGATGATCACAGGAGCTTAAGGTGTGGAAGCAACACTTTGTGTGTTGCATAAAGAGGGAAAGCAGAGACAGAACATTTCTGTTTTCCTGCTTCAGTGTAGTTCAGCCTTCCCCAACCTGGTTCCCTCCAGATGTGTTGGATTACAATTCCCATTTGCATCCCAATCAGATTGGCCCTGCTGGCTGGAGATTATCATGTAGTCCAACACACCTGGAAGGCTACAATTAGGGGTAGGCTAGTGTAATTTAAGAACCTCAGAAGTGTTCATGGCCATCAATAGTGGGGCTTATGTGCATACCACTGGTGGTGGGACTGGCAGTGCATGCGCAACTGCAAGTGGGCCAGGCATGCGTACAAGGATCCCTTTGAATACAGCCCTGTATGCACTAATAGGGTTGCTGGTCATGTGGATTAATGAGTCACACCATTTTGGGGGATTTCTTCTCTCTCTCTTTCTTTCTTTCTTTCTTTCTTTCTTTCTTTCTTTCTTTCTTTCTTTCTTTCTTTCTTTCTTTTGTTCAAGGGCATATTAGGGGATTGAGGAGGCTCAGATGTGACCATCCATTCTAAGTCTTATCCTAATGAATCTAGGTACGCACTTGACCCAACTGGGATTTTTTTTCTTACCCTGTAGAAACAATTAATGTCATTTCTGTATAGCTTGATTACAGTTCAGTCAGTAAGCTGATACTGCTTCTTACTGGCTGGCATTAAATTAGTATTTCCAAACTCTCTACCTTCTGTTCCTTTCAAAAAATACAAATGGTTTAGCCTATTTCTTGAATTCTAACAATCCTTCAAAATCTAGAGGGAAGGTGGATATCACTATAAAAAATGTCTGCTTTCTTCCCCCTGAACTGTTCAGTCTGATACTTATAGGCGTTGAGGGTTTGACAGCTCTGGTAGGTGTCAGATATGGTCCCAGCAGGCATTTGTGGATTCTTACCTCCCCATTTCTGTGTGCGGCCAATTCATTTCAGCACCCTCTGATTTTTTTTTAGTCTTTGACTTGTTTTGCATGGTTCTGCCAATGTTGACAGGTCCAAGAGCACATCACGTCTCTTGCTAATCTATCCTATATGCTTCCCATCTTTCTTGATATTCCTCATTCCTTAAGGACGTTCAGGAAGTCTATGGGCTAGTCCAATGTAAAATCTGTATCTAATAGGCCATCATTATTAGATCAAATAGTGTGTCCATACAGTCCATCTTATCTGTGGATGCCTACCTTAATTCAACACTTCTGAGATTTGTTTCATGTCCTAGTTTGTAGTCAGAGATTAAATCAGAGTTGTCAAATTCAGATGTAATGGGTAACTGTGGTTTAAGAAACCCCAGAAGTGTTCTATTAAGGCACAAGAGAGAAGGGAGCCTGTGGGTACAACACTCACATTTTTGGTCTTATTAGACCAAGAACATTCAATCTGAACTAGGGTAGATGAATCTGTACATATCAGTTTCTCTCAACTTCTCATTTTTTTCAGTGTTTGGTTTGGTTCATCACACATCATTAGAACTGTTTCTTTAAAGTATGCATGTGTATGCATTTAAAAGCACTTTCCCCCTAATACTGAGAAGCGTGAATGTCAAAGGGTAACTGTGTTTAGGTTTGCCTATTGCTTCGGAAGTTCAAAATAAGGTAAATTTAATTGCAAAGTGAAAATGATCAAGAAATGACCAAATAACGTGGGTAGTTTGCCCCCCCCCCCTTATGTGCAAAATTTGGATTTTCTACAAAGGGAACACTATTCAATTGCAGTGAGTTATACTGAGCAACTTCCTCTTGTGGAAAGAAGTAAAAGATCCTAGATTTTCTCCCTCCCACTTTCTCTCCCTCCCCTCTCTCTCTTTGTGTGTGTGTGTGTGTGTGTGTGTGTGTGTGTCTTTCTGTATGTATAAAACCTGTCCTGAATTTGTCTCTTTTTTGGCCATTCCAGTGGTGGTATTGGGGCAAAATAAAGATACCTATGAAAGAGGTTGGGGAGGGGGAGAATTTTGATAAAAATTCTCATTGGACCAATGTGTATGTGTGGGGTGAGGGGGGGGGGGCAGAAGTGCACTCACCATTTTAAGTGTATGAAGTGGAAGTTAGAAAAAGGCCCATTTGTTCTTCCCAGAAAGCCAATCGTCGTCGTCGTCATCATCATCTCCCCCTGGATCAAGGTGGGGAACAACATTAAATACAATATAATACATAAAACTAGTTAAAAGAGCATATAAAACCCAATACAATATTAAAATAACAATCACAACATCTTAAAATTCTTAGATTTAACATTAATCTGTGTAGGCCCGCCAGAAGAGACTAGTCTTTACGGCTGTCAAACTCAGAGAGAGTATTAAGCCGGCGAATCTCCTCCAGCAGCCCAATCCACAGTCTGAAGGTGGCAGAAGAAAAGGTCCTCTGAGCATCACAGCAGCCCAAATGGCTGTGTGTGAAGAGTTCCACAAGCTACAAGCACATGTGGGGTATTTTAAAAGTTGGGCTTTGTTTACAAAAAGATGGACCACTTGGCCACCTTGTAGACTTCAGAAGGTAAGCACCCACCCACTCACTTGTTCCACTGAGAAATATTATCCAACGTCTTTCACTCTCTGAGTAAGAGGCAGGGAGAAATGGGCAGCATGGCCCTGTAAGTGCTCACCCTGCCACTCCTCCCACGCCCACACCCACAAGCTGGGCCACACACCCCTCTGCTGAGCACTTGAGAGGCTTGTGAGCACTCAACAACCGCCCACCCTGGCTCCCCAACCATCCTGCATTAAGTGCAACTGCTATTAATACAGCAGGAGGAAGTGCAGAATTTCTGGAGGTTTAAAAGGGCTTTTAAGGCCCCCATTGGTGAAAAGGGAGGGGAACGTATGATTTCTGGACACTCCAGATATTGTGCATTTCCCCTTTCACACTAATGTTGGTCACCATTAATGCATTGTGGGGGGGATGCACAATTTCTGAAGGCTCCGGAAATTGCATTTCCCCCTCTTTCACATTAATGGTGGTGGCAGGGTGGGGGATGCACAATTTCCAGAGCCTTGGGACATCATGTACCTCCCCCCCACATGCCAGCGAGGGCCTTAAAGGCCCCATTGATGAAAGGGTAAATCTTAATGCACAATATCCCAAGGCTCCAGAAATCATGCATTTCCCCCTTCTATGCTAATGACACTTGCCACTAGCATGGAAGGGGAAAATGCACAATTTCAGCAGTGGCTGGGGGGATTGCGAGAGCTCAGCTTGCGCCGGATGCACCGGACTTGTTACATAAGAACATAAGAAGTGCCATGCTGGATCAGACCATCTAGTCCAGCACTCTGTTATGTGAGCACCGGATGTGGGACGGATCCGTTGCTCTCACAAATCCAGTCGGGCACTCATGCCAGTCCTTATCTATCTACGTATCTATCCATCCCCTAGAAGCTGAGTTGAAATCAACAGAGTGCTGAGAGAGAGAGAGAGAGAGAGCATAGATTCTACACTGTAAGCTTCCTCAGTTTAGACCTTTATCCCATGCACTGCTGTCTTGTTTTCCCACTCCCCGACTTCCTCTCCTTCATCTGTTCATGCTTCTGCTCCCAGTTCCGTGCAGTATCTGTCAAATACCATGTGCCTGGCTCAGAACTCTTACTAAGGAGGAGATAAAAGTCCTTCTTTATTAATAATTGTAAAACTGTTGTGCATGGTTTTGTTGTTGTTGATGTTCTTTGCAAGACAAGAAGAGAGAAAGGAAGACAGTAATTAGCCTGTTTTCATTCGTTCTGCTCACTGAGGCATTCTGGATGGCACGAGAAGTATCTTCTTGACATTTTTTTTCTTTTCTTATTTGTTGCCTTTTCTGCTTTTCTTTGAAGTATCAGGCAAAGATCTTGGTGAGCTGCTTAATGATAATCTATGTCAGAATATTATTTCTTCCCCCATACGCAAACGCACGCACACACATCATTTGCTGCATATTTCAGCACACACCCATCCCTTCGTTTAACTTTTCTCTTAAGCATCTCTGCATTGCCTTTCTTCCAAGGAAGAAATCATTGTGTTGATTAAAAAAGAATGGAACATAAAAATATTTTTAAAAACAGGGTGGGCGCAGGGTGAGCACAGATCCATTAAATAGGGAACTTCAGAGCAGTGAATCCTAGGGAGAGGCACTACTCAGGCCTCAGAGCTCTCTTCAGGCACAAAAGGAAATAAGAGTGTGCAATGGCTGACCTTGTGATGGGCAGGCAGCATGAAGCCTACAAAGGGGATCTAGCTTGGTATAAATGTGTGTGAAAACAACAGCTTTGTTGATGTTGTTGTGGACAGAGCAGGTTCCATTCAGGGGATGGAGCTTGATGGTTTTTGGTCATCTCAGCCACCCAGACTTCAATCTATTTTCCATTGACTCTCCTGACTCAGTCTGGAGCAAGTCAGTCCAGTTATCAAATTTCTTGGGTTTTTTAAAATTATTATTTGTGCAAAGATAGGAAGATTTTGCCTGAGATTTGCGCATTGTGCGCTGCATGTAGAATGAGGGGGTGGGCACAGGATCCACCCCCTCATTCTACATGCATTACATGACATGCCTGGAGGGTGGAGCACATTCTGGCTGCCATTTTGAATGGTTTTTTCCCACTGAAATGGAGTGTAGGAACGCTTCAGTGCAAATATGAGTAGTTTTTTTTAAAAAAAATTAACCTCCTTGCCCTCCCCCCAGCCCAGCCACCCCCCAATGGGCATTTTTAAAATAAAACCCCTCCCCCTCCCCCAGCCCAGCCACCCCCCCAATGGGCATTTAAACAACAACAACTAAAACACACCTCTCCCTCCCACCAGCACACCTCCGATGGGCATGGAGCCCGCAGTATAGAGCAGCCGTGGCAAGTTCAGCAGCTCTATACTTCGGGCTCTATGATTTCTGCCCAGTGTAGGACTCAGGTGCTGCATTAACCCTTTTGTGGTTAATGAAAATTTAACCACAAAAGGGTTAATGGTGTTGTCTCACCCGTTTTGTGTTTGGTTAGTGTAACCAAAGCTGGCCATGGTTACATTAACCACAAAAACCAAAGTGTCGTCTGAACGGGGCCTATGAAAGGAGCTGTTATTCCAGTAAGGGACTAGTGGCAACTGGGGGATTAAGTAGGCTGATTAGCACAGGTCTCAGAGAAGTTCCACCTCCCACTGGGTATTGACTGCAACCTTAAAGGGCTCATGTTCATTTCAACAGCTTTAAGCTCTGATATGGCTGAGGAACCAGAGAAGCTTTGAGAAACGTATTCTTGGAGGCTAAGGCTGATGGGAGGACTGAGTTCTTGGGCCTGGGGAATGTATCAAGGCTTCCTGAGGGTCCTCCCTAGAGGAGGATGGCAAGTGTCTCACTGAGCTCAGAGCCCTCTTTCAGATGACGCTGGTTCTCCAGATACAGGTTCATGACACTGGTTCCAGTGCCCAGTGCTGGCCTCCAGTACAAGCCTCCAGCTCCGTCTTCACTGACTGAACTAAAGTATCTTGGGCGTTGGAAAATACTTCAGGTCTGGTTTCAGGTCTGGTTTCAGGTATGATCCAGACTAGCGCTGATCATCGTTGGCAGATGTGAGGAACTAGCAGTGTGATTGGTTAATCACATAAGAAGAGTCATGCTGGATCAGGCCAAGGTCCATTTAGTCCAGCACTCTGTTCACACAGTGGTCAACCAGGGACCTACAAGCAGGACATGTTGCAACAACATGGACTGGCTTCGCTATGGCAAAAATCAGTCAAATAAGCAGTTCCATAAGTCAGTCTTTAAGTTCAAGACAGTGATGAGAAATGTATGTGTGCACGTGTTTTAATTACTTGGTCTTCTTCATTATTCTAATACCAAAACTTCATGCATTAATTAAAAATGCCTGTGAGACAAGGAGGACGAGTAGGATGCAATAAAGACACAGAGGAAGAATAAGAGCATTATTTCAATGAAAACGGATTAATGGGGCTTCACATAGTGGTGCTAATGGAAGATTTTGAAACTGAAAAGGAAGCAGCACTGCAGCTGAGTAAGGAATTTTGCCATCAAAAATCACAGCTGAGCCAACATCTCCATATTAAAAGGAAATTGATTTATTGATTGTAATGGGAGTGACTCATAGATGAATTAGTAAAGCACAGAGCACACATTCCTCACATGCACCCTCTCTGGAGGACCGCTGAAAGGTCAGTCATTTATATCTATCCCAAAATGAAGTGGACAGGTTCTTATCTAATCATCTGTTCATACATTTCTTGGACAACATGGCACAGGTAAAGAATTGGGAGAGTAGGGAAGCAACAGAAAATATGGTGCTGCTCTCCAGATGTGTTAGACTGCAACTCTCATCATTCTGAGCCAGTATGCCATGAGAGTTATGGGAGTTGCAGACTGACACATCTGGTTGGCACCAGGTTGGGGAACACTGTTGTAGCATTATAGGCAAGACATACAGAAGGAACACTGTTGGAAGGGGCCTACCAGACCATCGAGTCCAACCCCCTGCTCAATGCAAGAATCCACCCTAAAGCATCCCTGACAGATGGCTGTCCAGCTGCCTCTTGAATGCCTCTAGTGTGGGAGAGCCCACAACCTCCCTAGGTAACTGATTCCATTGTCGTACTGCTCTAACAGTCAGGAAGTTTTTCCTGATGTCCAGCTGCAATCTGGCTTCCTTTAACTTGAGCCCGTTATTCCGTGTCCTGCACTCTGGGAGGATCGAGAAGAGATCCTGGCCCTCCTCTGTGTGACAACCTTTTAAGTATTTGAAGTGCCATCATGTCTCCCCTCAATCTTCTCTTCTCCAGGCTAAAGATGCCCAGTTCTTTCAGTCTCTCTTCATAGCGCTTTGTTCCCAGACCCCTGATCATCCTGGTTGCCCTCCTCTGAACACGCTCCAGCTTGTCTGTGTCCTTCTTGAATTGTGGAGCCCAGAACTGGATGCAATACTCTAGATGAGGCCTAACCAGGGCTGAATAGAGAGGAACATGATTTGGAATAGAACCTCACATGATTTGGAAGCTATACTTCTATTAATGCAGCCCAAAACAGCATTTGCCTTTCTTGCAGCCATATCGCACTGTTGGCTCATATTCAGCTTGCAATCTACAACAATTCCAAGATCCTTCTCATTCATAGTATTGCTGAGCCAAGTATCCCCCATCTTGTAACTGTGCATTTGGTTTCTATTTCCAAAATGTAGAACTTGGCATTTATCCCTATTAAATTTCATTCTGTTGTTTTCAGCCCAGCACTCCAGCCTATCAAGATCACTTTGAAGTTTGTTTCTGTCTTCCAGGGTATTAGCTATCCCACCCAATTTGGTGTCATCTGCAAATTTGATAAGCGTTCCCTGCACCTCCTCATCCAAATCATTAATAAAAATGTTGAAGAGCACTGGGCCCAGGACTGAGCCCTGCGGTTCCCCACTCGTTGCCTGTCCCCGGTTTGAGAAGTTTCCATTGATAAGTACTCTTTGAGTCCGATTCTGTAGCCAACTGTGAATCCACCTAATAGTTGTTCCATCTAGCCCACTTTTAGCTAGTTTGTTAATCAGAATGTCATGTGGTACTTTGTCAAAAGCTTTGCTGAAGTAAAGGTATATGACATCCACAGCATTCCCACAATCCACAAGGGAGGTTACCCTATCAAAAAATGAGATCAAATTAGTCTGACAGGACTTGTTCTTGACAAATCCATGTTGGCTTCTAGTGATCACCGCATTGATTTCAAGGTGTTTACAGACTGACTTCTTTATAATTTGCTCCGGAATTTTCCCAGGGATGGATGTCAGACTGACTGATCTGTAGTTCCCAGGTTCCTCCTTTTTGCCCTTTTTGAAGATAGAGACTATGTTAGCCCTCCTCCAGTCATCCGGCACCTCACCCGTCTTCCATGATTTTGCAAAGATAATAGACAAAGGTTCTGAGAGTTCTTCTGCTAGCTCCTTCATTACTCTAGGATGCAGTTCATCGGGCCCTGGAGATGTGAACTCATTCAAGGAAGTTAGGTGTTCTTTGATCATTTGTTTATCAATCTCAAACTGTAATCCTGCCACCCTCAACTTCTGCTTCACTTTTTCCAGGGGGGTCATAGACCCACTTTTGGGTGAAGACTGAGGTAAAGTAGATATTGAGCACTTCAACCTTTTCTTTGTCATGTGTTATCAAACTCCCATCCTCATTAAGCAGTTGAACCACAATTTCTTTCCTCTGTCTCTTACTACTCTGGTGTCTGAAGAAAGCCTTTTTATTGCTTTTAGCATCCCTCGCTAATCTCAGCTCATTCACAGTGTTAGCCTTTCTGACGCCATTTTGGCACTTCTGCGCCACCTGTCTGTACTCTTCTTCTGTAGCCTGGCCTTCCTTCCACTTCCTATATGTATCCTTTTTTGTTTTCAGGTCATCTCTAAGCTTTTTGTGGAGCCACATTGGTTTTCTTTGTTGTCTTCTATCTTTTCAACTTGTTGGAATTGTTTGTAACTGTGCCTTTAAAATTTCCTTTTTTAAATACTCCCACCCATCCTGCACTCCTTTTCTCATTAGGCTCATTTGCCACGGGACCTTACTTATCATAGTTCTGAGTTTATTAAAATCAGCTTTCCTAAAATCCAGAGTACATGTATGGCTACACTCAACTTTTGTTTCTTTCATAATCAAGGATTCAAGTATGATGTGGTCACTTTCCCCCAGAGTTCCCGTAACTGCCACTTTATCCACTAAGTTATCCCTATTGGTCAATATCAAGTCAAGGATTGACGATCCTCTAGTTCCTTCCTCCACTTTCTGTAGGAGAAAGTTATCACCCACACATGTCAGGAATTTCTTGGAAGGGCCGCTTTTGGCAGTAATGGTCTCCCAACAGATATCAGGGTAATTGAAGTCCCCCATCACTACTACATCACACTTCCTTGAAACACTGGCAATTTGTTTCTCAAAAGTTTCGTCCTCGTCTTCTCCTTGATTGGGTGGTCGGTAGTAGACTCCTATTATCATATTCTTTTTATTCCTAGCCCCATTTATTTTAATCCAGACGCTCTCGATGGGGCTCCCAATCTCATCCGCCTGTATTTCTGTGCAGGGATAGGTATTTTTAACATATAGTGCAACTCCACCTCCCTTTCTATTTCTTCTGTTCTTTTTGAACAAGTTATATCCTTCAATTGCTATATTCCAGTCATGAGAGTCATCCCACCAAGTTTCAGTTTCATGCAATAAGAGTTCAAGTTCATTCTGTTTGCTTCCCCCAAAGGCATAACACTACCTTTGTATTAGCGATGTCCTGAGTGCCCCACTGGGTCTGGGAATCCTACAGACCCCCCTGGTTCCATGAATGCAGCCCCAGTTGGGCGCACCCAGCATGAGCGCGGACACACACTACGTGTTTACGAGGCCCCATGAGCACTCAGCAGCTGAGCACCCTGGCTGCCTAAACTGCACACTTTCCCCCTACATTAATGGTGGCTGTCATTAATGCAACCGAGAGAACTGCACAATTTCTGGAGGCTCTGGAAATTGCACACTCCCCCCCCCCCCCATGTCACCGGTGGCTGAAAAGGCCCCATTAATGCAAAGATAAAGAGTTGAAACACCACCAACTTTATCCTTGCCTTAATGGGGCCTTTTTGGCTGCCAGTGATGCAGTGCGGGGTCAGGGACAGGAAGTGTGTGATTTCCAGTAGCTCTGGAATTTGCACACTTCTTTTCCTGCATTAATGGCAGCAGCCATTACCTTCTGCACCTAAGAAGATAAGAAGAGCCCTGCTGTATCAGACCAAAAGCCTATTTAATCTAGGGATGTATGAGAAATTTGTTTCTGTTTGTTTTTATTAGGATTCAGCCAGTCTGCACTTTCTGTATTGATTGTGTTCATGTACAGGTCTGAGTTTGCAATCTGATTCATGAACCAAAATAATAAATGTGTTCAACAGCAAGCACACATTTGAAAAAAGTGCATACTTTGAAAAATGAAGTCAGACATGGTTTAATTAACAAAGGAAGAATGCATACTTTTTCAAAGACGCATGCAACTAATCTGTAGATTTGGAAAAAAAATATGCATGAAAATACATACACAATTCCATGCAAAAGGATGGGAAGCTCTCACATGAGATGGAACGAGCTTCGAAGTAAAATTTGGAGCACTTATAATGAGCTTGGGTTTTGCTGATACACACATCCCTAAGGTCATCATTATTATTGCTTTTGTATAGTGGTCAACTACTGTGCCCACAAACAGGACATAAGCCTGGTCTCCTCCAAACGTGGTGGCCGTGGACTACAATCCTCATCTTACCCAGCCAGAATGGCACCAGGTTGGGGAAGGTTCGTTTAAGATGAGATTCATATTATGAGGTTGATGGGAGATGGGCTGGGGGGGGGGTGCACTATGGTTGCATGGTACATGAGGGAAATAGCATTAATATTAAGAATGGAAATGCAAAGTGAACAAAAAGGGACAGTCAGGGAAATCTGGCTTAATGAAGGCTATGATCCAGAATCTCTTGGCTCCGTCGTATAGATAGTAGCTTGCTTTTCCAGGAAGGTCAGTGAGTGACCTTCATGGCCCAGTCACAAACTCCCAGTTTACCCATCCTCAAATGTTTGCTTTGAGAAGGGATTAAAAAAGTGGGGGGTAATCCCAGGGCCAGAAGCTGATCTCTGTTACCATTCTGGATCACTTTCACCTCTGACTATGGGCCAAATTAAATGTGTGAAGCCAATTTCATAGATCTTAAGCACCTGGTTTCTCCATTCACATATAAAGGAGGTCTATTCACACACAAAAAGGACTCCAAAGGGGATGGGACTAAAGCGCCAACCCTTCCCCTGTGTTACCACACTGTACTTTGCACAGAAGTCCCTAGCCTGACTCTAAGACCAGAAGTGAGCTAGCAGACCGAAAATTATTTAAAACAGCTGAGAAACAGTCAGGCGCATACAAAGCTGGTTTATACTGAGGTGGACCATTGGTCTATCTAGCCCAGTACTGTCAAGTCAACAACACTGACTAGCAGCACCTACCCTGGATTTCAGGCAGAGATTTTTCCAGCCCTATCTAGAGATGCTGGGGTTCGAATCTGGGGCTTTCTACATATAAATCATGTGTTCTGTCTCTGAGCTATGGCCCCTCTTGTATGTTGGGGGAGAAGATCTGGTTTCACTCTTGTCCCATCCACATTCCTTTTTGTATAAATAGGAGGTCCCCTTCCCAGTTTATATGCAAATGAGCAAACAAATGCTTCAGACGCAAACACAGGTTTACTTGGGCCATGAATTTACATTTTTGGAAAGAAAATAAGAGAAAAGATGGATACTTAAGTCTAGGAATAGGGGAGAAATATGTTCGTTTCACATTTTAATGCTAATTTACCTAATTTCACACCTTAATACTATTGCAAGAACTGAAACTGCATTATCATTCAGAATTCACACTTCCCCAAACTTAGAATGGGGTTTTTCAATAGAAAAAAATGTGTACAAAAATGCATATATTATGGGAAAGTGAAAACATGTGTGTATGTGAAAATAATATTCAATCAATGTTCAAGGAAAAAACACCCTGAACTTAAGATTGGGAAAATGCTTAAGGTTTCGGGCGATCCACACTTAAAACTTTGAACTGAGAGAATTAGAACGGAGAGAAACTGATTTCTCCCTTCTTACTTCAGTCAGAAGGGAGGGGCTAATGTGCCATCTTTAATCAATGTGCCATAATGTATACTTTTACTGTTATAAATCAAATTTATTTATTTATTGCATTTTTATATTGCCCGATAGCCAAAGCTCCCTGGGTATGGTTCTCAAAATCCTTTAAAGTTCTGATGATGGTAGACAATCTGACTATCAGTCAGTCTTGATTTCTACAAAATATGGGAGTAACTGCAAATACAATGCAACACAACTTGGATTTTATAGCCCAGAAGTGATATAAGGTATTCCCAGCTATTTTTCTCTACAATGTCCGCTGCCCTTATGTCAGCTGCAGGACCTTGCAGGGTGTAGAATATTTAGTGTGACAGGTCACATCTGGACTGGTGCACTTCTGGGAACTTCCATAGCTAATTGTAGTGCAGGGTTGACTAGCTGGAGTGAAAAATAGACCCCTGAAGCCCTGAAGATACAGAAAACCTGCCCATTTATCTTAACAAAGGATCAGGAGACAATGCAGTGGGTAACAGGATGCATTTTCATTTTGGTGGCTCTTATCTGCCACTGAAAGGGAGTGGAGGAGTTAGACCACATTGTAAGATGTATCTCAATACTCAGTGATGTGGGGATCACCTTCTGTATGGTAGTTATTGCAAATGCCCTTCCTTGATTGATCCACCACAGTTTTTATGAAGCTTAATGCCACCATCTCTATCATGATCATTTATGATTTTCTGCTAGGTTAATGATACCTGTTTTCTTGCTATGGTTTAAGAAGAACAAAGGAAGCGTAGCCTGTGCTTGTTGCAGGCAATAATGAGCTGTTGCAGACAATAATGAGCAAAGGACTTGGAATCAAATGAGAATAACAAATGGAAACTCAAGAACAGTTGACAGCTTCATGCTAGGAGAAGACAGAAATTAACAGGGATGGATCCACAGGGGTGTGGAATAGGAGGGGACAGGTGAAGGTTAGATCCTCTAAAAAGTTTTGCCTAGTTCAGCAGAAGATGTTGGCCTGCAGGAGGACTTCTGAGAGTTTGGCAGAGAAGCATTAGGGACAGAAGAAGCATGGACAGGAGAAAGACATTGGAGTGGGGGAAAATAAAACACCCATATAGACTCAGTGACAGCCAAAGCTCTCTGGGTAGTGCACAATTAAAAGTCATAAACCAAGTTTAGATGAATTTAAAAACATTAAAAGTTTAAAAAGCAATATAAAATGAGCTAAGTTGAAAACCAGGGAAAGCCTGTGTAAAAAAGGTATGTTTCCAGAAGGCGTTTAAAAGATGTTACATTTTCTGCCTCCCAAAATGCATGATGAAGGGTCCTCCAGAGGTTGGGGGCCACCACAGAAAAGGCCCGCCGCTGAGGTTCTTCATGGCAGCATTCTGTTCATTTCGGAATGACCAGAAGGACAATAATAATAATAATAATAATAATAATAATAATAATAATAATAATAATAATAATAATAATAATATATTTGGATTCACTGGCTAGCTGAAATTATTATTTTACCCCAGTATAAACAGAATTATGCCATTCCACCATCACTTATCTGTTTGAATAGAAGCAAAATATACTCCCACCCTCCATTTTCTTAACTGATTTTTAGATTCCCTCCTAATGTTTGGGATGAAAAGGGGGAAGTGGAAATAATAAGCTTTCCATCTAATTACTGTAGAGGGAAATTGGAAAGCTTATTATTTCCCATGCCTGGCTTGATATGAGAGCTGCATATAGAAACTAATAGTGTTACCTCCCAAACACCACACCCACCTCCGTCTTTGAAGCAGGATGGACGTTACTACTGCCCAAGGCAGATGTTTTTGACAGCCATTTTATGCAACAGCAATAAGCGGAAATGCTGTTTTCTTCTCAGCACTGCCTGCATACAAGCCTCACTTCTGTTGTAAAAAGTATGAACTAGGGGAAAGAATGGTAGACAGGAAAGACATCATGTAAGGCGAAAAAAATGGGCATGTTTTCTACCATCTCTGCTTAAAGCAGGATTCAATTTGAAATGTGGGCTTCACCCAAGTTCACCCTCCTCTATGCTCTCTCTCTCTCTCTCTCTCTCTCTCTCTCTCTCTCTCTCTCTCTCTATATATATATATATATATATATTCTGATCCTAGATATCTTTGTGCATACATGCTTTGATTGCAGTCACACTTATATCACAGGGATTATCATGGGTGGAGTTGTGAACTGCATCACAAATGTTGGAAACGTCTGGATTACATCAGCAAACTTCATTCTGGATTGTGTTTAAGTTTGGGAATTGTGAATCTGTTGTGTTCGCATTGAATTGTGAACTGAGCAAATTCCCACCCATCTCTACATGGGAGTAAGCCCCACTGGATACACTGGACTTACTTCTAAGTAAGGATGCATAGGATTACACTGTGAAATTTTTTTACTAAAAGGGCAAGAATCTATGGGCCTTGCTAGACCTACCAGATAATCCGGCTGGGAGTCGGGGCAACAGCGCGCTACAGCTAGCACGCGCTGTCGCCCTTTTCCACATGTAAGATGCAACGGGGCAAGGGAAAGCCTCGTTGTGTCCACCATTTTTTTTTCGAGTTAATGGGCCATGTGCGCAGGAATGCACCGCTGCACCTGGTAAGATTTTTTTTTAAAAAAAATAAATGCCTAATGCCCCCCCCCCTGCCTGTTCGCTCGCTTGCTCGTCCTCCCCCCTGCTTGCCAGGCCTGTGCCCGTGCCCGTTCTTCTTCCCCCCGTCCCTGATGCCCGTGCCCGCTCTTCTCCCCCCGCCCCCGTCCCTGATGCCCATGCCTGCTCTTCTCCCCCCCCTCCTGCCGGGTCTGGCCTTCCCCCTGGCCCCTATCTCCCCCCCCCCGGCCCGATGGGCACAGCGCTCCTATGAGCACTGTGCCCAGTCCGTGGCTTCTCCCGGCTACTCGCGAGTAAGTGAGCAGCCGGGAAAAGCCACAGGAGTTGCCTCAGGCTGGGGCTGCAGAAAAACCGGGCCATAAGCGAATCCGCTTATCCCGGGTTAAGGGAGGTCTTAGCCCGGCCTAACCCCGGAATCCCGTGTGCGTCATCTGGATGCACAGGAGGGAGACCGGGCCTCACACCGTGCTAAGACCTCGTCTAGCAATGGCCTATGTTTCTCCTTGCCACGTTCTTAAAAATGTGAGAAGTGATAAGGAATAGTTAGTTTTTTTAAAAAAAAAAATCAAGCTCTAGGAACAGTTTGATAATGGGACAAGCTGCCAAGACAGGCTGAGGAAATACAAAATCTGACAATATACAAGGCACAGATGAGGCGTACATCTGTCAGTGAGGCTTTCAGACCCACCACTAGCTGAATGGTGCACCCGAGGCTTCCTTCTCACCAAATGAACCTATGATTTCTCATTGGTGCCTAATTTTGATCATAGCTGCCTGTGAGTGAACAATCATGATCATTTCCTAATGTCTACATGCACATCTGGAGTGCAAACATTTAATATTGTAGCTGGCTTTTATTGCCAATTCTCCTAACTCCCTTATCAATTCTCTCTCTTTCCCCTGAAATGTCTTTGTTTTATACTTCTTCCTCTTGACTGTTTCACTTTCTCTTCTATTTGCACAATTAACTCTTTTGCCTCTCTCCCAAACACATACTCATGATGTATGCACATTACCATGAATATTGTACACCCTAGGTATTTTGATCTGCTAAGTACCTTGATTGTTAATAATTATCATTATTGTTGTTAGTCACTTCTCCCTAGTCACTCTTTCTTGTACACTTCCTTTGGAGAGTAATCAGGCTTTGCTATTATCCATTCTCCAGCTCAATAAGTATTAAATAACATTTCTTGAGCTTTGAAAGCTTCTCAGTGGCCTTTTGCTGGCCCCAGACAATTGTTCCAAAACAATGTGGTGTGTCTGCCTGTAAAGGAAGCAAACTTAAATTAGCTTTACAAGTTATTCAGTGTTTGTCATAGTTTCCTTTGTCCTCACCCTGGCAAAACCAAAGCCCTGTTAGTAAGAGCTGATTTTCAAGAGCATGTCAGTGTAATGAATGAACTGTGAGTTGTTCATATTGGCTAGGTCATTATGTTGTGAAAGTGGTACTTAGGTGCTACAATAGGTATTTTGTTCTACGCCATAATTTACTGTATCACCAATTCAACCAGTTTAGAATGGTTTGTGATCATGTACTGCCCTCTTTGCCATAGATTCTATATTCCACTTGCCCATGGGCTCATAAGTCACCAAGGCCATACGGCTCTCCCATGACCATTATATGTCACTATAGTTTACAATCTATCAAGTTATTCATGTTATTCTATTCTTTTATACCAGAGGTGGGCAACACTTGGGCAGGAGCCACACTACTGCTTTATAGTGGAATAGAAGTGCACTGACAACTGTTGGGGCCCATTGAAACATACCATACACTGTTTTCATACCACTTCCATAGTGCAATATCCTAATGTTGTACCGCACCTCGATCTAGAGGGAGAAGCGGGTAAGAATTATTATTATTATTATTATTATTATTATTATTATTATTATTATTATCCTGCTTGGTGTAGATTAGGACATGGTATCCAAGCCCCATGCAGCTCCTGATGCCCCTCAGTGCACCCGCAGGCGCAGAGCCCATATATATGTGTGAATGCATAGATGACCACTCGAACAACTACAGTTACAAGTAAGCAACCTGCATTTCTGGTGATTTGTGAACTGAACTGAACTGACATTAATGTACATCTGTGGGTCAGATGTGTCAAGGAAGTTCCCGTGTGATGATTCACTCTCTTCACAATCACCACAATGCTAGAGCAGCTTTCTAGAAGTTTGACTTAGCCATGTGTTACAGTGTTGTTACAATGAGCCCTATTTGCAGCTGCAGAGAACCAGAACATATGATTGGTTTATAAGAATAATAATGAATAATTAACTGTACTCAGAAACACCCAGCCATTCAACTATAGCAGCAAAAATAATGGTGAAAATGTGTTGTGTCACTATGGATGAGTTTAAAATTAGATTGCAACATTAGCTGCTGTGCTTTTTTAATATATCTTACTGTAAATGCTACCCCATTACTGCATAGAGTAATTAAATACACTTTTGTGCTTACAAACACCATCCAATTTTATGTCAGTGTACAGAAAAATTCAATTATTTTCAATTTACTTTGCCTTGTCCATTTAGAATTGTATTGATAGCTTTCAGATTGGCAGCATCCAACTATAAATTCTACAACCAAATTCTTGCTCATTAAAGAAACCGTTTAAGAGCACTTTAGAGAAAAGCATAGCCATTACTCAGTGAAAGTAATATCTGAACTTTATTAAGGCGGTTTGAGGATAAATCACATAGAAAATACCAAATAGTTAGGCTGATACATAAGAGATCTAGTCAAACAAATCATCAGTCACAGTCATAAAAGCTATGCTCTCCTAATACAATTCAGCACATATATTTCTCAAAGAAACAGCTTCTGAGATACTAAAATAATAAATTACAGTTCAGAGGTGGTTCTGTCTGCAAAGGAAAAAATATATCTCCTCTTATATGCACAGGGGTGCTAAGAAAATTATTAAAATACAGGCCTTCCCCAGAAGAGATATTACTATATCAAGAGCTAACAGCTCAAATCTTGGGAGGTACAAAGCACTTGAAATGTGTACTGTATGTTATGGAGAGCCTAAGGGAGGCATAGTAAAGTCTAAGCAATGGTCAGGATTTGTCCCTTCTTTATCTTTAAAGATGAACTGGACCATTAGGACAATTGAATCATTTTCAAGAACACTGCCAGCTCATAATGATGAAAGGATGATGAGTAACTCCGTGAATGCATCTATTTTATAAGAGAATGTGTTCACATTGCTACCTTCTCCCATTTGGTCCATCAGTCGTAAGTTCTGGAAGGAAGAAGCCTCTTGGCTAAATGTTAATACAAAATTAGGATAATGGGGGCTACAATTCTGAAAAGAACAACTGCATGCTAGTGTCATGCAAAGGAAAAAGAAGAAAAAGGAGAGTCAAATATTAGAATGGTGCTTAATATATTAAGATCCTCTATTTATGAGAACCGTAACATGTGGGGTATATTACTAGTTTACTCTGGGTGAATCAGTGCCATCAAAACTCATCCCTAGTAATGAGTTTTGATGGCACTGATTCAACCAGGGTTCCATTGGGACTAACTACAAAGATCAGAGCAGGATGCTATTTAAAAGTGCACTATCTGGAGTTGTTTCAGATAATACTTCTGGTGACTCACTTGCATGCTCCTCTCATGAATGGACTACTCACATGATGTTGTCAGGCAGTCCCAATTTTGCATAGTTTGTTTATTTATTTAATTATTTATTTAAAACATTTATATCCCGCCCTATATCAATAAGATCTCAGGGCGACGTACAGATAAAAGCATGCAGTATATAAAACAGTAAATATACACAGCTAAAAACCAATTAAACCATAAACCAATATATAATTTAAAAGCAGTAAAACAATTAAAACAGTTAAAACAATGTTGCTTGTACCTACCCTGGAAATAAAGAGTAGGAAAGTGTTAATACTTGGAATTCTACCTCTACAAGTAATGGGTGCCTCACGTTCAAAAATCTCCTTCACCAGGAATGGAGAACCTGTGATTCTCCAAAGTTTGCTGGAATCCAACTTCCATCAGCACTAACCAGCATGACCTATGGCTGGGGATTATGGAGATTATACTCCAACAATATCTTGCGGGCTTCAGGTTCCTTACCCCTGCCTTAACTATGTATTGTAAAGAGAGAGTAAGGTCATAAATAGGTCTTCAGAAGACAGGAGTATATCATTGTAGCACTATATCATTGTAGCAGTTAAATCAACCATTGTGTTGCAATTAGGGATGTTGGAGAAATATACAAAGGATTCAAATGCATTTGGATTCTATGAATCTAGCCTGTGGATTCTGCAGCAGGCTGGCTTTTTCTAATCCACATGAATTCCACAGACTTGCATAATGAGTTTTTTGTTTTTGTTTTGGTTATGATTTTTTACATCTGGTGTTGTGTGTGTGCAAATGCACATCGGTGCAAGTGTGGATTAACACTAATGTGCACTTGTGCAAATGCACATTTGCAAACAGGAATGAAATTTGCATACATCCCTAAAAAGACTTCCATTCCATCAATGAGCAGACGATGGAATGAAAGATGCATGCCAATGTGTGAAACACAGATTGAATAGATTTTAAACCATACATTCTTAGCTGCATTTATTCTCATCATATAAGAGGAGCCACGATCTTATGTAAACTCACTTCCCTGACATTACAGTGCTCACATGTACAGCCATTTGTATACATATAGTCATTTGTATCCCCCAGTTCTGTTGACTGATTTGCCCCTCCATGTCACAACAGTAACTTGTTGTGATGGGCTTGGAAAAAGGTTTTTTTAAAAAAACATTTTGAAGAATTCTTTAAATATATCAGTAGCAGGAGACCAGCTAGGGAGGCAGTAGGACCATTGGATAATAATGGAGTTAAGGGAGTAGTAATGGAGGATAGGGAGTTTGCAGAGAAGCTGAATGAATTCTTCATATCGGTGTTTACTGTAGAAGATCTAGGACAAATACCTGTGCCTGAACTGATGTTTTCAGGAAGGGAATCTGAGGAAGTACAGCAAATAGTGCTGACAAATATGAAATTCTCAACCTTACTGACAAATTGAAAGTTAATAAATCACCAAGCCCAAATGTTCCAAGTGTTCTTAAAGGACCCAGATATGAAATTGCTGATATTCTAATAAAAATCAATATTAATAGATGGATCCTGGGGGTGGGGGGGATCCAGGGGTGTGCACCATGTGGCACTCCAGATGTTGTTTGACTGCAACTTCTATCTGCCCTAGCCAGCATCCTAATGGTGAGAGATGATGGGAGTTGTAAGCCAAGATATATGGAAGGCCACAAGCTGCCCACCTCTCTATATTAGCCTATTTCCAGTCCATGACAGTTTTGCTTATTTACCTTGATAAGTCCATTCTGTGCTGTTTCTGCATCAATCTGAAAAAGAAAAAGAAAAAAGGAAATTCATATTATTTTTGAACATCTTTCTTTCTTTCTTTCTTTCTTTCTTTCTTTCTTTCTTTCTTTTATTTCTATACGGCCCAATTGCTGGAATTCAAAAATATGCATTTTTGTACAAACTTCACACACACACACACACACACACACACAAAGTCGTACCTCTTCACTGCTAGCTTTTCTCTCCATGATCCTTTGCAGTTGCTTTGAACATATTGTATCTGCACTTTATCCTAAATTATACATTTTCACCTAAAATACACATTTTAATGCATTTTGATATAGCCACAAACTGTATCACAAAATCTGTAAGTGTGAAAGCAGAAGGATAACTGCATCCTGATATCTGTATCCGTCTGTGAAGTGCAAATTAGGATGGTTCACTCACACAAACCACATGCACACACGTATACACACACACACACACACACACACACACACACATACACACACCTTACATAGTTATCTTCCTTTCATTCAGTTGCAGCAGAAACCCTTCCTCCTTGTCTGCTTGCCTGTGCTCTGTCTGCTAAGTGCCAGCTGTCACTGCCTGCTGGTTAATTACTATTCCGTAAATAGTGGTTAGGAAAATGCCATCACTTCCCTGACTGGCTTGTGAGAAGGGTCTTTCCTGGTGTTATCCACTCACTTCTCTCCACTGGGAAAAAGAGAAAGGATGAGAAGACCTATCCCATGACATTTGAAAACCAACCAACCAAAAACAATAGCATTCTTTTTTGTCACATTTAGGCCTTAGCTAGACCTAAGGTTCGTCCCTGCCTGAGCGCTGGATGCCCTGTGTGGCACTTAGATGAACAGGTTTGACCCCAGGACCTTAGGTCTAGCTACGGCCTTAGTCTAACAACCTGTACTCTGTTCACACTCAGCTCTTCTGTCCACCAAGTTGTCTGCAAATAGCCCCAGTCAGAAGTTGAGACTGTTGAACAGCCAGACTTCTTAAAGAACAGCCAGACCTCCCTACCTCTTTTCAATGCTCCCATCTGTGCATTCCTTCCTTCAAGGTTCATTAACCATAAATTAAAAGACTAAGGGCAATATGCAATGCTGCCCCTGAACTTCTGCTGGTTGTGTTGTTCCAGTTAGACCCACTACCAGCATAACAGGAGGCTAGCTGTTTTGGGTTTTTTTTAAGTTACCAGCAAGCAAGGGGAAAAAAAACTGTTTCCAAAATGAAGTAGGATAGCGGAGCTCCCTTCTGTGAGCTCTACTGACCAGTTCTGTTCCAGAGATGAGTGTTTCAGCTTAATTCTGGTTTCAATAGCTTCCCTTGCGCAGCACTGGATATGACACAAAATATTGAATAATAACAAAACAATGTTTTTTTAAAAAATCAGAGATATAGAAAGAATAAAGTTCAGGATAATAGAAGTGACTTCAGTTTGTGCCAGAAAGCTAATTAGGTAGATGAAAGCCAGGTTTTGCTGTAAAGACTATTCCACAACCAGGGTGCTACCACTGAAAAGGCTCTATTGTAAGAACATAAGAAGTGCCATGCTGGATCAGTCCAAGGGTCCATCTAGTCCAGCACTCTGTTCACACAGGGGCCAATCGGCCAGGGATGAACAAGCAGGACATGGTGCAACAGCACCCTCCCACCCATGTTCGCCAGCAACTGGCGCACACAGGCTTACTGTCTCGGATACTGGAGATAGCACACAACCATCAGGGCTAGTAGCCATTGATAGCCTTTGCCTCCAGGAATTTATCCCCCTTGTAAAGCCATTCAAATTGGTGGCCATCACTACATCCTGTGGTAGTGAGTTCCATAAATTAACTATGCTCTGTGTGAAGAAGTACTTCCTTTTATTTGTCCTGGATCTCCCACCAATCAGCTTCATGGGATGGCCCCATTGGGTTCTAGTATTTTGAGAGAGGGAGGAAAATGTCTCCCTATCCACATCCTCCATACCATGCATAATTTTGTACACCTCTATCATGTCTCCCCTTAGCCTCCTTTTTTTCTAAGCTAAACAATCCCAGTTGATGTAACCTTTCCTCATAGGGGAGATGCTCCAGCCCCTTAATCATTTTACTTGCTCTTTTCTGCACTTTTTCCAGCTCTATAATATCCTCATTTAGGTGTGGTGACCAGAACTGGCTGTTTTATTCTCAATTCATTTTCTTATAATGCCTAACATGGAGTTTGCCTTCTTTACAGCGGCCGCAAACTAGGTGGACATTTTCATCAAGCTGTCCACCACAATCCCAAGATTTCTTTCTTGTTTGGTCATCACCAGCTCAGACCCCATTAAGTTATACTTGAAGTTGGGTGTGGGGTTTTTTTTTTTGCCCCAACATGCATCACCTTACACTCCAGTAAGTACTGAATATGGGGAAGATGATGGCAACCAAAGCAGGGACTTTGATGCACATTTTAAACAGCAGGAAGGCTCGTATGGGAGTAGGCAGTCCTTCAGATGCCCAGTCCCAAAGATATAGAGATAGAGATAGAGATATAGAGATAGAAATACAGTATTATAGAGGCATTCAAGAGGCAGTTGTTCAGCCACCTGTCAGGATTCCTGCATTGAGTAGGGGATTTGATTCAATGGCCTTATAGGCCCAACTCTACTCTTCTAATATTCTATGAAATGTAATAGCACCTTGAATTGTACCTGACACCTAGCTAGAAGATAGTGAAGGCCATTCAGTACTGGAAAATGTGTCCTGAGCAGCTAGTTCCTACCAATAATCTACTCCCTCCCATATTCTAAAACAACTGAAGTTTCCAAGTAGCTTTCAAAGGTAGCTCCACATACAATGCACTGCAGTAGTCAAATCTAAATGTAACCAGAACACAGATAATGGGTCTCTTAACAGCCTAACTCTATCAAGTTGCATATCTTTCTCTTCGTCACATTAATGCAGCCCTGTTCCCCCTTCAGAATGCCCCATCCTGGGGTCAAGGACAGTCCTGGCACAAGAATATAGACATCGCCAAAGCCTTGTTCCCTTTCTGTGCATCCTCTAGTGGCTTTGGCTGTTGGAACATGAGGCTGTATGATCTCCCACACTATGCCTCAGTTGTAATATCCCCCTCCAAATGTATATATATCATAGAAATGATGCACAAGCTTATTCCTGTATCCAGATACTTCTCATTCCCACTTCCTTTTCAGATGTTACAGGAAGAGCACAACCATTGAGGTCAAATAGTCTCTCTGCATAAGTCAGGTCTCAGGGGCCAATACACACAATGGCACATCTCCTTTTATTTTCATTTTGCTCTATGCCCTCTGAAAGCCACTGGGACCTTTTCACTCATTTTAAATTCTCCCTTTTATGCTCTCTTCCCACACTCAGTGCCGGGCTGTGGTTAATGATCACTCACATATTTCCCCGTCTCTCTGCTTCATGTTCCTCTTTGTACTGTGGTGTCTATTCCCATTCAATAACAGGGCACTTTTGCCCCCAAAAGGGCCTATGCCCTGTTCCTCCAGCTATCCCAGAACCGTTCAGTACTCTTGCTGTGAAGCCTTTCAATGCATGCAAAGTCCCCTTTCCATTCTTTCCCTCCCTTCTGATTCTCCAAACTGGGGCCTGATCTCGTTGCCATGGTAACTCAGGGCCTGCAAGCCAACCATGTCGTACTTAATGCACCCTGCTTTTGGAGGCTGATAAAAAATATGTTTCTGTACAAGGTTTGGGTCTGATTCAGACTCTTGCTTCAGCAAAGAAAAAAGAAAAAAAAAGAAAGAAAAAAAGAAAGATGTAAAAAAGAAAAATGTTCCACGTAAAAGAAAAGTAAGAGAACAATATGAAGGAAATGAGTATGTGGTTCCAGCAACTGGCACGACAAAAAGAAAAAAGAAAAAGAAAGAATTGCTAGATTGGTGTGATACCAGCAGAGCTGTCAATTTTAAGCACCCAGCTCAGGGAAACTCACTCAGAGAAGAGGAAAAATCTCTCAGAGATTTAAAGATCCCATTGAAATTCACACAGTGAATCATGCTTCCCCCACAAAGGCCACTTAAGTTGAGACAGTGAATGAACACAAGTCCCTCTAACAAGGCAGTGCTGACAGGTTTGGTATTTCCTTTGAGTCTTACCACTGTGCCTATGGAAAAGCAGTGGTTCTTTCTGCTGCTATCAAATGGCTATATATGATTTGAGGTGTTTTGTTTTAAGGAGCTCTTCACAATTGTCTCCCTGTCTTCAAAGTCTTGGCAGGCAGACACAGTTTTACTCAGCTAGCATCACGGGCTAATTCTCTCTCTCTCTCTCTCTCTCTCTCTCTCTCTCTCTCTCTCTCTCTCTCTCTCTCTCTCTCTCTCCATTTCATTGACTATTAGCTGGCCTAGCAAATATCCCTAACTAGGAAATACCAGAATCCCTGAGGGTACAGAACAGGCGGTTTGTTAAGCTTCTGTCAGATTCGACAGAATCCCATCTTTCCATACAAAAGGCAGTTTTCCCAATGGTCCACCCACTCTCCTGAATTTCTGTCATACAGTATGCAGATACAGGGATGAAGTTGGTCTGATGCCTAAATAACAAGGGTCACCAGGACAAGAAGCAGGCCTAGACCCAGCCTCACTGTAAATCCCCTTCCTTCTTTCAATATAAGACAATGGGCACCACTAAAATATAGCTGCTCTGCTATGAGAACTTATATTGGCAGAAGCCCTAGCTGCATAGGAAACTGCCAAAGACCATTTGTCCTAAGGTAGCTGCCTAAATCAAGTCAGGCCATTGATCCACCTAGATCAATATTGTCTATATCAGAACTAATATGGGGTGGGGGGGTTGGACTGCAGTCTGGATGATGCCAGGGTTGTGGCTCTGCTCCCTGATGTCAGACCCCTTGATCCCCCTCAACCTATTTTACTTCTCATCACCACTGCTGTCTCCAATCTCAGAGTTAGTGGTGGGTTTGAGAAGCAGTACTTGTAGAGGTCTACAACTTATCTTACATGGGGTTGTACTCCCCCTAAAAGCCCAAATGCACAGTTTGGGAGTCCTCCTGGACTCTGAACTAACTGGGGAAGCCCAGGTGGCTGCAGTGTCCAGGAGTACATTCTGCCAGCTTGAGCTGGTACACCAGCTGCAGCCTTATCTGGAGAGGACAGACCTTGCCTCAGTTATCCACATACTAGTCATGTCCAAGCTGGACTACTGCAATGAGCTGTACATGGGCTGCCTTTGAAGACAATTTGGAAGCTTCACCTGGTGCAGAATGCGGTGAAGTTTTGATGGGGTATTGCAGGAGGCGAGGTGATTCGACCACAGAATGAAGACCACAGGGCCTTCTCTGCTGTGGCACCCCGGCTGTGGAATGAGCTCCCTAAGGAGGTTCGCTTGGCACCTACATTATATGCTTTTAGACGCCAGGTGAAGACCTTTTTATTCTCCCAGTATTTTAACAGTTTATAAATAAATTTTAACTTGGTGTTTTAAATTTGTAATTTTGCATTGCTGCTGTTTTTATCTGGTTGAGCTTTTATATTGTATTTTATATTATGGTTTTATACTATTGTTTTATACTTTGAATGTTTTTAATTTTTGTGAACTGCTCAGAGAGCTCCGGCTATTGGGCGGTATAGAAATGTAATTAATAAATAAAATAAATAAATAAATAATGCCTATACTGCTCCACCTGCCCTGGTTACCTGTGTGTTTCCAAGCACAATTCAAAGTGCTGTTTTTTTTTATCTTTAAAGACCTAAATGGTTTGGGACCAAGTTACTTGAAGGACTGCCTTCATCCATACCAGCCTTCCCAAACTTTAAGATCAGAAAGAGAGTCCCTTCTCATTTGCCCAGCTGTGAGAGCAATTTGGTAGGTGTGCACAGAGTAGAGAGCCTCCTCTGCAGTAGACCCATATCTTTGGAATAATTCCCATCAGAGGTCCACCATACACCATCCTTGCAGGCTTTTAAGAAAGCCTTGAAAATGTTTAATTTTACCATGCCTTCTCATGATGAGTACTGTTTTGCTGCAATTCCCATGACTTCCTGATGATTTTATTGTTAACTCTTATTGTTTTAACTGCTATGCTTTTAATGTTTTAATGTATTTTATTGTTGTAAGACACCTTGTGAGGGCTTCTGCCCTGAAAGGCTGCCAATAAATATTATAAATAAATAAATAGTGTCTGCACCCTAACCCTAACTGTGTCTGCGCTCACTCCCCCTGATGCAGGCAAGTCCCAACACCCAGGCTGCTCCGCATCCCTGTTGTGAACTCTGTTCTGAGCTTGGAAATAATAGTAGGGGTTCTGCTGCTGGCACATAACAGCAGCAGAATCTCTGCTGTTATATCCAATCTCAGGTTGGAGATAACAGTGAGGATAGCCTCCATGGGGTTTCCTCAATGAGGTGTCCCCCCTCGGAGGAACCCCAAAGTCAGTGCAGACTGGATCGGGGGCCAGGTAGTACACATTAGGCCCACAGATTGGAGGTTCTGTACCCTCAATGTACAACAATAGGCAATGGCTCACCATGAGTCTCTCAACAGGGGTCTTTCCCGGTCCTACCTGGAGATACCCAGGATTGAGCCTAGAACCGTCTGCATGCAAAGAATGTGTACTATCATTGAACTATGGGCTCTCTCTTTAAGACCGCTTACCCTTCATCTCTGGTACTGGGTGACCCAGCCCTCATTGTCAAGGTTCCTGGAAGTCAGTACAATGTGTCCCAGGGTACAGAACACTTAATTCCACACTGTATACCTGCCCCAACCATCACTGTGGTACCGTATTTCTTCGATTCTAAGACACACTTTCCCCCCTAAATTAACATCTCTAAAAATGGGGTGCGCCTTAGAATCGATGGCGTCTTAGAATCGAAGAAATACGGTATGTATTTCCAGAATCTATACAATATAATAACTGTATAGGGCAAAGCAAAAGATCACTCCTCCCAAATGTGCAAGCTTTCAAGTTCTCCAGAAGTCTTCATAAGGCAAAATGTTTCAAAAAACAGTTTGGGAGGTGGGCGGGGAGGGGGGAAGGAAACTTGTAATTTGATGGTGAAGTCACAAAGTATACATGTTCAGAGTCCCAAGATAAAGTGGGGGGAGGGGCATCAGTAAGTCATATGATGGTTATAGGATAGGTCTGGAACTGCATATAGGGTTTCTGGAAATGAAGAAGCACCATTTTGGAAATATAAAATATGGCTGTTGCTTAGATATGTTTCCATCCTGGGCCCTTTCACTGGTGGATCACAAAGAGAAACTAGGCAGTCTTAACTAAATTGTTTTAATTCCATATTTTAACCAATATAAATTTTTGCTGTGTGGTTTTAATCCTGGTTGTGCTTTTTATATTGTATTTTGTATTCATGTTTTTAAATTGTTAGTTTTTATGCTTTTCATGGTTTTAATTTTTGTGAACTGCCCAGAGAGCTTCATCTAGTGGTTGGTATAAAAACATAATAAATAAATAAATAAATAAATAAATGATTTTAGATGCTGTACTTGTCATGGTCCAGGACTTACATCCCTCAGGGACTGAAGTCTCCAATGACAGTGACTCTGAAGTGACATAAGGACCAGTTCCTGTTTCTTCTGAAGTGGGCCCCACTGCCTCAAACCCCATGTTTGGCCTAACTAGAAAAACCTGCCAGTTTTTTCTCATGCTCTGCTGGAGTAATTTGTCAATTCTCTAATTCTAGGATTGCTGACCAAGGTCCTGAAACCTAACCTTAGTTTCAGAAGTGAAGCAGTCATCTTGAACACACCAAACCTCCTTGCCTGAACTATTGCCCAGGACAGATTATGGATTCCCTGATGGAGCATGGCCGTACTCAGTTGAGAGAGAGAGAGAGAGAGAGAGAGAGAGAGAGAGAGAGAGAGAGAGAGAGAGAGAGAGAGGGTTCTCTGAACCCTCAAAGAATATAGTCCCAAAGATCGTATAAAATATTCTTTCTCCAGGGTAGGATCCCACTGTTGAATTGCTAAATTTGGTACTCTCCAAGTCACCCCCACAAAAAGGGATCCATGTTGACAATAAGACACTCACCACCACCACCACCACCACCAAGCCTGCTCTTTGTAACTTCTTGCCAGATAACTGGAGATCTTGAAAGCTTGGGATTTCCCCCCCCCCCCCAGTCAACTTGAGTACCTTTGAGGGAATTTTTGGACAATATAAGTCTTCAGTCTACAGGTATACACATACCACATATTACAATAATAGATCTTTTCTTCTAGTGATGAAAATAAAGGGCACCATGATGCTGCAATATCTGGAGAGTATCCATTGTGTTCCATGTATTTGTATTAGAATAAAGACTGACCTTTTGAAATAACAACTCTGACAACAAAAGGGCATCTGGCAACCCTTCCAGATGAATATCGTTTCCTTGAATAAGGCTCTTAGTATTTTGTCCACTTGCCTTTGATTGAATATTTGACATGCACCCTCATCTGTCCCTGTTTACTGGGGCAATCTCCATTTTCAAGTTCCTCCTCTGGTAAATCCCTGTTTCTATTTGCCCCCATCCACCTGGCCTTTGAGCTGATGCATTGGTGTATGTGTGTGTTTTGTAAGTGTGAGTTTTATAGGGCTGTCATTCTCTGGAGATCAGCCTCCTCCCTGAGTTGGAGTTATCTCATACCTAGTGCACATATGAAATGCATATGAATGGACACTAAAGTACCATGAACACTAAGACACCCTGCCATTCTGCCCCCTGCAACTGGTAAAGCTACTGCAAAATGTTGTGTAAGAATGTCTGAAGGAATCCAAACCTTGAGAATTCCAATATGAATTGACCTGATCCACATGTTCTGGGTTGGAACTTACTTATCTGCAAGATTTTGTGCTTACTGAATACAGGACTGGCATCATGGGTAGGCATGGTTGAGCTTCTGCCAACGGCCCACAGCCCAGAAGGGCCCCACTGAAAAGAATGACCAGACCACAGTGGCAGTTCGAAGGTTGACTCACTGAGGGACAGGGCTCATGGAGTGTGCCTTGCCCCAGGGCCCTCAAAAACCTGGCACTGGCACCGCCTGAATGTTCCAGCCACAGTTCTCAGCTCAAAAGATGTGTCAAAATATGTTTAACAATGCATATGCTGAGAGAAAAATATGCATATCGAAATGCTATTTTGAGAGAAGTATGTTGAAACATACATATTTAAATGAAAATTTGGATATAAATTTTACACACACCAAGCATACAAATTAATGTAGAAATGGGACAGAAGAACAGACTTCTGGGTGTAAACTTGTGAAAGTGACTCAGACAAGAAATAGACCAATCTGCCCATCCCTATTGTTGATCTTATATTGTAGGTCCATTACGTGTTGTTAAGCCAAAACGAAAAATGCAGCTTTTTAATTAGCGGAGGGCAGATTATAGCAAAGTAAATTAATACAGCAAGCACAGTAGAGCCTTCATCAATAAGTAATAATGTGGGGAGAAGATCAGCAAGTATTTAGTCTAAGAATTGGGTGCTACAAGTGTGTCCTTATTTTCCTTGAGAAATGTTGGAGAAGATGCCTTCTTACAGCAGCTTAACACATTACACTTAAACCTTGACTTGCATTTTGGCTCTGTGAAGCCTGTCACAACCCGCTTACTCCTTTTTACCTTTCTATTTAAAGGATCCCAACCATGAACACAGTTGGGATATGGCTGCCCACTCTGTAGATTATTTTTCTTTTCTGTGACCACCTCTGGGCATCACCTTTTATTCTCCCACTGGATCTATGATTCTCTGACCCCTTTTTGGTCCCACAGCAACCAGCTTGGCACTTTGTGCACCTTTTATTCACCTACTACTTTACTACCGCCACCATATAAATCAGTACCTTACCTCAGGTACTTAAAGAATCCAATCCAGTGTGAAACAATATAACTTTTATTTTACAAGAAGTTCATGCATTTTACCAAGCTTATAGTTATTATTATTATTATTATTATTATTATTATTATTATTATTATTTATATACCACTCAATTATCTAAAACAGATTCCAGAGTAGTTAACATAGGTATAAACAGTAAAACCGTGTGTGTGTGTGTGTGTGTGTGTGTGTGTGTTAAAAAAAGCAAATTAAAATTGTTCAATTTAAAAAGAAAGGAACCAGAAAAAACAATGGCTAGACAGTTGAGGAAGGCTTCTCAAAACAGAGTTGTTTTCAGGAGGTGCTGGAAGCAGCCTAGTGTTGGTGCTTGCCTGACCTCCAGCGGCAGGGAGTTCCACAGAGAAGGGGCCACTACACTAAAGGCTCTTCTCCTGGTGGATTCCAATCGGGCCACAGGTCCACATGGAACCACCAGGACCATGCCCTCTGATGTCCTCAGTGATTGGGCAGGTTGATAGGGGAGAAAGTGCTCTCTCAGGTATCCTGGTCCCAAGTCATTTAGGGCTTTGTATATTAGTACCAAAACATTAGACATGGCCCAGTAGCCAATAGGTAGCTAGTGCAATTCCCTCAGCAGAGGAGTTGTAAGCTGAAAACAGGCAGCTCTTGACAACAGCCAAGCTGCTGTGTTCTGCACTAGTTTCAGCTTCTGGAGCAGTATTAAGGCAAGCTCCACATAGAGCACATTGCAGTTATCCAGTCTTGAGGTTACTAATGCCCATACCACTGTAAGCAATCTATCCCTGTCCAGAAGAGGCCATAGCTGGTGAGCCTCTTCTGTACAGTACTTAGTGGTTACAATAAAGATGTCTTGATTCCTTGCCTACTCCACCCTCTAAAGTCCTAATCTCACTCCTCCTGCTCCCTCTTATTCCCAAAACAATAAAACACAGACCCTACACTGATCTATCCTCTTCAGCAGTCTAACCCTGACTCTCTCCAACTACCAACTTACTTTAACTGACATTCCCCTTCACACACTCAAATCCAACAGCCTATCAGCATTCACTCCAACATTCAACTCACTCTCTCCTCCTCCCAACAAAATTAACTACTTGCCAGCCTTATCATACAAAGTCTAACAGCATTTACAAAACAGATAAATGGCATAAAACAGTGAAACATCACAAAGCCATTGGCTGCTTCTTCACAGTTTAAGTCTGTGCACATGTGGAGTTCAAGTACTAAGTGGCAGTTCATTTAACAACCCCAAGGGAAGTGCTTCTCCCTATATCATACTGCCAGTGAACTGAGATCTGGCAGTAGGGAGGTGGTTTTATTTATTACAGAAGCCAGAAAATTCCAGGCTTCTGGAATTCACATAAGGGTCTTCTCAGTGTGTATCAGAACTTAGTTATCCACCAGCTTTCATAATTTCCAAATGTTCCAATACTATTCTTACCTCCAAAATGTATCAAAATACATTTAGAAATACATACTTTGAGAGAAAATGCATTCAGAAATATGTATTTAAATGCAAATTTCATGTGGATTTCTTTTTAATCCATAGATTAATGTGGAAATGGGACAGAATGGACTTTCTGGGGAACACATGCAAAATGAAATGGATTGGCAATAGACTGAATTGCCTGACCCAATGCACTCCCTCATAAACTATACTTGTAATTCAGATGACATCTGAACACTTCTGTTCTCAGGATGGAACATTTTAATTCATTGGAAATTTCTCAAGACCACGTAAATGGTGGTAAAAAATTATCTAAGCCCAACCTGACCTCCATCCTGAACTCTTACCTTGAAAAAGCAGCCACTGAAAATAAGTAAGGTTTGGCATCATCACATATTACATCTATGCTTATACATCTATACTGATGCCCATGCCTATATCTATATCTGTGCCTATGCCTGTAGCCTCTTTATCAATCTATTGAGCATCTAACTACCTAGTTCCCTCAAAATTATAAAATTCAATGGGGAAAAGCAAGCAAACAACTTAAAACTGTTCTCCAAATTGACCTAGAAAGCTGAGAATCAGCAAAACACTTAATCATGGAGGTTCTCTTTGTGGCCAGTGTTACATTTGTCATAATGTGTTATAATGCCTTTATGTTCATCTATGGTGCAGCTACATAGAACACACTGTGTATTATGGTTTGCCAGTATCAAAAAGGATATCATAGCATAGGAAGGGTACAGAAAAAGAACAACACGAACAATAATGGGCTTAGATGATGATGATGATGTTGATGATTTTAAAGAGTGAAGAATGAAACATGTGTGGCTTTTTACTTTAGGGAAAAGTCAAGAGACAGGGTTATAAAATTATGACAGGATGGATAAATCTTATTTTGATTTCTTGCCATTTCTCATTTTTCTAGTCGTAAATTCAGGTCATCTTAAACTTTGAGAATTTCTTCACCTTTTTGTCCACATTTCTCCTAACTTTTGAATGCAATTCCCCCTCCCCATAATATAAACACTTTTGCAAGGAATTTTACTAACTTAATACCTTTTTGAATGTTACTTTCCCTAATATACACTTTTTGGTATACATTTTTTGATTGCAGAACTCTCCTGCAAAATTTAGAGAAGTGTAAATGGCAAATAAGTACTGCACCCTCATGCAGACATATCCTGCATAAAGGCCAGCACATGAAGAAGCACCTATTTAAACATAGCAGCATCCTCATGGTGTGGTGCACATGAGTAAGCGCCTTGCCATGGTCAGAGTCAAACTCAATCCGAGCCTGAGAATGGTTGCGAAGAACAGATATTTGGAATTGTTATTTTTCATCATCTCTCCTTTTTCAAACCATAACGAGACAAGAAATATACAGTTAAGCTTGAACTGCTACCTAAAAACAATCTCACTGTTCCTTGAAAGCTTCCTCCCAAGAGTATTGTTATATTTGTAGTGAGTTACCACCAACCAAGGTGTCATATCGGTAAGTGCTTCTGAGTAAGGCATGTTGTTAAATCTGTAGAGTGTCTCTGCCTCAACGTATCAGCAGTGTCCCCTGCTATGAGCCTCTTTCACACAGTAGGACGCATGCATATGCTTGTGCACATAGCGGTTTTGAATTGGAGTAACCTCATCCCTCAAATTGTGAAGAACAGACATGGAGGAGAGATATTCATACCAAAACTATTCACAATACAGAAGGACGTCCTGCACTTTTGCACTAAGCTGTGTGGTGGTGTGATACACACATCGTTCCACAGAATGTCTGGTAATATGAATATTTGTCATTATATAATGCTTTTTGAGTGTTCAGTGTCAATTATCACCGCAACAGCCATATTGTAAGATAAATCAGTGGTAATTGTAATAAATATGGAGACTGCAGCTAAGAAAGGCTGGCTTTTAAAGGCACCATATAGCTAGGGATGTCGAGAGAAATCTGCAATGGAACCAAATGAGTTTGGATTTTTATAAATCCGACCCACGGATTCTGCAGTAGACCAGCTTCTCCCCTGTCAGGTGGATTTCACATTGTGGGATGTTTTTTGTGTTTTTTAACCCTCTGGAATTTTGCACACATTTCATCATAGAAATATACACACAGAGATGTGCATTTTCATCATAGGCTGAAGTGTGAGGATATGTATTTTGGTGGGATTTGCACATTTGGTGGAATTTTGTGCATTTTTGCATATACAAATTTGTGCAAATACAGAAACGAATTATTTATTTATTTATTTATTTATTTATTACATTTTTATACCGCCCAATAGCCAAAGCTCTCTGGGTGGTTCACAAAAGTTAAAACCATAATAAAACAACCAACATGTTAAAAGCACAATTACAAAATACAGTATAAAAAGCACAACCAGGATAAAACCACGCAACAAAATTGATATAAGATTAAACAAACAAAAAATCAGAACAAAAGGTGCCTGGCAAACTGTGAAACTCAAGATGGAACAGATTTTACACAATCTTTACTTCCCTACATGTAGCAGAAGCAAGATTTGTATCAAGGACTTCCTAGTTCACAGTTCTCTCTTAGCCACTATGCTACAGTAGGTGGCAGTTCAGAAATAATCATCTCTTTATTGAACTAAGAAATAGTGCTCTGCCTGCATGCTCCCTCCTCCCGTTCTGAAGTTCCATCTTTCATATTTCCCAAATGTGTTCAACAACAGTTCCCCATTAAATATGATACAGGTGGTTATTTTCAAAATCAACACTTTGGGCTCATCTACACCAAGCAGGATATTCCACTATGAAAGTGGTATGAAAGTGGTACATAAAAGGCAGGAGCCACACTACTGTTTTACAGCAGTATTGAAGTGCACTGCAGAATCTACACTACTGCTTTATAGTGCTATTGAAGTACACTGAAGGATTAACACTACTGCTTTATAGTGGTATTGTAGTGCAGTGACTACTGTTGGGGCCTGTGATGTTTTACTGCATGTACTATGTTGTTAGGTGTAATATGAAAGTTTATTAAGGTTTGCAGAGTTTAAAGAAAGTACTCACTGTGTGTTTGGAGCAGAATAGTAAGTATGAAGCCATAGAGGAGGGAGGGAGTGCTAGATGGAAGGAGAGTGCTGATTGGATGTGTGTGTGTGGAGCGTCTGGAATGATATGATATAATATGAGATGAGAGTATATGAGAGAGAGGTTTGGAATAGAGATAGGAAGGGTTTGTGTGTTTTGTTGTTTTGGTGGATTAGAGTGTTGGAGAGAGAATAGTTTAGAAGGTAGGAGTACTTACGAAGTTATATTGTGAAACATTGAAGAGAAATTACCATCTGAAGCCATTTTGCATTGTACTTTGAAACCATATGCTTGTGAACTGAGAGAAACCATTAAGCTTTCAAACCGGCATTTATGTCTTGTTAATAAATTACATTCATTTACTCCTGGTGTGGTCATTAGAGTTCAGGTCAATCTATGGTGGCAGCGGAAGGGAGATGTTTGGGGCAAGGGTGCAGATCTATATAGTTGTGGGGCCTAAGCAGAAGTAGACGCGCCCCGGGGACGGCTTTAGCATCCCAAACCCCTGACAAAGGCACCTGAGCTGGGTCCTTTGGGTTCCAGAAAGAAGAAGAGTGATCCAGAGTAAACCCACAGGGCCCATGACATCTCCACATCAAGCAAGATCTAACACTATGAAAGTGGTATATGGTACGTGTCAATGGGCCCCAACAGTTGTCAGTGCACTTCAATACTGCTATAAAGCAGTAGTGCGGCTCTTGCCTTTTATATATTGCTTTCATAGTGGAATGTCCTGCTTGGTGTAGATGAGCCCATGGACAAGTAAACATACATACAGGCAACTTGTGCACATCTATAGTATAATCCATGAACTAGCCTGCAGCTTAATTATGGAATTCATTACCACAAAATGTAGGGATGACCACCAACATGGATGGCCTTTAAAGGACATTAGACACATTCATGGAGGATAAGGCTAACAATGCTACTAATCATGTAAGTTGGCTAAGTGCTACCTCCAGTTTCAGATGCAATATGCCTTTCAATATCAGTTATGAGAGAACATGAGCTGTTTCACTCATGGCCATGCTAATGCTTCTCAGTCAGCCAATAAGTAAGGTAATAAAACATCAGGCTTGAGCAGAATCTCATATATATATATATATATATATTCCAGCACAGAAACCAGAAATTACACATATTCAACAGGGATTCAATAACAAAAGACAGCCCCAATGTTTTTAATCTAGTACGTTTAAGATTAGAGTTAATTCAAACTTGGTTAAGTTCTGCTTGTTCCAATTTGCTCTTAAGGATCAAAGTAGATAAGTGATCCATGTGCATACATGGGTGGAAGGTCCCTTCCCAATTTTAGGCTTTGGTTTTCTTTCCATTTGAAATTGTTTGCATGCTTTTAAAGATATTATAGCAATCTTTATCATTTCACAGTGATATTTTGGTCACAACATTGCTTTGATTTGTGTGATTACACCTCCATAAAAAATAAAAATAAAATAAAGATTCTGTGTTTACAGTAAAATACAGGCATTCTTTACTTGAATCATTTGTCATGTGTGCTTTTAGGCTGTGTTATACACTTGCAGGTTTGGGTGTGTGTGTGTGTGATAAATTAAAAGTGGTCCTGAGCAAACTGAAGCTTCAATTATTATTCAGTGATTCATAGATGCCCAGTTTATTTCCTCTATTATTTTAAGTTCTGAACAGAAAGCATACAGTATTAAGTTCCTCAGACTGACTGCATCCATTTCATAAACAAATGTCACAGATGAGAAAAAAGAGGCACGGATAACTCATGAGAACTTTCGAGGTTACATACTTCCAGTATCTGAGGCAGTAAGCCTGTGTGCACTAGTTGCTGGGGAACATGGGTGGGAGGGTGCTGTTGCACTAGGTGGACCCTTGGTCTGATCCAGCATGGCACTTTTTATGTTCTTGTTCTTATGTTTGGGTTAGAAACTGGAACACCTTCATTGTCCATCAAACTGATCATCTCTTTTCATCAAACTGCCATCGTTTGGGGCCTAGTCCTTTCCTTGAACAGCAGCTTGACTCAGAATGTATGTCAAGGAAAGCTTTTCCTGACACAGAGATATTTGTGGGAGGGGGGAACTGCCTGCTTGCTAATTTGTGTGTGCTGGGGGCGGGTGGCCTCCACCTCTCTTCATCTAAAAGCAGCATCACTTTCTTCCTTTCTCCTGCCTTATAACCTCAGACTTGTGGCACTGCTTCTTGAGAAATTATATACCAAACACAGCTCTATTGTAGCTGATTCATTGGCACGGCTGAAGGCCACTGGCTGGAAAGATGTATCGGCTGCACAGCAAAGCAGAAAGTATCTCCTTGAATGTGATTTAACTCTCTTTGCCATAGGGTTGTTCTCCCTCACCCACCACCCACCCCATTCCTGTCTGAGGGCCCTGCAAGCTAGTGGGAAATGGTGTAGCTTTTCTTTACATGGAACTACAGCAAAGAGAAAATCAGTAACTGCTGAAATTCTCACTACCACAGTCACACAGGAACTCTTTCAGACCCAAAGGCTGAATTCCAGTTTGAAGAAGTTTTGGGGAGTCATATTCCAGTGGTGGGCAGGGCTGAAGGCAAATGGGGCCAAGTCCAATAGACCAAAAACACTAGCAATGTTTTAATGTATATTTCACTGCCAGTAACTAAGGGCCTTCCTAGACGAGGCCTTAGCGCGCCTTCTGTCCCGGCTTCCCTGCTGTGCGTCCAGATGACGCACAGGGGAATCCGGAGACAGGCCGCGCTGAGGCCTCCTCCAACGCGCCATAAGCGAATTCGCTTATGGCGCGCCTTTTCCCCAGCTCCGGCCTCAGGCCGGAGCTGGGGAACGTCTAGGGACTTCGGCAACTTTTCGCGGCTCCTCGCTTACTCGTGAGGAGCCGTGAAAAGCCGCGGACCTGCCTGGCACAGCGCTCATAGGCATTGCCCGGGCGGCGCGCGGCGCGATCGCACCCGCCCTCCCCCCGTGCCACCCCCCCATGCCACCCACCCTCCCAGCCTTTGCCCCCCCCCATAAAAATAAATTAAAAAAAACCCTTACCTTGTCCGCTGTCTTCGGGCCGCACCCGGCCCCTTTAAAATAAAAAAAAATGGTGGACGACGCAGGGCTTCCGTCCTCCCTGCATCTCCGCCGTCTGTAAGCCTGGGGGAGGCGTGCTAACGGTAGCGCGCCTCAGCCCCGCCTCCCTGCCGGCGTAAGCCGACAGGTCTAGCAAGGCCCTTAGTCTTAGGAGAGGCATTGCAACCTGTCAGAATAGAGGGGGGGCACAAAAGCCAGGAACCCTCATAATGATCAATGGTGGGTGTGAATGAGGTACGGCCAGCTGGAAACCCCAACCAGGCCAGATTTGCCCCTTGGGCCTAAGGTTCTGCATCCCAATTTTAAAGGAACTGATCAAGCTTGATCTCCTTAGTTCTCGTTTTTCCACCACTGAACCTAATCCATTTCCCTGTACAGTGACTCATACGTTTTTATACATTCTTGGACACATGCACATATTGTCTAAAGTGTGTTTGTGATTATTTCAGAAACATACATTTTTGAGCATTGTGAGCAATCAATCTATACTGAAAATGTGCACACTTCACACAAGGAAAAATATGTAACTTTTCTGAAATGATGCACCCATTGTCTAAAGTGTGATCCCTTCAGAAAGGTTCACATTTTTCTTTGTGCAACGTATGCACGTTGTATATATTTGGACAGCAGACACACATTACACAAAGAAAAAGATGTACTGTTCTAAAATGATCACAAACACAATTTGGACAATGGGTGCATGGGTCCCAAAATGCACAAAAGCATCTGAGTACAGGGAAACAAAAAGCTCACATGGAAAATGGGCAGAATGAAAAACTGAGAACCAGTGAGATGAAGCCTGACAGATTCTCCAATCTCTAGCCTTCACTCCTAGGGTCTCCTTTGGTCCCTAATGCTAGATCTGCAACTGTATGTAAAAGGATTATCCCAGGAAAATTGAGGGATCATTCCTGCCTGCTCCCGGGTTCCCCTGTGTGTCGTTTGGATGCACAGCGATGATTCCGGGACAATCCCGGTGGAAAAGGCAGGTGTAGAAATGGCTTTAGTTCCTAGATGTTGTATAAGGTGGCACAACATATCTATGGAAATCTGGGGAAATTTGCACAATACATTATTTAATCTTTAATAAATGATCTGGCATTCTACCTGGGCGAGATGGAAAGAACTGTCCAAATGAGACCTTAACCATGCAACCCCCCTTCCAAGCCATCTCCATCCATACTACCCTGCTCACTTCTGCCCCTGCTTGAGGTTTTTAAGGAATTCAGAGGGAGCTTTCTTTCCCCTCCCTAAGTGGACCCTGGGCCAACCTAGGCCTGCCACTCCCCTCCGACCCACCCCAACCAACCCTTTCTCTGTGCCTTGATGAGCAGCCTGGAAGGCAGAAATTTAGCAAATGGAACTTTTCCTGACAAGGATATATGTGACAGTAAAAGCTTCACCTGGAGAATTTCTGCCCCTCGGGTGGCCATTACTGTATGCACAGGCAGGATTTAGCTAAATTTCAAAACCACCATTGTGATTACTTTGTGATAAAGCTCCTTGTCAGTTTGGATTTGTCAGCATGTGGAGGGATTGTACTGACATCTGACTTAAATTTGGCCTCTCCGCAGACTGTGATTTTGGACGTAGCTTTTTTCCGTGATGGAACTTCACGCTTAACGTATCTGACATTTGATTCTTCCATTACAAAAGTAAAGCATCTTCATTAGTTTTACTGTCATCTGCATCTTAACCTTTCCAACTGTGGGTGGGTTGTTGATTTTAGCAGCGCAAATGAAGTAAGAGGAGCCCTTGTGGCATAGGGAGTGGGACTGACAGGTTGTCCCCAGGCAAAAGACAAAAGACCGTGCCATAGGCACGCTTGTGAAGTACAGGTTGGAAGGCATAGGACTGGGCTTCCTGTCGGCCTCCTGGTAAAATATGCTACAGCTGCCAGCATATAGTATCTTCTCTGCAACAAGAGTGGGGTGTTGTTGTTCATTCTGTGTCCCTGTAACAGTCAGGCACTGACTGAATCTCTACCGCTCTCTCCTGTCAGTATTGTTCGTCATTATTGGCAACTATCGTTACAGGTGCAGCCTCTCTAATTGGTAGTATTGGGAGGTCTTGCACTTCTCAGCTCCAAGGAGTTAAATGCCTGGCATATCTAGAGCAAGAGCCAGGGGAGAGAAGCAACGCAGGAGAAGGCCAGAGTGTCTTGTCTCCAAGGTGCTTGAATTTAAATGCAGTTGGAAAACTATTCCTGGAGCCCCCGATGCACTACAGACCCGACAGCGGCTGCTGATACAGAATAGACAAGTGCTTCCAAGTCAAAGGTCAAAGCCCTTCTAAGCTCCAAGGTAACCTTTCAACCACACGTTTGAAAGAGGTTGTGTCTACAATGTCAATTTAATCAAACTTGGTTTGTGCATGTGAGGGGGGAGGGGGGTCTTGCTAAGAGATGAACCACGATTTAGGCAGAAGGGAGAAGTAGAGCAAACAAGATTGTAAGCCTATGCGGCAGGGTCTTGCTATTTACTGTGTAATCTGTTCAGCACCATGTACATTGATGGTGCTATATAAATTAATAATAATAATAATAATAATAATAATAATAATAATAATAAGGAAGCAACCTTTTCTGATGACACTCTAGTTCTGTTTAGGCATTTGCCTGAACTCATGAGGACTAAAAGTGTATAGAGGGATGAGACCACTCACACTGGCCCACACACAATAACCAGAAAATCCCCACACACACACACTTAATTCTTTACTTTGCCATGTTCAGTGGCAAAGTCTGAAGAGGAGTTCTACTTGAGACTGCTTGAAAACAAGTACAACTCTTCATGCTTATCAGGGTCCCTAAGTGCAGAAAGAGTTCTACATTCATTCAAGTGAACCCAAGTAGAACTCCTGTTCAGAGCTCCCTAGTTATTGTGGGGATTGTGGGGACTGGAAATTGAGGGGGTGGAGGGGGAATACATGGTCCCATCCACCTACATACCTTAGCTCAGGGCTTTAAATGCACTGAATTCTATCCTCAGGGTGAGGGGTAGCAGACTGGCAATCACCTCTCAGTCAATGAAGTAAATTAGGGTTCCACTAATGACTTGGACCTCCTGAGCAACTCCTTAAGGATCTCTTACCTCCTTAAGAGTCCCACCTTCTTTGCTTACTTTACCTGAGATGTGATGAATGACACTCCAGACACTTGTAGCTCAACACAACAGTTTATTAGTAAATTATAACGAGCAAATCACAATTAAAGATATTTAGTCAACAGAGCTGAGTGATACAAAAGGCATTAAGAAGAAAAAGCATTGTGAAAATGCAAGTTATGCTACTCTAGCTGCACTTCAACTCCTCCAGGCTGCTTCTCCAGGCTGCCCACCCCCTCTTTAAACCCTCTTTCCTCAAAACAGAAAGTATTATTTCAGACTTGAAGAAATGAAACTTAACCAGGGAAATGAAACTACTCCTCTCAAGGACCCCTTCCCAACAACAACAACAAAGCCCAGGCCTCTAGACCTGACCTCATTATCTTGCCTTTGTAGGCCTCAAACTTTCAGAATCTCCCAAAAATATTTAGGATGCAGTGCCATGTATATTGAAACATACATGGGACAACTCCCAGCATTCCCCAGCCAGGTAATTGTAGAATTTTTCTTTCTGTCTAAACATGCATTGTGCTGCCCTTAATTAGTTTTAGGACTTCCTCAGCTTACCCAATATAAATTAGGAAACCAAAGGAAAAAACAGGGAAAGGGCATTTTGATATTTTGCTGAAATTCCCTCTTCTACATATCTATGAAATGCTCAAGAATCCTGCATCAATTTATATTTGCTCACCCTAATGATGACAGCAGGCTAGAGAAACAGGAGGGTTGCTAAGAAAGCCAAATGAGAAATATATTTTGAAGGAGCAGGATGGGGGCAGAGTGGGGAGGGGAGGGAGGAAAATATGAAAATCCAAGTGTTATTAGAGAACAGTAATAGGCAGAGGGCTAGCTTGTTCACTGCTGCTGAGCCTATGTTAACTCCTGCCACAATGAAATCTCATGTGCATTTCAGCAAATACAACTCCTCCTTACAGGGATGAAAGAAACTGCACCTGTGCAAATTACCTCATCTAGCTATTGACTGCAAAGCTATTAAAAGGCATAATTTCTTCTTTAGAGCATGAGTTCTATATTCTTTTGAATAGAGTAGAGAGAGGGCCATAGCCCAGTGCTAGAGAAAATGTTTTGCATGCAAAAGGTTCCAGATTTTATCCCTGCTCGTTCCTGGTAGGGCAGAAAAAGACCCACATTTTGAAACCCTGAAAAGCCTCTGTCTATTATTTATTTTATTATTATTACATTTATATCCCACCTTTTTTCTACCAAGGAACCCAAGGCGGCGTACATAATCCTCCTCTTCTCCATTTTATCTTCACAACAAACCTGTGAGGTAGGTGAGGCTGAGAGGCTGTGACTGGCCCAAAGTCACCCGGTGGGTTCCCATGGCCGAGTGGGGACTAGAACCCAGATCTCCCGACTCCCAGTTCAACACTTTAGCCACTACACCACATTAGGCAATACTGAGAGAATGGTGGACAAAGGGTCTGACACAGTATAAGGCAGGTTCTTATACTACAAATACCTGTGCTTAATAGTATAAGTTGTCCAAGTTATAGAGTGCTTTTTAAAAAAGTTCTATTTTCTAAATGTGTGAATTTCTTTTCTTCAAGGAATAGTGAAGGTCTCGAGAGAGTTTAGCCATCAAAGAGTAAGATTCTCTGATCTCTAGGGAAGCAAGGCATGATAATAAAAAGTGGTCTGACTATGGAATTTGGGACCTGTAAAGTAGCAAAAGATCTCTCTCTCTCTCTGTCTCCCTCTCTCTCTCCACACCACATGTTCCTCCAATACAGAAATAAGCCACTGCATCAAAGTTCTGAAATACATCAGATTAAAATGAGAAGGTTAAATGTGATAGCACTGAATGGAAGCAAAATGTCAGCTTGAATCCTCTTCAAGAAACAGACAAGTATTAGCTACTCAGATGCAGAATTCGCCAAGCTGTATAAGTCTGCTCAGAATAGAGTTGGAGAGAAGCTTTAATTGCCTGGACAGACATTTGAGTTCATTCTGGGCTGATTCTGGAACATGTACTGTACCTTTCGGAGGGTGGGGCGAGGGGCATATTCAGTGGATAATGTGCAATGAGAAGAATAATCTCACTTTCATTTCCAAACTGCTGTTTAATGCAATATCTATATCCCCTGGTAGGTAGGTTATAAAAGGACACCCCCTCCCGGATATCCTGCTCTTTCCCTACTTCTTGTGTCCACATTTCCTAGCCCCTGACGGATCAATGTACATTGCCATTCTTTGCATAATGTTTCACTGTGTTTATTCAGGCAGGCCTTTTGGCATTTCAGCTCATCTGCTGCTGAAGGGTTAGGTTCTGTCTATTTTGTATTGCATTTTTAATGGTGTTTTCAGTTACTTTTTTAATGTTACTTTTTTTAGTGTAAATTCAGATCGTGTTATTAATCACTCTATTATTATTATTATTATTATTATTATTATTATTATATTGGGGTTTTTGGTGGAAATACAAGATCTACATGTAATAAACACATTCACATGCATTGTGCAGCCTTGTGGAAATAGCTTTCTGTGTATGTCAAGGTAGCCACACTGAGCCACTTCAGGTGTTCCAGAAATGCAACTTGAGAATGCATGACAGACATTTATTTCCTCTCTTACTCTCTATTGGATTTCATTTGAAGGAGGCAGACATGTGCTGTCTTCCAAAAGTTATTTATTCATTTATGTATTTGCATAGGCTTAGATGGAGTCTTTTCATTTATGGAAGCTTACTTAGGATCCAAACTGAAATAAGTAGGTTTTGGATCCAGATTTATATTGGATCAACTGTACTAATGGAAGTGGATGTTCCCACCCACCCCTTTTCCCCACAGCAGTCTTTCCAGACCCCTAAAATGCTACACAATCAGGAGACCCTGCTGAATTGGATGAGCTGTCATATGGGCAAGAGGGTGGGCAAAAGGAACTTACACAACTAGATCTCTTCTTATGGAATGTCCCTTCTTCTCATGGAAGCTATACCCTAGATCCAACTCTAAGTAAAATAATAATGACGTTTGGGAGAATGCCAGAGCTCATTGTGGCATCCATAATAACTCCCCATTTTATCTTCACGTATCTTCACGTTTTCTGAGAGGTAGATTAGGTTGAAAGATGTAGTGATTGGTCAAAGGTCCCTCCAATAAACTTTGTGGATGAATGTGGATTTTCACTGGACCATCAGAGCTTGTCCAAGATCTTATATTGCCTGAAGCAGACAAGATGGAACCCTCCCATTCCATGTAAAGAAAGTAACAAGGCTGGCAGTTAAATCTTACTTCAGTGCTGTTGACAGGACAGCATCCTCCACCATATTTGAAGGCAAGAGGCTTGTTTTTTTTTCTTGGTGGTGCTGGTGGGGAGCCAGGCCATATGGCACACACAATTCTTTCCTCCAGCATCTTTTTGCCATCTCACCCCCAAGCATCTGCCACCAGAGGTGGCCACCTCACTCTGCTTTATGTGAGCCACTGTGGACCACACATAGCACCATACCATTTTCCCCTTGGCAAGACCATATTTAAGTGGTAGAACATGAGGTTTACATGCAGAAGGATCAAGATTCAGCCGCTGACATCTCCAGTCTAAAAGGATTATGAGGGCCACTGTCAAGCAGTAAGCAATAGTCAGCTAGATGTACAAATAGTTTCACCTGGGATAAGGCAGCTTGATGTTAGATTTTGACTGGGCTCAGATTATCCAGAGGAGTGGTGATGGACTGTTCCTTGCTGGAGATGGTCATGCAGAGGCTGGACAGCCATTTGTTGGGGATGCTCTGGCGTAAGAGTTCCTGCATCAAGCAGGGAATGGACTAGATGGCCTAAAAGGCATCCTCCAACTCTATGATTCTATTCATTGGGTAATATTGTGCAAAACTAGAAATGGATGAACCAACAATTTTACATTCATCCATTCCAAATGCCATCGTGAAGCTCAGTTCTTGTTTTTCTGCATTCATTTGCATACTTTTTATTCTTTTCATTCAAGCTGAAAAAGTACACATTTTGAATGGGAAAAAAGTGTACTGAAAATATGCACTTCCCCCTCCCCGCACTGAGCAATGCACATGTGTGTGTATGTTTTTAAAATGGTCTTTTAAAAGTGTGCATTTTTTAAACATACATTTTTTTCAAGCACAAATGCAAGTTTACTAATTTTCAAAAGTTTTGGGGGACCATATTCTCCTGATCACATTCAGGGGTGCAATTGGGATGTGTTTGCATGTTTTGCAGACATAAATGAAATTCTTGTACATACCCCAGGCCAACCACACACTCTCTCTTTCTTTAAGTCTAACCTACCTCACAAGGCTGTTATAAGAAGAAGATGGGATAACCCCAAACATTCCCTGAGCACCTTGGAGATAGGATATAATACAAATATAATATATAAATAACCTCACAAGCGTATTTGCATTACTTTCTAGTATCACTATGATTACTTAGCATATAATTGCCCAGGTAAGAAAGAAAAGGGGGAAGCCTGTAAGGGACAGAAACATTTCCAGCAGTTCCTTTTGGGAGCAGCATTAAAGCGCTTGCTTAGATGGATATGATAGAACTCTAACAAGACCAAAACTCTACCTTGGAGTCTAACTAATACAACTCTAACAAGACTCTGGAGAATGAATTCACTCCTCACTTAAAAGTTGTGAGTCCAGTTCATTATTCAGCAGGACTTCCCTGTGAAAATCTCCCTGAATCCTTTAATGATTACAAGGAAGTAGGTAGTCCTAGTTCTTACATCTAATCTGAAAGACAACACCCCCAATACCCATTGCCCTGTATTGGCACTATGCTAAGACAGATAACAAGGAGTTTGCAAAAGCCTTGGATGAGGCATGGAGGTATGCTGACTGCCTCGGAATATAAGGTGTCTTGCTGTGGGAAAGTGGTATATTTCAAAGTTTTGTGAACCGCCCAGAGAACTTTGGCTATTGGGCAGTATAAAAATGTAATAAATAAAGTGTGGGCACTTATCATGACAACCCCTGTAGCCACATCCCCAAGGGGAGTCCAAAACATTAGGCACCTCTGTCAAACCATAACAGAAAAGCAGTTCTAGGTGTTTTCATCTGCTAGAAGCAGGTCTTTTGCAAGCTAATGGGTCTTAACTGCCTATTCAAGGCCAAGCCACCCTCAAAGCACTTTACATTATAACAAGGGACAAAGTATTGTTGCTGGGGGGTGGGTGGGGGAATCCCAGCGACAGTGGGGATTTCAGCTAAACCCAGAGTGAATAGAAAATTCTGAGGGGGGGGCAGGAGATGGCAGGAGATGGCATCAGAATCCCTTCTAATTAAAAAAAAAAAGTCCTGGTACTGCATCCCTGTCAGCCCAGATTCCACTACACCACTGGGGACTTGGTTCTGAAGTGGTCCAAGGCAAAGCACGGTGGTTTTGAGACTTCAGAAATGCCTCATTGATTTTGAAGAATTTTACTTTTTTTCTGCCCAATCTGATACATCTTTAAACCTGCCATATGCATTTCCAAGCTCAAAGGGAACATGCCAGCAGAAGCAGGGGAAGTTAATACTGTGACTGACACAGCTGTGGCTTCTAACAAGGGAATGGCCCTGTTATGACAACATACTAAGCCATGGTTAGCCCACTGTCCCTTTTGCAGCAAATGGTTACTGAGCATGTTTAAACTGTAGTTATGTAGCCATCATGCTAAGTGATGGTTCACATGACATGCTAAGCTGTAACGTTTAGCTCAAAATGCTTAATCACCTTGGCTTACCGTGTGAACAGGGTCAATGACTTTATCAGGGCTCTCCTGATTATTTTCTAACCACAGGAGGAACTTCCAATGTTTTCACTGCACTTTCTGTGCGTCTACGGCAGCAGCGGCACTCAGAGTTTCCAACAATGGCTGGAAACTCACTAGCTGGGACGTACTTGGTGTTCACTGCTGCTTCTTTAGTGGATGGCTGACACTAACTCCCCAAATCAGGAGTGTGGATCTCCACCAAATGCCTGCGATCTGAATCAAGCTCCTTCAGCCCTTTCTTCATAAATATCAGTACTCGGAGGGAAGAGCAACACCTTTTTGGTGAAGCTGTTGCTCGCCAGGAACTTACTGCTGGGAGCCAAAAGCTGCAAGCATCCAGGAAGCTTAGCTGGGATGCAGGGATAGATGAGAAAATTGTTCAGTTTGCATTTCATTGTGAACATATGAAGTTCATATTTCCTGAACAGAAACATGTACAGGGAAAGTTGTTTCCCATCGAAAGCCATAGATTTCTGAAGTTTGTGATAAAGTTGGCAAATTAAATGCACACACAAAATCTGTTCATGCAGAAAACCCAAATATTAAAAATGAGACCAAGGCCTTAGCTAGACCTAAGGTTTATCCCGGGATCATCCCGGGGTCATCCCTGTTCATGTAAATGACACAAAGGATATCCCGGGAGCAGGCAGGGACGACCCCGGGATGATCCCGGGATAAACCTTAGGTCTAGCTAAGGCCCAAGATGCATATATTTGCGGATATATGTATATATGTCTAGGCTGCTTTTCAGGACAGGAACCTTCCCAAGATGATAATAAAATATAATAAAAATGATATGATAATAAAAATGACAAACATTAATAAAAACAGCCAACACCAGCATAAACAAAACTGACAATTGGTGCCAGAATCCAGAACAGTTCGATAAACATCATCAGGGAAAAGCCAGAATAAACAAGTCAGTCTTCAGGGCTTTTCTAAATTTCTGCAATGATGGGGTCTGATAGACCCCTGATGGTAACACATTCCAGAGGTGCTGAGCCACTCTGAAAAAGCTCTCCCTCTCTCCCACCTAACTGTCCTCAAAAATAGGCAGGTGAGAATTGCTGCTGTTACTGATCTTAAACCATGGGCAGGCTAATATAGATGAAAGTGTACCTTCAAGTGATTTGGTGCCCAACAATTTAAGGCTTTGAAGGTCAAAACCAGCACTTTAGGTGGAGAAAATAATAATAATAATTTGAAAATTGCTTTAAAAGTCATGCATTTGCAAAAAGCGCACAAAAAGCATGTATTCTTTAAAATACATACAAAAATGCATGTGGAAAGCCATACAAATTTTCATATGGATGGCGGGGGTGGGTGGGGAGGTGGGAGAAACACTCACAAGTTGATATGGAAACCTGATGAAATGAACTTATTTATTTATTAAATTTATATACTGCCCCATTGCCAAAGCCCTCTGGGCAGTTTACAAAAGTTAAAAACAGTGAACATTAAAAAGTATACAAAATTTAAAACCATCAAAAATATAAAAACAACAGTATAAAACAACAGCATCCATTTAAACAACAACCGTTCTGTGGTCCATTAAAAAACCAAACAAACTTAGCATATGTTGTTAAATGCTGTTAAATGTCTGGGAGAAGAGAAAAGTCTTGAACTGGCACTGGAAAGATAACAATGGTGGTGCCAGGCGAGCCATATAGGGGAGATTATTCCATAATTGTGGGGCCACCACCGAAAAGGCCCTCTCCCTTGTTGCCATCCTCCGAGCTTCCCTCGGAGTAGGCACTCGGTGAAGGACCATAGATGTTGAGTGCAGTTTAGGAGAGGCTTTCTATCAGTATTGGGTGAAAAATTAAAATGAGAACCTGGGCAAAAACAAGACCTTCAGCTATTGGGTGGCATAAAAATGCAATAAACAAACTAACAAATAAATAAGACTGACAGATTGGCCCAGCCCTAGGAAAGCTGATCTTGTCATCTTCATTGCCTCTTCTATAACTACCATTCAAGTAAAGCAACAGCAATGCACTAGGCTGCTTGGCTCTGAAAGCAACAGCAAAAGATGAACACCCTCTTTTCTACTTGAAGTCATAAAGTGCTTGTGATTTGAGGGCTTTAGAAACAGGTAAGGCTATATAGCTTGCATGAAGCACTATTCTAACATTGTTACATAACACAGTTACGCACAACGAAGAACTATTACATAGTAATACTACCAGATACAAAAGGAGACAGGGCTCCTGCAGATTCAACTGTTGGGATGAAGAGGGAATTTCACCAGGTGCTCTATGCACAGAAATGACACCTAATGAAATTAACTTTTCTATAAAACTGTTAAAGATACAGGAGCCCTATCCTCCTTTTCATATGGTTGCCCTATATTCCAGGCTTTTCTTGAACAAAAAAGCCCATAAACCTATCTGTCTGTAATTTGACAGGCTTCATTCCCTTCTATGCTTGTAAATTTCATCCAACTCTGCCCCAAAATTTCTCAGTATGTGTTTATGTCCCCATTCTATTAAATAAAGATGCCACCTGAGGTTTCAGAAAAATAGGTGAGACGATTTGTGCATTGAGCAGGGGGTTGGACTCGATGGCCTTATAGGCCCCTTCCAACTCTACTATTCTATGATTCTATGAAGCTCTGCCCCACTTCTGAGGTAAAGAACAATGTCAGTCCAAGCTGATGTGATCCACTGTCTAAGCCAAAGTGGGAGAGGCATGTGTGTGTGTATGTATTTGAACAGTAAGAAGACAACTTTACTGAATCACCAGAACACAGAGCCCTGTTCTAGTTCCTAGAAATTGTAATACAAGGCAGGAATATTGCAAAACTCAGAGCAGATGGACAAAGTGACCTGAGCAAGGTGATTTCTATGAGTGACTAAGAAAATCTACTTCAAATGTTCATGATCAGAATATGGTATTAATCTAATGAGAACTTATTGTTTGTCATAGGTCTTTTTGGGAGGGAGAGGGGAGGATACTTGGGAAGGAGGGGGGAGCAATATTCTGCTCGCGAAATCATCCCCCTGGAAGCATACGCACATGCGACATCCCAGGAGGAAGGAGGGATGTTGCGCCTGCCTAGGGTGGCCACATTATTTATTTATTTATTTATTTATTCCATTTTTATACTGCCCAATAGCCAGAGCTCTCTGGGCGATTCACAAAAATTAAATACATGCAAAGTATAAAACAACAGTATAAAACCATACTATAAAATACAATATAAAGATACAGGGCTCCTGTATCTTTAACAGTTCTATAGAAAAGGGAATTTCAGCAGGTGTCATCTATATTCATGCAGCACCTGGTGCAATTCTCTCTTCATCACAACAGTTAAAACTGCAGGAGCCCTGCCCTCTTTTGTATTTCGTCAAAAGGGCAGAGTTCCTGCAGCTTTAATTGTTGTGATGAAGAAGGAATTTCACCAGGTGCTGCATGCATACAAATGACATCTGCTGAAACTCCTTTTTCTATACAATGGTTAAAGACACAGGAGCCCTGTCCTCCTTTCCATATGGTCACCCTACATCTGCCATTTTTTTTAATAGGGGAGATGAACACAATTGCACTCCAAGAAAAATGTATATTGAAAAAAAAAAAAACCCAAAATGACCCCGCTCCCCACCCCACCCCTAATAGGCATGGAGCACCTAAAGAGCTCCATGCCTCATGCCCGTTCCCTGCCTCCTTGAGTTTACTCATGGGGAGGTGGGATGAAGCAGGGGCAGGCACCCACACATCCCCTGCAGTTCCAGGATGGTCCTGGGACTGCAGAAAAACCAGGAAACCCCCAGTTTCCAGTTTCCTGGGGTTTCCACGGGTTCATCCCCCGTTGACCCCAGGATCCCCTGTGCACAGGGACGTCCCTGGGGCAACCCTGGGGGGAAAGCAATGGTGTAGAAAGGGTAATAATTTTCTTTTCAAAAAGTGACAAATGAGACACTGTTCAATAGAGCTAAGCTTCATCATTGGTTTTTCACATTTTAGTATAACCCGATGGCTGATTGGAAACAAGTAAATAAATAAATAAACCATTCCTGTATTGCATTTTTCTGCTCCGACTTGCCAAGTGGAACTGCTTCAATAAGCTCTTTTAAACATCTGCTTCTCCTTCCCTCACTTTTTTTTTAATGTTGCCACTTGGTTAGACAAATAAATCTGCAATTGTTTTCCAATTTATGCTTTCATGATTCAGAATTCACAGTGTTATTTGCGCCTTCCTATAGCCTGGCTTATGGCAGCCTCCTTATGATGAAAGATCTCATTATAGTTAGCACTCTGCATTGAGGAGAAGCAATCAATTCTTTTCAGATATCTAATTTGAATCACCCAGATACGACTAGCTTCTTCTGTCTCCTCACCTCCCATTACAAAACTTTCACTTCTCCCCCATCTCTTGATATTAGCCTATTTCAGTGCTAGGCTTTAGAACTCGTCCGGGTAATCGGAAACTGTAGGTTACATTAGTCTCAGGTTTTGTTGAACACAGCAATTCTCTTTGCAAAATCTGTTTCCTGCACTCTTAATGGCAGCATTCAATGAACACTACACTAGTCATTTCCAAGGGACATATCTACTCATGGTCTGCAGCTATTTTAAACTTTGTTTGCCACATGCTGTGACATTGGAGGAAGTAATTCCGCCTCTCACCTCCCTCTTTCTTGTGCCTCCCAATCCCATTCATGCTGGCATAATTTCTCCAGCAACTGCATCTTGAATATCAAACTCAGGCAGCAGGCAAGCTGTGGGCCAAATATTATTTGCTGAGGTTAATTAGAGAATAGCTTAAATAATGAATACTTTTGAAATAGTATCAATCTGTTTGCACATAATTCACAAATCAGCAATATTTGTCAAATGTGTTGTAGGGAATTATGATGTCCAGCTCTAGCCCAAGATAAAGCTTTAATTTTCAGGGCTGGTGGGAGATACTGAAGAAGCAAGGGGAGATAAAGGACCACCTGGAACCAACTAAAATCACCAAATGAGGCCTTGTGACTCTCCCACAGCTCATACATGACTTAAGAGAATGTAAGCTACCAGTTAACTGTTTAAGTATTTCACGAAATGTCCAAGACCTGGGCTTGTTTGGCTCTTCTTCTTCTTCTTCTTCTGGTTGGCATTTTAGTCCTTACCACCCATAGGCTGCTGCCTTTGTCATGTTGTATTGAGTCCACCCAGAATTGAATACTTGAGACTTAAAGCTCCATCACACTGGGGCTTAACATGCTCCCTACCTTCATGTTTTCATTCCTCAGTTACTTCCTCTTTTCAAAAGAGGAAGTACACAACGACCACATGGCCCATTGAACCTGCTGTTCTAACAGCACTGCTTCTCCTGCACACAGCAGGAAAGAGCAGCAATTCCGAGTTTTAAAAAAAATTAGACTTGAAGAGGGGTATTTTTTTTCCACGCAAGGAAGGCCAGAAGGGGCGGAAGGCACGCGGGAGGCAGACGATGTCATGTGAGGGACCTGAGCAAACTCTGTGAGTGCCCAGTAACGAGTGTGCAATAAAACACTCATAGGATGGAGCTTTTAGATGCACAGTGAAACTGTCAAACAACTGGGTTATAACCATAAATATGTCCAAGGCTAGCTCACATGGCTTTCAAAACCATATTGCAGACTCTCTGAGAATCATGTGGATTAGACTCATGTCCTTATCTAAAACAGAGCAAAGCAGCTGTGGCATGTGTCAAGTGTATACATAGATATACATACCTGTGGAGAAAAGTGGGAACTGCTATGCCATTAGAATTAAACATCTGAAAATCTTCTACAGTGTTTTGGGGAGCTCTAAATTTTAACCCACAAATTATGCAGTGCCCTTGAAAACTCAATAGCAGGGAGCTTTCCAGTTTGCCCTTATTTTTATTGTCTTGGAAATTAGGGGAACTTGTTTTCTCAGTTATTCCACCCCCACCCCCATTAGCTTTCACCTGAATGCAAACGAAAGGGTAATAATGAGTAAGGGAAATAAAGAGAAGGAAGTGAATCATGCTTCAAAAGGAACTTCTAGCCTTGGTCTGAGCCTAAGAAATGTGCCATTTAAAAGACAGGAAAATATATGAAAACACTGAGCCAGTATAAATGTTAGATTTTTTATAAAGAGTATGGGAATATTATTTGGACAGGTTTATTAAAATGAGAGAAACCGACAGGAGGGTGAAAGAGATATATGGACATAGTTGGATGGATGAGCCTATTGTTTGGGTCCTGCTATGCTGAGTGCCTGCTATGTTAGTGCCACTGCTGGAATAACATCGTCATAATCACCCAACAGCAAAGTCAACCACACACCAAAGCAAAGGAAAGCTAATAGAGCAGCAGCGATGGTCACAAATACAGCATCCCTAGCTGACACCTATCAATCATAATAATTGCTTGTGGAGGGCACCTCTAAACTGGCCTTGCACAGACAGTACCAATGAGTGCATGGTGGCACAGCTGAGATGCTATGATGATGTCATATACATGAGGCACAAGCAAGCCACTAGGAGCAGAGAATATAATATTGCCAGTGGTAGGGTGGGGGTGGAATTCCTTAATTCTACATTATTTGGGGAGGGAAGCTTCCCTGTCATGATGTAGCATTCCAGGGGTTCATGGGGAATGGCGGCTACTGGGAGGCAGCCACTGACAGGAACTCTGCAGTTACCTGCAATGGTGGAAAGCTAACATTTTATAAAGAAGGAAAAGATGAAGGCTCTGCTGCCACATGCTCCTGGAAGTGGGATAGAATTCCTACACACACACACAAACACTATATAATGCAAGGGATTTTTAGGAGCCTTTTCTCTGGCACCCCTAAACCTCAGAGTCAGTCTAGAAAACAGCAGAACCGAAAAGAGATTTAATGTGCACAATTTAGAGAGATTGGTGAAATTCCTGCCCTCAGTAGAGATGGGTGAACATCCAAAAAAGTTCCAGTTAACTTAGGATTTGGATGAGTTCTTCTGAGGGTGGGGTGGGGGAGTAATCAAAAGAACTCAAGCAATTGCTCCAAAACAATATGGGGATAGCCCTTGGGAGCCCTCCCCCCTTTTTCTTTGGCCCCATAGGAAATAATAGCTCCATTAGTTCTATGGGGGGACCTCCTGGATCAGAGGGAACATTCTGAATACCAGTAGCTGGAGAACAATAGTGCAAAATGGCTCTTTCCATCATGGCTTGTTTGCAGGCTTCCCAGCGGCATCTAGTAAGCCACTATGGGGACCAGATAGGCTTTTTGGTTTATGGGCAAAATTGGCAGTGACCTTTGGACCTATTCACCCGATTTTGTTTCCCTCAGGTCTGCCAGCTGTATTGAGGTTGGATCAAAATAAAACCAGTCCTGTGGGTCTTCCTTTCCCAAGTTCTAGAATTTTGATCGCTCAGGAAAGTGAGTATGGGGGTTGGAAGACCTGGAACTGTTTGGGGCTTGGTTCTCTCAAACCTCCTGTGTTTGAATCCAAGCCAGATTTGATCAAAGGCTTGCACCATCACTAGGCCTGCTCCTTTCCCTAATTCTAACTACAGTCACATTGGCCAGAAGCTGGCTTACAGAAAGATCTCTGAGTAAGCTTCTGGGATGGGGAGCTTCCCTGAGTTTGGTCTGCACTGTTTCCTTGACCCTAGGACTCATCTGCTACCTTCAGCCATATCTTATGCCAGTAGCTCAGGGGCTAGGCAGTTACCTGGAGCCTTAATATCTGCATAGCGATGTATGGGAATTTTGTTGCTGTTCATAAATCATGTGAGCATGTCCATTCGCAGCCCCAAATGTGAATGCGAGCAGGAACAGGATTCTGAGGAATTATTTGCAATTTCCCAAACTTGTGTTCATGTCTGAAAGTCCACACTTGTGCAAGTGCTCACTTCTGAAACAGTGCACTTGTGCAAGTATGCATCCCCCCCAACTGCATTTTCACACTTTAGCTTTAAGGGAAAAACATGCATTTTCAATCAAGGAAAAATACTTTAAAATGACGATGATGCTGACGATGGAAATAATGTGTACTTTACCTATCAAAGCTGCACATTTATCCAGATGGGTGGGGGAGATTCTCACATTCAAGAATGTGAACAAGGTGAAGTGAGCTTTCAGCAGGAATTCAGAGAACCTTAACAAGCTCAAACATTGTCCATCCCTACATCTGCCTCAGTGGGTTTTTGCACTGCTCTTTCTGAGCTGTGCTTAGTGTGCAGGACTTGGATGAAAAATAGATTAACAAAATCCAAGAGCACTTGAAATCTGACTGAATCTCATTTTACATTCCAAGCTGGCAAAGAACATCTCAGGAAATGACAGTTGATTTTTTAATACATCCGAATATTACAGGCTGGTTAAATTTGTATTCATATCATGTGTCTTGCTATATTATCTTTTCTATATTATCTCTTCTTAGCATATATATATTCCTGGTTAGGCAGATTCTACCAGTGTTGGACAAACTAACCTCTTTTTGAGTTCTCAAGTTGAGTTCTCAAGTTGAGTTCTCAAGTTGAGTTCTCAAGTTTTTGAGAACTCAAGTTGAGTTCTCTTTTTGGAACTCAACTTGGACCTACTACCCATTCTCACTTACCTGGCTTGGTGGCAAATGTAGCAGTAGTGACAACAAGAGGCTTTACGTGAGGGCCCAGACTTCCCATTCTAATACCTCCCCACATCCCAGATATCTCCTGGAACACGGTCACAGTGTTGGCATCTTGGTCACCAATGACCTTGGCAAAATGTTCTTTTCTCAGGACAGTTCAAGCACACTGCAATCTACATGTCTTAGGGTGCCCTGTGTAAACTGTATTTCTCAGAGTCCCCAGTGTCTAAGATACTATGCTGTAGCCATGTTCTAGCAAGTGCCAGGTAATGTGGCCTCCACTATGAATTCCTCTGGCTGCTGCTATCTATATTAGAGTGATCAGATACAAAATCTCCTGCAGCTTTAATGAGCCCTATCCTCCTTTCCAAATGGGTCACCCTACAAATCTGCCACCTGCCTGCCTTCAGGGCATCTATTCCAATGGTATCCAGATCCCTTCCTTCTTCACAATAAAGGTATATGTATTGTATTGCATATGGTGAAACCTCTAACTCTGCATGCCTCAGCTGACATCCTGTTCAGTTTCATTGGAAACTTGTCAGAACTGGGAGTGAAAGAAGGGGAAATGCCCAGTTTGTCTAAATTAAACACTCCACAAAGAGGCAGGGCGATGACTTGGAAGAGGCCCTGGCCATTCTCTCACTCTTTCTCTCTCACTTTCTCTGATAGCAAGGAAAAGGCAGGCAGGGAAGTCTTTGGGAAGGGGGGGTGTTGAGCACTGATGGCCAAGAAGCCAGAGGATGGTGGGGGTAGGATTGCCATGTTTTGAGTTTAGATCTTGACAGGGGAAAATTGGCAGATGTGGTTTCTGCTATCATTCTCATGTTGTGATCCAGTACAGTGAGGGACAGACTTCAGGCTTGACAGATCTACTTAGTTTCTTAAGGAAATGAGATTAACTATCCAGATCCAAATACAAAATGTTGCTGAGAGGGAGGTGGGAGAATTCTATAAACATAGAATTAAGGACAAAGTTGCCTCTACTGTATGTATATGCTCAGCCCAAGAATTAGTCTGTATTACCAGAACTGAACTGGTCCATTCACATAGGAAGATTCATAACTGTTTGCCTCCCCACCATCAAGATCAGCCTAATTGGGGTGTTGGTGGGGAGGTTGGTGGATTCAATTGCTATTGTGAAGCCATTAGAAGTTAGAACTCCTTCTCAACTACTGCAAATCACATCCAGACATATCAGTAACTCCAGATCCACCTCCTTCCCATTCCTGATATATTGTCCCTAACGAGGCGATAACTGCCAAAAACAATGGCAGCTGGAAGGCAGTGAAACTCACATACTGATCTGAATTCACTTGCCCATCCTTTGGCTGCCAGCTCACTACCTTCTCCTTTCCCTGTGTTCTCTTGGCTACCACAGCCTCCATCACCCCATCCCTAAGTTAAGCTGCTGCCTACCTTCCATACTTTCTCGCTAACTATCTCTCTATGCTGATGAGATCATTAAATTTATCAGCTCTCCCAATTCATTTGAGGTTCATTAAGGATCCGCGGCATTGCTCCTTTCATCTTGAAATGGAAAAGGAAACAGCCTTAACCCCTTTTGAGAAATTAAAGCGAAATGGCTACCACTTTATTTTAAGTGCCCATTAACTAAAGCATAACTGAAACCAAGTTACAATGAGCGCCTCCGGGGGATGTACATATGAAACACACACACACCCAAGCTGTAAATGGCGTCAGTCACAATAATCAGCCCTTGTGGAATAAACATCAAAGCAATTCATAATGTGGAGATAGTTAAGAACCTATTTCGCATGGAGGAGTGGAGAGACAGGCTGGCCCGAGAACTCCTTTGTCTCTACGAAAGACTCATTTAAGTCTTATTAAAACATTTGCCTCCTTTTTTACTAGATTGGATTGGAGCTTTAAAATTATTCTAGTGTAACTCTTCCCCACCCACCCTTTTGCTGAGCCATTGTATGGGAAGAAAGTCTCGATATTATTATGAAAAAGGATCTAATTGATTTTCCCCCACCCCAACCTCCTAATTTTAACGCTTCCCACCTTCTCACATCCCTTACAGGTTGGGTCACCGTAGTTTTCTTAATCTTTGGAGATTACTCTTGCATGATTTGAAGAGACGTCAATCGCCTTTTAAATCCTTTCATTTCAAGTCATTTAAATATTTTGTCCCATTGCTGGAGTTAATGATGATGAATAGGATTAAGATTAAACACTTAATAAGCATAAGGAGAGGGAGAGGGAGAGAGAGAGAGAGATCTTTCATTTCCAATGTAAAACTCTCAGTCTCCCTTATTCCCTCTCTCCTTCTTAATATTGCTATGCTCTGTCTGTCTGTCTCTGTGCTTGCCATCCTTTTTGTACTCTTTCTTTACCTGCACCGCTTCTGATCACAGATATGTTAATGGGAATGTTGTCAGGAGACAATCAGTCGTATCATTCCAAATCTTAAAGGAGGACTATTATCGCCTCTTCTCTGCATATGCTATGAAATCATAGATTGTAAGGAGCCAAAATTAGCAGAGGGACAAATAAAACATTCTTATATGGAGCAAAAACCATTGGCCTGTCTGGAGGCCAGTATTGTTGACACAGATTGGCAGTGGTGGTCCAGGGTTCCAGAGAGCAGTCTTTCTCACCCCTACCTGGAGGTGGCAGGAATTGAACATGGGGCCTTTTGCATGCAAAACATGTGCTCTTTCACTGAACCACTGCCCTGTCCCACCTCATCTGCTTCCATCCCAGAAGAGGAGACACCCAAAGTATCTGCCCAACCCTTTAAAAACCAAATTTAAAAGGAAGCTTTTTTTTGTAGCTGTACAGTTAGAATGGTTAGTATAGATAACCCTAATGGATATAAAGAGAGGGGTGGTGCAGTTGTGCCTGCAAGTAGTATACAAGTGCCACTGGGCAAAGCGACTCTATTAGGATACATTGTTCCATACCATCACACCTCCTATCAGCATGCGGGCTGCTCTTGGCACTCCGCAGTTAGGATTGGGCTACAAGTTGCTCTTCTTTTCTCCTTGAATTCTCTTCCTAGATTTCATTCCTTTGAGCTGAATTTGAGTGGTGAAGCATGCAGTCCTGCTTGGAGCAGCAGCATAGGGCCAGTAGCAAACTGAGTAGCTTCCCAGGGCAGCCCTGCCATGTAGCAGGATGAAGCAAAGAGGAAAATGGGGATAGATGAAGACAGGAATTAGTCTCTCAATGGTATGGGTAGAGCCCAAAGCACTAAAAAAACAAAACCAGGATATTTTTGTCTAACACGCTTAGGAGATGCATTTCAACCTTTCACAGTGAGGAAAGGGGGGAAAAGTGGGAAACCACCCAACAATCAACAGTTCAGGAAAAGGAGGTATGGTCATCTGGGGATCCTGGAGGGCCAAATTTGGCTGCAGGCCTGAGGTTCCCCACCTCTGCTTTAAAGTGTTGGCATTGGTGGGGCCACCCTTCGGGGCTTTGTTTGAGAGAGCAAAAGTTATTGGGTCAGTAGCAATGCGACTTCCTTTGTGGAATGGGCCCAAATTATCAGTGCATGCCAATATCACTATAAAGCAGTAGTGTAGATCTAGCCCTCATGGGGTTTTTTTCCTCCCAAATATGAAGATCTTTGCCAATTTTGCTAAATGCTTAGCAAGAATGAACTGCAATGAAACTCTCACTGATTTGTACCAGCCAAATTCAATGGGTAGAACAATTCCCAGAACGAAAAAGACCATGTCGTGCCTGCCTGTGATATAGCTGCTAAAGATGAAGAGCCTGTCAGAAAAAAAAGAAAAAGAAGTGGCAACTCTAATTTAGCACTAACGTAGTCAAATACACAGCAATGTGAACCCAGACTTTTAAGAGCAAAGCACACATGTTGGATAAATCCACAATGGATTCAAATGAGTTCAGATTTCTACAAATCTGACCTGCAAGTTCCACAGAAGACTGATATTTTCTGAATTGCACACATTTCACAGACTTGTGGAGCTTTTTTTAACTTGGGGGGGAGGTTTGCACAACTGCATGTCAGTGCAAATGCACATTTGCAAATGAACGAAATTCAGGTAAAAAAATCCAGTTCCATCAATGCTTAAACAATGGAATGAAAGATGCAATACAATCCGTGAAATACAGACAGACAGAATCATTTTGACAACATCTATGTCAAAGCATTGGGCCTGGATGGACAAATCTGTCCATTTTGGATTCTCCCATATTCAAATTTGGTCAATCTCAGGGTCTTTTTTGTCCTTAACCTGATGAATTTTGTGCTGAAACAAAATTCTCAACCATCCTTAAAAGCAATAGAAAACAATACCAAACAAATGTACAGAGCCACAGCTGAGGAAATGTATGATATGCTTAAAGGGCATTTGAACATGTGTGAGCTGACCTGCTCAGGTTGGCCTAACATGTTAAAGATGCACCTTGCCCATTTCCGGCTTTTCTAGCTGCTTCTAGTGCAACCTTCACTGACTTGGTGCCCTCCAGATGTTTTGAATTCCACCTCCAAGGAACTCAACCCAGATAGCCAATTAAATGGATTATATGAGCTGTAGTCTAAAACATCTGGAGGGGGCAGGTCAGGGAATGCTCCAGGAATGTTTGTGTGAATTTCAGTGGGCCATCATACGATTTTCATACTTGAAAATTTGGGACTTGAGAAAAAGAAGCTGAGAAGGCTGTGTTTTATCTTTGTTTATTCCCCAGGCTCTCCTATAACTAGGGAATTGCACCTCATTCTTGGCAGACCCATAATTAGAACACGAATGCATTGAATAACCAATGCATTTGACTGATAAGGGCTAGATGTGGCCATCCCACATAAGCGTCTTTTAAGCAAATCCCCTGCAACTTCTGCATAAGAGGGATTAGACGGTCCCTTTGACAAATTGCTTCTGAGCTGGTGCCTCTATCCGCAACAGGCTGCAGCATTTTCTATTCCAGACTCTCCTTGTCCCATGTTATCCCAATTGAGGACCATTAAATCAGAAGTGGCAAACGGGATGCCAGAAAGGTGCTCATCATCATCATGGCGTGCCGCTGCTAGGTAAAATATCACCTCGATCAGCCCCGACATCCATCACCTTAATGAGCAGCAAAAATCAATCCATAATTGACAAAAACATTTTTAATCAAAGTATGAGGCATTTAAAACTTGGATACAGCCTTTCATTTTTCTGTCCATGTTTACACTACATCAAATCAGGGAGATGTTTGCAACTGGGCAAAGTTTCAGAAGTGTTTCTGCAAACAGAAACAGGGAAGGGAGATTGCTCGGTTACTAGGGATGTGAGTAGAAGCTACTATTTGTATTTCGCATTTTTACTATCTGGATTTTTTTTTCTTTGCGGGAAGCAATGTTAGAGTACACTATGGCACTAGTGATTTGACAGCTGTAAGGAATGTAAACAGCTGCTGCTAGAGCAGATACCATGCCTACTGAAACTGAAATGGGTTAAATGTGTTTTGGGAGGAGTAACACATCTCTTGGGTGAGTAAGTCACCACAATCCTGTAGGTAGTATGTCTCATTAGCATATTGCCCACATCAGTAAAGTACCATAGGTAGCATAAACATGTTAAAGACAATTTCAAAAGATAAGACAAAACAAACAAACATACAGAATAAAAACAATATATAATATATTGGGCAAAAGGCGGGATACTACTACTACTACTACTACTACTACTACTAATAATAATAATAATAATAATATGGTGGCAGGTGCATGTCATCTGGCAGGTCATTCTACAGCTGAGGGGAGGCAAAGAAAAAGGTCTTCTGGAGTGTGACAGCCGATCTCACATTCGACAGACATAGCAGATGATCCTCTGAGGATCTTAGGTGGTTGGCTGGAACATAGGGGAGGAGGCGCTCCCTAAGGTACCTTGGACCTTGACCATGTAGGGCTTTAAAGGTAAGAACCAGCACTTTATATTTTGCCCAGAAAGGAATTGGGAGCCAATGTAAAGATTTTAAAACTGGTATTATATGGTCTCCACAGGATGTCCTGGAGACCAACCTGTTTATTCTGCACAGAAGCAGAACATCTGAATAGGTCTTTGATGTTGGCAGAATTTCATTGATCTTATTTGACGACATTTTCTCTGCCTTTGATACGCATGGTATTTTTTCTTACTCACATGGGAGGGAGTGTCCTATGCATTAAAATAAACAATAAGACTCACTCACCAACTTCATTTCAACAGCAAGAAGTCCTATTGAGTAGGAAGATGGCAGTCAAATGTCAAGGGGACCAAAGGGTGACAAACTGGCTAGCTGCAAAACATTCATTTGCCTTATCTGAGAAAACATCATACAGGTCACCTTTGCCTTGTAAGCAGTGATATGAGACTTGAATCAGCTGCATTTCAGCTGATGTTGTCCTAATATGAAGCAGTGCACAGCTCTCTTAATGGCTGGTTACTTTTGAAAGGCAGAGCCTGGCCTGAGTTTTGATGCCAGTGCAAATTCTAAACCTGACGGGCTCATTTCAAACTGAATTAAGCTACATCAGTGCATATTATGTCTTCTGCAGTTTCTTTGTCTCTTGTTTTTGCGCCAGCTGTAGATTTAGAACTCTGAGCCCATTTGGGGAATGAGCCAGAATTTGATTTTGATTAGGACTTATTGCCACTTGCGAGGTGGGGGTAGGGAAGATGGCATCACAGACAATAGAAACGAGTTGTTGTTTGTAATGAACTTTACAGAACGCTTTAAATAAAGACACAGTATGCAACAGAATATATATCAAAGGAAGACAATAAATCTGAGATGCCTCCTGCACAATGTCTGGACTGGATTACTGTATAATACTCAATAGAACAAAATCATGGGCAAAAGAAAATAGATGGCAGAATATACCTCAACATAGGCAACAAGATTGTCAGTCGGCGAACTGAGGTTGAACCACTGATGTACCTACTTTTGAGTATCACAGGGGAAAGCAGTAGAAAATATAAACCTTTAAGCCACTAATTTGCTAGGGAAATAGTTCTCACTGCTTGCATTTGCTAGCCAAATATCTCATTCTCTTAACTAAGGGAATTTTTTTTAACAGTTTCTAATCTCCCTTCTGGATGGTTTGGTGTCATTGACAGTGTTTACTAGGGAAAAGGGCAGAAGATGATGATGCTGGAATGCCATCTGGGCACCTTGGCACAATTGGCATTATTTGCAGGGGGAGTAATGCAAAGGACTTTTAAAAAAAAGAAGAAGGGAAAAAAGCAATTGCTGGCATTGATTGGAGTCCTTGGCATCTCTGTGTGTGTTCAAAAGGGGAAAACTCTGGGAAATGCATCAATGGCTGGCATCTGCTCTGGGTACCTTTGGCGTCACTGCCAGGATTTGCGAGCAAGTAATGTGGAAGGTTGCAAGTCATACTTGGACTGCCTGATCCTGTTGGCACCTCTACTTCTCATTGAAAATGAGGCAATATGGAGATGTAGCAATGTTTGTGCCTCTTGGCACCACCTCGTTTGGATTTGCAAGCGAAGCAGGGGGAAGTGGATGCATCATTGCCATCCACAACTGCCAGTGTTTGCAAGGGAAACAGTCCAGGGGTTGCAATGACACCCGACTGCCATCTGGGAACTCTGGCATTTGCAGGTATTTGCAAAGTTGGCTTTGGATAATGCCCCACCACCACCGAAGTGGGGGAAATCAAAATACAGAGTTTTGGATACAAGTGGGGTGTGTGTGTGTGTGTGTGTGTGTGTGTGTTACATAAATAGCTTGTGCTTGCTTCCAAATAGCTCAAATGCTTCTGGAATTCTAACAGCACCAAAGGAACTCTCAAATTGCAGTCATTTCAGGAGAATTGATGCTTCTACTGTTATAAATTGAAAGATTATTAGGTCATCTTGTCCTCTCCATGCTACATCTGGCTTGCTCTTGACAGCATATTCTCTAGTGTTTTGTCCAGTCTAATTTTCAATCTGAAGTTACAAAGCCAACTCTCTTGATTCTGACATTCAATGCAGCCGTTCATTGGAGTTTTAGTTTGTGTGTGTTCGGCACAAAAGCAGTCCCATTTTGTTGGCTGGTTGATGACAGCTTTGTAGGGAAGGAATCATAGAATCATAGAATAGTAGAGTTGGAAGGGGCCTATAAGGCCATTGAGTCCAACCCCCTGCTCAATGTAGGAAGTGATCACTGTGTTCATGGTTCATTTGACTCAGAGCAAAATTCTGTGCGTAGGGCAATATTTTCTTCCTCCCACTTTCAGAGCCTGAGCATTCTTGATCCTTAAGAGTGTTCCCTAAATATTGTCAAAAGCATTGAGCAGATACATTTACATCAATGGGAGCATGAGATTCACTATATGCCAAAGGTCTGGAAGTCCTGGGTGGTAGATCGACAGATTGCTGGGGATGGTTTGGCTTCAGAGTCTGAAATGGTTAGGGGTGGGTGGGGATCATGAAGGATAGGCAAGAATGCAGGCTGAGGTTCAAGGAAGGGATATAATCAGAATGAAAATCAGAACTGCAAAGCTGTTTTGCAACATAACCAATATAACTGCTGCAGACTGGTAGGGTGACTATCTGGAAAGGGGGGCGGGCAGGGCTCCTGGATCTTTAACAGTTGTATAGAAAAGGGAATTTCAGCAAGTATCATTTGTATGCAAGTAGCACCTGGTGCAATTCCCTCCTCATTGCAACAGTTAAAGTTGCAGGACCCCTGCCCTCTTGAACAGATACAGAAGAGGGCAGGGCTCCTGCAGCTTTAACTGTTGTGATGAAGAGGGAATTGCACCAGGTGCTGCATGCATACAAATGACACCTGCTGAAACTCCCTTTTCAATGCAACTGTTAAAGGTACAGGAGCCCTGTGAGATCAGTGAGGTTCTCCAACTTCCACCTCAAAGCTTGTTCGAACCCGTGGCTGTATTAGATTGTGAGATTTGTTCTATTCTTGTCACATGATAATCTCTGTGTATTTTTCTGTGTATTTTTTTTAAAAAAACATATGCATCAATTGTGTATATTTTTAAATATGAACATTTTTCTCCTATTGATTGATATCAGCATTTTTTTCAATGGTATGCATTTTTCCAGACGTACACATTTTTATTACTGGGCATTACATTGCATGCTTGGAAATGTATGGACTTTGACCATAGATGTTATTCTGGTCTGCATTTAGTTCTGGGATGTATGAACCAATAAATGTATGATATATCTCTAATGTCAATAAGATAGGCTAGTGTATAAGAAAATCCATTAATCAGATTTCCAAGAATTCAATTTTAGTTTGGAACAAAGAACATTTTCCTACCCCTCATGGTTACACCAACAATAATTAAGAATTACTTTTCACTCATCAGATCTATTCAACCTGTGCATGTAGAATCCTAGGAAACAATATGAGTATTCAAAAGCTAGTAGTTATATATGACCTTAGATGTCTATTGCACCTCGGACTAGAAACGGAAGGCATGGTGGGCAACTGTAGATGTGAAAGAGAGAAAATTTCATAATGAAAATTGTATAATACTTTCACTCAGTCGCTTGGGCCTAGATCCTGCCACATTTATTATTATTACAATTATTATTATTACGACGATGACAACAACAACAACAACAACAACAACAAACAACATATTCCTCTACTCCATCTGTACCTTGTCCAGGCCCAGGCCAAAGGGATATGGCTGGGTGATGTACCAGGTCAAGTCTCATTGGTGATTCATGTGGCTGCCAAATGTATTTCTTATTTGATTCATACAGAATTTTATATTTGCTAGGGTAACCATATGAAAAGGAGGACAGGGCTCCTGTGACTTTAACAGTTGTATTGAAAAGGGAATTTCAGCAGGTGTCATTTGTGTATATGGAGAACCAGGGGAAATTTCCTCTTCATCACAACAGATAAAGCTGCAAGTGCCCTACACTCTTTTAAATCTGGTCACTCTAGTGCTCCTGCACTTTAACTGTTGTGATGAAGAGGGAATTTTGGCAGGTGCTGCATATATACAAATGACACCTGCTGAAATTATCTTTTCTATGCAACTGTTAAAGATACAGGAGCCCTGTCCTCCTTTTCATATGGTCACCCTATATTTGCAAAGACATAGGGCGTTACTAGACGAGGCTGTAGTGCGCGTTACCTTCCGCAGTCGTGTCGAGGCTTCCAGATGACGTTCACCAGGATCCGCCGTTATCCTGCGGTGAAGCCTCTTTCTCCCGACTTTTAAAAAGTTAGTTCTAGTGCGCCTTTTCCTGGCGGCCCGTGGTAATTCAGAGTACGTGTGGGAGGATGTGAGGTCACTGCGGTCCGCACTGGTCAGGAAAAGGCGTGCTAAGGGGAGTGGCCAGCAGCTTCGGTCAAGCCGCCTCCGCCATTTGCGCCCAGCCCGCCAGCTGGGGCAGCACGGCGGAGCGGCTTTTTATTATTATTTCCACAGTGACAATTTGCGCAGGACCGGAGGACCGGAAAAGTGGCTGGTGCGCTGCTGGGGCATGTGCGCCTGTTTTTTCTACTGCAACCTCTGCGTGGGTCAGTTTTCGGAAAGCCGGGCATCCCACAGTCCGCCTTCATGGGGAGTTGGTGACTCCTCGCGGTGGGCGTACCAGGCTGGCAGAGGGCAGAGCTGTGTGTGGGCTGCTGCCATGGCTACGGTCAGATGTGGGTTGGCTCCTTGGGATGGGGCAGAGGGCACAGAGGCGGTCATCGGCGCTGACACCTCAGAGGCATGATGGGAGATGTAGGCACAGAGTGCCCATGCAGACGATTGACCTCGGGTCATATTACACCCGCCACGACCCCCATCAGGAAGTGACCGCATCAATGTTGACCCTCAACAGCACCAGCAGCAGCATTGGCACTGCCGCCACCGCCGGCTCCGGCTCCGCCGCCGCCGGGACCGGCGGCAGCATCGCTGACGGCTGCGCAAGTTTGCGGTCTTTCGGACTTGCGCAAACCATGCGCCGAGCGAAAAAAAAAGCCGTGGCAATCAGGCCGGTGTGGCTGCGCAACCGTGCTCGCGGCGGCAGCAGCACAACCGGCGCAAACTTCCGCCACAAATCAAAGGCAGGTGTGGATGATGAGGCGTCACGGCTGAACGGGAAAAGCCGCTTTCACCGCTCCTCAACGACGGAACACCCGGTAGGTCTAGCAAAGCCCATAATGTGACTTTCCGGTCCTAACCTTCAGGATTCTCAGTTTCTTGAAGGTTCAGTGGGAGCAAGGAATCACTACTAGAGGGCAATAGCCTTTCTCCTTCTTCCCCCAACTCCCCCCCCCCACATTTTCCCAAATCCTCAGGCTATCAATTTCCTTATGCTGGCTGCCAAATAGGTACCTCACACTGACAGACAGAGCTACCAGGCTACAGCTTCTGCCTTAATGAATGTGGGATTCTGCAGTTTCTCTCTGTTTTTAACTCTCTTTTCATTTTGGCTTGTAATAACTTCAGATGGCCTGTTTTGTGTGAATGTGGTGCTGATACACCATCTGTGAAGAAGTGTCTTATTCTGTCTCATCAGAGCATGCAGATGTGTCTATTCTGATGGTCAGTCTTGGCACAACCACAACCAGGGGGTGGCCAGTGACAGTGAGTGGGGAGAATAACAGAAATCCCTATTGCTAGCATTTGATAATAAAAAAGCAATGAAACTTAAAGAAGGCAATCATAAGGTGGCCCAAAGAGAGTGGCCAAGGATAATATTCCCCATTGGCTCCCTGCATGCCACCTGCTGACCAAGAAAGATCATCAGAGTGATGGTGGTGTTGAGGAGAAAGATGCTGCTGAGTGCAATCTCCAGCTCTCTAAACTGAGATTACTATGTGGTGAGAGACATTTGTACGCTCAGAAGGAGCACAAATCCATAATCTATAATCAGTAGCAAGTAAAGTGATTATCCAAGAAATCTGATGTCCAAATACCTTCCACTGGGATAGCCATAGTCACCAATTAGTGAAGAGTAAGGGAGCGAGACCTTATTAATGAGTGAGCAAGCCCTTCAACATGTTCTAGTTTAGAGATATGTGAGCATGCTCCATTCAACGCTCTGGACATGCACATGTGCCCACGAAAAATGTACACAAATCACCAAACCTGTTCTCTTGTTTATCTCATTCCTGATTCCAAGTCTTATTTGTGCAGATTTCCTAATTTGCACAAATTGCCTAATGTTTCACAAATTTCTTCAATAGACCAAATCAGCACTGCATTAGTTCAAATCTCTGTTCAATCACTGCTTGCTTTGCACAAATCTCCTGTTCATGCAAAGTGAGCAGAGATCACAGATACAAATGGGAGTTGGGCTTGAGCCAAGCCTTGAAACGATGCTCAGAGAATCCTAGCGATCTCAATCATTGCTCATTTACCCATCCCTATTCTTGTTCCAAGTGAGCCCTTTTCAGGGAAACAGCTACCCATAGTGTTTTCTTCCATCCTGACTTCTCCCAACCCGTAACTGGGCACCAGGAAAGAGCATCATGCTTTGATCTGACTTGCTTAAAGGTGGAAGGGATCTGGATAGTGTGTCCAAGCTACCTTTAGATTTTGGGCTTTTTACCTGGAGTGGTAGGAGAGTCAGATTTTGAGGCCATGATAAATTGGATTGTGGGGGAGAGGAGTTTCAACCAGTTAAATGTTAAAGGAATGAGAATATGGTTGGGGAATCAAGGAGAAACATTTCTGCAGCAAAATGTGATTTTGTTACCCACACACATAATCCACTTGCCAATTTGACATTTTTCCTTTATAAGGTTTTGCCTACTCCATACCTGAGGTTTTAAGGAGGGCAGATAAATAGGGTTACCCGACTCCTGGCTTAAGAGAGTGGCTCACCCTTAAACCAGGCAAGTAGCCTGAGATTAGTACCTATTGATTCCTGCACTTTTCACATGCAGTTCCAGGGGTGGGTGGCTGGGTTTGAATCTCCTTTGTTGTTAAATAAAGAGGCCCTAGTTTATCCCAAGCTCTGGTGTCTGTGTCTTTATTCCGTACTTCCTTCTCCACTCGCAAATGGTTGGGGAATTAAGGAGAAACATTTCTGTAGCAAAATGTAATTTTGTAGGAAGGAGGAAGGCAGACATTACCCACACGCATCACTCCTCTCACAATCCACTTGCCAATTTGACAGCAGCCAAACTGAGTATTGATGAAAGCTGTTGCCATTTCCCAGCTTCTGGGATGTGAACTAGCTGGGTGGCTTTTGTCCAGTTCTCAGAGTACAAAGGTCCTCTTTGAAAAGACCCACCCTTGCTAGTGGCTCTCTTGCTGGCAGTCTGCTCCAAGATGAGGGCCTTAGACCAGAGGGAAGGAGGGGAGGAATTATAGTCAGTCCATAAAGGAAACCTCTTTATGATGTGATGCCCTGACAGATCATGGTGATGTAGCATAGGATGTCTCCAGGGTGAGATTATCAGTCATTATGACTGGCAAAGATTCAGGTCTTTAGCTCCCAGCACTTTCAGTAAAACAGGCCTCACAGTTCAAAATGCTGATCAGCCAGCTGAAGAGAGCTGTATTGAAACAGCAACAACAAACACAACAAACATCTACAGTGAACAGCAATGGAGTCTTCACTTTGTTATTGCTTCACTTTTTTTACTGAGTTAGACACCTAAAGATTTTATGGATAAAACACAAACTTTATTTATCTTTGGACTCAGAGGATACATCAGAAGGAATGTGTACAACAATGCTTACTTTGAGAGAAATGAATACCATAATGACTACTTTAGAACAGGTTGGTAAATGTGTGACCCTCGGGATGTTACTGGAATGCAACTCCCATCATCCTTCACCAGTGGGTATACAGGCTAGAGCTGATGGGAGTTGCAGGCAAACAACATTGGGAGGGCCACACCTTCCCCACTTCAGGGTGTGTGTGTACAATAAATGTATATAACGGGAGAAATGCATACAAAAATGCATATGCATTTTCGTGCTGGGTAGCCATTTCCCTGGGTAGCCATTTCCCTGAAAAGGGCTCACTTGAAACAAGAGTAGAGATGGGTAAATGAGCAATGTTTTACCAAACAATCAGAATCTGATGCAGAAATGGGATGGAACAAAGTAGTGCTTCATAAGTTCAAATGTCATCGAAATTGAAAAAGACAGATTAAACCACCTCTACTTCTACACACTTAATGAAGGTACAGGGGCTCTATCCTTTTTTGCATCCAATTGATCACCCAATCTTACTGCGCAAACAAGGCCTTAGCTAGACCTGGTGAAATCACGGGCCAAACTCTGGGATCATCCCTGTGCGTCCACATGACGCACAGGTGATCCCGGGATCAGGGAGGGGTGATCCCTCCCTTGCCCCGGGATCTCGCCCTCTCCTTTGGGCCCGCTTTTTCTGCAGTCTCAGGCTGAGCCCGAGACCGCAGAATGTGTGACCCGTTGCCACGGTTTGACCCAACTCTGTGGGATTCCTCACGCAGAGCCGAGTGCTGCACCCATCGGGGGTAGGGTGGGGGGAGTGGGAAAAGTACTTTAAAAAACAAACAAAAAAACACCACCTTACCTTTAGCACACGAGCATTTGTATGCTCCTGTGTCTTTTAAAAAAATTGGCAGGCGCGACACCTCTCCTGCTGAGGTCATTGCGCCTCACGTGTAAACAGAGGAGGGATCTTGCATTTATCATAATGTGAGATATTCCCTCCTCCATCGCGGACTATGAGGTAGGTCTAGCTAAGGCCCAAGGCATTGAAGCTTCTTGGGTTCCAGGTAAATATTTTTTCATTAAGCTCATTTCCTCTACTGCTCACAATCTTCCCCCCACTCCTTGCTCTCAGACTTCCCGCTGCAGTCAATAATACTCAACTTTCCTTGCTCAATATCTCATTATGCTGGATGGGGACAGCCCAGTTGTGAACTCCCACAACATATACCAGCAAACTTCTGGTATATACCCTCTTTTTAAAATTGTTTGCATTGCTTCATTCCCCCATATCGACAAGGGCACAGGAATCACTGATGAGACTTCATTTGGCCCTGCTGCCTGTCACAATAAAATCACTCCAGTGCTTATAATCGTAGTCTATAAATGTAATTTGCCAGTGCACTGTCTGTTGTAGTTTTAAACCTGCCAAGTGATGGAGGTTCATATTTTTTTCCGTGGGGAAATTATTGCATTCTTGGTTGATAGTCAGCCCAAATATGCTCCAACGTAGATTCATCCCATCCTATTGTTTCTTGTGAGTTCCCCTTATGCTACGCCGAATAATTCAACTTCTGTCCTCATCCTTATATTTACAGACTGATTCCATGTCCCTTCCTTCATCATTCTTTAGCTTAACTAATGCTTGATCCTTATCATCTCCTTGCTTTGTGATAGGAGTCCCATGCAAATGCTGTTTCAACCTGGGCTTGCTTTATTTCAAAATGGTGAAGGTCACATAAAAAAGACATGGCTAATCTTTCTTCGCTCCCCCTAGCCTGCTTCTATCTTTCTAACCTGCACGCTGGTCTCATTCACCAGGATTTTAGTCCAATCTGATTTCTGTGATTCTCTGGAATATTCATAGAGCTTCTTTGACTCCAGAAGTTGGTTACATCTATTTGATGGGTGTGGGGAGAAAATACATACCAGCAAAGTTGTGAGAGCAGTTCTGAGGAATGGCGAAATGTTTAATTCTAGCAGTACAGATAAAATTGGAACAGAACAACAACTAAGGATGGACAAAACTGTCAATATCAGTTTCTCCCCAGTTCTCTTTTTCCCAATCGTATATTCAATTTGTCCCAAATGTAGATTTTTAAAAAATATCTGTGAAAATTCATTAAAAAATTGTATACTTTTTCCTTGAATGTATGCATTTTGTACACAATTTTCCTAATATACTCATTTGGTTCAAGCAACTTTCCTAACATAGTGTATTTTAATGTTATTTTCACTACTATATGCATTTTCCACAATCTAAACATTTTTGCATGACTTTTTGATTGGAAAATTGTGTTACAAAATTTGGGGAAGTGCAAATTTTGAAAGATAACAAAGTTTTGGTTTGTGTATTGGTTCAATAGTGAAAAACTAGATAGGTTTGCATTAAAATGTGAACTGAATAAATTTGCCCATTATACCTGGCAGCAATTTGGGGGATATAGGTGTATATTACTATTTTTAGAATAGCAGTACCTATTGAATTTGATGAGTGAAGATGGATAAGAATTTAACTCAGTTCTTTCTTTCTTTTTTTTACCAAAATGTGCAAATTTCCTCCCCAATTCCTAACAACATGTTGCAGGGGAGGGAATATGAGTATAACTTGCTGATTCCAGAAAAGGAAAAGGCATTTTTCAGAAGAAAAAGGAATTAGAGCAGTCTCTCCTTTTTTTGATGTAGGCACATTTTAATTTCCATTTGTTGTCTACTTTGAGTTCAGCTTTAACATGCTTAGAATCACTTGATTTCAATTTTGTAAAAGTTATTAAGGGTTTTTACATGTGTAAAAGGAATTAGGGATGTATAAAAAAATTAATTTCAGTTCATTGATAGCCAGAATTTACTCAATTTGCACCTCCCTGATCAAAACTCAGGGCTCATCTACACCAAGCAGGATGTTCCATTATGAAAGCGGTATATAAAAGGCAGGAGCCACACTACTGCTTTATAGCACTGACAACTCTTGGGGCCCATGACACATATCATATACTGCTTTTATGCCACTTTCATAGTGTTATATCCTGCTTGGTGTAGATGTGCCATGGGCCCCAACAGTTGTCAGTGCACTTCAGTACCACTATAAAGCAGTAGTGAAGATCTTGCAGTGCACTTCAATACCGCTATAAAGAAGTTACATATTGCCTTTTTATATACCAGTTCCACACCACTTTAATAGTGGAATATCCTGTTTGGTGTAGATGAGCCCTCAGATTCAAATGCAATCCGTGGTCAAAGCCTATATATTTCTAAACTTGTGACAAAAACAAAACAAAAAACAAAATGTATTCAACATGTTCACATAAATGTACATGAAAAATGCATACTTTCAAACAATTGCACATGAACATGCTTTAATCCATGGAAGAACGATATATACATTTCAGAAATGTGCACAATTGATGTAAACGTTTGGGGAAATGTGCATGAAAATGTACACGATGCTTTTGTGTGTACACACATACCCACAAACAAAGTTTGCAGACAGAGATGGAAACAAGTCAGAATGAGCTTTGAAGTAGAATTTGCAGAGCCTCAATGATCTCAGGCTTTGCTGATTTGAGAAAACTGAACATGGATATATTTCCTCACTCCACTATGATGGCAAAGCTGCATCAATTGGCCAACAGAAGAGGGGTTCCATGCTTTTACTGGTGGGCATTTATTGTCACCATCAGAAACAGGCAGTTGCCAGGGTGACACAGTGTACATGGAGTTCTCTGAAATTGCCAGTGAAAGGAGCTGCAAATGCAAAGCATTTTCTTCTAAGTCAAAGATCATATTAAGCCTACCAAAGACGCCTAGCTAAAAACATTGGTTTCTGAGCCAAAGTTTGCTCTTGGCTTATTACTGGCAGGAAGATTGACTTTGGGGAAAAGAGAATATTACAAGAAAAATATATTGCTCGATAAGGCCTCAGACAGGATAAAACCACAGATAACAATTTGAAAAAAATTCTACAGGACTGTAAAAGTAAACAAGATATCAGCAAATATGAATTAATATAACAAGATGAGATTACAAGAGTACAGTAGCCAGAGTAGGCAATCACATCAAATAACATGTTCAAGTGTAAAACTGTACATGTAAAGGGAAGATAATGGCCATGGTCAATCCTGGCAGAAGGTAGTAGAAAGGTTCTTGACAATGTACGGACTATACATTGGCTTGTTTTCTTTTCCTGTTTTATTTATTACATTTATATACCGCCCCCCAGCCGAAGCTCTCTGGGCGGTTTACAACAATTAAAATAGTAGACATTAAAAGTATACAATTTTTTTTAAAAAACATAAAAATAGTATAAAAACAACAACAGTATTCATTTAAAACAACAATTCTGGGGTCCATTAAAACAAACTTAACGTTATTAAATGCTGTTAAAATGCTGTTAAAATGCCTGGGAGAAGAGAAAGGTCTTGACCTGGCGCCGAAAAGATAACAACGTTGGCGCCAGGCAAGCCTTATCGGGAAGATCATTCCACAGTCGGGGGGCAACCACTGAGAAGGCCCTCTTCTCCCTTGTTGCCATCCTCCGAGCTTCCCTCGGAGTAGGCACTCGGAGGAGGACCTTAGATGTTGAGCGCAGTGTACGGGTAGGTTCATGTCGGGAGAGGCGTTCCATCAGGTATTGTGGTCCCAAGCCATGTAGGGCTTTATAGGTTAAAACCAGCACCTTGAATTGGGCTCGGAAACATATAGGCAGCCAATGCAAGCCTTTTAAACTTTGTCAATGCACACCATGGTGTCATGTTGTTTCTATAATATATTTGTTTTTGTTAATAAATGTCTTCAATTATAATCTATTTGCATCTATTTATAAAGTGTTGTCAGTGTATGACTCAGTCTTTCTCAGCATCAAGAAAACCACATCTCTCCAAACCCAAGCCAGATATAGACAGGACATAAGGGCATGCTACTAATAACCCCAAAGTCTGAGTAATTGAATTTATTATCCTTTAATTTCTCCCTTACACAAGCAGCTCTCTGTGTAGGCTTGTGTACCACCCCCACAGCCCCATAAGCCACCACTTAGGTTTTAATGGCGTAATCCTATGCATGTTTAGATGGGAAGAAGTCCTAAACTCTCAGCATTCCCCACCCAGCCATGGGGATACATAACATTGCTCCCTAAAGTGCAGAATGCGAAGGAAATCCCAAACGTTGGTAAGTTCGAGGGGCATTTTCTTTTAAATGCCTTGATGCTGCTGTTATACATCATAAAAAGTAATCAAGGGAACAACCACAACTTGGGGGGATCAGGGGTGGTTGGTTGTTGTCGCTGTTTTGCTTTGCAGAAAAATGTTTAATGAAGTAATTATAATAAAATACTTTCAAAATCCAAGATCTAATTAAGCTGAATAATAAAACCTCAATTGATCCATTATTTAGATTGGTGAGATGTGAGCAAAGAAGAACACTGTCAGTTCATTATGGAAGAAATGAAGCTTTTTGTTTGGTAACGCTGAATTGAAGTTTTAAAACAACCCAGATCCATTTGGGGGGCGGGTAGAAATAACTGGTGGATGGAGTAAAGGCTTCTAAGCATATAACTGTTTCCAAGCATTTCTTTTCATGCAATAAGTGCATAGTTGCTATTTGTTTTTGCTCTAGAGAATCCAGACACCTTTGCTCCATATTTCAAAACAGAGTTATTTGTTTTCTTCTTTATTCGTTTCATCCGCTAGCTATCATGCTAATTGAAAGGTGGAGGGCCATAGCGTCTTCCCTCATTTAAATTTTATTTGTAGATGTAGTCGGGTCAGAAGTGTTGTTAAGAATTTATTTTGGTTCTACATATATGAACATGCCAAACTTCACAAATTCCTTCATAAAAGAGGGCTTTCTCTGTTGTGGCAACCTGTTGGTGGAATGCCCTCCCCATGCAGGCCTGACTGGCACCAACGGTGGCTTCGTTTTGGCACCAAGTTAAAATATGGCTTTTTATCAAAGCCTTTGAGGGTGAAATTTGCCTAAAGCTGCCCATCATTTTAATTGTTTTTATTGCTTTTAAATTTTCTACTGGTTTTAACTTGTTAATTGTTTAATGCATTTTTTAGCTGTGTACATTATTTATTGTTTTATGCTGTTTGAATTGATTTTATCTGTACGCTGCCCTGAGATTCCAATGACATAAGGTGGAATACAAATGTTTAAATAAATAAACTGGATGGAAAGAACTTGAGGGCCAAAACAGACTGTATTTCAAATGCATTTTCCTTTTTCTTTTTAATGCTCCAGTAGGTTCAGGGAGTCCAACTGGGATGTTCAAAGCCCCCCTAGGGATATGATTGAGTTTGGATCCCCCTATGGCTACTCTGGAGTAAAAATGAAAAAAGTGTCAGAGCTGCCAGTTACAGATATAAAGAATGTTTGTTTCGGCCCGATAATGATGATGATGATGATTTTTAAAATGAAAGCGGGAGAAAGTGAAACTGACAGATCCACCCAGGGGGCTTTGAATGCTTAATTCTTCAATGTTTAGGTGTGAAACTGTGTATTCAACTATATATGTGGAGCTAACTTAGGATTGCTATCTCCTCTCTCTCTCTCTCTCTCTTGCTGAGGCTCTTCATCTTTAACAAATATATGGCATGCAGATACATCATGGTCCTCTTCATACTGGGAATAGCTGTATCTTTTGAATTTGGCTGGTGCAGCTGGTTAAGAATCAACATTCAGTTCATCTTTTTTAAAAAAAGAGCTCACTAAAATTCTTATATTTGTTAATAAACAAGATGAAAAGAACTTGCGATTGAAAAAAAATGAATGCGGGAGAAAGCAAAACTGCCAGTTTTGTCCATCCCCAAGGCACATAGCAGCTCTGTTGTCTGACGATACCAGCTAGAAGTGGGAATGGGCTAAATATGTAGCAAGGCAAGAGTGGAAAGGGCCTAACCTCAGATAAGTGTCTAGGAGAGGGTGAGAAAGTAGAAGCCAGAAGCAGTAAGTGTAGGAAGGAAAGGACTTACCCTGGCCATCATGGTGTCTGCAGAGGCGATATCCCCACCAAGAGCCCAGCAACCTTGGAGACACAGGCCACAGCTAGACCTAAGGTCTATCCTGGGATCATCCAGGGTTTGCCTGGATCCCCTGTGTGTCACTTAGATGAACAGGTTTGACCCCTGGACAATCCAGGGATAATCCTTAGGTATAGCTATGGCCACAATTGCTTCACATGCTCTTCACTGATTCAGCTAGAAGGAATGTGGTCTGAAGTCTTTTCCACTTCTGAGCCCACTTCAAGAATGGATGCAGAAAACTAGTATCAGCCCTGCTTTACACACGCATGCTTATCACTTCATGACTACAACATCTATGGGATGACTGATGTGAGCCACCACAGATAAGACACCATGGATGGAACTTTTATCACCTGAATGGAATCAGTTTACACCTGCCTTTCCCAGCCTGGTGCCCCTAGTTGTGCTGGACCACAACCCCTATCATCCCCAGCCAGGATGGCCAATATTGTGTTCTTTATCTAATGGTGCCAGCTTCCTATGTTACTTCATCCTATGTACTATGCTCCATTTTTTATTCACTATCCTTTAGTCTTGCCTGATGATGATGATGATGATGTCGATGTCCCAGGCTCTCCTGGGTGGCCCCATGCAGTTGAGTGGGTGGGATACAATTGAAACCTGATCCAAGAATAAGAGGTCTAGCTGCTGTCGTGCTTTAGCTAGCCATAGCATTTTCTTTGGCTCTGATATCTCTGGGTGATAAACCGATTCCTTTTCTTGTCATTGTCAGCCATGAAAAGAGCTGCCACTCCAGAAGACCTCTTAATAGCTCTTACTGATGTTATTAAGATGCCTTTGATGTGGTCCTCTATAACACGAAGTTGCTGAAAATAGCTGCTAAATCTTTAAATCTGGTTTCACGCTTGGTTGTCATTGTGATGGTTAGTTTGTTGTTGACATAGCTTGCGTATCAGCTTACAAAATGTCTGGGGACTAGAATGCTAATTATAAAATATTGCTGTTCACCTAAGATGCATCTTTATCAAGGATGTGTGCATCCAAATGGTAGATTCCCTTCCTGGGGCGGATCTACACGGTGTACTGAAGGCGCTTGCATGCGCCTCCAGTGTGCCCCCAAAACGATTGTGTAGATCCTGCAGAAGAGGTGGAGGAAGAGGCGGAGGAGGCGGCTGGGGAATCCGGCCGCGTCCTTGCCGCCGCACCGGCAGCAGGAGGCCGGCAGGGAGGTGGGCAGTGGCGGCGGCAAGGACACGGCCGGATTCCTCAGCCGCCTCTTTCTCCACCTCTTCTGCAGGATCTACACAATCATTTTGGGGGCACACTGGAGGCGCACGCAAGCGCCTTCAGTACACCGTGTACATCCGCTCCTACTGTGGCATTCTACACTAAACCAGAGGTACACAAAACTAAGCACAATACATTCTGAGATGGTGGTGGAGATAACAGTAGCATGTATTGTTATAAATTCAACACATACTTCATATCCTCTGCACTTATCTCCCAGTTGTCTTCAACTGTGGTGTGGATGGACATGGTAAAGGTAGGTAAGCATGGGAGGAAGTCATGCATTTTAATGGAAGGCAGAGGGTTGGATGTTTCCTTCATGCACATCCATCCCCTATCCACTGCAAAATGATTGTACAGGTGTTGTGAATGGGCATTCCTGTTCTCTGGCATTTTAACATCCCCCAAATACTTGACTTTTAATTTAAAACTTGAAATACACACTATGGTCATAGCTTTTTTAAAAAATCTCCTGAAGAAATAAAAGTTTCCCTTTCTGCATTATAGAGCTGGCATGCATTTCATTCTAGGTAAAACGATCATGAAACTTCAGTTCTAAAATTCAATCTGGGATGATCATACATTACATTGTTCCCAACAATGTAATTCCAGTGCTTGAGATCTCTCATATTTGTCTGTGTTTCTCTACTACTCCAATGCATTCAACAGACTCTTCGCACTTCATCTCCATCTGCTGTTCCAGGTGGTAGCTCATCTGGATGATACTGTGCTGTCACTAACACTATTCTTGCCATTACTGATATTGGCTTCTGTCATGTTTGCTACAGATCAATTTCCTTGGGTTCCGGGACATAACCAGTAGAGATTATGAGGTCTGGACTATCTATACCTGATATATAAAAAAGTTAAGGCATATAAAATAGAGCTTTATTTTGTATAATTCACCTGTATCATACTTATTGCATCCGGCCATCTAGAGTGCTGCCTAACAGTCTGAATTACCAACCCTCAATCAATTTATTATGCAGGAACAACCCCCAGGAGCACATGTTTCTGTGTTATACATTCAGTGTTAGGACAATAGGTAAACTCAGGGATGTGGACCTTCTACTTTTTCTGGCCTTGAAATAACGTGCAACACCATTGCATGTTAGGCTTTTAAGGTTCTGCCCAAACCTTTTACCCATTCAATTACAGAGAGCTCCAGTCAAAGTCTGAAGATACGCCAGAATGTCTTGCAGATTTACAAACCCCAAAGCAGATGCTATCAGATGTATTAGTAATCTGTATTCTTGCAACAACTTAGGTGCAGTTTCTTTTTAAAAAAATGTTATCTGCATTCCCAAATAATACTAAAAATTAAAAAAATCATAGTTACATATTGATAAGTATATAAGGATTTTTATTATTATTTCATTGGTTTCAGCTGAAGTGTTCTGCCACATGTGTATTCACCATTTTCTCCCGGGCTACATATATACTCGAACATATCACTAACAGGGCCAGGGTTGGGCATCTGTATAGGGTTGGGGGGATGGCTTACATGTTATGTCTGCTCAATTATGAAACTATATGAAATGAGAAGGCTCTAGGAGGCAAGAAAAGAAGAAATAATCTAGTTATTCGTTAAGGCTGAGCCAAAACTCCTCAGTAATTTTCAGAAATATTTTGGTAGTATTGAAGAGTCCTTTCCCCCCAGTGATTTTTTTTCTGTACTGCTTGTGAAAACATCTCCCTCTTTATTGCCCTCTCTTTTTCTCACTCTCGCAATTTATTGGTATCATGTTCCCACACTGACATCATGACTTAACCATATTTGGATGCATAGTAAATTGTAGGGCTGTGTCTGCTTCGCTTCAGTTCTTAGAACTGATAGCGGAGCGGCCTGATCTGCCTCCGACAAAGGCGGAGACGGATCGGGTTGGGGGAGCTGCGGATCGAGACCAAGTGGATCCTTCGCCTCGATCCAGAGCTCCAGAAAAAAGGTAAGTGTGGCGGGAGGGGTGCTTACCTGGCGCTGCCACAGTCCATGTAAGGGGGCAGGGGGGAGGAGGGCTTACCTGCCTTCGTCGCCATCCAGCGGTAGCTTCAACTGAGGCCTAGCCTGGCCTTCCTGTTTGAGGCCTTGGGCTCAGTTGAAGCCACCACTGGACCGCGATGGAAGCAGGTAAGTGGGGAGGGGGGAGGGGGGCTTTTCAATGTAAGTCTATGGGGGGAACACAGAGCTCCAATCTGGATCCGGAGCCCTACAGCGGATCAGAGCGGACCATAGGCAAAACAACGCGGGGCGGAGCGGACGCGATCGAGAAGTTGTGGATCGGGATCCAGAGCGGATTGAGGGGGGGGGGGTCCATGCACAGCCCTAGTAAATTGAATCATTTTGACCCGTAACTGTGTGGTCCCTAATTGGTTGGGATCATCTAAGTGACAATTGCAAGAAACATGGTTCTTACTCTCAGTTGACATAATTTGGTCTCAATGATGTCATCACATAGCCAAATCATATTGACTATGTAATATTGTGACATTATTCCATTCACAATAGTATTCCTGATTGGGTAGGAGCACAAATGTGATTAATCAAGGTATGTAAAAGAAGTATTATCGGGGAGGGTGCATATAGAGGAGCTAAAGCACCAAATACAATTGAAAGAAAGGGTTAATATTCACAAAGTATTTTTCTGGAAATATTTCTATCTAACCTTCCCCACCCCCCAAACAGCGCTAGCTTTTTATGAAAAAACTAAGTGGTAACTAGAACCCATTCTGCTGTGTCACTTACAACTGTATATATGCCCTAGAGGAGTTACTGTCAAAATCATTGTGGCAAAATTCAAAAACATCCAACAGGTGTTCTTGTAGCTCAAGTGTAAAAGCTTCAACAAGAAAATGAAATGTTTTGGAAGAGGGTGTTATTATGATGCTGATAGTGGGTATGTTTTCTGAGTTTGCTTTTAAAAATAGACTTTCTATTACGATATCTTCTCTGTATTTGAAAATAGCCTGCCCTAATTCTGCTCACATTTACATGCAGACATATCCAACTTTAGGAAAGTCAGAAGGTGTAGATAATTTTGAGTGTGTCCAAATGAAATGTATACATATTCAATATCACTCATTATAATAGGAAAGAACAGAGGGGATATTGCAAGCCAAATTCTTGTGACATGATGAGAAGTATACAGATATTTAGGATCTCAAAGTAAAAAAATAATAATACACTTTTTAGGAAATGTGTATTTTGACATGGTAAAATAAAGCAAAACAAAATAAAATAAAACACATCAGGGGATGTAAATGGGAGGGAGAATATACTGGCTTGCTGCCAAGCTTCTGTAGAACCAGATTGCTTGCTTTGTTCACTCTCTAATGCAGCATCGTTCAGTCTCTAATACAATTTTCTCTTAACAAATCTGGAGCACGTATAGCAAGGTGCAAACAATGGCACAGGGAATCATAGTATTGTAGATACTGAAGGGATAAGGTCATATTTAACCCAAACTCTGTACCAAAGTATGGTCAGCCTTATCATATACATATACATATACATATACATATACACACACACACACACACACACACACACCCCAGATCTACACCAAGCAGGATATAACACTTTGAAAGTGTTTTGAAAACGGTATTTGGAATGTGTCATGGGCCGCATCAGTTGTCAGTGCACTTATAAAGCAGTAGTGTAGATCCTGCCAAACACACACGCGCACACACCATATTTGCCCATATTGTCCACATTAGTGTGCTTATATGCATGGAGAAGGGAGAGAAGTAAACAATAAGAACTAACTGGGATCCCACACAAAGGAGTTTAGGAGATGTGGACAATACAGATTCTCCACTTCTAACATTTGGCTGTGATCTGGGAAGAATAATAATAATAATAATAATAATAATAATAATAATAATAATAATAATAATAATAATAATAATAGAAACTAATTTCTCATGCATCCCTACTACATTTGAAGTGGGGCCAGCTTGCTGTTTCCCAGCTGTTGCTTACCCACTTCCATTCCACAGATGGGTCATTCCTGAAGGGCTTGGGCCAGATCTACATTATCGCTTTAAAGCAGTAGTGTAGATCCAGCCTCTGTCCGACTACAGCCTTTGCAGTTGGGGCTGGAGGGAAAGGACAAGGCAATGCCGCTTGCAGACACATGCCTCATCAGTTCTGGAAGAGGAAGAGTCACACCATATTTAAGGAGGCTCCACCCCTGCTTCAGCCTCTTTGCAGCAGTGGCCACTGCATTCATCCACTTTGCATGCCCAGTAGGGTTAGCCCATTGCCTCTTTGTGGGGTGGAGCAAGTAGGAATCTTTGACCATCAATAGATTGGCCTCGTTGATGTGCCTGTTCTACATTACATCACAGGACTGGAATTGTTAGTGCATGGACCACCTCAGTAGGCTTAATTTGAGTGCATTTGGTGGCTTGGCTTAAGAAGGGTCACCTTTAGGTGACCATCTTGAGGCACCTTTTAGGGTGGACTGCCCTACCTGAGTTCAGATTTTCATTCCTCTGGGACTCATGGGCAGATTTTGGATGGCCTTTGTTTCCACTTGGAGTTTTGAGGACTAGGAGGGGATGAATTGAGAATCATAGAATAGTAGAGTTGGAAGGGGCCTATAAGGCCATCGAATCCAACCATTAAGTCCATACCTGAATGGGAGTGAGCTGGGGTCGGCAAATGATGTTCATCCCTTGCTTTGGCTGGGGTTTGTCTCACCCAAATAAGCATCAGGCTAGTGGTTAGTTTGGGTTAGTTTGCCTTCCACAACTTTTCTTCTCTGCAGATCCTGAATTAAATACATGTGGCACTAAGTTCAACCCTTTACATGAGTCCTGCTTCTCATTTATCTGCAGTTCTGGACTACTGCTTGTTCCTTCTCCACATCTAAATGTGCTGAATGATGTGTTGTTGTGAGGTTAGAATATTTCACATCCTCTGCAATAATCCTTGGACACATCTTTGCTGAAAAGGTTAGATTATTGCACATCCTTCCCATTCTACAAAATTGACTTACCTGCACAGCATCTCTGGCCCTTTCTACACATAAGGGTGTATTGGGATGCAGGGGAGATGATCCTGGGATTTCCGGCTTCCGGGATCGTTGCCCTGCATCCAGACAGCCACGCAATGTGCCAGAAGTGGAGAGGGACAATGGCGCCCATTGAGGCTGCCATTTTTTTTAAGGGAACAGGAGCCAGAGTGCACTTGTGCTCCAGCAAAAAGTAAGTTTTTTTTTAAGCCCTTACCCTGCTCCCCACCCAACCCCCGATGTGTCTGGACAACCCCCGGCCTGGCTCCTTCCTTCTGCAGACCCCCGCTACTCACGGGGAGGAGGGAAGAAGCTGGATTGGACACCCACACCTCCTGCAGTCCTCGGGATTGTCCCGAGAGCACAGGAAGAATTGGGTTTTCCCACGGTTTCTTAATCCCTGGGAAAGCCCTTGCCCATCCCCCTTGCCCCCAGGAGTCCCTGTGCGTCATTTTGATGCACAGGGATTGTTCTGTGACCAGCCCAGACTATCAGGCTGGTGTAGAAACAGCCTATGTGTCTGAAGGTGTGTTTGTGTGTGTGTGTGTGGGGGGGGGGGAATCAATACATCTTACTTTTCAATGCCCCACATAGATTCATTGTAATTATTCAGAAATGCATTGCCTTGTTTGGCACACTTATCCATAGCTACAAATATGTGATTTTCACATCAGGTACAGAAAATCAAATATATCTATCCCTACAGGCGATGACAGTACAGTAATGTCTTCATAATTTCAATACTTGTAAAGCAGTCTGTGCAGAACTAGCCTTTAAGATGCTATTGCGGAATGCAGCAGCTGCCTCTTAACAGAATGACATTGTTGGGTGCACACATTTCATTGTGCCAATTGTCTGGCAGGTGTAAGCTCTTAGCTGGGAATGATATCTTAGTACATTTCATTCAGCATTTATTTTAATTGATATTCTGTTGTGTACATCTTGTATTTTAACCTCCCTGAGTCTCACAAGTGAGGCAGCTTAATCATCCAACTAAACTTGTTGGTCTCTTGAAAAACATACTGTTCCTCCAGTATTGGCCTAATGCCATTCTATATATGGCTACTACTGGAATGTGTGGGTAGGTAGGTGATCTTTCTCTTCACCTTTTCCTGTCTCCATTTCTCAGAACCACTCAGCTATTAAAGAGAAGTGGGTGGAGATCATGCCTCAGTATATCTTTATTAATCTAAGGATGTGTGATACACATGCCCTGCCTTTAAAATGTTGCTATATTTACCAGAACTCCTTTGGCTTCTCTCAAGATTCTTCAGATGTTTCTTTGGATTTTGCTTTCGGTATTGGTGACAACACCGGCCACCACTTCAGAAGCTCCGAGGCAGGACTCAAGGATGTATAGGAATGATCAGTGTTTATTAACACCGATTCTGGCCCACTTGCATTGGCTGCCTATATGTTTCCGAGCCCAATTCAAGCCTATAAAGCCCTACACGGCTTGGGACCACAATATCTGATGGAATGCCTCTCCCGACATGAACCTACCCATACACTGTGCTCAACATCTAAGGTCCTCCCCCGAGTGCCTACTCCGAAGGAAGCTCGGAGGATGACAAGGGAGAGGGCCTTTTCGGTGGTCCCCACCCCCCGGCAACTGTGGAATGATCTCCCTGATGAGACTCGCCTGGTGCCAACGCTGTTATCTTTCAGGCACCAGGTCAAGACTTTTCTCTTCTCCCAGGCATTTAACAGCATTTAACATTGCAAAGTTTGTTTTTTAACGGACCCCAGAACTTTTGTTTTTAGATGGATACTGTTTTTATACTGTTGTTTTTATGTTTTTGATGGTTTTAAATTTTATATACTTTTTTAATGTTTACTGTTTTTAACTTTTGTAAACCGCCCAGAGAGCTTCGGTTATGGGGCGGTATATAAATGTAATAAATAAATATAAATTAATTAATTAATGGGGTCTGAAGTGAATGTGCCGTATTATACTGTTCTGCTCAGCATGACATCAAAGCCCTAGGCAATAGTTTGGGTAGCTTTGGCAATGAAGCCAGTTAGCATGTGTAGGGATGCATAAGAATTTTGTTCCTGTTTGCAGACCATGGAAACATGACAACAACCTACATGCAGGAGATGCAATGTGCATGATACAGCACTCCATAAACAAATCAAATGACCACTAGTACCACAAACAGTTTATCAATTTTAAAAAGTTTATCAAGTTTAAAAACCTAAAATTCAAAATGATATAGCTTTATCTTTAAAACTACTACAACAAATACATACATAAACAGATTTTAAAATGTGAAACTTTTTCATATAAAACACCAGCTTCACTCACCATTTGTAATGGCGACAAAATGTCCCATTTGTATCTCAAAACATGAACATAAGTAGGAAAACAATTTTCAGGAAAGTTTTGCAATTTACTGAACTTGTGTTAATGTCCAAAAGTGCGTGCTTCCAGAAATGTGCACTTCCCAAAATGCACATTTGCACACACCCCAATTTTCATGCTTTTGCCTATGTGGAAAATGCACACTTTCGGTCAGGACAGATTTTTTCCTGATCGAAATATAGACATTTTTTCCAATTGGAAAAAAAAAAGACATTCACATTCAGGATTGCAAATAAGGTGAAATGAGCTTTGAGGAAGAATTCAGAGAACCTCAATAAACTTGAACATTGCATGTTTAAGCATCCCTACACATGCGGTGATCAAAATGGGGCAATGGTACCCTAACTGGGGCCACAGCTAGACCTAAGGTTTATCCTGGGATCATCCAGGATTCGCCCCTGCCTGAGCACTGGATCCCCTGTGTGGAACCTAGGTGAACAGGTTTGACCCCTGGACGATCCAGGGATAAACCTTAGGTCTAGCTATGGCCTGGGAGGACTATGAGGACTCAGGGGAGATCTACACTAAGCTGGATAAACGTTTTTTATTGTGTATTGAGTCTTATCTTACCACATGACGCTTGCCTTGTAACGTTGTATCACTTACCCTTTCTGTCGTTTTATTTTGTGATCTTATCCGTATACTGTAAGTCGTTGTATTTTCTCTTATGTGGCCAATTGCATAGTAAGAAACCTTCCTTTTTTCATATGCTTTTCCTTAGCCAACCTCCTTCCTCGTAGCAGCTGTTTTCCCTCTTTCTTGCTTTGTGTTCCTCTTTGCAGCCACAACCTCCCTCCCCCCTTCCATGATCTGCATATGTATGGGCATTGTTCTATATGTGTTTACTCAGAAGTAATACTCTCTCTGTTCAATGGGCTTTCCTCAAAGGCAAGCCAGCATGTGATGTTAGCAGTTGAAATCAATGGGATTTACTTTTGAGTAAGGGAACCAGCACACCTGTAGTTCATGAATTTGAAGATGCAAGCAAGCAGGGAGGGAGACTCCAGGCAGGGTTAGTGGATTTACTTTACTCAAAAGTGAATCCCATTGATTTCAACTGCTAACATGACCTGCTGATCCTTGGTCTGTGCTTAGGAAAAGGGAGCAGAAAGAGGGAAAATCTTTCCAGCCCCCCTTCTCTCCGTTTCTCTCCCCTCCAAGCACAGACCAAGGGGCAGCAGGTCATGTTAGCAGTTGAAATCAATGGGATTTAATTTTGAGTAAAGTAAATCCCCTAACCCTGCCTGGAGGCTCCCTCCCTCCCTCCCTCCTGCTTAGAAAAAGCTCCCAGGTGTGGAAAGAGGGGAAATCTTTGCACTACCACCCTTCACCATTTCTCAGAGGAGGGGCAATGGAAGAAAAGAGGAAGTGGGAGGAACAAACAGCAGATGGGGACTTGAGAAAACAAAAAAAAATACATTGTGTGGCCCAGATCAGCGGATATCTATGGACAACACAACGGTAAGAAATGTATTAATAAATACATGTGCCCAGGGATGTATAAAATCGTAATAAAATAATACGTTTAATGACTCAAAAAACAACATTTCATATATCTGTGTAGATCCGCTCTCAGTCACTGGAGGCACCAGATCAGATTCTGCCCCCGTTGAAAGTACCAGCAGGTCCCTTCAACAGTTGCCAACTCTGAGGCAAAGGAGGTCTGTTTAGGAGGATGCTTGAGTGAATTCATTTTTTGTGAATTCCAATATGAACTGGCTTGACCTACACTTCCTGGACTTATGTGCAGATTAGAGCAAAGCAATCTTACAGATTTTGCTCTCCAAATGTTGTGATCCAATTCTCAACTCAAGGGACATATCAATATGTATATAATGATGCATATTTCAGGATCAAATACATTTAGGGCAGAATCCAATGGGGCACTTACACCCCTGCCAATTCCTTCCCACCTGGGCCATTCTCTTCCACAAGCAGTGGGTCCCACCGCTTAAGCAGGGGAGATCTCATTGCTTATGCAAGGGAGATTTAGGGAAGCCCTGAAATTAGCAGAAACACTTCTTTCTGGAAGGAGGCAGGCTGGCTGAGCTTCTTTTGCGAGCTCCCCCTCCTTCCCTCCTTCCAGAAATGCGCATTTCTGCTAATTTTGGAAAGCCCTAAATCACCATTGCACAAACGGTGGGGGCCACTTGCACAATGGCATGGTAGGATGTAAGAAAATCATTGGGGGCACAAGCGCCCCGCTGGATTCTGCCCTGAGAAATTTGAATTTGAGGGAAAATGTGTTTAGAAGTTTGCATTTTCTCAGAAGATACTTTCACAAGATATAACAGAACATGTATTAAATATAAATTTGGGCTAGAGGAAAACAATTCACTAATTAATATGGAAACGGGATAGAATAGACTTGTGAATGAACACATTCAATACTGACCCAGGCTGGAGATAGATGGATCCCACGTTCTGTCCTCTATAAAACCGACCAGAGTTATGCAGCTCGGAAGGAGGGCTGCTGCCCCATTAGTACAATGTGCCATCACATTTGAAGTTTCCCATGGAGCCTCCAAGTGCACCTTGCTTGCTTGCCAGTGGAGCTTCTCTATGGAGGCTGTTTTGTGTCTGTTAGCTGAAAGTATGGCGAGGAGGGGGATTAAATTCATTACAGTATTAAATAAATCAGGTGGAATTAGCTCTCAGCAGAAAACAGCAGCTGGCTTTTGCAATGTTGTGACAGGCTCCACCAATTATGCAATGCAAATAGAATCCATCTGACTTCCACAGGCTCCCAGGCCATGACGGGTCTTGAAAGCCTGTTTGGCAACTTCCTTTGATCTTCTCCCACGTGTTTTCTCTCCCATGGAGTGGGTGAGAGCTGATCGCCTCTGTCAAACCACTGCTCGCCTAATAAAGCTGTTCCCCTCTGCCGAAAGGGAAGGTGTTTCAGGCTTCCCAGAACTTATCTACCTGCATGTGAATGTGCACATGTACACTCACACACACATACACGAACAGAGGGTACACAGAGGTAAGGCAAGGCTGAACTTTGCTCTCATCAATGGAGCAGGCTGTTGATTTAATGAGTAGCCATGCTGCCTTTTTAATGCACAGAGCAGCAAAAGGAGGCCACAAGTCCAACACCATGGACACACACCCTAATTACCCAGCAAGGTTAATTTGAGCCTGCCTGTATATGTGTGCCTGGAAGATTGATTCACTTGGATGCTATTAGCTAAAGGAAGGAGATGAGTCTCGTGTTGCGTGGGGACAGGGGTGGAATATTAGGCACGATGAGCTTTTTGCTATGGTATTGTAGGCAGGGCAAGGTTATCCTGATATAAAATTAGAGCTTGAAGGTTATTGCCCTGTAAATAGAGACCAAAGTGGCTCAGGAAGAATGAACTTCAAAGGGAGAAAGGTCTTCCCTGTTCAGATGGTAATGGCAGAGTTGTTTGTTGAGTGCTGCAGTTTAACACAAGGTCATGGAGAGCGGGGTGTTGTGTGTTTAAAGGGGATTTGTTAGAGAAAAGCTCTTGCTAGCACGTTGGAGGGCTGTGATCCAGAACTATGCATTGTGTCGTAGACTCTCATTTTGGAGAAAATGCTTATGTAGGCTTAGGCTTGGAATATCACCGAATATTGGCATAATCATACCCGCTAACACCAAACTTAGGTGGCTGAGTGTCTATCAGCTTGGAATAGGGTAATGGCTTCTATATACGCTGGCAATTCCCTAGGTACACCAAAGTTTTCTAAGTTTGTAAATTTTTATTATTATTTTTAAAAAACCCACCTCTGAAACAACCTGGTGATTAGGGGCATATCTACACCTGCCTTTCCCCTCCGGGATCATCCCTGTGCATCCAAATGACACACAGAGGATCCTGGGAGCAGGCAGAGACAATCCCTCCATTTTCCTAGGATAATCCTTAGGTGTAGAAAATGCCTATGTATGAGATCCTAGGACTTACAGAATGTTGGTGGAATAATGCCATGGGGGCAACCATCTCTTCCTGCACTAAATGCTCCCGGGAATTATGCTAAGTCATGAAGTAGCCCTGTTCCTGGGATCATTATATCCCCAAGAGTGCTACCAGGTGGCTTCTCCTCCTTCACTGAAAGAAAGGGTGGGAAATCTTTGACCACTTTTTATTTAACATAAAACCACTCCCCTATTCTTAATGCTCTGCTCCTGAAGATTGATTTGATATTCAGGGAAGGGTTTTGTCCCATTTCCCACAAATGCCCCTAAATCTCACTAATAGAGAACAAAATAGTAGAAAGCAGGAATGGGCAACTTGTAGCCCTCCATGAGATTTGGCTTACAACTTCCATCAGCCCTAGACAATTGTAGGCTAAAGCATCTTGTGAGTCTCAAGTTGGGATGCTGGAAAAATCTGAGATGTACTCAAATGAATTCGAATTTCTTAAAATGTGACCTGCAGAATCTATTACGGGCCAGCCTCCTTGGACTGCATGGAGTTCATGGATGTTCAGACCATTTTTTTACCTTCCTGAAGTTTATACAGATTTATTTGGTGGAAAATATACGCATTTACTCTGAGACATACGCCATTCTGAAAAACCATGGGGAAAAACACTGGGGAAAGGAGAATGGAATAGGGGGAAATATGCTAAATGTTATGTACTAATGTAAATTGCAGTAAAAGTCAAATGGATTTTTTTGTGTGAATTTGTCTGTACCCCCTCCAAAATAACAACAACAACAACAGAGTCTGTCTGCAAGCAGATACCGGGACAAATGATGTTGAACAACCTGTGGAATACAAAATCCAGGCCATCCTAACTACACGCTGCCTACCCCTAGAGTAGCACAATTTCACCATCAATTATGTCTATGCTTGAGAGCTGCTGAGAAACTGGGAGTTGAGGAATAGGAATGTTAGCGTGGTGGGAGGATAATGGAGGAAAAGAGAGGATTGACCTGCTCAAGCCCCTAACAGTTGATAGTGGATATGGTGAATGGAGGGATTAGGGTCTGGGGGAATATGACATGGGATTAAATGCAAGGGTGCTTCAAGTACTCCCCGCTCTAGGATGAAAGCCCTTTTGCGCTACACCAGCATAGGAGCAGAATTCTGAGGGTTGTGGGGAGAGGAGAAGAAATTATGTCCAGGGCAGGTCCTACCATTGGACAGAGTGGGGAAGCCATCTCTGGCAGCAAACCACATCCCCTGGCTTTCCTCCTGAGCCCCTTCCCTGTCTGTTCTCATCCTCTTGTGCAAGAACTCCAGTAATGGCAAAGTTTGCTTGGTGATGGCCTTGTTGCCTCTCATGTGCCTGTTAGCTGTTAGCTTAGCCAGGGCCTGCACTACCATTAGGCCAACTAGGCAGCTGCCTAGGGCGCAGACCTCAGAAGGGTGCAGTACTGCCCTGCAAGGGTCACAGTTTTATACAAACTAGCTGTTTTGAGAAAAAACATAATAAAAGGAAAATATAATTGTTCAGAAATTCTTCTGGAACAGCTGAATCGAAGTTGGCAATTTTGGGTGTGTGTGTGTGTGTGTGTGTGCGCGCGCGCAAGTAGCTCACCTTGCCTAGGGCGCAAAATAGTCTGGAATTGGCCCTGATCTTAGCTGCCCTCCAGAGTGGTGGAGAGGATGCCCTGTTGCCTCTGTTAATGCATGTTTCAGTTGTCAGTCTCTGGTTAGCTTCTGTGCATGTGTGTGTGGGAGAGTCATTTTCACCTCAGGCAGCAAAATGTTTGGGGCTTGCCCTTTCCTTCTGCACCATGCTTTTTTCAGGCTGGCTCAAGTCCTGAAGAGAAATGCTCTTTTAAGGGCTGGACGTAAACTGTAACTTTTTGTTGCAGGTCCCATTGGTGATCCATTAGTTTCTAAATGACATTGTGCTTGCCTCTGCACTAAAAATCTCATACGCTTCCTTCAGATATCCAAACCATAGCAGACTATCATCTAGAACAGGAGCAGCAACCAGGTGTTCTCCAGACATTTTGGATTGCAACTCCCAACCAGCATGGCCAATGGTCATGGGATATAGAAGTTGTAGTCCAAAACATAAGGAGGGCACCAGGTTGCCTACCCCTGAACTAAAATAATTACTTTGCTTCACCCATGACCATGTTGTGACAAACAAATTTTGCCCATTGGTAAAAGGTGGTCAATTGTGGTAATGGGGGAAGATGTAATTTTAAAAACCTTTTAATTGTGTGTGTACTTGTCAGACTATGAAAAATTGAGATATGACTCCCATGTTTTGATAGCTGAGTTGCTAGTAAGCTCCGTCTGTAATGGAATTCAAAGTAAATTAAGAGAGAGTATAGATCTCCCAAGGTATGACCCCAAATTTATCCCACTGATGGATGTTTAATGTTTAAATATCAATGTAGATTGTTGATGGAAGAACAGTTTTCAGTTCACTTGTCATCCATTGAGCAAACAGGAAATCTACACAATAATCAAAGGTACCCTAGACTGTGTTTACCTCTTTTTTGGTCCTAGAGAAGTGTGGGAAGTTGAAGTCCATCCTCCACTTGGTCCCTGTGATTCACCAGCAACAGAATTCTTCAAATATACCATGGGTACACTATGAGGGTTCAGTTTAAGAACATTAATTCTGCTCCTACTTTGATATATTTTGCCCTGTCCAGCCATATCCCCTCCCCCTGGCTGAGAAAAGTTTCCATTAGAAGAGAAATTCACAGCTTAAAACACAGAGAGAGAGAGGGAGGGGAGAGGGAAAGGGAAGCAATGGAGTCTAGTCCAAGCTTGCTATGTTTTGCTTAGAGCAAAATCCAGATCCAATTTTCTGTTATCTTTATGATAGGAGCTTGGCACAATGTAAAAGGAATAAAAGATAAATGCAATATCTGAAGCCACACTAGTTTGGTTCGTGCTCAAAACAGTACATTCACTCCTATCCAACCCCATGAGACCTCAAAAGGAATCAGTTCCCACATATGCTCCCTGGAAATAGTAAAAATAAGCAACAGAAGTCACATTTACAGAACTTTTAATCATAGCATTCACTTCTCTACATGCACTTCAATTTTGTTTATCTACATGTCTCAGTATTGATTAGGATCTACTTCACACATAACATGATTGACAAACTTCACGGTGGTGGTGCCCATGTTGAAGAATGCTAGCCCTGATGGTTGTGTGTTACCTCCAATATCTGTGGCAGTTGCTAGGGAACCAGTTGCTGGGGAACACAGGTTGGAGAGTGCTGTTGCACCATCTGCTGCTTTGTTGACCCCTGGTTGACAGCTGGTTGGCCACTGTGTGAACAGAGTGCTGGACTAGGTGGACCCTTGGTCTGATCCAGCAGGGCTCTTCTTATGTTCTTATTACATGATTGTTATTTTATGTGATAGATGTGTATGTCATGCACACACACACACACACACACACACACACACACACACACACACAAATATCAAACGCCGAAGAAATCTGCAACATAATTGAATGAGTTTGGGTTTCTATGAATCTCACCTACAGATTCTGCAGCAGACTGGATTTTCCCAAGATGCACAGTTTCCATGGCCTTGCAAACCAGGTCTTTTGTTTGATTAAAAATAAAATAAAATTTAGTCATAAAAACATACGTAAAACTAAATAACACTGTCTGAAAGTTATTATTTCCCCCAAGCATGAAAATGTGCATTTGAGGAGAATTTGCACATTCTGGGGGAGATTTGCGCATTTGGGGGTAGGATTTGTGCATTTTTGCAATTGTGAAAAATGAGAATAAATCAAATTCCATCAATGAGCACACAACAGAATGAAAAGCTTCTGACAACCCATGAAACACAGATGGAACAGATTTTACAAATTCTGTACATTTTTAATACACACGTGCATGTGTGTACACACACAAATGCACATACACATACAAATCTTATATAATATCTTAAAATGAGCCACCTGGTATTCTTTTTTTAAAAAAAAAATCAGGCAAAGTCTAAGGGAATGTGGAGGGGGGAATTATAGAAAATATTTTGATTCATTTTACACGTGCAGTAGAGGCTGCTGCTACCTCACTGACATATGCATAATGAGTATAATGGAAGCCAGTATATAAACGAAAAGTGATTATCATTCAAAATTCACACTTGTCCAACTTTTGCAATGGGGTTCTCCAACTTAAAAATGCATGCACAATATATTTTAGGGGAAAGTGCTTAAACATGTGTATATTAGTGTAAATAATTTTCAAAAATGTGTATACTAGGCAAAAAAAAAGCACACAAGTTTGTCTGTATCGGGAGATATGCACACAAAAACATGTATGGATTTTCATGCAAACATTTAAAAAAAAACTGTTCAAAATTTAGGATGAACCAAACTTAAGATTGTAAAAATGAAGGGGGTGGGGAAAGGAGTAAAACTGAAATCAAGAAATTCCTCCATCCCTAGGTTTATGTTTATAGTTTAAAGATATAAAAATCCATTTAGAGTTCACCAATTTTCATGTTAATGCCTTTAGATTAATTCAATCCTAGCATGATCTAAATTAGGCTCAATCCATCTTTATTTACAGTCAAAAGATCCTCATTACAACATATAAGTACACAGACGTAATAAAATACATGATGGTAAAGAAAAAGGGATTCGAAATCTGTAAAAATACTAATCAGTAGGCTTAAAATAATGATCAGACATCCATGAGTGGTCTAATGAGAATAGCCAGATTCAAAAATTTGGCCACTTGCTCTATAATAGGCTTATTGGTACCTTGAAGTAAAATAATCATAAGAGACTCAGGAGAGTGACTGGGGAAACGCTGTATAATAGGGCATATTAGGTCTTTCCTGGCCTCTTGATAGTAACTGCAATAAAATAGAACATGCAAGATGGACTCCACCTCAATGTCATTACAGGGGCAGCATCTAATATTCTTGGAATTTTCTTAAATCTGCCCTGTAATAGCTTGGAGGGGAGAACCTTGAACCTTGCTAAGGAGAATGCCCTAGCATATATTTAGGGATGTTAACCATCCCAGGTGTGGCATTCCATCTTTGCAAGGATGGCCTAGTAGACCCAATGACGGAGATTAAAAACCTATGATTTTTATCTTTTACTTAATTCTTCCACAGAGATTTGTAACATATTTAAGTCTCTTACATTCACACCTTAATTTTATGGCTTTAACATACACAACATATTTAACATTTATCTTCCAAGTATTCTAATATACTGTCAGATTTTATGTTCTATGTCTTATAAACCAAGAGTGATGGAGGTATAAACGTGCTTGTTTTGTGTACATGGTTACTTTTAGGGATGTATGCAGACTTTCTCCATCTCTCTTAAGAAACTATAATAACTACAATTGATTTTGTTTTCTTTCAAATTGTTTAGCTGTTCACCCATGCTGGAAATCTTTTAGGTGTACACATAAAGCATATCACATAAAATACATAGGGCATAATTAAGTCAAAGCTAAGCACTTCTTGGTCATATTAATTTAAATAGGAGAGATGTAACAAGCTGTTTAAGAGCAAAATCTGAACTCATCAGTGTCGATTAGGTTGGTCCATTGGGGTCTTTCCATTGGCAGAGAGACACGCTGCTAGATGGGGTGGGAGCTCCACCATGGTAGATGACCCTGCTATGCTCAAGAGAGCAGAACTGCTGGTGAGTAGCAGGCAGGATGGTAGGCTAAAAAGAAGCTAACTTTGGCTCTCCTTGACTCAAAACTGCTTCCATTACCCTGGGTGGCACTGATCTGGGCCTGTAAACTACACCAACCCTATGGGATTGCTAATCCCCCATTCCATTGCTGTCAAAGAACTGCTAGGCTGAAAATCCTGGTGGAAACCCCCTCCCCCCCCCCTCCAACACACACCTTCTTTCCTCCCTGTCCTTATGAGCCCACAGGGCTGGGGATGAATTAGGAGATCCACATTATTGATCCTACAACAGCCCCACTCTGAATTGCTTTATATCTCTCTGGTTGACCAAAGAGTCAGCAGTAATCCTTATTATTAGAGGTTGGGCCTGTTCAGACAACACACTAAGCCATGGTTTGGCCACTAACCCTTTTGCAGCAAATGTTTACTGAGTGTGTGTGGTTATGTCACTACTAGGGCTAGAAATGGTTCACACAACATACTGAGCCATAATGTTTAGCTCAAAATGCTTAACCACTGTGACTTAACCACTGCTTAACCACTGTGACCCATCTGAGCTGGGTCATTGTCACTCTGCCTCTCTTTCACCATTGGATAAACCAGGGTAAGGAATTGGGAGGGACCTGGGGGAACACTCCTCCAGCTAGTGTCTCAGTTGAGGAGCTGTGAAATATGAGGTCAGAGTGAAACAGATGATGCTTTGGTTTGAGGAACTGTTATGTTCTGCCTCTGTCTTGCTCAGGCCTTAGCATTGTTTGATGCTGGTCAGGTTTGGGTTCCAGGGTTCCACTATGGATTGGGTAAGTCAGGTTTCCTAGGGAGGCAGGGAGGGGAATAGGGCTGCACCATGGAGAGTCCCATGTGGTGGTGAGGCTGGAAGCCAGACAAGCTTATCTGTATGTTGCTCCAACAAGCAGCAAGAATGTGAATGAGCCTTAAGTAGTGGTTTGACTTTATTTAGGCAGGTTAGCCTACCCCCACGCTAAAGGGGGTAGGCTAAAGGGGCCTCATTTGTTTTAGTAGTCTCAGGCTACAATGGCACAAGGGTGTCTGTGGAGTGTTCAGAGTCTAAAGATGGCAGCATGGCTCAAAGATATAAACTTCTCCATATGGGAAACTCAGTAATGGGGAATTGAGATCTGAGAAGTGCTCATGAAATTATCCTTCTGAAATTCCAGATAATTGTGTTTCCCCTTTTCCTGTATTTGGTATAAACCTGCTTGGTATGTGCCAATGACTACTAAGTTCACAAATGTTTGTGAAAGAAGAAGTCTTAATCACTGGCTTCTGGTATACATTTCCATGGTGCAATATGAGTTTGACAGAAGAAGAGGAGGAGGAGGAGGAGGAGGAGGAGGAGGAGGAGGAGGAGGAGGAGATGTTGTTGAATTTCAAAACAGGAGGTGTATCCTAGCACATTGAGAAATGAAGGGATGAAATGAGAGAAAGAGGGGAAAGCATCATAAGATTAGTAGAATGGAGAAACCAAAGAAAAAATAGAACTGGATGTCAAACAGTCTGGATTGTTTGGGGTGGGTGGTGCTGGCAATTCAGGAATAGAATGGGACCTTGTGCTATGATTTTATTATTACTTTTTTCCCTTGACCCTGGAGAATGCACAAATAAAATCAATTAATGGGCCTTGGAAAAAGAATCACTTTAAATGGTTCAATTAAACATCACAATGCAGAGAACCAAAGTGAGGGGAGTGGGGTGGGAAAACAATAAATATGTCTTAAAAATGGACTTGTCCAAGTTGCCTGGGCTGCGACATGCACCATTACTGACAGATCGAATTGCACTTCCATTAACACCATAAACTTATAGACTCCACAGACTGTAAAAAAGGGATTTGCTTTATTCAGGTTAGGACTACATTTGAAAAGCTTTACAAGTGAAATAAAACGTGATGTCTACACACACACACACACACACTGCCCTTTTGATGTTCTTTTCCTGGCTTTCTCCTATTTATTTATTTATTTATTTGAAGGATATCTATGCCACCCTTCATTATAAGAGCTACCAGGATGGCGTACACAATATCAATAATAAATTACTTTACAACCCAATATAATACAATAAAACCTACATCCAACAGCCATAATAAAAGACAGCAAATAAAAAATTTCAGTTACAATTTCATTTACAAAGGCATCTAATTTGCTACCCGGTAATGTTCCATTTCTAAAGGTAGTACTCCACCATGGTATATCATGTCCTCTTGACTTATGAGACCAAAAATGCTTAGAAAGAATGCTAGTCCCCATTTCGCTTCCATTCTTCCACAGTCACATTCCAGTTCCACTAATAAGGAGAGATGGAGGATTCATTCCAGCTGTTCTTTGCCAATAATGCTTTTTACAGGCCAAACAGTAGTTTGCCCTTCTTCTCCTTGGTTCTTGGCTACCATGCTTGTAGCTTTCACTCACCCACAGTGTGAATGGGAAAGAGTGGGGGTTGGCTACTGAAGCTCAACCATGATTTATAGCCGTTAAAGAAACCAGGAAGTCTATAAATCTACAAGGTGTCAGAATAATCTTTTCTCTCTGGCTTCCCCCCACTTCTTCTTCATACGTTGGCTTGTCCTATTTATCACATAGCACCAACTCAATATACCCCCCTCTCCTTCCTTCCCTGGCTACTGCAGATGCAGCATACCAAGCATTCAAAAGAGGAGGGCGGACCCCAATGTGTGGATTTTTGTTCTGCTAATCCTCTTGTCGGGCATTTATTATCATTCTTCTTTTTGTTAGTGTGTCATATTTGGCTGTATTTAGGGAAGCCTGGGACTAAAGGACACAGATAATAAGACAAATCATTTGTGTTTTTATCAGGCTACTTCAGTATGTGGCCCACTGCCCACCAATGAGTTATAATGCACCTGTCAGCTACAATGTGCATTTTCTATCTATTGTTGTGTATGTTTGGACAAAGCAAGAGATTCCCTATTATCTGGACCTTGTTATCAACCCACCTTTGTCCATCACATTTACTATATATTCCTGTCAGGGAAGGCTTAGATGACACACTCATCAAAAAGCTAGGCCAGAACTTTATTATCTCTCTCAAGCAAGTACTGAAAAGGCCACGAGAAATTCCTGAGTCAGCCAAGATACAACGGGGTGGGGGTGGGGTGGGCACTTATTCACTGCCCCAAAAAGAGGAATTATATTTAGAGGAGGAGGAGAGGTGGAGGAGGAGGAGGAGGACTCTGAGCAAATTACTGTTTGCTGTCCAGGTGCTAATGGATGACCGGCAACTTCAAGGCCCCTGCTGCTCTTCCTCCTTATAGTTCTTTGACTTTAAACCAAACTTGAACTGGACAGCCCTTCAAACAGTGGACATTTTCAAATAGAGGACTGTCCTCTCTCAGCTCTCCAAGATGGAAGACTGTCATCTGTAAAGTAGGAACCTGACCACCCTCACTGCAACTAAAGCACAGAACCATTTCTATTTATCTTAGTGTTGGGCACCTCCAACCAATGGCACATGTTTAGCCATCATGTAGATAGGTGGGTATTCTGAAAATTCAGTAGGCTCCATATATTCTGCTCCTACTTCTAATGGGAAGTCTGTTAATCCCCTGCTATAGCAGGGTTCTGAGGACTCTTCTTCCAAAGATTGCCCTTGGCATATATTGATGGAGAACAGCATCTCATGTGTAGACGCAGAGGCTTCTGTCCATTCTGTGATTGGTTTGACAAACATTGACATCCCCTGCTTACCCACCAAAATTATTCAAGTGGACCTGATATGTGCAGTTCAGGTTGCAGCAGCCTACAGGGACAGAGTTCCCTATACCCAGGGATGGGCAGCTAAGTCTGTTTGCATTAATCTGGTTTTTAAAATTAAATAATAATAATAATAATAATAATAATAATAATAATAATAATAATAATAATAATAAATCTGCATCAAACTTCATATTAAAATATGTATTTTTGCATGGCTTTTCTCACAAAAAGTACTTTTTCCCCTAAACATGTTTATCTCTAAAATATTCACATCTAAATGAATTTTATCCTAAAATATGCATCTGAAAATGCATTTGTGATGCATTTTCTTTGAGGCATTAACTGCATTTTTAACTTCACAGAAGTGAAAATAAATCGAGGATAACCATGTTCCGATCTGCACATTGGTCCTGGAGGTGTGGATAAGGTCAGCCTGTATCAGAGTTCCTCAAGCATCCCTCTCTGAGACTAAAATAATAAGTTTCACACCTTGGTAATATCAGAATCTTGAAGGTGTCTTGAGGTGTGTTGAGGCGTTCTCTGGGCTCACACATCTCCCAAACCAGGCTGATCTTTCCAACATTACAGAAGCCCCTAGCCTTGACTGTTGCTTTTACTGATTTTTAAAACTTAAGTCAAAACTGTAATGTCAGAATGGGCTCAAGATGGGGTTAGGGATGGGAGAGCAATCCATGTTTGAGCTCATCAAGTTTCTCTGTTTTCAATCTCCATGCTTACCTTGCCCCATTCCCACTCCCAAACACAGAGGCAGTTTACTAGTTTAGGATCATTGGCAGTAAGAACATAATCACCAGTTGCAGGGGAACATGGGTGGGAGGGTGCTGTTGCACCCATGTCCTGCTTGTGGGTTCCTGGTCAACAGCTGGTTGGGCACTGTGTAAACAGAGTGCTGGACCAGATGGACCCTTTGTCTGATCCAGCATGGCTCTTCTTATGGTCTTATATTGTTATGGTGATTTTTTTTCCTTGAACAGGAAAAGTACACAGCTTTTAACTTTAAAAAGTGCTCATTTTTCCAAGCGCACTCACCAAATGCACACTTTCCCCCATAGGATAAAGTGTGAAAATGCCTTTTATTTATTTATTTTATTTATTATTGCATTTATATCCTGCCTTTTTTCCTCCAAGGCACCCACCGTGGCATACATAATCCTCCTCCCCTCCATTTTATCCTCACAACAGCCCTGTAAAGTAGATTGGGCTGAGGATTCTGTGACTGGCCCAAAGTCATCCAGTGAGTTTCCATGGCTGAGTGGGGACTAGAACCCGGATCTCCCGACTCCCAGTCCGACACTTTAGCCACTACGCCACACTGGCTCTTTTGTTGTTGTTGTTGTTGTTGTTGTTTTTGGGTGCCCACAGTTGCAGAAGTGCACATTTTCAAATACGAACACAACCTTGGAAATTGTAAAAAAATAATTTAAAAAATATTCCTGGGGATTATTCTCCTGCTCGTGTTTGCATTCAGAGCTGCAAATGGGAAATGTTTGAATGATTTGGGAAGAGGTATAAAATTCTTGTACAACCCTAGATGGGGCTGCAATTATAACCATGCTTCTGGAAGAGAGGAACAGTAAGAACGTTGGGAAAAGCAAAGGGAAGAGGGAGAAGAAGTCTGGAAGGAAGGGGGTGAGATATCTCCAAATGAAAGGTTCTACCAAGGGTTCCTGCAGCAAGCCAGGGCAGACAGAGAAGACTACGATGAAATAAATAAATAAATAAATAAATAAATAAATAAATAACAGTATTTGTACCACAACCGCTATACATTTCCTGATTTAAATTTCATTAAAATCAGGGGATGGTAAGCAACTGAAACGTTGTCTGGGTTGTAGCTGGAGAAGGAGGGAGGAAGCAGAGGAAACATAAATAGAGGACAAAGTAGAAAGGAAGATGATGATGATGATGATGATGATGATGATGATGATGATGAAAGGGATGAAAAAGAGTATGTGGGGTGGGGTGGGGTGGGGTGGGGAGGGGATACACTGGACTGAAAAAGAGGGGGAGAACTGCTAGAGGGATAATATGTGAATGTGATTCAATTGAGAGCCTCCTAGTGGAGAAATATGGATAGAAGGAATGTTGCTAAGGTAATATGAAACTGATGCTAGAAATAGAGAACAGGAGAAAGCAAAAGAAAGAAAAAAGAAAAAAAGGTGGGGGGAGCCATCAGCTGTACAATTTGCTTTTTAAAAAATCCAAGTTTTAAGTTTCCCTAGGGGCAGTGTAATAGAAAAGGGCTTTTAAGAGCTATTTCTGGTTCTTCTTTTTTTCACCCTGTTTCCCCCCCCCCCCCTTTGGGGATGTCTCAGAGGGATGATTTATTGTCTAGTGTATTTAAAGTGACACAGCCAATTTTGAAAAGTTTGCTGCAGAGATGCCAGCAGCTCTTTCTACCATACTGAGAAATGCACTTTGGGTCAGTGTCACAGTGAAACGTGATTGATACAGAGTTGTTGCTGTAATGCACCCTCCACAATATAAAACAGGTAAGCTGTTACCTTTTACTGGACTGAGTATTCTTCGATAGGAGAGGTGTACAAGTTTTTGAGTTGTGAACCAGGTTATTCCATCAACAACACCCAGTTCTGCTGACTCAGGAGTTTTCACTTGAATTATGAAACTGTGAGCCAATAGCTCATGAATCTCCCAGGTAAATTTGGGACTCTTATTTTTCTCTTGCTGATTCCAACTTCAGGTCAGATACAGTTTTCAGTAACTTCACGAAGACAGGTGTGACACTATCTGTAAACTGCTTCTTACATAGACAGAACTCTCTATTTCATGGTGGATAAGGCTACCAATAGTGACTAGTCATGATTGCCATATACTGCCTCTCAATGATAGCTGCTAGGGAACAAATGTGGGAAGGTTGTGCTGCAGTCATGTTGCATTATGGGCTCTGGTTTGCCACTATGGGAACAGAATGCTGAACTAGTTAGATCTTTGGTTTACTCCAACAACATGGTTCTTTTGTTTTTCTTGGGTACAGTGAACAAGTAGCTCATTTTTCATTGTATGGAGGATGCTGGTGGCTTTTAGAGGCAGAGGCAAATGCTGTTATCTATTCACAAAACATTTAGCTCATGAAACAGTCATCAATGGTTTATAGGATGTTGTGATGACCCCAAAAGGTGGGATGCTATAAAAAATATACTATTCTCTTGAACCAAAGTTGTGAATGTTGAATTCTGTTTACCTGAAGAGAGTATAGTGTGGTACAAAGCAGTGAGCTAGATGTCTTTAGTTCTAGGGCATGGTCTAACCTTGAGATGAGAAGGCTAATGATGTACACCCTTATTGAAGCTAAGCAGATCTTTTATTTGGCCAGTCTTTGGATGGGAAACAGCCTGGGGAATCTATTTACTCTGATTTGAACATCATGCAAAAAGAAAAGAAAAAGAAAGAAAAAGATACGATGCTATAAACGGGACATGTATTTGTCAGTTTGCATTGCATCATGGAGTTTTTAGTGTTGATGATATGAAAGCATTAAATGCTTGTGGTATACATATCTATATGAGATTATTCAGTGCAAAGGACTTCAATTTTAGGGAGAATGCATATGGTTTTGCAAAAATACAAGTTATAGGATTAAAATAATGCACATTATTTGGCATTAAAATGGCACAATGACAGATCTCTAAGTATGCTTACTAGGGAAGTGTTTTGGTCCAGTCAATTTGCCCACAGTATTTTGGTTTGGGGAACATTTCAGTCCAAATTTGTGTGTGGGTGTGAATGTTGGAGATAGCATCCCTCATTCATTTTCTGGTGGTATTATCTTGAGGAATGCCAGATCTCGTACCAGGTAAAATGTCCTAGTTTTATTTATTTATTTATTTATTTTCATCTTCTAGTTTTGCCCTCATCCTTCTTACTCAGTTCCTTTGACTATCATAAAAGCCACACATATGCAGATGGGGAAAATTTCACCCCTTTTCATCGTCACTCCGCCAAGCCACATGCATTTAATTATTTTAATCTCCCTCGTATGTCAGCCCTTTCAAGCCCTTAATCATTTTTTTGCTGCTCTCCACTAAATTCCCTCTGCTCTTCAACATCTTGTTGTAAATGCATATTGCCCAGAAGGCAGTGTTCCAGTTGCCATGTTGCCAGATTTGCAGAGGGGGTGTGTGTCACCTTTTTACTTCATAAATTTGAAAATTGATGCTTGTATCTATGAAGCCCCAGATCACCTATGAGTCTTTCGTGTTTGTCTTAGAAAAGGTCCCATTGCTATGAGGTGGAGTGGGGATTGGTTGCCTGTATATGATGATTTGGACACTTGTTATGCTCCTAGGAATGGCAGTACTTTCTAAAGACTATAGGCACCTCTATACATAATATTGCAAGCCTATTATCATAGAATCATAGAATAGTAGAATAGAGAATAGTAGAGGTTGGCCATCGAGTCCAACCTCCTGTTCAATGCAAGAATCCACCTTAAACCATCCCTGACAGATGGTTGTCCAGCTGCCTCTTGAAGGCCTCTAGTGTGGGGGAACCCACTAACTCACTAGGTAATTGTTTCCATTGTCATACAGCTCTAACAATCAGGAAGATTTTCCCGGAATCTGGCTTGCTGTAACTTGAGCCTTGAACTATGTCCTGCACTCTGGATTGTATATGTGCTGTCTTCTAACTCCCCCTAGTATTATTTCCCAATGGGATGCCCTATTTCTATTCTCCTCCCCCCGCTGCCCTGCATGCTTGTGCTCAAAACGTGCATTCTTGTTAGCTGGTTCTCATTCTTTTGCCAGCTCCTATACATACAGTTTCTTGATGCCTTTTACATTGTTCTCTACCAGTTGTTATATAATGATATAATCCAAGAAGTTTATTTCAGTTTATTTATAAACATCATCATAATAAACAGCAACATAAAAAATCCGATAAAATACATACAAATGCAAGGAGTGATTCAAATGCCATTATTATTATTACTATTGTTGTTGTTGTTGTTGTTGTTGTCTGTCACATAGCATCTCTCATTCCAGGTGACTGTATGCCAGTCACCTGAAGCCAGCAGATGGCTAGCTGCATCTAATTTCTACAGGAGCGTCGAGAGGAATCTCCTCTGACCTGCCCAGCCGCCACGGCTACCACAGTGCTCTGCCTAGCCATGTGTTAATGCTAAGCACGCTTTGCTGTTTTGCATGTTCCAAGCAGTGCCGGATGCTTCCTTCCCATAATCAGTCTGAGCATTGCTGCTTCCCCTAATCACCCCCTGCACTTAATTGACCAATAGAGCTAGACATATGGAGGATCGAATCACAAACCCAAATCAGCAGTTGTCAGAAGAAATTAACTCAAACAGGAAGCAGCAGAACACTTGGTTTCTCTCCTCCTCGCTCACTGATGAAAGCAATGATTATTAATATCCCCAGCTGTGCAGCAGGCGGATGCCAAGAGTATCAGGGTGAGGTCTTTTCCCATCTCCCTTATTTGTTTATTTATTTTGGCCTGATGTCTTGCAATCCTACTTGCTTCTGCTTGACCAAATTGGTGTGTGAGTGAGTGAGTGAGTGAGTGTGTGTGTGTGTGTGTGTTAGGGGGAACAAGCCTATATTGGACAATGGGTAATGCCCTGTAAATCTCTAGTTAAAATGGAAGAAAAGGAAGCCATGCCTCTTCTGCAGCTCCTCAACCCCATTCCCATGATGATCCTGTGACCTGTCTGCCCATTCCCCAACATGATGTGTGGTACATTGCTTGCCATAGCAATTAAGAGAGGGAGCAGACAACAGGATCAGAGAGAATGGAGTTGAGGTGCTCAAATACAGGAGAGGGTAGTAAGTAGATCTCCAGATGGTTTTGACTTCAACTCCCAGCATTCCCGACCGTTGACCATACTGGCAAGGACTTGGGGCAGTTGAACTCCAAACCATCTGGAGATCTAACCTCTGCTCACCCTTGTTCTAGTAGAGCCATGGCTATATTTTCTCACACAGAGATCTAAAGTGAAACATCTTAAGGCTTGTTCAGACAATCCCTCTCCAATTCATTGAATATGTGAGCTAGGGTGGGATTGTGCTCACTACTGTGCCCCAATGTCAATGGGCCCTTTATCCATGCCCACAGTGGCTGCACATTCTGTGTTAGTGTAGGGCTGCTTCTTTCCAATAGGAATGGGTTTCTGTTCATGCGGAGGAGCCCTACACTTGTACTTCTATAGATGTGTAGGCTAGTGTGGCGTAGTGGCTAGAGTGTTAGACTGGGAATCAGGAGATCTAGGTTCTAGTCCCCACTCAGCCATGGAAGCTCACTGGGTGACTTTGGGCCAGTCACAGCCTCTCAGCCCAACCCACTTCACAGAGTTGTTGTTGTGAGGATAACATGGAGAGGAGGGGGATTATGTACACCGCCTTGGGTTCCTTGGAGGAAAAAAGGCAGGATATAAATGTAATAAATAAATAAATAAATAAATCACATGAACACTGAATATGCAGCCTGCTCAGCAGGAATGAGCCAGCTCCACCATTGCATATTCCCTTACAATGCAAGGTAGTTTGTGCAGTCATTGAGACCAGATCTACACCAAGCAGGATATAGCACGATGAAAGCGGTATGAAAACAATATATGGTACATGTCAATGGGTCCCAACAGTGGTCAGTGCACTTCAACACCGCTATAAAGCAGTATTGTGGCTCCTGCCTCATGTATACTGCTTCCATACCGCTTTCATCGTGCTATATCCTGCTTGGTGTAGATCTGCCCTTAGCGTCTGTAAGAACTGGAACTCCTGGATATGTACCTGGGAAGCTGCCACCTCTATTCATAATGGTGTTGTTAAAATTTCAAAAGTGAGCCTAAACGACAGTTGTGGCTACCAGGTTAATGAAGTTTCACTTGGAACATGCAATTTGGAATCAACATATGGGTTCTGTGATGGGTTGCCAACCACCACTAAGTCTCGCTGCCAGCTCCTGGGTTTGGAGGGCACTTGGGCAAAATACCTTCTTCCTACCACTTTAACTAGATACAATTGTTCTTTATCCTCTTTCTTATCATTGGTACCACTTGTTTGCTTGACAAGCAGAGAGCCAATGAGCAAGCAGGAAGTCGCATCTGATGCTGCTCCTTCTCATCAGTACTGTTGCCTGGGCCAGAGTGAGAGGTGGATGAACAAGCAAGTTGCAAGGGTGAAGAGGATGAGAAACCCGTAAGCCCCCCCCCCCCGGGTCATCCGTAGGCCCCTGCTTGGCTCTTGGCAGATGCCGAATCTTGCCTGCTCTTGATACCAGCACTAACCAAGGTGGATAGTTCTTGGACAATCTCAATGAGCCAGTTAGTGCATTGATATCATCCTACTGGCCAATATTTACACTGTTAGAAATACATGCAGGAGAGGCCACATACCCCAGGAAGAGATGCAGTGTTTTCATGGTAAAAACAAACAAACAAACAACAACATATATAGGTATGGTGGGTGAGAGACAGAGCACCTTACTTGCTCTGCCTCCATTGCAACTTCCCAGAAAAGGAACCTGGGGACTTTGCTTTATTTCAGTGCCACCACTATGGATGACAAGAGAGCATTATTGTAACTACCAGCTCCAAGGGTCAGGTGACATGAGCAGTGATAGCCCTTCAAAGCCAGGACCAGGATACCACAACGACCTAGAGTGACACTATACTGGGGGCAGTGTGGGAAATTAAAATGGTGGGGAGACGCAGCTGGGGGCATGCTCTCTGCTTTATTTCAGTGCCATCACTATGGATGTTCAGATTGCTGGACTGGGGTTGGGAGTGTTAATGGGGTCCCAGGGCAGATAACAGCAATTTGCCCTCCTGGCAGATGGGAGCTGTTACAAGCCCTGGGGTGAGCCTTCTGAACGGTAGGCGTTTGCTTCCATCACAAGAGTCAAGGCTATTTTCTCATGTTAAAAATAACTCAGGTTCAGTCATAAAATAGCTGCAGTTTATTAATGTGCCATGAAATATGAACATTTTATCATAAAATAAGCAATTGCTTAACATTAAAAAAAAAGAATACAGCCCCAGGGAACTTACATATGCATTGCATATCATTGGTTTCACTCTTGAGGTTCTCCCCTCCACTGAAACTAGGTGTTTCTGTTCCTCTTAGCTCAACCTCAAGTATTAAATGAAATTAAAGTTCCAGCCAAGATGTAGATGGGGAATCCAATACATAAAAATACAAATGCGGACGTCGCGAGAGTCCGTAGTCCATTCACACCTGTAATGTTGCATAAATGGCCCTTTTACAGCTGCCATTTCTGCAACATTAGATTTCCAGAAATCCCTGAGCCACCATTTCTATGCAAAATGGCAGCTCGCTATGGGAATGGGCTGCTGCCAGACCTGCTTGTCAGGTGCAAGGTTGCTTGGCGAGCAGGTCCAGGTGAGCACGGAGGCTCAACAAACAGGTTGGGGAGGGGGTGAGGAACACCTCAGCAACTGCCCCAAGAACCCAGTGAGCCCAAACATCCCTAAATACATCCCCCCTTTGACTTCCTTTAGAAAAAGAAGAAGAAATGAACAATAGCACAACACTGACTATACAGATGTTGCCAGCTTTCATTATTTAATGTATATGTTTGTTTTAGCTGCTGAGTGGGCATGGTAAGAGCCCAAAGTGAGTGTGGCCACCCATACTCTCACACACTATTTACATACACATGCACACACTCCATTCACCCCCTCTCTCGCACACACACACACACACATACACAAAATCCATACAGACAGGCAATCATGCACACACGTCCCCTTCCCAGCAGATCTATTCAAATCAGGTGAGAGAGTTGGATTTCCCCTACTCAGTACTGAGAAAGGCATATCTGGAAAACCCTGAGCCACCATTTTTATGTAAAATGGCAGCTTGTTATGGGGACGGTCAGCCGCTGGGTGCTCACGGACCATGCGTTGCTTGTGTGAACGGGTCTGCTAAATGGTAGCAACCCCCTCTCAGATTCCTATGACATCCCTAATGATGAGAGTATGACTTGAGATCTTGGCTTCAGAGGGTTACAGTATACAGTTTCTCCTGATCACAGACTGAAGCCAGTGCCTGCCACCTTAGGTGGCTCATTGATAGAAGCCAGATCTTCGATCTAGAGGAGGCAATAGGGTGCATGTGGGCACCAGTGCACCGTTGGAAATCTTTCTCTGTGACCACCAAGGTGCCCTACCCCCCCACCCCCCACTTTTAAAGACACCACACATTTTCTTAACAATTGCTGTGAAATTGAACTGTGGGTTTCAAGAAGTTGTTTAGTGTGTTGGGGCCCATACCCCACCCTGCTTTGTATTCAGTGATTTGGGCAGGTTACTTGTCCTTTGCCACACGTCCCATGGCAGTCATTTTGTGGTTATTCCCAGGATATTTTCTCAATTTGCCAAATGTTTCCATTGCCTGAAAAGGTTGCCTACACCTGTTTTAGAGTGTATCATGCCTACTTTAGCAGCCTAAACAGCCTGATCTGTTATTGATTTATCAGTAAGGAATATAGACATAATGATCAAACAAGGAAAAGCCACAGCAACACCTGCCTTATACTAGCCCAGTATTGCCATTGCTGACTGGCAGCAGCTCTACAGGGTTTCCGGTGGGATTCTTTCTCTGCCCTACCTGAAGAAGCAGGGGATCGAACATTGGCTCCCAATTCACTCCAGAATCCACTATAAACTTCTCCTGTTGACCTTCAAAGCTTTTCACGGTCTAGCTCCTGCCTATCTCTCCTCTCTCATCTCACACTATTCCCCCGCTCGTGCTCTCCGCTCCTCTGATGCCATGCTTCTCGCCTGCCCAAGGACCTCCACTTCCCTTACTCGGCTTCGTCCTTTTTCTTCTGCTGCCCCTTACGCCTGGAACGCTCTTCCAGAACACTTGAGAACTACCAACTCAATCACAGCTTTTAAAACTCAGCTTTGTTCTGATGCTATACTGTTAGCTTCACCCTACCCGGTGCCTGTTTACACTTTCCTGTGCCTGTTTGCATTCTCTTTCCCTCCTTATTGTTTACTGCAACTTTATTAGATTGTAAGCCTATGCGGCAGGGTCTTGCTATTTACTGTGTATAATCTGTACAGCACCATGTACATTGATGGTGCTATATAAATAATAATAATAATAATAATAATAATAATAATAATAATAATAATAAATATGTGCTATATTACACTGAGCCACAGCAAACCACCATAGAATCACTGGTGATGGGAAAGGGAAAGGGTGTGTGGTCCTTTGTGGAAGTCCAGAGGTATGGATTGGGAACTCCAGAGGGCTGGATTTCTCCCCAGGCTTCAGTTTCTGCAGCCTGGGTTTAAAGAAATATTGGTGCAACATGCCTTGCTAAGAAACTATATAATAAGACACTAATACATTCATTTTCAAAATAGTGCCCGTGCTGCAGAGCAAAGGTTTACAAAAGTAGGAAATAATTTAGAATACAGAGAGTGAAACACAGTATAGGAAACCTAGCTTTTGTGTATAGCATTAAGAGTGGGGAGAATCTGTGAGTCTTTCTTTCCCCCCTAAATCAGCTGCCACACCAAAACCAGCATTTTAGTTTGGATTGTACTTTTGACCGGATAAAAGTGGACAAATCCAGCTAATCTGCAATTCTAACCAGGATTTGCCAGCTGAAAAAAGAAAAGAAAAAAGAACTCGTTTTTTGTCAAATTATGCATGGAACAGATGAGTAATACAGTAGAAAAATTGGTGCCTCCTGTTTACCATGTTTCTAGAGAGAGGAGCACAGGACATGTTAAACAAAACTGAAAGAGTCTATTTAGAACTGATAAATATGATCAGTGTAAAAATACTTAAGCAATGGAATTCACAGCAACAACCAACTAGTGACACTATGAATTTAGTAGAATTACATGCAAGATTTTAAATTTTAAGAACATCCGGCAGTATGTCAAATGAGATTCATACACTGGAAGAAGTAGGCAATACATTTGTGGATCAGTTTATTTTCCATTTTCTACACTACTCTTCACTAACCTGGAATGATCCAGGTGTGTTGGGCAGGATCTACACTACTGCTTTAAATCAGTTTATAACAGTAGTGACAACTGTTGAGGCCCAGGGCCCTTTCTACACCTAAGGATTATCCCAGGAAAATGGAGAGATTGTCCTGCCTGCTCTTAGGATCCCCTGTGTGTTATTTGGGTGCACAGGGATGATCCCGGGACAATCCCAGGAAAAAAGGCAGGTCCATATACATATGGAGTGTATATGGACACACTCAATATACAGTTTTCAAACCATTTTCAAAGTGTCATATCCTGCTTGGTGTAAATCTGACCCTAGACTACAACTTTCATTAACCCTAGCCAGCATGGCCAATGGCCATACTGGCTGGGGATGATGGGAGTTTTAGTCCAACACATCTCGATGATGCCACATTGAGCAAGGCTTATGAAACTGAGTTCGTTGTACTTCCTTATGGTGCATCAGATACTGAGTTGTTGTTGTTTTAATTTTATCTCCATGGTAACTCTTGCAATGCCACAATCCTGTATATATTTGTTGTTGTTTATTCGTTCAGTCGCTTCCAACTCTTCGTGACTTCATGGACCAGCCCACTCCAGAGCTTTCTGTCGGCTGTCGGATCTCCAAATGAGACTGGAAAGCTATGCTGAAAACTGGGTTAAGAAGGAGATATTCAAGGAAATAGTTTCTTTCTGCACTATTTGTATTGTACTAGGCAATAACACTGTAAAGCTGTCTATAAGCACGTATGCCAATCAGAGCTGTGGAAAAGGAGTTTGGCTAAGGACCACACTACATCAGATGTTTGCAAATGCTACTAATGGCACTTCTTGGACAGGCAAAAGCCATTTCGAGGGGGCGTTGGAGCAGAGACACAGGAGGCATGGAAAGAGTTAAGCACCACCAATACTCCCCACTATGTTTCTGCCCTAACTTGCATCCTCCAGGGATGGATTTTCCTCTACAAAAACAATGCTGTCAGTTTACCATTAGGAAGAGGTTAGAATTTCAGTTTGGTTGGATTCTGATAAGAATTTACCTAAATTTGCAAAGTTCTCCATATTCAGAACAAAAACATCTAGTGAGCTGGATTTAAAAATATATATATATTGAAAATGGGAGCAACTGAAACTTATGGATTCATCCATCCAGGCCCAGAGTTTTTAGTGTTCTGGTTTCTAAAAAATCTGGGTTTGAATCCTTATGTAATCCACAATTTTAGGACTGAATTAGGATTGCCACTTGTTCTTTTCTGACAGACACATCATCTATAACACATATCGTGGCCCGCTCCATGCTGGGAATAACTACTGAATGTTGCTGGTGCAGATGGATGAGAATTTCATTTCAGTTCATTTTTTATAAGGATTTAGCAAAATTTGGAAAGTTCTTCATATCTGAGGAAGAAATAATTTGGGTTTCTTTTTTTAAAAAAATTGAGGAACTGAAACTGACAGATCCACCCATATCTAGTTGTCATGACATGTGTTTGCATATAATGTGTACTTTACCTAAAAGAAAGGCACGGATTGCATCCTATGGTAAGAGTTTGCACACATGAAACCAGAAAATGGGAAAGGAACATGGCAGCTGCCTTCAAGAGGTATGTACTAGGAGGGCTCATTACATTTCATAGGCTGCAATGAACACAGCAGCAGATGTTGGCGGTGCATGAGACTGGTATAGCCACAGGGGAAGCAATAAACCAGGATTAATTGTCACAACAGTGTGTGTCCATTCAGCTACAGGGTTTCAAAGTTAGACTTTCTGAATATAACAGCCTGGGGATGGATTTGCTGGGGTCAGTTCAAGGGACTCACACAAAGATAATTTCCAAGGCAAACTTCGATGCAATTGCATACAGCAAAACCCAAGGATGTTGTATTATACAAAAAAAAAAAAAAGATTTAGAAGAGAGAGAGAGAGAGAGAGAGAGAGCACAAAACCAAAGAAAAATCTTTTCATAACAAACCTGTCACAGATCAGATGTAACCTAGCAAAATGAGTTGAACCCCCTCAGCACTTAGGAGGCGATGATTAAGTTTCCATTTTTACAGTTCAAGCTGTTCTGTAGCTCATTTTTGTGTTAATATCCTTTCTTTGTTGGAAAGGAACTCCAAGTGCCTGGTCCATTTGAAAAGCTTATAAACTGGGTGTTTTCCTTCTCCAAATTGGCTAGGACCTCACAGACTGCACAGAACAGCCCCCTGACTGCACGACACCCCCGTGCTCGGTTCCTAGCCATCTTTAGTGAGTCCTTTTTCTGTAGTGCACATCTTTTCCCACCAGTAATTATGGGGCTGGACGACAAGCCCCATCACGCCTGGTGGAAAGATGTTCAGGTTGTCATTTTTGGCCAGAGGAGGAATCTGATTTTGGGGGGGGTTCTTCTGTGTATCTGTGATGCCCCCTCTTGCTCGCTCCTTCTCAAACAAGGCTTTTTCCCCTTGTGGGAGGAAGAAGGGAAAGCAGAGGACAGCAAGGTGGGGTGCAAGAAGAATTGAGGTGGGGGCTTTTCTAGACAGGATGGACCCACCTCAATTCTGTTCACTGTAACATTCAAGCAGGAGCACTTGCGTAGTTGAGCACCAAGCTTTTTATTTTTTCACCCTATCCCTAGAAGAAGATTTCAGGCTCACTTGACCAGTGTCCAGATCCAGGTGTAGGGATTAGGCAGAAATCCACACGAGAGAGAGAGAGAGAGAGAGAGAGAGAGAGAGAGAGAGAGAGAAATAATATATATAAGGATGAATTGTAGATCATGCTTGGGAATAGGGTTCAACACCGTGGATAGCTCCTTTGGAGTTCTGGCTACTTCTGACTGAAACCCAGAATGGATTCACAGCCCCACAAAAATCAAAGCCACCAGCCTTCAATGGAAAGATGTCTGAGGGAGAATCCTGTCACTATAACCTGAGAGTCACCTGACTCCGTTAGCAGATCCCTCTCTTTGGCAGCTGCTGAACTGCTATGCTAATCAGCAGAATGCAGGTTCAGGCTGGGCTATCATTGACAACAAAATATCATTTGTATCTAGCCTGCTGGGTAATAGTCAAAATTGCAGGTTGCACAGTGAGATAATCCTGTCTTTTTATATTCTTTATGTAGCAGCGGTCATTACAGTGGCATTTGAGCCTCCAAATAATATTTACATGCTGTGCTTTTCATCTGATATCTATTAGACAAAGGTGGATGGAATATCAGCAGTATCATTATCTCGCCTTAACTGTGGGAGTAAAAGAGCCAGGACTTCCTTATCAATAGGAATTGGTGGTAGCCAGGAGAAGGGACCCTTCCCCATGGTTTTGTGCTCCTTGTTAATGCCAGGGGTGGGTTTTTTTATTTACTTATTTATTGCATTTTTATACCGCCCAATAGCCGAAGCTCCCTGGGGTATTTATTGCTTGACTGCATGGACTGATGGTGTGTGTGTGTTTGCATTCCAGAAGTGGGTGGGGCCAGAGCATGACGTAGGTGGGCACTCCAAGCTCCCACCTAACCCATTCATACACACACATCATTTATTCATGTTTTCATACACACACACACCATTTATTCATAGTCCATATTCAGAGAGAGAGATGGCCATGGGGGAAGAGACCTGTTCTCTTCCCCCATCACTGCATCACTTGCATTCCTCTCTGTGCATGAAGAAAGAGGAAGTCCCATATTATCAAACATAACACCAAGGTATTTGAAAACCAAGGGCTTCTATTATCTCCCTCACTTTTGCTCTGGCCTTCATTGAGGAAAGACTAAAGGCTTACTTATATAGTAGCATCATCTCTAAACCATAATATGAGGAGGGATTCCTTCCCCCCCCCCATAACTGCACCATAAATAGGGAACAACTGTTCCTTTACTGAGGAATCCCAACTATGGGGTATCTTATTTAGAGCAAATGCTTATATTTCTGGGCCTGAGGAACTCTCTAACACTATAACTCAAGAGTTCCACGGGATGACCCTTTTGCAGTGCCAACTCTGTTAGAACACTTGGGTGCCAACGCTAGAGACAAGATGAACTATTAAGCAAAGAATTTATTAAATGGATAATTTTCAAAGCCTGTTATTATTATTATTATTATTATTATTATTATTATTATTATTTATTTATATAGCACCATCAGTGTACATGGTGCTGTACAGAGTAAAACAGTAAATAGCAAGACCCTGCCGCATGCCTGTGCTTTGAAATCTTCTGGGGAAGCCCTTCTTTCAGTCCCACCACCATCACAGGCGCTGAAACACCACATGTCCCTTTCTGACTACCACAGACTGACTGTCAACTATCATACCTTAACTCTCATTCTCCAACTGTTCTTTTCACCTAGATAGAATCCCCAGCCAATCAGAATCAATTTTGCCGAATCCAGGTCCCACCTAACAATATTCAAAGTGATTGTGTCGCTCTCCCTCACTTCAAAATATCACTCAACAACTACTACACAGGCCACTGACAGTAACAAAGCAAAGCCTCAAGCCTACTCAGATATATTAGTGCTTCTCAGACTCCACACAAAGTAAACATTTCAGAACAAAGTTAAATATAGACATTTTTCTCACCATCAAAGGAATGCCATCTAAATGATCAGGCAAGAATGGTACGCTCCTTGATTTCTTGCTTGAAATACCTGTTGCCAAGTCCCCCCCCCCTTTTGGGGGGCTTTAAACCCTATCCAACTGACAAAATGTTCTTGCCCCAGTCCCTCTACAGAAACAGGCATGCATTTTCTTGAAATATTTCCACTTCCTTTTCCCAATGCCAAAAGCATGTGAGCTTAATTGGGGGGCGGGGGGCGGTCATGAATGGGCCAGTGACATTTTGGCATGTCAACAGACATATGTTATTGTATGGCTGGTAACTAAAACCCATTGCTATGGATTGACTTTTAAATGTAATTGGGAATCATGTTTAGACGCATGAGTGGCTTATTTCTCAAATAAGTCCTTCATTCTCTACTATTATCAGTTAAAGCTCCCATATAAGAGAACATCTATCCCACCAAAGAGATGCAAAACAATTGTGAAGGCCACGGCTGTGTTGGCACTGAAAGAGCTGTCTTTTCAGTGTCTGATCCAAGACACTCTCTCCGTGTATATGATTCTAGATCAGGGGTGGGGAAGTTGTGGCCCTCTAGATGTTGTTGAATTCCAACTCCCATCAGCCCCGGCCAACACGGCCAATGGTCAGGGATGCTAGGAGTTGTAGCACAACAACGTCTGGAGGGCCTCAAGTTTTCCACCCCCTGTTTCACATGCACCAGAAGTGCTGCCGCAATTAAGAATGATTAACAAAGCCTTGTGCATTATGCAAAGGCCTTTGGAGTAAACTGACAGCAAAGCAAAACAAAATTGTGATTTATTTGCCGATGTAGCTTGGTGACTTTCTAAACGGGAGGGGGGAGAGAAGGAGATGTCTGGGTTCTCCAGTATTAAATTTTCTTGGCCAAATAAATCCTTAGCACTGTTTAATAACTTTTGTTGCCTGGGGAATGCTGTTCTTGTTTCTCCTTTAGCCTCATTAGTAGACTGCAGCTGCACTATTCTGCTTTAATCCGGGCGGCTTCTGTAGGGTGTCTAGTTGTTATTGTTAAAGTTACAAAAAAATCCATCCTTATTCACAGCAACATCATAATCCATCCATCCATCAGTCACCTGGCAAAAGCTATAAACCACGGTTTCGTTCTACAGCGCCACATGACATACGTAGTGCTTTACAACAAGAGAAACCATAAATTAAATTAGAGCTGCTGTCTGTGAAATGTACAGTGTAAATCTATAATCACTGACCAAACAGGGCACAGCAGTGTGTGTGTTTTATTACTGTTTGTCTCTGTTTCAATTCCAAATGCCCTTCTAGTTGCACTTAGAGGAAGTCAGATTGATGTGGCTGAGTCAGAACTAAGGAGAACAAGGCTCGCTTCTTTCCCTTTCCATAAACTCCCAGTCTGATAAAGGAGAGTGAGTTCACACACAGCCATGGGATGTTTGGTAGCTGTTGGACACACAGCAGGCAAGCAAAGAACAATCATGCATTTGTATGAACTGGTCGGCAGTTGTGTAAACTGGTCATTTTTTTTATTTATTAGTTTTTGGAGGCTGTCCAGTAGTAAAGTGTGATTTGTTCTCTTTCCTTATCCAGTCTGGCATTGCTGGTTCTGTATCTGGTGATTTTTAAGAGTAAGCACTACCTTTTCACTTGGGGGAGTATCGTACACTGACCCCGTGCTGAAGGAACAGACTGCTAGCACAACAGGAACCTTGTATAACAAATGTGAGTTTAGAAATATAAGGAGAAAACAATTTCAGGATGCATAAGTTTCCCCCCCCCCCAAAAAAAAAACTTTGATTAAATGGATTTGACAAGGTATGATTGGAAGGAAAGATGTCTAACAGGCTGGCATTTTTGCAATTTTTAATCTTCTTTCTGTTTCTTATATTAATGTATGGTCTCCTGCCCAAACCACAGTTGTAATTTACTGAAACAGTGTCCAACTGTCTAGAAAATGCTACCATCTAATGATGATATCATTAGCTAGACTAATTCCTTTTTTTCCTATAGTACTGTTGTCTAAATGTTCAAAAATGGAAACTTAATTTCCGCACATTGAAGCATCTGTGAAATGCTGAAGGTGGTGAGGATTATCAAGGTTCCCAGCCATGTGGGCCTACGTAACAGAGCTTCCCTGTCGAGATGGGAAAGTTGAGAGTTGAGTGGGCACAGGGAATGCACATCCCCAGCTCCCTCTGCAGTTAAAGCCCTTTTCAGCAAATGTCCAAAGAGGGACATTATCAAACTCTAGACTCTGCTGTAACATTAGCTGGCACTTTTTTTTTTAATCTATGTCCTGAGAGAAATGTGTCTCTGAGCAAGCACAAATTGCCTTTTCCCCACTAATAAGCCATTAATAAGGTCTCAGAGCAATTCTCAAGGTTTCTCAGAACAGGAACTTGAAGCTCATAATATCTCTTTTCCCACAGTCTAATCATATCTTGTCTGAATATTAACAGTTAGGATTAATGCTGTAAAGACCTGAAATATAACATTGACTTAGGGCGCAATCCTATGCATGTCCAGACAGAAAAAAAAATGTGTAGCTGGAGAATTAAAGGTGCAATCCTATGCATGTAGAAAGAAAGAAAGAAAGAAAGAAAGAAAGAAAGAAAGAGGGCAGCAACTGCCTTACAACGCCTAGCATTTCCCAGCCAGACATTTTTCGGTCTAAACATGCATGCGATTGCACCCTTAATCACTCCCCCAAATGGAGTGCCGGTTTAGATCTGACATGCATTTGCAGATTGCTTTCATGGCCATGAGCTTGATGCTTTTAGCTTTCCTTTGGGATTTAACATTTGTTATTGGCTTATTTGCCCTTTGCAAGGTCTTTCTATGAAATCACTGCACTTCCTGCCGTAAGCTCTGCAGGAACTTGTGCATGTGGAATCCATATCCACAGCGGGGGCCTTTATGATTGCAGTCCGTAGGCCAAGGCCACTTCATCCCAACCTGGTGAGACATGAAGACACTTCAGTCATGTGAATCCTCCCCACTTTTAACAATGTCGAGCAAAGAGGTGCCAAGGCACGGCTCTTGGATTTTATATCCCAGCACACCAGGAAGGAGTCAGGAGCAGATGCTTCTCTTCTCCTAGTTGTAAAAGCTGAAAACATGTTAAAAGCTTCTTTTTTGTGTAAGGCCCTATATAAATAGTGTATTTAAATTTTGCAGGCAGCTTGTACTTCATCACAGTTTCATAAAAAAAACCCAGCATTTTTAGCCGATTGATCAGATTTTCCCCCACTGGGGACAACATGATGTCTTGTCCCAGTGGGAAGTTGCTAGTAGCACTACTTGCATTTCACATTTTAGAAATGCTTTCAGCGATAGATGCCAGATGCTAGTAGCTCTACTGGTGTCTAATGCAAGTAGCATTATATATATGCAAGCCCTACCAGCATTTGACAACTGCTAGCTGCCAGAGCATTCCCAGTCTTAAGTGCTGTGTGAGAGACCCTGTGTTCAGTTCTGCATAATTAGGTGTCATTTGGACTTATGATCTCCAAACTGTAGAAGATTGCAGACTGTGGCTGTGTGATCCATCACCAAGTCCTCTGCACTGTACATTTTAGAAAAAGGAGCATGCTGTTTTTGTTTACCTTTACGGTTTAGTGATTGAATTAGATACAAGTTGGCTGCTCTACTGGAACAGGAAAGACATGAAGGGACTTGCATTCCATGGGGCATTCATCAGATGCAAAGAAGGCACATTTCAGATGGGAGTTCTGTAGGTGCAGCTTTTCTCCTTCCTCCATGACAAAAGTGGAGACTTTCCAACATGGCCTCTTCTTCACAGAGTTATAAAAGGCAAGAAACGTATCCAATGTTGCATCTGGTCTCTCCACTCCCCACTCACATTCTCATCAGACAGGGATTATAGGAGTTGTATTCCAGAACATCGGGAAGGCACCAGGTTGGGAAAGTCTGTAATATAGGGTTTTATGATACCTATATATTACATACTACAAAAACAAAATGAAATACAATTTTGCCAAAAGTCCAACATTTTAAGGGCTTGCTGATAGTTTTCTTTACTCATACGCTGCGGCAACAATGACTTAATGTGAACTAGTCCAGGATACCTTCAAACCTCCTCATATCACAACAATTGAAAGAAAGCCAGTATGGTGCAATGAACACACTGTTGGACTCAAATAGAGGAGAACTGCCTTTAGATCTTCACTCGGTCATGTCAGTCATTGAGGGGCCTCAGGAAAGTCACTGTGAACTAGGCTGCACAACAGATCAGAACAATGTGACCTACCAAACCAAGCACACTGCTTCAGCCATATACAATGACTTGTAAAGTACTTGATCTTCCATTCCCAGCCTTCCTGGTTGGTTTCCACTGTCCTCCTTCTCTCCCAAGCATAGCTTGCCAATGGGAGAGGAGGGAAATGAGTGCCAGGAAAAGGAACTGAATGGCAGGACCGCCTTTCCTGGGCTTGTGTGCTCAAGAGCCTCCACCCCATCATTGAGAATCCCCAGCTGTATATTTTCTTCCTTCCTGAATGGACTGAAGCCCGGAAGAATGGGGAAAAACAATTATGGCTCCTAGGATTTCCAGTGCCACAATGGATATTTCCAAACACAGTCAGAAGCCTCATTACATTAAAGAAATGTGGGGATTTAAAGACATCCTCCACTGCTACAAGTTTTTCTTTCCTTTTGCCCCATCCCAATAATGCAGTTGTGGGGAGGTAGGAATTGGAAGGACCTTCAGCAAGGTTAATAGTTTCCTGTTCCCCTCCTCATCCTTTTTTTTTTCCTTTTGTGTCATATCTTTTTAGATGGTAAGTCAAAAAGCAGGGAGTATCTTGTGTTTATGGATCAGAAGCCACTCTCTGGAATCCTTTCCAGCAGATGGACAAGATAAAAACATTGGCAATAAAATAAAATAAAATAAATAAGAGAGCTCATGTTGGCCCTGGCCAATTCATCTGTTGCCTCTATTAACCTTTCCAGAGCCATTCAGGCATAAGACTCATCAGATCTTGCCAACCACTTCCTTGTCAAGGCTTTCTAACTGTCTGTATGAAGTACTGCCCCACTACAACAGGTAGAAGGGGAAAGGTGCTGTTCTGGTATACAGAGCACTGCCTCACTTTTCAGAAATTGGATCCCATTGCACCTATTGTGCTGTAAGCCATCATGTTGCCAGTTATTGCCTGGAGCAGAGTGGGAGCTTGGAAATTGGAAATTAAAAAAAGAAGAAGCAAGATTGGAGTTCAATCACACAAAATGCCCCTAAATGCCATATATTTTATATTTAGTATAATTACTTTGACATTTTTTGATATTTTATCAAGTGAATGAAAGATTAATTGCTCTTCGTTATGAACAGCAGTGTCACAATATATACCCTCTGCAGAAGCATGACACATTGTAGTTCTGTGGCACTTGGCTGGATTTGTCCACAGCGAAGATATAACTCACCCTGTTTCCAGTGTTCAGAGGTGAGTGTCATCACTTCCATAGCCAAAATACAGAATAACCAGGAATAACCAAGATAAAAGTCTTTAAAAATATTTTTCCCACCCCAAATGGGTTTTTTGACTAGAGGAGTAATGACACTCACCTCTGAAAACTGGAAATAAAGGGACCCCCCCCCCAAAAAAAAGATAACCAATGAGTACTGACCGTGCTCAGTGGCTACAGAATGCTGACAGTGAGTATTGGGGAGGAAATGGAAAATTAGGATGGGAAGAGTAAATAGAATGGAGTGTTTGGAATCCTGTTGCCTTGTACTGCAACCTTTTGGTGCACGTTCCATTTGTATAATCTAATTTCTATCCTGTCTTTCCATCTCTTCTAAGAGATGCCCAAGGCAGCTAGCACTATCAATCAAAACACCTTTTTAAAAAATGAACCAAACAAAACAAACTAGACAAGATTAAATACTCTCCTTCTCCGACACTTTTTCTTTATCTCGTCTCTCAATCCTAGCATTGTCTGTAGGCCTATTCCCACGGCCACTTCAGCCAATGATGGCTGTCAGTTGCTTCAGTCCGTGGGAAGTCCATGGAAAGTCATGTGCATATAGTTTCAGATGCAGGACTGATGCTTCAGAAAATTTTAAAGAAGACCTTGTTAGATCAGAGCCACAGTCCTCCAACAGAAGCAAGCTAGATGGTCCTGCTAGTTCATAAACCGAGCACAATTTTTCTCACTCATTATTGTAAGTCAATAGTCCACTTCTCTTCATCATGTAGGTTCCATGTATCTATCATGCCAAGCAATTACTGCATTGAAATAATGGGGCAGGGGATAAATTCCTTATTACTCAGTGCAACCAACACTGATTGCATTAGCCTGGTAGATTTACCAGACACCCATATTTATCCCAAGAAAGATATATTATAATTTCCTAGCAAGTTCATATATATGGATTCTTTGTTTTGGAGAAAATATCTCCTGGCCTTCATCATATCTAAATTCTTATAGTTCAGTGTGATAGAACACATGCTTTGCATGCAGAAGGTCCCAGGTTTGATCACTGGCTTCTCCAGCAAAAAAAGGAATCCTGCTTGAAATCCTGGAGAATTGCTGCTAGTCAGTGTGAACAATACTGGGCTAGATGGACCAACGGTTTGACTCAGTATAAGACAGCTTCTTATGTTCCTATGTTCCTAACTCTGTGTCTGTGGGCCTTGCTAGACCTGCCAGGATAAGTCGGCAGGGAGGTGGGGCGACGGCGCGCTGACGTTAGCGCGCGCCACCTCGGCTTCCAGACGCAGGACGCGCAGGGACTTCAGGATCCCTGCAGCGTCCGCCATTATTATTATTAATTTTTAGTTTAAAGGGGCCACGTGCGGCCCGAAGACTCCGGACCAGGTAAGTCCGTTTTTTTTAAAAAAAATGAAGCCCCCCCTCCCTGTCCCCAGCCTTGCCCTGGCAGCGCCACTCGCCTGCTTGCTCGGGCGGCGGCGCTTGCCTGGGCGATGCCGCCCCCCTCCATGCCAGGCCTTGCCCTGGCAGCGCCGCTCACCTGGTTGTTTGGGCGGCGGCGCCCGGCGCTCTCTCTCTCACCCGCCCTCCCCCCTTGCCATCCCCCCTTGCCATCCTTCCCCCTGCCCCTCTCTTCCCCCCCCCGGGCCGATGGACACAGCGCTCGTATGAGCGCTGTGCCAGGTCCGTGGCTTTTCGCGGCTACTTGCGAGTAGCCGCAAAAAGCCACGGACCTTCCTAGACGTTTCGCAGCTCCGGCCTGAGAAAAAGGCGCACCATAAGCGACTTCGCTTATGGCGCATTAGAGGAGGCCTCAGTGCGGCCTGGGCCCGGATTCCCCTGTGCGTCATCTGGACGCACAGCAAGGAAACCGGGTCTCAAGGCGCACTAAGGCCTCATCTAGGAACGCCCTGTGTGTTAAAATAGACATTACTTTAAATAGATATCTAGCAGCTACATCATTCAGGGCACAATCCTATGCATCTTTAGACATGCTGGGAGTTGTAGGACTCCCCCCCGCTTCGTATAAGCATGCATAGGATTGCACCCTGAAAGCATTTTCTATTTGGCTCTTTCTTGATGAAAGCAGCAATTCCCAAATATAAAGTTCATTCTCTTAGCTAGCCACTGTGTGTCCTATGAACATATGAGATGCCTTTATACCCTTGGTCTTTCTAGCCCAGTACTGCCCACTCTGACTAGCAGGGTCTGTCTTTCACAGCACCTCTTCTCGATATCATTTAACTCAAAATTGAACTTGAGGGCTTCTACATGCAATGCATGTGTCCCGCTACTGTGTTTTGGCTTCTCCCTATGCAAAGCTTACTATTTCATTGTGCCTGTAAATAATACTACCAATGCTTTCTCTCCAAAAAGTCCTTACAAGAGTTTTCAGTAATGGCTTATTTTTAATTTCAGTTGCATGAAACCACAAACCTGCTCGTTGTTTCAGGCTTTGTATCAGCCTAACTCCATTGAATTTGATTACCGAAGTACTTTCCCCCCTTTCACTCTTTTTTTAGTGTGCGTGTGTGTGTGTGTGTGTGTGTGGAGGGGTGTTAGTGGATATTTGTGAACACTTTACCAGACGCCTACACAGCCTTGATACCAATCATGCCGGGTGAGCTGTAGAAAATCAATATATCGTTTGCCTTGCCTGTTCCAAAAGGGAGATAGTTACTGAAGTTAGAAATATATTAGTGGTGTGTAAGTAAGAGTCAGGGGGGCGGGAGCAGTGAATGATGCTAGTGAATGCCACAGTGCATGATAAAGTTGATGCAAGGTATGGAGTATCTGAGGCTGTAATGCTATATGGGGATAAGTCCCATTGAACTCAACAGGGTTTACTTATGAGTAGATTTATGAGTAGTATTGCACACTGAATCACCTATGCTCATTAACCTTCAGAATTCAGATCATGGTTTTAGACACATTGGTATTTATTTATTTGATTTAGAGGTTCTCAGGGCAGCTTGCAAGTTAAAATTACAACAAAACAAATGAAAATAAAGAACATTAAATAGGAACATTAAAATACAGCCATATAAAAGAGCAGTCCAAAAGCAATCCACATAATTAAAAACAATGCCCAGGAGCATAAAGGCAGTATTGAATGGCAGTATGGTATAGAGGTTAGAGTGTTGAGATTCACGTTCTAGTCCCAACTCAGCCAAGAAGTTCACTGGGTGACATTTGGGCCAGTCACTGGCCTTAGCTAGACCTAAGGATTATCCCAGGCAAATGGAGGGGTCGCCCCTGCCTGCTCCTGGGATTCCCTGTGTGTCATTTGAATGCACAGGGATGATCCTGGGACAATCCCGGGATATAGGCCTGGTCTAGCCATAGCCACTGTCTCTTAGACTAACCTACCACACAGGGTTATTGTGGGGTTGAAATTGAGAGAAGGAAGGCCATGTAAGCTGCCTTGGGTTCTTTGCAAGAAGAAGAAATGCAGGATTTAAATGTAATAAATAAATAAATAAATAAATAAATAAATAAATAAAATGCCTGGGGTTTTGTTTTGTTTTTAAATGGTCTTTGTCAGTCACCAAAGTAACATCATGTTAGGTGCCGGGTGACCCTCCTTGAAGTCAGTTTTGAGTACGGTGTTTCCCCTGTAGTCACCCGAAACACCTCAGAAGACGGGAACTTGAAAAAGAGTCTCTGTTGAATAGTGTAGTGTATACGCAGGCATCCAGAACGAATATAGGCAGGCATGTGGTTTTTCAGGTATTCTAGATGCAAGTCATGAAGGCCTTAGCTAGATGGGGCTTTATCCCGGGGCGAACCCCGGGATCATCCCTGTGCATCTACATGACATACAGGGGATCCCGGGATCAGGGCAGTATCAGCCCTCCCTTGCCCCAGGATAGAGCCCTGCACTTTGGGCCCAGTTTTTCCGTGGTCTCGGGCTGAGCCCTGTTGCTGTGGGTTGAGCAGGCTCCGCCGATTCCTCGCATGGAGCTAGGAGCCATGCATGGAGCACTGTGCCCATCGGGGGTAGGGGGAGCGGGAAATTAAATTATTATTTTTTTTAAAAAAACATATCTTTTGGTGCTCGTGCACTCGTGCGCTCCTGTTGCTTTAATTTTTTTTAAAAAAAAATGGCGGGCGCAACGCCTCTCCTCCTGAGGTCGTTGTGCCTCACGTGTAAACAGAGGAGGGATCTCGCGATAATCACATGGTGAGGTCTTCCCTCCTCTGCCGTGGAATAAAAGGTAGGTCTAGCTAAGGCCGAAGATTTTTAAAATCAAAGCCATAACTTTTGTAGCACTGTAGTAGCTAAGAGCCATTGATAGAACTATCTTCCATGAATGTGTGGTATTCCCTTTTAAAGCCATCTAAGGTAGTGGTCGCCACCATGTTGCAGGGATGTGAATATCATAAGTCAATAATGTCTTGTATCAAGAAGCAATATCTTGAAGAAGAATTGGTTGTAGGCAAGCTGGCAAAACCTGGGTTTTTGTAAGGGCACTAATGCATGACTAAGGTGGTAAAATACATTAGGGCTATTAACATTCATGGGCTTGTTTGCAAGGCTGGTGTAGAGGGAGGGGAAAGAAGAAAATGGATGATGGAAGCAAAGATGAGGTTCTATATTTTCTCAATTGATCTGCACATATGCTCAGGGAAAGGACCTAGGTCCTGAAGAAGAAACTCTGAAAGGAGGAAGGTAGAAGGAAATGATACAGAGTGCATGTGTCTGCATGTGAGAGAGATACTGGGATGGGAGAGAGTGAATAGAAGCCCATACAGATCATCATCTATGGCCAGATCTACACCAAGCAGGATATAACACTTTGAAAACAGTTTGAAACTGGTATGTAGAGTGGGTCCTGAGCCTCAACAGTTGTCAGTGCACTTCAATACCATTGTAAAGCAGTAGTGTAGATCCTGCCTCAATCTAGGTGAACACTTTAATCCTGGTTTTTTTTGTCATCTGTATGATCTTGGCAAACCATATTTCACTACAAGTTCAGATGTATAGTGAAACTGAGCCCCATTCCTCAATTTCAAGAAACCCTTCAACTCCTGCAAAAGAGGCAGTCATTTTTCTGCCTCTTTTTTTACATGGAGAAAGAATTTCTTTTAAGATTTAGGGAGTGAAAGGTGCTGGTGTTCTTTGTTTAAAGTCTTCTTCTTCCTCTTCTTCTTCTTCTTCTTCTTCTTCTTCTTCTTCTTCTTCATCTTCATCTTCATCTTGAACATGATCTTCCCTTGATGATATGCCACTTGGGCCAGATATACACCAAGCAGGATATTGCACTATGAAAGCAGTATGAAAGCAGTATATACGAAGCAGGAGCCACACTCCTGCTTTATAACGGTATTGAAGTGCACTGACAACTAGGGGTGTGTGCTCCACACCAGAAAGAACTGGAAACTAGGGGTGTGCACGGACCCCCGCTCCGCCCCGCCCATACTCCGCTCCTCTTCGCCGCGGAGCTCCGGCTCCGAATCAGAGCTCCACAGTGGAGGGGAGTGGTGCCAGGTAAGGCCGGGAGAAGAGGGCGGGGGGGTTACCGGGCCCTGCCGCCGCCACCGCCCGTGCGGCGACTGCGGCAGAGCCCGGTAAGGGACCAAGGGGGAGGGGGGCCTTACCTGCCTCCGTCCACGGTCCCTCGGCTTCTTCAATTGAGCCCACGGTTCAACCAGTGCAAGTGCGGCCCAGACTTCCTGGTTGAACCGCGGGCTCAATTGAAGAAGCCGAGGGACCGCGGATGGACGCAGGTAAGGGAGAAGAGGGGGGGTTTACCGGGCCCTGCTGCTGTCGCCGCATGGGCGACAGCGACAGCGGCAGGGCCCGGTAAACCCTACTTACCTTTCTGGCAGAGCTCCGGATCGAGGCAAAGGATCTGCCTTCACCTCGATCCTCTTCGCCACGCTCTGCCGGCCCCCCAATCCTCTTCGCCTCCGCCTTAAGGGCAGGCGAAGCCCCTCGCTCCGCTCCTGCTTCTCCGGTTCGAGGAGAAGTGGAGCACATCCCTACTGGAAACCACAAACATTCGTGGAGCATTTGATATTCCAGAGTGGATACTGGCCGCTTCTAAACCCATAGAATAATTTCAGAGCAGAGACGTGTCCAATCAGAGCTTCTTAACATCTCAAAAATTATTTTACCATTTAGTGTGTGTGTGTGTGTGTGATGTGTCTAATTGAAAACCTCCCAATAAGGGACATGGGGTGATGGGGTGATGGGGTAGTTTTGATAATTGATATTGAAATCTTTGGCTAACCAATTAGGAATTGCCACAGCGCTGTCTGTGACTGTGTTCTCCTCTAATCACAGTGTTTGGGGGAGGGAATGCCAAACGTTTTCTCACACTAATTGGGGTTCCTAGTCTGGCGATGTTTGTTTTGGTCAGAGAGAGAGAGAGAGAGGCCATGGCTAGACCATCCCTGTGCATCCAAATGACACACAGGGGATTCCAGGAGCAGGCAGGGATGACCCCTCCATTTGCCTGGGATAATCCTTAGGTCTAGCTAAGGCCAGAGAAAAGATGCTGTTTGTTTAGTGTTTGTTGAAAACTGAATTTATTTAGGAGAGAGATTTAGCTATGTTTAATGCTTTGTTCTTAAAAAAAAACCTTTTGTTTGAATTGTTCCTTCAAATATTCTTTTAAGTCCATTCAATCCAAAAATATATTCTTGTACTTGTATGTTTGTGTGTTTCAGGGTTGTGCAGTGCACACAAGGAATACACAATTAATAAAGCACACTTTGGTAACATTCTTCGAGGCATTGGAAACACTGGCTGCTGGTGGTGGATCTGGCCATGGGGATGGGGAGGTGGGGAGAGCAGGGCTGGTTGGTTTGTGTTTCTGCTCAGACTAATAGAGGTCAGCCATGGTGTAAAAGTGCTGCTGGGCTGGCATCGTCAGTGAGTAAGCTTCTACACCTGAGTCAGGCAGTTTTGCAAGCGCAGGGCATGTGGACTATAAAAGGAAGAAAACAAACCCACATTCCTCTCAGCCACAGTAACAGTAAGGCAAGTCCCAAAGCCCAACACCCTAAGAGCGTCTGCAAAACTTCTTACGCCTTGCCCACAATTTCATATGTGATGTATTTTTCCTTTTTCCTTTTTCTTTTATCCTCCTCCTGCTTCAAATGGTTTTGGGGGTGTGGGTTGCGGATAGATTGAAAATATCAGTACAGCATTATGAGAAATGTTATATTGAACTAACCAAAGAGATAGAGAGAGGAACCATGATAAAAGCCCAGAAACAAAAGAGGTGCTTCTGTGAATAACTATGACCATCGGCTGAACTGCTGGACGGCTATGTATTGTGTGCCGCACATGCAGTCCTCTCCTGGGCTGCCCTTTTGCTGGTATCAAGAGCTGACAGCGATACCTGTAACATCGCTCTCCCTGTGAAATGTCAGCACAAGCAAGCCGACTCTTGTACTGATTTACTCCAGTTAAGAAATGTCAGCAAAGTGCTTTGTGGTATCAAGTCTCCCCATTGTAAGAGGAGCTGGATGGTGAGTCGCCCAAGCCAACGTTTACTGTTGTGAAGGGCTCAATAGGAGAGCGACAATTCAATCAAATGTTTTCTGCGGGTGACATGGACCAAGGGAACAATGCCCAGTTTATTTAGCGAACATCTGTGCTCTGTGACTAGTTTAATTCAGAATCAGCCGCTGATCATTTCTCTCCCCAAAATGCTTCCCTCATTCTTCCCAACTTTCTTGTTCTACACCTCCCCCATTCACAAACAGACAGACAGACAGACAGACAGACAGACATTTACCCTTTCACCTCTAGTCCACATTAAGACCATTTCCTTGTACCCCCAGTGCTTGTACCCTGTCATTTTCCTCTCTTGGCCAATTTTGGAAAGTCTTATGAGGTTGTCTTGACATATGCTTTGTGAGAGAATGTAAGTATTTCAGAGCTGGGATAATGCATTTTCCCCACCTTTTCATTTGGGGACACAAGCAATTCATGTCAAGAGGATTAAGAATACAAATGCAACTTATTTCTTCTTCTCCAAGGAAGCTGCTAGTCTCTCTCTCTCTCTCTCTCTCTCTCTCTCTCTCTCTCTCTGTTATTGCAACATTATTGCATTAGATCCATAAAAGAATATTTGCTGAGATGATGGACTCAAACCTATTACTGTCACTTAAATCTTCATGTAACTTTCATGAGGCAAATACATGGATTTAGGAGGCAAGCAGATGCAAGAGCTGTATAAAGCAATCACTTGCATTTTATGTTTGTGTAATCAGTATGTAAAATTAGCATGGATATAGCATTTGGCAAAGTAGGATATGGGTACTTGGGGATGGGACTTTGCCATTCCTGGTGTAAGACTCAGTGGGACTTGGCAGAATCAGAGCATTTGGGTCCATCACAGCAGCCAGACAAGGTTATTAGAATAGGAAAATTCATGACTGGTATGTCAAGGATAAGACACATATAAGAAAATCCAATCTCAAATATTCAAAAAGTCTTTAAATTCATGTAGCTATTTTCCTAAGGAAACTGAAATTATTATTATTAATGTTTGTTGTTGTTGTTGTTGTTGTTGTTGTAAGTCCTTGGTGCTTCCTGAGGTAACCCAGGCTTCCCTCTGAATTGAAGCTGAACCCCACACAAACTTTCATCCATGAATGAATGAATGAAAGAAAGAAAGATGGTGCTTTTAGGTTTCATTTCTTTTTCTGTAAAGCAAAGAGTGGGGGGAAGGGATTGAATGCAGTTCAATGACTGACAGATCCATCTTCTAATCAAAGGGCAAATTTTATCAGGCAATTTCCAGTCACAGTGCCTTGGGGGAGGGATTAAGTCAGATACAATTGTTTCTTTGCAAGTTGTCCTTTCCTCATTTGCTAAATTATTCTGATGTTCTGTGTTGTGTTGTTGGGTGGCTTCAAATTCTGTTTGTTCATGATTTCAAAATTCTTTCCTCTTCTCAGTTACTAATTCAATCTGTCTCTCAGACCTTTTTCTTGTAGTGATTTTCCCTTTCAGATGCCACCACGCTTCACTACTTTTCAGTCAACACAACTCTCTAGCCTCTCCACCTATCTCTCCAAACTTTGCACATTTCTGGCCTGCCACCTCAATGATGTGTGTCGTTTTTATTCAAATTGCCCAAAAACTATTGGGGAAGAAGAGGAAGCCAATCACTCCACCCCAAATTTGAGGACTCTCCTTCCCCCAAAAGTGCTGCATTTACCCTTCTAAAATGTTGTAGGTTTCATACTTATGGCTATCTTTAGGCTGCCTGTCACCCTCTGTAAAACATCACACTCCTTTTGCCAGACAAAGATGTATCATTTAACCAGCTACGTCAGGAATAGGCAACCTGTTGCCCACTAGACACTACAATTCCCATCAGCCCCAGCCACCATAGCACATGATTACAGATTATGGGACTTGTGGTCCAAACCATTTGAAGGGCATCCAGTTGCCTATCCATGAACTAAGTTATTAGTAGAATCTCTCCCTTTGGGTGATACTTCAAAAAGGCAATGAATTAAGGCAAAAAATGTTCTCTTCAAAGGGAGGGCATGGTGCTGTGCCTTTACTCAAGCTTAGATGCATGACATTGCCACATAGGCCTAATCTACACCAATCAGGATATTGCACTATGTGAGTGGTATGAAAGCAGTATATGGTATGTGTTAATGGGCCCCTACAGTTGTCCGTGTGTTTCAATACCACTACAAAGCAGTAGTGAGGCTCCTGCCTTTTATGTACCACTTTCATACTGCTTTCATAGTGGAATATCCTGCTTGGTGTAGATTAGACCATAGACAGATCTTGTTGGCTATATGGACTAAAGCATCTTCCCAATATCTACATGGTCTTGATTATGTAGCCAGCAAGAAGAAGAATCCTCTTTTAAAGAGATAAAAATGCTGAAAACCAGCTACAGAGAAGTAAACCGAAGTGTAATATTGCAAAAAGGGTGGTGTGTGTGTGTGTGTGTGTGTGTGTGTGTGTGTGTGTGTGTGTAACTCTTAGACAACATGGGGAGGTGAAATGCCATTTTCTGCACCAAACATGTTCACCTATGAGCAATTGGCTCAGCCCAGCCAACCATTTAAACAGCCTTGAGCTAAAGGTTGTCTCATAGCAGTAACAGGCACTCTTGCGCTTGCGTCACGGGCACAGAGACCACAGTCCAGTAGGACCTGCACTGCAGTCCCCAAAGACATGGGACCACAGCTGATGCAGCCATGTAGGTGCAGCAAGTCACAGCTCTCTTTGAGCTATTGTGGCTCCTTTGAGTTAGAGAGCTCTCTTTGCTGTTTCTCAGACTGAAGACTATTCCCACCCCCACATGCTTCTGAACTTCTGTTCCCTTTCAAGCTGGGTTTCCCCCCTCCCTTTTTATTCTTTTGTTAAGATCATTTCTCTCCCTTCATGTCTTTCAAAGGACTTCTAAGGATTCTCAGTCCTATAAAGAATCCTTTATGGCTTGTATTTGTGGCTGTTTCCTTCGCATACCACAAAGAGGGAGTCATGCATACACAAACCATAAAGGATCTCAGCCTGGCTATTAGTAAAAAAAAAGGGGGGGGAAGAAAAAGGTAAGACAATATACTATCCATGCAGTATAAACTCTTACCATTCATTGTATGTATTGTGGGGTAGGGGTGTCCCATTCACTTCCACTCATGTATACATTCCTTGCATACATCTTTGCTGTTATGTCTAAAAGGACTCAATGGATCAGTGTGATTGCTTTTGTCACCTTACAATTCTTGCCGCAATCATGAGCTAGAAATCAGCTAGAAAGATAGAAAGTAAATGGTTCTGTATCTTCTATACAAGGAGTTGGGAACCTATGGACCTCCTGATGTTGCCATATGACAACTCCCATCATACCTGATTGGTTGAGGCTGATGGTAGTTGGAATTCAACAACATCCAGAGGGCCATGTGTTCTATGATTTGTGGCAGATAACATCCCTGTAAATGTATAGTCTCCCTGATTGCAGCGTGGAAGCTTCCCTGTGTTTTTGCTATGTGACCTCCAAGAAGAGATGTTTGTGAACACTTGATGGTAAAGCAGTGGATCATTGGACTCCTTTCAGCTATATAATTTATTCATGGGCAAATGGGCAGTGCTAATTACTTGTACCTGTAGGAGGGAACTGTTTGGATTCTTGTTTCTGCTTCTCTGATTTCCAATGAAGCCACAGAACATTTTGTTAAAGAGCATGGACCTAATAAGTTAAATACTCTGGTGGCATTGAAGCAGGTGGGAGACCATTGTTAGCAGAGAATTTTCAAGCCAGACCATTTTATAGGCCAATCAGTTCTGTTGATAAAGGCTTTGGCTCTTATAGGAAACTTCAGGAAGGCAGGTTTTGTAGCACCAATGAGCACTTCCTGACCACCTTCTTGTGCTCAAACCTGAAGCCAATCTCTTTCAATGGGATCCTGTTCTCCAGTGTATAAGTTAGTTTGAACAAGATCATATGGTCTGTCAACATCCATGAATAACTCTTTAAAGGCAGTGTAGGGAATCATGGGGATAAAGCAATTTTAAGCTGTCTGGGAGTTTGCTGATGGGAGGGACCACAGCTCAGTAGCAGAGTCCATGAAGAAGGTCCCAGGTTCAATCTCTGGCATGTCCAGTTAATTCTCACATAGCATGAAGCCATTGTATTGTATAGATGTGGCCTATGCTACTTAAAAGTTTAGCACACCATTGGTTAAGGATGTCAGAAACATCTGCAATAGATTCAAATGAGTTTGGATTTCTGTGAATTCCACATGTGGACTGGCTTTTTCTGTGTGACATGGATTATGTGTATTTGTGGACCATTTGTTGTTGTTGTTTTACATTTGGGGGAGTATTGCATAAATATGCTCTTCTGCAAGTGCTTATTAGTGCAAATGTATATTTCCAAGTGGAAATTCTCAGACAAAAAAATATTTTTCCTTCCAAAACAGAATAAGAGCTTCCTGGCAAACTATGAAATAACAGATGGAATGGATTTAACAAAATCCATACCATTGATATTTGTTTATTTATTGCATTTCTATACTGGCTATGAGTATAATCCCTGTAATCTTGGAGGAGAGTTTTCTTTTAATTCAGAAGCTCATTTTATGTATATGTTATTTATTTATTTATTTATTATTGTTACTATTATTATTATTATTATTATTATTTTATTTATTTATTACCCGCCTCTCCACTTGGATCAAGGCGGGGAACAACACTGAATATAAAACACATAAAAACTTATTAAAACATAGTATATGTGATTAAAACATCCTTAAAACATCCTTAAAACATTCTAAAATTTCACTGGATAGGCCTGCTGGAATAGATCAGTCTTTATTACTTTTTTAAATGGTAAAAGACTGTCAAGTTGACGAATCTCCTCCAGCAGGCCATTCCACAGTCTGGGAGCAGCAGAAGAGAAGGTCCTCTGGGTAATACCTGTCAGCCTATTTTTGGCTGACTGAAGTAGATTCTTCCCAGAGGATCTGAGTGTGCGGGGCGGATTGTAGAGGAGAAGGAGATCCCGCAGGTAGCCTGGACCCAAACCATGTAGGGCTTTAAAAGTAATAACCAACACTTTATACTTCGCCCAGAAACTAATTGGCAGCCAGTGAAGAGATTTTAAAACTGGTGTAATGTGGTCACCCCTAGGTGTACCGGTGACCAGCCTGGCTGCCATAACTACTTGAAACTAACTGAAGTTTCCGGGGCTGTCATTTGGAGTGACAGATCCAGAAGCACCTCCAAGCTGCGAACACAGTCTTTCAGGGGGAGTGTAACCCCATCCAGAACCGGTTGACACACCTCCAAACCCAAATAAAGGAATACATTTATTCATTGATATGAGTTTTTGCACATGTGCAGTAGCATCTTGGAAGCTGTAGTCATGATACATTACATTATGTATTCCTTCCTGATTGTTTTATTCATATGTATCCATGTTTTGTATCCCTTCCTGGTTGGTTCTTTCCATGTGATCCTTCTATGTAATGATTACTCACTATTGCCAATCAGTATATGGAGGAGAGAGAGAGAGATGTATCGGTATTTGGAGGTGTATAAACCTACATGGCTGTTTCTTCAAAGCTGATTTGCTTGTGGGAAGAGTTCAGATGCCAAACTTTCCCTAATGGGTTAAAGTGGCATCATCACAGTTCACCCTGAAAGAAAAGAGATTAAATCAACCAACTCAGCATACATACAGAAATACCATAGTTTAGATGCAGACTGTGCATGCTCTGAAGCTTGCAATCTGTTCCAAAAATTAATGATGAATTCATAAGACAGCAATCCAAGCTTGCTAGAAAGGTGAGCATTATGAACAAATGAGTTTCAATCAATGAGCTGACTAATTATGAAATTCAGCAGCATCACTATGTAGAATGTGTATAAAGAACACCATAATGCCCAAGTGAAGAGAGAGAGAGAGAGGCCCTGTCTACACCTAAGGATTATCCCAGGCAAATGGAGGGATCGCCCCTGCCTGCTCCCAGGATCCCCTGTGTGTCATTTGGATGCACAGGGATGATCCCGGGATGATCTTGAGGGGGAAAGGCAGGTATAGGAACGGCCACTGAGAGAGAGGGTGGGTGGGAGAGAGAGAGAGCATTAGGAATGATAGATTGCTGTACCAGAGACCTAACATATCCAACCATTTGCTCTAAAGGAGTTCAGTAGTAGAGATACCTCAGTCTCTTTCATCACCCTAGAGCCAGAATGTGCTATTTTAATGGGAGGAAAATGCAGCAAAACAGGGGAGAAGCAGTTGGTCAAGGGGATGAAATGCTGCTAGGATTTATTGAAATACGAACAATCAATCACTTGAGGAGCTTTGATGTTGTCATAGGCTGATGTTTGTGTGCCTGTCTGGTGTGATGGAAGAAGAGACAACTTCTTCCAGTCTGAGCTCTGAACAATGGAAATCAATTTCTTAAATAGCTGTTTTGTGGGAGGGGGGAAGACAGGCTTACGCTGTAATATGTTCCAACTTGATTCATGAACGACGATGACAACAACAACAACAACAACAACAACAACCCAGGGGTAGTGTTTGGACATCTTTCTTTATGAAACATCCTGTGAATGGATAGATTTATACATGAGAAAAATTGGAGTTAGCAGATGATGGAAATTAAAGGGAACAATTTGAGTGCTGAAAAAAACCAAAGTGATGAATTTTATAGTTACTTTTCAGACAAGTTGCAGCATACTAGTATAATGATTAGCAGCTAGGGACAGAACAGATTCCTGTGATCTTTGTTTCTTAGCAATGAAAACTGAATATTTGTGGTGCAAATAATGTCCAGAACGTAACAGCAGAAGGTTTCTGAACACTTAGTTCAAAAGTTGTTGTGTATTAAGCCAATTGCACAGAATGGAGAAGGATGCAGAAAGGGGCAGGATACAATCATAAACCAGTCAGTTATTTGAATTGGGAATGGCGATAAACAATATATCGGTGCTTTGTAAACTGCCTAGCTACTTCGAGTATTTGAATGGGGAGCAATGAACATTATGGCTGCCATACTCTACAGACTTACCTGGGAGTAGTCTATGACTCAAAATTATTAGCCGCAATGGGTGTCAGTAATAAGTAGCTTCCATCCGGAGCAACAACCACAAAAACACCTTGTATGAAAAGATGATCACAAGTGAAAACATAGCTTAACAAATGCAGCTTAGCCAAGATGTATAGTTTGGTGGCCACGCACCACTGAAATAAATGTTGATTTTTTTTCTCCTGCAATCACAAATATGAGCACAAGCAGAAGAACGCATTGTCCAAAAATATTGGCAAATTCTTGAGCAGAGTGCTTGCATTTGAAAAATGTGCAGATTTTAATAGAAGAAGGTTTGCAATTGTGCAACTTTAAAAATGCCCCATTTCTTGCATTTGTGTATGGGGGGAATCTGCACAACTTTCAGATTTGCACAAATTTGTGATATTTTTGGTGCAACTTTCACATTTGATTGTGTTCTTTTTGCGCATTTTTTTCATTTGCGCAAGATGAGTGCAAAATGAGAAGAGACAAGTATTGAGCTGATCTTGATGCTCAAACATTGCTTGCTGGCCAATCCCTAGTTTAGCACTGATGCACTAGGAACTTGGAGATGTTTCACAGTGCTTGCATTAGGATGGAATAATTCTTCTTTATGTCTCTGTGCACAGAGCAGGGAGTTGAAATCTCAATGTGCATAAAAGGATTTTTTTTTTTGGCCCACTACATTTCAATGTATAGTTTGTTTGTAGTGCCCCCAAGGGGAAAAAAAACACAATGAATACTTGTATAATGGCATATGATTAAACAGTTATTGAAAATACTGGAATAAAACAAATCTTTAAAACCAATAAGAAAGGAAATGAACAATAGAAGCACAATTCTATGTCTACTCAGAAGTAAGTCCCATTGAAATCAAAGAAGCTTTCTCTCAGGTAAGTGGGTATATCATTGTAGCCTAAAGTTATAATTCTTTTCTTCAAGCAAAAATATGTGCAAACATCCCAAACATAAGTAACAACCAAAGAAATATAGATTTTAACCCTGCCTAATAAGGAGTGACACTTCAAACACACCACTGTATATTAGTATTCTTTGCAACCAATAGATTCAAAGGGTCTAGCTCCAAGGAACCATATATAATCTACTTCTGTTACTAAAGTCCTTATGCAGCACACCTTTGCAGAGTTGTAAGAGAAATAACCCTTTAGTTGTATTTGCAGTCCCCACTGAAAAATGAATATGATTTCCAAAGAATAATATGAACCTCTGAAAAATAAGTTTTAAAAACAGCACCCAATGATCAAGAATGTCTGTCAAAGCTTATGTCAAAGCTAACCAAAAAACACAACTGCCAAAAGGAGAAGCAAAGAAAATCAACTTAAGTTAAAGCAACATGATTCAATACTGCAGGTAGTAAATTGCCTGAGCGTAGACTGTTTTAGTCAAGACAATTTGCAAAATACCTTCATTTTTTATTTCCATAAATAGATACACCCATGATTTCTCACAAATCATGATTTCTGCATGTTAGAAAAGAAACAGTAAACTTGTCCAACTCAGCCCATGATGAGTCAGGCAAGCTCAGGGATGCACAAGTCGGAGTCCTGGGGTGCTGAGCTGGTAAAAACATGCCGAGCTCTACCTCCCAAATGGAGTTTTCCAACATAGAATCATAGAATAGCAGAGTTGGAAGGGGCCTACAAGGCCATTGAGTCCAACCCCCTGCTCAATGCAGGAATCCACCCTAAAGCATCCCTGACAGATGGTTGTCCAGCTGCCTCTTGAATGCCTCTAGTGTGGGAGAGCCTACGACCTCCCTAGGTAACTGATTCCAACGTCGCACTGCTCTAACAGTCAGGAAGTTTTTCCTGATGTCCAGCTGGAATCTGGCTTCCTTTAACTTGAGCCCTTTATTCCATGACCTGCACTCTGGGAGGATCGAGAAGAGATCCTGGCCCTCCTCTGAGTGACAACCTTTTAAGTATTTGAAGAGTGCTATCATGTCTCCCCTCAATCTTCTCTTCTCCAGGCTAAACATGCCCAGTTCTTTCAGTCTCTCTTCATAGGACTTTGTTTCCAGACCCCTGATCATCCTGGTTGCCCTCCTCTGAACACGCTCCCTAACATCCCTAACAAGAGAGGCAGATGAGGAGGAGGAGGAGGAGCAGATCCAGGCAGCTCTTGTCAGTAGAGTGTGGGCCCTTGGCAGGTGCCTAACCATGACTAGCCTTGATGCTGGTCCTGCATGTTAAGTATATGAAAAGAAATACTTGCTTAGTCATTAAAATTGTGTGTGTATGGCTATCTCAGGGTTAAACAGAGAAAGTCTATCTGTGGGCAATTACCTTGAGATAGAGGCTGTTCTGGGAACCTTGCCAAGATTCTAAGTTAGCCTCATCACAGCTGTATGTAATGTAGATAAGAATTGTGTAAGATGTGTATATAGTTTCTCACTTGTGTAAAATGGAACTGATCACTGCTTACTGATCACTGCTCTCTGTGTATGCCTCAGTGTGCTGATCTGAACTGATCTGAATTGAACTGCACAGAAGCCTGAAGGAAATAAACCAGCTCTGCTGTGTAAGACCTGCGTGATGTGTGTTTGTTTCTGAGCACAAACAGAGTTCCAGAAGGAGAAAAGTTCTGGCAATAACCCAACAAAGGTTATGGGCCCAGTCCAGTCAAGGAAGCCTACGCCAGCTTAACCCAGGCAGAAGAACCAGAACTTGGTGGGAACAGTGCAGTATCGGAACCAGAACCAGGAGTCTGCTAAAAAAGAAAACTGTTGATGAAGGAAGACATCAAGCTAAAGCCAGTGCTGCAAAGTGAGGAAAAATCTCAGTCGGCTGACTCTGAGGAGGACTCTGAGCAGGAGGACGGTGAGATACCAATTCCTAAAGCAGAGGAAATGGCAGGAGCTAATATGTCTGGTATGCATCAATTGTTAGAAAAGCTGAATGACTCTAACTATGCATTATGGTCTTACAAAATGCAAATGTATCTGATTCAGGCTGAACTGTGGTATGTAGTCACAGAGAATCCACCAGATAGAGCAGATCCACAGAATGCTAAATGGTTTAAGGACGATGCAAAAGCAATGGCAGTTATTGCATTAGCTGTGGAAGACTCTCAAATTTCCTTCATTCAGTTTTTGAATACATCAAAAGAGTGCTGGAATGCGCTACAAGCTGTATATCAAAGAGAAACAGCGGGCAGTAAAATAATTCTAACCCGGAAGCTGTATGGAATGAAGCTGAAACCAGGGGAGTCTATGTCAAACCATTTGAAAAGCATGAGAGAAATCTTCAATCAACTCAGGGCACGAGGGATGGAGTTTACAACTATACACCAAGTCTATGTGATTTTGTCAAGTCTTGATTCATCGTACGACGCGGTTGTCACCATGATGGAAAGTCAAGAGGAGAAAAATTTAACCCTCGAGTATGTAGCTGGAAAACTACTGGAAACCTATGAAAGAAGACAAGCTTCAAAACAACAGAGCTTTAAACATCCTGTGGCTGAATTTCAACAAAGCCATAAATCTTCTGATGTGGTGGCTGCATTAAAGGCAAGGAAATGCTTTAACTGTGGTTCCACAGGACACTTAAGGCAGGATTGCAACAACAAGAAGAAAAAGCAGTCAACAGCAAAGTGGAGAGAAGAGAACAACATGAATGAAGCTGAATCAACAAAGAAGTGTCTTCTAGCAAGAGTCAAAGAGACAATGAATCCTTGGTTTTTGGACTCTGGGGCTTCAATAAGTATGGCAAAAGACAAACTTTCATTTGTAACCTTGGAAACTTCTACTTCAGAGCAAAAGTGTGTTACCCTTGCAAATGGAACAAAAATCCAGATTTGTGGTGTGGGTAATGTATATTTTGATTGTCTGGGAGTTGAACTACAAAGTGTTTTATATGTACCAGAATTGGAAACAAACCTTCTAAGTGTGTTTCAGTTAACAGAAATGGGGTATGAGGTTTGTTTTACTGAAGAAAATTGTACTATAAAACAGGGAAACAAGGTGTGTGTGCAGGGAATAATGAAAGAATCTTTGTATATAATTAATACTTGTACAAAAAATGAAGTTGTAGCCAGCAAAGTCACAACAAAAACAATAGCCAATTGCAAACCACACCAAGAGTGTATCCATTTAACTCATAAAAGGTTTGGTCATGCTAACTATAAAACAATTTCTAAGATCCCAGAATTGTGTGAAGGGGTGAAAATCAAACCATGTTCTAACTATGTAGAATGTAATGTATGCAGTGAAACCAAGTGTCATAAGTCAAACATTCCAAAACATAGTGAGAGAACAACAAAAAGAATTTTTGAATTAATTCATGCAGATCTTGCAGGTCCTTTTGAGACAAGTCAAGGAGGAAACAGATTTTTCTTGTCTATTGTTGATGATTACAGTAGATTTGGATTTGTATATGTGTTAAAACAGAAGAGTGAAACTTTTGGAAAGTTTAAAGCGTTTGTTAAGTGGAGTAAAAATAGATTTAAAGAACCTATAGCTAATCTAAGAACGGACCGGGGAGGTGAATTTCTTAGCAACCAATTAAAAAAATTCCTCAGTGATGAGGGTATACAACATGACCTTACTGCTCCATATTCACCATTTCAAAATGGAGTTGCAGAAAGGAAAAACAGAACCTTGCAGAACATGTTAAGAGCTCTATTGAAAGAGTCAGGATTGTCTAACCTGTTCTGGGCAGAAGCTTTGTCCACCTCAAATTATTTGTTAAACAGGCTTTACCACTCTGTACATGAAAAATCCCCATATGAAATGTTTTACAAAAGAAAACCTAGAGTGTCACATATAAGGGTTTTTGGAAGTAAATGTTTTGCTCATATTCAGAAAGAAAACAGACCAGGAAAGCTAGCTCAAAGAGGTTTGGAATGTAAACTGTTGGGATATGATACACAAACAAAAGGCTATCGTTTGTGGTCTCCATATCACAAAAGTGTAATTGTGAGCAGAGATGTAGTTTTTCATGAACAAATGCAGGAAACAAAACAGTATGTAAGTTTGCCTGTAGAACAGAAAGCTGTAGAAACAGAAGAAATTCCTGAACAATCTCAGCAAGAGAGGGAGGGGGAAGAAACTGTAGAGGAGGAAACTATGCCTGTAACTATGCCAAGACGATCAGAAAGGGAACGCAAAGCTCCAATTCGTTACTCAGATGAATACCAAAGCAAACAGGTTTCTCATAGAGCTTTACTAATAGCCTATGAACCTACTTCATTTGAGGAAATTCAGGAAATGGAACCTACAGAAGCTCAGGGCTGGCATGAAGCAATGTCAGAGGAAATCAGAGCAATGGAAAAAAATGAAACGTGGGAGCTAGTACCTTTACCTGAAGGTCGTAAAGCCATTACCTGTAAATGGGTATTCAAAGTAAAACAAAATGAGAAAGGACAGGTGGAACGTTACAGAGCAAGATTGGTAGCAAGAGGATTTGCTCAAAAATATCTAATAGATTTTGAAGAAGTTTATGCACCTACAACAAAATACTCAAGTGTAAAACTTTTGTTAAAAATTGCAGCAGAAAAACAATTGAATGTATTTCATTTTGACATCAAAACAGCTTTCTTATATGGAGATTTAACAGAGGAAATTTACATGACTCAACCAAAAGGTTTTGTTAAAAATCCAGGGTTAGTTTGTAAATTGAAAAAATCCATATATGGTTTGAGGCAAGCAGCAAGGTGTTGGAATAAGAAACTGGACAATGTATTGATCAAAATGGGTTTTAAACAAAGCAAAGCTGATCATTGTTTGTACACAAAACAGGATGGTTCAAATGTAGTGTATTTGCTGATTTATGTAGATGATTTGTTACTGGTTTTTAATGAAGAAGAACAGAAAAACACATTTGTAAACCAGCTGCAAAGACATTTTGAGTTAAAAGACCTTGGTTCAGTGAAAAGTTATTTAGGAATGCAAATTTCAAAAGATTCTAACACAGGGTCATTTCTGATTGAACAAAGTGGCAAAATTAAAAAATTGCTGGAAGAACACAGCATGGAGAATTGTAAAATTGTTGCCACTCCTATGGTCACTGATTTTCAAAATCAGACAGACAGTACTGAAATGGAAGACATACAGAAATATCAGAGTGTGATTGGAAGTTTACTTTATCTAGCAAACCTAAGTAGACCAGATATTACATTTGCTGTAAATCTTTTAAGCAGAAAAATGACAAAACCTTCTGTAACTGATTGGACAGCTGTAAAACGTGTATTGAGATATCTAAAAGGTACAATCAATCACAAATTGGAAATATCTACACACAAAGATGGAAATTTCTGTGTTTATGCAGATGCTGACTGGGCTAACGCAATTGATAGAAAGTCTACCAGTGGAGCAGCATTCTTTTACAATCAATCCTTGATTGATTGGTATACAAGAAAACAAAATTGTGTAGCAACCTCTAGTGCAGAAGCAGAATATATCAGCTTATCTCTGGCTTGTAATGAGATTGAGTGGTATAAACAATTATTTGCTGATCTAAGGTTGGAAATTGAGACACCAGTAACCATATTTGAGGATAATCAGGCATGTATTAGTATGGCTACATCTGAAAAGTGTAAACCAAGAACTAAACATGTGGATGTTCGTTATTCTCATGTGAAAGATATAATTCAGAAGGGCTGGATTAAGCTTGAATATTGTCCATCTGAAATGATGTTGGCTGATTTATTCACAAAACCAGTATCAATGGTAAAACACAAAGAGATGCTTTTAAAGCTGGGTCTCAGATTGTAACACAATTTAAACAACATGCGCAAGAGGAGGACTGTTAAGTATATGAAAAGAAATACTTGCTTAGTCATTAAAATTGTGTGTGTATGGCTATCTCAGGGTTAAACAGAGAAAGTCTATCTGTGGGCAATTACCTTGAGATAGAGGCTGTTCTGGGAACCTTGCCAAGATTCTAAGTTAGCCTCATCACAGCTGTATGTAATGTAGATAAGAATTGTGTAAGATGTGTATATAGTTTCTCACTTGTGTAAAATGGAACTGATCACTGCTTACTGATCACTGCTTACTGATCACTGCTCTCTGTGTATGCCTCAGTGTGCTGATCTGAACTGATCTGAATTGAACTGCACAGAAGCCTGAAGGAAATAAACCAGCTCTGCTGTGTAAGACCTGCGTGATGTGTGTTTGTTTCTGAGCACAAACAGAGTTCCAGAAGGAGAAAAGTTCTGGCAATAACCCAACACTGCATACACACACAGACATACACAAATACACACACACACACCATTCTCTTACACACATACATACACACACACTTTTCAGCTGAGCACTTCAGTGTATGGATGGGTGTGGGGGGAGGTGATTGCATGACATGTGATGCATAAGCTCTTTAGTAACTCAAGTAGGTTATAAAAAGGTTCCTTGCAATTGGACCCCCTTTCCATGTTTTCTCCCTGCCAAGAGACATAAAGAATAGTTATGCAATCCTATTGCACATATTGGCATGGTCAGATGACACGCTAAGCCATGTTTAGGTCACTAACTCTTTTGCAGCAAGTGGTTAGAGAGCATGTTTAAACCATAGTCACATAGCCACCATGGTTAGAAATGCTTCATACAATGCGCTAAATCATGGCTCATATGACATGCTAAGCCATGATGTTTAGCTCAAAATGCTTAGCCATCATGGTTTAGTATGTTTTCTGAACAGGGCCATTGTGGTCAACATCCACTTTCTCTGTTTGTAAATGGTACATTTGCTAGAATCAACATTCAATTGAATTTTACGTATCTATGAACCCAATATATCTTTATTTATTTATTACATGACTAAGGTGTTGTTGTTTTTAGTGTGAAAGTAATTCATTTCCAAAGGCCAACATGCCTAAAAGCTACCTGATGTAATCTCTTTAGATGGTACCCACCACCTCTTCTGGCCTACGGACTACTATTTTGCAGTAGCAAAGATCTAGAAAATAGAAAATAACCAGTCAAACATACCACCGTAGTGGAAATTATTATCTTCTTTTGTTGATAAGTGTCTTGAATGTACAGTCAGCATCACTTTTCTGTGACGTCAAGATATTTGTGGAAATATTTCTCACCATTTAGTAACAACAAAAAGTAATTATATGAATTATATATGCTACTTCTGAAGGCCATTAAAAATGTTCTTATCTATAAATTCTGCTCAGAAAATAATAATGCTTTGGATCTTTCAAATACTTTCATTTGAAACAGGTGCAGTTTCTTTCTAATCATCAGACTTTTCATCTGCAGTAGGAGTTTTTAAAGAACTGTAGCCTCACTTTGAACCTACTTTCTGATGCCCTAGCTTGCGGGGAGAGGGGGGAATCCTAGCTTCTTCCTTTCCCCTGAAATGCAAAACCTACGTCAGTATGGGCAGATCTCCAGGGTGTTGCCAGAAAAGAATGAAGAGTGTATCATTCAATCAAATGGATTTGCCACACCTGTGTTGACAGATCTAGGGAGGCTAAGAAGTGGTACTTAAACATGCTTGAAATATGTTGGATTACATTCAATAAATTTATCCCTGATGGCTCACTGTTTCTGTCTGGAACACATTTATTTATTTATTTTTATTTTATTTTATTTAGAATATTTATATACCGCTCCCCATTGAAAAATTACAGAGCAGTGTACAAGGTAAAATGAAAATAAAAACTGAATAAAACACTTAAAACAAATTTTAAAAGAAGCAAATACAGAGACACAAGGCTGCATATTAAGGAAAGGCTTCCTGGAATAAAGATGTTTTCAGGAGACGCCGAAAGGAGTACAAGTTTGGAGCCTGCCTGACCTCCAGAGGCAGGAAATTCCACAGGAGGGGAGCCACCATGCTGAAGGCTCTTCACCTGGTGGACTCCAATCGGAGGATGAATCTATGTGGAACCACCAGGAACAGACCCTTGGATGACCTCAGTGACTGGGCAGGTTGGTAGAGGAGAATGCGCTCTCTCAGGTATCCTGGTCCCAAGTTGTTTAGGGCTTTGTACACAAGTACAAGAACCTTAAACCTGGCCCGGTAGCGAATAGGCAGCAAGTACAGTTCCCTCAGCAGAGGAGTTACATGCTGGAAAGGGGCAGTGCCAGACAACAGCTCAGCTGTTAGGCCTAATTACTTTTAGGCCTAATCTACACCAAGCAGGATATTGCACTATGAAAGCGGTATGAAAGTGGTACATAACAGGCAAGAGGCATACTCAGCAGGATATAGTGGTATGAAAGCAATTTATAGTATGTGTCAATGGTAAGTTGTCAGTGCATTTCAATACCGCTACAAAGCAGTAGTGTGATTTCTGCCTTTTATATACTGCTTTCATACTGCTTTCATAGTGCAATATCCTACTTGGTGTAGATCTGCCCTTAGTCTCTTTCAGCCTTTTAGGTCTGTCTCATTGGCCTCCCAGTTCATATAAAAACAAACTACAGAAGCTTATGGAATTGAGCAAAAGAATCTTCACCCAGGCATGCAACCCAATCCTATGTATGTTTACTTAGAAGTAAGTCCCATGGCTTTCAACAGGAGTTACTCCCCGATGCATGTGGATAGAATTACAGACTTAATGACATTTCTCTGACTGGGTCTGAATCCTTGCCAAAGTCTCTCATTGCTGTTAATTCTGAAGTTACCAAAATAGTTTCCTCCATCCCATATAGGTTATGTGAGACCCTTCTGAGGAATGTCACTTTCGTTATCAAAATCTGTGTTCCTTTCTTTTAAATGTACAAAAGCCGGACGTGTTTCAGCCTCTTGTGATGGTTGCCATCACAAGACAACTTGTTATTATCTGCAGACATTCTACCAACCTCCTGAAGAAGGCCTGGAAGATAAGAAACCGAAATGTGTCGGGCTTTTGCACAATAAACTGTTCTGTAGAATCCTGAGACTTCTCTCTCCTTTTTGTGTACATCTTGGATGCTCACCCGATTTGCACCCTCTTTCCTTTAAATGTCTGGGGTTGTTGTTGTTGTTGTTTAACTGTGCAGCTGCCTTCAAATTCAGCTCCAAATTCAGCTCCAGGCTAAGTACAGCAGACATTACAGGTAGGGATATGTGACTCAGCAAACCTCAAGCTCCCAGTAAAGTTTGAATTCCATCTCAAAGCATGTTCTGTTTCAAGGCCATGTCAGATTATGAGTTTTGTTGTTGTTATTATTTTTCCATGAGAATCCGTGTTTAATTTCATGTGTATTTTTCCAAATGCACACATCAATTGTGTGCGTCTTTGAAATGTACACATTCTTCTCCCATTGATTAAAACTAGGGCTGTGCTCTGCTTTGATTCGGATCGCGAATCCAGAGCGAACTGATCCCCCTCTGCCAAAGGTGGACCTGGATCGAGTCGGGGGAGCTGCGGATCGAGGCGAAGCGGTTTGCCTCCATCCGGAGCTCCAAACACAGGTAAGGGGGGAGGGGAGCTCACCTGGCACCACCACCACCGCAGTCCATGTGGCGATGGCGATGGAGCCAGGTAAGGGGGCAGGGGAAGGTGGGCTTATTCGGCCCCTTTTGCCCCCCTTCCCCACTTACCTGCCTCTGCTGCCCACCACAGAGGCAAGGGGGGCAAAATCTCGATCCGCCCCTCCGGATCTTTCTCCGCAGAGTGTAGCAGGGGAGGGTTGGATCGATCCAAAGTGGATTGGCCTGATCCAAAAGTTGCAGATCGAGCCACGAAGCAGTTCCGGGGGTCCGTACACAGCCCTAATTAAAACATCTTTGTGTGCATTTCTCAAAAGTACACTTTTTTCTTTTTCATGTGCATTTTTCAAATTCATTTATTGATTTATTTAATGCATTTCTATACCGCCCAATAGCCAGAGCTCTATGCATGCTGTTGAACCCCTTTTGTTTTGGTCCACGAATTACGTTGTGACCTTGGAAATGTATACACTTCAAATGTAGTTTGAATCCAAGTCCACATTCAGTCCAGAATGTGTGAACTGGGTAAATCCTGATCAAAACCTAACTGAAAGAAGTATCTCATACATCTGTAGTCTCAGGTCATACCAACTTTGTCACCAGTGTCTGGGGAGTTTCTTCTGTAGCCCCAGACTCTTAGTGCTACTGCCATTGCTGATGTGAGCTCCAAGTACTCTGAATCAGTGCTTCCCTATACAGCAAGCTTCTCATGGCCTCCCCCAACCCCAACTGTGGGGAAAAGGAGGCCAAGAGAAGGCCTTCGGAACTCACTCTCCACCACACCATGCCAGTCCAGGGAGCTCCATCAACAATGCAGGGGGGGGCACAGACAGGGAGCTGCACACAGAGTAGCCAGCCACTTCTCCTGCTCCTTCCACAACAATTTAAGTTGGCCCATGTGGCTTTACCAGCACCCATTCTTCTCTTGCCCCTCCAAATTGCTTGGATTGGCTTCTGCTGCTTGGAAATTGTCTTGGTGGGAGGTGGCGGTCAGGATGGAACCTCCATCCTATTCGGAAGAACACCTAACCCGATTTGCCCTCAACCAGTCTTTACATGGGGAAAGGTCATTTCCACTCATCTCTGTGTTATTTGCACACGTGCAGCAAAACAAGGAAGCCAGCTCACCAACACACACTCTGAGTGTGGCAGCAAGTGATTCCGGCCCTGAGGCAAAGGCAGGTGGTGATGGGTGGGAAGAGGTGGGTATTGACTCATACACAGAGAGAGAGAGAGAGAGAGAGAGAGAGAGAGACAGACAGACAGACAGAGACAGAGACAGAGACAGAGACACACACAGAGAGAGAGACTCTCTGCAGAGTGCCACCACTACCAGGCAGGGATTCGCAGAACACTCCCAGAAAATTTCACCAGTCTTTTCAAAACTTCTTTGTTTGAATTCCTCTAACATATGCATAGGTTTCACCTAAGCAGGAACCACCAAATTCCCCTTGAAATTTTGTTCTTGGTGTCAGTCTATTTCCACAACACCATGAAATGTTCCTATGCAGAGAACAAATTTGAACTCCTCACCAATTCCAAAGCTATCTTTAAAGTAAGCAAAACTAAGACTAATCTCATTATTTATAAAGGTTAGGCGTTGATTTACATTTTGTCAGACTGCTCTGAAAAACATATATGAAAAACATATATGTTTTGTGATGAGTGTTTAAAATCTAAATGTCTTTTGCCTGTTGTGAACAATGTGAATTGTCAGTATCGTAGATCACTATTTTCCACTACAAATTTATTGGCTAGTTGCATTTTTTGCTGGACTAATTACCGAGAAAACCAATCTGATCTCTAGCAGGTTGAAAGCATTTTGTATGGAGTGTTTAATTCACAAAATGTGAGCTGGGTTTCTTAGATCTAAAAGGACAGACAAATTACGGTTACCTAATTGGAGGAGTATAACTCCATTAGTATCAGTTCTGGGGGCGCAAATGTGTGTTTTTTACAAATTTAAAATTTCCCTTTACTCAAAGATAGAGTACCCTCAATTATTTCCTTTGTTTCATAGATTCAACAACCCTCCTCCCCACATCTTCTGTGACTGAAATAGTTTACAGGAATATTCCTGGAGAGATAACATAAAAAGGGGGCATCAACAAAGCTGACAAAACTAATTAGAACCAATAGAGAAGTTTGATTCTCAGTCCTGTGTAAAAACTGGTAAACCCGTACTAGGGATGAGTGAGAAACTTGTTCAGTCTGAATTTTTATATGAATTTACCCAATCTGCATCTACTAAGCCTATATTTGAATTGGAATCCACTTGTGCACTGAAATGAGCACAAAAATGTGTATGTCAGAAAAATGCACACAATATAATGGGAGAAAATGCATATATGGGGAGAAATATGCCCATTATTATATCAGAGTAAAATCACTTCCTATAAGTTTGCACAATTGTCAAAGTGCGTACAAAAATGTGTATATTAGAAGATGTGTATTTTAGTGCAGACTATTTGGGGGGCTGAATTTGAAAACAGTGGATGGGTGAGCTTAGCTGTGACCCATTTTGCCAATGGTTGTCATGAGTTGCTGCCGCCACCTGCCAATGGTTGTCATGCTGTGAGAGCTTCTGGACAGCCCAGCGAGTGCCTGATGAGCACTGTGGGGCTGGCCATCCACTTAGTAAAAATGGTGCAAAAGTGGCAACTTAAGATTTTCTGTGAAGGTACTGTTACATAAATGGCGGTCATTTTTACAACATTACAGGCTTGCTGAGAAGCCAAGGAGTGGGGAGTCTGTTGGACTCCACACAACCCGCAGACTCTCATGACATCCCTATTGCAAACTGATGTAGGAATGTGCCAAAATGAATATATGGTTAGGAAACTGAGAAACTGAGCAAAACTAAAATTGACAGATTTGCCCATACCTAGACTGGCTCTGTTTGTTTAAAAGATGCTTCCCTGCTTCTTTATTCTGGAAGACATAATTTATTGCTGACCAAAAAAGGCAGTTATTTTCATCTCAAACTGGTATATGAAATAATCCATGTTGAGTTTAGTACAAAGTATTGTGGAACTCCCTGCCTCAGGAGATCTGTTTGCCCCCCTCTCACTTCACCTTCTGCCACCTAAATAAGACATTTTTATTCAAGCAGGAACGTGACTTTCCAAGCTGAGGGGTTTTAGGAATAACCTCTCCTCAAGCTGTTTGACCTGCTGGGTTTGCCTTCTTTTAATAGTTTTTATTGCAGCAACGGATTTGTAGGAGTTGTTTGTTTATATTTTTAAATTGTTGTAAGCTGCCCTGAGCATTTACAGCACAATGGAGGGATATAAACTTTATTAAATTATAAATGGGTGTTTATTTATAAAGTTAATAGATACTTGGAGAAGGCCCATATCTCTGAAATACAGCACATGCTTTACATGCAAATTCTGTGTGGCACTCGGAATTCTGTTCCATTTAAGCTCAATGGGATTTCTCAGTGTTTCCGTTCCGATAAATGGTGGCAGACTGTATTGGATTATATTTTTTTCTGATTCTGGAAACATTTGCGGGGGGGGGGAGGCTTGTTTATAGGATGAAATTGATATTTACAATGGGAATATGTACATTGGGAATATTTACAAAGGGATATTTACAACAGGAATACACAGTGGACAGGTGGACTTGTGAAAGAACACCAGTTATTATTATGACCCCATTTGTGCAAATTTAAACACACACACACACACACACACACACACGTGTGTGTGTGTGTGTGTGTGTGTGTGTGTGCTATGGTCCCATTTAAACAAATTAATGCTGCCATTTTTTTTAAAAAAAAACAAATCCGGAATCCACTAATTGGATTGACTTGCTACAGATTGCCAGCCTGGAGAGCCACTGCCAGTTAATGTACCAAGGGCCTGATGTTAAGCAAGAAAACTACTTAACTACAAATTGGATGCTCTAGCACTTGCACCAAAGCTTGACTTCATTCTCAGTGCACACTCAGTCTATGTCTACCTGGCCATCCCTTTTCTGTAGCTTTGGGGTACCAGAGTTAATGATGATTGAGATGCGAGATGAGCGCTTGATGAGATCATTACACAGCTGCGTTATCACTTGTTGAATTCAATTTACCACTTCTTGAAGTTGCATCAAAATATGTACCACCAGGGAAGAGGGACACCATGGGTAGCCTGCACAAGGTCCCCCAAACCTAGAGCATGATCTATTAGTTTCTATTACCTACAAGTTCCATCAATAGTCACAATTGGGTGTGAAGTTGTTGCTGTTTTGTTAGTTTTTACTTGGCTCTGTCGACCTCAATGGGTCTGAGATATTGTCATTGTCCAGGACCCAGCATTTTATCCTCAGAGGATCCTGACCCCCTAATCCTCAGAAGAAAAGGTTCCTGAGTTTACAGTTCAGGGCTGGGACTTGGTTATAAAAAGGTATCATGAGCTGTTCATCTTCTCAGGACCCAGTTCCCCAGGAAGTCTCTAGGGAACTGCCCCGCCGCCCCCACATCCAGAGAACATTGCATTGCCAGACTGTAAGGACTACAACTATGAAGACACTGAAATGCCATAGCCACCTCCTTATTATTGCAAACTGAGGCTGCTTAAACAGACCAGGTCCCTTTAAGATAAAAGGCCTCAGCTAACCAGCCTAAAAGAAACCCAACTCCTACTTAAGATCAAGTCTGATCTGCTGCTTGTGGGAGCAACATAGAGAAAAGATTTGCTTACTTTTAGCCCTAGCACTATTTATTTATGTGCTTGCTTGTTATGTTTATATCCCACCATTTTCTCCAAGGGGCCCAAAGTAGCATACATAATCTTCTACCCCTCTATTGCATCACCCAACAATTATATGAGATAGTTTAGGCTGAGAGTCAGTGAGTGACTGAAAGTCACCCACTGAGCTTTATGGCTAAGTGTGGACTAGAACCTGGATCTCCTGGATCCCAGTCCAACACTCTAACTACTACACACTACTTGGAGCTTTCTGTGTTGTTGTACTATTCCTGCTTCCCTGGGAAATCTGACTTGCCAAGACCTTGATGAAAAACTGATCCATAGTGGACACCCTGTAACCCAGGTCTCACCAGTTCCCAAAGCTCTTGCTATATGCCTTGTATAAGATTTCTGTTGCTTATTATTTGAATGAAGCCATGTTCAGTCAGAAATGGACTCAGCATGTTTAATGAGAATATATCATCAATGAATATTATAACTTTCTCCCTGTATGAACTCTCAGTCAAATTCTCCAAAAAAAATTTATTATTATTATTAATATATATATATATATATATATATATATATATATAAGCAGCTGCTTCACACTGAGCTGAGATTTTCACTCACAAACCACAATAAAGCTGAGGGCATTTCTGCTGAGGCTTGCAATAATTTAGAATCTAGAAACGTGTGTGGACAGTGTCAAAGATTCATCCACCACTTCACCTGCTTTGATTTGCTCCCCCTGATAAATTCTGGGTGAGTTCCCTTGTCTTGGCACATTATGCTGTCTCCTGTTGATCTTTTCTTCCTGGTTCACTAATTGTTCTTATGGCCTTTCCTGTGCATTCACAGCACCATTCCCCATGAGGGGGACACTTTAAACCTTTAGCTACACAACATAGTTAAGGATGCACTCCCATTCATAGGTGTTACACCAACCCCCTTGCCCATGTCTAAGCATGCATAGGATTGCACTTTCAGTTGCTCTTTTACCACCCTGTAATACTATCCGTGAGGTAAAAGAAAGGATTTTTATAGTTTTTTCATTGGCTACTTATGCATGAAGTGAGTATTGTGATACATAAAATTTAATTTGACAATGGAAGCTGTAAAATAATGGATAGTCTTTATGTATTCCTTTGCTTATATCTTTGTAGCTGACCAAAGGACTTTCCCAATATAGGGTCCCTGCCCAGGGTAAAACCCTTGCCACTAACAGTGGTTAAGCTCAAAAGCTCCACCAAAATAAATTCAAAATAAGCTATAAAACTTCCTGAAAATGAGGCAGAAAAATTGAAGCCTCTTTTATGAGGGAAGAAAATTTTCTGGAAATTGGGGGACAGATTTTGGCACAGCATTAGCTTCACCTCTTCCCTGGAGCCAGATATAATAATGCCCTCTTCATACCTGCATGGAGGATACAAAATGGCAGCCAGGCTGCCAGCACATTGATGCTATTGCCACTTGCGCGTGCGCACACACACACACACAAATGATCCATTAGCAAAAAGAAAGACATTGAGCGTGTTCAGACAACACACTAAGCCATGGTTAGGCCACTAACCCTTTTTCAGCAAATGGATAGTGAGTGTGTTTAAACCATGGTTATGTAGCCACCATGGTTAGTAATGATTCACACGACACGCTAAGTTATGGTTCACATGACACACTAAGCAGTAATACTTCCCTCAAAATACTTAACCACTGTGGCTTAGTGCATTGTCTGAACAGAATCACAATGTTACAATCCTTGGCAGCCATGGACCCTACCAGACAGAAATGTTTGAAGAATTTCTTCTCCTCCTGGAGAAATTTGGTGAAATTGTTCCCCCAGTTTCTCTGCCCAGTGATTTGGTAGAGAATTCTGAGAGACCATTTGTGCACAGCTCTAATTTTAAGACCTCATTTGTGCACAGCTCTAATTTGTACCTCTATTCCATTATGGTTTAGAATCTGAAAGCATTTTATAAGAGCCCTCAATTATTATTTATACATAGTTTACCATTCTGGTATTTATTAATAGCTTCATCCTGGTCAGGAATACTGACATCTACAGTTTTGATTTTGGTTTCTATTATTAACACCTTAGCTTGACACCTGATTACTCTCTAGGGATTTATTGGTGTTTCAGCAGTATATTATGTTTTATCTAGGGATTGGCAAATCAGTCTATTTCCAGACAAGGTCACACTTGAATGAGTTCACCTATAATAAGTCTGTTCGATCTGGTTTCAGCCTTAATTTGTGATATACTAAAAAAGAAAAATTACATAAAAATTACTCTTCAACATATATTTAAATATGCATTTGGAAAAAAACCCTTAGAACAAATGTTTCTAAACTTGTATTCACTGTAAACAGATATCTATCTATCTATCTATCTATCTATCTATCTATCTATCTATCTACTATCTATCTATAATTTTTGAGCCAAGATTGGCACTGGAATATTTGGGAAGTACAAAAGCTGGTGGGTAAGTAACTTCTAATTCAGGCATTAGTCCTGTATAGAATAGAACAGAATAAAATATTTCTTTCTTACCTGCCTCTCCCTCTGGATCAAGGCAGGGAACAACATTACATACAAAATCACACTAAAATGCATTATATTAAGGAAATTGCTTGCAAAAATGTATATTTTAGGCAAAATGCATAGGTTCAAAAATGTGCACATACATGCTTATGCATATTTAAAAACAAACAAAAAACTTTAAACTTTTTAAAAAGTCAAATATGGGGATAAATCAGACTTTAGACAGGAAAAATGTGAAATGGAGAGAAACCAATATTGGCAGAATTGCCCATCCTTATTTTGCATTGTGGATAATTTATTGTAGGACAATTATTTTGCAAGGATGTCTTTAACTCAGTGGGAAAGAATCAATTATCACAGTATCCAGAAAGTAGTTGGGAGCCTTCAGAAACAGTGGGGGCCTGGCAGTAAAAATCAGGGTGTTACCAGGGAGTCCCTATTCTCCCCTATGAAACTTTGGAAGCTATGCTTCTAAAGGTCAGTTCTCCTGTCCCCACAGCTGGTTTCAAAGCTCTTACCTCAGCATTTGAAATTGCTGCATTGAGCCACAAAGAATGGTCAAAGCCGGTGTGTCCCTATCTGCCACTTCTATAAATAATTCTGCCTATCCACGAGTTCTGTAAACCTGGTTTCAGCAAGAAACATGATATTCTTCAGCCCCTTCTGTTCAGCAACACTGGAAGAAAATGTCAGTATGTTGGTTTTATTTTTATTTTTTTGACTCAGCACAGGGATGAAGGAAACACTGACCTTAATTTGCAAGGAGAACAAGAAGAGGATTAGAAGATGGTGACTAAAGGAACCAGTGCTACAGAAATGGAACCAAGAGGGGCAAGCGACAGGATAGACCTAGTTAATGTGAAAAGAAAACATTTCTTTTCAGGGGGTAGGGGGGATTGTCTATTTAAATAGACAATCCCCCCCCCCCACCAAATGTGGTGTAGTGGCTAGAATGTCAGACTGGGAGTCAGGAGATCTGGGTTCTATTCCCACTCAGCCATGGAAAGCCACTAGGTGACTTTGGGCCAGTCACAGACTCTCAGCCCAACCCACCTCACAGGGTTGTTGTTATGAGGATAAAATGGAGAGGAGGAAGATTATGTACACCGTCTTGGGTTCCTTAAGAGGAAAAAAGGCAGGTTATAAATGCAACAACTACAACAACAATAACACTAATTTTAAATGCTTGTGTGTAAATGGTATATAGAACATAATATTGTACTTTTAAGATTTTTAATCTTTGTAAAACCACCCAGAGAATGGTATAAAGATGAAATGAAACCTAAGACATAGAAATGTGAAAAAAGCATAGCTTAAAAATAATTGGGTTAACAGGACTGCACTGTGCGTGAGCCACTAAATCAACAATACTTTTAAAAACAAATTCTCCAGTTCTTTTTATCCTGAAGCCTGCTTTTCGCCCTGCTGGAACATCTTGGGTGGGAAGCGGCATTTGCAGGCAGGAAAGAGGAGGACAAGATGCTACATGTCTGCACAGCACGTGTGCTGTGTAAGGGGGGGGCGAGCGGAGCCCCATAAAGGCAAGGCCTGTGCCCAAACTCAGCCACTTTCACTTCCTGTCTCTCATCCTCCCTCCCTACCACAAGTATGGGATTAGCCCACAGCTTCCTTTGAGAGGGCTGAGTGAGAATTTCACCTGCCACAGATTGGCATTTGTGTGTTTTACCTACTTCATACTGGAATTAGTCCTTTTAGAAGTGGGTGGGTAAATAGGTTGATTCGGAGTTGGCAGAGTTGTGTGGGAAATTTAGAATAATATGTCTGGTGAGCAGTCACTGGCATCTTTATGGTGATTAGCAAGTCCAGAGGCCTGCTTCTTAAGGGCTGTACAACCCACGAGCCAGGATATGGCTTGCCTTTGGGGACTATCCTGTCTTACCTACTTGGAGCTGTGCAGCACAGGGGTTGTCTCCCCCACTGTTATACTGGACTGGAGTGTAGCCTAAGAAAGGGGACGGTTTCAATCCGACTCTTAACTTTGGCAGTTGGTCACCCATAAGGCAGGCTAGTTGTTTGCAGTGAAATAATTAATAGATTCCCACACTTTCACATGCAGGTCTGGGGAGGGGTGAGTTGTTTTTGTTAAATACAGAGGCCATATTTAATAATGGCACAGATACCAAGCTCTGTGTCATTATTTTGTCACTTCTTTCTCTGTGCACAGCATAAATTACATCACCAAACTGAAATGAAACTCTGATCCATCCCTAGGAGGCAGTAGTTATTATGGTTGATTTTGGAATAGCAAAAGATAGTGTGTGGGTTGGCTTAGAAAGAGGCTGGCCTCTAAAGCCAAGTACTTATTGATTTGAGGATGAGGATGGGGATGAGGATGATGACAATTTTTGAGTGGGTGGGTGAGCACAGAGGCTGTTTCCTATTGTGTTTGTCACAATGAGCTGCTAAAATTACCATTGTCATTTATAATACAATCCAGATAGGATTCATGCTACAGAATCAGTGAAGAGTGTATACTTCACATCCCTGAACATAGGGTTTTCCATGCGCAGAGGCCTGCTGTCTTCCTGAATTGTGATGCTGGATGCCAAGGGAATGGTGGCTTGGATCAGAGGTACATGAGTTGCACTGAGTTTATCCTTAGAAGTTATCATTTTAAATTCTGGTATTGGCACCATTTTGGCAAACTAAATGAGATGGTACATTCATCAGCCCTATATGTATGGATGAACTTTCAAAATAAAAAGTGCATAGAATCATGGAATCATAGAATAGTATATTTGGAAGGGGCCTATAAGGTCATCAAGGATTCCACCTTAAAGCATCCCTGACAGATGGCACACTCTTGAATGCCTCTAGTGTGGGAGAGCCCACTATCTCCCTAGGTCATTGGTTCCATTGCTGTATTACTCTTACAGTAAGGAAGCTTTTCCTGACATCCAGCCAGAATCTGGCTTCCTGTAACTTGAGCCCATTTTTCATTGCCCTGCACTCGAAAATGATTGAGAAGAAATCCTGGAAAGGAGAAAAATGGAGGAAAGATTCATCAGGGATAGGGAATAAAAGTGAAGGATAAGGATTGAGCCATGACACGTTCAAAAATGGATATGATGAAGGTACAGCCATTAGCAACCTAGAATGCCATTTCTATGGTAGAAAGCAGGGTATAAATCAAATAAATAAAATTAATTAATTAAAAAAACCCATCTGCCCATTCAAAATTTAGTATACTTGTTATTCTGGATTTTTCTCAAACCTGAGCTGGAACACCTTTCAGGAGCAGTGTAAGTCATTGTTGTTCAGGCTGGCTGGCATCCGATGATAGAGGAGATTTCTCGTGCTTAACCTCTCTCTCTCTCTCTCTCTCTCTCTCTCTCTCTCTCTGTGTGTCTCTGTCTCTGTCTCTCTCTGTGTTGTTACTTTATCTTTTCATCTTTCATTAATTTTAATTTGGCATCTTAATGTGGTTTTAAATGAATTGTTATTACCTGCACTGAGGCTCCAGGGAGAGATTATAGCTCAGTGGTAAAGCACAGGCATTGCAAGTTTAATGTCCCCGATTCAATCCCTGTCATCTTCTGCTTGAAGGGTCATTTCACAAAGAGTGGTGCATGCAACTAGTCCACATGGGACTAGTTATTCTTTGATGTAAATATGCATTTAGATCTGCATTAAGGTGTAGAAATGCTTTTCATCCTGGATGCAGATAGCTAGTCCCTCCTGTCAAATTATCTAGCTGCATTATATATCCGCTATGTTCATTTCCACATGATACGAATTTGTGAATGTGGAAATATATACATGGAACTTCTCTCTCTCTCTCTCTCTTCCCCTTTCTCTTTCTCTCTCCTTTGTTACCTATGCAAATGTAGAAGGCAGAAGACTGGTTCTTAGGGATGGGCAAACTCACCTGTGTGTGCCTTGGGTACTTGTCCCTGCATCCACCATTGGTACAATGGGAGGAATTGCATGTGAATGCCTTTGCCCTTGCGTAAATGGGGCCTTTTTGGCTGCCTTTGGAGCAGCAAGGGAAGTGCACAATTTACAGAGGCTGCCCTCATTTTCTACAGACATCAGAGTCCCATGGTGTGTGTGTGTGTGAATGAATGAATGTGTGTTGCCTGTACGGAATAGCTGCTCTACCACACATGTGTAGAACATCAGGTGCCTGTTTTCATCATTATGAAAATTATGATTTCTTTGAAAAGTCATCTTTTCAACAAATCAAGGCAAAGAGAAATAAACAAGAAACTATCAAAAGGAGAGGGTAGAAAACAGACTGGGGGATATGAACATGAGAGGAGGCATAATTCACATGAAGAGAGACAGTGAGAGATAAAGTTCTAAGAGGGTGGCAATAAAAGGAACTCAAAATGATAGAGAAGGCGGAGAAGGAACGAGGGGCTTGAATAAAATGATAGGAAATACAGGAAAGGACAAGAGACCTTATGACAGCTTAGAACAGCTTGAGAAAGGTCATCTGTACCCTCTGGGTGGCGAGTTCCACATGGGGCAAAGTGGACTGTCATGGTAGATAAACAGGGGGTAGTGGGATTGAATATAATTTACCACTTGCTTGTCATATGGAAGAGGAATGGAGGCTATTTTCCCATCCCCAGAGGGTCGACGGAGCGGTGGGGAGACAAACCTGCAGCACCACAGCAGCTGCCAAGGAAGTGAAAATTATGGCAAGCCTGTATGCTTCTCAATTCTCATAGTGCTGCCTGGAATATTGTAAGGATCCACTCTGTTGCAAGGATGTGAAATTGTTCCAAAAACTGATCCACGCCAGGGTATTCTTTACTGCAGTATAATGAAGAGGATGGCGATAATTAATCATATAAAATACATATTTATATAACATACTTCCCGGCCTATGGAAATTGAGATGCTTAATATGAAACAATGCAATGCTATAAAACCCATATTAAAAGTGTAATCCAATGTTATTAAAAAGGGATAAACTGTTAAAGGGAGTAGGAAGATAACTTACAGAGAGTAAACAGTGTGTTCTCAGAAGGCATCTGAAACACACACAGACACAGACACACACACACATTGTCCAGGCACATTTAAAAGTAAAGAGGAAGAAACACAGAGATATGGGTGTAGTGAACTGTGTACTAAGGGTCTTATTGTCAAGCACAACTTTGAATTCCCAGCAACTGGGTTTCTCCCAAACCTGAGCTGGAACACCTTTCAGAAGCCTAGACAGACATTCTTGTTCAGGCTGGCTGGTATTTGATGACAATGGAGATTGTTTGTGGAGTGTGTGTGTGTGTGTGTGTGTGTGTGTGACTTGATATTTTAATCTTTGATTAATTTCAATTTGGCATCTTAATGTTTTTTAAATGAATTATTATTACCTGCACTGAGGCTCCAAGGAGAGGTTATACAGTAGCTCTGTGATAAAGCACAGACTTTCTATTTTGAATGTCCCACCTTAATTCCCAGTAACCTTCAGTTTGCAGGGTTCAGGGCTGGGATTAGACCTCTCTGACTGAGTTCTTGGAAAGATGCTGCCACTCAATACATTGGTCTCTATTGATCATGAAAGCTTCTTTTGCTACCTGGGACAGTTAGCGTTAGTTTAAACAGGACCTTCCCTTGCATTAGGCAGTATGAGGTGACTGCCTCATGTCGCAGGTTTTGGGGAGCAGCAGTGAGATGTTGGAGAACTGGGCTATGTGTACAATGCACCCTGGCCACACCCCTGTGTTAGCCTGCTGCTTTCAGGTACAGTGCAGGATGGTGCCCTTTTGCCAGTGTTGAATGAAGATCCAGCTGTCAATCAGTCAGGTTGGGTTTTATGCATGAAAGGGAGGAAGACACCATATGTTGTCTGTGGTTCTCAGATAACTGGCCCTGAGTTTAAGCCAGTGGTTCCCTAACTGTGTGCCAAGGTGAACTATGTGTGTATGGCACACGGAGGAGGGCACAAAGTTTCGTGAAGGGATAGATCTTGCAGCAAGCAAATCCAGAGGCACCTTCCTTCTATAGCAGCTGAGGCGTGGCATCATAAAATGAAATAAATAAATAAATAAATCATAGACCCCCCCACTGCTTATGCTAACCATGGGAGATGATGAGAGGCAGGAATGCAGGGAGGCATTTGAACACCACAGCCTCTCTTGTGTCTGCCTGGCTTGTTTTAGGAGAGAATCTGAGAAGCTCATTTCTTTTCCTCTTTTAATGCCACTGTTGGATTAGTGCCCCTCTCCACAGATGTGTAGACATAGAACAGGGTGCCGGGGCTGCATACATACAGCTTAGTGGGAGGAATGATCCTACATACTCATCTGCTAGTGGAGCAGGGCTGTCGAAAGTATCATGACTTTCAAGCCCCGTGTTAAAAGCACTGGAGAAACGCCAGTTCAGACATCTAAGAGGTACAAGAAATGTAACCGCACTAGGAAAAAGGGGGGCCACGCCTTGTTCTTGGAGAGTTATTTAACCTGAAGTGACAGGTGACAAACTTTCAAGGGAAACAACACTTTGTGGGTAATAGTTTATTTATTTCTCATACTGCAAACTGTAAATTCACCTATTTATGGAAGCCACATTTTTTCTCCTATTGTTCAACTGTCATTCAAAGGTGCCGTTCTATTATCGAGCTGGATGTCAAATAGTCACAGCTCTGTCAATTTGATGTCAGGTTGTTGGTGGAATGAACTGAGTTTCATTTTATTTTAATTTATTTGTTGGCTCGAGATGGAGGCAGAGAGAGCTGGACTGTTCATGTTGGGGGTGGGGAAAGAGAGTTAAATAAATTCCATTCATTCACCTCCCTTTCCCTGTCAAGCAGGAGCAGATGGGCAGTTACAGCCATTCTGAGACATCCCCACATGACTGCCTGAAAGCTTGAATTTTTTGTCCCAAATCCCTTTCTGTGTATTTCTTGCTGAATGGAGTGTTGGTGATGTCAGTATCTGTCCTGAACAGCCAGGTGCTGGAAGTTGCTGCTGTCATGCTGGAGCAGGCCCACTGCTTCCTGTCCCCCTCCTGTGTCTTGGAACAACAGTAGTGGAATAAGTTAATGACCCTGTTCAGATGACACACTAAGGCACAGTGGGTATGCATTTTGAGCTAAATATTATGGCTTAGCATGGCATGTGTGAACCATTCCTAACCATGGTGACTGGGGCCATAGCTAGACCTAAGGTTTATCCATGGATCGTCCAGGGGTCAAACCTGTTCATCTAGGTGACACACAGGGGATCCAGTGCTCAAGCAGGGGCGAACCCTGGATGATCCCAGGATAAACCTTAGGTCTAGCTGTGGCCTGCATAACCACAGTTTATACACACTCACTAACCCTTTACTGCAAAAGGGTTAGGGGCCTAACCATGGCTTAGCATGTCATCTGAACAGGCCCAATGCAAAGCGGATGGTGTCAGGGTTGAGAGGAGAGGCACAAAGACCTACAAGGGAGGGATTGCAAAGCCAGGACCTTAGAGATGAGCAAAAATGGCCTCCCCAAATTCTCCACCCTATTTTGGGCAGTGGAGGAGCATGTGACCATTTTGTTGAATGTTCTCTGGGAGGGAGGGGGGCTACAATGCTGCCACAGTCTAGGAGGACCTCAGAAAATGTGAAAAACTGGGGGGGGAGAGACAAAACATCTGGAAACACACGTTACCCCAACCTGATCTGGGCACTTATTTCATCTGTATAGATTGTTATCCTGAGACAACAACTCCTGAAATCATAAACAAGATGTTTTAGGCTATTTCAAGATGTTGGAAGGTTCTGCCCACACAAAGTTTCTGTCATAATTTCAAGAGAACAGCCTAAAGATAGCAGATTGGCAAAAAATGATCTTCACTTCTGAGAATTGGTATTGACTGATGAATCATGATACGGCAGCAAAGGGGAACTCTAGGTTCAGACATAGTAATCTTCTAAATACCAGGTGCTGGCCACTGTGTGATCAGAGTGCTGGACTAGATGGACCTTCGGGCTGATCCAGCAGGGCTCTTCTTATGTTCTTATGATATACTGTGAGCAGTGACTATTGCCTCCATGTTCGTGGGTTTCCAGGAGCATCTGACCAGCCATTGTTGGGAATGGTATGCTAGAGTGGATGGGCTGAGATCCAACGTATCCTGTTAGCATGTTTGTAAATAAAGATTATGCAACTTCAACTTATTTACTTTCCTAGCAAGAACTTGTTCTTGTTGAAAACTCTTCTCAAAACAAGTTTTATAAATTTAGAAAGACTAGGGATTTTGCAAATTTTAACTTTCCCTACTTATTCCTCTTTCCCTACACAGAAGATGGTCCCAGAATTTCTCCTCTGTGGTTTATTTCCAGCTTTCATGCTCTTCAATTCCACCCATCTATTTTGCAAGCTACTCTAATGAACATGCATAAAGACACCACACCATGGCCATTTATCATTGTCATCAAAGCCTGGGATACTCATCTGGATCTGGCAGTTAAGGGGCATGAAAGTCCGTATTTTCTACAATTTATACTAGACAGATGGGACATATGATTTCCTGGAGACCTTAACATTGAGATTTCACCATTATTCCATGCTTGAAGGCCAATTTCAGATAATGTTAATTGTTCTGTTTTTCCCCTTAGTATAATTTGATATCCCTTCTGCTAGTGTGTGTGTGTGTGTGTGTGTGTGTGTGTGTGTGTGTGCATATGCATGTGTAATGTACTTGGAACACAACATATTGGATATTGCTAAGTTGTTTTTTTTAATACACGTTTGTTATCATAACAAGTTAGTAACATAATTTTCTTTACATTTATTAATGTTTCTACAGCAGGTGGTAAAAACTTAAAATTGGCAAGTATGTAATCCCAGGTTGCAGATGTGTATTTTTGGTGGCATGGTAAAAATCTGTCTTGTTTTGCCTCAGCTACAACAATTTAAAAAACTTACTTCATGGGCATATATGGCTAGTTTCTCTTTTTTCATTCTTTCTGGGGGAGGGGGTGTTTGGATTTTATGTTATTTAGGCAAATGGTTTCCAAAGATCTCTTGTTGCAGATCAAACATAATATTTTAGATATGTTGAGTGAGAAATTCCACTAGGGGCATTTGCTTCTCTTTCTATCTCAGTTATGCATAGATGGGTTTTTGTTTAGGATGTTGAGAGACAAAAAAAAATGTTTTGCTATGACCATATGAAGAACATCCTCCTATTATCCCCCTATTTTTGGACATTTTTGGCCAGAACCAAGGTGGTATGAAACAATTATACAGAGAGAGAGAGAGAGAGAGAGAGAGAGAGAGAGAGAGAGAGAGAGAGGGAGAGGGAGAGGGAGAGGGAGATTTATTCAGGTCTATTTTAATTCAGAGAGTCAGTTTATAAGAGAACTGACTGCTGGCCTGTTGTCCTCATCATTTGTTAATAGGCAAACCCCACAAATCAGAATATTTAAGGTAAGAACAGCATAACTGTCCAAAAGAAGCCAAAACTGGTTTGTAGCTGTTTGTAGCTGCTTGAGACCCTTAAATCACTTACCTGTGAAAGGTGAAAAGGGCCTGACATTCACCTGTGCAATCCCCACATCCAGATTCACCTTTGGTTCCATTTATGGGCGTATCAATTCCTAATCCCATTTGACCATTATGTCAACAACTGGTGTATAACTTTCGAATGAATGATAGTTCAGGCCATATTTTCCTTGCAGCTTAAATTTACTTAAGGTTTATTATAAACAACAACAGCAACAACAAAACACACCACCTGGCTATTTCACATCTGGATTCCAGTTTTATTTTATTTTATTATTCATTTATTTCATTTTTATTCTGCCCAATAACTGAAGCTCTCTCTGTTCTTGAATTTCCTGAAGCACAGTTAATCAAAGCTGGGCAAAAGGGATGTATGAATCAGCAAAAAATGAGCTCGTCAAAGTTCTCCAGACTCCACCTCAAAGCTCATTCCATCTTGTGTCGATATCAGATTGCAAGCTTTTTCTTTCTTTCTTTTTTTCAGCACAAAAGAAGTGTGCATATTTTCATGGTTACCGCCCCGCCCCCCAAAATGTATACATACGTTGTATGCATCTTTGAAAGATACACATTCTTCTCCCATTATTTAAGGCCTTGCATCCATTTTTCCAAAGTACACATTTTTGTGCACATTTTCCAAATGTTGTCGAATGGATTTATTTTTGTTGTTGTCCACGAATCACTTTTTCAGACTTGGAAATGTATGCAGTTGGACCTCAGATTGTGTTTGAGTCCATGTTTAGTCCAGACAGTGTAAGCTGGATAAATTCTGATAAAAAAAAAATGAACTGAACTGAATTCCTCATACATTCCTAGCTAGGCAATGATGACAGAGTGGCAGGCCAGGGAGTGCAGCCACTATCTCTCCCTAATCGCCTGAAATCACTGAATGCCTGAACAAGGCTTTAGTTTCATTCATTCCTGCTTCAGATTATAATGTGCCTCACTCTTTCCATCTCTTGCATTGTTGGGCTTCTGGGCCAATAATAATAATAATAATAATAATAATAATAATAATAATAATAATAATAATAATGTTTTTCTACTCTCACAGTATATGAACCGTCAAAACTACAAACTTTTGACCCAATGGGCCCACAAAATATTATTCAAAATGGATAGCTGGGGTGAGAGTTTAATTTCAGTTCATTTTTAATAATAATTTACCCAGTCTGGCAAAATTCATCATTTTCAGAACAGAAAAATTAATTGAGATTTATAAAATCTCAAATGCTGGCAAAAGGGAGACTGACAAATTTGTCCATCTACATGGATGTAGTAGTTATTAAAGACAGGGCGTCATACCTGAGTTGCAATTGTGATCATGTTCATATTTTTGACCATCTTTTAAGTCTAATATTTCAGTTCAAATATTCCATTTTGTGTCTGCTTCTAACATTTTTTTGGGGGGGGAGCTCAAGAATTTGAACTGTTATCATCACAACCACCTATTTATGTTGTGAATAAACGTAATGGAAATTATTACCTTTTCCTTTTATTTCTTCATATGCCCTTGATGGAGTTTATTAAAGCTGTAGAGAAATAACATTTCAAGTTTATGCGTCCCTGTTAATGTTAGTGATTTACATTTCCCCACTTCACACAGTTTAGATAATGAAAATATGGTATATCCCCCCTTCCCCTTTCCGTACTCTTAATTCTGCAATGGGTTGCTAACACTGCAAGGATTATTTAACGAATCAAAGCAGCTTTTTTCCATTTGATTTTTTTAAAAAGTTACATCGAAATATTCATATTGATCTTAAACCATAATAAGCTCTGAAGTCCTTTTTTAATGTAAATTTGGAGACTAAATGCATCTACAAGTGACCCTTTAATGGAGGGCACACCACACATTATAGATGGGGCGTTTGGATATTTGCCATGTGTACAGCTGTGGCAGAAACCTAATCCTCCTTTCGTGCTACATTCTCCTTCGCAATGTTTTCCAGAGCTGTCAAATATCACTAAATAAATAAATCCCATGTCATTCCTTGCTGTATGCTCTACTGAGTAATGTTTACTGATTGCAAAAAACATGGGATCCAGAGAAAAGAGAAGGCAGCTGTTACACTTCCCCATATTGTGTAAATAAATTGAAGGAGAGGTTGCATGCCAGGTCTTGTCTGCTGCCTCCTGAGAATGGAGCTTCTTGGGCACTTTAGACAGCAAGGTGGCATCTAGAAATAATCCTGCATTTCCAGAGACTCTGCATGTTGTGGCTTGTTGAATAACATTACTGGACTCTCTAGAGCAAAAAGCTGATGTCATTCTGATATCATGCAGTGATAGGCTATAGCGCAGTGCTTATGGCATTATTTCCAATTCCTTTATGTTATGTATTTCAAAATACTTGTCCCCTGCTTTTCTGTTTGAAAACACACACATCCAAATGAAGCTAGCAGCAGCAGCAACAGCAACAACAACAGAATATCAGATGTACACCCCACCCTCATATAGAGAGAGAGAGAGAGTCCAGAGAGGGAAAACAAAACTAGTAAAAAAGTAGGAATCTTTTAAACATTTGATTAAGGACTCTTGCAAATGTTGAGTGCCCTGGTTCAAACGTTTGAAAGCAGGATTGGGGTGAACATTTTTCTGCTCACAGCTCTCTGTTCACCCCATTTGTATGGGCTGTCCCCGCATACCATTGTTATGCACGTCCCCAGAAACGTACCTCTGATCTAGGGGGAAGGCAGAGGCGGTGGCTTCAGGCAATCCATCAGGTGGAATACCTTTCCAAGCAGAAATATGAAGAATATGCAATGCCCACCTCGTATATTATTGTGGGTGACAGTGGCAAGCGGACAGTGTTTTGTTTTTAAAATGCATGTATTAATGGGGGACCAGGTGTGCCATGATGGGACCCTTCCTCCTTCGTAGTGCTTGAACCCAAGTTCTATGATCATAGCACATTCTAATTATAACTCTTTCCAATGTGTTTTGTATCAAATGCAGCTTTCAAATGCTTTTTCAAAGGCAGTCCTGTGTAGAGCACGTTACATTAATCTACCCTGGATATTACAAAGGCAGGCACAATTGTGGCCATGTCAGATCTCACCAGAAAGAGCACAGTAACCATATCTCCCTAATCTGGTAGAAAGCAATTCTGAATGGGAAAAGTGCACATTTCTGTGCACATTTTTTCAAAAGTGTGCATTGACTAGTGGAAGAAAATGTATATAATTATTAGGGGGGGTTATGTGCATTTAAAGTGTGCCGTTATATACACATATGGACATCTTTTTAACACAATCTTAAATTCAGGAATGTACGATCTTTTTCTGAACAATGTGCTCCATTTGCATTTGGGGTTGTGAATTGGGCAAGTTCTAATGGTTTGCAAACTGAAACAAATTTCTTGAAAATCACTATTGCATGGTTGCATCCATTGTCACCTGGATCATTGCAGCCTGAAGGTTAGTAGTACTTCAGGTGTCAATTGCAAGCAGAGCCATAACAGGAGAAAGGGAACAGAGCTAGATTTCAAGCTCTTGTTTTTTGCACTCAGTGACTATATTATTGGTAGAAAAGTTATTTGTGGCTAATTGGACTTTATACCATCTGCTTACTCCATTTGCTGCCAGCACTGACTGTCTTTCAGGCACAAGAATACAATAAATAAATAAATAAATAAATAAACAAACAAACAAATAAATGAGAAAGATCAGCGCATTTAAAAACACTGCCAGAGATTTGGGTTGAGGAGAGCATAGCAGTTCAGAACTGCTTGGTTATAATGGAAGACACATTGAGGATGAATGTTCAGTGACAGCAATGCAGTTACAGCTGGAACTTCTGACTCCTGTTCATCCCCACATGGTTTGGCAGAAGGAGAAAGAACCATATCCAGACTTACGAAGCCGTGAGAATCCAGTTTCCATAACAACGTGCTTTCAGTTTCTTCTTCATGTTCCAGTGTTATCTTTTCATGTCACTTTTCAAACTTTCTGCACTATAGTAGCAACATTCATTTGATGGCAGCAAGAGCCTTGATGTAAGTTTGGGTTGCTTTTATTTCCAGAGAGAGAAGAGTGATTGGTTTTCCCCTTTAGATAATTCTCACAGAGTGGAACATCAATCTTCAATATCTAGATCTGTTATTTTTTCCATTAAAAAAAAAAATCCCACAAAAACAAACCTTAATAGTTAGCTTTCGGCTATTGATGGCACAGGCCTAGTAGTGAAGTGTAGAATAACAATTGGGTCTCCCTGTCCTGGGCACACAATGAGATTCTACTTTCAGTTATGATGTCACTTTAGTGCCCTCTGCCTTAGGCAGAATTCCCCACACATACTAAAGCCAACATAGATACCACCAGGTATGCCTTTTTGACACAGTATATAACAGGGCTGGGCAACTTGAGGCCCTCCAGATGTTTTGGCCTACAACTGCCATCAGCCCTTTTCCAGCATAGCCATTGGTGAGGAATGATAGGCCAAAACGCCTGGAGGGGCACAAGCTGCCCAGCCCTGATATATAGTGTCCTCCACTTAAAAGAAGACCCTATGGAAATAAGAGCACATCACTTTAATGCATAATTCAGTTTGAAATAGCTCCCCCTTATAAGTATGTGTATGCTATTGGCAAAGTGTGCCTTTCCTCCCCAAAGAAATATTTTAGAATATCCTCATTCACAGTTACTTTACTTGGGCCATTGCATTGCCACCACATGTTTGCCATATCTTTCAAAGATGTTATTCCAGACTCCACCACTTATGCTGGTAAAACCACCATGGGATTTCTTATTTTAGAGTTGTAGGAGAGTCATCTCCCAGGCACCTTACACGTTTTTGGTAAGGGAGGCAACATAAGAAAATAGCACTTGACTCCACTTTCAACTCCCGCATCAGACCCCGTAGCTTCTGGGCCTGGTGACAACCTCTCTACTTCACTTGGCATTTGAAGCCCAGGAGAAGACTTTACATTTCCTTCCCTCATTTCTACAGTAGAATCAGCCACCACCTCCCTGTTTAAATTCTGGGACTTACCCTCTTTGCTTTTCTCCTTTAAGTGAACTCTCTACTTTGACTTGAAAATCCTGTGCTCTTTTTTTCACGCTTGGTCAGCAACCTATGCCTGCTTCCTGGTTTGTTTTTGTCTCTCTATCAGGATAAGATTGAAAAGTAGGCCATGTTTTTTATCTCATGTTTTTATACTGTTTGTTTTACACTTTGAATTGTTTAAGTTTTTGTGAACCGCCCAGGGAGCTTCGGCAATTGGGCGGTATAAAAATGCAATAAATAATAATAATAATAATAATGAAGAAGTGGGGCAGCCAATGGGATATAATCTGTATAATGCTGATGTGTAATATATTTGGCAGCATGCCTCTTTGGAGAGTGGGCTTATCCTGAGTCTTGTGCGGTCCACAGGTAGGGATGCTACAGAAATCCACTATGGATTGAAATGAGGCCAGATTCCAAAGAGTCTGACCCATGGAGTCTGCAGTGGACTGGCCCCATTTACCTCCGTATCCTTAAGAGTTCCTGCAGGGCAGCTGTCTGGCTTTCGAAAAGGAGCAATAGGTTAATGGCAGCTACCATTAGCCTATTGCAGGGAAATTACAGCCAGAAATGGCATATTTTGCTCCATTTGTGACAGTAAAGCAAATAAATACAGTAAAGCAGTAAAGATAGTAAATGGCTGCAATTTACATAAAAGTAAGTGCTTTACAGCTGTAAAATATGCCATTTATGGTGGCCACTTTCTGGGGAAATCCACAGGGCCACAAGCAGCATGAATTTCCCCACTGTGGACCGTCCTCCCTCAAACCCAAAGTTGGGGGTTCACCCATCCCTAGCCACAGGTGAAATTTCCCCAAAACCAAAATACAGCAATTGTATCATTAGACAGTGTCTGAGGTCCCAATTGTGGGGAAAGCTGGAATTAATAGCAAATGATTCAGACTAGCCACATATTCTGCTCACACGGAAGGATCTGCAGAAATCAAGACGGACATTTGCATCTCTGTGTTATATGATTGCATCTTCATGGCTCTGTGGTTTCAAAAAGAAGAGGAAAAGTGGGCCAGATTTATCTGGAACAGCAGAGTATTTTTCAACATATGGCCTCTGTATGTTGCAATTCACTTGGGAGCAGGCTACTGCTACATGTTTATTTATTTTTTCTTTAATGCATTTATATACTACCATTTAATGAAACAAATTAAAGGTGGTTTTGGGGAAACAACAACACTCATAGTGCTATACAATAAAATGATTAAATGAAAACTCTCTCAAATCAATAGAACAAAGAATTAAACAATAAACAAAACAGTAAAATCACAAAAGCAACCCTAAAGTCAGCTTTGCTGTTCATTAAAATCTGGGGGGACGTAAAAGGATTTTAGCATTGTGCCTAAACTATATGGATTCAGTTTCCAGTGCATGTCTGTACGGGGAGCATGTTCCACAATCAGAGGACTGCCTAAGAAGAAGCCCACTTTCCCATCACCACCTGCCTAACCTCTGAAAGTAGGGACACCTGGAGAAGGTCTTAACAATTGGGCATTAGATATGAATTTGACCTCTGCAGAATTTAACCCTGTTATGTGGGGATATATGCTTGGAACTATACCTTACTATAGCAATGTGGCACTCCCAGACCCCTGCAAAATTACAGCTAATCTCAGTTAAATATCCTTTTATGGCCTTTATGAATTTCAAGGGATATTTCACCTTGGCTGCCAACAAATTCTGGAGACTCCATCAGCACCCTGGGGAATTCTGCAAAATACATTCTTTTCAAAAATTAGCAGCTGTTTTACCACAAACTTTAATTATTTAAAATTTGTATTTCTGCACTGCTGCTGATTTTATCCTGGTTGTATTTTATATCATATTTTTATACTGTTGTTTTACACTTTGAATGATTTTAATTTTTGTGAACTGCCCAGAGAGCTTTGGTTATTGGGTGGTATAGAAATGCAATAAATACTCTCCATTCTCCCACAAGCTCCTTCTTGGCAGTAGACCAGCCTTTGCCAAGGATGAGTCTCCAGATGCAGTTGAACTACAATTCCCATCAGCCCTGACCATTGGCCATGCTGCCTGGGGATGATGAGAGTTTCAGTCCAAAAACATCTAGAGCCCCCAGCTTGGAAAAGGTTGGTTTAGACTCTCAATGAGGCCACCATTCAATCAGACTGAGGCCTTAGCTAGACCTAAGGTTTATCCCAGGATTGTCCCGGGGTCATCCCTGTTCATGTAAATGACACACAGGGGATCCCGGAAGCAGGCAGGGATGACCCTGGGACGATCCTGGGATAAACCTTAGGTCTAGCTAAGGCCTGAGATTCATTATTCCTACCCATCCAAGTACCAGGCTCTCTGCATCCCTTGGGCCAAGTGCAGGGTTTCCCCGCCTTCATGTTGCTGCTGTTTTGTTTTGTTTACTTTATTTTTAAAAAATAAGGGTCCAAAGGAACTGGAAATTAAAATATCTAGGAACTGAATGCTATAGAAGAACTGGTAAACACAACAACCAGGCCACTCAACACCTTGTCAGGTGTCAAACCTAGCCTGAGGTTATTGTGACAGTGTTCCCTATCCTGTGTTCAACATTGGCACCCTCCTTTGGGCTTTCTTCTTCCTTTCCCACTCACCCCTCTTTTCCTCTCCCCCTCCTTTCCCCCTCCTTTCCCCCCCTCTCTCCCTCCTTCTCCCATGTCCTTCTGTTTGCAATGCTTTTCACTGGTGCAGATTCTGAATAGGAAAGAAAGAGGGGACTTAAGAAGCATGCATGAAGCTGCCACTGAAATAATAAATTTAACTCTGAAATAAAGGATACCTGTGGGTAGTAGGTTTGAAATTGCTGTGTTCCTTGGTAACAGGATATAATTACAACTTGCACAGGTTCTGTAGGGCAATGGTGCAATTATCACCCTTATTTCTAACTTTCAATGAAAGCGTTAGCACAGTGTTACTCACAATTCTGTAGCAGGGGACAGGGAACATATCTGAGAGATAACAGTAGCGCTCGGTACATGTGCCTTTGTAATCTTTCCACACCAAGTTCTCTCTCTCTCTCTCTTTCCTTTCTCCTTTCTGACTGGGCAATCTGAAAATGCACAATGCTGTGTGATTAAATCCACAGAACTACAATGCCCTAGCAGCTCAGTGAGGCTACTGCCGGGTTTCTTCGTAACTACCAGGGAATGAGTGATGAGTGATAGGGCTATATTATACCAGCAGGCAGGTTATCGTGTGTTACTATACAGTTCCCCGGTAATTAAAGCCTATTGAATGATATTGCCTCTCTACAACTGCGAGGAGGTCTCTTTGTGTTGCTGCATAGTAACATAGTAATTACTGGGCAATGGGTGATGAATGGTGTTTTAGCAGGCTGCTTACTATTTTTCACAGCTTAATTTGTTCTGTAATATCAAAGGACACTGTTCAGAATGTTGCATTTCAGGATTCTGCATGTGTTCGTACCCATCTGTTAATGTATTGTTGCACAGCCGCCATAGGGAAATTGTTGATTTGGGGTCAACGTGGCTGGAATTGGCTGGTTTGGTTGACTAATTATTTGAGACGGAAGATGGTTTTGGGCATTTTCTTGCCTTGGCATGCAGCAATCTAGCTTTGCCGATTTCAGCTTAACTGGCTCCGAGTTCAACACAGGATTTCAGTATTTGATAACACAGGAAACTCCCTTGTACCAGAACAGCCTATGGGCAGATCTGCACCAAGCAGGATATAACACTTTGAAAACATTTGAAAACGGTATGTGGAGTGCGTCCTGGGCCCCAACAGTTGTCAATAGCATTATAAACCATTTTAAAGCAGTAGTGTCTATCTAGTCCAGTATTGTTCATGACTGGCAAGAGCTGTCCTAGGTCTAGGACAGAGGTCTTTCCCATTACAAACTCCCTGGTCCTTTTAACTGGAGATGGTGAGGATTTAACCTGGGGCCTTTTTTATGCAGACCATGAGTAAAATCCACTGTAAACCCTACTTAGTGTAGGACTGATTTAAGTTCCATTCATTTCAATTCTCTACTCTAAATAGGACTTACATAGGATTTTATCCTAAGTGCTCTTAACTCTAAGCAAGGCTTCCTGTATTTCTAATAGTATGACTTGTTAAGTGGCAAATCACTTGGGTTTCTTGTTTCCAAATTGCATAGCAGCACCTCGGGTGGATAGGGCTTATTTACACTACAAATTTTAATTCATTTGGAACTGGTTTAGTTGCCATATTTGGAAAGGGAGGATGTCACTAACTTTGTGCAAATGTTTGAGTATCTGTTACGGTTTTTTCTGAGTACATTGGCAGTTGATGTCTGAGCAAATATAGATCACAAATGTACAGTACAATCCTATGCATGTCTACTCAGAAATAAGCCCCACTGAGTTCAATACAGTTTATTCCAAACATATATGCATAAAACATCAGCCTTAAGAAAACATTTTGTTATTCCTATTTACTCCTTTGGCTGTTGGGCGGTATAAAAATGCAAATAATAATAATAATAATAATAATAATAATAATAATAATAATAATCCCAAAAAGCTTCTCGACATATTTCCAATTAAGAATGTACTATGCAGGTATGCTTGGATTACAGCACTCTTGCCCCAACCTGGTACCTTCCAGAATTCCCAGCCAGCATGGGACCCTCCAGATGTGTTGGCTGCAACCTCTAGAATCTCCAGCCATGAATGCTTTCGGCTTTCAAGTGTGTTCATATGCACACAGTGAAATAAATGTAATTCCACTTTCTCTCCCAGCAATCCCTTTCTTTGGAAGGAACTTTTGGACCTGGATTCAAACCTAGAGTAGGAAGGAGGAAGGGAAAATATAGCAGGGCCCCGATAAGTGGTGTCTCTAGCCCACCAGGCACTATATTTTGTGAAAGGAAGGAAAGTAGTGGTAAACTAAATAAGGAGAGAGAGAGAGAGGGGCTCTTTCTACACCTAAGGGTTATCCCAGGAAAATGGAGGGATTGTCCCTGCCTGCTCCCGGGATCTCCTGTGTGACATTATGATGCACAGGAACGATCCCAGGATGATTCCGGGATATAAGGCTGGTGTAGATATGCCCAGAGACAGAGAGGAACTAGGATGTATTTTACATGGAGGGAGACAAAAGGGAGGAAGCAAGTGGAACAAATCAAACTACTGTTTGCCACATAGTTTACCTATGCATCATTGCTCTTCCAAATTGCTGGCACAGGGGAGGGGGCAAGTCAGATCAGGATTGTGGTATTGGGGGAAGAATAGAGACTTGAAACGTTCACCTACATGATGGTCCCAATTGTAATCACCTCCCTGTGTCTGCTATTCTTTTCTCCCATTGTGAATAGCATGTGTGTGGGGTGGGGTGGTCTTCTGATGAGGATCACAGTGGGGGCAAATAGTTAAAGTCCCCATGCCTATGCCACAGCCCCCACCTGGTTCCCTTCGCTCAGCTTTCCTTATGGTCCAGCTCTCGCAGCCATAGGTTACTACGGGGAATACCATTGCTTTAACTATGCGGACCTTTGTTGTCAGTGTGGTGTCTCTGCTCTTAACTATTTTATCAAGATTTGTCATTGCTCTCCTCCCAAGAAGTAAACGTCTTCTGATTTCCTGGCTGCAGTCAGCATCTGCAGTAATTTTTGCACCCAGAAATACAAAGTCTGTCACTGCCTCCACGTTTTCTCCCTCTATTTGCCAGTTATCAATCAAGCTGGTTGCCATAATCTTGGTTTTTTTGAGGTTTAACTGCAACCCAGCTTTTGCACTTTCTTCTTACACCTTTGTCATAAGGCAAAGGTGAAAGCCTTAGCATTGACTGTTTGTAAACTTACATGACAAACAGCATGGCTGGCTGGGGAATGCTGGGAATTGTAGGACTTTTTTCTGCCTAAACATGCACAGGATTCCACCCTAAGTGTGCTTAAGATTGTAGCCACATTCGACCAACTACCCAATGAAAGTATTTATGCTTTTTTACAGTGCATTCCTATGCATGTCTACTCAGAAGTAAGTAATATTAAGTTCAACAAGACTTAATCCTGGGTAATTGTGTACAGAAATGCAGCCTTAATTAAGTGGCAGCCCTAATTAAAACAAAAAACAAAGGAGCCATGTCGTTCTTTGCATTTATAGCAAAATTTAATTTCAGTGCAGCTGAATTTATTAGCAGAAGTGTTTATTTAACAGGTGACAGTCTGCCTTATCACTAAACAACACTTAAAACAATATAAAAATACAATAGTATTGGCAATTAGGATAATAATAGTCAGTTTAAAATGCAACAAAAAGTATTCAGAATATTTGTAGATGGGTATTTTCTGTTCACATATACTCAGTTATTTGAACTCAAATATTCCTGAACATTTGTTAAAGAGAGAGGGTTTGTAATAATAATAATAATAATAATAATAATAATAATAATAATATTTCTTACCCTCCTCTCCCTCTGGATCGAGGCGGGGAACAACATTAAATACAATATAATACATAAAACTAGTTGAAAGAGCATATAAAAATAATACAATATTAAAATAACTATCACAACATCTTAAAATTCTTAGGTTTAAAATTCATCTGGGTAGGCCTGCTGCAAGAGGCTAGTCTTTACAGCTGTCTTAAACTTGGAGAGAGTGTTAAGTTGATGAATCTCTCCTGGCAGGCCATTCCACAGTCTGGGGGAGGCAGTAGAAAAGGTCCTTTGGGTAACAGTTGTCAGCCTAGTTGTGGCTGACTGGAGTAAACCCTTGTACTTAGCAAAGCCAAACAAAAATTATTAACTTCTCTGTAACATCAGCTGGTATTTGGGCAGACAATAATTTTAAAAAGTGATAAGCATAGCACAGTGCATTATTTATGTAAGGGTGGATTTTAATACTGATTACAGCCTGTCTGAGACCAAAATGTCAAGAGCAGGGGAAATTATTCAATAAAATACTCCACAGCAATTGGAAATGTTCTGAAGCAAGCTCTGTCAAAAGGATGTTAAAAGGAGGCAATAACAGAAGTTTTAAGTAAATGAAGTCTGCTTTACCAACAATTGCTAGGATCTAGAGGTTAAATTGCATGTTTGGCATGAGCTGTGAGTAAGTTAAATCATATGGTTATGGAGAGTGAATAATTCTCTTGGCTTGGAATTTTTCCTTGGATTATCCCATTTGGTAGAGTTTCAGTAAAGGACTTTCAGCATCATCAGATGGGGAGAAATCACAGTTCCCTATTGTTGCTTCTCCACCCCCACTCCTGTCTTACAATACTTCAGCCTTAGCTACACTTAAGGATTATCCCGGGCAAATGGAGGAGTCGTCCCTGCCTGCTCCCGGGATCCCCTGTGTGTCATTTGGATGCACAGGGATGATCCCAGGACGATCCTGGGATATAGGCCTGGTCTAGCCATGGCCTTCCTCTTTCTACTGGGAGAAGAAAGAGGAAGTAAACAAAGACCACGTAGCCATTCAGGGAGCGTTTTTTTATTATGCTGCTTTTCCTGCACACAGCAGGAAATGGCAGTACATTCCTCTTTTCTTTTTTTTTAAAGTCAGATTAAAGGGGGTCCATTTTGTGATGGAAAACAGGCAAGAAGGAGCGGGAGGCATACAGGAGGCGGCCAACATCATCTAAAGGATGTGCGAACATCCGTAAGTAGGCAGTAGCGAGCTGCGATAAAATGCTCGTCTGATAACGCTCTTTATAAGACTCACTACTACAAGGTTTACTATGCATTTTCTTCTTCTTAAGTCCTATGGTTTAGCACCATACAGTCGCTTGTCACCTTGCAGTGAGGCTCACTTTATTCCATGGTGCATGAACGTGACTGAGTCTGTCTGTCTGTTCCTAGGAGTAATGATGGCATGGTTTTATTATTAAAAAAATGTAACATTTAGGTCTTTGAAATTGAAATGGATTTCAGTCTCCCTTTATATATTAATTATTGATAAATGGAGCCTGGGAGACGACTATGAAGCCTGGCATGATTAAAGACAGACCGTTTTTAATTTGATATCTCTAGCAGTGACAGAGGAATCCAGTTTAATCGAGTCATTTATCAAAAGAGGATAAATCAGAACAGTGTATGAGGGAATTGCATTGGGAACTGGAGGTGAGGAAACAGTTGTAGGTAATGGCGGAATGGCGATGCAATTGCAAAGCATGCTGGGGAGAAAAATCAGTTGTGTCTCATGTTATAAGCACCAGATTTCTGAGTTACGGGCATGGTTCAAATGATCATAGATTAATGTTAATGAGGTTGCACAAGCCTTGGGTTTGCACAGTTCCCTTTTCCATCTTGTCTCCCATATATGAAAGGAGGTAAACCAGCTGAATTTTAATCCAGACAAAACAGAGGTACTGTGGGTTGAGAAGTATACTGAGTGAGTATGCTTAGGTTTGTAGCCTCAGTCGATTAATTACCCAATTAAAATACCTATGGTTCAGCTAAAACTTGTATGTGAAAGATGCCTTTCCTTTGCTGCCACAAAATATAGTGATGGCCAGCAATCTGGATGGCTTTAAAAGGGGTTTAGATAAATTCCTGGAGGAGAAGGTTATCAATGGCTTCTAGCTCTGTTTGCAATATAATACCTCCACTAGCAGAGGCAATAAGCCTATGTATACTAGTTGATGGGGAACATGGGCAGGAGGGTTCTTGTGGATTCCTGGTCAACAACTGGTTGACCACTGTGTGAACAGAATGCTGGACTAGATAGATCCTTGGTCTGATCCAGCAAGGCTCCTCTTATGCTCTTTTGTTCTTTGAGTAACCACAGGGATACCACAAAGGTGTGTGTGTGTGTGTGTGGGTAGTAGACAGCAAGCTACTGCCCATATTTAACTTTTTAACATTTACATGAAACCACAGAGGAAAGGCATTAAGAGATCTGGGCTGAAGTGTCATCATTATGTGGATATTACTCGGCTCTATCTCTCATTTCCATCTCCACATCCCAGGGAGGTTGTTGAACTTGTGAACCAGTGTGTGCAGGCTTTTGGGGGGTGAATGGGAGTAAACAAGCTGAGACAGACAAGATGGAAGTACTGTGGTTGGGAAACCAACTACTCTGGATGGGGGTTTACAGCTGGTTCTACTCCCCCTAAAAGACCTAAGTGCATAGTCTGGGAGGCCTCCTGGACTCTGCTGTGCTAAGTACGGAAGCCCAGCTGGCTGCAGTTGCCAGGAGTGTACTTTACCAATTTAGGCTGATACACCAGCTGCTGCCCTATCTGGAGGGAATACACCTTGCCTCAGTTATCCTGTCTGTCGTTAGACTGTGGGTCCCCCTCCCCAATGTATGTTTTAAACTTTGTAAGGCCGCCTTGAGGCCCAGCATTGGGCAAAAAGCGGGATACGAATAAATATAAAATAATAATAATAATAATAATAACAACAACAACAACAACAACAACAACTACTACTACTACTACTACTACTGCAGTTACTCAAGTCTGTACATAATGGAGAACTGTGGGTTGTTGGTTTGGAAGCTGTTTATCACAAAGTTCTGCCTGTTCATGCAGAAAATCTACCCATCAGCACAAATGGCTGCCAAGAAATGAATTCTGTATTGCCTTTGCGCGCACGCACACACCCACACACACCCAAGTCCCTAAGGAAACTTACCATTCCAATCAGTCTAACTCCATGGTGAACCTGTTATGTATACCCACAATGCTCAGTCAGAATGCCATTTTGTAGTGCATAAATGTAACTGTCTTTGCAACATTTTCGTAGTTTGTGGTGGCGTACAAAAATCTGAATTCTAAGCAGTGGCAGATGCACGTGACCACATATGGTATGTTGGAAGCTAATACAGATAGACTTTGTCCTAAGGTCACAATGCAGTCAAAGTGATTGTGAGAGCAGTCCCTGATCATTATTGAATACTATATGGATGGGAAAAGGAGTTCTCGTGATTATAACTGTGTCCCATAATAAATGACAGTTCCTTCCCTGGGGACAAATGCACACCATGTAATATAATATAGTATAAATGGGGAGTACAGAATGAGCTCACAGGAGATGAGGAATCTTGCTCCCTTTGATGAAGGGCTATCTGTCAGGGACATCAGTGTAGGCCTGTTGTATAAATGTAGCCTTTTCCAGATTTAAAACACCATCAATCAACTTAGTTTTTAGTGTCAGGCGTGATGATGTAACCAACCGCATTACAGGAATGGATGTGTTTCTGGAGGAGTTAGCATGGTTAGATTGAGCAAGATAGCAACTATTCACGCTCTTCCATAGCGCTGTTTTAAATGTGATTCAGGTGTGGGAGGGAGGGACTGTCCATGACTAGGGGATCAGTGCTAGGATAGAGAGATTTTTCTCTATAGATTTTTCTGGCTTGAAAGAGTCCAGATATAAATATAACCAAAAATGATTATATGCCACCCCAACGGGCTGTGAAAATGGAGTTTTCCGTTTTCACAGTGGGAGATGGTTGTTATAGCCAGCAAGGCCTGCCAGGAACACGGAGTGGAAAAGATTTGATTAGCTGTAACTGAGGGTCAGTGTCAGCTCAAATACTGGGCTTCTCTTCACATTTCTTTCTCTCTAAGTACTGAAATCACTGTCAGTGTTGAGGCAGCTAGAGGCGGAAGTCTGCATTTAGAGAAAAGAAGCAGCCCACAAGCGTCAGGTTCTCTGCTGTAGTCCATCTAGCTGTCAGTTGTTTTCCCTTTAAATTAGTGATGAGCGAGTTCCCTATGTGTTGTCTCCTAATTAATGCACAATTCCTCCAGAACTTTCTCTGTGAATTCTTGGGGTAGTTTACCATTGCTCTAGATCAGAGGTGGGCAACATATGGCCCATGGGCCACCTCAGCCCCTGCAGCCCCCTAGTGTGGCCCTCACCACTTCAAGACTCAGGAGAAGCCCCAAAGTGGGGGGTTTATGGGGGGGACACATTGGCATCCAGAACTGCTACATAGCACCAGAAGGGTCAAAAATTAGGTTGCTTGCAAATAGCTTACTTTTGGTACTCTGTAGCAGCTACAGATGCCATTTTTATTTTCTACTTGTTTGAACATCTATAGGGGGGTGAGGCCTCTATGGGGGGGGGCAGGGAGTGAAAATGGCCTCCAGACCTCTTTATGTTGTATGCCCCTGCTCTAGATTGGTCCTCAAAGCATTCCACCGCCAGGGTGCCCAAAAAAGAAACCCCTCTCCTACGTCCCACCATAGTGTATGTCTCACGTTGGTGGGATGTGGAGGAGGGCTCAAGGCTTGGGCAGGCATATATAGGGAGAGGCGCTCCCTCAAGTATCATGTTCCCAAGTGCTTTAGAGCTATAAATGTCATTACCAACACCTTGAATTCTGACCAGAAACATATAGGCAGCCAGTGCAATTTCTTTAAGATCGGCGTTATATGGTCTTTGTATTGTGGTGGCCATAGGCATAAGGGAAGTTGTGTTGGTATTGGAGTTGAACTGTTCATTAAAACAAAAAAATTGGACCCAATGTAGACATAACATTCATTCTGAGTGAACTTTGAAATGGCTGACTGTTGGGCAAGTTCCTCCTACAGGACAGACAGGAAAGAGCTAGCCTAACCAAAGAAACTACGGGAAACCTGTGGTCGACTAAATTTCCTATTGAGTCAACAAAGTACTTTGCACATGCTCAATTATTTCATTTTACGTGACCAGAACTTGCTAATAAAAGCTAACCGCGCCCAGCAAGAGGCAGAGAATGCTCCTTGGCAGAGGTGTTTTCCCTCCGTTGCAATTTACAAAAAATAAAAAATAAATCTATCAAATAAAGCTGTGTTGAAACATAGAAAGCATCTCTGTTGTGATTTGGACCATGACAGTAGGATGTACCAGTCAGCTGCTGCATTTTGCACTAGCTGCAACTTCCGAGTCATCTTCAAACACAGCAACATGTAGAGTGCATTGTAGTAGTCTAATTGGGAAGTTACTGTGCACTACTGTGGCTAAGTAAACCCTGTCCAGGAAAGGCCATAGCTGGCAGATCAGCTGAAGCTGGCCTCAAGTACTCCGGGTCAGAGAGTCCACCTGGGCCTCCAGTGACAAGGATGGATCTAGAAGTACTCTCAAGCTATCCTTCAGAGGGAGTGTAACCCCATCCAGAACAGGTTGCTTACCCAGTTCCCAGACTCCACAGAGCTTCCATCTTATCAGGATTCAGCTTCAGTTTATTAGCCCATTACAGCCTCCAGGCACTGGTCCAGCACCTTCACAGCCCCAGCTGACTCCAAGGACAAGGAGAAGTAGAGCTGAGTATCATCAGCATACTGATGACACCCAACCCCAAAACCCCTAAGATGCCATCCTTGCCCATATTGAATTCTTGAATGGGAAGAATGCTCTTCATAATGCCTCGATTTGAAGTGGCAGAATTGCTGTTTGGAATCAGAAACAGTCCCCCTAGACCACATATCCAATAGTTTTCAATAGGCATCATTCTGTACCACTTTCTTACAGGCCAAGAAAGGAGGTCTTTCTCCATAGCTCATTTGGTTTTGTGCCATCTGCTCAGGACACTGAAAAGAGTGCTCTATCATCACAGTAACTGAAGATCAACAAGTGTTGGTTTAATTATTGCCTCTCTCAAGTAGGAGCTGTTGGCTAAAGGTGAATGTCTATGTTGCTCTCTTGTGACTTTCAGGACCTTGTAAATGGTTCATCATTTTGGAAGGGCTTCTGGACAATGAGAGGGACAAAAATATGTAATATCTGCTGCGAGACTGAGAATATTTGGTACTGTTCCTGCTAGTTTGTATGGCTAGTTTAATATGGTGAAATTTGTGCCAGGGCTCAGACTAATCCCAAATCTTCAGGGATTAATGAGGTGAAAAAATAGATCAAATATAGAAGAATCTGCCCTTGAGCAGGTGCAGATATAAAGTTTCACCACTACATAATGAATGAGGGACTCTGCATATCAGGTATTCTGGAGAAGGTTTCCAGATCAGACAGGCCTGAGCCCTGATATCTCTTTTAGTAGAAATTACTCACTGTAGGTTTATTCACATTTTTAAATTATATTATTTTTTAAAATCATGATTCCAAGCTTTCACAAGGGTTTTGATCCTCCTACAGATATATTTCACTTCCCTTTTAACTGATCACCTCAATCTTTAATTTCCCTTTTTGAAATTAAATAGGCCTCTATTGGATTTTCTGGTCAATTTCTTGAAGAAAGTCACCTTTGCCCACCTCACATGTTGTTCACTGGACCCCCACCATCCACTGAACCTGGTTTGCTGGATGATCTATCGGCACCAGCAAGTGGTGAGTGGCATCCTGCTGCTCCCATGGCCGCCATTTTCTGCAAAATGGAGGCTAAGCCTTTTGTGTATATTACCATTTTGCACAAATGGTGGCCATAAATAGGGACATTCATACAAAATTACAGGTGTAATTAGATTATTTATGCTTGTAATTGTCCATGTTCTCCACGCATAATTTTGTATACCTCTATCATGTCCCTCATTTTCAGCCATTAGAGCAGGGGTGCAGAATCTCAGTTCCAGGGGCCAAACCAAACCCTCCTGGGGTCCTTACCTGGCTCTCTAGGATTCCCTAAAGGCCTTTGCCCCAACCCCTGCCCCAATCTCTTTCCCCACCCCCTGATCATTTGGTGGTTTCCTGGCTTTTGTGCACCCCCCCAATTCAAAATGGACGAAATGCCTCTCCTATAGCTTAGTTATTGGAAGTAAGAGCTTTAAGCTAAAGCAGGAGCATGTGTGTGATTTCACCTTGCCTCTTTTCCATTGGCCCCACCCACCACTGACATTCTAGGACCCTGAGCTTCTCTGAAATTGAATTCAACCTTCAGCTGAAAGAATTGCAGCACCCCCTGTAATAAGCTAACATGCTCCTCTCTACACATGACAGTGATGATGATGATGAATTGTCATCATCATCATCATCATCATGATTTTCAGTGATGCCATTGTGGGACCCCCAGTGCTGCACTGGAAGGGGGAGCCTATCTGAAAGGGAGGAAATCACATTTCAGAATGCAAGTAGCTAGAGCAAGAAAAAGGGGATCTCAGAAGCAAAATGGAGACATCAGCTAGCCCCTTGGCAAGACTGCAGTCGCTCATATCTATGTGGTGTCCCTGTTTAGCATTTTGCTCCGAATGTCACAGGAACATAATTGAGATTTTATCAAATGTTGAAATGAGTGACAAAATCATTCCCCATTGCCCTCCTTGTTGGGTCAAAAAATGTAAACGGCATTAAGGGTTTGCAAAGACAGCATTAATGGGAAAGAGCTTGTCTCCCCGACTTCCATTTCCATCCTTCTCCCCCCATGCCAGCCTTATTTCATTCAGTAATTAACCTTTTGAATAATCTTCATCACAGGGCTGGATTAACCTTTGTTCTGACTCCGTACATCTAAAAGTGCATAAGACACTGACTGGACATCATATCTCTGTGCAGTGAATAAAGAGAGAGAGAGAGAGAGAGAGAGAGGTTTAGGAAGCACATGAATTAATTTAGGAGGAGGGAAACTTGTCAGTCAGTTGGTTTGATTTGAGTACCACATACTTTTATTCCGTGCAAACATTGTGGCAAATTCGGAAAGTCTTGCCGAAACAAAACATTACAACAAATTTTGTGAGAAAAATAATTTTGATAAGATTTTGTTCTGGGTGATGAGCAAGTATGGGTTTGTGTACATGTCTGAGTGGTGTGTGCATGTCAATTAGGAATTCAGATACCAGCAGGAATTCACACATGAACAGGACCTTGGACAGCATCCAGTGAGCTTTGGGATGGTGAGTCTGGATAGTCACACTCAAACAGGACTTAGATGTTGCTTCAGCAGCAGACTGGAGCTCGCTCAGGTTTTAAATATACTGCACCTTGGTGTATGTGGTGAAGTCAGCTCATGGACCATTTATGCCTGTACTCTTCTGTAAATGCCCTCTTTATAGCAGTCATTTGCTCAAATGGGACTTTAACAACAACAAAAGAGCCACCACATTCACACAAAATCGCAGCTCAGCAAGGAATTGGGCAGCTGCAAGCTTGCCTGACTCAGGGTGTGCTGAGTCAGGCAAGCGCAGGGATCTGCAGACTAGCCTGACTCAGGGGTATGACTCAGCAATTCCTTGCTGGGCCTCAAGCCCCAGCCAGATGCCTGCACCATCCCTGCCTGCATGCCAGGTGGGCTGGGAGAAGGGCTGGTGTGGCTTTGCTCCCATTCACATGATGGATTAGATTGTACCATCTGATCTGGTCCATGATGAGGGCCATGTATTTGGTAGAACTGTATGGAATCAGTTATAATATAGCTGGAGGCAGAATTCAGCCTACAAAGTGCTCAGAACAAGACTCTCTTACAAAGTTCTTCCTCTCTCTGTCCTCTGGCATCCTTTGTCCTTTCACCCCAGTATCGTCCCAAATTAGAGCTGAGTAATGTATATTTGGTGGGAAATGCATTGGACAAATTGTCCCCTTTTTCACTTGGCAAATTATCAGTGAACAGATCATGATTTTTACTAATTTGTTCATTATTCTCAATTGTTAGATGAATCATTTGTGGGAACAAATGTTACTCTTGGAACAATGGTCTGAAATCTAGCTTCTCTGAATATTCTCTATTCATTACCCATGCTGTTTGATGAATCACTTATGTTACATGGTAGTTTCCTGATTGGATTACTTAAAACTTTCTACAAATCTGTGATTTGGGGATAAAATGAGGAACATTGTTGAAATGTTTGTGGGTTTGTGATGGATCACACTTTGAATTTATGCCAGTTCTATAATCTTGCTGGAAACAACCAGGTGCTTTTCCAGGCTCTATGAATACTGGAAGCATTGTCAGGAGTAAGGATGAAGCAAAAATACATGTGCTTTAATAGGAAAGGAATGAGATGTTCTGTAAACCTGGGCCAGATTTACACCAAGCAGGATATGGCACTTCGAAAATAGTTTGGAAACTGTATCTGGAGTGTGTCCTGGGCCCCAACAGTTGTCACTACTGTTATAAACCATTTTAAAGCAGTAGTGTAGCTCCTGCCCTGCTTTAAATGTCCGCTACCAATTAAGCCTATGGAGTAGTCGTATTGGAAAATGGAATTCAGAAAAAGGAGGGATGAGTGAAAATAGGGATGACCCTACTATGAGGGAGTGGGTGAGGCTTCCACCTCAGGCAGCAGATTTCAATGGGGAGGGCATTGCCAGAAAAGAAGAAAACCTAGAGGAACAGAAACTTCTCTAAAGAGGCCAGGCTGTCACTGACCCTGTTTAAACGACATGTTAAGCCATGGTGGTTAAGCATTTAGAGATAAACAGTAGCTACATAACCATAGTTTAAGCACACTCACTAGCCATTTGCTGCAAAGGGGTTAGTAGCCCCTTTGCAGCAAATGGCTAGTGTATCATCCAAACAGGCCCATTAATGATTAAAGCTTAAAAGCTATAGCCAATTTGGCACAGCAGATTTTTCGGACATTCAACTTCACCGTATGGGTTTGGAGGTGCATGCGTACAGTGGCCCTGGTGACTGCGAGTGAGGGAAATTACAGGCCTGGTTCAGACAACACTCTGGGCTTTGTGGTTAGCTTAACCACGTTCAGCTGTGGTTAACACTAACCACATGCAGAATGCTGGCAGACAACACTTTTAACCCTTTTGTGGTTAAGTTTTCCTTATTAAGCCTAACCACATTGGCCTGGTTCAGAAAACACGCTAAACCATGCTGCTTAACCACAAAATGGTTAAGGGGATGCATTTAACCATTTTGTGGTTAAGCAGCATGGTTTAGCGTGTTGTCTGAACCAGGCCAATGTGGTTAATGGGGCAGATGGTTAGGGAAAACGCATGTCAGATGACAACGTAAACCATGGTTAAGCATTCCGTTAACCATTTTGAGGTTAAGCAGCATGGTTTAGTGTGTTGTCTGAATGGGGTCACTGACTCTCTCAGTATATTAGTAACAATGAAATCTGGAGATCAGCTCATCAGACAAAAGCATTTCCACCTTCAACTTCATCCGAACAATGCATGAAGAAAAGGTGTCAGAGCTCTGATAGTCAATTTAGTATCTCAAGAAGAAATGGGACACAGCACAAGAATCAAAGGGACGTGGGGGTACAGTGCTAGACGGCGGCCACTTAGGTGCTCTTACGCTGTGCGTCACAGTCACTTAGTTGTTTCACAAAGCTACAGCCATCCCGGCTTTGTTCTGCATCACACAGAAGACAAAGCAGCAGTTTTCTTTACTCTTTCTTTGGAAAGGTCGCGCTAGCCCTCTTATAACTGTGAAAAGAATGTCAGCCTTATCACTACCCTTTTTGCCATCTTATATCTGCACGCTGATGAGATTAAACGAATGTAGGTGACCAAAGAGATGGATAGAGCTCTGGAGAGCCAATATTTGCTGGGCAGGATATCTATGTAATCCTGCAGAAAAGATGATGCTCTCTAATCTAATTCTGCATCTTTGTGCATTTGTTTCATTCCGCTCTTTCTCTTTCTTTCTCCTTCTCTCTCCTGCTTCCCCCCACCCTTAGGTAAGTCCTGCTGCTTGCTAAACTTTCCTTGACCGATTGTCCTTTTAACGTAACGGTAAGTCACTCTTGCTTGATCACATTACTGCTGTGCCATTTCTGCACAGAGTGCCTTGTTGCAACAAGTTTGTCATTTGTCATAACGGCAAGACCTGTCTGATAGGGATACAGTTGTGCATGAGCTGCTGGGGGGTGAAACTTCATGAAATCAGAATGGATTGATCCTTACTCCTTGGGCCACTGTTTTTGTTAGCAGCCTGTTGTCACTGATAGCAGCTCTGACTAGAGGAGGGCCGTGTTACAGCTCTGACTAGAGGAGGGCCGTGATTTAGGAACAAGCCAAGTAAGCTATGGCTTAGGGCATCATATTATGAGGGGCCTCTAAATATGTTGGAGGTAACAAAGAAGTAAGATAACAAATATGAAATTGCTTTGGCTTATATAGAGTTGTGTTATATAGAGAGAGAGTGGCAATACAGCTTTTGTATCAGAAGTAATAAGTGCAAACTAGAGCCGGTTTAAAGATGTTCAAATCAACTTGTTTTATTAGTGCCTTTATACACATCTTCGGAGTTGGCTATTTAGCTATTTAACTACAAGCACCTCCTAATGCTAGGTGGTAACCTTTCATTAGCCTTCATGTTATAATGTAATACACTTATTTCTCTTTATTTTGGGGGCCTTTGAATCTTGATATGGCTTAAGGTCTCAGCATGTCTTAATCTGGCCCTGCCGTGTTAGCATTGGTGTAATAATGTGTGGGACAGTTGGCTCCTTTGCAACAGACATGTGGGAGAATGAATGGTGTATTCTGAATGTGTTCGTATGTAAAAAGAAGTAGATGAACTATTTACACCATGAAATATTAGCATTGCTTAGAATTGTTATTATCCTGTTGTTATTCTCTATACTACTGAGCTTTGTTCCTGATTTATCTTCTCTTTTCCTCTTTACTCAAAAGTCAACATGAATGTCTTTTATGGTAGAATTTCCAGAGGGGTGGCCATGTTAGTCTGTTGCATGAAAAACAATGGTACCTAACAAATCTATTGTGCAATAAGCTTCCATGGACTACCGTTCATCCCATGCAACATTAGATGACGATCTAATGTTGCATCTAATTAAGTTGACTGTTGTCCAGAAAAGTTCATGTCATAATACATTTGCTAGTCTTTTAGGTGCCATAAAATTCTTATCTTATCTTCCAAGGGTCTTCCTATAGACTATGGAGGAACAGACCACACCCTGTGCACTGCTCGCTGAATACCCACCACTTACCTGCCCCAGTGAGTGGTGCAGGGTGAACCTCTGGGCCTACTACAGGTGCTCAGTAAATTACAGGCGCTCACAATATTTTGGCTGAGTCTTTTAGGAGCCCTGCAGCTGACAAGTACGGCAGGGCTCCTATTGTACTAGAAAAATCTTATACAACAACCAAGCAACCTGCATTCAGAAAGGGTATAAACTACTATTACCCTGCAAACATTAGCCATGGAACAAAATGGACTAAAGACTAGCACCTCTTAGCTTGTTCAACTTCAACCAGACATAACAGTCAACAACAACCAAGAAAAACACACCTATCTCATTGACATAGCAATACCTAATGACAAAAATGTTGCAGAAAAGGAAGAGGAAAAGAGAGAAAAACATCACTGGCTATGGAAGTTAAAGAACTATGGCAACAGGAAAAAGTTACAATTATTCCATTAGTCACATCAGTCACCAATTATTTTTTTTTATTTTTTTTACACAAAATCTTCAGAAATTAGGCCTACCAAAATACATCCACACCAACATCCAGAAAGCAGTCATACTTAAAACATGTTCAATAGTCAGGAAATTTCTGAATCAGTAAAAGACAACATTACTTTTACTAAAAAAAACCATCACAAGCAAGAAAAGAGAGATAGATGATGATGATGATGATGATGATGATGATGATGATGATAAGCCTGTTAAATTTTTAAAAGGTTTTTAAGAAGGATGAACAATTACCAGCAATATTTACAAAATTTACGTCATGCCAATTATATCAAACAAATTGGAAAAGAAGGTCTATGAGTTTAAAATGCATTATTTAATAGGAATAGCACCTCCAAATCATCCCCCCAACTCACAGAAAACTACAGCCCCTCTCCCCCCCCCACACACACTGCAAGCATGCACATACATTCATTCACTCAAAGCAAGGTATCCCATTCAGACATCAATACACACATACACACACTGTGAACACACACACACACTCACACATCCATTCACTCAAACAACCACGTATCCCATTCAGACGTAAACACACACACACTGCCCCCCCACACACATCCATTCACTCAAACAACCACGTATCCCATTCAGACATCAATACACACATACACACACACTGCGAACACACACACACACTCACACATCCATTCACTCAAACAACCACGTATCCCATTCAGATGTCAACACACACACACACACATCCATTCACTCAAACAACCACATATCCCATTCAGATGTCAATACACACACCATACATCCATTCACTCAAACAATCATGTATCCCATTCAGACATCAATACACACACACTGCCCACACACACATGCACACACAAATCCATTCACTCAAACAACCATGTATCCCATTCAGACATCTCAACACACACACACTGCCAACACACACACACACACACATATCCATTCACTCAAACAACCATGTATCCCATTCAGACATCAATACACACATACACACACATCCATTCAAAAAACCAAGTATCCCATTCAGACATCAATACACACACACACACTGCCAACACGCACACACACACACACACACACACACATCCATTCACTCAAACAACCACGTATCCCATTCAGACATCAATACACACACACACACATCCATTCACTCAAACAACCACGTATCCCATTCAGACATCAATAAACACACACACACACTGCCAGCACACACACACTCAAGATTACCCACTCCAAAGCACACACGTGCACACACACATCCATTCATTCAAACAACCAGGCACACACACATACACCTTTGTTTTACCTTCTACTTGCTTCTTCTTCCTTCTCCTCTTCTTCTTCCTCCTCTTCTCCTTCTCCTCCTCTGCTTCTTCTTCTTCCTCCTCTTCTTCTTACTCAGCACTGAGGGAGGGGCTGGAGGACATGTTCCCAGAAGTGCGGGAATGCAGCTCCCAGCCTGTCACCTTGCATCGATCTGGGCTCTCCTCGGTTGGCGCCATTGTGCCGGCTAAGGAAAGTCCCAGATAATAATAATAAGGTGACAGGTGGGGCTAGAGGCCGCATTCCCAGAAGTGTGGGAATGCACCCCCCAGCCTGTTGCCTCGCGTCAATCCAGGGCTCTCCTTGGTCGCCACTGTGATGTCCCGGATGTAAGCTTGGGCAGCTATCCTTGGTCGCTGTGGTGACCGCAGCGACCAAGGAGAGGCCTGGATGTAAGCTTGGGCGGGCCTTAAACCAAGCGTTTCTGCATTTTGGAAACGTGTAGTTTAAGGCCCTCCTGGAGCCCGTTTTTCCCGGACAAAACAAGGAAAATGGGGATTTCCCCCCAGACCCGGATTGGGGAGCCCATTTCTGTCCATGTCTGGTCAAAACCGGACATATGCCCCCCCCACCAGAGGGACCACAAGCAGATCACATATGGCCCATGGGCTTGAGGTTCAACATCTTAAGTTATGAGGGTGACTCACATTGTTGAGGTTCAATTTGGCTGCACCCCCCTAACATTTCCTTTCACTTCCTCCCTTCTTCCTATTCCAGTGCTGCTATCTATCATAGAATCATAGAAAAGCAGAGTTGGAAGGGGCCTACAAGGCCATCGAGTCCAACCCCCTGCTCAATGCAGGAATCCACCCTAAAGCATCCCTGACAGATGGTTGTCCAGCTGCCTCTTGAATGCCTCTAGTGTGGGAGATATCCTTATCTCACTGCCCCTCCATTCACCTCCCTTTTATCCATGCACACTTTCCTCCACTCACCCTGCTTTGTCTGGATCTCTCTGCCACTCAGCTCCTCTAACAATCAGGTCATTTATGGCCATATGTCACTACAGCCCTTTCCATAACTCTGCTCTGTCTCCTACCTTTGCAGGAAACTCAGCAGGATCGTTCCGGGTGAGGGGATGGGTGCTAGATGAGACTCAACAGTAACCTTGGTTCAGCTTTTAAACTGAGAGATCCTATTGAGGTGGTGAAAACCTGTCTATGTTTGAGATATCTCAAACTTTTACTAGTACAAAGGTCTGGTGATGCATTCACATGATTAACAGATTAAAGTCTAAAGTTGTTGAAAACCAAAATGATTTCTTTCTTTCTTTTTTACTTTAGCATATTGTGCTTATTTGCATTCTGGGTGACAAAGGCTGAAGTGTAATTAGAAATGTCACTATTGCTTAGTGCTATTTTATTGGCATTCTTTCAAAGAAGCTTCACACCTTTAAAACGGCTTCAGAAAGCTCAGGCTTTGGAAATTGCAATGACATTTTTCTTTCTTTCCTGTTTCGAGCGCCTCTCAAAATGGCTGCATCTTTGAGATCACTCCAATATGATGCATAATAGAATATTGAAAATGCTTGCACATCTTTCTGTTTTGGTGTTGTTGCTTTCCTGTCTGACAGAAGGTGCAAAAAAGAAAAGAGAGTGGAGTGGGTAGGGATGGGCTGAAAGCTTTTTCAAAACAACAACAACAACAACAACAACAATAACAACAACAACAACAACTTGTTTTTGGTCCACACATCATATTGCGAGCTCAGAAATCTAAGGACTTCATCCACAGATTGTGTATCAGTTCATGTTCAGTCTGAAAAGTGTGAAATAGGCAAATCCTAGTAAAAATAAACTAAACTAAAATGAATTTCTCATACATCCCTAGCATTGTCCGGCTGTTGACAGGCCACAAGACATGGCTGATTGACTATGTCCCACTTGGTGGCTCTCACAGCCTGCTTTCAGGGTCATTAAGTTAGACAAGCGGCAGAATTCCTGATGCAATCCAATATTGGAGCTTTAAAACTATGTTGCATGTGGTCCCTGTGTTGCGGAGTACCTGTGTTGCAGTTTTGCTTTGAGGGGAAGGGTTGGAGTTGATGTACTTTTGGCTCTTTCTAATTCTCTGATGATCCAAAATACGCTCTTCTTCATGCTTATTCCGACCTCACAATATTGAATTTTATTGGAGAGCTGAAAGGAGTCTCACAGGGCCTTTTCAGAGAACATGCTAAGCCATGGTTAGGCCGCTAACCCTTTTGCAGCAAATGGTTAGTGAACATGTTTAAACCATGGTTATGTATCCACCATGGTTAGGAATGGTTCACATGACACACTAAGCCATAATGTTTAGCTCAAAATGCTTAACCACCATGGCTTAACATGTTGTCTGAACAGACTCTAGACAAAACATTGTCTGCCTCCATGTTTCTTTTTTGGTTCTTCAGAAAGAGTTAAAATGCATATTTGTTTTAATTGAACTTATTTATTTATTTGTTTGTTTGTTTGTTTATTTAGCAACAACTTTTCCACTCCCTAGTGGCAGCACATGGACTGCTCACTTTACAGACATAAGATCAATTCCCTGCTCACCCATGACCTCAATGGGTAGCGCTGTGTGTGATACAAATCTCCTAGTATGAACTTCCTATGAGAATAATTGTGTCTTACAGTACTGTGAGGACAAAGAGACTGACTGTAAAGCATTTTCTGCATTAAAAGTGACGCATGAATGGCTTATAGTTATGGCAAAATTATCTGTTTTGATGATGATTGTATACTCCAACATTACAACTGCAAGGGATGGACAAAGCCATCACAAAAGATAAAAATAGTTTTAGAAGAAAATGCAAGATGGTTGAAAGAGAATCTTGAAGAAATAAGTGAAAGAGAAGATTTTTTTCTTTTCCTTTTATTAAAAAGAACAGCTGTTCCGTGTGCATTCAAAATATGAGTTCCTTCTCTCAGTGTCTATTGTCAGATATTTCCCCCTCTGTCCATTACTATTAAATACAACTGTTTTCCTAGATTAGAAGTGGAAATATTTATTTAGTTATATTGTTATGTCACCTTTTCTCCAAGAAGATGTCGCCCACAGAATATCCTACGGAGGAAAGCTAAGATGAAAGATTATTATTATTATTATTATTATTATTTATTTATATAGCACCATCAACGTACATGGTGCTGTACAGATAACACAGTAAATAGCAGGACCCTGCCGCATAGGCTTACAATCTAATAAGTTGTAGTAAACAATAAAGAGGGAAGGAGAATGCGAACAGGCACAGGGTAGGGTAAACAGGCACCGGGTAGGGTGAAGCTAAACAGTATAGAGTCAGAACAAACTCAATATTTGAAGGCTATAGGGAAAAGAAAAGTTTTTAGCTGAGTTTTAAAAGCAGTGATTGAGTTTGTAGTTCTCAAGTGTTCTGGAAGAGCGTTCCAGGCGTAAGGAGCAGCAGAAGAAAAAGGACGAAGCCGAGTAAGGGAAGTGGAGGTCCTTGGGCAGGCGAGAAGCATGGCATCAGAGGAGCGGAGAGCACGAGCGGGGCGATAGTGTGAGATGAGAGAGGAGAGATAGGCAGGAGGTGACATGTCCAAAGATAGTGACATGTCCAAAGCTGTCTGAATGTGGGTCAAATCTGCATAGGAATTTGAAGTTGGACTTCCTGCATCTGAATCCAGCAATCTAGCTCTGTGCCATACTGGCTTTCTAAAGAGACAGGGAATGAAGTCTTATTTATGGCCCAGTGTACATGAAATGGCGGGCATATAAAAATCACAGAAGTGCTTCTCCGCTATTGCTGTGTCCCTGGCAAGCCACTTGTGTGCAGTAGCAATGGACAACTTCCCTCTAATTTCTCTTGTAGCTGTATTTTTCTGAGCTTTCTTACACAACACTTCCAAAAACCCAGAGTTTTTTGTTTTGTCGTTGTTGTTTAAAAAAAATTCTCCAAGAAAGTTCAGAATGTTGGTGCTCTTAGAGAAGCTCCTTGCTAGCTCTTCCTGTCCATGATGCATCATTCCCCAAAGTCACTCTCCTGTCATGGCTTCCTGACAAAAGCCATGTCTTATAGGCCTCTTCTGGATCCTCTTGAGGAGTGCCCATTAATTTTGTCACTAGGATGCATGGGAGTCGGTATTTCCTGCGGCTCCTGGTTTTGTTCATCTAGGCCTTAAGGATGAGGCTCACAAGGCCCCTGCCATCTTAACCAGCTCTCCTTGAAAGCAGTCTCCAGCTCTCCATGCCAGAGCAATATTACTGGGCAAAGGAGTGGCTGGCAGAAAGCCCATTATGAGCTGGCCCCAAACTTCACTGGAGTAGTGAACTTGGCTTTGCGATGGATTTGAGGTAGGCAAAACCTCATAGTTAAACCTTGAGTTCATCACACTGGGAACTTGGGTATATCACTCTAGAATAGTTGTGAATTGGCAAAGAGAGTTTATGAGCTACTTCGTGTAGAATGAAGTCAGGCATTTTGTTTCAGTTATATTTTAGGAATGAGGTGAAGTTATTTTAGTTGAAAGAGAATAGGAGTGGTCACCATTCCCCTCCCCCCCCCGGAAAGTCCTGTTCTGAGGTGTTTGTTTGTTTGACTGGGGAAATTGAAAATAGCTACTGCTGTAAAAGAATGGCTGCCACTCACTCACTGTGGGCTACAGTTGACTATCTATAGAAAAGAAAACACATTTTACAGAGTGAGCAGATCATTCTTCCAGCAGCTAATTTTATTTGAGAGGTGCGGTGTATACAATGCCCTTCCACAGAAAGCCCAGTGATTGAAGCAGGCTTGTTAAAAATATAAAGTCACAGTCTGCCATTCTATGGAATCCTATTTTAAACTTGAACAACTAGGGTTTGTTTTTGTTTCGGTTTTTTACATTTTGATTTCTTTCTTTTTTAAAATAAGGATGGCTTGCAAGCCCTCCCCACAAGATGCTTTATCCAAAACCAAAGGCAAACATTTAAAAGGGGCCACATGCCATTGTGTGTGTGAGAGAGAGGGAGGGAGGACAGAGGATCAGATTTACAGTGCAATACTAGGCATGAGTAATCAAAAGTGAGCCCCATTGAGTTCAATGGGCCTAACTCCCAAGGAATTGTGCTGCAGAACCAGGAAAGTATGCAACCTAATTCATGGAAAGATAATTTCATGAAACTTGAATCACTGGGTCAATTTCATGGCGCTCTAAAGAAAAAGACCACTGTTTCCAATGTCCCTAGTGTGTAGTGGTTTGCCACACTTAATTCTGCCATTGCAGCCCCCCTTTTTTAAAAAATTAGTTGTGTTGCATGGAGAAGCCTCCATGCAACACTTGTAAGGAATGACCCCCAGTCATTGCGATGTGTGAGCCTTTTTGTGTATGCCAATAATCATTTTATCACTGATCCCATATTAATGGTGTTGCTATTGTTCACCCTGTGTTACACTGTGTGCTTTAGGCTAGGATTGGGGTGTTTAAAGAAGGAGTATATAAGAGTTTCATTTCAGTTTGCAAATTATTTGAATTTGCCCTGCTTGCAATCCTGCATGTGAGTGCAAACGTAAATGCCTTTTTTCCAGAAAATATTTGCAAATTGTTTGACCTCTGATTGCATTAAAAAAAAAAGGCATGGTGTTTTTTTTTGGGGGGGGGGGGAATGTGCACCTTAAAACAGACTTTTTTTTTTTATAAAAACAACATTTTCATGGTTTAGCCAATGTGTGTGTGTGCATGGGGGTGGGGGGAACTGCACACTTTTGGGAAAATGTTCACAAAATGCATCCCTTCCGCCATTTGAAATGCACCCTTTTCCCACTTGAGCAAAAAGGGGGGGAAATAGGTCCTAAACAAAAGGCAACCAAAGCTGCAAAGTGGAGTTTGGAAAATCTTGGTGAATTTCAACATCACAGGTTCTCCCATCTCTGGTTTACGTACCTTCCAAGTGATGTTGGTATGTGGAATTTCTGATGGTAGGAATCCTCAGATGATTATTTTGGTTCCTAGCTAAAGTGTCATAGGCTTGGGCCAGATCTACACCAAGCAGGATATAGCACTATGAAAGCAGTATGAAAGCGGTATATGGCATGTGTCATGGGACCCAACAGTTGTCAGTGCACTTTACCACTATAAAGCAGTAGTGCAGCTCCTGCATCTTATATTGCTTTCATACCTCTTTCATAGTGCCATATCCTGCTTGGTGTAGATCACCATTATTCTCTGTTCAGGCTACAATTCAGCCTGCTTTTCTGAATACACTGGGGTTAATGCTTATCACCACTAGCTCTCAAAGTAATAATCAACTTGCTGCTATGAATGGGGCCAAGCTCTTGCATTACAGACAGGGCTTCATACATTTAGATTAACTATGCAAATGTGTAACAAATTGTGCTTTTTCATTTCTGTCACAGCTCTGTGATAACAATTCAGAAAGCTGTTGCTCTATTCAGGAACTTTTTTGCTCTCAGAAACAAACATTGTGGATGCTGCGTACCTCATTATTTTCTTCAAGTGGATCAATTCAAAATTTCTAAAAAAATATTCCTCGATGTTAGACTTTCAGAAGCTGTTTGGGGTTGTTGGTGTTTTTATTTTTTTAAAAAAATCAGATTCGTAAATATTGCTGAAGTTCGAACTGTGCAAAAACTATTTTAGCTGTAGCTTTATCACTGCTAGTGACAATTATAGAGATTTTGTCAGAAATATAAATTTAATTTCATTTATTATATTTCTACTCTGCCCCAGAGTCAAAGGGTTCTGGGCAGTTCATTTTTTAAAACACATATACACACACACACACACACACACACACACACACTACAATACATTACATAACATATAAAAAATGCATAAAATATATAATACCCATTCTTGTTTATTCGTTCAGTCGCTTCCGACTCTTCGTGACTTCATGGACCAGCCCACGCCAGAGCTTTCTGTCGGCCGTTGCCACCCTTAGCTCCCCCAAGGTCAAGTCTGTCACCTCCAGAATATCATCCATCTATCTTGCCCTTGGTCGGCCCCTCTTCCTTTTGCCTTCCACTTTCCCTAGCATCAGCCTCTTCAATTTTTTTAAAAACAATCAGCCAAAGATAATCAAATCTGGCATAATATCCTTGGACTCCTAGGGCAGTATCCAACTGAGGCTTTCCACACCTTCCACAACTGGTCCACAAGCGATCCCTACCACTTGCATGATGTGATATACTGCTTCTGGGAGCAAGCCCCAAAAATGAGCAGAAATATTCATTTCTGGACGGAATGGAGGAAGGAGGTTGCTGGAACTTTGCCCCTTCATGAAATGAGCATTTCTGCTTGTTTTGGGGCTTGCTCCTGCCCCCCGAAGCACTATATCACATTGTGCAAGTGGTAGGAGCTGCTTGTGGACTGAGGCAAGTGCGGCTGGCCACACATGGACCAGAACCAGTGCAGCTGGTGGAATGCAGAAAGTCCCAGTTGGATTCTGCCCATATAGAGGAAGTTTGCAATAGCATGCAACTTTTACCATAAGCAGGCAACCACTATTGAATCATCATCATCATCATCATCTAACAAAACTAGCCAGTCCTATAAACGGTCCCTTAGTATTTGGGTTCTTTGGTAATTCCAGTACTTTTGCCAAGAGTCAGTAATGACAGTGCTTGCAGGAGAGGTTCCTTTCCTTTCAACTGGTAATTATTTAGAGAGGGAGTTGTAGACATCACCTGTACTGTATTATGAAAATTATGGGCCCTAGCACAGGACCTTCTTAGCCCATTCGAACCTGAGCCTTGTCAAAGTCACCTTTTTCTTAATTGTCAAGAAAAGAAATAAATCAAGTGCACAACCAAGTATACTGTACATAATCTTGACTTTCCCCCAAGCTTTCCATTGGCCATCTGGAAGGAGCTTGCAGGCTGCCAGTGGTCCACAGGCAACATTCTTGAGAACCTGTGACCTAGAACACAGACTGGTTTGTTATCATGAACCACTGAAAACAATACTTGTGATTTTCACTAGCCCTTCTTGAAGACAAAGTATGCTCTTATTGACGGTGTTGGAAGGAATGACTGTTGTGTTTCAGAGTGCTATTTGAAGTTTCCTTGTTAGAAGATGCTTGATAGTTGTGTTATTCAGTGACCCAACTGGCCGGTCTTGCCAGTTGGTAAATTAAAGCTAGCATGTGGTCTTCCATAACTATTTGATATATCCCATGCCTTCTTTGCAGTTGAACTGCTGATTCCTTTGCCAAATCCATTTTGATATCAGTTAGGCATTTTCCTTGCAGAAGCCATGTGGGAAGCTACACTAATGAGCAAAACATGGCTCGTTACAAGAGGGAACTTGCCAGTTCAAAATAAACCATATGGAACTCACTGGGCACCTAAAGGCCTGAGGCATTCCCAGAGGCAGTGCCCTCTGCCCTGTCTGAAGCTGATGATCATGACTTCATTGCCACTTTTGATTTCCAGGCTTTAGATTTCTACAGAGGTAAAAAATGGGGGAAATACTGGAAGAAGGAAGCACACATAATGAAGGAAATTCTTTAGTGTTGCTGCCTTTTCCATTACACACACACACACACACACACACACACACACACACACTGTGTCTGTCTCAGGATTAGAAGAAAGATTTGTTAGCAGAGGTTTAGTAGAGCTTTTCGTAATATTTCCCTTGCCTAATTCCATCTGTCTCCTTCAGTCTCCCGCATCATTTGGATTCTAGGCACATTGTTAAGTGTGTGCATGCTTGAGAGAGGAGAAAAAGACTCTGTGTGTGTGTGTGTGTGTGTGTGTGTGTGTGAGAGAGAGAGAGAGAGAGAGAGAGAGAGAGAGAGAGAGAGAGAGAACGAACTTTCCCAATGACAGTAGTTGCTTGCAGAGGGGTTATTCGTTTGAAGGTTCCATAAAATCTTATCTTTTGGCTCATGGGATGCCTGGTTTTCCATTTTTTCCTAACCAAGAGATGAAACCCAGAAATGTTGTAGTTGTTTCTAACACGCGCGACCCACCCACCCCTTTTAGGGGCAAACTACCTATGACAATGGAGAAGCTTGAATCCACTTCTCTGTGTGTGTTCAAATAGCAGAGGTTGGGATTGATTCCGGTCAGGACCATGTCATACCGGATAACCCTTCTATTTGCATTTTTTCTGATACACACACACACACACACACACACACACACAAACACACACTAAAGTTTGTATTTGTCCCATTAGTGAATAAGGCCTATTAACACACCTCCTCTGCAACATGGTCCTAATTTTGATCCTGATCCATAGGTGGGGGCTGCTACTACTATTTGGGGGGGGGGGGAAAGGTTTAAAGTGATGAAGCTGCATTTCTATCTCCATTGTCACATCGTCTTCTGCAGTTATGATTAAGCGATTGGGACCCTGTGTTGTATTGTCACATCAGAATGGAGTTACATCCCTGATGACGATAACCACACAGCCCCATCATACTTAAAAGGCCAAAATGTTATGGAAAGAGTGGGTCCTTCACAAAGTTTTCACCCTCCTTCTTGATCAATTGTTGTTATTGTTGTTGATGATGATGATTTGCATTTCTATACTGCCCAATAGCTGAAATTCTGTGAGCGGATTGCGAAACCAAGGATAAACCCATACAATACATTAAGTAAAAGAAGAACCAACAGCAGAGGACAACAGCAGTGGGAGGATCTAAAATGTTATCGACATATTTTTAGCATTGAAAAACTATTGGCCATGTTTTAGGGGTGGATGAATCTCTCAATTTTGGGTTCTCTCAGCTTCTCAGAAATTTGGTTTGTCCCCGATGTTGATATTTCCCCCCTAACTTTAAGTTCAGTTTGTTTTTAAATTTGAGATTTTTAAAAATGTTTGCATGAACATTCCTATGTATTTTTGTGTGTATATATCTCCTAATATAAGCAACTTCATGCAGTTTTGTCTGACACATTTCTGCAAGTAATATTCCTAATATAATGCATTTCTGAATGTTATTTTCACTATTATAGTCATTTTTATATACATTTTTTTTTTTATTGGAGAACTCCATTGCTAAATCTCAGCCCAACCTACCTCAAAGGGTTGTAGTGAGGATAAAATGGAGGATTCATTGGAGGAAAAAAGGCAGGGTATAAATGCAATAAATAAAAAATAAAATAAGAGAATTTTTTTTTAAAAAAATAGAGAAACTGAAACTGACCAATTTGTCCACCCAAGAAGAGGGCTCTGCATGATTAGCTCTTCAAAGTCTGGGTTTGAATCCTTGTATATTCAACGAAGATTGTGATTCTGACTTAGGTTTGCCACCTCTTTTTTTTGACAGACTCAAAGCTGGGCTGTTTACACCCTTCTGCCAAAACCCCTGAGCCCTGATTGCAGCTGTCTTTTTTTGAGGACTAACACATCCATGCAGGAACAGGAGCTTTTTAATTTGGTGTTTGTATATTTAATAAAATAATCCTGCCTTCCTTTCAGTGGAGTAGACCCCCCCTCCCTACAGAGTACCCTATTTCTTTGATTCTAAGACACACTTTTTCCCCATATAAACTTCTTTAAAAATGGGGTGCGTCTTAGAATCGTGGGTGTGTCTTGCGGGTGTTTTTTTCTGTTGGTGGTACTGAAATTAATGTGCATCTTACTATCGATGGTGTCTTACCATCAAAGAAATACGGTAGCTCCTTCTGCCTAGAACTGCCTCTCTGAACACCTTGAGTCCTTCATTTCCCTCTGCAGAAACCCCTGGCCCCAAGGTCATATAGTAATTGACCCCCCTCTCTCTGAGCATCAAACCAGCATTTTTTCATCCTGTCTTCCTGCCTTGTTTACTGCTTTGCCCTATGACTGTCACATGTCCTCATCCCTGTCCTACAGTCATCTTGCATCTTCCCTCCATTTTACATGCTTTTCTAGGATGAGGAAAGTGTGGTATTTTTTCTCCACACAGGATAAACCCGCCCTTCCATCCCCATGTATTGCTGTCCTCATGCTATGTTGCACAACGTTCCTTCTTGGGAGCATCTGCTTTGAAGGGTGGTCTTGCTGATGAAAGAGGAGGGCGGGGGCAGTTCTCCAGAATGCCAAGTCGGTCGAATGGACTTTTGCTGCTCCAACCCCACTCTCATTGCTCTATCATCCACCCATTTCAAATTCCCTCTTTTTTTCCTTTTCTTTTTGTCCTGCTGTATGAGGTGCCCAGCCCATGAAACGCTAAATCACTAAACTTTACACAACAAAACCAGAGTGATGGGGGGAAGGCACCCACGTCCATCAGAATGACCATCAACCACAAGAACCAAAGAACTGGAGGGGGGAAGGAAAAGGGGTGGGGTGGCGATACCAGGAAGTACGAGCCAGCACGAGTGAAAAGGTAAACAAGGTGAAATAACGTGAACACATGCATGGTGAACAAGGTGAACACATGAATGTGAAAGTGACCAGTGCTTGACTTGCTCATGAAATGGAGGTGGAAATCACAGGTGCATACCAGGAAAATAAAGTAGGTGTGATGGAGCTCTCTGTCTCTCTCTGGCCTTAGCCAGGATCATCCCTGTTCATGTAAATAACACACAGAATATCCCGGGAGCAGGCAGGGACGATCCCGGGATAAACCTTAGGTCTAGCTAAGGCCTATATCTCCATATATATATATATGGAATGTTCTTCCCTTGTCTTCCTTTATATTTCCTTCCTCAGTTGGCTCCTAAATCATAAGTTCCTTAATGCAAGGGTCTGTTCCCTCATTTTTTGTGAAACCGCATGTACATAGATGTCGGTGATGGTATTTCGTAATTGCCTCCTGATTTTGCACAATATATCTCATTGAGCGCTGATTCAAATCTGGCTGTGGTATACTAATGTAAGTTACAGCTGCTTAAGAAAATAAGTAGAGGTCCTTGAGTGAACTTTGTTGTTCCTTTTCAGTCTTTCACAACATCTTATATTCTCAGAGACATGGTGTGCAGGATACTGATATCTTTATCCATGCCATTCCTGTATATTCCCCTATATCCACCCACCCTGCTGCAAATTTCATTTTTTCTTATCTCATAGCCCTAATGTCTATTTGTAAAAATAATCTTCTTTTTTTTCCCTCTGCAAGAGCTTCTGTCATTAGATGAAAGGTCGTGGTTATAATATGAATCTGGAACAATAAATACAGTGCAAAATGGATTGAAATGCAATGCGGCAAAGAGGGTTTCCAATTAAAAAACACTTTGCTGATCTTCCACCAAACAAACAACTACACAGACTCCAATTTCTCTTCACTTATAATTAGCTGCCATTGAAAGTTAATTACTTTCAGCACTGAAGGAAGTGAACGTTTAAAAAAAGAAAGAAAGAAAGAAATTCCTTTTAGACTTAGCACCTAAAACAAATATTTGCCCTACAAATGGTTCACATTAGGAATCCATTCCATGCAAGCAATGAGAAATCCAACTCATGCTCTGCTCTTAGAATCATTGAATAAAATGGCAGCACTTTGGTCCCCTGTGTCCTGGCCATGGCAGGCAAAAGATGGATGTTTCATTCAGAGTTTATTTCATTGACTAAGCAACATCCAGATGGAGCTCAAGCCTTCAATTTAGAGTATAATTCGATTGAGCAAAAAGTTCATCTGAGATTCTGTTTTCCAAGGATAACACTAACGTCTCTCCTATCAGTTTGACCTGTCACATTGATGATATGTTTACATAGCCTAAATGATGGACACAGATCTTTTCTGTAGTGCTTTGTGTGATGTTCGGTGTCCATTTAGATGGAGATAAGAAGCTTCATCACACCAGCGTTACACTGTGCAATCACTGTGAATTGCGTGCAAAGGACTCCGAAGTTTTCCAGTTTATAATCTGCTTTGACTGTGAAGTACTCCCATGCATCCTGCTTTAATTGTGCTATAAAGCCAAAAGACCCAACCTATTTTGCTACTACTTTTGGAGCGGATTATTTGTTGTTTTCCGAGCGGCCACTGGGGGCGCAGGAGCAGGATTTCATACTTTTAAGCTTCAAATTATACAAATGCTTACATCTGAGTAAGTTTTAAAGAAAAAGACATCAAAATTGGCACAGTAATAGATATTAAGGAGAGCTTTAAGCATATCAAATTTGAATCAGATTGGGTCATCCATTGATTTTTTTTTACATTTCCCCCCTTAAACCCTTTTCCTGGTATGCAAGGATCTTAGGAGAGGGGTGTGATTTAGCTAGCAGCAACAACAACAGCAGCAGTTTAGCGATGTAGAGGATAGTTCAAGGGAAACAGGTACGTGGGATGAAGCTAAAGATCTAGTAAGGCTCTTGAATGCCCCCTTCAGCTGTGTATGCCAGCCTTCCCCAACCCTCCAGACGTGTTGGACTGCAACTCCCATGGTTCCCAACCAGTTTGAGGAAGACTGGGTGACACTGAGCCATCCTCCCACACATATTGGGGGAGTGACAATGTGGCCAATTGCCCTGGGCCTCATGCATGGAGGGTCAGTGCTGAAAAGCACTCCAGGGTTGACAAAAAGTGCAGTAAGAAGGAAGGCCCTCAAGTGAACATTCAGCTATCAAACCTTTTGAAGTCTTAAAGGCCTTACAGTGTTCTTTTGCTCATATATTTATTTATTTATTTATTTATTTATTACATTTTTATACCGCCCAATAGCCGAAGCTCTCTGGGCGGTTCACAAAAATTAAAACCACAGTAAAACACCCAACAGGTTAAAACACAATTATGAGATACAGTATAAAAAGCGCAACCAGGATAAAACCACACAGCAAAGTTGATATAAGATTAAAATACAGAGTTAAAACAGTAAAATTTAAATTTAAGTTAAAATTAAGTGTTAAAATACTGAGTGAATATAAAGACAGTACTCCAAGTATGGTTGTAGCATTGTTTTGTAGAAAGGCAGAATGACCACTGAGGAATTGTTGATAATGTTTTCTCAGTAGAGATTGCCAGACTTCAACAAACTAAGAGCCTTTTCCAGACTAGGAGCCACCATTTTACATTACCCAGAATGTCCTTTTGCAAGAGTGGGTCAGGTGGCAACCATCACCGGCAGCCACCATATTTCTGTGACAGCTGCCATTTCCCCCCAGAATGCCCTGAAGGGAAATCTAAAATGGCTGCCTGCAGCCTGACAGAGCACTGAATAGCTCTCCCCTCCACCCAATCATAGCCCAACCACTTGAAAAAAACAATAGAGAAGAGGTGGTTTTCTAGGGTGGCCACTTATGAACCACCAATGAAAAAGACACCAATGTACATAAAATTTGCATATGCTTATATATGTGTGTGTGTAGATGAAAACTTAGAAATCATCAATAGAATTTAAATAGACAGTGTATTATATCTTACCATAGTGTGGAAGTCTGTGAACAGCTAAACTGTGTGCCTGCCTCTTCAGCCAGCTACCCATGTGCTAACTATTAGGCATGTGCTCCACTCCAATTAGAACCGGAGAATCAGAAGCGAATTGGCCTGCTCCGCCTTGCCCAGAGGCGGAGTAGAAGCGGACCGCGGACCCCTAGAAGCAAGGCGAAGAGAAGCGCCCATTTTCGGAGCGATCCTCTTTCCGTGGACCGATCCGATCGCCATTTTGAAACATTTCGCCCATAGGATTGCATTGCGGAAAAGAAAAGGGGATAACTGTGTTGTTTTTGAAGCTATCTTTCTGAAACTTCTTGTGCTTAGAGAGTCATGGCTGGGGGTCATTTTGAGCCTACTCTCAGCTCTCTGCGTGGTGCGGTTCGCTTGCTAGAATTTTTTAAAAAGTAGGGTAAAGGCGGGAAAAAGATTACCTTTTCGATTGCTGAGGGGCAGAGTCAACTCCCAGTCATGATCACATGATCCCAAAGTTGGAGGAGGGGATAGGCAAAATGGGTAACTTGGGATTCTGGGAAACTTCTCTTTCTATTCTGAACGGAGTTTTCCCAGTGTTTTTTTTAAAACAGTAGCTCCACCAAATCCACAAACAAAACCTGAAATCATACTTACAGATAGGAAACACACAGCAGTGCTACCCACCCTAACTTTGGGGAACAATTGAATACATGTGGTGCAAGGGGGTGAGCTCCCCTAGGGCATGTGGACGTGCCCTCACTCTCCTGTACTTGGGGGGCCATCAGAGCCCTCCAAAGAGTAACCCAGTGAAGCAATGCCTATCATGAGTTGAAGTGAGCGTTTGCTTCTTAAAGACTTGTACCTAGACAGGACCAGTCAAATTGGCTGATGCTTCCCCCTTTGGGCACGTCCACCACCACCCCTTACTGGTAAAAGACAGATATAGCCTTTTTTAAAAAAGTTCTTCTTGTTGTTTATTCAGCAACACTGCTGCTTTTAATTCCACCCGTCCTTTGTTTATTTATTTATTTATTTATTTATTTATTTATTTATTTATTCATTCCATTTTATATGCATTACTGGCTTATCCTTGGCTCACTTCCTTATGCCCCCAGAAATGTCTGCTGCCTGCCTGCCTTCCCTCCCTCCTCCCCTGCCCGCCTCGCAGGGATGGTTTGTGTCTGGCTTTGACTCAGGGGAGAAGTCCTTCCTGCGCTCAATTAGACTTTTGGAAGTTCCAAATCCATTTTTCAAGCGTGGAAGAAGATTCATATTTAGGTTGATCTCTACTCCCCAATTCATGGCATCTTGGGATTTCCTTTGAAATGGCCCCATTGAGCTGTCTGCAGGTTTAAGCTCTGCCAAAAATCAGGGGATGATGGGATTGCCTTGTACCTTGGCATGATTGTGGGTCTAGATGGCATCTGTGAGTGTGCCCACTTCCCTTTTTTTTATCTGTCCAAATGTCAGAGAACAGTCCACGTCTGCAAATGGGGTGCCCGATTTTCATAAATTCCCCAAAAATCAGGGGATGACGGGACTGCCTTGAGTCTTGGTGTGCATGTGTATCCCTGGATAAGCTATCATGGTGGTGAGTTTGAGGTTTTTAACGTGCAAATTGACGGAGCTATGGAAAGAGGTGTGAATGGGGTGCCCGATTTTCATAAATTCCCCAAAAATCAGGGGATGATGGGACTGCCTTGAGTCTTGGTGTGCATGTGTATCCCTGGATAAGCTATCATGATGCTGAGTTTGACGTTTCTAACGTGCAAATTGATGGAGCTATCGAAAGAGGTGTGAATGGGGTGCCCGATTTTCATAAATTCCCCAAAAATCAGGGGATGATGGGATTGCCTTGAGTCTTGGCGTGCGTGTGTATACCTCCATGAGGTGTCATGGTGCCAAATGTGAGGTTTCTAACAGAAAAAAAGTTGTATACTTTTTTAGCTTAATGCAAGCCTATGGGGGGGGGGGGAAACGGAGCTCCGATCCGGATCCGGAGCTCCGCAGCGGAGCGGAGCGGACATAGGTGGAGCGAAGCGGCCCGATCTGCAAATCGCGGATCTGGAAGAGAAGTGGAGCGAGGGCACACCCCTACTAACTATTCATGGACAAAGGTTCTTATGGTTCTTTATAGTTCAACTGTTATTGAGCTGGCTCAAATAGAGGATGCCTTCAACTGGGGATGGTCCTCTGAAAAAGAGGACATATACCCTATGGGGATTTCTCTCTCTCATAGACAAACACCCCCCTCCCCATTTTTGTTCAAATATTTGGGCTTTTGAAAATTCAGGCCAACTCTAATTTCAAAACTAACTATAAATTATGTCAAACTTTGCTGTCTGTGTAAGACTATAAATTGGCTTTGACCCATGGTTCTTGGAGGAGCCAGGTTCTAGCTCATTACCCCAAATTTAAAGGAAAAGTGAGAGATTCTAGTACATTTCTCGGCCAAATGGCAGTGCTCTCAAGGAATGCCACTGGATGAGGTTTTTGGAGGGAAAGAAAGCAATTGTACTTCACTGGAGTTTCCATGGCAGCAAATGACTACTTTTATTTGTATAAAAGTGAACAAGAGTAACAATGGTGAACAAGGTTTCCAGTAAATGTGAGCTTCATAAATTCATTTCACCCCCAACCCACCCTCCAATATAGAGCAAGAAGCCAAAAAAAAAAAAAAAACCAGTTGAACTGTTGGGGGGGGGGCGTAAAAGAGGAGGAAAAAGAATGTGGTTTTCTTGTTTGCTGTTCCATTCAGAATCATATATGCTGCTCTCCAGAGAGACAGAGGACATTTCCTCATCCAGGAGCAATGTAACAGCTCACACTTAAGAGCAATACAAAACCAAAATAAATAAATAAATCCTTCGAGTTAACATTTATCTAGACCCATTGGAGAAGGTATCTGGGCTTCAGAATCAAAAACATTCCAAATCTTCAATCTCTGAAATAAGTCACATTTCTATATAAATTGTGTGTCACTCACAACACAACTTTTCGGTACATCTGCAGATACTTCACAATATAATACGTTTTATCTATGCATGCATATTTGCATCTTTAAGCTGTTTTGCCCCTAAATTGGACCCTACGGCAACTTGCAAGAACTTCATTCAAGATACAATCTAAAAATCGAAAACCTGGTTGAAGACGTGAGGGAAGGCTTTTGGGGGGGGGGGGGGAGCCACTTGCATCTTTTTCAAAGACAGAGGATACATGCCTTTCATAGCCGAATAATAGGCACAAGTCGACAATGGGTTTTTCCTACCCTCATTGCATCTCCATGTTGTGGGGTGGGGTGGGGGTTGATTTCACTGGTTGATTTCTGCTTAATATTAAAGAGCATCCTTCTGTTATACGGCAACAGTACACTATGAAACCCATCTAGTGAAAGTTTTTGCTGGTCTGGCATTGCATTTTTGGTTCTGACCCAGAAAACAGATATAGCCATTTTTGCAATGCAGATACAAAACATATTATTTTCTGTGTTTGGCTTAATTGCACATCACACTGTCTATTCCAGTGGTTCTCAACCTTCCTAATGCCACGACCCTTTAATACAGTTCCTCATGTTGTGGTGACCCCCAACCATAAAATTATTTTCGTTCTTCTCTACACAATCCATTGTCATGGGATGGTTTGCTAATGAAAATAATACATAACAATAGCTTTAGTAATACAAAAGATGATACATGACATAGTTCAGTCAATACCTGATGGAACCACAATACCTGATGGAACGCCTCTCCCGACATGAACCTACCCGTACACTGCGCTCAACATCTAAGGTCCTCCTCCGAGTGCCTACTCCAAGGGAATCTCGGAGGATGGCAACAAGGGAGAGGGCCTTTTCAGTGGTGGCCCCCCGACTGTGGAATGATCTCCCCGATGAGGCTCGCCTGGCGCCAACATTGTTATCTTTTCGGCGCCAGGTCAAGACTTTTCTCTTCTCCCAGGCATTTTTAACAGCATTTTAACAGCATTTAACAACGTTAAGTTTGTTTTTAATGGACCCCACAATTGTTGTTTTTAAATGGATACTGTTGTTTTTATACTGTTTTTATGTGTGTGTGTGTGTGGTTTTAAATTGTATACTTTTAATGTTTACTATTTTTAAATGTTGTAAACCGCCCAGAGAGCTTCGGCTGTGGGGCGGTATATAAATGTAATTAAATAAATAAATAAATAAATAAATAAATAAATAAATACAGTTTCCTAAGACCATCGGAAATATGTGTTTTCCAATGGTCTTAGGCGATCCCTGTGAAAGGGTCGTTCGACCCCCAAAGGGGTCCCAACCCACAAGTTGAGAACCGCTGGTCTATTCAAAGGCATCAACATCTCTCAGGTAGCATAATGACAATCTATAATACTGTTGCATATTGTATGTATATTAGTGTAAATCCCATGTTGCTACGGGGGCTAGTGGCCTGAGAATAATTGGACAGAATATGTTTGCCCCTTTCCCTTGCGACTGGAACAACTTTACATTTTTAAACTAAATGTACTACATATAAACTGGCATCATGTCATCTGTTCCTCTTCTTTACAGTATCTGTTTCCATCTCTTGTTTTTCTCTCTCTTCTCTTTCTGGTGTACTTTTACCTCTTTCTCCTCAGCTTCTCTTCCTCTACCTCTATTACCAGCTGACTTTTCTTCAGCCCTTTCCCCATCATACTGTGCCAGTCTTTTCCTTGGCCCAGCACTTTAAGAGCTTACAGGAGAAAACATTATTACACACACACACACACCGGCCCCATTCAGAAAACACCTTAAACCATGGCTTTAACCATGGTGAATAAGACTTTGCCATATTCACCATGGTTAAAGCCATGGTTTAAGGTGTCTTCTGAACATGGCCCAGCTTTCTGACTTAACCACTAGGGTTAAAGCCATGGTTTAAGGTGTCTTCTGAATGGGGCTTCTATCACATGTATCACTATATGCAATGTGTGGGGCATATATGCATTAGCCTGAGTGCTCATTAACCTCCCCTTTGTCTCTTGGGAAATGTAGTTCCTCAGCGGTCAACAATGACTCTTCTGAATACACAGAGTGGACTGATGGAGCGGGTTGAAGGCTGGCAGAGTGATTTTAGCAAGCTCATGGCCTCTCCCTCTCCCTTCCTATGTGGTTCATTATAGGAATCATAGTCCCTTCCCTTTTCTCCTTTCCTGAGCTGCCCAAAGCGTAAGCTCTGAACTTTTTCAAAGTTTCAGAATTTGCTGCACTTATACAAAAATGGGGAAAATTGATCTTGTAGATCTCTAGTAATAAACCTTATACTACTGTATTCTGTTATAAGATTCTTTTCAGCAATTGGCTTAATCAGCTTCACATCCAGTTGCTGAACTTTAAAAGTTCCTCCTACCCAACCATTGCATATATTCTCAAACCTGCTGCACTTGTAATAGTGAATATGTGGGGCTGGGGTTGCATTGTAAGTGTGAAAGAACAAATATACTCCTGGCATCACTATCACCAATCCAGTAAAGTAACCCCAAATGGTCAGGGTTGATGTCTACATATGAGTCGGCTCAGCTTTCAGCCAGCACAATTTCTGCAGCACTGCAATGGAAGGCCATACATTTGGGGAGTGTTTGTCTTCATCAGGACTCTTTTAGGTAACCTTACTTTAGGTTTATTATATAGAGCTTACAGGACTGTGCTTGCTAATGGAGCCTGTTCCGATAGACTGGACCTGCACCTTTTAGCACTTAAGATTGCAATCCTATGAATACTTACCTGGGAGTAAGTATTGAACTTAATATAACTTACTTCAGAGTAGATATGCATAGGATTGTGCAGTAAATGGTATTTAGCTATCACTAAATTAATGTAAGTACCATATGTCAAAACTTATTTACTTGCCCAGGCAATGTGTTTTATTGATTTATGTTTACTTTGCTCTGCTGTTTTTATGCCTCTTGGAATGCATGAGAATTTTGTTCCTGTTCCTAAATCCTATTCACAACCCCAAATGTGAGTGGGAGCATAATTTTCTGGAAATGGTTGCAATTTTCCAAGCTTGCATTCCTGTTCAAAAATGTGCATTTGCAGAAGTAGTATTCACTCCCAAAAGGATGCATTTCCCCCAAATAGGGATGTATGAGAATTCCATTTGGGGAGTGAAAACTTGATGGATTTTACCACTTTGGCGCTGCAGATTTAATTCTCCCCCACCCTCACTGGCATCAACTCAATCTGTAGTGAATCAAGCCAATACAATAGTGTGTGTGTGTGTGTGTGTGTGTGTGTGTGTGTGTGTGTGTGTTTTACTAGCAGCAGTTTTTGCAATGGGGGATCTTGAAATTTGTGCAAATTGTGTCATTCCTTCTTTTTTAAAAAGAGATGTTTTATTGATGATTTTGAGTAAGTGTTCATGATCGCAAGTCCGCCTCCCTGCTATGTAGCCTCACAGACACATATTCCTCTCTTTTAAATATCCTTGTCAGGGCTCCATCACACGTTTGCCCTCAAATTATCTGCCTTCATTTCCATAGCGTGTGAAAGTCTGATCACTTACACCTTTGCACTTTTACATTTCATTCACCATTACACCTGTCCTCTCCTGCACACGAGCATGTCACTGTGAGATTAGGGTGACCATACAAAAAGGAGGACAGGGCTCCTGTATCTTTTAACAGTTGAATAGAAAATGGAATTTCAGCAGGTGTCATTTGCATGTATGCAGCACCTGGTGAAATTTCCTCTTCATTACAACAGTCAAAGCTGCAGGAGCCCTGCCATCTTTCATATTTCGTCAAGTTTTGTATTTGGTCAAGTTAGTAAATACATATAACTTCTGTACACACACACACACACACACACACACACACACACACATACACACACTTCTTCTGCAAGAGGAGATGATACTACTGTGACAGCAGGACTGCAGCAGAACTATACAAGAACTGTTTGTAATATAAAGAAAACAGCTTGTAATATATAGCTGATAATCTCCTATCTTATTGCCCAATGGGCAGATGTTGGTAGAAAAATAACCAGCAATCACCATTGGCATTAATTGGTTTCCCTGATGCTTTTTTAATGCAAATGCCAAGATCTGAATGGTGCCTCCCTTGGCAGTGCATATGTTACAGAAATGAAAGCCTCAAGGCTGCAGATTTTCATGGAAACAGTCCGCATCAAAAGCCCTGCTCTCCTCTCTCAAATTAATTGTATCATACTGTGGTTCTAAAGGAATATCACTCTGCATGTGCTCAGAGGTATTTTAATTTCTAGCCAGCCTCCAGGAGCAGAAAGAGTAGGCACATTTACAGTGCAATCCTATGCATATCTACTAGGAAGCTTATTGGAATTTAGTAGATGTTACTCCCAGGTAGGTCTATATAGAATTGCAGCCTTAATAGCCTAAGAATGAACTACTGAGGTCCCAGACTGGCCTGCACAGCAGAATTTAAGAAAGATTTTTCTCCCTCTCTTGTAATATTAGAACCAAACAGGGTCATCCCATGAAGCTGATTGGTGGGAGTTCCATGACAGATAAAAGGAAGCACATCTTCATACAGTTAAACTATGGATTTCACTTCCACAAGAGGTATTGATGGTCAGCACATTGGGTGGCTTTACAGGGGAATTTGGACAAATGCATGGGAGAGAAAACTATTAATGGCTACCAAGTTTAATGGCTATTTGCTCCCTCGAGGATCAGAGGCAGCATGCTTAAGTACGATGGTTAGGGTTGTCGTGAGCATCTGACTGGGTCCATGAGGGCAGCGGACCCCCCTCCCCCCACGGCTGGCCCTCATAAACCCAGTCAGATGCATGAGACATGAGCGCAGACCCAGGCCCGAGCATGCACAAGCCCCCTGCAAGCACTCAGCAACCACCTACCCTGGCTTCCCACCAACCCACCCCCGCACATTAATGGTGGCTGCCATTAATGCAGCAGGGGAAGTGCGCAATTTCCCGAGGTTTTCCCTTGCACTGATAGGGCCATTAAGGCCCCCATTGGCACGTGTGGGGGGAGCCTCCAGAAATTGTGTACTTCCATTAACATGGGGGGGAGGGGGGAGGGAAGCCAGGGTAGGCAGTTGTTTGCATGGCCCGGCTCACAGTGGTGGGTGGCAGCAGCAGTGGGCCGAGCACTCAACATTTTCACCCATCCCTAACACTAGTTGCTGGGGGACATGGGCAGGAAGGGTCTTTTGCATTCATGTCCTGCTCATGGGTTTCCAATGGGCAGCTAGTTGGCCACTATGACTGTTGAACTAGATGGACCCTTGATCTGATCCAAACTGTTGAACTAGATGGATCCTTGATCTGATCCCACTCTTCTTATGTTCTTATTTTCCTATGCTCACTTTTTTTTTTTGGAATGAGCCTCAATGAACTCAGTGAGACTTTCTTTCGGAATAGGTATGTCTAGGATTGCAATATTAATTGGATCAGGCTCTGCTATGACTGAGGATTTTGTTCAGTGCGCATTTCTAAGCCCAGTTCATACCTTTTGGAGGAATGTATCGATTAGAACACAGTTTTCCTTCAGATTCCGCACTTCCCTGAAATTTGCGACACAGCTCTTCATTTGAGATACTGTCCCAAAATGTGAATCTTTGGATAAAATCATTTTTAAAAGTGTAGTTCAAGATAAAATATGTTTAGAAATGCATATTTTGTGAGATGCGTATTTCACAGCTTCTCTGATGAGTTTCAGTGCAGGGGACTGGGGTGGGGATGGGGGAATAGAATAGATTCCTGAGCAACGTAAAAGCTTCATCACACCAGTGTTATAGTGTGCAATCACTGCGAATTGCATGCAAAGGACTCCGAAGTTTTCCAGGTTATAATCTGCTTTGACTGTGAAGCACTCCCATGCATCCTGCTTTAATTGTGCTTCTCAGCCAAAAGAACTGACGTATTTTACTACCCCTTTAGCAGCGAATCTTTTGTTGTTCTCCAAGTGGCCGCTGGGGGCACAGGAGAATGATTTGATATGTTTAAAGAACAAATTAAACAAATGCTTACACCTGCGTAAGTTTTAAAACTAAAGGCATCAAAATTGGCACAGTAATAGATATTAAGGAGGGCTTTAAGAATACCAAATTTGAATCAGATTGGGTCATCCATTGATTTTTTATGATTTTTTAAAAACCCTTTTCCTGATTTTATTTATTTATTTATTTATTTATTACATTTTTATACCGCCCAATAGCCGAAGCTCTCTGATACGCAAAGGATCTTAGGAGCAGCAGCGCCCAGGGTGTGATTTAGCTAACAACAACAGCAGCAGCAGCAGCTTTGCGCTATGGGGATAATTCGAGGGAAACGGGTACGTGGGATGAAGCTCTACGAAACCCTGTTCTTTCATCACATCACACACCCTTTTCCAAGCCATGGTTTACCCCATTTGCACTAGCGACATTGCTTAAATAAAAGCACCACCACTCTGCTGGTCTTTTAAGCGTTTTTATTTGCTGGGAAGGGAGGGAGGCTTTCTGACCCTGGGCTTCATGATGCCTCCCATCAGCCTTCCCCAACTTGGTTCCCTCCAGATGTGTTGGATTGGGAATCCAACACATCTGGAGGGAACCAAGTCAGGGGAGGATGCCTGACACAATCAAGCGGGGCTGGGCAAAGCTGGTAATAGGCCCGGGCCAAATGGGAAATGTAGGCCCCATTTCAAACTGCTCATTAAGTATTTTTAATCAGTTCTAAATACATATGAACTAGAATGATTTGTAAGAAAGGTAATGGCAAGCACTTTTATTCAAGATGTATATAAGAATCACTTCTTCACATTCAGAAACGCTTTACATGCTTTTCTTTGGGCAAATTCGTCAACAACAACAGAAAAATCAAGCAACTTTGCCCAGGGGGACTTGGAGTAGGCCCCCTCAAAATCATAGGCCCATGCCAACTGGCCCCACTGCCCCCCCTCTGCCCTGCAATAAAGCCTCCAATGAAACAGCCACACAATTCCGATCCATCACCTCGCAAGGCATCCGAGGCATTTCATCCCATCCCATTCCGACCGATCCTTCATCATCGCGTCCCACTTCTGGCCCCGCGTCCGACAGCCCAGCCCTCACCCCCCCAACACCCCTGCGAGACCTGCACCATTCTCTGTTCCGTTGCTGTACGCGCCATCATTCCTTTCTTTTCCTTTTCCTTTAATTTAATAAAAATGAGCGCTCGGGCTGATTTGCATATTCATGGAGCACTTGGTTAATAATTGATGAGAGGGCCCGGGGCAGGTGGTTGAGAATAAAAAACATTTAGCAGAGAGCAGAGTGGAAGGAAGAGATCCCTGGGCTGGTGCGGGTCCGTGGGGGGAATTGAGCGGCTGCGGAAGGAGGGGGAGCGAGCGAGAGGAAGGGTAGGCTCAGCACTGAATGTCACCGGCAGAATGTAATTTTGCCGATTTAAATATTTAATCATGTTCCAAGAATCTGCAGCATTTTGCTCCCAGGGGCTGCCTAGGAAGCTGCAAGCCAGGAAGGCTCTCCTCCTAGAATGGAGTAGACGTGTGTGTGTGTGTGTGTGTGTGTGTGTGTGTGAGAGAGAGAGAGAGAGAGAGAGAGAGAGAGAGAGAGAGTGTAAAGGTGAGACGGGGTCATGATTAGAGCTCAGCCAAATTTCTGAAACTTTCAGTGTCAAAATCTGCACGTTGAGCAAGGGAGAACCTTTCATCAAACCATTCAGCAGATGGCATGAAAACACAAGGTGACTCTCTGGGGGTCTTCCCTCTGATGACCTGGACAGTTAGTCACAGCTCAGGGACAGCAGAGCAACCACCAGCCCCGACTGATTTTTAAGGCTTCTGGGAACAGTGGCTGTCCCAGGATAGATCCGAGGACTTGGGAGCAAAGGGAGCCATTTGTTTGACCAGGGAGCTCTCTTAGCCTATTTACTGTTTAGCCATTTATTTAAAATATCTGTACCTCCCCCCATTACACATACATATATCCTCCAGGTGGCATACAAAACACTCATAACTAAATACTTCAATAAAAACCATCCTAGGTTGAGAATAAAACAGCAGTACATACTCAAATGAGTGAACGAACAAGTCATAAAAGCCAGCGTTTAAAATAGGACTGTCTTGGCCTGACCAAAGTAAAGGACAGTAAAGATGGTGCCAGTTAAATATCCATTTGGAGGGAGATTCCAAAGTTATGGTGCCAACACACACACACAACACACACACACACACACACACACACACACACACACACACAGAGAGAGAGAGAGAGAGAGAGAGAGAGAGAGAGAGAGAGAGAGAGAGAGAGAGAGAGAGAGAGAGAGAGACTGTCCTCTGCTGTTGATATTAACTGAGGGGCAAGTTCATATGGCAGAAGTTATTTCTTTAGATGAACTGTTCACCACAAGCAGGACATGAGTGCAACAGCACCCTCCCACCCATGTTCCCCAGCAACTTATGGCTTCTGATACTGGAGCTAGCATATAGCCATCAGGACTAGTATCCATTGATGCCTTCTCCAGGAATGTGTCTAGCCCCCTTTTAAAGCCATCTAAATTGGCAGCTATCACTACGTCTAGAGATATTTAAGGATTTGAAGATGAGAGCCATCTGCTCAAATTGTGCCTGAAGTTCTTCCAATAGTGGTGTAGTCACACCTGAGTTGAGCACCAGTCAGCATTTGGGCCCCTGTATTTTGAATCAGGTGAAGTTCCTGGTCATTTTTCCAGGGTAGAACCACAAATGACACATTTTAGCTCAGCTAAAAACTTTTCTTTTTCCTAAAGCTTTTAAAACTTGATTTTGTTCTGACTTTATACTGTTAGTTTTACCCTACCCAGTGCCTGTTTACCCTACCCTGTGCCTGTTTGCATTCTCTTCCCCTCCTTATTGTTTTATTATGATTTTATTAGAATGTAAGCCTATGTGGCAGGGTCTTGCTATTTATTGTTTTACTCTGTACAGCACCATGTACATTGATGGTGCTATATAAATGAATAATAATAATAATAATAATAATAATAATAATAATAATAATAGTCATGTCAGGTCTAGATAGTTTGTTGTCTGACGAAAAGGACAACATGACACCCTTGCTGTTCATTTCATGCGTAGAAGCTGACTACCATGTCGTCACGACCACCTCTTTCCTTACATTCCTGCCTGTGTCAAGCATCATTTGAAGCCCTGTACGGAGGGCTAAGATTTTCTGTGGTGGCCTCCAAATTGTAGGATTCCATCCCTAGAGAGTTATGCTTGGTGCCTGCTTTGTTGAATTTTTGGAACCAGGAAAACACACTTCTATTCTTCCAGGCCTTTTAAAAGAATTTTTAACTGCCACTTGTTTTATTTATTTTTAATGATACATTTAATGCTGCATTTTAAAAGTAATCTTTTCTCATGTTTTACCTGTTTCAACATTTATCTCCTCTTTTAAAATTAGGCTCGGGGATTAGCAAATTGTTGTTGCTGGTTTTAAAATTGTTTTAATGTGTTTTATCATTGGTATTCCTGCATTTTTTTTTCCATTTGGTATGTTGCCCTGAGAGCTTTGGCTATAGGGTTGCTCAAAAATGATGATGATAATGAGGAGGAGGAGGAGGAGGAGGTGGTGGTGGACTGGCAATTTAATCTTCCCTCAACGTTGCTGACTAGAGAACATTGCCCACTGCCGGGCAGGGTCATGGCCCACACGAATCTGTCCGTCAACGTTTTACTGCTACTCCCTGCCCCAACCCCACAAGTATCTGCCACCTGAAGTGGCTGCCTTACTCTCCCTAATAGTAGGGCTGGCTATGAGCCAAGCCTTGATATCACCAAAGTTTTGCATGACTGTGGCATGATCAATTGCCGAGCTAAACTTCTGGAAGCATCCATTTTGTACTTCCCCCACCCCCTGATGCTCTTTTACAGCCGCCTTTTACATGACATTAGATTTCCGGAAATTCCCAAGTCACCATTTTAATGCAAAATGATGGCTTGCTAAAGAGACAGGCCCAGTAGTTAGTGGCAGCTCGGAAAGCAGGGTCCAGGTGATTGAGCAGGGTGGTGCGGGGGGGGGGGGGGGAAGTCTGTTGGACTCTACACAGACACCATAACATCCCTACATATAGGTGCATACTTTTACATTCACTCAACAGCAGCATAAAACTCACAGTTGGGAATGGAGAGGAGGTGGACCAGCCTTTGAGGTGGAACTCAGAACCTCAACAAGCTTGAGCCTCACTGAGGCCTTTTTTCCTGGGATCATCCATGGACCTTCCCTGTGCATCCAAATGACACACAGGGGATCCCGGGAGCAGGCAGGAACGACCCCTCTATTTTCCTTGGATAATCCTTAGGTGTAGAAAGGGCCCAGGGCCATTGGGGGTGGGGTGGGGTGGGGAGTGAGATCGAGATGTTTGTTTGGTTTTTGTACTTACTTTTGCGTTGGAGCACAAGTGTGCTCAGGTTCCTGTGTTGTTGTTGTTTTAAAAATGGCTGGTGTGATGGGCGCGTCAGGGCTGACATCCCTCCTCCCATCCAGAACGTCGCACTTCCATGTAGACACACAGGGATGATCCCGGAAGCAGGTAAGTCTGGGATCGCCCCCCTCCCTCCCTCTACACCCTTTGGTGTAGAAAGGGCCTGATTCTCCTCTCCCTAATCTATCCGTCTTGTCTTATTTGTCTGGGAATATCACCAGGGTCTCAAGCAGAGGCCTTTTCCATTAGCTGCTACCTGCTCCTTTTCAGTGGAGGTACTAGGATTTAGTCCTAGCACCTTCTGAATGCAAAGCACACACTGTCTTCTACTGCTCAGCTATGGTCTCTCCCCGTATTGCACAATTTGTTTAAAAGCACAAATTAGCTTAAAAGCGTAGCTGCTTTCTCCTCACTAACTCAAGGGACGGCTGCATGATTAACATCAACACAATGTATACTTTCAATATAAGGGATTGCCAAAGCTCTACGAGAGTGACGGGGCTCTGCACGAGTATTTCATCCAATCCCTGGAATGGTTCTCTCCTGTTGATGAGCTTGATCACCCATGCTTAAGTATGAAGAATATCCAATAATCTTATTGGTGACACCTACCAGCCTGTGGCAAGGGACAAAGAGGTCCATAATAGTAAGTTTGATCTCCTACTGAGGTGTTTTATGGTTTATTTATGAATAGCCTCTGCAGTTAAAACTGGAAAAAAAAAACATTTAACAATACCCCAAGGGAAACACTGACCATTCATTTCCACTTCCAGTCTCCGGTTATGTATTAATAAATAACTATATGATACATTATGGAATAGAGATGAGTCATTAGATGACTGTTATCTATTTAGTGATTAATACTTAACAAAGTATAATTAAATGGTGGGTTTCCTGCTGCAATCCCTGCAGTGAGAAGGGGGCTACCCATGAGCTTTCTGAAACTGATCTCCTACTCCATTCTCCAAAATGCCTCTTGGAAGATCTGCTTTTAGGTTAATATTTTGCTTGCACCTCCAGGCCCATTGAAAATGGCAGCAGTGTGTCCCTTTGGATTTACTTCTCCCAATCAAATGGCTAAATTCAGCCAGCCAGCCATTATAGTTTTAGTCTGCCCAAATTCCTTTGTGTGGATTGTATGATAGTAAAAACATAAAAACACAGCACACAATAGATAAAGTCAGCACAGGAAATAAACATACAATAAAATGCCTGAGAGAAGAGGAACATCTTTGCTAGGCACTGAAAAGTTAACTATGCTGGTGCCACCTTGTGGTGGTCTTTCCATAAGCAGGGTGCCACAACTTAGAAGGCCCTCTTCCAACTTCATTTGGTGGAGGGTACCCAGAGAAAGTTCTCTGATGATGTCCTAAACATCTGGGCAAGTATTTATGGGAGGAGAAATTCCTTGAGATCTGGCTCTAACCTTGGATGTAATGGAATTATATCAGTAACATTTAAAGTGGAACTTAGGGATGGGCAAACAAACGCTGTCTGCATTTGCCTAGATTTTCTGAACATCCATTTGGTGTTCATCTTTCCACATGTATCTTCTTCATTTGTGATCTCCGTTTGTTTTGCACCGACAGAAAAATTGTGCAAAACAAATGGGAAGAATGGGCAAAACCCCGCATATTTTCTAGGATTTGGAAAATTTCCGCAGGGCCCGAGACGCTATGCTGGAACTACATGACCTTGATTTTAATTATTTTAATTGTGTCTTACAGTGTCAGCTACTGAGAGTTGATTCATAGACTACCTTTTAGATACATGGGAGCAAACCCCAGCTGACCTTTGAAATGTACTCACATGGACAGAAAGAGATCATTTATGAACCAAGCAATCAGGGATAATGGAGGCAGCAACTGCCTTAACTGAGGCGGCACTTTTAACTGCATTAATGGGAGCTACTAGAGCCTATATCTGTTAATGTCCCATTCATACATCTAGTTTGTCTATAGCACTGTGTGCTTAGCAATAGCTGAAACCTCTTGCACGCGTATAAAAATAGGGCTGTGCGCATCCCCCCTGATTCGACTCAGAGGCTGATTTGGGAGTTCCCAATTGGCCCCAATTTGACTTGGAGCACCTCAGTCCCAAGCTGCCTCGCTTCAGATTTGTTTCCGAATCTGAGGCAGCTGCAGCTGCTGTGGTTTCCTAGTAAAGCTGGCATGAAGCCAACCAGAAACCCATTGGACTCTCCCCTTCCAGCTGCTGTCCCTCCCTGCAAACTGTGGGACTTACTTGAGGCCTCCATGTGCCTCGGATTTGGTAAGAAACATGGTGCTGCTAACAAAAACATCAATTCCAGGTTATGTTTTCCCCTTCTCATGTATCATGTCTGAATATCCACATGTCCTGATATTTTTATTATGTTTGATCACCTGTCCCTACCCAGTATCACTGGCCACTGCTGGCAGGGTGGAGGAATGTTCTATGTAATGACATCAAGGCATGGATTCCAGCCTGCCTATTTTAGCAGCAGGTTTGTGTTTGATATAACAAAGAGCTGTACCCCAAGAGGAGTTCAAAAGACTCACAGAATATGTTCAGTGTAAGGGTATTAGGACATGAAGTAAGCACAATCATACTAGCTGATATTCCTGGCATTGCTCGGGTCTCTGAATAAGGTTTATTGCATTTATTTGATAAATAAACAATATCTCTGCAACTTATTAATCATTAAGGAGGGGATGGCCAGGGGAGAAAGAGCCCCAGAGTACCCTTCTGCAGTATCCCAGCAATTGAGCTGCCCCTCACTGCAACGTCTGGGCCGCTTGCCAGCTGCTGCTGCTCATCCTCATCCTCCTCACTGCCTCAGCCGCTGTAGTGGTAACTGCTCAGCCTCCTGCCTGGGCCCCATTCTCCACTCCCACAGACTGGCAATGACATCATCAGCATGCAGCCGGAGGTACAGACCCCCATGGCCGTTGCCTTGGCAACAGAGGGAGGGGCGCCATGGGTGGCCATTTTTAAATGCTGTGCCACTGCATCAGATTGGGATGTTTCTGGGCAAGTGTAGAGTGCCTCCCCTCTCTCTTAAGGGCCAAGGCCACACACGCACTTCCCCCTTCACGTTGCAGGCAGATTCTGAGACAACAGTGATATCAGGATGGATGCCTTTGATGTGGAATTGGGTTGACTGCTTGAGACCAACCTTAGGAGACTGGCTTGTGAAAGGCATGCAGCGCCCAACTGGCCATGCACTCACAATGGCCATCAAAGCCTGGTAAGTCTGCCCTCCCATCCAAGGCATGCTGGGAGTTATAGGTATAGGCCTGTGTATTTTATTAATTATTATTATTATTATTATTATTATTATTATTATTATTATTATTATTTATATAGCACCATCTATGTACATGGTGCTGTACAGAGTAAAACAGTAAATAGCAAGTAAATAGCAAAATTAAATTCTTTAAAAAATACCTCAAACCCCAAAATCAGGGTTTTAAGATTTTTCTGGTACATTGTACAAAAAGATCTATCAGCATGCCAAATTTCAAGCTTGTACTTCAAGTGGAAGTGGATAAACATTTCCAGACATACAAACCCATACACATACATTCATCTTTATAGGTATAGATTCAACGTCGGGAGTTGGTTGTTCATACCCTTTTGATTGCCTTCCCATTGACTGATTCTCATGAAACATACTTCATTGGAAAGCTCTTGACACACAGATCACACAAATACCAATATTTTTTCACTATAATTCAAAGTTAGGGTATATCTATGTCTATAAAGTCTTTAAAAAAAAGGCTACCTTTATAAAAATGTACTATGAATTTTTGTTTTTAATATCAAAAATGTCAAGTATAATTAAACAAACATAATTAATTGCAAATTAGAGCAAAATGAAATATGAACTCAAAAAGCCTGTGTGCACCTTTATAAACACAGGTGCAGACCAAAGTGTGATGATCTGCCAAAAACATACGTCCTATAAACAAATCATGAAGGGATTAAGAGATGCCTACAGTTAAAAGTAGCCCAGTCAAAGTGTAGTTATTGCTCAGAAAGGAAATCTCCAGGTATTAAATTTAACAAAATAACATTTTAAAGTCTCTGTACACCTTTAGTTATGTCAAACCTTTCATTAGGTTTGATTTTTCTCCTTAAACTCTGTTTGTGGGGTACCAACTGGTTATAGAAGGAGAGTGGATGGGACAGAGAAGCATGCCAGTTTCATCAGCAGCCTTGTTTTTGACATATTATGCAGTTCCATGCTGGGAAGGGTTGGAAAAAGAGTTACTGAGAGCTCCCATTCCTCAGCTTTCCTGACCAAACCACTAACTCCTTATAGTCACATTTCGCCAGGTTTGCAATTTCCCTAGTTTTCCAGCAAAAGCACATGCAATGAGTTTCCTAACTCTGTGGCTGTTTCTTTTTCTTTTCTCATGACCCTTCTGTTCTGGGCACAGTACCATGCTGTCAGTTTCATGGCATCAGTTTGCAGCCCCCTGCGGCATTGAAGGAGTTAGAGTTGAGTAACACACATACAAACACACACACACACACGCATCTGGCGTGCAGAGCCCACCAGGGCAGTGAAAAGCCATCTCAACTGTGCGCTGACATTTGGATGTTGCGAAGATCCCACTGACAAAAAACCTCTGTGTGCTGCTTTGTTGTAAACATGTCAGAGATATGTCCGCCCTTTGCCCCCTTCAGACTGCCTGATCAAGGCAAAAGAGAATAACAAAATAAGCTTCAAACTTTGTCCATAAGAGAGAGAAAAAAGATTCTCATGGCCTGCCGCTATGGCTGATCCTCCATGAGCAGGTGTCTCTTCAAGTAATTGCATCTGTCAGGCCCTGTCTGTCTAGGGGAAAGCTCCAGAAACCTTCTGGGTCAGAACAGTAGTCGAAACCGCAGATTCATCTCTGAAGCATATTGTCTGTGTCTTTAAAAGCAATCTGGTGGGACCCATTTCCCCCCCTGCAAAACTGCCCTACTTTGTGCCTCCACTCGTGTTCAAGTCTACGGGAAGCCAATCGCTGCTTGGAAAATGTTCAGAGGGAACAATGAAAGTCGGGGTGTGATTATACAGTTTTCTGATAACACAAATCCAACAGCCATTGAGAACACCCAAGGGGAATGTAAAGTTACCCAGGATGAAAGGAATGACCTCGTAGATTGGAGTACTAGACGTGGCTGAGAAATTCAACAGTGTGAACTGTTATGTTCTGTAGATTAACATGCGTTCTTTGGTGGGAAATCAATAGTTAGAAACAAAGCGAAAGTAAAATCTGGGCATTTGTGAACAGAGAAGATATATAGCCATTTTATTTTCAGGCAGGAATCATTTGGGGGGAAAGGGACATTTCTACCCTGTGGTGAGGGGCAGGGGGGGAAGGCTGCACCCATCTCTGACCAAAACCAAAACAAAACCCCAAAGGGGAAATCTTAGATATCTGCAAAAGACAGTATTAATTATTTGCAAATGTATTCTATTGTATGCGGCAGGGTCTTGCTATTTACTGTGTTATCTGTACAGCACCATGTACATTGATGGTGCTATATAAAATAATAATAATAATAATAATAATAATAATAATAATAATAATAATAATAATAATAATAATAAACACGTGCTTCTCCAAGACATAAAGGAAGTAGAAATCCCTTCATTCACAATTCAAGAAGTGATGACTGTATGTGTGTTATATTCAAATGCATTAGGTGTACTAAGATACTGGGATCTCTTTTGTGTATTATAATTTCCATTAGTACCTTTGGGGATTCCCATATATTACAATTTCAATTAGTACTTTTCAGGCTATATGTGATAATTTCTCAAGAAACATGCATCAGTTCGTGGGCTCTGCACAATTAGAGCCAAGTTACATGTTGCACTTGAATAATGTGCAGCCTTGTGGTTTCCTTTAAGGATTTACAGGGCTGGGGGAGGGTTTTTTTATTTGGTGTTCAAAAGCATGTAGGGAGGGAGGATCATCTCTTTCTACCACCCCATTGTTCCCCATGAGGCATGGCTAGAAATGTTAGTTTTTAAAAAAATGTCATGGGAAAATTTAAAAACAAATAAAAAACTAATGATTCTAGCCATTCCTGGGGGTGTGGATTTGAGGGGTGCAGCTGGGGAGGAAAGGGATAAAGCTCCCTTCCCTGTGTCCTCTATCCTCACCCCCTCCCCATATTCACTTCCCGCACCTGTAATTGCATAAAGCAAATTGATGCTGCAAGCTACGCATTAAGCATAAAGTCTAGCTTGGCCCCTTAGTAACGGTTGTTAAAAATGTTCAGAGTGGAAATAGATATCCATTTCTACTAACTTCTCTCTCTTTTTCTCAACTCTGAAATGTGATCCCTCTGTGCAGGCCTACCCCTCCAATGACACACCACCACCACCCCCGCCAATCATTTGGGCTTGTTCAGCACTCTAATATATTGCAGCAGTGTGAGGGGGGAGCATTCAACAGGAACAACAAAATGCCCAAATGGGTGAGAAGCACCTTTCTATGGTCCTTGGCAGAAAATGATGCCCTGGTACCTGCCTGCCTTGGGCAGGGCAAGGGGACTTGGAAGAACTCTTGGGTAGTCGCAGGGGCAGGGTATGAACCCTGTTTTGATTAAGACCTCCTTTGAAACCACCTGGGCCCAACTCATAACAAAGGCAAAGTTTTGAAGTGGGGTGAATTCACATTTTGAGTTCCCATCCATTCATAGTCTTTCACTTTCTGTCTTGTACCACCTTCCCTAGCCTGGTCCCTCCAGATGTTGTGGACTACAGCTCCCAGCATTCCTCCAGATGCTGTGGACTACAGCTCCCAGCATTCCTGAGCGTTGACCATCCTGAGGTCCAAAACATCTGAAAAGGCTATTTTAGCATATGATGATATTTGGACCTATACTATGACATGATTGTTATTTATTTATTTATTTATTTATTTATTTATTTATTACATTTATATACCCCCCCCACACACACACAGCCAAAGCTCTCTGGGCAGTTTACAACAAAGCTGTATTCCTGTATGACAGGAGTAAACTGGAGAAAGGCAGGACGTTGTCCAGTCTTCCTCATTCCATGTGGTTGGATCAGATCACGGGTGGGAGGGGGCGGCTTTTCTTTCAGCCCAAGAGTTGAATTCAATTTTGGGGAATGGACCAGATTCCAGTGGTGGGTGGGGCTAAGGCAAAGTGGCAGAACAATAAGCAAAAAGGGGTGGAGCAAAAATATGTACATGTTGTAGCTTAAAGCCCATACTGTCCATAGCTAAGCCTTGGGGGAGGCATCCCAGCCTTATAGAATGGGGGAAATTGTACAAAATCCAGAAAACAACTATGAGAGCAATCCTATGGCCCCTAGACAGTGTCAGTTTACTGGATCCGAGGTAAGAGACACCCCTCCCCATCCCTCTTGCAGTTGGTGTGGAGAGAACTGTGCCCACTACCTCTCCACGCTCAGAAACCTTAGCATGGAGACAGGGGATGGGATAGGGAGGGAAGGAAACTGAAGAAGTTGCCTTACACAGCTTCATATGCTCATCCCAGCCTCATCCCCTCCTGCTCTGAAGTGCCATCACTAGAGGTGGGTGAACTTGCCTATGCTCGCCTCGGTGGGCACTCGCCCTGCCACTGCTGGTCACCTTGCTTAACCGCTTGCACACTGTAATCTCACACTTCCCCTTTCTGTGTCAATAGCAGCCACCATCAATGCAACAGGGGCAATTGTGCAATTTCAAGAACCTCTGTAAATTGCATACTTCCCCCCTCTGTGCCAATGGCAGCCTTAGTGGTGGGGGTCTGTGTTCATGAGTGCCCAACTGGATCTGGGGGGGGGCAGACATGGGGGGCAGTATCCACATGACTTCAAGATCCATTTGGCACATAGTCATGGCTAGTTGGGCAAAATTGTCCATCTAGCAAAAATGCAGGGTGGCCAGAGCAAGGGCTGTCCTGCATTAGGATACTCCTCAGCCTCCAGCTTTTAAGGCTGCTGACTATCAACAATGGATTGTGCCCTGATAGTTGGGGTGGGTGGGAAGGGGTGGAGCTAGGCAAAGGGGGCAGGGCCAGCTGGAGCACTGTGGTGGTCTGCATTGGGCTCCAAGGTGGCCCTGTTTTAATCCCTGGGAATGAGGTTCCCCAGCCCTTTGTTAGATTATTCTTTCTAGTCTCAAGATTCTCTGCAATAGGAAGAGCTCTAGCTGTTGATGGTGAAATATAAAAATGTTCTGTGGCTGGACTTTTGGGACATACTTTTGGAAGGAGTTCCTGATTCAAAATAGCCATGATTTAAGGGGGGAAGACATAAAGTTAGGTAAGACTGTATTTAATGACTGTTCATGGACATAATACCATAACGGTTGCTCACATGGGACACAAACTGGTAATAATTTATCTTACATTCTGGGCTGAGAGATTATCTTAAATTTCTAGGCACTGATTCAATTTTTTTTAGGAGCTCAGCCAGCATCAAACTCTTAGGTTTCAGAATTGAAAAATAGTGTAAAATGGTAGGTACATGGACCACATTTTAGACTGCTTTCTTTAAAAGAGAGAGATTAAATTACGGATGTCCAGATGTTGTGAAAGCCATCCTGTGTGTGGTTTGCACAGTCTCAATAATTTACATAATTCATGTTAGTATATAACATTTAGTGTATCGTCCCTCATTCCATTCAAGTTTCCCCCACATATATTTTCCAGCATGGCATATGTCTCAGCAGAAACTTGCATGAATGAATATGTGTAAATTTGGAGAAAGTAAACAAAAATATCTAGAAGTCTACTTAAATATCTCAGGAAGCCGGTCCACAGCCGATTCCACAGGCCGGATACTTAGAAATCCGGACTCATTTTAGTCCATCTCAAATTTCTGCAGCACCCCTACCTTCATGCTTAATGCATGAAGGTGTAACTGGCAGCCAGGTATTCAGAAATATCGAGGTGGGGGGGGGTCATGTGTGTACCCTACACCCAAGCAGGTGAACATATGATCCACCATGTCTTTAGAGAATTGCCTTTTTAAAATATATATACAAATTTGTATAAATTTCAGGATAGTTTTTTTAAAAAGACCTGAAAGTCTGCAGAGTCCACACAGCCTGAGGAGGCTGCTCTGCAACAGATTTTGCAGGTCAGATTTTTTAAAAAAAATTGAACTCATTTTAGTTCATCTCAGATTCTCCAGCATACTGCATAACTGGGCATATATAAATGGTAACACATGAAGTTTGAAGTGGCAAACCAAAAGTTCAATCTGTGCATTGTAGTAGATTTAAGCAACACTTTTTCCATGGCTACCCTAGAGTCACCTGTTGTAGCATCTGCTGGTCTGAGTATCAGCTTGATGAAGTAAATTAAGAGGATATTCTTATCTCATTTTATGTTCAGACAAGCTAGACATTCTACATCTCTTGGAGAAGAGCAGCTGAATAGTGTTCTGGAACTGCATATTTCCTACAACCACCAGTATATTGGAGTTTGTTTATATGAACCATAGGGTTGCTTAAGTTAATTCATTAGTTGGGACAAATTTTAAGGGCACATGTTTATTTTTAGGAATATTTTGACTCCAGCATTGTTTACTGCAATAGGGAAGGAACCAAAATATTAAAGACCTTTCTTCTCACAGTGAGTCACTACTTCCTTCAGTTATCTCAAAAAGACACTATAATGAGGTTTTGGTGATATGCAAAATTATTTAAATTTACTCAGTTTAATTAATTGATTAATCAGTTAAAAGGCAAATGATTTATAACTAGCCTTCATTTAATTAGGAGACAGCCCTCATAATCTTCTTGGGGACATTGAAGATAGTTAAATAGTAAGCATTTGGAGCAGTGGAGATGCAATTGGCATATGGCTGCATAGAAGACACACTTCTTGGACAACTGTGTAGCAGATACATTCCTCAAGGAAAAAAAATGCCATTGCAGTCATGAAAACAAGGAGTCAACACATAGGAATCTGCCGAACATTGAGTCAAATCATTGTTCCATCAATCCAAATATTGTCAATGCTCAATGGCAGCAATTCTCTGGGATTTCAGGCAGGAATTCTTCCAGCCCTACTTGGAGTTGCCAGTGATGGAACCTGGGACCTTCTGTATCCAAAGCATGCGCCCTACCAACTGAGCTATGGCCCCTATTCCATCTGCCCTGCTTCAGTCTTGTCACACTTCCAATACACACAGTACTGCTGCTTATTGGTGTTTGGCCCATCAACCTAGGCAGTGGATTCCCTTCCCACAATCCTGCAGGGTCAGGCAGCTCTTGGACTTCCCAAATTTGTCATTTGATTCTTCCTGCCCTGTTGATGGTGCAACCTTGTAAAGATATTACATGCAAAGATACTACCTAAATACAATGGAATTATACCTGGTCTGTCTATTTGTCCATCTAGCATAGGGATGTACAAGTATTTTGTTTTGTTTTTCAAAGGAAGTGAGGCAGGTGGCTACTAGGAGGAGGGCTTTCTCCGCTGTGGCACCCCAGTTGTGGAATGAGCTCCCCAGATAGGTCCGCCTGGTGCCTACACTGTACTCTTTTCGTCACCAGCTGAAGACCCTTTTATTCTCTCAGTATTTTAACACTTAATTTTAACTTAAATTTAAATTTTACTCTTCTAACTCTGTATTTTAATCTTATATCAATTTTGCTGCGTGGTTTTATCCTGGTTGTGCTTTTTATACTGTATTTTGTATTTGTGTTTTTAACCTGTTGGTTGTTTTATTATGGTTTTAATTTTTGTGAACCGCCCAGAGAGCTTCGGCTATTGGGTGGTATAAAAATGTAATAAATAAATAAATAAATAAATAAATTTTCTTTTGGTCTAGAATTTGCCCTGATTGCACCTGTGAATGTGAACTGGAGCAGATTTTTCAGGCAAACTTGAAGATGGAAAATAGATGTGATGCATCTCCATGCATATAGAGAAATGGCTCACCCCTCAGTAGATGAAGACGCTTGTTGAATGATATGCTGTTTGCTGTTATACTTTTCTCATTCAAAGACATACCTTATTCTCCACTTCCTTTGATTTCCCTCTCTCTCTTTCTCTTTGCTTTTCTGTTTCCACTGTTGTCTTCCACTCTATATGTTTGCCCCTCTTTCTCCTCCTTCTCCTTTCTTCCCCTCCCCACCGTTTTTTTTCTTTTTGGTCACTGATGTACAGTATTTTTCTTGCCCAGATCAGACCATTTGGCTCATCTATCTCATTGTCTGCCTCCCACTGAGTAGCCAATATGGCCATGTTTCTGAGGAAGGCATGCACATGCTTTGCAATTGTTCACGGCTGTTCACGAAAGGAAGAAAAAGAAAAGAAAAGAAATAACCCTTCCTAATCTTTAAATGGGGTTTGATGCTCTGAAGCCTAGGAGCAGATTTGATTTCCCTTATCATCCATTTACCTTCTGATGTTGTTAATGGTTATGAAATTATCCAACCACAGCATTTAACTTGACAGGATCCAGTGACACTCAAGTACACCAGTTGATCAAACATTGTGAGAAGAAACGCTTCCTTCCATTTGATCTGTACAGTCTTGTCTTTTAATGTATTCACGTCTTCTGGTCCTCCCAGGTTGTGTTGTGTGTATACTAGAGATGCAATCAAGACCATTTTGATTAACTCAAAAGGTGCCCAATTAATCGATCAGTAAGTTTTTAAAAGGAAAAATGGATATTTTATTCTAAGAACATGTAAAAAAAGAAATATAGCACTATAAAAGAGGTATTCCCTTCTGTGTTGAAGAGAATAGAGATGCCTCTTCTAAGATAGTAGCTTTTGGAAATTGAAATACGTGCATCCCACATACTAATAGCAATGTATTTTCTGAACATGGAGCCCTACGTAGCCAAAATGGCATCATCCATGCAGAAGAGGGAGGTATCACTATGCTTGAAGGAACACCAATGTTTGCAAAAATGCAAAAACAAACAAACAATCCCATGACTAAGATGGGGAAAATAAACCAAAACATTTCAGTGAGGACTTAGTATGCTCAGTGGGCTTGGAATGGTGAATGCACATTGGTGGTGGTGGTGGTGGTGGATGGAATGTTATGTAGTATTGAGGAAGAAAGCATGGCTGGTTAGATAGGGAGAACTCTGATGGGGAGTTCTCACTACTGCCCACTTAGGGATGTACATGTCCTTTAGACAATGACATCTATCTCCTGAGTGCCTCCCGCTCCTTCTGCTCTTGTTCCAGCACAAAATAGACCCTTTTTAGTCCTACCAGAAAAAAAACAGAATGTGCCGCGATCTCCTGCTGCATGCAGGAAAAGCAGCGTGATAAAAACGGCCCCTTAATGGGCCATGTGGTCTTTGTTTTCTTCCTCTTTCCCCTTCGGTCAGAAAGAGAAAGTAATGGGGGACAAAAGTAGGGGTGGAAAAGCAACAGTAAGGAAACACAATTTCCTCCCATGTGATTACACTCTTTGTCTCAGTGAAATGCTTGGTTTATGATGTAGACATTACCGGGGCCAGAGGTAATCCTGCCTATTAAAAAGCTGCATATATCATCAGCACTGTAGTTATCAATCAGACATGTTAGAAGTCCCCTCCTATCGGGATATCAGCATTTGCCAAGGATTAGATAAGAACTACCTTTGGAGTTGTGAAAAGACGTATTTTGTTTTTGTTTTGTTATTTTTAAGAGAGGAAGCAAATGAATTAAGATTTTCTATTTCAAATTTCTCTTAATTAGCACTTTTGGGGAGGTGGGTAATCTTTACTAAAGTAAATGGCTGTTCCATGCATGGCAAAAAATAAAGTTCAGGGCTGTGATTGCATTATTTACATTCTAGTGCCAAATATCAATGCAAGAGATCAGCGCATTGGTGATGGGAAATCCAATTTCTTTCACACCCACTCATGTCCTTGACACTTTGCTGACATATCAGTGAGATGTTTATTTTGACCACCTCTTAGATCCCTGCCATTATTTACTCTCATGGGCATGGTGCACATGGACCATGTTTAGTGCTTCAGGCAAAATGGAGTCTGACTCTATAGTGGAATAAATATTTAAAAATGTCCACAGCTGCTACTCTCGTTTTACAACTAGAAGACAGAATCTGAAGGCTTCCTCTATAAAAACAAGAAACTCATTTAAAGCATGGGGATGTGATCTATTTTCTGATAGCCTACAGCAGCAGGCAGTGAGATAGTTCATTTGGATTGAATCTATAAGGTCAGTCTCTTCGGTTTCTATGAACTAGGGTCAAATCTATGAGGAACTGATGTAGATTTACAAATTGCCTCTCCGAAGTGCCAAGCGATTTGGTTGATTGATGCCTGCAATGGCTATTTCTCACCCATATGGACATGACCCCTGCATGGGTCACCGAGATGTATTTTGAGAGTGTCATGACAATTTCTAAATACTGTCTGGAAGTATAAAACTCAGCATTTGTGTTTTTTGGCTATGAATAAAACCATCAGGATGCAAACAGCTGCTGAACAGGAATCCCTTATATAGCATTTGGGCAACAATAATCTTTTATGAAAAATTCAGTGGGAATGTACACACACACACACACACACACACACGGTGAGCTATATCAGCAGTTGCATGCTGAAAAACATAACTGCACATGCCTGCATTCTCACTGTTTAGCAACTGAAAACTGCACAAAAAGTTTTTTGTTTTTTCATATGGAATTGTCTACTAGATGACATAAACATTGTATGCAATTGTCAAGTGCATTGATGAGAACATAAGAAGAGCCCTGCTGGATCAGGCCAGGGGGTATCTTGTCCAGCATTCTGCCTGTGGGAAAACCCACAATTAGGACATGAGTGCAATAGTAACTGGTATACAGAGATGTACTGCATATGATCCTGGAGGTAGCATATAACAACCAGACTGGTAGTCATTGATAATCTTCTCCTCCATGAATTTGTCTAAACCCCTATTAAAGCCATCCATATTGATGCTTTACATTTGGACTAAATTGTCCGAGCTATTTGGGTCGACAACAGAGATTGAAAGACATCAGAATGGATTTTTCCTAGCATTCTAAAAGGATAGGAAGACATATTAAGCCCTAAGCTCATGTGTAGGGCAAAAGTGGAGAAGGGGAATGTAGGTGTGCATGGAAGCCCCTCCCCCAGCATCCATACACACCCAGCTGCCAGGTAGAACTTTGCAAATTGAGTATGAAGGTCTGGAAAGGAATCTGTAAGCTTTATGTTCAGTTAAACACACTTACAGATCTCCAGTGAGCAAAACTAGGGATGTTTGCAGACATCCAACTGGGTCTGGGAGTCCCCCATAACTTAGGGTGACCATGTTTGGGAAACCAAAAAAGAGGACACTTAGTGTGTGTGTGGGGGGGAAGCAGCTTTCTGAGTCCTGCAGAAAGTACGTTATTCCCCCGCCACCTTAAAGAACCCGATTGGAGTGGAGGAGGGGAAAAGTTTTCATTCTGCACCACCACCATCCACTCCAATTGGGGCCTTTTCTATAACGTCCACGAATGACCCACTTTCCCCTTTAAGACCTCAATTGGAGCTCGGGGTGGGGGAATGAGGTGCCTCAAGAAAGCATGTCACTCCCTCCTGCCATGCTAATGGCAGCCTTAAAGGGGAAGGTGTGTCATTCCAGGACATTATTGAAAATTATAGAAAATCCCCCCTGACACCATGGAAAGAACAAAAACCAGGACAAATCCAGGGAAATCCTGACAGTTGGTCACCCTACCATAACTGCTCCTCCCGACCCTATCAGGTGCCCACAGCATGTTTGCGAGTCTGTGGGTCAAGTGGCTTAACAATGCCTGGCAACCATGTGCCCTTGTCCAGAGTCTCCATTGTGCACAACAGTGGAGGGTTGGAAATGAAGTAATTTCCCCCATTGCATGCGATGGCAAAACAACTCCCCACCCCCGATGGGCATGGAGCACTCTTGCAGAGCTCCATGCCAGTTGCAGAGCCCTGCTACTCATAGAGAAAAAGGGATGACCCTGAGAGTAGGCACCACACCGCCTGCTGACCTCGGGGTTGTCCCAGGGCTGTGGTAAAATTCGAGAAAATTGCGGTCCCAGTTATCCTGGGCAAAGTGAATGGTTGTCCCTAGTAAACCCCAGGATCCCCTGGGCATCATTTAGATGCTCAGGGAGACCATGTAACCAGCCTGGGATAAATGGCTTGTGTAGACATGCCCAATGGAAGCTCCAGAAATTGTGCATTTCCCCCATTGCGTAAATGACACTCTGTTTGCACCTTTACTCTTGCATAAATGGACCTTTACGGCCGCAATTTATGCAGTCGGGGAAAGAATGTAATTTCTGGAGCCTCCATTGTAGCTCACAGAGCCAGAACAGAAGCTCGTGCACCACATCCAAGTGATGAATTTGACTCCCAAGTAATTTTGTAATGTGTCTAATGCTTAAATATTGGGCTCATCTATACCAAGCAGGATATTCCACTATGAAAGTGGTATGAAAGTGGTATATAAAAGGCAGGAGCCACAACAAGCAGGATATAACGGTATGAAAGCAGTATATGGTAGGTGTCAGTGGGCCCCAACAGTTGTCAGTGCACTTCAATCCCACTATAAAACAGTAGTGTGGCTCCTATATTTTATATACCGCTTTCATACCACTTTCATAGTGGAATATCTGCTTGGTGTAGATGAGCCCATATACATTTGTTGCCATACCAGCCTCAGGAAACAAGAAATAAAAACTAGATGAAGCTGATGGCTTTACGTCTGTTGTGGGGCAAAAAAAAAACTGGCTGTCATTTTTTGAATTATGTGATGTGGTCAGGTGATTTCTAAATGGAAAACCTCCTGAGAATTACAGCACATGTCTTGCATTTGCACAGTATCAATGCACCATTCACTTGCATTTTAGTTCACCAGCAACAGAATTCAATGCAGTACGAGATGCCAACCCAACCTGGCTTATATTTCTTAAATTCAAACAGTTTAGTGGGAGTAGAAAAGGAAGGCAGAAATACAAGGATAAAACATTTGCATTTCCATATCAATAGTGTGAGTGTGTCTGTGTGTGCACACATCCTTGCATGCATGTGAATATATCTGACTGTGTATGCCACTGTATACTGGAAGAATCAAGTGTTTCCATAATAACATGAAAGCTGGTTGCTAGACTACATGGATCATTGATTCGTCCTAGTACAGTAAGAATCAAGAATTAACGGACTAGAACAGCACTAAAGCTGAGATTGTCTGGTATCCTTTAGCACCCTCTGGGAATGGTAAAAAAAAAAACCCAACCCAAAAAACTTCTCATTTTCAAGGAAGCTTTCTGAAACTAAAGTCTGCTTCAAAAGAGAATTGGGAGGGGGTGATAATTCTGGTTTGATACCCCAAGAAAAAAATGTATGTATGCTGTGGCAGGTATGAAATGTGTGTACATATACTTTTCAGTGATTGCTCCCTCCAAATTTCACATGAATGGTATTTTGGGAAAGTGTTCAGCTTCAGGGGAAGGGAAAAGCATAAACAGCACCAACACGCATATATTCATTTCATGCCTGATGTAGGATAACTCCCCGCTTGCCAGAGCAAACACTCCAAGGAATGGTGAGACTCCAATATAGGAAAATAGGATAAAATACCTTATGTGAAGAGTCCCCTCGGATGTAAATGAATAAAGGAGTTGTGGGGTAGAGTAAGGAAGAGCCATCCCATACTGGTAATTAAATTAAATATAGATTCTACAGAAAACTGAGATGAAAAGGAGAGTTTAAAAGGTTTTGTGAATTTGGACATGGCTAGTTTTATGCCAGGCCATTAAGGATGCTATTATCAAGCCCAGCTGTTTCTGAACAATTAGCTGTATGACAGCTAGGCAGGAAGATCAGCTGCCTATAATTCCCTCTTTTCCAACACACACACACACAGAGAGAGAGAAAGAGAGAGAGAGAGAGAGAGAGAGAGAGACTAGCAAATTTAAAAAGTTCTAGCAAATAAAAAAGAAAAGAAAAAGAAAACCTTAGTTTTGAAACTTTTAAACTTTTAGGGTGACCATATGGAAAGGAGGACAGGGTTCCTGCATCTTTCACAGTTGTCTAGAAAAGGGAATTTCAGCAGATGTCATTTGTATGCATGCAGCACCTGGAGAAATTCCATCTTCATCACAACAGTTAAAGCTGTAGGAACCTTGCCTTCTTTTGTAACTGGTCACTCTAGTATAGCTATACAAAAGAGGGCAGGGCTCCTGCAACTTTAACTGTTGCAATGAAGAGGGAATTTCACCAGGTGTTGCATACATACAAATGACCCCTGCTGAAATTCCCTTTGCATTACAACTGTTAAAGATACAGGAGCCCTGCCCTCCTTTCAATATGGTCACCCTAGTTAAACCGAATACACAAGTCCCTATCCCTTTGATCATATGTGTTTCTTATCTCTAGTTGATTTGTGCATTTAGAAAGTTCGTGTATATAAGACTAGCATCTACTCTTCTGGAACACCAATACTTTCCAAGGCTCTTACTTGACCTTTAATGACTGGTTCTCTGTTCTCAACCATTCATTAAAAAAAATGGAGTTATGTGCTGTGTGGAGAGGTATTTCCCTTTGCTTGTCCTGAATCTCCCAGTCAGGGTATCTGCTACTTAAGGCTAGCATCAAATGTAGGCATGATCAGACACCTGCTTAGGGCCCAAATGCCAGCAACTGCCCACTGACCAGAGCCTCCTCAACAATTGCAACCTGCTTGTTCTCCTGCCTCTTGCTGTGGCCCACACAATCGTGGAGGTGAGGAGGAAGAGCAGTAGATGCCGTTGCCTACTGGCTCACTGCCTCTCTGATGGTCAAGTAAGTAAGTAGTAGCCATGATGAGAGAGAAAGGATGAGGAGCAATAGCAGCTGGTGACAACAGTCATGAGAGGGTAGATTCACTGAGGGAGTCTTGCCCAAAGACCCTCAGAAACTGGGAGCCAACACTGCATATTTGCATTTCATAGAATCATAGAATAGTAGAGTTTGTTCCATAGGTGTGGGGCCACTGTTGAGAAGACCATCTCCCATGTGATCACCCACCTAATTGCTCCCACAGCGGGCAAATAAGAAGGGCCTCTTTTTCTTATCTTAAAGTGTGGGCAGGCTGATATGGGTGAAGGTGGTCCTTCAAGTAACTTGATCCCAAACCATTTAGATCATTGAAGGTCAAAACCAGGCCTTTAAATTTGGCTTGGAAACATACTAGTGCAGTATAGGTGTTATGTGAGCAAATCACCTTGCCCCTACTGATGGTTGGGTGGCCATTTCCTGCACCAGATGAAGTTTCCAAACTGTCATCAAAGGCAGTCCCAAATACAGTGCATTACAGTAGTCCAGCCTGGGCATGACTAGTGCATGGATGCAAGGTCCGTCTTCTCCAGATAGGGCTGCAGCTGGCGTACCAGCCTAAGCTGGTAGAATGTACTCCTGGACATTGCAGCCACCTGGTCTTCCTAAATTAGCTCAGAGTCCAGGAGGACTCCCAAACTGCATTCTTGGTTTTTTAGGAGGAGTGGAACCCCATCTAAGACCAGTTGTATACCTCTATCTGAAATAGTTGGTTTCCCAACACACAGTACCTCCGCCTTGTCTGGTTAAGTTTCAGCCTGTTCACCCTCATCTACAGCCTCCAGTGGTTGGAGAACCAACCACTCCAGAACCAAGTGGTTTTGCTCCAGCCTCCAGGTTCAAGAGTCCCACAGCCTCTCTGGAACATGCAGACAGAAACAAGAGGTAGAGCTGAGTATCATCTGCAGACTGAAGACATTTCAGCCCAGGAGTCCTGATGACTTCCCCCAGCAGTTTCACGTAGATGTTAAAAAGCATGGGGGACAAGATAGAACCTTGTGGCTCCCCGCAGGCTAATGGCCACGGGGTGGAATAAAGCACCATCTTCTGAGACCATTCCTCCAGAAAGGAGCAGAACCACTTTAAAGCCATGCCTCCCAATCCCAATCCAGATACTTTTTGTGGCTCATTTGTTCTGGTGTGAGATTTCTGTTGAGAGTTTCCTTCCCCTTGTCTGACTTGGCTGTTACAATAATAATAATAATAATAATAATAATAATAATAATAATAATAATCTTTACATCTTTTTTCAAATGACGGAGACTGTAACAGTAGGCTTCTCTCTGCCCTTCTTCCAACTCCTTAAAGAGTTTGCCTTTATTTTTCACACAGAGGGGGAGCGAGTGCTGCTCTACACTGGAAAACACATTTTGGCCCCAGCATGCAATATGGCTGGACATCCCCCCCTCCACCCAACCTCCTGCCATATCGACAGCCTATGCACAGTAAAATCTTCAGCTTCGCCCCATGAATGAGGCCTGTGCATTAGCACAGAGAGACATTAGCAGCTGCTGGCTCCATTAGGCACAGCGGAGGGCGGCTCCTTTGGCCCAGCTGCTGTTCGGCATGCTGTGGGTGACAGGCTTTCCCCCCTCCCTGCCCCGACTTCAGCTGGAGTTTCTAATTGGGGTGGGTGGGTGGTAGAGATGAGGGATACGAACCGAGCCACGGAATTTTATGAGATCATCGACAGCAGAGAGATAATTGTAGGGGGAGGGGGAAAGGGTGGATTAATTTAAGTCCCCAGTGGGGAGTTATTGTGAGTACAGCCTCTCCTTGTTGAGTCCAAAAGCTGCCTTCCAATGGGCCACCAGGCCTATCCATGTAGCTGGCCTTTAGAACTGCGATCCTTCCCATTGCTCCAAGGATGCTTAATCTTCATGGAACGTGCGGTGTTATTCTTGTGCACGTTCCCCAATGAGTGCTTCAGTCGAAAGCAGCCGTGATGCATCTGGAAGTAATAGGAGGGAGCCAGCTTCTCCGTGACACAGATAGATGGGTATTAAAATATTGATGTTGCCTCCTTCCTCCACCTGTGAGCGCCTCCAGGCACCGTTATCTACCTGCATCCAAATGCATCTGTCTCTGCCTGGACACAGTTGTCCACAGCGAGGAAAATTCACTTAGCTCTTGGCACAGATGCCCGCTACCATCCGCATTCAGCCTACACCCCCAAGGGGGGATTAAGTGTGCAGCTGTTGGCTCTCAGACACACTCTCTTCTCTCTGTAAATTCACCGACGAGTCTGTTCGCCTGCTTATGGACACAGGTTGCAGCCCCCAATGGCACAACTGCTCAGGAAGCCCAGTTGACAAAGCTGTCAACAAGTGGCAACAGGTTCAGTTTCTTGTCCACTTTTATGGCCTTTGTGGCGGGGCTGCAAATTCATTCTGGGGTTCAGTCAGAATCACCAAGAACTCTGAAGGAGCTATCCAAAAGAGCTGTAGTGGAGATTTGTTCAGCACCATGGATAACTCATTTATGGCTGGATCTGACTGAAACCCAGAATGAAATCATAGCCCCACCAAAACTGGAATCCACTAGCCTACACACCTACACACACACGTGTGTGTGTGTGCGCGCACACACACACATGTTGAATTCATATTCCATCTTTTTTCCACCAGGGAACCCAAGATGGCATATATAATCCTCCTTCTCTCTAATTTATCCTTACAACAACAACCCTGTGAGGTAGGCTAGGCTGAGAGGCTGTGACTGTCCCAAAGTCACCCAGGGAGTTTCCATGGCTGAGTTGGGACTAGGACCCTCATCTCCTGACTCCCAGTCCAACACTTTAACCACTACACCACATTGGCTCTCAGTGTATAAGCCAAGTCCAATCATTATTCTATTTACTTGAGCCATGCACTAAGCTTACGAAATAACAGATGGCTTATGAAATAACAGTGACATCATTGTGTTGCAGCATTTGAGGAATACAAAACCCGGTAGACAACCAAGTTCTGATTTATGCATTAGTTTGAGAGGTGTACGTTAGGTCAGTTTTCATCAGAATTCACAAAGATCAAATTCCTCCAACCGACCTAGATGGCATTTCTCTGCATGCATGAGCATGCATGTACATGAGATGAATACAGGCTAGTGATGTGTAAAGCACTTTAATTCACCACCACTCCAATTGAATGAGCTGTTCAGGTCTTGCAGGAAAGCCAACTTGGTTAGCACAGTTCTCTCCTTCTTGGATACTTGAGAACCCTGCACTTCCAAAGCCTTATCTTAAAGAAGGAGGAGGAGTACCTGGTGGCAAAAAAGACTCATTTCTATGCAAGGACAACCCCCACCCCCAAGTTTCTCTTTTTAGCACCAAATGACCTGTGGAACATGCAGCCTGCCTTGGAATGGACTTCCTAACCAATGTCCCATTGCACAGTCCAGGCAAGTTCCTGGCTTTGCACACCATGTGTCATCCCATGGAGGCAGTGCACAGCGCATGAATGGACTTGGCCAACCACATCCACATGGTTATTTCTTATCGGTAATAAGAGATAACATCTGGGATTCCTCTGCATATCATTCACCTGATGTGCAGGAGAATCCCTGCTGTCATCTCCAATCACAGATTGGATACAACAGTGGGGATTCCTCCAGGGGGCAGGGCTTGGAGATGAAGGCCCATGGGGCAGAGGTTCCTCATCTCTCGTCTAGATGGAAAACAGTCTGGGAACCACATGTATGCTACCTTGAGATCCATCACAGGGCTCTTCTATGCTGTTAGACTGAGTAAGGCAGCTGCCTCATGTAGCTGATTTTGGGTGTCAGGAAAATGCAGGCAGCTGTTAGTTATTTAATATTGATGTATTTTTACTGCCAATGAGTTGGACAGTTACATGTGAGATTTTCTGCCTCAAGTGCCAAAATAAGTTGACCAGCCTTGGGTACTATGGACCTTGGGATTGGGGATCGACATTTGCTGCTCTACTTCAGGCAACACAATGTCTTGAGCTGGCCCTGGGTGAAATAAAGATGGGATATAAACATACTAAAGAAAAAGGGAAAGCATCAGCATCGTGAAGTTTGTACATTTCAAGCTCTCTCCACCCGATGTCTGCATATCATCCCAAATGTATTTTGCATGTATTTTTGTATTTGATGTTGTTCCCCAACTCGATCCAGAGGGAGGGGGGGTAAGAAATAAAAATGATGATGAAGATGATGATGATGATGATGATGATGATGATGATGATGATGATCTATCCTTTTCACTAGGCCATTACATGGGGAAACACTGGAACACAAAGTTTGATATGTGATTAAAAACCACGTTCAGTTTCCCTCTTTAAAGGCATCTTAATATCCACCAAGAAGGCAAGCAACTCCAGTGTGACAGGACTCTTCAATGTGTCAGTTCCAGATTTGGAAAGAAATGGCTAACATGCTTCTTCTCCAAATTCTTCCATGCAGATGTCTGAATTGGGTGTTCTTTTTCCACATCAGTATCTGCCAAGGAACTGCTAACATCAGTGCTCAGTAAAAGTGCTGAGACCCTCCTCCTCAATGACAGTGGTGCTCAATCACAGATGCTTATACGATAGTCCTCCAGTGAACTGCCCCATGAGTCACCACTGCTAACAGTCCCCTGTGGCTGCTCAATGCAGACAAGACTGACAATGCACCTTTTAGCTGTCATTATCTTTAAATGCCCCTGACAAACTCTCAAAGCCCCCAAAATCTGGATTTTTCTCATTTGACAATCTGGCAAATTTGAAATTTTCCATCAGTTCCCGCTATTTGTAAATGTGCATTTTCAGATCAACTGAACGTCACTCTTTACTCCCCTTCCCCTGTTGTGATCACCTCTTGAACAGTGTGGTGGTTAAAGTGTTTGCCTAGAATGCGACAACCCAGGTTCTAGTCTCTATCCGGTCATGAAGCTCCCTGGGTGACCTTGGGCCAGTCACCAACTCTCAGCCTGACCTACCTCGCAGGGCTATTGAGAGTATAAAAATGGAATGGTGGACCATATACACCAGCTCCTTTTAGGAAAGATGGAATATAAATGTAATAAATAAATACACAAACATTCTGAATTGTACACCGGATAAACCCTTATAAGGGAAATACAGGCTGTGACCAGAAATCTCAGCTGACGTGTACAAGCTTAACTGGCAGTTGACTCCAAGTCTCCTGAAAGGCTGCTAACGTGGTCCTGAACTTCAAATGGCCTGCTTCTCTCCCCGCCTCTCCAATTCTTTCTTCCCTTAGCTGAAAGGAAGACACATGCCAAATGTTATACATCTTGAAAGTCTCAGCTGTTTGTTTCAAGCTGATTGTGACGCTAAAAAGAGCTTTATTTAAATACCACTTTGGAGCTGGTGATGATTTTTTTTTTTTTTAGAAAAGAAAAAGACAATAATTAGAGAGGAGAAAAGTGTGAGAGGATATCAAATATTCATGTACTTCAAAGAAAATACAATCTTCTTAGCTGTCCTGTGGCTATGGAATGTTCTGGGAATGAAATGCGCTGCAGCAGTTCAGCGAACCCCCTCTGTGTGGAGTTTGCCACTCTGGAACAGCTTGGCTGGGCCTCCGTAATGCAATTTGAGAGGTGGCAGTGGCGGGCGGGGTGGGGTGGGGTGGGGAGAAAGGCTGGATAAAGCACATGGCAGAGAAAGGGGGACGAAGGAAGGTGCCTTAAGGAAAACAGACAAGAAGGGGAAGCTGGGAAGAAACTGGATGAGATGCTGCTGAGGCTGCAAATGAATGAGAGGCAGAGAGAGAGAGAGAGAGAGAGAGAGAGAGAGAGAAGACTGTGAAAAGGGAAAGAGAAAGCAAATAGGGGGAAAAGGAAGCAAAAGTAGAGCGGAGCAGAAGGGTAATTAATTTGGCCCAGGCCCCTCAAAAAGGAGAAATGGCATCTATGGGGAAAGGAGAGGCAGGCAGGCAGTGGAATGGAGCGGAGGGGATAAGGCGGGTGATGTAGAAGCTGAGCTACGCATGATCCCGTTTCAGTCTGATGCAGCAGCCATTGCTCATTGTGTGTCTGAGGCCATGGGGCATTAACAGCATTGCTGAGGAGAGCAATGTCCGTGAATGCCACCGAAGTAGGCGCCGGAGGGATAATTGATTGGCTGCAGCACTCTCTGTGTGCGCTGATCTGTAGGGAAGGGAGCAGTCCACAAGGCATCGCCAGATGGCCAGCTCTAATGCAGCGTTATTTATAGACGTCTTCATTAGGTGGTGTCTGCGCACAGGAGGAGCCTTTGAGGCTCTGCCAAAATGGACACGGCGCAGAGGCAAAGGTGAGCGGAGAGCAGAGCAGAGGGAGAGAAGAGAAGGCCTGGGGAACAGGCAGAGTTAGAGCAAGAGTAGCAAAGTGTCCAAAGCGAAGTTGGCCACTGGTTGTGGGGAGGAGCGGTCTGCATTGTTTATTACATTTATTCATTACATTTATACCCCACCTTTTCCCCTCTTGCAGCCCTGTGAGGTAGGTTACGCTGAGAGTCAGTGACTGGCCAAAAGTCACCCAGTGAGTTTCGTGGCCGAGTGGATTTCCCAAGTCCCAGCCCAATGTTCGAACTACCACACCATGCTGGCTCTCATTAGAAAAGCAAGAGGGTGCTTCTCTACCACAGCCCTTTCTTACAGTAGTAGTTTGGCCCATTCAACTTCCAAAACATCCAACAGCTGTGAAAAAATAAATGCATTCATTTATAGGAGCATAGGAAGCTGCCTTATACTGAGTTAGACTGTTGGTCCATCGAGCCCAGTATTGTCAACACTGACTGGCAGCAGTTCTCCCAGGATTTCAGGTGGGATCCTTTCCTTGCCCTACCTGGAGAAGCCAGGGATCGAACCTGGGAACTTCTGCATGCAAAGCAGGGGTTCTATAACACTGTATTTGACTTATACCCCACCAGGCTTTGGTTGCTTTGCTATCATAACTTGTGTTATGACCAGGATAGTGAAGCATCTGCAGCAATGGTCCTATGAGCGAAGGTTGAAAGAGCTTGGTAGGTTTCGCATGGAGAAGATTGAAAGGAGAAGAGATATAGCAGACTACAGTCTAATCATGTATGCTATGTTTTTAATCAATTTTTAATGTGTATTTTATATCATGTTTTTATACTGTTTGTTTTATACTTTGAAAAAAGCCTCGTGTGGCGCAGAGCGGTAAAGCAGCAGTTTCTGCAGCTGAAACTCTCCCCACGGCCTGAGTTCGATCCCAGCGGAAGCTGGTTTCAGGCAGCCGGCTTGGGTCGACAGCCTTCCATCCTCCCGAGGTCGGTAAAATGAGTACCCAGTTAGCTGGGGGAAAGGTAATAACGGCCTGGGAAAGCAACGGCAAACCACCCCGCTATAAGGCCTGCCAAGAAAACGTCAGCGAAAGCTGGCGACTCTCCAAGAGTCAGTAATGACTCAGTGCTTGCACGAGAGGTTCCTTTCCTTCCTTTCCTTTATACTTTGAATGGTTTTAGTTTTTGTGAGCCACCCAGGGAGCTTCGGCTGTTGGGTGGTATAAAAATGCAACAACAACAACAACAACAACAATAATATCTGAATGGCTGTTAGGCAGAAGGCGTAGCAGGTTTTCTGTTGCTCTCGTGGGCAGGGCTAGAACCAATGGGTGCAAATTGCAGGGCAGCAGATTTTAGCTGAACATTTATTTATTGCATATTTATACCATCCAACAGCCAAGGCTCTCTGGGCAGTTCACAAATAAAACTTCCTAATAGTACGAGCTGTTCAAGAATGGAACATGATGTAGTGGAGGATTCTCCTCAGCTAGAATATTTTAGCAGAGCCTAAGTGGCCATCTGTAATGGGTGCTGTGGCTGATGCTGGGACTAGGGATGGATGAATCAGTTTTTTTCTGGTCTGTGCCAGTTTTGCACATGTCCAGTCATTCATCCCTTCCCTCCTGCTTCTGCATCAACCTGTTTTTTTTTTAAAAGATACACTCATTTAGTCTCATAAGCCATTTTCCAAAAAGTTTGTTTCCTAAAACATACAATTTTACCTAAACAATGCATTTTACATATTTTCCTCTAAAAAATGCATTTGTGAGTCCAGTTTCTCCTAATACAAACATTGACTGAGCTGAGTAGTGCTATTCATCTGCTTATTAGTCTGGGAGATGTGAATTAGGTCAGTTCACTTAAACATGTGGACTGAATGAAATTCTCCCCTATCCTTAGGTCAGACTAGATGACCTCCAACATCCCTTCCAGTTCTATGATTCTATGACCAATTTACTTCTCCTAAAGCACCTTCTCTTGCTTACATTCCAACACAGCTTTAACCGCTGTTCCCATGTCTGCATTCCTCATAGAGTAGAGTCCCTAGGGTCTCTTTGCTGTTGCCGTCCGTCAAGCCTTCACTGTGTACATGACCTGTTTCCATAGTCATGAATGGTTTTCTGAAGCTGTTTTTCTATTCATTGTCACAATCTATCAAGGAATCCCAAATGCCAATATAAACAGCTTGCAAGCTAAATAGATTTTTTTTTTTTGCTCTAGGCATTGCTGTTTAGTATTTACACATTTTATTTATTGATTTATTCATTAGATTTGTATACCGCAAAAGCGGCAAATTCCCTTGGGGTGGTTTACAATCATAAAACCAAACAACAACATTATCATCAACAACATAAAAAATAAAAGTATCATAATAATACAATATTACACATTAAAAACATTTTTAAAAAACACTGTGGAGTCAGTAGCAAAAAAATATTAAAGTAACAGATTAAAGATTAAATGACTGCTTAAAGAGGAAGGTCTTAACCTGGCATCTAAATGTATACAGTGAAATGGCAGGCAGATCTCCTTGGGAAGAGCATTCCACAAATGGGGGTGGGCACTACAAAAAAAAGAGTCTATCCTTCTTTCTTACATTTATATCCCACATTTAATCGTCACAACAATCTTGTGAGGTAGGTTATGCTGAGAATCATTGACTCTGAAAATCATCCAGTGAGCTACACGGCCAAGCAGAGAATGGAACCTGGGTCTCCCAACCCTCTAACCACTACACCACACTGCCCCTCTCTCTTTCCTGGTAGCTTCCAAAGGCAATCTTAGCAATTGGGCAGGAACATATCAAAGAAGGAAGTCCTTCAGGAAGATGGGTCCTAAGCCACTGAAGGCTTGAAATGTCAGCACCAACACTTTAGAAAGAGTTCCATTCTGCACTGATTGAAATTTCTGAACTGCTGGTATCACCAGAAATGCCTGAAGTTGGTCAGCAACCAGCCACTCAATCTACTTGTCCCAAAATGCTCTAAAATAACTAAGGATCTCTGGATCTAACACCAGCTTTTTCAAGAAAAGCCAAAGCACCATCTCTTTAAAAGAGATCAATGACCAGCCTGTCTCAAGGAAGTGTTGCTCACTTCCAGGCTCCAGATTCCCTGACCAGAAAAACAATTGAAAGGAGCCATGCTGTATTTATTATGTAGGTAGGTTAACATCACTCATTTTTGTTTAACACCATCCTAGAAGGGAGGGAGGGAATGGTGGCCACTGAAACCAAAACCAAATCTAGACCTCTCAGTCTGCAAAAGTCATCACACTATGTCTAAACTTCCATTTTTTAAGCAAGGTTCTAGAGGCTGGTGTGTAGGAGGGAGGGAAGATTATGTTATTATCTGGCATAGATTACATCATGAGCCAGGGAAGTATTTAGGACAGAACAGAAAAGAACTTCTACTGAAAATTGTAAATAATAATAATAATAATAATAATAATAATAATAATAATAATAATAATAATAATAATAATTGCATTTATATCCTGCCTTTTTTCCTCCAAGGAACCCAAGGTGGCATACATAAACCTCCTCTCCATTTTATCCTCACAACAACAACCCTGTGAGGTAGGTTGGGCTGAGAATTTGTGACTGGCCCAAAGTCACCCAGTGGGTTTCCATGGCCAAGTGGGGATTATTTCTGAGCCTGCTTTACAGGACTGGTCCAAAATTCCCCCCCCCCCCTTCACTTCACAACCTGAAAATAAGAGTCTGAACCCGCTCTTTTCAGGAGGCATGAAATGTGGCAATCTGCTTGGGGAGGCATGGTTGGGAGACGTGATAGCACTCTTCAAATACTTGAGAGGTTGTCACACAGAGGAGGGCCAGGATCTCTTCTCGATCATCCCACACTGCAGGACACGGAATAATGGTCTCAAGTTACAGGAAACAAGATTCTGGCTGGACATCGGGGAAAAACTTCCTGACTGTTAGAGCAGTATGACAATGGAACCAGTTCCCTAGGGAGGTGATGGGCTCTCCCACTCTAGAGGCATTCAAAAAGCAGCTGGACAGCCATCTGTCAGGGATGCTTTAAGGTAGATTCCTGGAATGAGCAGGGGCTTGGACTCGATGGCCTTAAAGACCCCTTCCAACTCTACTATTCTATGATTTCTCCCCAACCCCATTTCACCTCCACTCCAGCCCTAAAATTCAACCCAAAAGTTCTGAAGTAATTACTTTCAGCTCAGCTCCACCAGGAAATATGGATTCCTGCAATATAAATAGTTTTTAACTAGGCAGACAGATCATCTACTGTAGCCCGAAGGGTCAAGCTGTTCATTTGTACATACACATACATTGACACAGGCATATTATACATAGAGATACACGCATATTGTATACAACTTGTAAACCTAGCATATGATGGACAGCCTGCTTCTCTGGGCTCATTCACAATTCTGGTTTCACTTAGTGCAGTGGTTCCCAATCTTTTTCAGGTAACCCCCACTTGGTTCCACAAACTCATGCCTAGTGCCCCCTGCTCACAGCCCCTTTAAATGGGAAGCACCGGCCGCAGACTTGCCGAGGGAGGGAGGGAAAAGAAAGCAAACACCTCTGTTTTGCAGCCGGCGTGGCGGGGCACAACAAGCAGGGTATGTCTCTTCATTAGCATTTTGGTGCTTTTGAAACATTTCAATTCACCGTTAAAAGGACTCTTCTTAAATGGTATTAATACATGTGTGGATTCTTCCCTATATGGCTTGGGACCAAACTACCTTCTCCCATAAAAATGTCCCTGGGTCTATTGGAGAGGCACTTCTCGGAAAAGACCACCTCAAGCGCCCCCCTGCCACCCCTTTGCCTCTTAGCACCCCCTGTCACCCCATTGCCTCTTAACGCCCCCCTATGCAATCCCACCGCCCCCAAGGGGGCAGTACCGCCCACTTTGGGAACCACTGACTTAGTGTATGCAGTGGATGCTGGTGGCTCTCTAGGTAGTGAGGCAAAAATCTTCTCTGGGTTTCAATCAGAACTCTAAAAAGAGCTAAAGGATCTGGACCCTGCCCCCCTGAATGGGTTAAGCACTTTAGATAGCGCCTTTCGAGTTCTGACTGATTCTGACTGAAACCAAGAGCAGATTCACAGACCCACTGACATTGGAACCATCAGGCTCCACTGAGTGTATATAAATGCCTCTTCACGTAAGAAACCATGAGGTGAATCAGTGGAGGTGTACTCCAACTAACAAAGAAACCCAGTTTGGGTAGAGTCCGAAATGTTCAGGCCTTTTGAAAATACAACTAGAGCTTCAAATTGATGTAACAACTTGTTAGCCAGGATAAAGATGTCAAGGGCTTGTATTGCTGGAGTCTTTGGGTGTGTATTGTCTGGGACCTTTAGATATGAATGTTATGTGAAAGACATTTTTAAATATCAATGAATGCAACTATAAGCCTCTTTAGACTGGGTGGACAAAACTGACATGAATATAAATATATGCACTTTGCAAATTTTCCAATATGCCATTCAGTTTTTTCTCAAAATAGTTGTTATCTATAGGTAGATTGCTGTAACATACCGTTGCCTCTTACTTGAGTGAAATTACTTGTAGACAGTAGAGATGGGTGGATGTCTCTAGTCCAACTCCATGGATTTCCTCTTTTTTCTAATTTCGAAGTCCATTCTACTCCATGCCAATTCCTTTGCAGGTATTTTTTTTTTTAAAAAAAGAAATATCTGTGCAGTTTTTTTGGCGTCGAATTTAAAAATATATATGCTCAGATCTATGTTCATTCTCCAAATGGTATGCATTTTTGTGCTCATCCATCCACTGAGTAAAGCATGTTTGTACACATTTTGAAATGTGAACTTTTTAAATCAGATGCCTTTTTCCTGTTCTATGGAAAGCATTACAAGTCCTGAAATGTATGGATTTCTGAAGTGCTCCCAAGTCCCAATTTGTTTCTGGATGGTTTGGTCTGGGGATGGTTTGGTCCGCAAATCAAACAAATAAATCTGATGGGGCAGATTCTTCCCACAGCCCTAGTAGCCAGCACTTAGACTTACACCTAAGGAGAAGAAAATCCAGCAGTTATGTTTTAGCAGGGATGGCCTGAGATAGAACAGCAAATGCTATCCTCCTCCACCCATCACCACACACACACACACACACACACACACACACACACTCAGGACGACGCCAATCACTTTATTTGTGTACCTTCAGCAGAAAATCTGTTATGTACCTCTGCCCTGCCATGGCAGTAAAAATATTAATTAAAATGTTTTCTTTTTAAAAAATTAAAAATTTAATAATATTAATTATATCACTATTTGCTGCCATTTCATGACGCTGCAAATTAGCTGCCACCCCACTTTGTCTAAAGGTAGGATTGGTCCTGTCTCTGACCAAAGCAAAAGCTGAAATGCCGTATGTGCACGGCCCTTTCATACCTAGATTGTTTCTCCATTCCCTCCCCATTCCTCTCCCAGTGAACAGGAGGAAGCTGACTCCCCAGTCTGAATTTTATCTACACCTCTCCTTTCTTTTCTTTGCCCTCCAAGTAGCCTGTACTCATTGTCTCAGGAGGTGATTTTGTATCTATGCTTTCACAGATACTTTAAAAAATACTTGGCAGCTTTTTGCTCCATTGTGAAACAAATAAATATTTGATGTTTCCCTGACTAGGCATTGCTTTTTGTGCACAAAGGTTTTTACCTTAGTTTTCTTTTAGGAAAACATACATTTATATATGTTCTCACAGGCCAAGAGGGCTACATTTATTACCCTTAAAGCTGTAAGGGCACTGCATGCTCATACATTTGTGTAAATAATAAATAATCACATGGCAGACGCCTAGGTAAAATAGATAAAATCTCCAGGTATCCCCGTATCCCAGGACCATTCAAGCAATTTAACTACCTTGATCTGTGTGGTTTGTAAAACACACACACACATCTTTGCTAGCATCCCATGACACATTGGTGCAACATTTCCCCAAGACATAATGAGTTTTAATAGGCCATAAACTGCCACCATCACTAACCTGCAAGCTCTCATTTGCTTAGCACCTGAAATTGTAGATATGGCACATAAAGACTTGATATCCCTCCTGTTCACCATTAAAATAGAAAACCATTCATATTAATGGCATTTTCTTCATAGTCATATCTAATGTATTAGTTTCATCGGATTCCTCACACCCAAGCCTTCAGGGATGCCTGTAAGTATAAAACTCAATTTAGTCTCTTTCACCATCAAGAAACAAAATCCCAGTCCACCCTGTTAAAGATAATTTAGCCAGATTGATTCAAATACAATGAGGATAGAGTGATTTCTGCCAAAATAGTATGTGATGGGGACACTGCACCATGACTGTTCCAGCCCCAATGCAGAGCATTGGTGTTAACCTTTAAAGCCGAATATGGCCTGGGACTAGGATACCTGAAGGATTGTCTCTTCTTGCATTTGCCTACCTGGATCCTAAGACCATCTTCTGAGGACCTTCTCTGGGTACCATCTCCAAAAGAGGTCCAGCTGGCTGCTACAAGAGAAAGGCCCTTTTCAAATTTTGGCATCCCACAGAGGCTTCCTGGTCACCTATGTCATGGTCTTTTCAATGCTGCTGGATGAAGATATTATTATTATTATTATTATTATTATTATTATTATTATTATTATTATTCTCCTACGCTGAGGCTAGATCTATACTACTGCTTTTTAGCCGTCTTGAAATGACTGATAACTGTGGGGCACATAACACATTCTATATACCTCTTCCTGCTTTTTACTCCACATTATCCAAAACAAAACAAATAACCACTACTAGTGCATTCCGTTTATAATTTTTAATAGATTTTTAAAAAATTAACATTATAAAAATATTACAATTTTATAGCTTTAAAGTTTTAAAACTTATACACATAGAAACAGATTTTAAAATGTGAAACGTTTCAGTATAAAACACCAGCTTTAGTCACTATAAAAGCTGTAAGAAATTATAATTTATAGCAATTATAAACTGGATGCACCACTAGTAGTTATTTGTTTTATTTAGAGTGCTTTACCATGAGCACCACATCGCCTGCATATCAGTTCAATATCCAAAATACAGGAACAAATGTCATTGAGTGTCATCAGACGAGCATTTTATTGCACACTCGTTACTACAGATGTTCGTGGGTCCTTTTGACGATGTCATCCACCTCCCATGCATCTCTCGCTCCTTCTTGCCTGCTTTCCATCACAAAATAGACCCCTTTAAATCTGTGTTTTGTTGTGTTTTGAAACAGAATGTGCCGCTATTTCCTACTGTGTGCAGGAAAAGCAGAGAAATAAAAATGGCCCCTGAATGGGCCACGTGGTCTTTGTTTACTTCCTCTTTCTTCTCTGTGAAGAAAGGAAGTATCATGGGACAGAAGTGGGGGTAAGCGATGGTAAGGAAACACTATCCCCCCCCATCTGATGATACTCTCTATGTGTACTATGAGGTGTAAATGTGCAAAAGGGATATAGGTGTAAATCTGGCCCTAATGAAGCAAATCTGAGAAGTAATTTGCAAGTAATGAGCTGGTAAAAGTGGGAGATACAACTTATAATTTTTTTTCTTGCCTGTATTGCATGTGAATTCCTGTGTATTCAACCATCTTAGTGCTTAATAAAGATTGCCAACATTTTTTTTCTGACAGGCTCCTCGTCTTTAACAGATACATGGCAGGCCCATAAATCACAGCCTTTTCCATAGCTGCACCTACGGAATTTGGCTGGTGCAGATGTGTGAGAATTTTGTGTAGTTTGTTTTGGTTAAGAATTCACCATAATTTGCAGATTTCTTTGTAAATGGGACAGAAAGAATTTGAGGTTTTGTTTGTTTGTTTGTTTTAAAAAGAAGAATGTGGAAGAAGGCAAAACTGACAGATTTGTCCATCATTAGGTACAGCAAACTCAATTTGAAATTCTAGAGCGTTTCAAAGGTGATTTGTGATATGGCAGGGAATAAGGGCCGGGAGGTCCAAAGCCGCACTGTGCTCTTGCATTATGCCTGTCAAAATGGACTCTCTGGATCGTGGCCAGCATATTCAATATATGAAACGATGATTCCATTAAGCCTGGCTTATTTTCCCCATATTATATCTATATAAGGAGCATTTGAAAGGACCTCCTCTACATTTGTAAAGAGCTCTGTCAAGAGGCATATAGCTATTGACAATTATGGGAGCCATTGTTGTCACAGAGAGTCGGGGGTGGGGTGGGATGCAGAAGCTGAAATGAGCAAAAAAAATGTTTTCAAATTGGTCTCTCCCCAGCGTTTGAAAGAATCAAATTCAGAACGGAAAGGCTATCTTGCTCCTAGGCTGCCACCGGTATACATCTGTGTTCCTCTCTTATCAGTGAAAGGCAGGATATATGCCAGTTCTCTCACATCCAGAGCTATTTCGATGTTTATTTCAAACTGATTGAACGTGCCTTTAAATAATAATAAAAAAGCTTTATTTTGTTGGGGGGGGTGAAGTTTGTTGCTTTCAAAGAAGAAAAGAAGTGAGCGAGAATCAAATATTTATATGCTTCAAAAGCAAACGAATATAATTTCAGTGACATTGTTGCTAAATGGCTGTTCCTCACCAGCCATGAGTGACAGATAAAACAGTCCCATGTCAACTCGAAGTGGCTGCTCATCTCTGTAACTTCTCCTTTGCCGTCAAGGCTCTAGCAGTTTGCTTCAGCTGCCTCTGTGGGGGGTGAAGGAGATGATACTGCCAGAAAGAAAGGGAGGAAATACATCAGCCATTAATTCAGTCTTTGCTGCCCTTATTTTGAGGGTGGCCATTTCCACATCACCAGAAAAGGCGTCATCACCATCATAAAAAAAAAAAAGACAGACAGACAGACATTTGCATGCAGTTTGCAAAAATAATGTATAAGTATATATGCAAATTTAGAAAGAATTACAATGGTTTAAATAGAAATCAAATCCATCTTACCTTGGTGGAGAAGGCTGACCTATGTGCTTGGTCAGTTGGCTGTCTAGGTGCAAAATATTGATGGGCAGTTTCAAGGATACCTGCTTTCTCCTGGACTGGATAGCAGTTCAAATAGAGGACACTTTCAAATGCAAGACTGTCCTCTCATCACCCTTCAAATGATGGCTTCCTCTAACACTGGGCATATTGCCACCCTGTTTGTTTACTGGTATGGGTAGTGGTGTTTGGGATTTGTTTCTGTATCTTAAAAGGTAAGATGACACATAAGAACAAAAAGAGTAACTCAGGAAAGCCCAAATGCTGATTCTGTTAAAGAGGAGAAGAAGGACAGAAGGCAACTGGCAACTGAGGCCTTTGCTAGACCTACCAGAAAGTCCACGACGAAGGAGGGGAGAGCCCGCGATGCAAGTATCACGGGATGTCACCCTAGTCTACACATCAGGCTCGACGAGCTCAAGGAGAGACCCACCGCGTCCGCCATTTTTTTTAAAAAAGGAATGAAGCGCACGAATGCTCGTGTGCCACAGTAAGGGTTTTTGGTTTTGTTTTAAAGGGTTTCCCCGCCCCGCCCCCTGCTCCCAATGGAGCGCTGTGCCCCGTGCGCGGCTCCCAGCTCTGTGCAAGTAATCATGCGGAGCCAGGAAAAGCCATGAAAACGGGCCACACGCTCACGGTCTCGGGCTCAGCCCCAGACCATGGGAAAAAGCAGGCCCAAAGAGGTAGGTTGATCCCTGCCTGAGCCCGGGACCCCCTGTGCGTCATCTGGACGCACAGGGGCGATCCCAGGTATCACCCTGGGATATAGCCTGGTCTAGCAAAGGCCCTAGACTTACACTATGAATCACTGGCAACTGCCAGTGATTATTAGTGTAAGACAGTTCATTGCTAGAGGAAAATCTGCAGACAACTTCTAACAACCTCCTGAAGAAGGTCTTTAAAAGGATACAGGCTGAAACACATTAGGCTTTGTAGAAATAAACCTCTTTGCATCCTGAGGACCTGTTTCTCTCTTCTTTTGTTCAATTAAGTCAGTATTATACTTACAGAGCAATCTTATGGTCCCTGGGCAAGTGTCCCAGGAACTAGCAGATGACTCAGATTCCGCCCTCCAAGATCGGAGATAGCACTGTAACCTTGGAAAGGGGAGTCAGAAAGGGGACCCTCTGATCCCACCCCCTTGCAGACAGTGTGGAGAGAACCATACTGTCTGGCTCTACAAGGTCAGAAAATCAATCTTGGAAAGGGGGCATTCTGGTGGGCAGAAAGAGGAGATGGCCAGGGAGGCCAGGATATGATTTATCCTGAGCTTCCTCCAGTATCCTTTCCTTCCCCTCTGAAGCACCTTTGTTAGATGGGCTGGAAAGCAACTAGTGGGAAAGGCAAGAGTGGAGGACAGGGAAGCAAGGATCGCCTCCACTGTTCCTCCCACCCTGCTGCTTCACTCTGGCAAAGCATAAAAATCCTGGAAGCCTCCAAGTTTGGGGCTTCCTATGGAAGGCACCTGTATTAGAGAAGGTGTCCATTTGTGACTAATGCTGCATGTGTAATGCCTATCCAAGCATCAGAATGTCCAGGGTAGTTACAAGTGGAGCTGCCTTTAAAGATTATTCAGGAAATTGGTACAGAAGAATATAGCTTCTTTAGGTTATGGACTGCTGATCTGATCCAACAGGGTCTTTCTTATGTTCTTAGCCTTTGTAGTAGCAGTTCTGGAGCATGTTTGAAATCACAAAAATAAAAGCATTTGATTTCTATTAACTCAATATTTCTGGCTTTTAGAAGTAATAAGACAGACCTGGCACAGGTGCCTTCGCTTAGTGCATTTTTGCCCTGACTGCATATATTCTCTCAACTTGAGTGCAGGGCTGAAAGGCCAAAATGCAGAGTTCATTAGAGTCAATGACAGGGAATCTATATGTATTTGGAGTTCTCTCCGGCCTAGAGAATGTGCATTGGCTGCATATTTGACAAGGAATAATATCTGGGTATTGATTTGGGAATCAGGAAGCAAAGTCGAAGGCCAGGTATAGCTGTGGAAGGCTATATGTAAAAATCTGAATTTGGATTTCATCAGGGGTATCTAACTGCTTTGCTTGAAATGAATGGTCTTTTAGAACATTCCAATGTGGATTTTTTTATCGTAATTTATTTATTTTTTGCCATACACTTCTAATTGGGGAGGGGGCATTTTAATACCCTGTTCAAATTGTCAAGCCATGAATTTATCCTTAATTGTAATGGATGCAGTGTGCTAAGTTGCACTAGTTGTATTGAAGCAACTTTTTCCTCAAAATGCAGCTGGAATAATGCTTAAATAACCAAACAATGTATGTAAGGGTGAATTGTGCAGGTCCAGAGAATGAAATCACCATTCTGCTGGAAGAGACATAACAATTCTGTGTGAAAGACCTACATGATCAGCCCCCATGCAGACAGACTCACAGGAGTTGAAAAGCATCTTCTATACAGCCAGGGTTGCATTTAAAGGATCCCTCAGAGGTCTAGAAATTGGTCACAAATGAATGTTGTTGTTGGTGTAGTGGTTACACGGTCATTCCAACTGACCTGATTTCATGTTTTGTAACTGTTCAATGTCCTATGAATTCAAGGAGGGAGGATATCACAGTTGATCCTGCAGACTCTGACTCTAACCTCCATGTGTTCAAGTTCCTGTTTGCACAACTGCCTCATGTAGGCTTACTGTGTGCAGCTGCAGCATGTACCTTCCATTTTTCTCATATAGGGAGTCTATGGATATTTGGGTATACATATGTAGGCTCAAATGCAGATAATACCATGAACACATGAAAGTCAGGGGCAGAGCCAGTAGGAGTAACCATTATCCCCCCATCCAATTCCACATGCTTATTTGTACCATTAATGAACATATGCACAAAGCTTAAGTGTACCAGAATCTGGAGCTCTCCCAAGATTTTATGGGTTCCACTCCATAGCTGGGCCTTGTAAAACAGCCATGAAAGATGCCGGTGTTCCAAATTCTACATTCCTATGAACATATTTTCTTTCTAAAACAAGTCTTGGCTTTGACCATTGCCCTACAGATTCCTATATGTCTATGAAATATTTACAAGAACAAAACCTCATATCTACAGGCTCACTAAAATTTAAAACTGTGTGTGCATGTTGGTTGGTTTGTTTCAGTTTCCTTTTTACTGGCCTTTGCCTTGCGCCCTCCTAGAGGTTTTCCATTAGTGCTCCCTTCAGATTTAGGTTCTGTCTTTCTGGGAGGCCTCTCTCCACCTCTCTGAAGCTCTCAGCCACCTCTGACTTTCAAGACCATGAACGTACTCAGCATTTCAAAACTGGCTTGCAAGCCTGTGGCTAAGACCTGCTGCAAACCTTTCCTTGTTCATTTCCTCCTCTGCTGCACCACTGTTTGCACAAAGGTGGTCTATATTCTAGCTTTCAAGTGACAAGTTTCTTAGGGTGGTCATGTTCTCTATTTTTCCAAAGGCAGCTTCTTTCCAACACAGTCCAAGGCTTAATCTACACCAAGCTAGTGAAATTGGGGGCAGGATCTGGCCCAGCACTAACCCCTACCTCTGGCTTCCACAACAGCCCCCCCCCCCACAGGTGTATCTTTACTGGCCCAAATCCTGCCAGCATTGGCACAACAGCCTACCAGCATCTACACCAATCGAAACAATAGAAATCAATCCCAGGCGCAAAAGCATCTGCCCGGCTACAATAACCAACTATCTAGAAAATGAAGTTGTGGGAGTAGGAGCAGTCTCAGGACCATCACTTGTTGTGAGAGGTGGCCGCAGCACATACCTGTGTACAGTAAAGCCTGCTAGATGCTGGGCCAGCATCTTTCATTGTAGTCCTCTGCTACTGTATTCATATTCTTGTTTGACTTGGTGGCCTTGCAAAAACATTTCTGTGAGGGCCTGTGCAGACAACAACATGTAACCCACCATGGATCACTCAAAAATGCAATCCACGGAAGGTTAGCATGTTGTGGGGCAGGAGAATTCCCTCCCTGTGGGAATTCTCTAATCATCTTCTACAAGATGGTTAGCTAGCAGGCATGGTGGTTCCCATGTCATGTAATGAGAACCCCATGGGTCTTTTTTTAGCTAGTTTCACCAAAATAAATAAATAAATAAATAAATTGGCAGTAACCATACAGTCCTCCAGCAAGAGCTACCTCCCACTTCTCGTGATGCTCTCACCACTATAGACATTTCCCCCGTATTTCCAACAGAGCATTTGCCAGCCACACATTTGGCCTGCAGAGGATGGTGGTATGCACAGTTAAGCCACACAGTGGTAAGTGACCATGGAGATGGCATAGCAGAACCATGGTGCTCCACGATCGTGTGGTGGGCCAGCTTGTCATGGTTCTGTTATCCCTCCCTTCTCCATGGTTCCCCTTCCCCCTCTCCATGTACTTCCGAACAGGTCCTGAGTATTTTATAACTCTTAAATAGTCAAGTAGATTTGCTGGGTTCCATTTTGGCATCTGTCAATCCTAACCAGAGCCCTGTCACCCATTGGATGTCTATCCAGGGAGACCCATGGACTTCATTGCCTGAGCAGAGGCAAGATGTAGAAATGTTTCTTCACCATAATTTATTTATTTTATTAATTTCATTGTATACCTCCTAAAAGCAGTCACTCTCTGGGCAGTTCACAAAAATTAAAAATAAGATGCATATACAGAGAAATACTAAAATGGTGGCCTTGTGAAAAATCAAAATGTCAGCCACCAAGCATCAACCAAAAGAGCATAGGCAGGTAAGCCCATGGATGGTAGGGGGACAGGACTAGAATGCGAAGCACTGGCAGCCATTATGCTCAGGCCAGCAGCTGGTTCTACTTAGGTGACATCTAGTAGTATCTCTACCCCAGTCTGATACCTCATCAGAAAACTGATGGCTCTATATGGTATTGCTTCCTCTTGTTAGAAAGACAGCTAGCAAAGTGGGGGAAAGGCAAAATGGAATGAGTGTTCACCAGTCCCACATGAACACAAAAGGCCAAAAAAAAAGAGACCACACCTTTCTTTTAGTGAAGAAAGAAAAGCAGTTTTACTCACGTAACCTTGCATATAATACAGGCACAGCGTATAGTTTCAAGAGGAGATTTTCAGTCCATTTATCTGCATTCTATAACACTGGCAAGAGAGATAGCAAGCAGACCATGTGCTTCCAGCAATGGAGGAAGGCAGCCGGGGGGGAGTAAGAAGAGGAGCAGGAAATCACATGTAGGCTATAGAGATCCTATGGCTGGCTAGCTATGCCCCAAATTCCCATGTATTAACCTAGCAAACTGCCCCCTTCCTGTAACTTGCTATTATTCCCAACAAAAACTGTTCTTCCTCAATGGTATCTGAGAAGGGCCACCCTGAATACATACCTATCACAGAACTCCATCACTACTAAATTACTTGAATCCTAACATTTAGCATTCAATTAGCAGTGATGGAAATACACAGAGCAATGGTATTCCCCGTAGTAACCTATGGCTGCGAGAGCTGGACCATAAGGAAAGATGCTTTTGAACTGTGGTGTTGGAGGAAAATTCTGAGAGTGCCTTGGACTGCAAGAAGATCAAACCAGTCCATACTCCAGGAAATAAAGCCAGACTGCTCACTTGAGGGAATGGTATTAAAGGCAAAACTGAAGTACTTTGGCCACATAATGAGAAGACAGGATACCCTGGAGAAGAGGCTGATGCTAGGGAAAGTGGAAGGCAAAAGGAAGAGGGGCCGACCAAGGGTGAGATGGTTGGATGATATTCTGGAGGTGACAGACTTGACTTTGGGGGAGCTGGGGGTGGCGACAGCCGACAGAAAGCTCTGGCGTGGGCTGGTCCATGAAGAATGAACAAATAAACAACAACTTACCTGATACAAGTTATGTTACTAAATCCATCTTCGGGTGACTTAGGGTGGTTCCGCTCCTACTTGGATGGCCGATTCCAGAAGGTGGTGCTGGGGGATTATTGCTCTGTGCCATGGCACCTAAGCCATGGGGTTCCACAGGGCTCTATCTTATCCCCTATGCTGTTTAACATATACATGAAGCCGCTGGGGGAGGTTATCCGGAGATGTGGACTGAGGTGTCATCAATATGCGGATGATACCCAGCTCTACCTTTCCTTTTCATCAAACCCAGGTGAGGCAGTGGCTGTTCTGAACCAGTGCCTGGGCACGGTAATGGACTGGATGAGGGCTAATAAACTGAAACTCAATCCAGACAAGACGGAGGTACTGTTAGCGGGTGGTTCTTCTGTCCGGCGAGGTGATGTTTGCCCTGTCCTGGACGGGGTTGCACTCCCCCTAAAGGATCGGGTCCGTAGTTTGGGGGTGCTCTTCGATCCAGAACTGTCACTTGAGGCACAGGTGAACTCAGTGGCAAAGAGCACCTTTTATCAGCTCAGGCTGATATACCAGCTGTGCCCTTATCTGGACAGAGATAGCTTAGCTACAGTTATCCATGCTCTGATAACCTCTCGTTTGGATTACTGCAATGCGTTATACGTGGGGCTGCCTTTGAAAACGGTCCGGAAACTTCAACTGGTGCAAAACAGGGCAGCAAGGTTATTAACAGGGACTGGCCGGCGAGATCACATTACGCCAGTCCTTTTACAACTTCATTGGCTGCCAGTCCAGGTCCGGGCCCAATTCAAAGTGCTGGTATTGACATTTAAAGCCCTAAACGGTTTGGGGCCAGGTTATCTGAAGGAACGCCTCCTCCCATATGTACCTACCCGGACCTTAAGATCATCTACAGGGGGCCTTCTCCGTGAGCCCCTGCCAAAGGAAGTGAGGCAGGTGGCTACTAGGAGGAGGGCTTTCTCCGCTGTGGCACCCCGGTTGTGGAACGAGCTCCCCAGAGAGGTCCGCTTGGCGCCTACACTGTACTGCTTTCGTCGCCAGCTGAAGACCTTTTTATTCACTCAGTATTTTAACACTTAATATTAACTTAAATTTAAATTTTACTGTTTTAACTCTGTATTTTAATCCTATATCAACTTTGCTGTGTGGTTTTATCCTGGTTGCGCTTTTTATACTGTATTTCGTAATTGTGTTTTAAACTGTTGGGTGTTTTACTGTGGTTTTGATTTTTGTGAACCGCCCAGAGAGCTTCGGCTATTGGGCGGTATAAAAATGTAATAAATAAATAAATAAATAAATAAATAAACAGGGATTGGTAATTAAACCAGCACCTAATGCAAGTATTCTTGGGAGGATCCCATGTTGACACTCCTTTTTACAAGTCGGTTCACATATTCTCCCTTTCGAGATCTTGCCCCCTCCCCCCAATCTATTTCTTAAAAAAAGGAAAGAAAAAAAGAAGTCATTTTGGAAAACACTCAGCCATGAAGCAGCACTACTGGTGTTTGCTGTTTCAGGCTGTCACCAAACCAATGGAGCATTATGAGCAAACAAGTCTCTGCAACCTTCTAGCATTGTTAAGAAATATTCTGCATTCTTTTTCCTTGCAGTGTCATAAACTAGGATGGTTTTATGGCAAACAAGGAGAGATGGACAAGGTGGGGGAGGGGAGATATACCCATATTTGTAAAGGGGAAGTGCAAGGAACTTACCCAACGGAACCTTGAAACATTTTCAAATTGTTGAAAACAATAGCACAGGGAGCTTGATCAGCTCCATGGGGTTTATTAAATGGAAAGAATGCAGAAAAAAATCATGTTCTAATCTAATGAGCAAGACTCTTGAAATCCACTTTTGGAACTAGCACAAATTCCATTTCTATAAATATGACAGCCAAATGTTGGCCTACAATTTAATTATTTGACTATTTATGCAATTCTGCTTGTTTGGTAGAACATATATCACACAAGAGGAATATGGGTAGCTAGAATTGGCTTGGTTTTCAGTATAGAACTGGATGGCATTTTTAAATACCATCTATTTTATATTGCCTACTAGACTTGTACGGAGAAACACACATACACACACGACAGAGAGAGAGAGAAAGAGAGAGAGAGAGAGAGAGAGAGAGAGAGAGAGAGAGAGAGAGAGAGAGAGAGAGAGAGAGAGAGAGTTCTGTACTTATGTCCATTAGCCTCCAATACTCATACTGGCAATTATTACTGGCCACTCTTTCTATTCATTGCTTCGAAGACCATCTTACCTATCCCAGGATTATCATCATTTTGGACAAAATCTAGCCAGTCCCTGGTCCTATACCAAAGGTGTTCAGCTGCCCGGGTACAAGAACGAAGATAGCGGATGAAAGAGGTGACCCAAGGTTGGGGTTGAGAAGGTCGAACCATCCATGTCAAAGCTGGAGCAAAACTGTCAAGAGTTGAGGATAAAGAAGAATGAAAGAGACAAACAGCTGAGTCCAAGGAGATGGCAGAAATGACAGAAGGAAGAGAGGAGGCCAAAGATTGAGTTAAAGCCTCATAATTAATAGATTGCAAATCACAACAAGAGTGAGAAACAGAATGTAAGGAATGGGGATTACCAAAAGCCACCTCGGGTAAGCAAAACCCGGGGGGGGGGGGTAGGAGGAACATAACACCAACTCAGCACCATGAAGACAGCCCCAGAGACAAAGAAGAGGAATTCAGTTTTCCACTCTAGACATACTGATGATACGAAAAGGAGATACGATGCCACTCTGTATCTCTAACTGACATAGTCAAGAATAGAACAGAGGTAGGTCTCTTGATGTACTAAGGGAGAAGGAAACTAAATAATTAGTTAAATTCATCAATGGGATTCAGATTATAATTGTGAAACATACAGGGATTTCTTTCTTGGTAGTCTGCGCTCTCTCTATCTCTCTCATCTTCCAGCTCTGGTAAGAGAAATAACAGCAGGTTTTACGATATCGACAGACCCTTGTCTCATATGTAAAACTGTTCTCCATCCAAACGTATTGGGGGCTTTAGGGCACCGAGAGAGAGTAAGATTGAAGTTTCATTAATACATCCCCTTAAGCAAGCACTCAGACTGGCTCACTCGCCCAGCTGTCTGCATCCCTTCTGGCTGGAAATGCCAGGGCAAAAATCTCAGAACCAGCTGACATAGAGAGGGAGGGAGCAGGAGAGCAGGGGGATGAAATTAAATTGGATATTTTTTCCATGTGTTTATTATAAGCAGTGCTGCATCCGTTTGTTTGTTTGTTTGTTTCTGTGTGGCCATATAAAAATATATTTAAAAGGTTATTGAATTGCTTAGTTTTCATCATATGCACAATAAATATACAGCAGGACTGTGATCATTATAAAACGTATTCTTAAATGTCATAGAAAAGTATTTTCCTCCCAGGCCACATCTTATTATAATGCTTTTGCAGCAGTACGACTTCGGATGGGAGAGAAATAACCACCTTGAACATTTGGGACTAATAGAGCGATGCCATTTGCTACAATGTTTTCATGAGATCCACAATGTTTAGCCCCCTTGGCATCATTTTACAGTTGCCACAGCATCTGCCTGTAGTCCCCGTCACAGCATATTTCTAATGTTGTGAATTTCCAAAAAATACTGCTATTGGCCCACTGGCATCGTAGTACCATATTATTCATTTGCCAACATCCAGAGGGGTGGGCCTGTAACCCCTGAAGCTGAATCGAGTTTTAACATTCCATTCCTCTCTACCGCCCTATCTGCCGATCCCCTTCCCTCATCACCAAATTGCTTTTTACCTTCCATTCCTACTCAATGATTTTGTGTGTGTGTTTAGCAAAACGGGACCTCCTGAAGCGTATATAGCCTCGTAGGATTGCGCCCAATGGGTTGTTAGTCCAATCTCGGAGGAGATTCTTCAACTTAACAGTCTTTTTGCATTTAAGAAAGCTATAAAGACTGATCTCTTCCAGCAGACCTATCCAGTGGAATTTTAGGATGCTTTTAGCATGTTTTAGCGTGATTTTAGGATGTTTTTAGGATGTTTTAACAATATATACTATGTTTTTATTTTAATCAGTATTTTATGCATTTTATACTTACTGCTGTTCCCTGCCTTGATCAAAATGGAGAGGTGGGTAAGCATTATTATTATTATTATTATTATTATTATTATTATTATTATCATCATCATTATCATTATCATCATCATCTTAAGTCCCATTCACTTCATGGATGTATCCTAATTGGGGACTGAAACCGCTCCAGGATTCAGTCAGAACTCTATAGGAGCTATTCAAGGTGCTCGGCATTTTCATTTTGATGAAAGCTGGGCAGATTGGATAAAAGCACCCCAAAGTGGAGGAAGTAATGGAGGTAACAGAGATCACCTTTAGATAAGATAGGGGGGAAACATGGCAATGGGTACAATTTTCCCCATTGAGAACCCTGCCAACGAATATTCATGACTTAGCTGCTCCCCTTTCTGTGAGATTACCATTTTACGTCGGTGCATAAATGAGTTGATGATACTGATGCACAGATGATGGGAATCTGCAGCTCAGATGTAATGATTTTGAATGGGGGGAAAAACCCTTTACATTACAGAATCCTGTACTTGCAAGGATGATGTTAGCTGAATTTCCCTAGTCTCTCACAAAATTCAATTCAGTGTAATTCCTCCCTCTTGCTTCTCAAGATTAAGAAAGTGCTTGTGAGGATGACATTTTCTGAAAGTTTACCCTCCCACGTAGGATATTGACATCCTTGGGTGGCCGCCAGAGCATCTCACCCCTTAATCTCCCTCCTCCACACCTGGCAAGGCCCGCTGCTTTGGGCCTTTATTATTATTATTATTATTATTATTATTATTATTATTATTATTATTATTATTTTCTCCCTTGCATTTCAAGCTGTGTCAGGTAACTGGATCTAGCCATTCTTTGAATTACTAGTGCTGTGCCAAAAATTTCTTCCACATATTTTTTTCAACCATTCTCATTCAATTTGATAGAAGAGAAATTGCTTTTGAACAGAAATTCAATAGTGAAGAAATTTTGCAGAAACCCACAAGGGCTGGGGTTTGGTTTCTTGGCCTTCCCTTACTTAGGAGGTGGCCAAGGGATGAGCACAAGTGCCCTGTCTTCCATTTTACAATCGTCTCTTTAGCAGCCTGTAGCCTCCTCAGCTCCCTACACTTCAATGGAAGACTATGGAAGGCGTCATGGGCTAATTCCTTCCATAACATTTTTTTCAGAGCAGAAAGTGCAGGCAGCCTGGGAGGCTAACTGTGATTAGGTAAGCTCAAAAACACCACCAAAAGAAATTCAACATAAAATACAGACTGTCCTAAGAATGAGGCAGAACAATGGCAGCCCCTTTCATGGGGGAAGAAAACTTACAGGCAATTAGAGGATGGGTTTTAGGAAAGCACTAACTCTGCCTCATCCATGGTGCTTGACACTACACTGCCCTCTGCCCTCACACCTGCATTGTGGTGGATGCAAAATGGGGGCCAGCCTGCCAATACAGTTGAAGTTGGTGCAGCACAAAGAGGCGGAGGTATTGCGAGTGGGTGGTTTGTCTGTTTGGCTAGGTGATGTCCAACCTGTTCTGGAGGGGGTAGCGCTCCCCCTAAATGATCAAGTTCATAGTTTGGGGGTGCTCTTGGATCCAGAACTGTCACTTGAGGCACAGGTGGACTTGGTGGTAGGGTGACCAGATGGTAAGGAGGACAGGGCTCCTGTAACTTTAACAGTTGAATAGAAAAGAGAATTTCAGCAGGTGTCGTTTGTAAGCATGCAGCATCTGGTGAAATTCCCAGTTCATCACAATAGTTAAAGCTGCAGGAGCCCTGCACTCTTGACCAGATACAAAAGAGGGCAGATCTCCTTCAGCTTTAACTGTTGTGATGAAGAGGGAATACCACCAGGTGCTGCATGAATAAAAATGACACCAGCTGAAATTCCCTTTCTAATACAACTGTTTAAAGATACAGGAGCACTTTTCATATGGCCACCCTACTTGGTGGCAAGGAGCATCTTTTATCAGCTCAGGCTGATATACCAACTATGCTTTTATCCAGACAGAGATGGTGTAGCTACAATTATCTATGCTCTGATAACCTCTCGTCTGGATCACTGCAATGTGTTATACGTGGGGTTGTCTTTGAAAACGTTTTGGAAACTTCATCTGGTCCAAAACAGGAGCAGCAAGATTATTAACAGGGACTGGCCCATGAGATCACGTGACACCAGTACTTTTCCCAGCATTACTGGCTGCCAATCCAAGTCTGACCCTGATTCAAAGTGCTAGTATTAACATTCAAAGCCCTAAATGGCTTGGGGCCAGGTTATCTGAAGGAACGCCTCCTCCCGTATATTACCCTAAGATCATCTTCGGGGGGATTCTTTTCCGTGAGTCCCTGCTGCTCAGTTTTATTATTATTGTACTTTTATATTGTGGTTTAAATTTTATATTTAAGTTTTATTTTATGGTTTTAATTTTGTGAACTGCCCAGAGAGCTTCAGCACTAGTAAAAAACCAGTGTGGTGTAATGGCTAAGGTGTTGGGCTGGGAGGCAGGAAATCTGAGTTCTAGTCCCCACTTGGCCATGGAAACCCACTGGGTGACTTTGGGCCAGTCACATACTCTCAGCTCAACCTACCTCACAGGGTTGTTGTTGTGAGGATAAAATGGAGAGGAGGTTTATGTATGCCACCTTGGATTCCTTGGAGGAAAAAAAGTGGGATATAAATGAAATTATAAATAAATAAATAAATAAATAAATAAATAAATAAATAAATAAATACCTCCAAAAACCTAACCAAAAAAGAAAGTATCTGTGCTATAAACCCTGCCAATGGGGACCCCTACCTGTGAGAAACTGTTGAGAATTTCTCCTCCCCCTGGAGAAATTCAGTGAAGTTATCTCCTGAATTTCTGTGCCCACAAATGAAGTGAAGAATTTCACAAGGCCACCTGCGTACAGCTGTATAGATTCACCTTCCCCAACCTGGTGCTATCTAGATGTGTTGAACTACAACTCGCAGGATCCTCCAACCAGCTAGGGAAAATAACCTCACTCCTATTCATGTTTGGAAGTTCAGATGATTTGCAAACTGCAAATCTGCAAGCTTCCCATTTGCATTTTTAGACCATATTTTATTATAGTATCTTATTATAATGTTTATAATGTTGTAGCTTTCGTATTTTCTTTGTGAAATATAAACTTCCCAGAGATCCTCAGGTATTGAGCAGTGTAGAAATGAAACAAATAATAAGAGTTAGGGAAGGCTAGTTTAAATGAACCACAATTTTTCCGACCTAGCATGGCACTGGTGCATTGTGGGATATTAAAAAGGTTGGCTAGACCTAGCTGTCTACAGCCAGGTCCCTAGGGCAGCCAAGGCCCATTGACTGATGAAGGGCCCTGACAGAGGACATTTTGCCCTCTCAAACCTGATGCTAGCACTAGGGATTGGCTCTACTTACACTCTGCTAGTGTGTGGTGCACTTTGGTCTGAATCCTGCACAGGTTGGTCTGTGGAGGCTGATGTGTGAGTACTCATGCCTTCTGGCTGCAGGGATGGACTAGACAGCCCTTTCATCCCCTTCAACCTCTGTGATTCTATGATTTACTATTTGCACAAGCCCGATCCGCTTCAGCATCCACGATCCTCACTTGCATGTTGTCAGGCGGATTACTCCCGGAATTATATTCTTCAGGCTTGAAGTAAATAAGTAAGTTTATGTGTCAAAGCAGGAGGAGTGGTATTAGCTGTGATGGCAGTAATTACGAGATTTGTTCTGCCTAAGTGACTGTTCTCCTCTCCCCCATCAAAATTACTTGGATCTGATGCAGACAAACATTTCTGAGAATGCTTCCTTTGCACTTGTATGACACATAATCTTTTCCGGGCCGTACGTGTTCCTGAACACAAGTAGCTGCTTAGCTTTTTTTTTCTTCCCCTTTTCGTTTCTGAAATTAATGAAAAGGTCAGGATCCAGCTGAGAAGGGCTTACACTCATAAAATACACAAGCATCCCGGTATATCTGCATTATCAAGGTTTAAGGTCTGACGTTTGCTGCTGCTGTTAACTGCCCAGTCCCAAATCACCTGAGTGCCGTGAAAACACACACACACACACACACACACACACACTCATGTGTGCACACTGCCACAGCTGAGCTGAGCTGCAGATGTTTATTCACGGAAGCATATGCAAATGCAAAATGACAATTTTGTCATTTAACTAACGCTGAGGCTGAGCTAGAAAGGAAAACAAATCTGTAATGAGGAAGCAAAATTTGGCTCTGGCAGTTTAAGTGAAATAGTTTGCATTCCTCCACTTTTTCTGGGTAAGGCCAGGGTTAGCAGCACATTTGAGAGGAACCTTCCTTTCCACAGTGAGCTCCACAGGGGGCAGAAAGGGGAGCAGAAGTGGAGGTGGGCAGTTGTGGGCACCCTGTTTCTCTGAAGCGAAGTGTGTGGTGACGCAGCTGCTACGGCCACTGCCACTGCCATTGTCATGTCCCAAGAATACTTCTGGGTCCTCCGTTTTGGCACAGAGGCACTCTGGAGGAATGAGGATGGCAGCTGCAGCATCTCACATGATACTTCTCTTCAGAGAACCACCCAAATTTTTTATTAAATGTAAACCATTTTGTATGTGTTTGTTTTAAAGGGGAAACCATTGACAGCTCTGGTGGACCCTTTAGAACAGCAGAAATTAGATGTTTTGGACTTCAACTCCAAGCATTCCTGAACATTGGCTGTGTTGGCAGGGGCTTCTGGGAGCAGAAGCCCAAGACATCTGGAGACCTGCTCACCTCTGTTCTAGAGCCCATGGGCCCTAGTATTTTTCTTTGGCATGTGAGGTGCTGATGCCAGGCCTGGGTGCATTTTCCACATTTCTTTTAAAGTGAAAATGTACTACTGGTTATGCCTACTCAGGAATAAGAACATAGAGTTAACTGGGACCTCTCTCCCTCCCCCTTCACGATTGAGTGGAGAGTCACACCGCCCTCTTCTTTTGTTAGCGAGACCGCCCTTAGACACACATGCCCCCAATAAAGAACAGGATGGTCAATATAACAACCACAGAAATACACAGGAGGGAGGAGAGCATTTATTTCGCAGGGAGGGAACATAATCCATACTTTCTGCGCTCCAAAAAGAAATAAAACATGGAGGATATGAGCTGAAAAGAGTGCAGGATGTGGATGACGTCATGTGGGTATTGGGCTGCAAAACTGTGTACCAGGCAGGGGGAGTCTGCAATAAATTGCTGATGTGATGGAGCCCTGGGTTTTAGATGAAACCAGCCAAATGTCTAAAGGAGCTATCCAAAGTGCTGGACCCATTTTGGGCAGCTCCTCTACAGTTCTAGGTGGTCGTAACTAAAACGCCAAAAGGAAATTAGTGCAGAGCAACCTCCTCTGCAAGGTTGCTCTGAGGATTAAACAGTGGTACGAGAGAAGAACCATCTACACCACTCCGAGACCTTTGGATGAAGAGCAGAGAAAACTAAACAATAAACAAGTTTCATTGGGCAATTAAAAATAAATGTATCCCCGTCTTTTCAGAAGGTTAAGTGATGCTAACCCCAAATGAACTGACTCGCTGTATTATGATGGGAAGTCAAGATGTGTGTTTGTTCAGTTGCTACTCTTAACAGGCTGACACCTTCTCTGCCTACAAATGTAGCCTGCATTGAACTTCCTTTGCTCTTCTTTCATTCAATGTAAGAGTTAAGTCTTGTAGAACTGTGTTTTTTTTCTTCGCTTGGGTTTCTGGTTTTGCTTCCTTGCAATTTTAAAATATTGTTTTATTCTTTAATCCCCTCTAAGACTCTTTAAGCTCTCTGAGCCATTGAAATAATCTTTCTTCTCGTCTCCCCCCACCTCTGCTCTGCTTACCCCTACCCAAGAGCTGCAGTCAGATAGCCTTGTTTATTTTCCCTATATAGCCATAGACGATTTGATTGATTGCGCTAAGGCAGGTTTTGAAATGGATATTTCAACAACTCCAATGCTGGTTGTCACAACGCTTAAGTATGAATGTGTTTGGATGTTGGACACGTCTCCAGAGACTAACTGGAAAAGGAAAATACACATTGAATAACAAAATCAAATGAAAATGCATTTAAAAAATAATAACAACGATGGGACAAACCTGCCCAACATGTCATTTTCTTTGTCAGAGAGCTCAAGTTCTTAGCAACATCAACATTTTTTGAATAAGGGAAAAATGTGCACACACACACACACACACACACACACCACACCACACACACATACACACACATAAAACACCGGTAGCTGCAAAGTTATGATCCAAAGGCACAGAAACCATAGGGATATATTTTTCTAAGGACAGACTAGTGTTCTCCATGTGATCTATATTCAAAATTCATTTTGTCTTTTATTAATATAAATATCTTTGAAACAAAACCTGAAAAGTCAGCATGAATATCCTGGGGATCTTTCCTAGTTAATTCTTCTTGGTGATATAATATATATCTTACCGAGCTATAGATAATGAAACTAGAATGATTTCCCAATTTGCCTTTTCAAAAACATACAATATATGGTAAAACATTAAGAACAGCTTTAGTTCATCAGATTGAATATGGGCAAGCTAGTCCTACAAGTGACCAATGCTAATAAACTTCTTTTCCTAGTCTAGTTATTTCAATATTGGCCAATGCTAAATGACCTTTTTTCCTAGTCCACCTATTGCATCATCATCATCATCATCATCATCATCATCATTATTATTTGGAGTGATTTACTGGATTGGATTGCTTTTGTTTTAAGTTTTGGCCAGGTAGCACTAATTCCTGCATTGAGCAGGGGGTTGGACTTGATGGCCTTGTAGGCCCCTTCCAACTCTGCTGTTCTATGATTCTATGTGTGGCTGGTTAGTGATACTGAAAAGGGCTTGGAATAGGGATGGGAGAATTGGCAAGGTCCAAGCTCATTCAGGCTCACCATGTTCCATCTCAAATCTCATTCAGCTTCATTCCCATTTCCCAGTTTGAATGGAAACATATGCATTTGGGTGTGTCTTTTTTAAACTATGCATCAAAATGCGTACTCCCCCTGCCATTGACTAAAACATCAAAATGTGTTCTCCCCACCCACCCCTGTCGCCCAAATACGCATTTATAAAAGTGCCCATGTTTGGAAAGTATACATTTTGTGAATGAGCATTGCAAGCTGAGGAACGTGTGAGCTTTGTCTACCAGATGTACTCATGCTCTCATTCTAATTCAGGGGTGCAAACAAGGCAAGTTCTGGTCTTAAACTGAAACAAATTTCTCATAAATACATCGTTCAGTTTCCTTGTTTGAGCCACCTGGAGTTCCCGATATTTTGTTGCTTTTGCATCTTATTATTTCTATCTGATAGAATAAGATTATATGTGTGAAACTGGGGATGAGGTTGTTGGCTTTGAGTCTTAAGAACATAAGAACATAAGAAGTGTCATGCTGGATCAGAGCAAAGTTCATCCAGTGGCCAAACAGCTGTTGACCAAGAACCCACAAGCAGATCACAGGTGCAACAGCACCCTCTCACCTATGTTCCCCAGCAACTGGTGTATCTAGGCTTACTTAAGGTTCTGTAATCTTTAATCTGATTCCAGTGGCCATGGTCTTTGTTCTGCAATTTAGTCAAATCTTCTCTTTCTCATACCTAGATGTTGTTTCTGCTACCTACTGGAGAAAAGATTGTGGGCTCCTAGAGTTTAGCATACAGCACTAAACTGTGCTTCAAGTCAAGCATGTCGGTAGTTACTATATAAGTGGCATTTCTTTTTAAAAAGAAATCTGTTTCTTGGCCAATTTGGGGTGGAGGAGGTTGCTGCCGTGGAAATGTATTTATTTATTTATTTGTTTGTTTATTTATTACATTTCTATACTGCCCAATAGCCGGAGCTCTCTGGGCGGTTCATAAGCCCATATGTATGTGTGTGTTGCTTCTCTGTGCAAATGCAAAACTTCACAACTGCAGCCATAATTTATAGCAGCACTGACAGTTGCCCTAGCTTTTGCAGAAACAAAGATATCCATTCCTAAACCAGAATGGTGCAAACCTCCAATTCATTGGCTGTTAATCCCTTCTATGTTGTTTATGATGCCTAGCCATTTATGGCCTTCTTTATGTAATATAATAATAGTAGCCAAGAGATCCAGCGTGTGGATAAGATGTCACTTGGGGAAAGTAATTACATCTTAACTGCAAAACTGTTTTCATTGCCTAACAGAAAAACCTATAAATATTGCAAATCTGTTAATAGTAGGTTTTCGGTGAGAGATAAGTGATGCCCTGGTTTTGACCCTCGCCCACTGGACAACATCAATTAAGGAAAGATTTGATTTCCTTTTAATTCCATCATCATTTAAATTCCAGACACTGTTTAAATGCCTTCCTTTCCTGTAGTTATCCCCTTGTCTTTAAGCCCAGGGGCTGCCATTTTGCTTGATGAAGTGCTCTGCTACCCGGCAGGGAGCTCAAATGTCACCGGGTTTAGGACTGAGATCATTCAGCTCATGTCTCCCTGGTTAAAAAAAACTGCCTGGACACACAAAGTCACAGGGACTGCTTGTGTGTGTGTGTGTCTGTGTGTGCATGTGTGCACACAAAGAAAACACATGTCCTTCTTCAATTTAGCTTGATGTCAGTAGGAATTAGAGCTTTTGTTTTGTTATGAAGCCACTATAATGCAACTTCCTTTTTTGTAACTTTCCCCACCCCTTTAGCTCATTAAGCTCCATCCGACGAGCGCTTTATTGCACGCTCATTACTGGGCACTCACGGAGTTTGTTCAGGTCCCTCACATGTCATCATCTGCCTCCCGTGTGCCTTCTGACCCTACTGGCTTTCCTCGCATGACAAAAAAATAATAATACTCAGAATTGCTGCTCTCTCCTGCTGTGCGCAGGAGAAGCAGCTCCATTGTAACAGCGCACTCAATGGGCCTCGTGCTCGTTCTGTACTTCCTCTTTTGAAAAGAGGAAGTAACGGAGGAATGAAAACATGGGTGGAGAAGTGAAGGTAGGGAGTGTGTTAACCCCCGGTGTGATGGAGCTCATTGAGTTGTTGATGTTAGTATTACTGCTAAAATTGTTTTTACAATGAAGACACAACAGCCCTTGAAATGCTCTGCTATCCATCACTTTTTAGATCAGAGCTAAATGCTTTCTGTCTGTCTTAGCATCACCTCGCTGTCTGGAATATGGCTTCCTTGTTGAGTTTTTTTTAACCAATCTTTCAGTTTTTCAGGCCCCTTTTTAAGGGAATTTTAGTCAGGAATGGCATCGATAAGCTTGTCTTTGGCAGGATCTACACTACTGCTTAATAGTGGTACTGAAGTGCACTGACAACTGTTGAGGCCCATGACACATCTACACCAAGCAGGATATCATGTAACATTGGCTTTAGCTAGACCTAAGGTTTATCCCAGGATCATCTCGGGGTCATCCCTGTTCATGTAAATGACACACCAGGATATCCCGGGAGCAGGCAGGGACGACCCCGGGATGATCCGGGGATAAACCTTATGTCTAGCTAAGGCCACAATGAACTTGGTTGTCAGCGCACTTCAATACCACTATAAAGCAGTAGTGTGGCTCCTGCCTCCATATACCACTTTCATACCGCTTCCACAGTGCTATATTATTGTATGGAGGCAAGCAGCAAAGAGCATTCCAGGGCAGTGGCATTCATGATTGCGTGGGTGTGAGGTGATGATGTGAGAATGCTTCTTTTCTCTCATCCTGGAGTCTGATGACTTTAAAAAACAAAACAAAAAAGCAACCACCACAATGCTCGTCATTCTGAGATGAAGAGAATGTCGCCATGAAGAACCTCAACAGCGGGCCTTCTCTGTAGTGGCACCCACCCTCTGGAAAAACCCTCCCTTGTGCGGTTTAGGAGGCAGAGAATGCCTCCTAAAAACATATGTATTTTTAAATGCCTCCAAAAACATATCTTTTTAAACAAGCCTTCCCTGGACTGTAATTTTATGTGATTTTAAAGTTTAAAATTGGATTTTATGGTTTTAGTTGTAAACTGCCCAGAGAGCCTAGGTTTTTTGGCAGTATAAATATGTAATAGATAAATAAACAAATAAATAAACAGTGGGCATGATCACTGCTGCTAAGACAATGAAATAGGTGGTAGTAGTGGAAAAACCCCAGTGATTTTGTTAAATTTTTAAACACACTAGTAATAGGTGTGCAGTGGGCTGCTTGGCCCCAAGGTGAAATGGGAGCCCTACAATGGCCCAATCGAATATTAAAAGCCCTTGATTAATTACCACCATTCCATCCGCAGGGCCAATTGCCTCCTCTGAACCTTCCTGTCTGCCAGCTGATCTGTCCTTCTCCAGCACAAAAGGCTTCCCTTGGGAGCCAGGCATGTGCCTTTCCCTCCTCTTTGGATGGAGAAGGACCTCCTTGGCTAGTTGTCTTCTACCTAGCTTTTTCAGAAATAAAGGAGATCATGTTTGCCGAGTATTTGCATTGCCCTTCCACCTTGGATGATGGAGGTTGACTTACTGACTGCTGGCATGTTTCAGTGGGGATGACAGTAACTGTAGTTTAGGACTACAGAGAAATCTTCCATTTTAAATGCAGATTGAGGGAGGGGAGAAAAGAGAGGTCAGAGGGACCTTTCCCATTCAACAAGGAGCTGCCAAGACATTTAGTTTGCTTTCCAATATAAATGTTTCTCAGTGTGTGCTTTTGTGTGTTTGCATGAGCATAAGGATCAGGGCAGGTGGCCTTTTCATGATGGACTATGCTGCTCAGAAAGGATTAGCATGGGGCTATTATTTGCCTCTGTGAGAAGCCATACATAATTTCCTACCATACCACACATACACTCATACAAGGAGAGAGAGAGAGAGAGAGAGAGAGAGAGAGAGAGAGAGAGAGAGAGAGAGAACCATGATCAATGGCTATGTCTCATCCCAGAGTCCTGGGCCATAGCTAGACCTAAGGTTTATCCCTGGATCATCCAGGGGTCAAACCTGTTCATCTAGGTCACACACAGGGGATCCAGTGCTCAGGCAGGGGCAAACCCTGGATGATCCCACGATAAACCTTAGGTCTAGCTGTGGCCCTGGTTGATAGACCAGTGGCTGGGAACAGGGGCACAGTCCATGGAAGTGGCTGGTGGAGAAACCTCCAGGAAAAGCATGAGGACAGAGGACATTGCCAGAAGCAGAGGTGCTTCCAGTATGAGAGAGAAATAGAGCCAGAGCAGCAAGGAGAGAGAAATGCTGGAAGAGAGGTTGCTCCAGGTGGGCTTCATACGCTTGGCACACCTGGTGAGCCTCCCTTCCCTAACCATGTGTATTCAACGCTGCCTTGAGAACAGATGGGTGACTGTAGACAGGGCAAAGAGGAAACAGACATATGGCTTACAGCAATGTTTGCATAGGACTAGAATCATAAGGCACCAATCCTATATCCACAATGACAAGGAGTATGTCCTCACACATACACATTGGAATGAATTCCATACATTTACTCAGAAATAAGGATCAAAATAGAAAGTAAAGACAAAAGCCAGTGTTTGCAACTTGGATGTAAACTTTCCATTAACAGTTCCCCCCTTTTTCTTTTCTTTTCCCTCTTTCTTTTTAGGAATAAGCAATTGGGATGGCAAGAAGGATGGTTTGAAATAGGGATGGACAAATCTATTAGTTTCACTTTGTCCTGCATTTGAATTTTTTTAAATCTCAAATTCCTCTTATCCTGTATAAGAAGAAATCTGAGAATTCTCAATTTTTAAAAGAAAAAAGAAAAATGATCCGAAATGAAATTCTCACCCATCAGCACTGAGCAAAGTCAATCCAGCTATTCCCACCTTGGAGAAGACCATGTTGTACCTGCCCATCATGTAGGTGTGAGAAATGAGGAGCCTATTAGAATATAGAGATGGCCCCACTACCACAAACAAGGTTGAATACATAAGGATTCAAAGCAAAACTTTTAAGTGTGATGCAGTGAAAGCCCTTAGCTGGATGAATCTGTCAGTTTTGGTTTCTTCCACATTCATTTAATCATCATCTTCATCATCTCAAAATCTTTCTATGTGAATTTTTGAGATACATGTGAATTTTTGGAATAAATTTTAAATAAAAACAAAGATATACTGTAGTGGTTTTGTTCTGGAGAATATCTCTTTTCCAACAATAATGAACCAATCCTCCATGAATGCACAACTGCAAGTGGGGAGAAGAAAGAAGAAGTAATTGCAGATGGAATGAAATTTGAACTAAGTTGGATTTTCTATCCTAGAATCATATAATCATAGAATAGTGGAGTTGGAAGGGGCCTATAAGGCCATTGAGTCCAACCCCCTGCTCAGTGCAGGAATCCACCTTAAAACATCACTGATGGATGGTTGTTCAGTTGCCTCTTGAATGCCTCTAGGGTAGGAGAGCCCACAACCTCCCTAGATAATTGGTTCTATTGTTGTACTGCTCTAACAGTCAGGAAGTTTTTCCTGATGTCCAGCTGGAATCTGGCTTTCTGTAATTTGAGCCCGTTATTCCATGTCCTGCACTCTGGGATGATCAAGAAGAGATTGTGGCCCTCCTCTGTGTGACAACCTTTTAAGTATTTGAAGAGTGCTATCATGTCTCCCATCAGTCATCTCTTCTCCAGACTAAACATGCCCAGTTCTTTCAGTCTCTCTTCATAGGGCTTTGTTTCCAGACCCCTGATAATCCTGATTGCCCTCCTCTGATCCAGTGACGTATCATTCATTTCCCCTCCCCACTTTCTCTTGTTGTTGTTTTTTTAAAGGTACTGAGTGATAGAGAATGGGAGGAGACATAGAGGAATTGGGAGCCAACATGTCTGTTTTGCCTGGCTAGGCTGAATCAGCATCTTCTTTCCCTCCTCCCATTTCCACCTTCCATTTCTAATGCAGAAACCTACAGCTCCAGAACTAATACTTTCCCACACTGCATTAATCCTAATTGACTTGGTTATTTTCCCTCCTACTCTTTGGCGTGACCATGCCATCTGCCTCTTGGGAGCCCGCTGACAAATTCGCTCACAGATTCTCCTGCTGGCAGCTTTATTCCCAGGAGAAAATCCACTTTTGAACAATCCTACATGACCAGAGCATTAGGACATCGTGAGCTCCTACAGCCTGCTTCTGAGGCACAACCGGAGAGGAGTTCAGGTCATAAATGATGAGTCAGTGACTCTTTATGGCTGGGAAGGAGATTTGTGGGTCCTTGACAAGTGAGGTGGGCCTTCCTGGATTGGCATGAAGATGACACTCTCAGGACCGTGAAAGGGAAGCACAGTTAACACAAATTTTGTGCAAGGAATGGCAGACAGTCCTTGCCGCATGATTCACTCTGGCCTATTGATGTTCAAGAATGTTCTTCCAGATCTACATCTTGTCATTCCTTCCTTGGGCCACTGCCACCTGGTGGCAAACAGCTGGTTTACACTCTTCCACTACCTTCCCTCCCCAAACCAGTGATAGCAGATTTTATGTATTTTCTTGTTTCTTTTCTAACTCTTCTTTCCTCCAAGGAGATTCTTGGTTCTCTTCTAATTTTATTCTCACAATAATACTATGAGATAGGTTGGGCTGTGACATAGTGTCTGGCCCATGATCATTACCCAATTAGCTTCATGATTGATTGAGAAGACGAGGGGATATGAGCCAGGGTCTTCTCAATCATAGTCCAAGACTCTAACCATTACCACAGTGGCTCTGCTTGTTTCAGAGTGGGTTGATGGCTGCCTTATGGGAACCTCCATTTTCCATAAGCTTTTTTTTCTTCTCATAAACTCTGCCCCTGCCTACATGAGTTTTTAAGAATTTGAAACAAGACCTGTACAATCCCTCTCTTTCCTTTTCCTTTTAGGAATACTTCACAGATCCTACTCATCATCACAGAGTAACACATTGGTCAGTTCTCAAGCAATGCTTCTGATTCCCTATACTTCTGATTAGTAGGGATTATGAAGAATTTATTTCACTCCATTTTTGAACAAGATTTAACCAGTTCTCACCTTCCAAACCAAACATGGACTCAGACACAAGCTTGTAATCTGATATGGAATCAAGTTGGAATGATTTCTGAGCTCATGGTTTGCTGGTCCAAACATTCATAAGGATTAGATATGAAACTTTTGTTCACATGCTCCCTGCTAACCCCATGTAATCAGAATCAATTATTTATTTTCTAGTTCAGACAAACCACTGTTAGTTCTTCCTTCCAAACCAGAAAACCATGGTTTGCACTTGTTATCTTAGATTGCAAAGAACCAGCTTCGATCAAAAAGAACCAACTTCAAACAACTGTAGAAGGCGTGATGAGCAAAGAATACATTCCTGTTCTTACAGTCATAGGCCTTAGCTAGACCTACCGGTCTGACAGAGGGGTGAAGATCTCGATATTTTTATTGCGAGTTCTCACCCTCTGTTTACACATGGCGTGCAACAACATCAGAGGGAGAGGATGTTGCGCCTGCCTTTTTTAAAAAAGAGGAAGCAGCGCACGAGCGCTCGAGTGCAAAAGGTAAGGGGTGTTTTTTAAAAAAATAAAAATCCCTGCTCACCCCACCCCACCCTCGATGGGCACAGAGCTCCTGAGGAGCTCTGGACCTTGTGCGCAGGTCCCAGCTGCTCGCAAGTAACCATGAGGAGCCAGGACAAACTGTGACAGTGGGCCACACTTCCCTGGGTCTCAGGATCAGCCTGAAACCATGGAAAAAGTGGGCCTAAAGTGTAGGGCGAGATTCCAGGGAAAAGGAGGGATAAGAGGCTAAGCACCTGTATTCTGTCCCACTGCTATGGAAGTTAAACCAGTGTTATCAATTCCTGTTTGCAGGGCTTTTGGATTTAAATTTTTCAACACATTCGACATGATTTAGAGTAGAAATTTACAAACACATTTACACATGTAGTGTTACAAACTACATTTACACATGCAGTGCCTACCCCAAACATTTTCCTACCTGAGACAAAGGACAAGGTGCTCCCACCCCCAGTTCCTTCTTCAGAAAGCAAACATACTGGCACATGAATCTTTTATCAACACTGGTGATGGGACACTGTTCTGCAATGCACCTGAGGGCAGCAGGCTAGCTTAGGTGAGTTAGGATTAGGGCTGTGTTTACCCTTGGTCCCAAAGCCTGAATCTGAGTCAAAGCAGGCCAGTTCAACCCACCGTGGCCTGAATCTGCTTCAGGACCAGATTGGGCTACCTTGGTCCAAAGCAGCCAAACTGTTTTGGAATAATTTGGCCCAATGGTGCCCCCTGCCTGCTCACCCTCCCTCCAGACATACTATTCCATTCTGCCTAATGGGAGGACCAGCTACCAGCACATCACCCTCTGCAGTATGTCATCCTATGGTCCAACTTCTGCCTGTGCCCCTAAGCAAGTGAGTGAATGGCTAACTGCAAGGATATCATATGGCAAGGAGTGGGAATTGCAGGGAATGAAGAAGTCCAATTTCCCCACCCACCCACACACTTATTTATTTATTTATTTCATTTTTATACCACCCAATAGCTGAAGCTCTCTTGCCAGTCCACTTGTCTGGTTTCTGAGACATTAGCAATCATGACATACTTTAAAAAAACAAAGAAGGAAAGTTCACAGTCCTGAAGAAGCCACTTGGTTCTGAGTTGGAAAGCCAGATTCTTTGATTTATGGTGCAATTGAGGACAAGCAGCTTACCGGGTCCTTGTGTATAGAGATCTTTTTGTTTCATTCTTCACTTGTGACTGTGCCAGTTCTTCAGTAGTGAGTAGGAACAGGCACAATGTGGAAATTAGCCTGAACGCTGAGAGAAACCCTGTGAGAAAATCAACAGGATGCCAGAATTAGAAGCAAAGCTACCATCACTACAACGCATGCTACGTGTTCTTGCATGAGAGACACAGAGCGAGAGAATACACATACACCTCTTTGGGGGACATATCTTACTCATACAGATACACACTTAATTTGTGTTAGTCTGTCTCTTCTCCATACCCCTTTAAATTTTAATATTTCCTTTCACTCATAATTTGCATCATTCCACAGTCCAAGGGTGGACCAGCATGCCAGTGACATCTTCTAGAGGAACCTTATTTACGTATATCACTCAACATTTGAATGTGTATATACTTACATATTCAACAGTGAAGAAGAAACACTTTATTAATTAACCTCTGAAGAAAATTGGTGTTAATTTTGCACTTTCTACTGACTCTTCCCACTTTTTTTCTGGGAACGATTGCTGTGGACAGAAGTCAGAATGAGCTTCAAGGTTGAATTTGGAGAACTTTGACAAGCTTGAGTTTTGCTGCTTCACACATCCCTAGGATAGGATCTCAATCTGGGTGGGCCTTGCTCTGAGCTAGGGAAGGATGGAGTGATCTGTGCCCACCCCTGCTCACGGTGCTACATCAGCTTCTGGTTGCCCCAGAAAGAACCCAACAAAGCTGCAGGACCAGCCATCTTTCTAGCAAGCTGCTATTGCTGCTCCATTCATGCTTGCAATGTTGCGTAAATGGCCCCTCTATGGCCGCCATTTATGCAACATGACCTTCCTGGAAACCCACGAGCCAGCATTGTTGCACAACAATGGTGGCTCGCTTGGAGGAATGTCAGCTGGCAAGTTCTTGCCAAACCATGGGACACTCAACCAGCAGGTCTGCAAGCACACCACAGCTTGGTGAGTAGGGTCTGGGAGGCCCGGTGTAGGGGAGTCTGTCAAACGCCTGACATCACAGTAGGGATGTTCATGATATCCCTACTCTGAGCCAACTCATCTGTGTATCTCTGCCTTTATGTCATGTCAGCCTAGGACTATCTCAAAGAGATCCCAAAGGAAGAGAGTCACTGGCTCCTTTATGTTGGCTGTGTCATACACTTTTCATTTACTGTTATTGCATATGCAGCTCAACTTTTTCATCATTTTGACTTTATCTTTTATATCCTGAACAATTAAAAATAATTTCTCCATAAAGATAGGAAATGCTGGGTTCTTCTAAGTGCTGAAATAGTGTAGGTAAATAACCTAAGATAATAGCTGTTCATGTATTAACCTCCACACGTACAGTATATTATGTGTGGAAGATAGCGTGCACAATACTTGCTGACCTGAACGTTTAGCTTCTCATCTCAAAGGAGAGCCTATGAGCATAATGTTATATGTGCATAGGTTTCCCACCAAATCAGGGACTCACAAGGGGTTCATGATTAGAAAGATTGCCTATATATGTACAACTCTATTCAAGGAAGCTCCCTTTTAAAATGATCTGCAGAAGTGATGAACATCATAAGTGAAGCCAACCTGGACATTTGGAGTATTAGGGATAGGTGAGAATGTCAGTTCAGTTCGTTTTTGATAGAAAGGAAAGGAACCTCTCGTGCAAGCACTGAGTCATTACTAACTCTTGGAGGGACGCCAGCTTTCGTGGACGTTTTCTTGGCAGGCCTTATAGCGGGGTGGTTTGCCGTTGCCTTCCCCGGCCGTTATTACCTTTCCTCCAGCTAACTGGGTACTCATTTTACTGACCCCGGGAGGATGGAAAGCTGAGTCAACCTGAGCCGGCTGCCTGAAACCAGCTTCCGCGGGGATCGAATTCAGGCCGTTGGGAGAGTTTCAGCTGCAGAAACTGCCGCTGAACCCACCAAAGTTTGCAAATTCCTCCCAAAAAGAGATGAAAGAATTTTAAAATGCATTTTTTAAAAATAATGAGCTGCTTTTAATAATGTATTGGTTTTAAGTGTTTTAATTAGTAATATGTATTTTATGGTGTTTGCATTTGGGTTGTACCCCACCTTGATCCAGAAGGAGAGGCTGGTAACAAGTTTTTATATATATATATATAAAATCAAATGTTGGAAAACTAAAAACTGACCAATTTTTTCCATCCAGATCCAGACCTGCAGACTGGTTTTTCACTTTTGGAGGGGATTTGTGCATCATGCAGCTGCACACTTGTGTAGGTGTAATACACACATTACCTCATTTGCGCAAGTGTAGATTAACGCTAATGCAAATTTGCCCAAGTAGAAAAAGATTCTGTTTAAAATAATAATAATCACTTTCTGTTGATGATGGAATGAAAGATGCCAGACAATCTGCAAAACACAGACAGAATAGAATGAACAAAATCCAGGCATCCCTACTGAAAACATGAAAGGGAAGTTGCACTATGTAAATGCTGACCTTGGGATTGGATGGCTCTGGGGTGGGTTTGCATTGGTAAGGAAGTGTGTGTGTGTGTGATTTTTCTTCTTTTTCTGGTTTGTTAGTGAGTGTTCACTTATAACCAACTGCTAACTGTTGGAAGCATATGTTGAAAATTGTGCACCGTTAAATGATTTCACGATCTCCTTCTCCTTGTAGATAATCCTAACCCAACTACTGACATCTCACCTGTCAGGAAAATAAAAATAATAAAAGAATTTTTTTTGATGTGAACCTGTCCCCCCACCCCAACCACCTCTTGATCTAATCATTTTTTGTACAATAGCAGAGTTTGGGTTCATGGATACAGCAAGAAAGGACCAGCTATGTCCCTTAAATCCTTTCAGCTTTCTCCTAGATAGCGCTCAATACATGTTGGAACTTGCCTGCCTGTGAGTGCTGCAATGCTCCCTGTAGGAAATGTGAGGGTATCTATGCCAAAGAGAATATTTAAAAACTCGCTGTCACTTGGAGGCAATTGGACAATTCTAAAGAGAAGGGGCTTTGGAATTCTGAATTAGTTTTAAAAGTCCCAAAGAACGTGTTTGGCAGACACGTTTGGCAGATGTTGGAAACAGGACAAATCCACACAGAATGGAAGGTGGGGAATCACACTAGCTACAGTTCTCGATTTAAAAAGGTCTAGCACAAAAAACTGTTGTGTCTTTCAGTATAGTCAGGGAGTATATTTGAATAGCGTAGGCTGCAAAGTGCCCTTATATATAAATCTACCGACAGTACAATAGGTCCAATGATACACTGAATCTCCTCAGATGGCCTTCTAACCGCCATTTAAAAATATTTAGTATATCAGGTTCAACCGAGGAGTCTTTTAAGAAACCCAAACACCAGACTTTCCCCCACAGGGCCAAAATAAGTTTGCTTCAGCGTATCCATTCAGAACTCCCTTCTTAGGGAATCCGTTGCAGGGAAATCCAGCCCTTTGTGGGTTCCGCGGATTTCTCCAACGGCCCCAGCTCAGCCTGCATTTGCGAGCCAAACCTTGAGCTTTCCCTGGAAATCCAGAAATTTAATTGTTTGTTTTGCTTGGGTATATTTACCCAAGCTATCAAGCAAACAAAACATATTCCTCCTGCTGCCACAGAGAGTGTGGCCTTCTTTTTCCCGGTGCCCAGAAGAGACAGCACTCGTTGTTCTGTGGTGGTCACAGTAGCAGCAGATTGGGAGCAGGTAGGGAAGCACCATAGCGCTCCCTGCAGATGGAGTCCTCTAATATCCCTATCCCTTCTATGAATGTGCTTTAACAATTCTTGAATATCTGAATATTCACCAAATATTACATTGCTCCGTATCACATTAACTAATGGGCATTGATGCATTTGTGCAAATACACAAGTGTGAATTGTCGCTAATTCAAATTAACACAAGTAGAATGAAATTCTAGTTAACAAAACAAAACAAAAACCAGATTCCAGCAATGAGCAAACAGCAGAATGAAAAATGCCTAACAATCCATGAAACACAGACGGAATGGATGTAACAACATCCATACATCTCTAGAGGAGGGGACCCCAGCTCATCTTGCTTCTTCTATTGTCCCTCCATCCTATTAACGTCCACTTTTAGTGGAAGGGCAGGTAGACAAGCTCTCTGCACTCCTCTAGAAAGTAAGAGGAGAGAAGGAGATGGTGTCAGGTATAGGTACAAGGGCAGCCTTGTACCTAGTGGTTAGATTTATTAGGAAATGGTTTGAGAATGTCAGATGTTCTCTGCAAGCTTATCGCTGTAAGAAGTTCCCATGGGAGTAGCTTGTTCACTCCCTGTCTTCGGCCTTGAAGCTGCTGGTTCTCTGGGAACTTCAGAGTGTTTTGCAGAAGGTGGGGGCCGCTCTTCGATGTGGGTTGTAACATCCTGCCCTCTTGGCATGTGGGCTTGGTTTACAGGTCAGAGGACCTGTCTGTCAAGTGGCTTTGAATAGGCCATAAATGCTGGTGCAAGGCTGAAAAAGCTTTGCTAGGTTTCGTCTCTCGACGCAATGCCTGACCTCTCTCCTGCTTTGGATTCCATCTCTGCTTGTGACTTTAAAAGCACCCTGCACATGGACACTTTGCTATTTGGACTTTGGATATCTAAGAACTGTGCCATGAAAAGTAGTGAGGATTTTCATAGGCTTGGACTTGCATATGCTGTGGATTCTGTGTTTGTGGCCAGAGTCAGGTGGCAGGGAGTTCCGAGTCCTTAGCAGAAGGATGGACTCCTGGGCCTGGGGCTTAACCTTTCCTGAAGTCAGGGTAACGGGTTCAGCTCAGTAGTGGTAGGCTGAGACCGACAAGTGCATGGATCTCTCTGCCTGGCTCTGGTGGCTCAGAGCAACCTTTCCTGGGACTTTGTTTTAGGAGATTGACCGTGTTCCTTTGAGGTGCCAGCATATGCAGCGGTTACTGGCGTACCCTATTCACCCCCCACCCTCTCCAAGTGTTTGCCTCAAGGATCGTTTCAGTAAAAAGAGCCTAAAGCTTTCTAACCATCATTCAGCTTTAAGAGTGTGTTTTGGAGACTCTGTAACCATTAAGCATGTCTACCATGTGATTTCCTCAATAAAAGAAGTCTCACTGATGTGAGTGTTTCGTGTCAGCTTGCCAGCATGTGTGAACGCCAGAGGAAACAGGCTCAGAATACAACAGATGGTAGCATGACCAGAGGAAGTGGAAACATAGCTAGAGAGGAGGAAGGTGCCATATGTTGGTGCCAGACCTATTCAGATGGTTAGTTGCAGAGATTGTAGAAATCTCCACATTTATCACATGTTTGTATTAAATCCAGTACCAATAACTTGTCATTGAATGGCCATTGGCATTCTATTTATTATTATTTTTGAAAATAAACACTCCCAATAAATGTTTAACACTGCCTGACGGAGGAAGCCATATGGATGTGTGTGTGTGTGTATGTGTGTGTGTGTGCGTGCTTCCTGGTTGCCCTCTCTTAACATTGTCGTCGTCTTCCCAGTACAGTTGTGAGGTTTGAGAAAGACGCGTCTCTCTGAGCGGCATATGTTCGAGCTGGGTGCAGCTTTGCTGCCCTCTAGCACCAGGTTCCTCTCAGAGCGACTGCTGCTGGTAGCTAACCAACTAGGGGCGGGGGAGACATCATTGCTCTATCTGCACCTGCACAGTTGGAGCTGTTTGTAACTACAGAGAGATTAGGGGGAACCTGAGGAGTTTACGACGCCTGCTTGCTCTTTCCTTGTTCCGCTGTTCTGAGGTGTTTGCTTCTGTACTCTGATTTGACCCCCACCCCCTCCTTCCCTTCCTCTGCCCTTACCCAACTGGCAGACAAAGGAAACACTTGGCAGAAAGAAGGCATTAGCTCAAATCTCCCTCTGAGGTGTCTGCTCTTTCATTCTTCTGAGTTCTATTTCTTTTTTGAATCCCAAATCTCACTTCTTCCTGCCCTGAGATACCATCCTCCTCCACTGTTCCAAAGTCTGTTGAAAGCCTGAAACGTTTCGTCGTACCACTTGCTCAAAGGCTACAATCCCGTGCCAGTGTCTGCTGAAGTACATTCCTTGCCTCATTGGCACCTCTGATGTGCTACTTCAAAGGGTGTGCTATGGCTGTATTCTGCATGGGGTACGAAGTGGTGGGTGTTCTCAGGGATAGGTGGTGTTTAGGCTGAACTTGAGGTTCCTTAGTGCCTTGCAGTGTAATAATTCAGTGTTTCACTGCAAGAGTACATGGTATTTCCTTAAACCTTTTTGAAAAGTGTGCAAGATATTAGTTTTGGGGGCACCAGCAAAGCATTACCTACATTACCTCCCTCTATACCACACTCTTCTTGAACTCTGCAGTAGTGACTTCTGTGTGGCAGCTTCACACTAGGGGTATGCTTCACCTCGGTCCCAAACCCTGAATCTGAGTCGAAGCAGGACAATTCGGCCTGCCATGACCCGAATCCGGTGGACCAGATTGGACCACTTTGTCCTGAATCAGCTGAAGCACTTCAGGCTGATTCAGGCCAATGGCCAGCCACTCACAGGTGTGACTCGCCAGCACAAGCAGAGGCTTGAAGTAAGTCCTGCAGATGGGGGAGCAGCAGCTCTCCAGGTATGGGGGGTGAGCTGGAGGCAAGGGGCAAGTGGGAGATGAGGGGGCAAGGAGGAGGGTTAGGTTTAGGGTTATGGACTCCTGGGAAACTGCAACAACCGCCCCCACTTTGGATTTGGAACTGAATCTGAAGTGGGCTGAGGTGGTTCCGAGGCATCCTGAGTCGAATCAGGGCTGGTTTGGAAGCTCCAGATAGACCTCTGAGGCAAATGGGGGGGGCTATTTCGCACATTACTCATGTCCAAGGGCATGATTTGAAAGCACATAAGCAAGAATGGGTCTGGTCAGTATTGGAGGGGAGACCACCTGGGAAATCCATATAACCATGAGTCCCATGGTGGGTTGTAAATGCAAAAATAAATCAATTACATTTAAAAGAGCAAGCAGGCGCCGTAAACTCCTCAGGTTCCCCCTAATCTCTCTTCCTCTTCTTCTTCCTCCTCCTCCTCCTCCTCTGCTTCTGCTTCTGCTTCTTCTGTTTCTTTTCTTCTAGTCTAAGGAACAACTAAGGAACCCCCCCCCAACCTAAACAAATGTAAAATGTGAATGCACCCATGTTGGGAAACACATTTATCATGTAGCTGCACTAATCAGAGAGCCAGGAGGAGGATCTACACTACTTTAAAACAGTTTATAACAGTAGTGGCAACTGTTGGGGCCCATGACACGTTCCATACACGGTTTTCAAAATGTTTTCAAAATGTCATGCCCTGCTTGGTGTAGATCTGGGTTGGTTGTAACTGTTTGCCAACATGTAAGGTTCTCTTGTGGGGGATTGGGATCAAGATTGGTTTATATCCAACACTGCCCATACTGAATAGCTCTCTTTGCATATCTAAAAACAATTACTATGAATGAGGGGAAAACCCAGACAATAACAAAAATTCTCTTGATAGTGTCACAAGCCTGCTCTTCTGAGCTGCTCTACCCACCCATCCCAGCTCAAATGTTGCCTTTGCAATACTAGGCTCCTTTCATTACATGCCTCACAACCCTGCCCAAGTCACAACCACAGAAATACCAAAACAAAACCCAAAATAAAAAATAAAACCTGCTCTCTTAATATGTCTGTCAATGTCACTGCTTTGCTGAAAAGTAGTATTGATGTCTGGCACACTTCCTTGCAATGGTGGATATGTTGTTGTTGTTGTTGTTGTTGTTGTTGCAAATTGTTATTTTGCATGTTAGTTTGTATTCTGTCATTCTTGTGCACTGTTCCTAGTTCAATTCACAGAGACCTGGCTGAATTTACTATACTTTTTTATTATTTTGTAAGATATTACATAAGAAACATAATGGTCCATCTAGTCCAGCACTCTGTTCATACAGTGGCCAGGGACCCACAAGTAGGACATGGTGCAACAGCACTCTCCCAGCCATGTTCCCCAGCAACTGGTGTATATAGGCTTACTGCCTCTGATACTGGAGGTAGCACATAGCCATCAGGACAAGTAGCCATTGATAGGCTTCGCCTCCAGAAATTTATTCACCCCCTTTTAAAGCCATCCAAGTTGGTGGCCATCACTACATCTTGTGGTAGCGTGTCCCATAGTTTAATTATGTGCTGGGTGAAGAAGTACTTTGTTTTATCTGTCTTGAATGTCCAACCGATCAGCTTCATGGGATGACCCCTGATTCTACTATTATGGGAGAGGGAGAAAAATGTCTCCCTAGCCACATTCTTCACACCATACACAATTTTTTACACCTCTATCATGTCTCCCCTTAGCCTCCTTTTTTCCTAGCTATTTACTCTTATGTATTTTTCTCATAGTTTTGCAGGTTCATACATGTTCATAGGTCTTCAGCCTTTCCCTGTTTGTTTCTTTTAATCATGTTTACCAGCTGTACCGGGCTGTGTGTATCTTAAAAAGAAAAGTTGAAAGCTTCTCTGAATCCATCATGAATGACAAATGACAAATATAATTGCCATTGTTACCCAATGAATGGGACAGGGGAGATTGAATTTCATAGCAGGAATTTAGGAAAGCAGAGTCACGAAGTATGGATTCGGTTTCCTTGCTTTGGCAGTTGGAATTTTTTTCAGGAGGCAGGTATTGAACCGAGGAATTGCATCATCTAGGCACTAAATATACTAGCCTCTCAGAGTCTATCCATTCTGGGGATTCCTACCTCCCTATTCTGTGATTTAAACACTAATGAAGTCTCTCTGAATAAATGAAGAAAGAAACCCGAGAGCACCCAAATGATCATTAAGAAGCTGCCATTTCCCTCCAAAGACCTTAAATGCCAGTTTTCTTTTCCTCGCTGCTCCATCACGCTGGGACCATAGCTTCCGAAGTATATTATTGCTCCAGTAAATATTGATTATGGTTTATGACAGGCAGACCACAAACCAACAACCACCACCCTGTCTTGTTATTGATCTTTTCAACCTCTCCGCTCCAGGCTTTACTTCACAGAGCAGCTTGTGGGAGACCCAGCAACGGCACGGCGAAACAGAAGAGAACCGCTCCCTCTTCTTGCGTCCTTGTGCCCTATGTCTTGTTTGTCATATATCCTTTTGACCCTCTGTACTACTAGCTGTTTGGGGATGGATTAAGACTCGGCAAGGGAGATTGAGAAATGGAGGACTGCAATGTGGTCTGCTCCTCTCGCTTGCCCGCTGAATTCTTGCATTTGATATCCAGCACCGCCCGTTCTACTTCTGTTACATACTGGGTACATATGAGCTATATAGACCCATATTGACTAGGAAGCTATTGCAGTAGCTTTTCTAAAAATCCAAGTGATAGGAAGAATTACTGAAACTTCAGACATTGATGAAGATTCTTCAATGGATGGGACAAAGTTACTGCTTTTTTAGGGATAAAACACATACAATATGGGAGGGGGGGATACATACACAAATAATGCAAAAATTAAAGCAGTTGCAGATTGATGTGGAAATGGGATACAGCAGATTTGTGAATGAACATATGCAAAACTGATATGACCCAGAAACAGACTAATGCATCCATTCCTATGTGCAGATATTAAGCTGTGGCCAGGAGATGCTTTAAGGAGTTTTCTTGATAACAGCAAAGGCCAGTGCTCACATAGCCATTCATAAATATTTGGATGAATGTAGGAACATAAGAAGAGCCATGCTGGAACAGACCAAAGCCTATCTAGTCCAACATTCTGTTCACACAGTTGCCAACCAGATGCCTGTGGGAAATCCACAAGCAAGCGATGAGCAGCACAATGTTCTGTTCATCTTTCCCAGCACTTGGCATACAGAACTATACTGCCTCTGATACTGGCGGAAATATACAGCCATCATGACCAATAGCCATTGGTAGCCATATTCTCTATGAATGTGTCTAATCCCTTTTGAAAGCAATCCAAGTTGGTAGACATCACTACATCTTGCAGCAGAGAATTCCATAGATGAACTACATGATGTCTGAAAAATACTTCCTTTTATCTGTCCTGAATCTGTCACCACTCAGCTTCAGTGAAAGACCCCTGGTTCCAGTATCATGAGAGAGGTAGAAGAATGTATCCCTATGCATTTTCTCCTCACCATGCATACATTTATATATTTTTCAACTACGCCCCACCTTGATTGCCTTTTTGCTAAGCTAAAAAGCCCCAAGCATTATAACCTCATAGGGGAGTTGATCATTTTGGTTGTCTTTTATTGCACCTTTACCAACTCCTTTCTGAGGTCCAGTGGGTCAGAAATATACATAGTATTCCAAGTGTAGTTGCTCCATAGATTTGTATAAATTCACTATAATATTGACAGTTTAATTTTTGATAACTTTTCTAACTATCTGCTAAGATACTGCACATAGGTTTTCTGATGTAGGTTTTGTTGTTGTTGCTTTGCAAATTCACTCCAGGGGCCAGCTCTATTGGACAAATTCCAACCCCAGGCACTCAAACAAGGCTAAGAGTAATCTGGTATAAGAGAAATGCACATGTGTGATCATTTGGCATGTGCAGTTGTTTGGAGTTGTATGCGTTTCAGGGATCTGTAAGAATACATTCAAAGTACATGGAAGTAGATAAAAGGAAGTTGTAATATGTGATATGGTGGTCATTATGTAGTTAGGTTGCATTTCTCTGGCAGATTTATATGGGACACTTAAAAGAAGAAGCAGAGTAATGCTGAGACATTATCTTCTACCAAATTGTGGGGAGGGGATGCATATCAGGAACTATGAAAATAGAAACGGAGTAAGGGGTGAATTTCACTGATTTGGGGGGGGGGTTTGAGATAATGGGGGCAGAAACATGACCAGGTCATATGGAACTCCAAAACTTAGGCTGTTGCTAGACAAGGGTTTAGCCTGGGGGGCATCAGACATTGGGGGGAATCGGGGGCAGGGGGAGCAGGAAACCCTTTATTTTATTTTTTAAAAAAAGACTTATCTTTTCGTTAGTGCTCTCCTGCGCACATGGCCCCTTTAATTTTTAAAAAATGGCCTACGCGACGGGGCTTTCCCTTACCCCATCGCGTGTTACGTCTAGCTAGGGGCAACGGCCCGTGCTAGCTGCAGCGCGGCCTCGCCCCTACTCCCCAACGGATTATCAGGTAGGTCTAGCAAGGACCTTAGAGAGGTAGACCTTAGAGAGAGATGATAAGCGTTTTAGAAATAACCCTAAATAATAATAATAAAAAACCACTCGCTCATAACACGCAGAGCAATCTGCACACGGAAATAGCTGCTGATTTTGCTAGAGCAGCCCATTTCTGGCTTGGTAAAAGTTCATTTTCTGATGGTTTGCATTATTTATTACAATTATGAAGCATGCTCTGTGCCTCTGAAATATAAAATGAGCTGAAGAAAATTTTCCATGTGTGGACCCACATGGGGGAATTTTGCATGCTTTCACATTCTTCATAGGCCTATAAAGAGCCAAACATTAAGATATTCCAGTTCCCTGGGAAAATGGGAGAGGGCTTGTAATGCCCAATTATTTCAGGCTGAAGAGTGTGGGAGGGGTATGTAGGAGTTTGGGCAGAGAAGGAGCGAACGTCATTGGGTGAAAGAACTGTATGTACAACATGCTTTATATATCTCTAGGCACCATTCCACTTCCAGAATACCAGAGATCATCTCCAGGGAGTTATGACTCCCCTTTTGTAGGGCTGTAGAAAAAGGATGCTGTTTCTGCATGCTGGATAAGATTCAGGATGGTTGTTGTTTTTTTCACCATGAGGAGCTGAAGAGTTAGTCCTGAGGTTTAATGTAGGTCCCTTCCTTCCCACTGCAGTTGTTGAAAAGTCCCAAAGGCAAAGTCCACACTTAGGAAGATCAGTGACCAGATACGTCGTTTGAAGTATTTGTCCCATGGCCCTGAGTGGCAAGCACTAGGAATTAGCAGTCGCTACCATAAAGGTGCCTAAGGGGAGACATGATAGAGGTGTACAAAATTGTGCATGGTGTGAGGAATGTGGACATGGAGACATTTTCCTCTTTGTCTCAAAATACTGGAATCCAGGGTCATCCCATGATAAAAGGAAGTACTTCTTCACCCAGTGCGTAGTTAAATTACAGAATTCACTACCACAAGATGTAGTGATTGGCCACCAATTTGGATGGCTTTAAAAGGAGGTTGGATAAATTCCTGGAGGAGACGGCTATCCATGGCTAGTAGCCCCGATGGTTATGTGCTACCTCCAGTATCCAAGGCAGTAAGCCTGTGTGCACCAGTTGCTGGGGAACATGGCTGGGAGGGTGCTGTTATTGCATGTCCTGCTTTGTTGGTCCCTGGTCAACAGCTGGTTGGCCACTGTGTGAACAGAGTGCTGGACTAGATGAACCCTTGATCTGATCCAGCATGGCTCTTCTTATGTTCTTACGTTATTTTCCCACATACACCTGCTTTACCCAAATGTAACTGAATTAGTATACCATGATAATCTCCCTGTAAATAAAATCAGTGGAGAAAAGGTGAAAAAAAAATCTGGGCCAATTTGATTGCAGGTAAAAACTTCCTACTGGGGATAAATATACCCTGAAATAGTAGGAAAGGGAGGGACAGAGCTGGAAATGCAAATATGCTGAGGAATGGGTGTCACAGGGCCATGCTAGACCTACCAGATAATCCGTGTAGGAGGAGGGGCCAGGCCGTGCTAGAAGGGAAGCCCCATCGTGTCCTCCATTTTTTTTCGCCCTTAAAGGGCCATGTGGGCAAGAGCGCACTGCCAGAATAGTAAGTATTTTTTTTAAAAAAAAATAAAGGGTCCCCCACTCCCCCTGCCCATCCCCCATCCCCCGTCCCCCATGCCCGGCCCGGCCCCACTCGCCATGCCAGCCCACTGGCCGCCATGCCTGTCCGCTGTCGCCATGCCTGTCCGCCGTCGCCATGCCTGTCCCCTGTCCTTCTCCCCCATCCCCATCTGCCAGGCCCTGTCCCCGTCCTTCTTCCACCCCACATCCGCCAGGCCCTGCCCGCTCGTCATGCCCGTCCCCCGTCCGCCAGGCCCTGCCAGCTCGTCATGCCCATCCCCCATCCCTGCTCGTCATGTCCGATGCCCCCACCGTACCCCCCTAGTCCGTGATTCCCCCCCCGGCCCGATGGGCACAGCGCTCCAGCGCTGTGCCCCATCCGTGGCTTCTCCCGGCTACTCGCAAGTAAGCGAGCAGCCGGGAAAAGCCACGGACCCTGCTAGACCTTCCGCAGCCCCGGCCTCAGGCTGGGGCTGTGGAAAAGCCAGGCCATAACCGCATCCAGTTATCCCGGTTCAAGCAAGGACTTAGCCTGGCCTGACCCCAGAATCCCCTGTGCGTCATCTGGATGCACAGGAGGGAGACCGGGCCTCACACCGCGCTAACGCCTCATCTAGCAACAGCCACAGTCTTCTATAAGCCTTGTACTCCCACCACTTGTGTCACCACACCAGAATGTACTGCCCAAGCTTTGCTTTTTCCATCCCATCTGCAATCCTGTCCTCTTGCTGATGCAAATACCAGTTTGGAGGATTGCCTATGTTTGCAGAAGAGGGGCAGCTCTACTTGTGTGATTCAGAATGCTGGAAAATTAGGGTTCTAAAACATGCAGGGAGCTTACACAAGTAGGGAAGGCATCCCACTGTAAAAATTACCCCTCCAACATTTGAGGGCTGCAGGGATGGGAGGTGAGGATGCTACAGCTGGAGCATGGCCAATGGTCCTGTCCCTGCTGTCATGAGGTTCTAATACTGGGTGTGGAATGAACAACTGAATAGCACCATAGGAACCACTAGAAACAACATGTAATGGTTCCCCCTTCCTCTCTCTGTGGCTCTCTAGCATGCTTGCAATTAATATATAGAATTTGCATGCTACCACTTCCGTTTCTGGGAGGTGACTGACAATGGCACTGAACACACCAAGAATGGGTTGATATCCATCATTGTGTCTTATGACTATGATCAAGATGAGATCTCACTTGTGGCTGTTTCCAATGGTCAGATGTTCTCCAGGTGGCTCAGATGCATCATGTAGTGTGAGGCCATCACACAAAACAACCCTGATCTTGAATCCTGTTGTATATTGTGTGATACAACCCACAATGACTATGTGAGACTATATGCATGCTTAGAATGAATGAAGAAGATTTTACCAACAAAAAACGAACAAAAAGAAGGAGATGAGAACGAATTCAAGATGTTGGCTCTTCTAGAAAAAAAAATCATATAGTGATAACTCACAGACATTTGCTTGTGCCAAGTTATATGAAAACTAAAATCATATTATATTTAGAATTATATATTTCACAGAACTATATATAAACCACTCACATAGTCACTTGTAATATGTGCCCAGGTTACTGGCTCATCTTTAACGCTGATGTCTAACAAGAATAGAAATATAAATAAGACTTCCATATTCATCCTAACAAGGTAGCCAAGACAATCATCTACTTACTGCTGCAATTTAACATGTCTCTCATACATCATGTAACTCAGGCAAGACTCTACTGAATTTATAGGAACAATTACTCTTAAAAAGCAATCAGAATCGATTATGTTCCCATATAACATTTTCTTCCTACATGCCAGGTGTGAACCTGCACCCACAATCTATTTTCCCCCAAAGCATTGCCATTGGATTTATAAGAGCAATTGATGGCGTAGGGGTATTCTGTGTGTGGGTTGTTGTTGCTTTTTGGTAACTAATAAAAAAAGATTTTACCAATTTCAAAAGAAAGTAAGGAATATTGTTTCCTAAACCCCCAGCCCAATGTGGCTATATATTGCTTTCCCCATGCAATTGTCTTGAATCATACTTCTCATTGCTTTGAATAATCTCCCCCAAATCATAGATACTCAGGTAGCCATGTTGGAGCATTAGAAATAATTCAAAAGCCATCGTAGGGCAATACCTGCATTAATATCAACAAAATTAGTAGCAAGCAAAGGTTTGAATTCCTTAGAACTCTTGTTCAGGTTTGATGGTAAGCAAAGTTGCTTGGAGATCTTATTTTGATGAGCTAGGACTTGGAAGGAAAGGATAAATAGTAGTCAAACCTCTGTTAGGTTGGTTGAGAATCTGATAAGATTATGTTGGGAACGTTAGGAAGCAAGTAAAAGAAATACAAGGTTTTGTTAGAATTAATTTAGGTGGATTTGGTCCCTGTGAAACATGAGAATTGACTCATGCCCCATAATGAATGAGGTTTAATATCTCCTAGATAAGGATAGGCCTAGTTTGGATTTCAACTTCTCATGGGGCAAAGATGACTCAAAAGATCCCACTATATTTTAAGAGGTCTTCAACATGGATCTGGAAATATGGTGTATAAGTCATACTTCAACCCTGGGTTGCCTTGGGCAAAACTCTGTCAGCCTCAGTCTCCCTACTTTACAGGATTAAGACTATGAGAATAAATAGCGTAGGCTGGCTCAGCCATCTGACGTAACCCTTTGTCAAGTATAAATGTGCAAGAAGGATATATCATCACTATGATGGGATCATATTGATATGACAAGAGGTGTAGATCTGGCCTTGATGACTTGTTTGGACCATGAGTGCGAGCCCACAAAATACAAAACCTGAGGATGACTTACTTAGTCAGCCATGCAGCAGAGATAGTCATCATAGATTGCAAGTCTTTGAATAGCTCCATGCAAACAACCTGCTCTGACATTGTCTGCAGGTCATCTGAGGCTTTTATCTTCCTTGGACCAGACAGACTCTCCTAGGTGCTGTCTCCTTCCTGTTCAGTGCAGAACCTTGAAGAGATCAACACTACTGCTTTAAAGTGGTTTATAACAGTAGTGACAACTGTTGGGGCCCAGAACACACTCCATATACAGTTTTCAAAATGTTTTCAAAGTGGCATATTTTGCATGGTGTAGATATGGCTATAGTCCTCTAACCTGGACCCAAACTCTCCATTAACTCTCAGTCAGCCCCACCTTGTGCATTGCCTGTGTTGGTGAACACGGACTGGGGAGTGTGAGGCCCTGGTGTATATGAGAGAGTTCCTCAGAGGAATCTGGCTCAAGGGGTTCTGTCTCTGGAGATCCCAGTTTGTGGGATGGTGGTGCTTCTAGCTTGAGGGGCTCTTGAGTGACAGCTTTAAGCCTTGCCCCACAGACTTTTCATAGAATTTGTGTCATAGACTATTTATTTATTTATTACATTTTTATACCGCCCAATAGCCAAAGCTCTCTGGGCAGTTCACAAAAATTACAACCATAATAAAACAACCAACATGTTAAAAGCACAATTACAAAATATAGTATAAAAAGCACAACCAGGATAAAACCACGCAGCAAAATTGAGATAAGATTAAAATACAGAGTTAGAAGAGTAAAATTTAAATTTAAGTTAAAATTAAGTGTTAAAATACTGAGAGAATAAAAAGGTCTTCAGCTGGCGATGAAAGGCGTACAGTGTAGGTGCCAGGTGGACCTCTCTGGGGAGCTCGTTCCACAACCGGGGTGCCACAGCGGAGAAAGCCCTATGATAACACAAATATGTTTTCCATTGCTTCAGAGAGTAGGACATGAATAAATAAGATGAAATTACAAGAAAGGACATTCCAACTAAACATTAGGAAGACCTGATGGTATTACAGGTTCAACAGTGGAGCGGCCTTCTTTGTAAAGTGGTGGACTCTCCTTTGTTAAAAGTTTTGAAGTAGAGGCTGTATGGCATTGGGCGCGCCTATCAGGGATGCTGGATCAGCAAATTTCCAGTCTTGGAAGAGGGTTGGACTGGAATACTTTTGAGATTCCATCCAACTCTGTGATTCAGATGGTTCATCTTGTTTTGGGTCACAACCCTGGCCATTCAAATTTGGGGTCATCATGACTTTTAGTGTCCATCTATTCTTTCTAATCTCTTTTTAAAGATACCTTAGCTATGTCCATCACCACCACTTGTGCTAATACATTCCATATGTTAGGAGTGCCATGGTGCTTACTTGACTAATTAAGATAAGGACTGCAAATGCACATCTTAAAATAAAATTGCTATGTAATGATATTAGTGTCTCACTTTACTGCTCAGAATACTCACAAAGCTTCATCTGGCAAGTCTTTCATTACAGGTCTGGTCCTTACCATCAGGAGTTCTGGAAAGGTATAATTTAAAATATTCAATACTTCTGTCTTCTCAATAAAAGAACTATCCATTTTAGTTATTTTTATGGTTATTCTGAAATAACATGATTTAGTTTTTCTTTTTCTTTCCTGAACTTTTGAGGCCATGTACATTAGTAGTTTTCTAGCTGGCACAAATTCCTTGTGAATTATAGTGAGTATATTATTTCAAAGGTGGTACTTAACAGCTTGGTTTGTCAGCAAATGCATACTTTGCTTGGGTTTTGCAAACTACTTCACTGCAACATTAGACTGGCATTATTCATTCATAGGGTTTTACAAAGCATTGTGAGAGCATATAGACAACACAACTATCTCATGATGAGCTCTCTCACCATAGCACGTCTGTATTGTGCTATGCTAGAATATATACTGGAATGGTTATGTGTCTGCGCTGCAAGACAGGTATATGAATTGATCAGTGAGGAAGGCTTTGGACGGAGAGAATGGAAGGTTATATAAACTTTAGGCTTAAGAAAACGCCACCGTTTGGTATACAACCTCCTCTCTGTACAGAGAGTTCATTTTTTCTCCTATATTTGATGGCTGACTATACGGACATAATGAGGATGTACTGGGGTTTATTTGACTCTGTGGCTATTTCAGGTTGCATTCTAGATGCCAGATTGAAACAAAAGCGAGTTTACAAATCCCAGGAGCAGGCAGATACCCTCTCTTTCTTTGGTGAATGTGTGTACTGTTAATTATACCTGCAGGGTAACTATTTGGCTAGTTGTTGTTTTTCCAGGAAGGAATCCCGTATGCTTCCTCTGGATGTTGCTCTTGGCCAGTGACGGTGCTCTCCCTTTTAGAAAAGAGAGCAGGGGGTGGGTGGGGGGGTGTTGTGCAATATCCTTGTGCCTGCATCTTCTAGTATTGCGTTATAGAGCAATCAGACTTGCATGAGCATACGCCATTTGGGCAAACCAGTTGATTGTCAATGTGCAGCTACCTAACAAACACTGCAGGCATTCAAAGAAAGTGCGGGAAGTGAGAGGGCACGCATGGGGAACTGGAAAGATGGATGTCGGCTTGAGTCAGAGCCAGCCCAGAGGAGGAGGTGGGGGAGGCACGGCCGAATGATGTATTTAAGCATTTAGCCACAGTTGCAAGGAGGAAATCGCAGACAGGCCAGACCGGAACGCTTGTTAATTGCCGATTTTCTGGGCATTCTAGCATGCAGACACTCGTTCCTGTCTTGTTCCTTGTTGAAGTAGAAAAGGTGGGGGCTGGGGGGGGTGGAAATATGGAAAGGAAAGCCATTTATTTTTCTCTGTGTGTGTTTTAATTGTCTCTCCAGAGACACGCTTTTGCAGAATTATGTGTTCAATCTGTCGCCTGGAGTTTGTTTTCTGACAGCAGAGGCTGTGTTATCGGAATATAGCAGCTACGGTCGGGAAAGAAGGAAGGTCGGCAGCACATGCCACGAATGGGGAGCACCAGCCTAGCAGGCCTTATCAGATGGAGAAAGGGGCTGCTTGCCAGCCTCCTCCTGTGCTCTGGCCTTCTTCTGAAATGAAGGCAGCCTCCCTGGCTTAAATGACACTGTAGGCCAGCTCTGCAACTTGCTTTTACCATAGCACACTTTTGAACAATGTTAGGGGTCGATCCTGGAACAACGTTAGGAATGAGAAACCACACAGCGATTTGGAAAGGGCTCGGAAACGCATTGTGAAGTACGTAGGTCCTTGGTTCCCTGTTGACTCATGGTAGCTTCTACCAGAGGAAGGGCCGGGTGAAAGCGGCCGCTGTGGCTACCTTCCTGCTCTGACTGGAACCACTTCTTGTTTGGGGTGTGGAGGGATGGGGCTCAGAATACAAACCCTCCCCCCTTGAAAAGGGGCAGCTCCATTCTGAAGCAGACCCAGACCCATTCAAGGTTGTACCAAGCTCACTTCCTGCCTCTCTCCCTGCTCTCTCCTGCCTGCCCTGTTCATCCCCTCATCTAAAAAGAACACAGCTGTTGCTTTTACTAGAAGCTACTTGTAAATAGGGATGTAGGGGAAATCCTCAATGGAATCAAACCAGTTCGGTTTTCTATGAATATGACCCATGGATTCTGAGGTGGACCAGCTTTTTCCCAAGTTGCACAGATTCAGCAGACTTGCAGCATAGTGTTTTGTTTTCTTTTTAAAAGAAACCTTTTCAGGATTTTACGCAAATTTAGTCGTAGAAAAATACACACATACAACAACATACAAAGCCACCAGCCAAAAATGTGTATTTTCCCCATAGTCTAAAGCAAGAAAATTCACATTTTTTTCGGGGTGCGTGTGCCCATTTTAGGGAGATTTGCACATTTTCACAAATGTGGATTTGAACAAATTCAGGAAATTGGGAAAAAAATCAGACTCTGTCAGTCTGGATGATGGAATGAAAGGGACCTGACAGTCTGCAAAGCACAGACAAAATGGATGTTTTAAAATCCATACATACCCAGTTGTAAGGCAAGTAAGAGTCAATTGCCCATGAATAAGGACTCTTGTCACCAGTTACCCCTCCCCCCACACACCTTGGCAGGCTAAGGGGCATATTTTTTTTGGCATATGAGTGGAGTGGTGGTGGTGGGGAACCATGACATTTTTGCAAGCATTCTGCCAAATACTCACAAACTCCCTGAGGTTTTCAGTTTTGCAAGACGTGTGTGTGTGTGTGTGTGTGTGTGTGTGTGTGTGTACATGTGAATGGTCAGTTTGCTCACTGGCAGACTAGCCTACTTGATTAACACTCCTTCAGACTCTTCATGCCATCTGGAATGCTGGCAAATAAGCATTCGAAATCTCATAGAATCTCTCTACAGGCAGGAAGTTCTCATATTCAGAAACTCACCTTCTATGAGTAGAGGGTGACAAAAGCAATGAGGGAGGAGGCAGGGCCAACAGACTCCCTCTTCTCAAATGTTCAGCATCATCCAATGCAAAATGCCTGCAGAGGGATTTTATACGTCATGAAAAGAGAGCATAAAAGCTCCCCATCTTCACCACCTGCTGTCTCAAATGGTACATCCCAGCAGCAGACATCACATAGGATGTCTATAATGGCTATTTCCTCAATGCAGCTGCATCCATGGTGCTGATCCGAGTGGAGCATTTGCCTTTCAGTAACTGCAGTCTGAATTTTGAATTTCAGGACAGGTTTGAAGAGGATTGTGCTTTCCAAACTTGGTTCAGCTTTAGCAGACTTGATTACAATAACCAGACCATTGATATAGAGGAGGTAGAATGGGAAACTCAGCCAGATGTTGAAAGTCCATTGCACCACCTTGATGTCCACTGGCAAAGAAGGCAGTATAAAATACTACTGCTACCAGTACTACCGCTGCTACTGCTACCACAACCACTACTGTAAATCATAAATATGATTTTTTTAGAACATATTTAATCATAAATATCATTTTGTACAATGATATCCTATTACTGCAGGAGTATTGGGGTGTTATACTACAGGCCATTGACCCATGGAAAAACAATCCATTGGTATGCATCATTCCATGGATTAGAAAACAATTTTATAAAACTATTCCAGGGACAGAGGAACTTATTTTAATTGTACATCAACTCATATGTAAAAGAAGAGTCCTAGCTATTGTGCAAGGTTCATCAGAGAAGTGGCTTCTGCATAATCTCTTCCAGATTATATATGGTGTGTTTGCATTCTTCCCTAGACCATGAAACAGGCTTACATTATGTATAGGACTTAATCACTAGAGGTGTGCAAAGTGGGTCTTCTCTGCCTCAAAATCTGATCTGGAGCGCCATAGAGGTGATTCTCTGCCTCAATTTTGGAGCCCCTCCCCTCTCTTCGCCTCGTCGAATTACCCTCAAAGAACTGTTCCATATTTGGGTAACTGGTATTAACAGAAATGCTTACAACTCCCTCATTTTTAAAGATAAAGAGATAAATCTTGGCACAGCGATAGATCTTAAGGAGGGCTTTAGCTCCACCAAGCTTGAATCAAATCAGTTCAAGCTTTGATTTTTTAGGAATTTTTAGATGGAAATTAACAAAATGCTTACATCTGCGTATTTTTATAGATAAAAAGATTAAACTTGGCAAGGTGATAGCACTTAAGGAGGGCTTTAGCTCCACCAAGTTTGAATTAGTTTGTTTTATGCCTTGACACCCACTCCAGCCTTCTCCAACCTGGTGCCCCCTGCACCCAGCCACTGAAGCTTTCTCACTCACCAGCCAGCCCTTTCACACTGTGGTAATGTGGATGATTGACTTGTATGAGTCCAAGCAGAAATGCGCTTCCTCTCAGCAGCCACCAGTTAGTGTTTCGCACTTCCCTGAACACTGCAATCGGAGGAGAACATCGCTGTGGCTATTCCTATTGGTTAGCCACAGAACTCAATATCAAAGCTACCCCTCACCCCACTCATCATCTTCCAAACATGGAGATACACACATACACAGCAGGTTAATTCCGAAGACATTAGAAGCTCCGATTAGGCATGTCTCTACTCTGAGAGTATTTGATGAGTTTGAAAGTGGCCAATCTCTGCTGTGGAAGATCGAATGCTCTGCAGATTTTCGTGATACCAGATAATTCTGGGCAGAGCGCACACCCCTATTAATCACACAAATTGCATTTGTGTTTCCTTTTGTTCCTCATGGAACTCTACTAGGTTCTCAGAAACTTGTTATTTTATTAGGAAACGTATCTGAAACAGCATGTATGTGAATTTTCAGGTTGGGCAATGAAAATCTTGACTATTTCTGACATTTCATGTGACTCACAGCTTCACTCCACAGCTTTCTAGTTTTCTGTAGTGAAATTGGGAGCATTTGCTCGGAGGCTGAAGGACCATAATATGCAAATCACATGTTTGGGATATTAAATGAGAACTGCAGTTAAAATTAAAGCAAGGTAACATGTGAACTCAGTATTAATGAATGAAATATATTTGACTAGCCTTCTTCTGTGTATGTATTTTCTCTACAGGTTGCCCATGACCTTACATATTGTAAGTTATCATAACCACTTGCTACAGCCATGCATTTCTCCACGACAGACCCTTGAATTATATCACTCCAGACCAAGATATCCAGAAGTTCTCAGTGGCTGTGGCAGTAATACCACACTGCCACCCAGTGTCCCATTTCTTGCAACAGATGGGAGGGAAAAAAGCAGATTTTTTTTACTTAACAGCATGAGGTAGGATGCCTTTTTTAGGGGGTGGAGAATTATATAGAATTATGTCACATCAAGAAGAATACAATGATTAAAATAATTTCCGATAAATATCCAGAACATTTATCCTCAGCTTGACAGATGCAGGCTAAGCAGTTGCAGATTATTATTCGCTGAACTCTCTTGCAGGGTAAAACCTCTTGAAAGAATGTACTATGAGGATCCTATTTGCCAAAATCAACCAGGATTTCTTCTCCTTCCCTTATATTTCCCCCCTTGTCTTTTCCTGCTTCAACATTCTGAGCTTCCACTTTGCTTCCAGAACTCATTTCTTTCTAATCACGATGCTGGATACTTCTAAAGCTTCATGCTGTGGCCTTTATGACGGTTTTGGTGCTGAGACAGGATAAATATTAATCATTGTCATTAGCATTCCTAGTACTTTTATTGTGTTTAATTCCATATGTGGCATGGCTTGAAATCAAGAGTCCATTCCTATGCATGTTTACTCAGAAGCAAGCATAAGATACCATGGGTCTTGAATGGCAGAGTCGGAAGTCAACATCCAGGGGACTTTCTCTCTAAGCTACTTTGCCAGAGGAGGGAGCTCCTGGTCTGCTCTCCTCTACACCGAGGAAGGCCAGAGAATAATATTGCTGTTCTCAGCTCACACTGGGTTCCACTTGAGCCTATAAAATTCCTGATTCCTTGGTCTGAGCTGCCTGCTTGCTTCAGTTAAGGATGATGTGGAGCCCAACCTGATCTGGGAGCCCAACAGACTCCCCTGCATCAACGAGCATGGGTTTTCCCAGAGATAAATAATCCCTGGGAAAACCTGATTTGTCCTGCGGTCTTGGGATTGTCCCGAGACTGTGGCTTCTTCTCTGGCTTCTTCTCTCCTCCCCTAGAGTAGCAGGGGTCAGCAGAGGGAAGGAGCCAGGCCGGGAGGAATGAAGGGACATTGGGGCTGGAGGGTGGGGAGTGGGATTGGGCCTTTTTTCTAAAACACACACACCAAACAAACAAACAAAACCTTAATTTTCACTGGAGCGCAAGTGCACTCCAGCTCTTTTTTAAAAAAATGGTGGCCGCGACAGGCGCAAAAAAAAATGGTGGCCCAGGACATCGCACAGCCATGTGGTCACAAGGCGACGATCCTGGAAGCAGGTAAGTCCGGGATCGCCCCCTCTCCCTCCCTCTACTCCCATCGGTATAGAAAGGTTGCAGTTGATTTTATGGCTGCCTGCCACTAAGTCAGTCTGTGAGAAGCAACAGGAAGGAATCAGAGGGATCTAGGGATTCATGCGGGGTGGGGGTATCACCTGTGATCTTTTGGCAAGCATTCAGAAAGAGTTTTTCCCGTGCTTCCAGGGGAAGATTGCAAAAGCAAGTCTAAATCGAGGTGAGCCAAGGGGAGTTAACACATCACTAGTCAGGCCACGAAAAAGGACTGATATTGTAGCCTTTAAGAAAAATGCTGAAAGCAATCAAGGCAATTGTCAAGAGGAAAGCACTCCGCGGTCTACAAAAGTTGCTGAGGTGTGGCAGGCAAGAGTATGAGCTGAGAAGTCCCTGGATCAAGTCTAATTTCACTATGAATTCATTAGGTGGCCTTCTGTTATCCGCTGTTCTCCAAGACCTTCTGCTCACTAAACTTATTGGGGTGTTGTAGCTCCCCACCTTCATTCAAAATCGGTTAGTCCTTCCCAAGACTTTTGAGGATTTTCAGAAAACTTGGGCTGGACCATTCCAATTGCTTCCCTGTCAGCTCTACACTGTCCCCTGCCATTTCCCACTTTCTATGCTTATGAGCTCCCACCCCACTCTGCTTTCTTAAAAAATTACCTTCCAGCAGCAGCTGGTGTTCAGGGGAAAAACAAAATGCAGGGAAGTTCTCTAAATTCTGTCCTGAAGCTTATTATTAGGGATGTGCTCCGCTCCGATTAGGAGCGTAGAAGCAGTAGCGGATTGGCCTGCTCCGCCTTACCCAGAGGCGGAGTAGGAGCGGACCGCGGACCCCCTAGAAGCAAGGCGAAGAGAAGCGCCCATTTTTCGGAGCTCCTAGTTCAGGCGGAGCGCTCCGGTCGCCATCTTGAAAACATTTCGCCATAGGATTGCATTGCGGCAAATAATCGCGCATAACTACGTTGTTTTTGAAGCTATCATTCTGAAAATTCTTGTGCACAGAGAGTCGTGGATGGGGGTCATTTTGAGACCACTCTCACCTCTCTGCGTTGTCTGGGTCGCGTGCTATATTTTTGTGAAAATCGGGTCAACCGCGCGGCTCAAACGGCGTTTTCGGCTTTTCGCCCATAGGATTGCATTGAGGGAAAGAATCGGGGATAACTGGGGGGGTTTTAAGCTATCATTCTGAAAATTCTTGTGCACAGAGAGTCGTGGATGGGGGTCATTTTGAGACCACTCTCAACTTTCTGCATCGTACGGGTCGCGGGCTATATTTTTGTGAAAATTGGGTCAACCGCGCGGCTCAAACGGCGTTTTCGGCTTTTCGCCCATAGGATTGCATTGAGGGAAAGAATCGGGGATAACTGGGGGGGGGTTTAAGCTATCATTCTGAAAATTCTTGTGCACAGAGAGTCGTGGATGGGGGTCATTTTGAGACCACTTTCAACTTTCTGCATCGTACGGGTCGCGGGCTAGAAGTTTTTAAAAAATCAGCGGGAAAAATACCTTTTTCAAAGGGCTGAGGGGCAGAGTCAGCTCCCGGTCATGATGATCCCAAAGTTGGAGGAGGGCATAGGCAAAACAGGTAACTTGGGATTCTGGGAAACTTCTCTTTCTTCATCTGAACGGGCTTTTCCCCGTGTTTTTTAACACAGTAGCCCCACCAAATGCACAAACACAACCTGAAATCATATACTAAGCCAAGAATAAGAGATAGAAACACAGCACTGCTCCCCACCCTAACCTTGGTGAACAACTGAATAGATGTGGTGCAAGGGGATGAGCTCCCCTAGGGCATCTCATCGTGGACGTGCCCCCACTCTCTCCTGCACTGGAAGGCCATTAGAGCCTTCCAAAGAGAGTAAAACGGTGGAGCAATGCCTATCATGAGTTGAAGTGAATGGTCACTTTTCAGTGGTGGAGCAATGCCTGTTATGAGTCGAAGTGAGCGTTTTACTTCTTCTCAGAGCTGTTGGTGGCTGTCAGTGTCTTGAACTGGCAGCTACTTCCCCCTCCCCCGGGCACGTCCCCCTATTGCTGGTAAAAGACAGATATAGCCTTTTTAAAAAAATTCTTCTTGCTGTTTATTGAGCAACACTGCTGCTTTTAATTCCACCCCTCCTTTGTTTATTGATTGATTTATTCCATTTTATATGCATTACTGGCTTATCCTTGGCTCACTTCCTTATGCCCCCAGAAATGCCAGCTGCATGCCTGCCTGCCTTCCCTCCCTCCTCCCCTGCCCACCTCGCAGGGATGTTGTGTGTGGGGTGCCCGATTTTCAAAAATTCCCCAAAAATCAGGGGATGATGGGATTGCTTTGAAACTTGGCGTGCGTGTGTATACCCCCATGAGGTGTCATGGTGCCAAACATGACGTTTCTAACTTGAACAGAAAAAAAGTTGTATAATTTTTTAGCTTTCAATGCAAGCCTATGGGGGGGGGGAAACGGAGCTCCGGATCCGGATCCGGAGCTCCGGGCGGAGCGGAGCGGAAGTGGGCGGAGCGGGGGCGGGGCGGAGCGGCCCGATCCGGAAAATGGCGGATCTGCAAGTGAAGCGGAGCGGGGGGTCCGTGCACACCCCTACTTATTATGACTCAAATCCATATTAGGTGACAAGCTTTGTTTTGTTTTTGGTCTTTTTGCATGAAAGTCTGGCCATGTCTACACCAGCCATTTATTCCAGAATAATATTGCTGTCATTCCTACTGGGTCACATGACATTCACCTACTCCCGAGGTGATCTAGGGACGAACGCTCAGTTCATCTGTGGGCTCATCTACACTAAGCAAGATATTCCACTATGAAAGCAGTATATAAAAGGCAGGAGCCACACTACTGCTTTACAGCAATATTGAAGTGGACTGACAACTATTGACCATATACCACTTTCATAGTGTTATATCCTGCTTGGTGCAGATGTGCCATGGGCCTCAACAGTTGTCAGTGCACTTCAGTACCACTATAAAGCAGTAGTGTAGATCCTGCAGTGCACTTCAATATTGTTATAAAGCAGTAGTGTGGCTCCTGCTTTTTATATACCACTTTCATACTGCTTTCGTAGTGCAATATCCTGCTTGGTGTAGATGAGCCCTGGGACATCACTGACTGGATTTGTAGCAGCATTTCCATCTCTTGCTACAATCCTAAAGTCTGTGGCCAGTGTGTCCCGCCTTCGTGAAGCTGTTGCTCTTTGGCATGAGCTCCTGGCACAGCGAACAGCCAATCTGCTGTCAGGGGAGTGTGCATGGCCATGATCGTGTTTCATCGCCGAGTGTTTCTCTCTTTTTTTTTACACAGACACATTGGTGTTCTGGTTTTTGTGTGTTTGTGCTGGTGTGCATCTTGGAGGAGTTCTTTTTTTTGGGGGGGGAATCTATGTCCCATGCCCAACTGTCCAGTCCTGCCCACTTCTCCTGATACCCATTCGGAACTGCCGTCATGGGGCCCATATCCTCCTCCCTTTTACTTGCAGGAAACCTCCCTCGCGTGTGCCCCATGAGCGACAACCCCAGAAGTGGGAAACCTTGCAATTATGCCTCCTCCATTGTGAAAGGGCTGTATTTCCATGTGTATTTTTTGCACGTGTATGCTTCAGTTGTGCATATTTTTTAAATGTACACATTATTCTCCCATGGATTAAAGCGTATTTGTGTGCATTTTTTTCATGCAGATTTTTCAAATATATGCATGCTGTCAAATTCATTTTGGGGGGTTCACAAATCACATTCAAGCTCAAAAATATATGGACTTCAGCCACAAATTGCATCCAAGGCCTTAGCTAGACCTAAGGTTTATCCCAGGATCATCCCTGGGTCGTCCCTGCCTGCTCCTGGGATATCCTGTGTGTCATTTACATGAACAGGGATGACCCCGGGACGATCCCGGGATAAACCTTAGGTTTAGCTAAGGCCCAAGTCTGTGTTCAGTTCGGAAGGTGCAAACTGGGTAAAATCCTGATTGGAAACAAACTGAAATAAGTTTCTTATACATCCCTAGTAAAGGGACGGAGGACTGCTCCTTAGGCCTTCATTAAACCCAGAAAGCCATAACAACAAGATGTTTCCAGCAGAAACATCAACAGAATTGTAGTTTACCAGGGTTTATAGATCCTTTCTAAGGTATCATGGGATCCTGTGTGTGTTTGTGTGTGTGTGTGTTTCATGACCAATATTGAATCAGTACCTTAGCCTAGTGCACCTGGCTTGTGACTTATCTGTCTTGGGCCAGATCTATACCAAGCAAGATATAACACTATGGAAGTGGTTTGAAAACAGTGTATGGAATGTATCATGGCCCCCACCAGTTGACAGTGCACTTCAATACTGTTATAAAGCAGCAGTGTAGATCCTGCCTTGGTGAACTGGAACTCTCAGAAATACTTTACATCTCCATCTAGCAGCTACAACCATTTTAATTTTTACTCTCATGTAGGTGCAAGGGCCCTGATCCAGATTTAAAGTAATGCCTTTTTGGCTCTCAAGACACCAAATCTAGAAGTAGCAAACAAAAAGTGGCCAGATACAACTATAGAGAAATCCCTGGTTCGTTTTCCCATAGTTCCCTCTTTCTCTCAGTCTAGTAGAAGCCCTAGCCCTGTGACAGACCAGCCTGCCATCAAGATCTTAAGAACATCTGAAGAACCTTCCTGGATCAGATCAAAGTTCTGTCTAGTCCAGCATCCTTTTTCACATAGGGGCCAGACAGCTGCCCACAAGAAGCCCACAAGTAGATCATGACTACAGTAACACCCTCCTCTTTATATTCCCCAGCAACTGGTATTCAGAGGTATGTTGCCTTTGATCCTGGAGGTAACACATATCCATTATGACTAGTACTTATTAGTAGCCTTTTCCTCCATGAGTTTGTCTATCCCCTTTAAAGTAATCCAACTTGATGGCTATTGCCACATCTTTGTGAAGAAGTGTTTCTTTTTTGTACGTCATGCCTCTCTGCCCTAGAATCCTGATTAGGATAAATTAAGGAGTGGATCTATCATACATGCTACAGAAAGCACACTGATGTTTTACTTTCACTATGTTTGTATACACATTCACAAGGCAGTCATTTTTACAGCTGCACATTAAAATTCAAAGCGTGGATGTGGCAGGACCACAGCACAATAAAGAGCAGCAGGTGGGTCTTTATTATTTGTATTTGTATTTGGTAGTTCAACCCCCTCCTCAAAGAACTAAACTCTAAAGTAAGTATTGATGAGATCCAAATTCAAATTTTAGTCTCAGCACAAACCACCTAACTAAAAAAAGCTATAAATAAGTAAGTAAAAATACAGCCCCAAAGGGGCCAGCCAAATTACCAAAATTCAAACAGTTGTTTAATGTATGAGATGGAGAGTTGGCTTCTCGTTGTTCCCATCTAATTCTCACATCTGCCAGACAATTCTGCTCAACTGGAATTTTGTCTTCTCTTATGAGTTCATTCATTATTCAGCACTAGCAGTTGCTGAATGCTCGTAGTCACAACATGTGTCTTGCATTCAGAGAATCACATGTTTCTAAGGCCTGTTTTGGACTAAACCACAGTCTAAGAAAGATTGCTGCAGGTCCCAAAAGGCTGATTCACAGACAGAAAACACACACATCAGCAGGAGCATGTGGGGATAAACCTACGTCCTAGATGGGGCATTTGTGTGACCTGATGCAACTTGGTAGCATAAATGAGACAGGAAAGTTTTATGATAGTATAGCTTACTCTGTAGAATGTCCACACACAAAAACATGCACCAAATACTTGACTACACTACGTGTTTATCGTACATTAAAAAAATACAAAACCCTATGCAGTGCAGCACTGAAAGCATAAAGTTAGGGGAAAACATGAAACACCCACATTCAAATTGGACCAAACCTTCTTTCTGTAACTCAAAATCTCCACAGTGACAGTTGTTGTTGTTTGGTGGCTACCATTTTCTGATCTTATGTGTTAACTTTGTACTTAATAGATTATTATTCGGCCTTTGGATCTTACCTTATGGATGTCATATGTTGGTCAACTTCCAGTCTTGTTCAGTACAGCCAGACTATCACTTAGCTAGTTCATGTATAGCAGATGGTACACCTTAATTCTCCCCCAAAGCTGCCAAGCAAAGAAGCACCCAAAAAGGGTTTTTGAAGAGAGATTGTGAAGCTTTCATGAAGGCAGATCTTGCCAATATACTGGTGGATGCCCATTTTGCATCCAAATAAATATTGACTGCAAATGTTCCAAGGACAAAAGAGCATTTCTGTTGAGAAATGAGATGTGACTTTTACGTCTATGTTTAAAGACACTGAAGATGTTTCATGACATCTTTAAAAGGGCTCCTGGCAATAATAACCATTTTAGGTAATTCGGGGGGCAGGGGGAGGAATTATAGGCAAAAAGCCTAGGTGTAAACACTGAAGCAAAATATGCTTTTAGTTTTGATGCGCAAGAAAAAAAAATATTCTGATAAAAATTTGGAGTTGTGATTAAATGTAAGCAATAAGCTTATTTTTCATGAATCCATGGACTAATGTAGCTAAGAGTTCCTTTCTTTTTAGGGATGAAATCCATGGTTGTGAGTTCAGGAGGAAAGCAAAAGCCACAGTTGAAGTCTAAGGGAGGCTAGCTCCCAGACTACAAAACCTGTCCAAAGAGATGTCAGAATCAAAGTGGCAAAACTAACCCATTAGCTATATATGTGTGATCTGTACTGTTGGATTATTATTATTATTATTATTATTATTATTATTATTATTATTATTATTTTCTTTCTTTCTTTCTTTCTTTCTTTCTTTCTTTCTTTTCCCTCCAGGATACAATTCGAGCAAATACAGATTGCACACTGTTCCTATTTTATTTTTATTTTTAACCAGAAAAAAAAGTTTTAAAAAGTCATTGTTTGCCACTGAAATTCAGCACCAAACTGTTACATAGGCTTAAAATGGAGAAAATTAGTTTTCCCCTCCCCCACAAGCTAAAATGGTCCATTATGAACCACTATAGCAGCTAACTTACTACTTTAAAAACGCATCCCCCTGGCATCAATGTGTGTGTTGCCCATGGCAAGACCAGGTGCAGGGGAGGGGGGATTGGATTCCCCATCTCCATACAAATGTTTAGAGAAATGTACAGACATTGGAGGCAGAACATCCAGGTGTAACCTAGACACACACTCATTTCATTTGTGGTGATTCACAAGCTGAGTGGTGGTCCCCCTCCCGTCCCAGGGAGAAATCTGGACAACTTGACCCAAACTTCCAGAGCCTACAAATGAGAACAGCAGCAGGCAGCCAGCTGATCCAATGTCAGAACAGGAAGTAAGAGTTGTAGGAAGAAAAGGCAAAACTGGGAAAGGACTACCCCAGGGGAAGGTGCGACTGCTGGCCAATGCTGAAGACACCGATCCTGAGACTGGAGTCAGTGATTAACCTTGCCTGCCACAAGAAGCACAGATCACTCCTCTGACCAAGCCTTCAGCAGGTGAAGAGGAGAGGAGAGAAAAAAGAGTCAGGGGAAAAGGCCAAGTAAAACTCTAAGATGAGCCCTGCAGTCAATAAGTAAGGTCAGTGGCATACGTGTGATATCGTTAATTTCAGGACTCCACGACCTATCACTCTAAACAAAAAGACAATCTACCTGGTACTTACCTGGTTGTTACTGGGTCAATGATGTAAAATTCTCTCTCAGATTCTGCACACTCTAGCCTGCACACTCTTTCCACAGACCAAAAAGAAGGCTAAAGCTGAACACTGCTATCAGAGGTAGGGCGTCAAAGCCAGGAAGAGAGAGCTCAAGCTAGCAGCTAAAATCCAATTACGAAAACTGTAGATCTGAAGAGTGGAAGAAAGAAAGGTATTATACAATGCAGTTGATGTTATTTATATAGTTCTTCAGGATTTCTGCCGTTGTGACTGTGACCATCACATAACTGACTGGAACATCTGGCCAATCAAACAGAAAGTCAAAAATTAGAAACAGGAAGAACTGATGGCAATAGGTTCCCAATCAGTATTGTTTTATTTTATTTTTAATCAATACAACAGTACAAGGCTTTGGATATACAATGGCTTCATTGGCTGCCTGTCTGCTTGTTTACTATGCTTTATTGCCCTGTTTGGGGAAGAAAACAAATGCATAAAGGTTACATGTCCGGCTCCCTCCAAGCAACCCTTGGATACCACTGCACAGAGGTTGCATCAGGCCATCATAATTAGTAGACAGCCTTTGTGTTAATTAAAATCAACCAGAGTTTCGGAGTTACATGAAGTGTGACTGACTTTATAATCTATAAACGTTGATATCCACATTTTAGCTAATCCTTTGATAGCTGACTTAGCTGCTATTCTGATAGCAGTAGTTTGCATTCCCTATAGACCTGGCAAACTAGCAGCATCACAGTGGATAAAAACTGCACTTGTTATTTTGCTGATTTATGCATTTTTCAAGGTGACACACTTACATCTAATAAGCAGAGTCATGTTCCTTACTTGCCATTTCAGGGCTGAAATAATGGACTAGTTGAATTAGTGAATTTTCAAAAGAGCAGATATTCTAACTGGCCCTGCAACTAAGGATGCAATGCTAAGCATACTTATTTGGAAGTAGGTTTCATAGAGCCTGTTCAAAAGATACCTTAAACCCTGTTAGTTAAGGGTTTTGTTAAGCAGCAGGGTTTAAGGTGTCTCATGCGGTGCAATTTGCTAAACCCTGCTCACTCACTAACCATTGTCGGGCCATCTACAGCAGGGTTGGCAGCTCTAACTGTGGCTTAAAATGTTGTGTGTGACAGCATGCCTTGTGATTAGTACTGACCCCAAAGAGCCAGTTTCACTAACCACAGAACCTGAAGTGTTGTCTGAATAGACCCATAGAAATCAATGAAATATATTTCCAAGTGACAGAGCAATCCTAGCCCTCAAATCTGCTGGATGGAGGGGTTAGTATGGGGCAGAAGCATCCTTCCACTAGCAGAGAAGAATGTTTGCCCTGGCAGAATGTGTTGTGGTTGGAAATTAAAGATATGCTAATTAGCATAACTCATAAGTTCTCTGAATTCCACTCAAAGTTTGAGACTTCAGTCCATAACAGATTGTTTTTGCATGAAAATCTATGTGTACTTTCATGTGTATTTTTGGAAATGAACATATGCATTGTGTGCCTCTTTGAAATGCAGGCATTCTTCTCCCATTGATTAAAACATATTTGTGCACATTTTCTAAAAGTACACATTTTTTTCAGGCACATTTTTCAGATACGTGCATGCTGTCAAAGACAGCACAAATCACATTGCAAGTTTGGAACTGTAGAAACTTCATCCTCAGATAGCATCCAAGTCATGGAACACCACCACCATTAAAAATGTGTACTTTTAAAAAAATGAGAACACACACATATACTTTGAACGATAATAGAAAATGTGCACATTTCAAAAATGTGTACATTTGATTTATACATTTGGAAGAATGCATAAGACTTTCCCTGTGAAAAGTGTGGGGGGGGGCAAAGCTTGTAATCTGACACAGACACAGGTCTAAATAAGCTTCAGAGAACCTCAATGAACTCAGGATTTTCTGATTCACACATCCCTATCCATCACATACCATAGATGCATCCATTGGTATAGACTATCTGGAATACTTGGTCATTAGGTCATTAAATACTTTGGCCTAATCTACACCAAGCAGGATATTGCATGATGAAAAGGGTATGAAAGCGGTATACAAAAGGCAGGAGCCACACTACTGCTTTATAAGTGATATTGAAGTGCACTGACAACTGTTAGGGCCCATTGACACATACCATATACCGCTTTCATAGCGCTATATCCCACTTGGTGTGGCTCCTGCCTTATATATACCACTTTCATACCACTTCCATAGTGCAATATCCTGCTTGGTGTAGATTAGGCCTTTGTCTCCAAAATACTAAGCATAGTTGCTTATCAGTCTATTACTGAAACACCATACGGTGTCCTTTGTACACAGACCTGCTCTTTCACCAGCCTCTGCCCTTTTGCTTACTTCTCCCTCCACCCCCACCTCAGTTTCTTCCATTTTGTCTGGTCATGGGATGTATTATTCAAACACCCTCCAACTCCTCTTATTGCTAATTATATATTAAACAGCTCCCAACTTCATTGCTGCTCATGACACGATCCTAGACCCACCATGACACTGACAGAAAGGGTTGCTGGAGTTTGAAGGGGACTTGTGCAAATGGCACTTCTCTTTTTAGGCCTGTCAGTCGTAATGGAATATTTGATGAGGCAGTAATAACCCCAGAGTTCCTTATCAGCAAACTTGAAGAGAAGGGGAGTAGGGAATTACACTTTCACCTGCTTTTATTTATTCATTTATGTTTTCATTAAGGGCATTTTAATATGACATTTCAGATCAAAGCATTTGTAGTTCTTCTCCCCCACCCTCCCCTCTTTTTAGCAGCTTCGGAGGGAATTAACATTTTAATTTTCTCTGGTATGTTTAGATAGCTGGAGGTCCTGGCAAGATCTACACTACTGCTTTAAAATGGTTCATAACAGTAATGACAACTGTTGGGGCCCAGAACACACTCCATTTACAGTTTTCAAATGATTTTCAAAGTGTTATAATTATTATTTATTCATTTAAAACATTTGTATCCCGCCCTATATCATTAAGATCTCAGGGCGGCATACAGATGTATCCTGCTTGGTGTAGATCTGGTCCTGTAAACATTTATAGGAGCTCCACGTGTAAGAATAAACATGACTTCAGAATCACATGCTCATGTGTTCGGATTTTGCTACCTAGTAAGGGACTCAGAAAAGGTCATATTTGGATGTGTTGGTGAGATTGTATATGAACATATTGTTATGGGTTGGGAGTTGGTTTATAATTGGCCTTTCAAGGATCCCTCCTCCATCTTGTAAAGCTGTAGTTGTGTGGGCAGTGGTAATTGGCAAAGGGAGAAGAACAAATATACACACAGGCATAGCTGGGATAGTAAATTGGCCACCACTTTATTGGCTCACTTGAATAGGCTTGGCAGCAGCATAGAGCATGGATCCTCTCATCGGCCAGCCCACCTGCTGACTGTTTCCCCTTCCTGGTCCACATGCCATGAGCACTGGTGGGGGATGGCAGGGCCAGGGGCGCACCATGGTGCACACCAGTAATGTAAACCCTTTCCCACCACCCCGGACGTGACCAGCTCCAGCCCCCATGCTGGTTTGGTCTTGGTTTCATGCCCCCAAGATCCCTTATGAGAATTCCCATTGTGATACAGCAGGGAGCCCAATCCCATTCCCTCTCACCAATGGATCCATCCCAATGCTTAGCTCACCTATGTAAGTTGTGACAAATGTTATCAAATGAAGCATCCACAAAGAATTTATTGATAGTCCAGATCAACTTACTTACAATGGAATTAATCTTGCAACTGGGGAGGTAAAAACCCTTAACAGTCTTTGCCAAATGGTATGCAGGTAAAATTCCTTCCCAGCCCCATTAACTGATGACTACTTATGCCACTGCAAGACATCTTATGACCGGGAGTGGGTGGATGGCTTAGCAGTCCCCTGCTGTGAAGGAGATGCTGCTGCTGAGGCTGTGCATCCGCTCTTTACCAGCCTTTCTCCCTTCGTTGCCAGCCTGCTTGCCCCCACAATTCTTTGTTCCCCATTAAAGGGGTGGGGAAATTTGGCTTGTGAAAAGAGATCGCTAGAATGGGTCAAACTAGTTGAGCAAGTTTAACCTGGCAGGTTCCGTACTGTTATAGAGATTAGCTGAGTGGTGGCTGTAAACTTTAATCGTTCCAAAGAACAACTGCCATCAGAACTCACCATGATAGATTTTGTATAGAGCATCTGGAAATCAATATGTGTATTAGTGAATAGTCTAAGAACTGAAAAGTACACATACCTTTTCATTGTGTATGAGAGCTACTGTGGACAAATACGAGTAGACACAGGATTAAAAACTGCCCAGGCAATCGAACCAGAAAAAAGCAGAGCTTACTAGGAGTAAGGTGTCAGAGGTTCTGACATTTTATGCTTGGCTCTAATTGTATCTTACTGTGTGTCCTCAGTTCAAGACTCATTTCACATTTCTGCCAGAATCTGCCAAATGTGGGAGAGAGAGAAAAGATTCTACAGATGAATAATGTCATAATACTTCCTGCCTGTACTTTGTGGCATATGCGTTTAAGTTGCACAGAATTTAGCACATGAAGGCTTCAAGGAGCTCTTGCAATCCTAGAAATATTATCCTGGCCCTGAGGAGGTGCAGCTGGGCTGGACATCTGCTGCTGAAGGAGAAGAGAGAAATAAGGTCTGTTGCAGAGAGCTTGCATTGGGTGTGAATGTTTGAAGGGCCTAGATGGTCATATTTTGAGCCACGCTGGATCAGACTAAAGGCTTAACAAGTCCACCATTCCGTTACCACATTGGCAAACCAGATGCCAACAGGAAGCCCACAAGTAGGACATGGGTGCAAGAAGAACCCTCCCATTCATGTTCACCAGTAACAGATATTCAGAGGAATACTGCCTCTGATACCATAGCCATTGATAGACATGTATTCCCTGAATATTTATATTCTGCAATCTCTAGCCATCTCAACATTTTGTGGAAGGAGATTCTTTAGGTTAACTACGTGCTGTATAAGGAAGTACTTCAATTTTTCCTGAATCACCCATTATATTTTAGTGGTTCAACCCAGGTTGTATTATGCGAGATGAAGGGTCCATGCGTGAATTGATGCCATTCTACGCACCATGTATAATTGTATGCATCTCTCATGTATTCACTTCATCACCTTTACTCTAAACTGAAAAGACCCAGTCATTGTAATCTTTCCCCATAGGAGAGTTGCTCCAGGACCCTTGATCAGTTTGGTTGACTTTTTCTATATCTTTTCCAGCTATAAAGTATCATTTCTGAACTGCAGTCACCAGAACCAGATTATGATACTGGCATTTATTTTATCCTCATCCCCTCCAATGCTCCCCAATGTGGAATTTGCCTTTTTCACTACAGTCATCAAGTTATCCACACACACCCAAGGATTCTTTCGTGGTCAGTAATCACCAGCTCAGATCCCATTGACATAGATGGGCAGTTAAGGACTTTTTGTTCCAATATGCACCACTTTACGCTGGCTTGTATTGATAGCTTTATGTCCATTCCTGCAGTTTGGATACTTTTGGAAATCTTCACAATCCCACTTTTTTTTTTTTTTTTACTATACTGGATATTTTGGTGCCATCAGAGGATCCTAGGGTCAAGAGGCTTACCCCATGATAACTAGGACCGTGGATTTCCCAGTTTTCCCCATAGTCCCGGGATACCCCCGAGGACCGCAGGGATCACAAGTCATCCCTTCTTCCCTGCGAGTAGCGGGGCTCTGGAAATGGGCACGGAATTGTGTGGGACAGTCCATGCCTATTGGGGGGTGGAAAGGGGAGCAGTTTCAAGGGTGTTTTTTTTTTAAAAAAAATAAAAAACTTACTTTGTGGTGGAGCACAATTGCACACCCATCTCTGTTCAACAAAAACAACAAAAATGGTGCCCGCAATGTCCCTCCTTAGTTCCAGGATGTCACGCTGCCGTTTGGATGCTGGGGGAGGATCCTGGAAGCTGGAAAGCCCGAGATCCTTCCCCCTGTCCCAGAAGGCCTCAAGGTATAGATGAGGCCCTATGAATAATTTAAGAAACACTAGTCCCAATACAGATCATTGGGAACTCCCAGTGTTTACATCTCCCCATCGCAAGAACTGTTTATTCCTACTTTCTGCATCTTGTAGTTAAACCAGTTACTGATCCATAAGATCTCCCCTCTTATCCTATGATTGCTGAATTTGTTCAGGAGTCTCTGCTGAAGGTCTTTGTCAAAATCTTTTGAAAGTACAAGTAAATAATGATTATTTTCAATGCTTATGAAATTACCCTATCCACATGATTTATTTGATAGAAGAATTATTTTTGCAGAAGCCATGTTGATTCTCCTTCAGCAAGGCTTCTTCTTCTGTATGCTTGTTAATTTTTTATTTAATCATGCTACCCACCAGCTTACCCAGAACAGACATTAAACTAACTTGCCTATATTTTCTTGGATCTCTTCTGGATCCCAATTTAAAAAATGGTGTTGCATTGGCCACTTTAGAGACCTCTGCTACAGAGGGCAACCTTGGACTCATATTTTTGTTAGGCCATTATCAACTTCACATTTTCCAGAGAGGTATCCATGTTAATCCATTGCAGCAAAAACAAACAAATAATCTCGTGGCACCTTAAAGACTAATACATTTATTCTGGCATCAGGTTTTGTGGACTTCATTAGATGCACCTGATGAAGTGGACTGTATCCACAGAAGGTTATGACAGAATAAAATGTGTTAGTCTTAAGATGCTACAAGACTCTTTTGCTGCAATCCCATGCATGTATCTGGTTGGGGAATACTGGAAGTTGAAGGAGTCCCCCCCCCCCATCTAAACATATATAGGATTTCACCTTTAGTTCTAATCTCATATTTGAGTTCATTAAGAATTTTCAGGTGGCTATGATCTGGAGATTTGTTCATTTTAAATCAGTACATAAGATCCAGGACTTCATCTTATGTCACCACTATTTACCTCCATTTCTCAGACTCCCTTCCTGAAAATGCCAGTACAGACACAGCTTTCTCTACATCTTTGCAGTGAATAAAGAGGCAAAGAATTCAGTCAGCATCACTACAATTGCCTTACTTTCCTTTAGTACTCTTTTAACTCTCTTGCCATCCAGTAAGCAGAAACTGTATTATGTGCAAAGACGATCCATACATTTCCGATGCTGCTGTGGAATTCCTCTACACTCTCTACTTCCCTGCTCTTGCACAGGTTTTTCCACTGTCCATCTCTAAAGAGCCCCATGTAGTCCCGGAAACAAGATATCTGATCCCCTCCTGTCACCCCATCACACACACCACCAAAGCTCAAAGTAGTCATGGAGGGGGGGGGGCATTGCACTCACTGCGGAGAAGGAAGGAGAGCAGCGGTGACAAGTGTGTAGACACATAAAGCATCTGCACGTCAGTTGGTGAAAGACACAGCCAGCAGAGAGCTCTTTCAGTGGTCCTGATATAGGTGCACTGTAAGAGCATCCAGTTATTTTAGGACCAAACAGGAAGTTGTTGACTGCAGATCAGATTGGCCAAAGGGAAGCAGGATTTTTCACCTATTCCACCTTGTTCCTAGGAGTAAAGGGAGAATAGAATTGGGTCACCCTGTTCAATTAGGTAGGGCAGTGTAAGCAAGTAAGACATAGTCATTGGAGAGTGCCCTGAAGAATCAGTATGCTAAAAGGGCTTTGACATCCAAGTGGTGGGGAAAGGAGCCTTTTTATGACTTGCCTGGATCAACACTCAGAGGTGGGTAGTGATTCTGGAATGCTTAGATGGCTTTAAAGTTGGATTAGAGAAATTTATGGAGGATAAGGTTATGAACAGTTATTACTCTTTTGCATACTTTTGAATATCAGTTTCTGGATGTCAGTTGCCTTCATGTCCTACCTGTTGGCTTCCTGAAAACATCTGTTTGGCCACTATGGGGTGCAGGATGCTAGACTAGATGGTCTGATCAAGCAGGGCTCTTCTTATATTCTTAATGTTTACCAGTTGCAATCTGGCTGTTCTGCACAGCACATTTTAGATACACTTTAATAAGGTTGCAAGAGTAGAGAATATTGGAGACACTGGCCAGAAGCTAATTTGAGATTCTGCAGGCTATCTTCATCATTTTCCTTTTAATGAGTTGCTTCTGAAACTAAACCTGCCATTTTTATTTTTATTTTCTATTTTTTGTTAAATGAAGTTAATTCCTTCCCAAAGTGAAGGATATTCTAGAACTGTGAAAAAGTATAATGCCGATAAAATGTGAAAATGCTATGAAGCCAAGGCTTGCATGTTGATTAGTAGAGGAAGCAGATGTTTACAGGAGGTACCTAGAGATACTTGGGTTGCCACCTGTTCAGAATTTGTAAGTCTTGCTCGTGTTTTGGAAGCTGTGTCCAAAATAAGTGAAAAATATATTAGGGATATATTTTGTCCATGTATTTTGCCATATGTTACTTATAAGAAATGAGATCGTTACCACAATTTATGGGACAAATGTCTCTATACACGTCTGCAAGTTATATCTCCATGGTCATAGAATCATAGATTAAGGATGGGGCAGGCATGTGTTTTATTCTTATTTTAATGTGCATCTACCTAATTTTATACTTTCAGACCAACACAACTCTAAATTTTGCAATGGGGTTCTTCAAACAAAAAATGCCTGCAACATGTGTATATTTGGGAAACACACAAACATGTATATACTGGTGAAAATAATATTAAATTGTGTTATAGTAGGAAAAGTGCTTGAAAGAAATGGATATGTTAGTCAAGTTTGCATACAAAAATGCATGTATTAGGATTAATGCAAGCAAAAATGTACACAAATTTTCATTTGAATTTAAGAAAAAATATCTATGTTCAGGATGAATTGGATTTAAGATAGAAAAAAAATAGATCCATTCCTATCATAGATAATAGAATCATAGAGTTGGAAGGGATCTCAAAGGTCATCTAGTCTCCCCCACCAATGTTACAGTAAATCCACTATTACAACCTATCCAGCCTCTGCCATAGTATAGCTAATTTCAGTCTGGGAGAGCTGGCCCAGGAGCTGGCTAGAATATCCCCCCCCCCCCAGGCCTGGTGCTGCCATAGAGGCAACTCAGGCGGGCGCCTAGAGCGCCAAGCAAACGAGGGCGCCTAACAGCGTACCCGGAAGCTGCTCTCCTAGAGCGGCTTCCAGGTGTGCTGTTCCAAAGCCGCCGCCCCAGCCTCTGCCCAACCCCAGCGTCCTGGCTCCTTCGAAGCCAGGATGCTGGGGTTGGAGGCGGAGGCTTCAGTACTGCTCGCCAGGAAGCCACTTCCAGGCGTGCCACTTCAAAGCCTCTGCCCCGCCCCCCAACCCAAGCGTCCTGGCTTCAAAGCTGGGAGCGGGAGGGAGCGGGCAGTGAGTGGGCGAGCAAGGGGGAGCTGTAGCGGTGAGTGAGTGAGCGAGCGGGGGCGGTGGGCGAGCAATGGGGAGCTGGAGCATGTGAGCAAGGGGGGAGCTGGAGCGGCGAGCAGGCGGGGGCAGCGGGCGGGTGGGCGGGCGGGCAGGTGGAGCAGTGAGTGAGCGAGCGGGTGGGCAGGCGAGTGAGGGGGCGGTGAGTGAGCAAGCGAGGGGGCAGCTTCAGAACGCGCCTGCCTAGGGCACAATATAGTATGGCGCCGGCCCTGCCCCCCCCCCCAAATACGCAGGAGGAGAGCATGTCTAATTTAAGATTGTAATTTCGGTAACTGAGTGCCCTCATAAACTGGGTGCCATTGTATATTGTTTGTGGGCTTCTGGTTGGTCATTGTGAGAACAAAATGCTTTTCTAGTTAGGACTTTGGTCTAAGTAGGGCTTTGGTCTGATCTACGATGGATCTTCTCAAGTTTTTATATTCTTGTTCCCTTGTATTGGGGGGAATGAGATCAAAACTTTTCAAGAAGTAGACTGATAATTTGAGAAAGTCAAACAAAAATCAGTTTACCTCTCAACTATTGAAGGCTGTCCTTCAGAAGAAGGAAGTGCTAAAGGAGGAAAGAGAGGAGAGACAGTTTCAAGCCAAAGGTGGTTGCATGATTATTCTTTGACAAGTTGGAAGGAGAGAGAGTGAATTTAAGAGAGAGGAAGAGTTATGCCTTTCTTTATGCTTAGTCTGGAAAAATCCATACAAGGGGCAGGAAACTAGGGAAATGGCTCAGCAAGGGCTTATATGAACAAATGGGGGAAAGCAAAAAAGGAACAAAACTAATTTGTCCTCTGCTATATCAGCATGTATCTACCAAATCCATGCTAACATCTGAGTCAAGTGAATTTGCAATAATCCCATTGATTACTTTGGGATGTACTGGTGCGAAAATGGATGTTAGTCTCTTAAGCATAAGTTGAGACAATCTTATCTCCATTAAGACATTAATTCTGACTTCATGCCATTACTTATTACACACTAAATAAGTTCCATAATATTGCTAGAAAATCAAAATTATAGAGCGGGCTTTATCATTTAAGTGGTAGACTGCACAGAGGTGATAACTTGCCTTTTATACTCCACGGCAAATCTCCTTGTTCTTTAATAATTGCTTAACGTCAGTGACTAGTTCTGCTCCAGTTATGGCCACATAAGATGGAGCTGCTGTGATGCCAGGATGTTCCCAATAGCTTCATTTTTATTCAATTTTATTTTTGCCATTCTGTGAATGCAAAACAATCTGCATGGTCCCACAGCACCTCAATTAGTGTTTCCCTTTGCCGCTGAAGAGCCCTCCTTAGATATAATAAGGCAGCTATTGTAGGTTAAATAGGTACAAATTGAATTTTATTGTTGCCGTTATTATTATTGATGCCATTTTCCCAACTGAGATGTATAAATTATAGTGGTTAAACCTCAATAAATGGTTTTATCAGTAAGTGGGTAGTATTTAAAATGCTATTGGCTGGGGTTGGTCCCATAGTCCAGAAATGAGCACAGAGTTTAGTGAAATTACACTGAATTTTAATTGATGTAGGACCCCTCTTTTTTAAGAACCTCTGTTGAATTCAAGCACACACACACGGAACTAAAAGCATCTTTCTTACTTGTAAGCTCATTCTGAAAGATTTGCCTGCTAGGAATATTAACCCCATCCCATAAGTCTGCACATTATATATCTGGTTGTCATTGAATTCTGAATCTCCACCCTATTTCCACATTTGTTTGCTTCTTTCAGAGAAGCCTGCCTTACTCATCTAGCACTTTCAATCACATCTTGTTCTTTTCTCACCTGTGTTATTCCTACTCTTGGTACTCAGATAGAGTTCGGTGAAATGGAACTCACCTGGGCCTAGCTTAATCCCACTCCTGTCTCCCTTTCCGATCAGTCGGCTTCCTGCCAGAACTTAATTGTAGGCGTTGGTGAAAGATAAGTGTTGATTCCATCAGAAAGCATAGAGAGAGAATTCTGCTAAATGATGTGGCCCATTTCAATAATCTCCCGTTTTGTCCTTTTCCTCCTGTTGTGATTGATAGCATTCTTGAGGTTGGCAGGGCCAGCTGGTTCTTGCTTTAGCAGCTAAATGGTTAAATGTGAAATATTGGCTTGCTGCTGACAATTACGCCCCTCTGCCATTGATGGTCCTCCTTGGTCATGTGGCTTGGCTGCGCTCAAGTGCCTTCTGGAGATCACAGGTGCATCTGTCTGAGTGCCGATTTGTCTTCAGCGTGACTATAATTACTATTTCCTCTCCAGCTCAACTAATTGCTTTCACAGCCCCCTCCCCCTCCTCCCTTTCGCTGGGGAGAAAATTCTTTCAGACATTGTTCAACAAGAATCTGTGTACTACCAACAAATTTGTTTCTGGGGATTGCTATTTACCTCCCCCCCCCCTTGCTTTGTTAGCAACACAGAGGTGTCATTAGCAGAGAGCAAATGAATTCTGGGAACAGCCAATTGGAAGAGCAGAAATGTGAAGTGATGCATCTGGAAAGACTACAGTGATGGTATCTAATGATGTTGAGGAGAGGAGGGATCAAAAGAGGGGTGAGAATGAGTGTGTGTAAGAGAGAGGGGACGAGGCAGAAGAAGAGGTTGCTTCTTCTCACCTTCTTTGGGGATAGGTGGCAATCACTGAACTCAGAGAGGTCATGATGGCAGAGAGCCTCCTAATGTTCTGCTTACTGGAGAACAGGGCTAGACACACAACAGAAGTCAAAAGGCAGTGAACTTGATTCCTGGCATCCTCTGTGTTTGTGGGGATCTTGCAATGGTATGCAATGGTGGCTATGGTTCAAGTAGCAGGGGCTGACACTTTCGGCCAGGCCTGAGGGGCTAATGCTGTAGCAGGACAGCCACTGGTATGGTCCTCATCAGGCAGCCAGTTTGCATAGCTCTTTGGAGAGCCCATCAGGCCCAGATGTCTCACTCTGAGGGATCCTCAGAGCGAGGCATTGAGGGGAAGGGGCAGTGCACAGCAGTGGGGGGGGGGGAGGCAGTGGGAAGACGGTAGGGATGTGCACATTACTGGCACCCTGTTTGGGTGCCACTTGACCCCCTTCAGGGAGAAGGAAAACTTGTGCCCAAGGACTGGCACTCGCTTGGCTGTGGCAGCAAGGATGGGAGGGGGAGAAGGGATCAGGGCTCTCTTCACCACCTCCTGTACTTGCTACTATGTCAGTTGTGGTGGCGGTGGCGACAGCGAGGACAAGCCAGTCATTTTACGTAAGTCTCTGACAATGACACAGAACGACTGCCCTGTCCCCATCGCTGCCATTGCCATGATAGCATCCTCCTCCCCTTCTTGCCCCTTTCACTGCAGTGGCAGCAGTAGGGACAGGCCAGCCAGTTTATGTAAGTCTCTGGCACTTATGTAAAGTGATGGGGGCCTGTCCCTGCTGCTGCCTCCTCAGTTGCAGGGATGGGAGGAAGGAGAAGGGGGCACCTCTCCCCTCTCCTCTGCCTGTGCCTGCCACCGTGGCAGCTACGTGACAGCCAGGGCAGGGTGATGCATGAGAGGACCTCCCCTCTCACTCCTGCCTGTGTGGAGCCAGCTGGTGGATGGTCAGATCGGAGTCTAGGGATACCTAGCTGGCAAAGCTCACTGAGCTCTATCCCCCCAATAAGATTCCTCTGACACCCTTAGATGAGAGAGAGAGTGAGAAAGAGGTCTGTGGTTCATCCTCTCACCTTGGACAGTGGGACTTCTCATGCCAGCCCTGCCCACAAAGAGAAAGTAAACTTGGGAGAGGCAGTTTGCTGAGAAAGTGCCTGAAATGGAGGGTTCAGCACACCATCTTTTGCCCCTACTGCATGTTATATTGCCTCCATCCACCAGCTTTTGAAGAGTTAAACACTGGTGCAATTTTGACACACGTCTGCCACCCATGGGCAGACGTGTGGGGTTGCTTCACCTCCACAGGTTCCATTGCAGTCATGTAACCCACTGCTTATACAATGGGACTTTGGCACTTCTAAAAATAAACCCCAGAAATAAGTGAAAATGCTCAGATCAAGATTGGGACTGCTGAGCGGAGCTGCTTTCCACAAGCTTTGCTGGCTTGTCCTGTTCCAGAAGTGAGCATGTCTGCTCATTTCAGGTTCTTTATAGAAGTGTCAAAGGCCCATTGCATTAGTGGTGGGTACCATGAGTGCACATGTACAATAGGATACTACCCATTGCATCAATTTTTTACCATGTTATATGAGGAACAAGTAACCCCTTTAACCTTCTCCCATGGGATAGCAGATGTCCTAAGAAGACCTTATTTCAAAATCAGAGACCAACTGTCTCACCAGATCATTTTTCCTAGGCCTACGCTACAGTTTTCTCTAGGAAGATTGTGTATTACAGCATTGTTCATTTCCCATTTCCCGCTTGGTATTTAGTACTTGAATATAGATCATGGATTTTGTTGCATGTGCCTGTTTGCTTAGGGTTACACTGAAGAATGAATTGTTTAGTCTTTAAAATGTGTAACCCTGAATGGCTGATCATAGAATCGTAAAATAGCAGAGTTGGGAGGGGACTATAAGGCCATTGAGTCCAACCCCCTGCTCAATGCAGGAATCCGCCTTAAAGCATCCCTGACAGATGGCTGTCCAGCTGCTTCTTGAATGTATCTAGTGTGGGAGAGCTCACAATGTTCCTAGGCAACTGGTTCCATTGTCGTACTGCTCTAACAGTCAGGGAGTTTTTCCTGATGTCCAGCCGGAATCTAGCTTCCTGTAACTTGAGCCCGTTATTCCGTGTCCTGCACTTTGGAATGATCGAGAAGAGATCTTGGCCCTCCTCTGTGGGACAACCTTTTAAGTATTTGAAGAGTGCTATCATGTCTCCCCTCAATCTTCTTCTCCAGGCTAAACATGCCTAGTTCTTTCAGTCTTTCCTCGTAGAGCTTTGTTTCCAGACCCTTGATCATCCTTGTTGCCCTCCACTGTATATTTGAGGAAAGTTACACTGCAGAATGGGATCCATAATTCTCAAGGTATAAAATAGTATGGCATCGCAATACAAACTCACCTGAAATGAAGAAATGTGAGTCATAACTAGCAAATTAATGAACACACACACACACACACACACACACACACACACACACATGTGTGTGTGTGTCATGTCATAGATGAGTCACAGTCTGACACTCCTCAAGAGCTTTCTGTTTTGATTTGGAACAGATGTGAAATTATAGACAGCCAACTAATGCTCTTATTTTTAAAAAAATTGCTTGGCCTGAAAAGTGATGACACTAAAAAAAAAAGGATAGTATTAAATGATATTAGATAAGAAGCTAGTATGGCAGAAGTAGGCTTTTTCAAGAAAATATTGCAAAAATTTTTAAAAAAAGAATTTCAGTAATGTGAAATAAAATATCGTTCAAATGCTGGCATGACTGTCAACTACAGGTGATGAGCCAGCCTCAGAATTTGGCACAGTGGATCCTAAGATGGATTGTGAATATTAAAAGGCTTTCTTCCACACATTACATATACAGTATGCCAGCTGGTACGTTGCAGAATATCTGTATTCCATTGCACTGCATCATGACTAGGGATGCTGCAGAATTGTGTTTGGTCTGCATTTTTAAGCAAACTGACCTAATTCATACTTCCTAGACTAATATGTGGACTTGAAGAGGAACATGATTATCCTTTGGATTCAACACTTCTTTGAAATTTGTGATATATTTCTTGGCTCAAAAAAATGCATACCCCAAAGTGTATAACTGTATATTAAAGAAAGCTGTGTACAAAAAGTTTATTTTTAGGGGAAGTTGCATACAATATGTATATTAGAGAAAGAAGAGTAGAAAAGGTGTATATTAGGGTAAGAAGTGTACAAAAAGGATTAGTTACGAAAGGTTGTGTGTGAAAATAAATGTGAATTATTATTATTATTATTATTATTATTATTATTATTATTATTAATCTGCAGAATGATGCAGAAATTTGATCTATTTAACTCACAATTAAATAGATGTAAAACTGACATGGCACATATATAGAGAATGACTTGTACATCCCTAAGCTTGAGTAAAAAATAAAGAGATTCATGCCTTTGCCATTCTGTGGGATCAGCTTATCCTGTGTTCTACTTTTCCTGAATTCCAGGAATTAAAGGACACTGCTACACAGCCTCATTGGATGACACCAGGTCAGTGGAGGCTGGTGGCGCCAATGTCAGTGGGGCAGTGAATCCTTTCTGGTTTTCAGTCAGAACCAGTCAGAACTATAAAGGAGGTCTCCAAGGTGCTCCTTGGGTATCATTTTCATTTATGTATTATGTTTATATCCCACCTTTTTTCCTCCAAGGAACCCAAGGCGGTATACACAATCCTCCTCCTCTCCATTTTATCCTCACAACAACAACCCTGTGAGGTAGGCTGGGTTGAGAGTTTGTGACTGGCCCAAAGTCACCCAGTGAGCTTCCATGGTCACGTGGGGACTAGAATCCAGATCTCCCAACTCTCAGTCCAACACTCTAGCTGCTACACCATTCTGGGTCTGATTGGTTTTGACTGAAACCCTGACCGATTTCACCACCCCACTGTCATCAGAGTGACACTAGGTTCTAGTATTATGAAGAGAGGGGGGATGGAATTCTCCCTATTCACTCTCTCTACACCATGCATGATTTTATACACCATGTGACTGAGCTGGTTGGCTGCTACTATTGTATGTGGGTAACGAACAAGACATCCGCCATTTGTGTTATGCTTTGCTAGGGGAAATGCCTTGTTGCAAAAAAGCTCCTGTGGAGAAGATTTCTGAGTCTCTGCTCACAGAGAAAGAACTAAATGCAGCCACCAGGAGCCTGAGGGAGTGGAGCTTTTACAGCAGATAACTGGGATACTATTAGAAAATAGATCAAGCCACTTTGCTCCAGGGAGGAGTTGTGGGAAGTTGATAAGATTGTACCATACAGAGGATATTTGGCAATTAACACTATCTCCATTGTAATCATCCACTAAGAGGTTTAGCAAGAATGTGACTTCCCATGAAAAGGTAACTGTGGGAAGGGAAGGTGAGAAGAACACACTGTGGCTTGTCTTTGCCTTGCTGTCTCATTGCACGTCGCACCAAGAGCCCCAAATAGCTTTCAATATATGACTTGTCATGGATTTATCACATTTTATATATTTTTATTTTTATTATTTTTTGTGAAATGTGTTATTATTTCCTGTTTTAGAGATGAGGAGAATGGGCTACAAAAAGGGCTGGCCCTATAGGCTTAATTTAGACAAATCTCCAAACCATGGAAATCCCTTTGTGAGGAGATGTCATCCAATTCAAACGAATAAGAGGGGAAATGTTATAGACATTTGTTGATTTTCAGTGATAATAAATGGCTGGCAATAGGGATCTGGCATTCTGAACTGAAATTAGTAATGTTGTGAGCGCCCAACTGAGTCCAGGGCCATTCTACAACTGCCTTTTTTTCCAGGGATCATCCCGGTGCATCCAAATAACACACAGGGGATCCCGGGAGCAGGCAGGGACAATCCCTCCATTTTCCTGGAATAATCTTTAGGTGTAGAAAGGGCCCAGGAGTCTGATGGAATCCCCCATGTCTGCCCCTCCCCCTGGACCCAGTCAGGCACCTGCGCCCAGTTGCGGACCACTCCTCTGAGTGCCCAAAAGGCCTGAGGAGTGCCCGGCAGCCGTCCACCCTCATCTGGAGCCTCCATTGTGCACTGCAATGGAGGCTCCAGAAAATACACATTCACCCCGTTGCGTAAATGGTGTCCATAAAGGCCACATTTATGCAAGAGTAAAGGTGTGGGCATTTACTCTTGCGTAAATGGGGCCTTTGTGGCCACCGTTTATGCAATGGAGGGAAATGAGCAATTTCCGGAGTGAAGACGGATGGCTGCCGAGTGCTCATCAGGCCTTGCCGAGCCTGAAAAGATGCTTGCACACCCCAATGAGCAGGGGCCAATGGGGCAAGTGTCTGATGAATTGGACGCAGGTGAGTTTGGCCATCCCTAATTTTTTATTTGGACCCAAGTTGAATCAGACAGCCTTCAGGAAAGAGCCCTCAGAGGTGAGCCCTGAGTTTGCACACCCTCTCTTCTTTCCCCCGTGCACAAGGTGAGGTGTTTAGGAGGTCCATTTCTAATGTGCAGCAAAACCATAGGTTGCCATTTGGGGCAATTGTGATCCACACACCATAGTCTGCAGGTTTAAGATGCAAAATATGGCTACCACAAACTACCATTTGCAGCATTTGGATAAAATGGCAAACTCTGATTTGTCATATATTAGTTTGTTTTGTGAACTGTCCAGGGAGCTTTAGCTATTGGGCTATACAGAAATATAATACAAAATAAATAAATATATGCAATATTAGCATAAAGTTCTAAACTTCTCTCATGTAAGGAAGAGGAAGCATGCAAACCCAAGGCTTGCTGGTACTTATTCCCCATCCTTCAAATCACACTTTGAATGTGATCACGATGATCCAATCTGAAATGAGACAATTGAGGTTCAGGGTTTCCTTTGATTCAATGCAGAATCAGGCTCATGAGCAATAAACACCAGTTTGTGGACCAAATACAATGATATCTACATTAAAGTCAATGGGCCTCTACTCACTCCCTTCTGTCACTCTTAATAAAGCAAATGGGATACAATAAACCTTGGGGTCATTGCTCCGAAGTTGCTCATGGCTCACCAGCAATTAATCCGGATTTAGGATGTCTGTTTATAGTTTCTGCAGTTGCATAACTAAGAAAAGTAAATCTGAAAGAAGAACCATTGGGACGATGCCAGGTGAAGAATTGCAGCATAACAGCCTTTGCCGCATTTTTAAAAATGCATTTTGGTGATCCTTCATGTTACTGAGACATGCATGCAATATGCAGCCCCAAATTAACATGTTTTCTTTTTACCATTCAAGAGTATTATCTTGCATCTTAGTAAAATCTGTGTATTATACGGTTTGATTTGCCATCTTTTTTCCTTTAGAGTTGTGTGATAGGTCAAAATGTGAATTTCTCCCCCCTCCCCGAACACAGTCATGAGGGAGAAAAACACTTGCAGTTTTCAAGGGCACAGAGCCCTATTATGCTATTTACTTTTGTTTTTCACTGTTAAATTACTGTCAATTGTAATATGCTTAGGGTGCATAGCACCCCCTCTTAGGTTTGTAAAGAGATGGATTTCAAGTTGTGCCATTTACAAAGACAGCCAATGTAACAGCTTCCAATATTTTGATGTAGTTGACTTCATGCAGACCATTAACATTGCTAACTAGCCTAAGCAGTAGCTGTTTACTACCATGATGAATTGCAAATCCTATGGCAGATTCTAAGTTCTCTTTCGACACGTCTTGCAGATTTTATGAGTTGTATCTAGGGATATGCTCCGCTTCTCCTCAAACCGGAGAAGCAGGAGCAGAGCGGGGGGCTTCGCCTACCCCTAAGGTGGAGGCGAAGAGGATTGGGGGGCCGGCGGAGCGTTGCGGAGCGGATTGAGGTGAAGGCGGATCCTTCGCCTCGATCCGGAGCTCCGCCAAAAAGGTAAGTGGGGTTTACTTGGCCCTGCCGCAACAGCGGCAGGGCCAGGTAAACCACCCATCTCTCCTCTCCCTTACCTGCATCCGTCCGTGGTCCCTCGGCTTCCTCAATTGAGCCCGTGGCTCAACCAGGAAGTCTAGGCCACACTTGCTGCCCAGACTTCCTGGTTGAGCCACGGGCTCAATTGAAGAAGCCGAGGGACCACGGACGGATGCAGGTAAGGCCCCCTCCCCCTTGGTCTCTGCAGGTAAGGGAGAGGAGGGAGGGGGGCCTTACCTGGCGCCACTCCCCTCCACTGCGGAGCTCCGATTCAGAGCCGGAGCTCCGCGGCGAACTATGGGCGGAGCGGCGTGGAGTGGGCCGATCCGAAATTTTCAGATCGGCCCGCGGGGCGGAGCGGGGGGTCCGTGCATACCCCTAGTTGTATCTAGTGATGCCACTGAATTTTGGAATTCGTTGGCTTCTGAATCGAAACTTGTGCATCCATAATGCCCCATGTTGTAGTGAGCTGGAATCACTGTCTTATGAATGTGTTTTACTTTGGGATAGATTGGGAGCATTGTCTGCATCTAAACTATAGCATTTCTGTGCATGTGCTAGGTTGGCTGATAGTGGGTAGGGTGACCAAATGAAAAGGAGGACAGGGATCCTTTATCTTTAACAGTTGTATAGAAAAGGGAATTTCAGCAGGTAACATTTGTATGCATGCAGCACCTGGTGAAATCCCCTGTTCATCCTAACAGCTAAAGCTACAAGAGCCCTGCCCTCTTTTGTATCCGGCTGCTTATGCTAGGCAGGCCTACAGCTTTTATTGTTGTGAAGAAGAGGGATTTTCACCAGGTGCTACATGCATACAAATGACACCTGCTGGAATTCCATTTACTGAATCACACCCCTTCCAGCATCACAAACCCCATCACAAATCTTGCACCCCACCCCTTACCTTTACTTTATCACATCTCCCCACACCCCCTCACCCCTTACCTCTGCTGCTGACCAGTGCTGTCCAGGCATTTTCCTGGAACACTTCTCCCATGCCTGGCTCTGAGGATGGACCCCCCCTTAAAGCCAGGGATTTTGGCCTGATGGACTCTCTTAAGCAGGGCCGGTGCCAGACTATTTTGCACCCTAGGCAAGCCGAACTACTTGCACCCCCCCCCAAAAAAATTCCCAACTTCAATTTTTAAGAACAGATGTTTTGTAGAAAAAATAAAAAGCACAAAACTTGAACTCATGTTTTTTCTTTTCTTTTCTTAAAACAGCTAATTTGTATGTACTGCGCCCCTCTGAGGTCTGCGCCTTAGGTGGCTGCCTAGTTGGCCTAATGGTAGCGCCGGCCCTGCTCTGAAGAGCCCTGCCATCTGCTTCCACAACTAGTGTAGCTCTTCAGAGAGTAGTGCTGTGCTCAGTACCCACCCCCCTCTCCTCAGAGGCCATTTCGGGGGCTCCAAAATGGCTCTGATTCACTTTGGGCCACCTCAGGGTTGCCGCCTTGTCGCAGAACCAAAGCCCGCAGAAGCGGTTCAACTTTTGCAGGGTTCTTGGGTGGTGGCCGTGCAGCGGGCCACCAAGGAAACCTGGGATAAAGCTGACCAGGAGTCCATTTGACTCCTCCTTCTCTGCCTGCTCCTGCTCCTTTCCTCCCTCCCTCCCCCTGAACTTAGAACCACCATTGCACAACCTAACTGCCATTGCCACCACTGGGGCTTACTTTCACTTCTGTCCTCTTCTGCGCCGAGCTGCGATTTAATGGAAAATCATGGGGCTCTCTACATGAATTGCTCTATGGTTGCAAAATACCAGAAATAGCCCTTTACGGCCACTGTCATTTGTGCCCATAGAGCTATTCAACCCTTGACTAAACTAGAATGGAGATCTGTCTTGTCCTTGAGGATTTGAAGGGCAGGCAGGACATCATACAGTTCTCTGATTCTCATAGCAGATGGGGAAAGGTGCACTTAAGACAATTGGCTGGATGCAAAGAGCTACTTTAGGAAACCGCTGCTATTTGATGAAATTATGAAACTACACATGAAGTTTTATTTCAGCACATAGTTGGCATGCTACACAGTGTGTGTATGTGCAAGGGGCAGGGTCTATTTGAGTAATACAATGGGGTAGGTGTGAGACAACCAGGTTTTTTTGAGTTCACTGAAATTCTTGGAACTTTACTTCAAAGCTCAGTTTGGCTCACTCCCATTTGTGATTGTTTTTGTTTGTTATTTTGGCACATTCTAGCAGGAAATGTATACAATTTTCACACTTTCTCCACATTGATTAAAACATGAAATGTACACTTTAAGAATATGCACAACTTTAAAAATGCACAACCTTAAAATGTGCAATTTAAAGTGCATTTTCAAAGTTCTGCACTTCCCCTATTAAAACATGAAACTGGGATTTTTTTTAAAAAAAAATAATGCAACTTTAAAAATGCACAATTTAAAATTATGCATTTTTAAGGTTGTGTATTTTTAAAATGCACATTTTGTGGCTGCAAATGCAAATTTAGGATTATGCTACTATTTTCAGAGAACATGTGCTCTTGTTCACAGTTGTGAACAGATCATTTTCGATTGATTTGTGAACTGAAGTGAAATTCTTTTACATTGCTACATAGGGAGAGGGTGCTATTTGAAAAACAAGTTCAGAGCCACCATGGACACAGGGAACTAGTCACATGGTTCAAATGGATTGCATATTAATATGGTAAGTTCCAAAGCCAAATTACAGGAAGAAAGAAAACATTTTAAGTGGGTCGTAATTTATAAGGTGACATCTCCAGGACTTCATTTTTGTTTTGCTTTTACAATAAATAAAAAGTGAGCCATTTGTAGAGAAGTGTTAGGATCCAATACATAATTCCGCCTAGAGTTTCCAGACCTTGATAAGGTTCCTGTACCTTTAAGAATGGCATAGAAAGGAAAATTCATCAGTTATTGTAGCATTGTGCTGGTGAGTGAAGAATCTCACCTGGTGAAAATTTCCATTGAATGCAAATCAGAAACCTTTTTCAAGGTGAGAGTCAGTGACTGAGCCTTGGAGCAAAGCATTCTACATTATTCTTTGGAAGCAAATTCCTGGACACCTGTGGGAGCTGTACAATCTAAAAAGCAAAACGGCATTACTGCTCATGTGGTCCACTAGATGGGGAGTTAGACTTGAATGAGCATTACTTTGATCTCTTTCATGGACTCATTCTTATTCATTCTGAAGCCACCGATTACCTCTCAGCCACAATTTACACCAGTAAAAAAGGAATATAGTAAAGATGCCGCCAAATTTTAGATAAAGCAAAAACTGTGATGATCATGCAAAACATCTTCAGGGTTGTTTTAAAAGGAGGTTGAATGAATTTTGATAAGATTAGCTATAGGCTTCACAAAAGGTTAGTGCACTGCTAGGTTGCTAGTGAACATCATATGAAGTAAAAGTTGGCGTGCAAGGCCCTATCCAGATGAACTGTCTGTTAGAATTTTTGAAAGTGTTTAAAGGGATCTTGGTAAAGGTAGCGACGTCTGTCAGGGTACAAGCTTCACACCTTGAAACTGAGGCGCTTTCTACACCTAAGGATTATCCCAGGAAAATGGAGGGATTGTCCCTGCCTGCTCCCAGGATCCCTTGTGTGGCATTTGGATGCACAGGGATGATTCAGGGATGATCCTGGGGGAAAAGGCAGGTGTAGAAACGGCCTGAGTTGTTCTTCACACAGTTGTTGTGAGAGCAAAGAAATATTATTAAAGGAAAAGCATTTCAAATGGGAAAGTGTGATGTTAATTGTCAACATCATAAAATTAATGACAACATTTAGAATGGCCCTGTTCTGATGACACACTAAGCCACAGTGATTAAGCATTTTGAGCTAAACATTATGGCTTAGCATGCCGTGTGAACCATTCCTAACCATGGTAGCTACATAACCATTTTTTTAAACACATTGGGTGCAAAATGGTTAGCAGGCTAACCATGGCTTAGTGTGTTGTCTGAACAGGCTCAATTCCTCCTTTATGAAGGAAAGGAGGTATGTTCTCTGCTTTATTTGCTATTTCTCATTTGAAATCCCACACTTCACTCTAGATTATTATTTCCCTCTGTTAGCGGCCCTGTAAATACCTTTATTCTTGTCAACCTCGGGCATTGTGTTTTCTACCTGTCTATAGTTCTCCTTGTGCATATTTACTTTCAGTAAAGCATCTCTGTCTTGTCCTGTTCTCTCCCCTTTAGACAAATAAATACCTTAAGGAGAGCAGGCATTGCTGTTGTACTCTCGTTTGCATGGGAAGTTGTCAGGCCTGATCTGACCTGCCTTTCCATCAGGATTATAAAGGTGACGGATAGTCAATTTCAGGGATTCATGATCCATTTTAGCACAGCGCTTCACCTTGCAGCTAAGTAATACGGCTGTGATAAAATCACCCATAATCACTGCATCTTACTCAGCACTGCCTCAGCCATAAATATTGCCTCCATAAAAAAAAATGGGGGTGGGAATGAGGGAAAGGGGACAGAGAATGTTTAAACCAAGGAAAAAGACTTGTACACTGTGATTGATGAAAAGATGTTGATATATCCATGTGTACTGGGAAAGTAAAGAGACTAAACATGTGACTAGATTTCTATGTGTTCCTGTGAAAGAGACTCATTAGATACAAGGTCTTTTCATCTGCAGCCCTTTGCACACAATTTGCATTGATTGCACAGTATAACGCTGGTGTGATATAGCTCCTAGGTTCTCCAGTCACTCCTAGATACTCTTCTATGGGGTTAGAATTTTGACTTGTGGATTTTCTCATTTACTGAATAAATGGTCTTGATCTTATTGAGCATATATTTAATAAACTTTTAACACTTAACCTGCAACTTCTCTCTCTCTCCCTCTCACTGGTCTCCATCTTGAAATTATTCTTAAACTAACAAAACAGGATCATTATAATTTATTTATTCATTTATTTATTTATTTACAATATTTAAATTGCCCATTCAAAATTTCAGAGTGGTTTACAAGATAAAATAAAATAAAAACAGAATAAAAACACATTAAAACAGTGATTAAAAAAAGCAAAATGCAAAGTAAACCGTGGCTGGTCAACAAGGGAAGGCTTCCTGGAACCACAATGTTTCCAGGAGGAACCAAAAGGAATACAAAGTTGGCACCTGCCTGACCTCCAGAGGGAGGGAATTCTATAGGAGGGGGGGCTACCATGCTGAAGGCTCTTCCCCTGGTGGAATCCAACCAGAGGTTACATCTATGTGGACCCACCAGGAGCATGCCCTCGGATGACCTCAATGACTAGGCAGGTTGATAGAGGAGAAGGACGCTCTCTCAGGTATCCTGGTCTCAAATTGTTTAGGGCTTTGTACACAAGTACAAAAACCTTAAACCTGGCCCAGTAGCGAATACGCAGCCAGTGCAGCTCCCTCAGCAGAGGAGTTACATGCTGGAAAGGGGCAGCTCCAGACAACAGCCGAGCTGCAGCATTCTGCACTAGCTCCAGCTTCCGGAGCAGCTTCAAGGGCAGCCCCACATAGAGCGCATTGCAGTAATCCAATCTTGAGGTTACCAATGCCTGTACCATCATGGCCAAGCTATCCCTGTCCAGGAGAGGCCATAGCTGGCAAACCAGCCAAAGCTGTTAAAAGGTACTTCAAGCCACCATGGCCACTTGAGCTGATGTTGGATCTAAGAATACCCCAAACTATGAACCCGATCTTTAGCCTATTTGGAAATTCATTTTGAAGGTTTGTTCAAGTCTAGGAGATGTTTGGAAGAAGCTAACTATTCCTTGTACATTTACATCTCATACCAATCTGAATCTCGGTTATCCAAATCAAATAAATAAATACCTTTTTACCACAATTATAAAACTTTTGCTGATACATAACATGTTTTTTTTTCTTAGCTCACCATGAAATCAATGAGCAGTGTGCACCCGAAAAAACCAAAAACCAAAACCCAGATTGTTATACAGCGGAGACTGAAGTTACACCAGACATATATAAAATGTTGTGTTTATTTATAAATAGTGTATACTTCAGTGTATTTTCCAGCAACTTTCATAATTTTGTACAACCAAATTTACATATAATCCATAAGGCTATGGAATGTGCATGACTTGGGGGAAAAACAGCCTGCTGAAGATTCTGCAAGTGAAATCCAAAGAAAACCAATCTAATTTCAATCTGGTGCACTATTTATTACATAGTGTTACATAACACTTTCTATACCTACTCCCATAGGTAGTTGTAAGAGTCCCCATCCAATGAGGTCAGCGGATGGAGGAACCACTGTGCGTCCTTCAACAGCTCCCTCTCTGGACCATTCCTTCTGAAGTTAGAAGACATTAGATGAAATAGAATTTGTCAATTCACTCAGCCCTAATTACCCCAGAGTGTTATAATTGTATCACAACATGAATAATATTATCACATTACCTAATGGGAAAGACAGCTTCTTATCTAAAAATATACTGGCATTTTCTCTACTGGAACAAATGATTTCATATGATCTTGGGCTGTTTGTTGTTAAACTATTTCATGCCTCATTTTTTTTCCTTCTCTAAAATTGAAATAATAAAATGACATGTTTAAAGACTAAACTAATACTTGCAAAGTATTTTGGAGTAAGTTTCTATAATCAGCCCCTCCCTGCCAGGATATGACACCAGGAAGAAAACACCATTCTTCCACAGTTAATCATTCTAATAAATGCACCCTCACATAATAAAACAGGGATAAAGTTATAAGAAAACCAAAGCACCATCCATTTTGAACAGAAGGGATTCATATGTATTTAACTCTCTAGAGGAACATTTTTTTTCATTCTGTTCTCCCATGTTCTCAGTTACTTTTTGCATTTGGATTTGAGGTGAGCGATCACTTTCCTCTTCACCTAGAAAGAGGCTTGAGGCTTTTTGTGTGTTCTGTCTGGATAGTACATCAGTCAAGAAAAAGAGAAGTCTAGCCAAAAGAAATTATCATGTCTTCAAAGAAAATAAATCCATGTACCTTTTCAGTGCCAGCATATTGATCATCCCTTGACCCTGTATTTCAAATGAAGAGGCCTGAGTGAGGGAGCTTTAACATACTAAACAAACCCAAATATCCTTGTATTGGTTGCTTCTGTTGCTGGCTCAATTTTTCGATGGAGAGCTAAATAACCAATTAAAGGAGCAAGAGCCATTACATGTTCCCAGTTTACTATCTAATGCTGCAGTTTTCAAACTTCCTTCTTTCGGGGAATGCTTTGTCTTCGGGATTGATCTATCTGCTGGGAACTCTTACATATCTGCTGTGGTCTCTGGTGAGATAAAATTCAGGTTGCAATTTCTGTTTGCACTGGGGGCTGGAGAAGCCTGTGAAGCCTCATTATCATCCCAGCCAGTTTGAGAATGTGCCCTGGGACTCATCCAACAAAGGAAGATTGGGAAAGGTAGGAAAGCCTGTGATTCAGATCAGTTATCTGGAATCATTCATCTACTCTTATTATATCTCTTTCTCACTTGCGGCAGGTTTTTTCGATGGACATGATGGGCTTTGCCAGGTCATGCTGTCTTTTCTAGATTCAGGAATTTCCTGACAATTGAACATGCTTTAATTATGACCACTTTCTGGATGTTGGTGTAGATGCATTTTGGTAGGACCAGCTTCTGAAGATTTTCTGTATAGTTTTTTGATGTGATGCCGGTGACTGATATGACTAACAGAATAATTGTGACCTTTTTCTGTTGCCATAGTTGTTTCACTTACATGGCCAGAGGTGTATATCTTTCTTTATTTTCCTCTTCCTTTGCTACTACTATTATTCTGTTGTTGTTGTAGTAGTAGTAGTAGTAGTTATACGCCTGAGAAGCTTCCAAGGAAGCCCAGGCATTCCCTCAAACACAGGCTGGAAGCCACTGATTGAATCTGTTTCAAACATCCATTGAGCTGCAGAATCCATGTTCTGTTCCTCTGCAGTTTGCTTTCCTTTCTTCCTTTGCTGACTAAAAAAGGGTTGAAGAGGGATTTCTCTTGCCCATTGAACCTGTCCATGCAAGTTCATGCAAGCTTCTTGAGGAAGCCACTTTAATTTAAGCTGAGTCATGTGGAGACTGTTAATTATGAAAACAAAGACTAGCAGGAGCTTCAAGAGAATGGCCACAACTCTCTGTGGTGAGACATTCAATACCAATCTGGTATTAATGACAATGTGAGTCAGTTTAAGGTGCCATCCATGCAACTTTATAATTCTATAAATTAGAGCTAAACTGAAAAAGTCTTTTAAGTTTTGTCTTCAAGTTTTTGTTGTTGCCAAATAACTTCTCCATTTATTGTCTGTGGTTTTGACTGTCCCATTTTCCATTCTGTCTGTCTTTTTATTAGGGCTGTGCAGCGCCTCGGACAAATGTCCAAATCCGAGCCGAGGCGGGCTGATTTGGCCTGCCATGCCTCAGTTCCAAGGCGGTTCTGGTTCAGCCGGGGGCACCCCGAAACTGAAGCTGATTGGCTCCAAAGCTTCTGAGTGCCTCAGGCCACTTCAGAGTGGCACTGGGCCGCTTACCTGCTGCCATTGCCGCTGCCGCCTCCTCGCTCCTACCGGCTGCCATCATCGACAACAATGACGCATCTGGGAAGAACCAGGCCATGATTGTAAGTTTAGTACCTCTATAGCCACAAACTACAGTGGCCATAGAGGGAATCAGGCCCCCGCGATGTCTTAAAATCGCAGCCTGTTTCTTTTTGGTAGAAGTGAAGAGGTGGGTGGTGGAAGCAATGGCAGCAGGTAAACAGGGAGATCCGGGAAAGGGAGGCTTTTCTGGGTGCTGGCTGTGCACCCAGAAAAGGCCAAGTTGCCTTGGAGGGCCTGAATCTCGCCTCGGCTTTGGCATCGAGGCAAGGCGGGCAACCCCCAAAGCACCCCGAGGCAAATTGGGGCTGTTTCGGGGGTTCTGAATCGGCCTCCGAGCCAAATCGGGGGGTCGGTGCACAGCCCTACTTTTTATCCAAGTCCTAGAAAGAAATGTGTAGAAGGCCCTGGACCCTGGCCCAGCTGACTTTTCAGGCTCTTCACAGGGCACAGCTAAGGGGAATTCTAGAGCCTGAGGAGCAAAGAAGCTCTGCAGTCCATGAGGCTTCTAAGCAAACTCCTCTGAGCTAAAGCTTTATATATTATCTGTGACCTTCCTCCAGCCTGTATGAACAGCCTTGCCCCCAGCTCTTTCTAAAGACACATGAGCTGAGGGAAAGGATTTACAGAGAATATTTTAAAGTATTAGGCCTAAACAATAACTCATACTGGTTGTGTTCCATACCCATGGGAACAAAGGCGATGTGCAGTCCTTGAGATTATCTGACCAGATTCAGGGACTGAACATGTCCTTTGTTCCCGGGCAGAGAGCTGTGCCTTTTGAGCTAGCTTAGCAACTGAACTATGGTGACCATATGGAAAGGAGGACAGCGCTCCTGTATCTTTAACCGTTGTATAGAAAAGGGAATTTCAGCTTGAATTGTTGTGATGAAGAGGGAATTTCACCAGGTGTTGCATGTATACAAGCCTTGTGTGGCGCAGAGCAGTAAAGCAGCAGTTTCTGCAGCTGAAACTCTCCCCATGGCCTGAGTTCGATCCCAGCGGAAGCTGGTTTCAGGCAGCCGGCTTGGGTCGACTCAGCCTTCCATCCTCCCGAGGTCGGTAAAATGAGTACCCAGTTAGCTGGGGGAAAGGTAATAACGGCTGGGGAAAGCAACGGCAAACCACCCCGCTATAAGGCCTGCCAAGAAAACGTCAGTGAAAGCTGGCATCCCTCCAAGAGTCAGTAATGACTCAGTGCTTGCACGAGAGGTTCCTTTCCTTTTTTCCTGCATGTATACAAATGACACCTCCTGAAATTCCCTTTTCAATACAACTTTTAAAGATACATGGGCCCTGTCCTCCTTTTCATACGGTTACCCTAAACTGAGCAAGTACCTAGAGTTTTTTAAAAATAATAATAATAAAAAAGCCTTGGGGAGCTTCTGCATAGCTTCCTGTGAGCTGTGGTGACTATCCGGGACCTGGACAAGTAAAGGAATGAAATACTTATGGTTTACTGTTTGACAGAAGGCCCTTCCTCAACAAACATGCACATTTTGATACTAGAATGAAAATGTTTAGAAATCCAACTTGGCTCTTATGTAAATAGACTCTTATCCAAACATATTAGAATAGAGACTGATCTCAGAATGACCAAGTTTAAGGCAAAGCAGGCAATATTGAGTTTGAAACAACATTGTTCTCCCTTTCTCCATGGAACAGCCATTCCATGACTGAAGGCTGGTGTGCTCTGCCTCACTAGGGGAAGTTACTATGTTACCATGTGGAATCACATGGCATTTGGACATATTATTATGGGAAGTTACTACCATGTGATGTCAAGTTGTCAGTAACTCTGGCTTCCATGGAGGAGGGGCCATTATGTCACTGGAGAACACAGATGGGGCATAGAAAAGCTAGCTTGCATACTGGATCCAAGCTTCAAACGTAACAACAAAAGGACTGGGTGGTCCAAGGGGAAGCACTGGTGAGCCATATAGGTACCTCTAGTCTACGGGATTGTCTATATGCTCCAAAATCCCCATGGTGGGTGTGCAGTGGCACTGCATAAGTTATACACAATGCAGCAGGCACCTCAAAGCCATCACGGGGCTTTCCTGTGAAGCTCAGCATTTTAAAAGTTGGGGACTTACTCCGAGTGAGGCAAACATGGCTCTTCTGCCATCTATCCTCACTGCAGCATGGATGTGGAGGTGTTTCCGGGTGGAAGGTGACCTCTGATTGCTCACCATCCACCTGAGCAGAGGGTAGGGGACAAGACAGCAAGCTGCATGGCCACTGGAAGCCCCTGCACCCTCCCTCTGCATCAGGATTAGCCAACACACCCCACAGAGAAAGCCTGGGCATTTAGCAACAGCAGTGGCAACCACCAATGTAGAGGCAGGCCCTAGGTCAGGAGTGGGCAGAAGATACATCTAGATCTTTTGGTAGATCCCCCCGAGAAGTCATGGAACTAAAGGCTAGCCATGTTATGGCACTTGAGACAGAAAATCCCACAAATCCCTCTTCCCCCCCTCTCTCTCTCTCCCAGAATAACCCCAAATCAGTCATGTAAGGCTAGCCCTGATTTTCTTCACCTTGCCTTCAAGAGAATAGGCTTTAATTTCACTTTTTTATATTAGAGGATTCTCATTATTTTATATAAGATTTTACTTATTCAATTCGTTATTCAGGACTTCTTCTTGTAAAATGCTAATAATTTTAAAGCTTTAGGCAATTTTTTCTTCAGTCTCCTCAAAGACTAATAGATGTCTTTCAATACTGCTTAATCTACCTTCTAAAACCTTCTTCATTTCATCAATTTTACTGCAGATCTTCTGTTCAAAACTCTTAATCTGAGATTCTAAAAAGTGCTTAGTTATCTTCCAATACTGCTGCAATACTCTCTGTTATGCCATTTGGATTTTCTCCTACTATTTTGATATTCATGATTTACTTACAAAAATTCAAATGAACCATATGATCACCCTACATTGAAAAATTACGATCTGACCATGAGTTATTTTTATTGAAATAAGCTCTTGTATTTCCTGTTCTTATAAACTGTGCAGTTCCTACAGGTCATAATGACACAAACTCTGATGGATTGCACTTTAAATAAAAATGTCATAAATGTATTGTCTTCTGGCATTCTATGATCCTATCAGACGTTGGTCGTTTTGGTAATGGTATTTCTTTTTACAGAGCAGGGAGAGGGGAATTAGCTCAGTCTCCTCTCAGCTGCCTGCCAATAAACCCCACCCCATTTCTAGCAGCCACATGTGTTGGGAAAACCAGCAGGAAACTAACAGATGTAGGATACCTGTGTGCTCCATATGTTTAAATTAAGGAATTCTGAAATACTGCACCGCCACTTTTAGAAAAGGCAAGTTACACTCAGCAACACACATGCCCAGAATGAAGAAAAAGCACCGTGCAGTTAGGCTGGTGGCTCATACCTCAATGGGGCAGTGAATGCATCAAGGGTTTTGGTCAGTACTGTAACAGAGCTATCCAAAGTCCTGGACCTGATCACCAAAATGGGTTCAGTACTTTGGATAGCTTTTTTAGCATTCTGACTGAAACCTAGAGTGGATTCACCACCCCACTGATATGAGTCACAACTTATTTATTTATTTACAATATTTATATAGCACTCCCCATTCAAAATTTCGGAGCAGTGTACAAGATAAAATACAATAAAAACAGAATAAAACCCCTTAAAATAGATTTTTAAAAGCAAAATGAAAGGTAAACTGTGAACCGTGGCTGGTCATTAAGGAACTTCCTGGAATAATGACGTTTTCAGGATGCACCAAAAGGAATACAAAGTTGGTGCTTGCCTGACCTCCAGAGGCAGGGAATTCCACAGGAGGGGGGCCACCACACCAAAGGCTCTTCCCCTGGTGGACTCCAATCAGAGGATGGGTTTATGTGGAACCACTAGGGGCATGCCCTCGGATGACCTCAGTGACAGGGCAGGTTGGTAAGCGAGAAGGCGCTCTCTCAGGTATCCTGGTCCCAAGTTGTTTTGGGCTTTGTACATAAGTAACAGAACCTTAAACCTGGCCCAGTAGTGAATAGGCAGCCAGTGCAGTTCCCTCAGCAAGGGAGTTACATGCTGGAAAGGGGCAGCTCCGGATAACAGCTGAGCTGCAGCATTCTGCACTAGCTCCAGCTTCTGGATCAGCTTTAAGGGCAGCTCCACAAAGAGCGTATTGCAGTAATCCAATCTTGAGGTTACCAATGCCTGTACCACCATGGCCAAGCTATCACTGTCCAGTTGGCACACTAGCCAAAGCTGGTAAAAGGCGCTCTGAGCTGCCATGGCCACTTGAGCCTCCAGCAACAGAGATGAATCTAAGCATATCCCCAAACTACGAACCTGATCTTTCATAGGGTGTACAACCCCATCCAGAACGGGGAATGAGCCTATCTCCCAGACTGGGAACCACTCATCCACAGGGATTCTGTCTTGCTAGGATTCAGTTTCAGTTTATTGGCCCTCATCCAGCCCATTACTGAGTCTAGGCACTGGTCCAGGACCTGCACAGCCTCACCTGATTCAGTTGTCACAGGGAGATAGAGCTGCATGTCATCAGCATATTGATGGCATTTAGCTCCAAATCCCCTAATGACAGCTCCCAACGGCTTCATATAGATGTTAAATAACATTGAGGACAAGATTGTGCCCTGCAGCATCCCATAGCTCAATTGCCAAGGGGCCAAAGAGTGGTCACCCAATGCTACTCTCTGAAAACGACCCCGTAGGTAGGACTGGAACCACTGTAGCACAGTGCCTCCAATGCCCATCCCACGGAGTTGTTCCAGGAGGATACCATGGCCGATGGTATCAAAAGCCGATGAGAGATCGAGCAGGATTAACAGGGTTGCATTCCCCCTGTCCATCCATCAGGGAGACCAAGGCTGATTCAGTCCCGTAACCAGATCGGAACCCAGACTGGAATGGGTCCAGATAATGTATCCTCCAGGAGTGCCTGCAGTTGCTCCACCACAACCCTCTCAAGTACCTTCCCTAAAAAAGTTTGCGACTGGGGGGCAGTTGTCTAATACCATCAGGTCCAGGGTGGGCTTCTTCAGGAGTGATCGCACTACTGCCTCCTTAAGGACAGCAGGGACCACCCCTTCCCAGAGAGAAGTATTTATCACCCCCTGGACCGACCCAGTCAAACCTCCTCGGCTTGCTTTTATAAGGCAAGAGGGACAGGGATCGAGAGGGCAAGTGGTTGGTCGCATTGCTGCAAGCACTTTGTCCACATCATTAGGCCACAATAACTGGAACTGATCCCACAAAATCGGGCAGAAGGTGGCATCAAACAGGCAATCCTCCGCTGGTGCTGTGGGAGGGGGAACAGAGCAATGGGAAGGGCAAGGGGAGGGACAGGGAAATGACACATGGACACATTCTGTCCTGGACTGCACACACACACACACACACACACTTGTGTGGATGTAAAATTCTGCTCTGCCCTCCAAGAAAAAATGGGCTTGCTGTGGCTCCTGAGTTGCAAAACTGCAGACAACAAAAACTGGTACATGTACTACTTATGCAGAAGAAAAGTGCTCCATGGGGAAAACCCTTGGTCTCAGTGATCTCAAAATCTGACTCCTGCCTAGCAACTAGAGTTTGGAAACATTCCAGAATTTTTAAAAAGGCAGAACATCCATTTACAAACAGCTAAATTGTCTGGAATGAAACTTTTGCCTCTGATTGCTGCAGCCTTCAAGAGAGAAATATATGACAGTGTATACCAGGGAATCACAAACACGGAGTCCACGTTTAGAAATATCCCTCTCAGAGGATGCTTTAGATACGGCATGAAAATATTCACCCAGGGAAGTATTACATGCCAGCACAGAGTATTAAGTCCTTATTTCATCATCTGTGGAACAGCTTGACTAAAGAATTTTTGTGATAGATTCTTTCAAATCAAATGAAAAAGTGACAGATAGATAAATACCATAATCCTGAACACTGACACATACAAGCTGCTAACTGAAATTACCAATATGAGAACTGCAACTTTGGAGAGAAAAGCTTTCTTTTTCTGGGCTGTGGATGATACACATTTGATTTCAGAAATGTAGTCATCTTGGGAAATGTGTGGATTCCAGTATGGCAACCACATACAAAAAGTATACTTCTGTTGTTTTTCCTTATTATATATGACAATGTGTATGGTGTAGGGATGGCTGAACAAGTGATGTTTGAGTAGGGATTGAGCTCAAGGCTCAATTGGACACCATTTCAGCTCCCTGGACACCTGTCCACAAACCCCCGCACCTGCAAATCACCATTTGTGCAAAGGAGCCCTTTACGTAAACAGATGAGCTGCCATTCCTGTGTGGAGCTGCTATTTTCCACAAAATGGCAGCACTGCAGAGGAATGGGAAGTTCCACGCTGCTAGCTGGTCACCCATGGAATGCAGAGCAGCTCGCTGCATGCAGCCAACAGTGTCAGGTGGTCAGCATGGGTCATGCAAGCAGCACACAGCATGAGCAGGGGTAAATTCAGCCATCCTTATATTTGAACTCATCAATGTTCTCTCTTTCCTACCTCAGTGCTCATCTCTCACTCAATTTACATGAGTGTTTACAATTTCCTGTTTGATTTCTGTGAACCAAAAATTATACAAATCAAAAATTGCATATGTTTCAAAATTATGCAACTTTCCCCCCCTGAGACTAAAACATTGATGATTTAAAAATGTGCACATTTTTCAAATTTGCACAAATCAAACCTTACTGAATAGAAAAGTTGCACTTTTTTTTTCAACGCAAATGTATATTTGAGAATTTGTGGACATTTGCAATGAATAAATTCTGCTCACAAATGGGGCATGCGAGTACAATTGAGATACTTGTGTTTGGTGTTGTTTTTTTCTGGATTTTGAATCCATGAAATGGTTTTGTGAACATAAAAAACACTTTCTTATTAAAAACAAAATCTTATTTATTTATTTACTTTACGTCATTATGTTAATATAATTCATGTAAGGAGGTCATAGAAATCCACCAATTTTGAATCCACCTATGTCAAAAGGATCCTGGACCCTTTAAGTCCATAAGAACTGGATCGCTCGGAAAGCTTCAGCTATGGGGCACTATAGAAATGTAATAAATAAAGGCCTATCCAATCCAGCGTTCTGTTCACACAGTAGCCAGTGAAATGGGTCACCCAACTCATTTTTCTACCCCAAAAGAAGATAATTTCAAGAGGCCGTTTGTGCACAGCTCTACTTTTTATGAATTCAAAATATTATCCTGAATGTATCTGGACCAGTTTCTGACATAAGAAACCATTTGATGAATGACTGGAAAAGTATATCAGTATCCATTGTAAGTATCTTACAGCAATGTAAAAATCGTTTTCTACCATGATTCTTGGGTGAAGAATTGTTTTACTAAATGTTGTCCTGGCCCGTACAAATTGTTCTAGTTAGTAAATGCTGCATCTTCTTCTTACCTTATGACCAAACTAAATGTTTGTTAAAGCATGCATGGTGGAGCCGTCTACTCTCCTGTAACTGTGCAAAGCCTCAGTTCAGAACAGGGCCAATGTCCTCCGGGAGGGGAAGATTTAAGGTTCCTCCCACCTGTTTCCCCCCCTTGAAATTCCACCCCACATTCGTACACATGGGGGGAGGGGAAGATTAAAAGGGGGAGAGTCCCAATTGGAATCAAATCATATCATTCATATCTTGATGGAGGGTACATAATAGTAGGTTGTTTCCCCCAGACCATTTAATGCCTTTGACATTGTTTTCTTCAGTTTCGTGTGAATAGGATACCAACTAGCAAATTTATTTATTTATTTATTTATTTTTAAAAAGGTGAAAAAATCCCCCACTGATCTGAGTAAGGATGTTTGAAGTATCCATTCTATTGGATTTTAATTGTTACCAAGCCGATCCCATAGACCAGAGCTTTCCAAACTGTGTGTCGCGACACGTTACTGTGTCAGCTGCAGTGTGCAGGTGTGTCACGCGAACGTAACGACAAACCTCTGAGTCTATGTGAAATAAGCAATACCAACTTGCATGCATTTTCACGCAGCAAAGATGCCAATTAGTATGGTGCACTAGTATATTCTCCTTCTGTCATATCCGCTTATGCACACTACGGTCGAGGGATCATACAGGTACTACGCATGCACAGTATGCATAATCGGGTCGAAACAACTGGTTCCGTGTCACTTCCGGTGACGTGGCTGCACCTGAAGTGACGCATTAGAGAAATTCCATGGGTCCAGTTTTTTGATAGAACACCGTCTCAACCGCTGCTCAATCACAGCTCGACAAAATTGGTTCAATGTGAAAAGTCTTGGAAATGTATGGTATTATCTTGCAAAACATATATTTTAAAAAATATAAATGAAAAGTTTTCATGAGATATGTTGTGTCCCCATACATTTCATTTTAAAATTTATGTATGTGTCGGTATCTCTTATAAGGGGTTAGTTTAACCTCTGGTTTGCTAGTAAAACTGAATTACTGTGTCGCGAAATGATGCATGTCTAAAAAGTGTGTCACCAACATGAAAAGTTTGGAAAGCTCTGCCATAAACTTTAAACATACACACAGAAAGATACATACAGACACACACTGAAAGAACACCATACACATTCTCACATATGACACAGATATGTTCCGTATGACGAACAGCAAAAAGCCTTATACGGTCAGCATTCTGGAACAGATGCATTTTCCATATCTGAAATTGACTGCAAAACTGATATATCTTCATTCCTGTAAGTGGAGTTTCTTATTTCAACCTACAATGTTAGTTTGTTTTTCCTCTGAGCGTTCCAACTCCTCTCCCTTTAGTAACTTAAATGCATCTTTCTCTTTGAAGCCATTGTTTCCTTCAAAAACTTTGTTCCCATGGGCCTTGCTATTTTCTAGTGCGGACTAGCTACCCACTGTTCACTACCTGCACTGAGTCAAATTGTTGACCTTACTTTCCCCTTAGGGCTTCAGGTCATACCTTGGTTCATTAAAAACATCCCCTGGTGCTGTCTTTTCCTTATGGCCTTTATTGTAGTTACTAGGGTTCTTACAGAAAGACGAACAACTTGGGTAATGGGCCATGTTCCTTACTGCATCTTTTTATCCATAGTCAACCGGGGGGAAAGGAAAGGGAAAGGAAAGCAACACGACGAAGAGGTCCAAACATTGATTCTTAATGAGATACAAAAAAGAAGAAAAGAAAAGAAAGATGTCAGAGAGGCCACTTCCACACATGTACTGTATGTTTGCTTTAGATCATACTACAGCTGGCAAGCTATTGGCCCAGAATGAATTATTATTCTTCCCAGGCAAATGGACAGATCTTGCAACTGGGTAATTCAGGGAACATGTAGGAAAGGGGAGGAAGAGAAAAGCTTCAGGAAATGAAAAGGATGTATGTTTCTGATCCTCTGAATTTCTTCACTGCTCATTATATTTATTACATTTCTATACCACCCCATAAATGAAGTTCTCTGGGTGGTTTGCAAAGACAATACATACAGCAATCAACCATAAAACAATTCAAGGACTTGATTCCTTAACTAGAACAGGCTGATGCAAGTAATTTGTAAGCAATACCAAAATATCATTTTGATGAAGGGCTGGCTCTTTCATGAGGTAGGGTGTGATCTTTGTCTCAGGCAACAGATAGGTGGAGAGTTGCAGATTGCGATCAGGGCAACCACAGGGCTGCAGTAGCCATCTGCTCACCCCTTGACACAATCTGCATGGCTGCTCCTGGGGCTCTCTACTAACTTCTCTTCACCTCATTGCTTCACCATCCAGCCACCACAGTCACACTTCAGCCTATCCTCCCAGCCCGGCTGCTACAACAGCCACCCTCTGCCCTCCCTTCCTGCATTTGTTCATGACTTCCCAGTGTCACTGGCTCCATGTTTTCTGGCTGGTTGTTTGCCAGCCCTGAAGTATTGCTGTGGCTTTTGATTTTATGCACTCATAACAATATAAGCAAGGAGACATTCATTATTGGTGGGGGGAACGCTCAACAGGAATCACAGGGGATCAGATTTCTTCATGCAATGCATAATAAACACGTATATTACATTGCCACAAGTTGAAGTCATTGCCACAAGAATATCTGGTTTTATCAAGGATTAGAAATGCATTAAAGGATAGGTTTCTCAACATCTATCAGCTGTGCTAGCTAAACATAAGGTGAAATTGTATATGCAGAGAAAATATACACATGTTAGGGACATATCACCAGGATTTATGTTTCTATCCTACCCTTTTTGTGATCTACCCAGGAACATCAATCTGGTCATTACTGGAGTCTGAATGCTAGATTAGATATATCTCTGGTCTGATCCTTCAAAGCATTTAAAAGAGTTCAGTAACCTGAGTAGGGGTGGGCAAACTCACCCAGGTCCAACCCCCATCCAGAGCCAACATTGTGCATAACAATGGAGGTTCTGAAAATTACATAATATCCCCTCATGCATAAATGGAGTGTTTAAAGCTGCCATTTACACAATGGGGAAAATGCACAATTTCCAGAGCCTCCATTGTGTGCCATGGAGGCTCCATTGCACAAACGGCAGCTGAAAAGGCCCCGTTAAGCAAGAGTAAAGGCACAAATGCTCTGTTCACATCTTTACTTTTGTATAAATATGGCCTTTTTGGCCCCCATTTATGCAGTGGCCATAATACATAATTTCCAGACCCTCCATTGTTGCGCACAATGGTGGCTGTGGATGGGGCAGAAAGCTGCTGGGCACTCATTGGCCCACATGAGCACTCAACCTGTGGAGCGATGAACACATCGCGGGTGCCCGACTAGGTCCAAGGTGGTGGTGGATACAGGGGAATCTGTTGGCCTCCCAGACCCAGGGCGCCCACAATATCATTAAACCTGGCTCAATCCATATGTTTTGCACTACAGCTCCTGTTCACACTAGCAATAATGGGCCATGGTTAGGGATCATAGAATCATAGAATAGCAGAGTTGGAAGGGGCCTACAAGGCCATCGAGTCCAACCCCCTGCTCAATGCAGGAATCCACCCTAAAGCATCCCTGACAGATGGTTGTCCAGCTGCCTCTTGAATGCCTCTAGTGTGGGAGCGCCCACAACCTCCCTAGGTAACTGATTCCACCGTCGCACTGCTCTAACAGTTAGGAAGTTTTTCCTGATGTCCAGCCGGAATCTGGCTTCCTTTAACTTGAGCCCGTTATTCCGTGTCCTGCACTCTGGGAGGATCGAGAAGAGATCCTGGCCCTCCTCTGTGTGACAACCTTTTAAGTATTTGAAGAGTGCTATCATGTCTCCCCTCAATCTTCTCTTCTCCAGGCTAAACATGCCCAGTTCTTTCAGTCTCTCTTCATAGGGCTTTGTTTCTAGACCTCTGATCATCCTGGTTGCCCTCCTCTGAACACGCTCCAGCTTGTCTGCGTCCTTCTTGAATTGTGGAGCCCAGAACTGGACACAATACTCTAGATGAGGCCTAACCAGGGCCGAATAGAGAGGAACCAGTACCTCACGTGATTTGGAAGCTATACTTCTATTAATGCAGCCCAAAATAGCATTTGCCTTTCTTGCAGCCATATCGCACTGTTGGCTCATATTCAGCTTGTGATCTACAACAATTCCAATATCTTTCTCATTTGCAGTATTGCTGAGCCAAGTGTCCCCCATCTTGTGGATGATGGCCATTGGATGATGGCCATTGTAGTCTAAAACATATGGAGGGCACTAGTAGCTAGTCATCTCTTAATGCAAAAACCAAAGGATAACATAATTACTGTGATCCAATGAAGCCCTAAGTCCTTTCAGACTGCCATGGACCAGCAACTCCCTGTTCCATGAAAAAAAGGGAAAGCAGCTAAAACAGGCTGCCTCACTCCTTTTTCCCCTTCCTTTCTTCTAGCCTTTTCTGCTGCCACATGGTGGAAATCTTTTTTCCCCTGGCTGCCTCCACTGAACCAGCCTCAAAGTTCTCTGTTTCTCCGGTATCTACTTTAGGTAGTGTGGGGGTTGGCTATTAAACATGTGTTAAGCACCCAGAAGAAAAGAGAACAGTCTTTCAAATAATTTACTGGAAAAAATGTTAATAGGAAAATGTTTTAGAATGGATACACACAACACACACACACACACACACACACACACACACACACACGGGTACTATCTGGGAGTCGGGGGTGAGGGATGTGTCCAGCTAACCTAAGAAGACTGTGTCCCTATTTTGTCTAGGATCCTTATCCAAGTACTATCTTAATGGCATAAGCCCAGTACACTTTTTAACCAGTTCTCTAGTTCCAACAGCTCTCACTTTTTTCTTTCCTGCAAACCCTTTTTTCTTCCCCTGCCCTTCAGTTGAACCTCCTGCAAACTTTTGGCTTCCTGAGCACACACCCTGACTCTTTGAAGTAAATGATTAACTTTTGGCTGAAACTGACCAGCACAAATACATACAAAAAAATAACCCGATAATATCCCAAAGCCAAACTAAATACACCAATGGGGGGCAGCTGTGTTACTTCACATTCTCTAATCTTTTTTTTTTTTTTGCTATTATCTCGGATTCAGCAGTATGTGTGTTTGCACACACGTACCACCACTAGCAAACCACTGACCACTTTTAAAGCCTGGCAAGATTTAAACATAAATTTAGCATTTGAAATAGTAGTATGATACTGAACCAAACAGTGCAAAGAACCTTCAAATGCAAAAACGACAGAGATTATGTTACTACTAAGTGCAGTTCTGAGTTGTGACCACACTGCCTTCAGGTCCTTTAGAGTTGTTTAGAGCTCTGTTTATGCTAACTGCTTTTAAATGTGCAGGGAATATAAAGCCTGAGCATCTGTTTACATTTCCATTTAACAGCTCTTTGCTTCCCAGTTATGGATTATGGGCATTTCCCTTCCTTAATTAAGTGTTTCTCATGTTGTTTGGTTTATAGGTATTAACAAGAATAATTTAAGTAAAGATTTTCTCAGTTCTCTGCCTAAGTTCCCAGTTCACCTAAGATGTCAGGGAGAAATCAACACTTCAATTTCAGTTCTAAAATACCACCAGCAAAGAGAAACCCATTAGCCAACCTTCTGGCTTTCTTTGTTCATCATGGAAAGACTGGAAATATGACACAACTTAATTAGTTTCCCTATGCTGCTGGCTGAATTTGTTTGGCATGAGAAATAAAATTGATTAAAATTAGCATTTTTTCACTTTATTCAATATGTTTAAATATTGATCCGTGCATGTCTCAACCATTAAACAAAAAACGTACTGCATATGTTTTATAGGTGTTTTCCCCTCCATTCTTCAGAAACATATTTTATGGTCCCTGGCAAAATGAAAATATGTTTGTGAGAGCATTACTCACCATGAACAACTCCTATGCAAGCCCTCCTGAAATGGGAGAGGAAGCCTATATAGAAAACATCCCTGAAATGCAATCCTATAGTCCCTGGGGTGGGTGGGTCTCCTTATCCACTTGCTGGCAGAGAGGGAGGCCTGCCTTTGCAAGCCTCTCCACTGTGGGCAAGGGAACTGTCATGCCCTTCCCACCCCACTGTCAGAGCTCTGACATCAGTAAGGGGAAAAGGAGGCATGGCTGGAGTGGATCACTCCTGATAAGTCCCCAAGAAGGGAGAAGATGTAACAGCCCTGAAGCTGGCCTACTTATTTCCGCTCCAGTTGTCACAGATTCTCCTTCCCCCAGCTTCCATTGAATTGTTGTGCCCATTAGTATGGATGTTAAAACAACCAACTCCTGAAAATACAAAAAGGCCAATTTTTAGAAACAATAAGAAGAAAATCAAGGGGGAAAGTGAATCAACTGTTTTATCTATAGTTGAAAAATGCATATCAGTGTGGTGTAGTGGCTAAAGTGTTGGACTGGGAGTCGGGAGATCTGGGTTCTAGTCCCTACTCGGCCATGGAAACCCACTGGCTGACTTTGGACCAGTCACGGACTCTCAGCCCAACCTGCCTCACAGGGTTGTTGTTGTTAGGATAAAATGGAGAGGAGGAGGAGGATTATGTATGCCGTCTTGGGTTCCTTGGAGGAAAAAAGATGGGATATAAATGCATAAATAAATAAATAAATAAATAAATAATGGTAAAGCATTACTGCACTTCTAGGGATGTGAGAAACAGCAAATCTCGATCTTCTGAAGTTCTCCAAATTCCATCTTGAAGTTCATTCTGACTTGAGGTTTATATCTGATTGTGAGCTTTGTTTTTTCTCTTTCTTTTCACATGAAAATCTGTGCACATTTCCATGTGTATTTTTCCAGTTGAACGCATCGATTGTGCACATCTTTGAAATGTACACTTTCTTCTCCCACTGATTAAAGTGTATGTGCATTTTTCAACAGTATGAATTTTTTTTTTCATTCCAATGTATACATGTTGTCAAACACACACACACACACACACACACACACACACACACACACACAAAATGTTGGTCCACAGATCATATTGCGAGCTCAGAATCCATGTTCAACCCAGAAGGTCCAAATTGGGTAAATCCTGATCAAAAACTAACTGAAATGAATTTCTCATACCTTCCTAGCTAAAGCCTTGTAGGGTGAACTGCATTCAGCTCAATTCAGAAGTGGCCCAGCAATTATGAGCATCATGGGAGGACTCTTGAGGGAGCACATTTCCGTGTCCCAGAGAGCTCTAACCAGACTTGGAAAGTTGGTTGCACTTTATACCACTTTACTTTAGTGGTGATTCATTTTTTGCTTAGCTCGTTTTGAGCTGAATTTAGCATGGAAAATTTAACAAAACTAGATTTGAAATTAAAAAAAAAAAACATCCCGCAAATCTGCAGGTTCTTGGTTTGCATTTTGAAGAACATCTCAGAAAGATGATATTCAATTCATAATAGATGCAAGCATTACAAGGTAGACAACTTAATATTCTGAACCAGAAATCATGAAGTTCTGTAACATTGCTAAAAAAAAAGAAGAAGAAGAGGGAAAAGGGGGAGAGCATATGTCTGAATAAACCAGGTGCAGGGCATGACTAACATAAAGCAAAACTTGTTTTCCTCCCTGGAAACAGAAAATTAAATTTCTGCAATCTATTATAATTTATGACATGTATGAAAACCTAGAAAAATAGCATTGTCTTCAACATGGAGGCAGTGGCCAATCTAATGAAGGTAGACAGGTCCATTTCATGCTATGCACACCAGGAAAATGCTGTTTTAAAGATACATATTGCAATAAATCTGACACCTCAAGAAAACAGGAATCTGGACAAGTGGCTTTTCATCTCATCTTTAGAAGTGAAGCATCACAATTCCTATTAGCCACATTCTTCATGGACAATGGTCAGGGATGATCTACATTGCATTCCAACAACATCCACGGAATCAAAGATGGGAACTGCTGCTCTGTTCATTGCAATGTGTGCGTGTTTTTGGTGCCCCAAATGTACCCCATTGGAATGAACTGAGGGTGTGCTGCAATAGTGCCAGATAAATGGTCCTTGTTTTGGTTGCCAGCTCTGTTATCTCAGCTCTGTTTTATTTTTTCCCTTTTTAAAAAGGAGAACAATATTACTGAACTGGCAGAGATGAGATAAAGCCTTATTTCTGAAAGCTTATAAAAGCCCTTTGAAATCTCTAGATGGTGGGAGACAGTGAAGTGCAAAGTGTGACTCTTTTATTATTAAATAAATTTTTCATATTCAGGTTGGGAGGGGGAGGAAGGGGGGAGTCAGCTGCAAAGAGCTCAGCATTCACATCAGTCCATTTCCTTTCTCCCAAAATCTGATGGTTTCCATTCTCTCTCTCTCTCTCTCTCTCTCTCTCTCTCTCTCTCTCTCCCCCCTTTCATTAGCTGCCACAAATTGTTCTATTTTTCATTTGGAAATGAAATGTTTTTTGCAGTCCTTCCAAAGAAAAAAATCTGTCCAATCCTGCCTCCATTTCCCATGTGGCCAAGCAATATGAAAGTCAATGTGGCAGAAACACACACGATCAAACACGGTGAGGTCACTGAAGTTTACTCTGTGGGTTTTAATTAAAGCTTTTGCCTTGATCCCTCTGTAGCCTGTCCATTGCTGTGGATCACCAGAATACTTGGAAAAAAGCTTTCCTGTGGGGCAGTTCTTTATGATCATTTCTGTCAGCGAACAAAGAGAAATAAGCCTTTCCTATTGTTTTTGAAAGTTGTGAAGAGACTTTATACAGCTTTCTTAAGTCATCCACTTTTGACACCATTCAATGTCAAATTCAAACACACACACTTTTTTAAAGCAAGCAGAACACAGTAGAAACCTCTATTTTATGCCACAGCTTTTACTGTCAGTGTATTTGAAGATAGAGATTAAAGATTATATGCCTGAGAGTGGTCTGAACTTCGCATAATCCCTGAGACTATTTCATCCTGGGCTGACTTTTTTGTCAGGAATCATAGATAAGCAGTACTGAGCATAGACGATTTGAAGAGGACCACACCTACTGTCCTTAAACATAATATGAAAGGAGAGTGTCAGCAGTTCTTCAGATTAGCTCTTGTTATTTGAAGGAGAAAATATATATTCTGCAGAAGATGTCAAGCCGCAGTCTAGAGACTTTTGCACTGTGTTCTTCAAGGAGCATATTTCTGTTAATGCTTTGCAACAGAACTACTTAGTTATGGCTAGTGCTAGAAGCTCAAAGACTGGGATGGACATATCAATCTCTTTCATTCTGAATTGTGTAAATTTTGCAAATGTTCATTCATACCTCCATTCAGAATTCTATTTCACCCCATTTTTGCATCTATCTGCAAAGCTGAAAAGAAAACACACCCACACACAAACATTTGCATTATCTTTAATGCAAACACTGCTTTGAGAGGGCTCTTGCTGCCTTGACAGGGTTCTACCCTTTAATGCAGCCCAAAATCCCTTTTAAAGGAAATAAAGAAATAACGGATTTTCCCAACAGACAGACATTTTGTATTCATTTTACCATAAAAATGAATGTTGGAACATATGTTATCCTAAAATATATCATTTTGTATATTGTGTAAGCTCAACTAGATATTTCTATACACATTTTGGGATGTAGTTTCATCTCAAAACTGTATTGCAAAAGTGGGAGAAGTTTAAGAAGTGAAGGCTAACTAGATTCCAATTTTTGTATTAGTCTGGGAAATGAAAATCTGGTAAACTGACCAAATGAAATCCTACTCAAAGATGAGCAAGGGGACCATTGCACTGATACAACTGCCATTCTCACTTTGCTACAGTGCCCCTCAAAATTAGTAGATAGTGCAAGAGAAAGTAATCCAGTGGCTGAATGGCCACCCCTTAAAATGGGCTGCAAGGTTTCCATTTGAGTATTCTGAAGTACCCCACTTGAGGAACAAGCAGTGTGCTCCAGGGAACTGTCTCACTCTCTCTATTCAAATGCAATGTGCATCCCTCCCGTCAGATAAATGAGTGTTCTGTAAGAGGCAGTAGTGAAGGAAAATCTCTGTTTAGACAGATTTATTCTTTCGCCGTTGTATTTGCCTTTATTAATTAACACACCACTTGGAAGGGCCTGCTTGGAAGTGATTGGCTGGATTCAAATTAGGAAGTGACACCAAAACCCACCCCATCATCCCCAAACTCTGGTTGGCTTCACAAAGGTCTGGATGCACAAATGCCTCTGAAAGCTAGGTAGTGATGGGGAATACAGAAAGTGAATGCACACCACCAGAGTATGACCAGAATGCACCATCTGAGTGTGGATATCTTACAGCGATGCATTACTTCCAGTGCAATGCACATTCTGACTCACAAATGACACAAGTTGTCATGCATAGCTCTTCACAAATGAAACTTCATTGCTATGCCTGTGAGCAAAACCAAATGTATAACACGAACAAACAACACAATGACCCTATTGAGACGACATGCTAAACCATGGTGGTAAACATTTTGAGCTAGACATTATGGCTTAGCATGTTGTGTGAACCATTCCTAACCATGATGGCTACAGAACCATGATTTAAACACACTCACTAACCATTTGCTGCAAAAGGGTTAGTGGCCTAACCATGGGTTAGTGTGTTGTCTGAACAGGTCCTATGTCATATGTGTGTGTAGATGTGATTACAGATCCATGTTTGCTCTGTTTGCCTTCTCAAATTGTGCATGTGCTTCCACATTAGCTCAAGGCAGCCAAATGAAATGGACATTTTCATGGGAGTAGTGATGTTTTCAGGTTCATAATTAATAGGCTTGGGATACAAACGGCCTCCTAGTCAAGCTCAATCACCTTATGAATGGAGCACTATTTACCACTAAAGGTCTTTTTCAAATTGAACAGTAATTCAAACTGTTGCCCTGCTCCCCCCTTTGCCTCCAAAATACCATAAATACTGCAATCACAAGTATCAGTTACTCTACTTTCCTTACTATGGACATCAGACAGCCTGAGAACTAGATGCTGAGGGCGTCTTGCATCTGGGATGCCACTGAGCATGGTCACAATGTGGGGCAAGTGGTTGCATGAGTCATTTAGACCCCGTCAGACTCCCAGGGCTGAGCTATGGGTAGGGATGCCAGAGAAATTGGCAACAGAACCAAATGAATTTGGAATCCGATCCGCAGATTCCACAGAGGACTGGCTTTCTCCCTGTAAAATGGATTATGCTCACATGTGAACCATTTCTCTAACCTTTGGGAATTTTGTGCAAAAATGTATACAGAGAAAGACACAAAAATAAAGAAATGGGGGGAATGTACATTTCCCCCACAGACTAAAGCGTGAAAAGGCACATTGTAAGGGGATCTGTGCATTTTGGGAGGATTTATGCATTTCTGGACTTACAAATTCATACAAATTTGGAAACAAAAATAATCCAATTCCATCGATGGATGGATGGGGTTTAAAATTTTGGAACAGGACTTGGTGAAGGACCACTATATTTCAATTTTTAATTTTTGTTTTGTCTTATTTTAGAAAACGGTGTGGTTTGCTGATCATAATTTTGAATGAAACTAACGGGAATTTGCTCATCATTAAGAATTCTGTACATGTAAAATGCCAAGATATATTCACTGATTCATCATCACCATAATGTGCATCAGTTTCCAGATCTGCTTTTTCAGATTCAAATAGATAATAACCCTCCATGAGCAGAAAGTTAACAAAAAACAACAACAACAAACCACTCTATTATTATTATTATTCAGGCTTTCTATGGGGAGCTAAAGCAGAAAACTCCACAGAGATAAAGGGACAGGTTTTGTGCATCCTTCATTCTGATCTACTTTCCTGCCTAAGAATGTTGCCTATCATGTTCTGCTCCAGAGAGCACTGCTGTTCAGTGTCTGTGATCTTTCTTGCACTGCTTAATGTAATATGTTGAAAGTAATGGCAACTTTTATTTCCAGCCGAAGAAACAATGGGGGGAATGGTGGCAGGCGCTATGGTCTTAAATAAGGTTTATAATAGCAATGATCTCCCATGAAAACAGTTGTTACCATAGTTAATGTCTGCTTTGTCAGTACGTTAACCTTTCTTGGCTTTGCCTCGGGCCATTAAATGACCAACCATTCGTTAAACACCTGGGAGCTACCAATTTCAGGGGAAATATTTTAGAGTTCATTTGCTAAGTGAACCACCTGGCATAACACGAGAGAACTGGGTGTGCACTATCCTGTACACACTGATGTACAGGTAACTTGCTTCATGTGATGTGGTGGTCACATATGTGACTGAGATCAGGAGGGGAGCTACACTACTGCTTTTAAAGCGCTTTAAAGCACTTTGAAAACGTTTTGAAAACTGTATATGCAGTGTGTCCTGGGCCCCAACAGTTGTCAAAACTGTTATAAAGTGCTTTAAAGCGCTTTAAAGCAGTAGTGTAGATCCTGCCCTACATTGATCATGTTACTTTCTGCCCTACGATGAACCTATCATTTCATCATAGGTTGCACAGTAGATGGATCCTGCATAAGGTTGTATGATGATTCCATTTGGGGGCTGAAAATCCAATGGGCTTTTCTGGTTTGGTTCTGGTGGATTATGTTACATTTCCCCCTAGTGACATTGACTTGATCTGTAGCGGGTTGATCCGATATGCGGATCTCATTTTCACATATTTGGGGTGGGGGATGTCATGAAATTAGCGCAAATGAGGGCCTTCTTTTAAATTGGCGATCACAAATCCATCTGCTCCATAGCCCCAAAGAAGCATATTTTCCCCTTGGGGATGTGTTTATCAGTTCCATCCTCTTCACACTCTACTCAGTTTAGCCCAATTGAACCATATTCTGTACTTGTCAAAGAACTTATAACCATCACCACCCCACTGGCACTTTGCTGGGGAAGTGTGGAAGTGGAGAATGAAGTCTCACCTGGGCTAAGGTAGTATATGTAGAGGATGAAACTGACAAGGATATTTACAAGAGAGAAATATGCCTCTGGAGGGCTACATAGCAGGCAGATGGACTTGAAGTCAAGTGCACTTACACAAGATGTTCTCTCTCTCTCTCTCTCTCTCTCTCTCTCTCTCTCTCTCTCTCTGGAATCAGAAAAAAATGTCCATTACAGTCCGCCCCCACTTACTTGAATGTAAATACTATGGATTCCCATAGGGCCTAAACAGAATGGAATTCCCAGTGTTGCACATCCCTAATTCTGAGCAAGTGCATTCATACAGCTATGTGTATTCCACTACAATTTGGGTCCATGGCTTTGCTGAATAGTTGCAAGAGTTATGGTACCAAGAGACACAGCCTTCATTATTAAACATTTTATTTTATTAAAGAGCCAGAAATTAAGGAACACTTCAGGGATCATAGAATCATAGAACAGTAGAGTTGGAAGGGGCGTATAAGGCCATCGAGTCCAACCCCCCGCTCAATGCAGGAATCCACCCTAAAGCATCCCTGACAGATGGCTGTCCAGCTGCCTCTTGAATGCCTCTAGTGTGGGAGAGCCCACAACCTCCCTAGGTACCTGGTTCCATTGTCATACTGCTCCAACAGTCAGGAAGTTTTTCCTGATGTCCAGCTGGAATCTGGGGTCAGAAGGGAGAGGTTCAAGGCAGAAACCAAACTAGTTTCCACACTAGAAAATACATAAAATAAACAAGTTGTGCTGGTCCATAAGTGAAGACTATAATTGCCCAGGCAAAGTCCCAAGCTGAAGAGGAAGTGTTTATACTTTTTGCTGTTGACAAGAGCCAGGGGCTAGCCTCAGTCAGTGGAACCACTCTAATAGTTAGGAATGCTTGGCTGCAATAGAAGTCCTCTAACCTGTTGACCTTATTACTAACTCTATGAATCAGCTGTATGAATAGCCATGAATTCTAGTGCCAGTAGGTCTGGACCCTGCCCTGCCTAGTATTTCCATTCACTATGAATATTAGAGGTGTGCAGTGACCACAATATTCTAATCAGACCCCCATTTGGAACTTTGGATAGTGTTTCAATTCTGCTTGGACAAATTCTGAGGCCAACTACTTCAATTTGTGTACAGAGTTGAAATTTGGAAATCCAAGTTTCCATGACCCCTGTTGACTTTTGGTGTTACTTTTATAGTGCTAACATTTTTCTGTTTGCCATCAGTGGGTGAAATTTTCAGGTATAGTGCCCATTATGAGGGTATTAGGCCTGCCAAATTTCAGAGAAATAAACACATTGATTTTTGTGCTGTGTGTGTGTGTGCGTGCCCACACACACACACACACAGAGGGCCCCCCACAAAAATCAATGTGTTTAAAGTGAATACATATACACACATATAGAACTGCTGATATATATATATATATAGTTTCTTGGCAGAAGTGATTGAATTTTTCAGAGATTATTAACCATTCATTGGGATCAAGCTTGCCAAGTTTCAGATGAACAGGTTCAGAGGTTTTGTGTAAAAGCAGTATTTACATTTTGAGAGTATCCAAAAAAGGATGCACTTATCTCCTGTCTTCCTTGTGTACCATTCTTCTGAAACTGGCCCACGTCACAGTGGTAGCCCTCAGTAAGAAAATTGCAATTTTTCAGAAGGATGAGTGCAGTGGTTTATGTAGAAAGGAAGTCCTACATTTGAAGGGTTAAAATTTCTGTTAAAAGCAATTTGTGTAAATTGCAGCTGCTCCTGCAAACCACAGCCAAAATTTGCACAAATGTGGCCATGATTTGCACAAATTGCTTTTACTCAAATTTAAAAACAAAACAAACAAACTCAGAAATCTGCAAACTGGCCCAACTCAATGCAAACTGAGTCAGGGTAGCTTCCAAGAAGGGAGCCAAAGGGTGGGGTGGGGTGATTAAAGCTTGCAAAGCTTCACTCCCCAGGATGGATTCCTCCAGCATCCTTAATAAGTTCTGAAAGTAGTTGTATAGCATTGTATACTAGCATGAAGACTTAGATTTCCACCACCACCACCAACACCTTTTTTTTTTTTACGTTTTGGAACATAATGCTTGGTCCCTGCATGTCCTATGGATTGGTTGTTCTTCCTTTACTTTATTTTCATTTCCTCGAGAATAATCCACCCCTCCAGCAGTGCACCCCAAGCCACATTTGAATGTCCTTTTTTTAGTGACCAGCAGGCAGAATGAGGGGAGGGGGATCTTTTTCGCTGGAAAAATAAATGATCTACCATTGCTAATGTTGCATGTATGTAGTCTTCTGTTGGACTGATGGATAGAAGAGTGTATTAAACTTTAGGGATGTTAAATCCATTCTGTGCTTTGCAAATTGTCAGGAGTTGTTGATTCTCCAACATCCACTCATTGACAGAATTAGATTTTATTTTTTTATCCAGTTTTATTCTACCTTCCATAATTCACATTAGGGGCAAATATCTTCAGGTTGAAGCTAAGCAGGTGTGGGTCTATTCAGTGCTTGGAGGGGAGACCACCTGGGAGCTCCACTGTGGAAGAAAGGTGAAGTATACATGTAAATAAATAAAATAATAAATGAATAAATAAAAGTAAAAACCCACACACTCAAAAACCCACCCTGCACACCGATAGAATCCATGTGATTTGGAAAAAAAGCTGGTCTTCTGCAAAATCTATAGGTCAGTTTCATAGAAATTCAATCTCATTTGAATGATTTGAACTCAGTTGTGGGTTTCCCTGACACCCCTACTAAACTTGGGACAACAATGTACAAGAGAAGCTTATATTTGGATTGATCCTAGTCCGCTTACTTAGAGGGCACACAGCCCCTGTTGCAAATCTAGTTTGTTTTCCCATCAAGCAGGGGAAATTTCAAATGATATATCTAAAGCATGTCGAAATGCTTTGCAAAAGACACAATGATAAATGAGGAAACTTTAGAAGTATTTCAGATCCTATTTATATTCAACAGCCAAGTGCCTGAAATATAGCAAACTGGCACGCTGGTGTCTAACACACCGCTTTGTTGGTCTGAAAAGGTTAGCTGGTTCTCTTGATATGCAAATGTGAGGTGCTCCTTACTCTACCTTGCCACTTCAAATGCGCACATGGAAATGGAAAAGGGGAGGGGGGAATAAAGAAAGAAATATTTCCCACTTGTAATTGCTGCTCTGCCTGGGTATGTGTGTGTTTTAGTACTTTGTAAGAGCTCCCTTGCCTCCTCCTCTCTAACTTGAATTAACAAGTGCTCTCATTTGCTGCTTGGACACAACCAAGTATCGCTCGCTGCAGGTATCTCTGAAACAGTTCAGAAGAGCACTTTATAATTCCACAAAGAGACAAGCAGGGGAGCACTCAGCAGCGCATAGGGGGAAAATAGATGCCACTTTCTGCGGCGTGATCTTCAGATGCAAATTAACCAGGAGCAGCGTGGTCGGCACTGGCACTCGGGAGACATAAAAAGCGCAAACATTTGGAGAGTCGAAACTTCCGGCTGATAAGCAAACATCTGTAACCTTCCACAACTGTGTGGCAGCCGCATGGGGCCACTAGGAAGTGGGGATTAAGTTCAATGAGTAGAGCAGGGTTTCTCAAACATTGCCTTGAGGTTATTCCATGAGTGAAGAAGGGAAATCTCACTTTCCCCTCCCCCATAGGTTTCTATTCAACAGACCCACCTTGCCCTTATCTTGCTGCTGATGTACTCATGGCTGGCCTCCAAAGCATGAGACCTTGACACTCAAATGAAAACTCCATCTAGTGCACCCTCATGGTTCTACCTTGCCCAGGTGCATGGCAAAGTAGGCAGCAGTAAACTTCAGGTAATGGTTAAAGTGGATTGGGCCTTTAGTCCCTGCTGCACAAGTGATGATATCGTCACTGTGACCCAGAGCATAAGACCCTCAGTCCCTGTCACAGTATCCCACAGAGCCTTTCCAATCACAGCATCTACTTCGTACCACTTGGTGGAGATGGCAGTGATGGCAAGAAAGCTCTGGAGAGCAAAAAAACAAGAAACGAGGCTCTGGACTGTGCTGTGCTCGCTTATCACAGCACCCAAGGAAACTGGGGGTGGGGCAGTGTGTTTTATATTCCCCTTGATCCGAAGCGTCCCTTGCTGAGATTCTGCAGAAGAACCATGGTCACTATTACTATCTTCCTGGAAGTCATTTCTGCCACTCACTTACCCCTCCGCCTCCAGGTAAATCACGCCTACTGGCATGGGGTGGTGATTGTGGTAGGGAAGGTTCCAGAGAATGTTACAGCAGTGACTGAGGCTGATAGGAAACAATTTGGGATCAAGCCAGACCTTGGAACAGGATGGGTTCCGATCCAAAATGAATCAGGAGAAGAGAGGATGGACACCCTAATCTACACCAAGCAGGATATTGCACTATGAAAGAAGTATGAAAGTTGTTTATAAAAGGCAAGTGCCACACTACTGCTTTAAAGCGGTATTGAAGTGCACTGAGAACTGTTGGGGCCCATTAATACATACCATATACCGCTTTCATAGTGCTATATCCCGCTTGGTGTAGATTAGGGCCTAAAATCCAAAGTCTGAATCATGTCTCCGCACTGCCAATTTCAGAGTTTGTTGGAAATCAATTGGAAATATATTGGTGTGCAAGTGGGGAAGAATGAGAGCTGCATCAGCAGGCACTGCATCAGTTGGATACTGACAGCTAGGGATTCAGAGACTGAGTTGACTGCATACTACTTCTTTGGGATTTAGGTTGGGATGCAAAGCAACATGTTTTAAAATAGAACAAAGTGATCTTAGTGATGATTGGTGTCGTTTGCATAAGAGATTTTTAAAAAAACAGGTTCCAAGGAGGTGTCCTTCCTTTCGCTCAGCATTTTCGTCATGGGCGGAAAGGTTTCTTCTATAACCATTCCTGTAGCTGACAATAACACTCAACAAGAGTGAGAACCACACAAGGTTCTCAGGGTCACTTGGAAACCTTAATGGAATTAAGATGCACAACACCTCTGTCTGGTAAGTAAATAGCATTCCCGTTCTTACATATGGGGGGAAATGAAGCACGAGAAGGTTAAGTGACTCACCCAAGGTCAAGCTGTAATGAAACGTTGGTCCTTGAGTGGCATATTTAAAGTCCTCAGCTTTCAAGATGAGGGAGCACTTCAGATTAAATGCTGATTATCCCAGTGGTAGGTATAACAACCAGAGACTACCCTCCTGCATTCAGTTGAGGGGGCAACCAATACATCTCCCCTGCTAACTTAAATAAAATGCATCTAACATTGTTTACTTCATACTTCACACATGTAAGTGTGTATAGTGCAGTGGGGGTGATGTATAGGGTGACCATATGAAAAGGAGGACAGGGCTCCTGTATCTTTAACAGTTGCATAGAAAAGGGAATTTCTGCAGGTGTCAGTTGTATATGTGGGGAACCTGGTGAAATTGCCTCCTCACCACAACAGTTAAAGCTGCAGGTGCCCTGCCCTCTTTTAAATCTGGTCACTCTAGTATAGCTCCTGCAGCTTTAACTGTGGTGATGAAGAGAGAATTTCACCTCCATATGTACCAATGACACCTGCAGAAATTCTCTTTTCAATACAACTGTTAAAGATACAGGAGTCCTGTCCTCCTTTTCATATGGTCACCCTAGTAATGTATGGTCCCTGGTGTGGCCTCTGCCACTGTCATACCACTGAAATTTGTGGTTGCTGCAAAAAACAAAACAAAAACATCTGTCTGAGAACATGCTTAATTTGACCAACCATCTCTCCCCCCCCCCGTTTCTTTCTTTTCTTCTTTTTCCTTTTTTCTAGCCCATTGAGGGGGTGGGTGAGATTCCCCTTCTTCACTTATGGAATATCGTAATAGCAATGTTTGAGAAACCCTGCTCTAGTCATTTAACTTAATCCCCACTTCCTGGTAGCCCCACGCGGCTGCCACACAGTTGTGGAAAGTTACAGATGTTTGCTTATCAGCCGGAAATTTTGACTCTCCAAGAGCTTGAAGGTGGCCCTCATCACCACCACCACCACCCCCGATTGCCCACCCCTGGTGTATAGGATTGCAACCTAAACATGCTGTACATGCCATTGAAAGCATCCTTCCTCTCTGCATCTGCTGATAGCGTGCAGGCTGTTTTCATTATCCTGTTTTCTTCACTAATCACCTTGATCTGAATTTACAGAAACAGTTTTCATGATCATCATGCTGATGGGGTAGTACAGTCAAGAACACATTAGAAATGACTATGCAACAAAACAAAATGAAATGACTCCATTTCTTGCTTCCCCATCAGTTACAGACAGATACAAATCATATCGTGATCTGATGCCATTAAAAAAGAAGGTGTGTGGGGGGGAAGACCCAAAACACCAGAAAGTCTCTTTGGCTCTTTTGTGTTCAAACAAAATGAATTAGATTAGATTAGATTAGATTAGATTAGATTAGATTAGATTAGATTAAATTAGATGGATTACAATTAGAAGCAATACAATTTTCAGTGGGATGTTACACTAGTGATCCTCAGAACCTGGGCAGATGATGATGATGATGATGATGATAAATCAAAGGGCTTGTTATTTCTCTGTGTGGGAGGGATCAATTTAGACACAACTCACAGTTACATTTTAAAAGGGGGGGGGGGAGAGAGAAAGATTTCCCAGTACATATATGAAAATGTGGACTGCGACATACAAACGTCATTAAAAACATAACTCTGATGGAGTAATTCCTTTACTATGTGCGGATTAAAGTAACAATTCTAAAACATGAACAAATAATTGTCCAGTTACATCAAATCTCCTTGTCCTGGGAGTTGGGCTCTTTTGTTTGACTTTGCCCCTTCCCTTCCCAACTAAAAGCATATGGCGTCTATGAGTGATCACTTTTCTTTCCGCTCCCAAGAGGCTTTAACTCTGCTCTCCGGCAGCTGATCACAGACTCTGCATGAAATCACACAGGCCCTTAATGTGATAGCTCCAGGGGACGTGGCTGAGCTGATGAGACAGGGAGAGTTTGTCAATCAGATGCCTCCAAAAGAATTTGTTTCCCTTGAAGGATGCTGTTCTATCTGTAGAACTGCTTGTCAACAGCTTGCTTTTTTCATCCTTTCTTCTCTCTTCTACCCTATATATTCCTCTTGCAAGTTGTGAATTATCATAGCACTGTTTTGTTTTGGGGTGCTTTTTTTTTTAAAAAAAAATCACACCCATTTCCCTCATAGATTCCCTCTCCCCACTTTGATGCTGCTGTACTGTGTTTTGTTTGCCTATAAAGAAATAGAATGTAGGACTGTTCCATACCTGGTTGTATTGGTGCTGCTTCATAAAATGACGTTCTGTGACCAGACTAGGAAGAACAAGAAGAGACACGTGCCATTGGACTAACTAGAAACACAAGTTTATTTCATTTTAACATCACAGGATCTGTAACAAACACAACACCACGCAGGGTATGATTAGTGCAGGAGCCACCTAGCAACGTTTCCTATCTTGAATTAGGATGAGTGACAGCCAGCTGTGAGTTTGGAGGTACTGTAACAGCTACTTCTTCCCTCTGTGCTAGACACTCCTCTTCAGGTGTTGGATGCCATGGGTGCCAGCTCTCAGGCCTTCCAGTGTACAGCAGGAATTCTGATGTGGATGAGCCACAGGCTACTTATTTAGGGGAGGATGGTCAGTGCCTTATTCGGGGCCCTCATGGCCAGAGAACACAGCCCTGCCATCGGCTCAGAGAATGAGTCACTGGCAGATCCTCCATCTCCCCAGCTTTGTAGACATCTCAGACTACAACATCAAGCAAGGACCCTTTAACAATCTACTCAGCTCCTCAAGGCTTCAATTAGCTTTAGTTCCCTGCTAAAACAACATCCCCTGTTGTCTTTGTAGGAGAGAGTTCCAGCCAGACCCATTTGGAGCTATCCAAGATCTTGGTTTCTTCCTACCTGGATCCTACCAACTTCCCTTGGGAGCCTCAAGGGAGTGCAGCACAGAGCATCCAGTGAACCCTTCCTGGGTTGGCCCCAAAATTCTAGATGCTTGAGTCAAGTTGTCCCCAATGGGGTTGTGCACCCTACCTACCTGGTCTCATGAGCCTGAATGAAGTCTCTGCCATCAGGGCTTGCCCAAGAGATTTTGCTACCTGAGCACCAATCATAGAATCATAGAATAGCAGAGTTGGAAGGGGCTACAAGGCCATTGGGTCCAACCCCCTGCTCAATGCAGGAATCCACCCTAAAGCATCCCTGACAGATGGTTGTCCAGCTGCCTCTTGAATGCCTCTAGTGTGGGAGAGCCCACAACCTCCCTAGGTAACTGATTCCACCGTCGCACTGCTCTAACAGTTAGGAAGTTTTTCCTGATGTCCAGCTGGAATCTGGCTTCCTTTAACTTGAGCCCGTTATTCCGTGTCCTGCACTCTGGGAGGATCGAGAAGAGATCCTGGCCCTCCTCTGTGGGACAACCTTTTAAGTATTTGAAGAGTGCTATCATGTCTCCCCTCAATCTTCTCTTCTCCAGGCTAAACATGCCCAGTTCTTTCAGTCTCTCTTCATAGGGCTTTGTTTCTAGACCTCTGATCATCCTGGTTGCCCTCTTCTGAACACGCTCCAGCTTGTCTGCATCCTTCTTGAATTGAGGAGCCCAGAGCTGGACACAATACTCTAGATGAGACCTAACCAGGGCTGAATAGAGAGGAACCAGTACCTCACGTGATTTGGAAGCTATACTTCTATTAATGCAGCCCAAAATAGCATTTGCCTTTCTTGTAGCCATATTGCACTGTTGGCTCATATTCAGCTTTCGATCTACAACAATTCCAACATCAAATGGTGTTGAGTGGGAAGGTGGTGCTCCCATCCTCCCATTCAAATGATGCCCCCACCCTCCCATTTGTTTTTACCTGAGGCATGTTGCTGCAGAACCTCCATTCTGTGCCACTTTCTTCTTATTAAAACTTAATGTATTTCCTAAGCTCCTGGCTGACGTGTACAAGGGAAGGGATACCACAAAGGGACCTATGCATTTCTCTACTGGACCAAAGGGTCCATCTAGTCCTTCATCCTCCCACAGTAGTCAACTAGATCTCCCTCAACTGTTGTATGTCCCCACCATCAAGTACTCAGTATCTGGAGGTTCCATTTAGTTTTTGTGGCTAATATCCAGTTAACCTCCCCTCCTCCATGAGTTTGTTTAATTCCCTTTAAAGCCATCTGAGCCAATGGCCATCACATCTTGCGGCAACAAATTGCAGTAATGCAATATGTTATATGAAGAAGGTTATATGAACCTTCTTTTTGTCTGTCCTCAATCTGCTATGCTGCCCATCAAATTTAATGGGTGACCCCAAGTCTGAGGCAGATCTCCTTCAAAAGAAGACATGAGCAAAATATATTGCCATGTCTGCCTGTCTATCTATCTAATTACAAGGCACAAGTAAAATGTCCAAGATGTGCAGAGGATCAGGCACAATGGATTCCCAAACCATATCACATGTGAAAATTATAGGGAAAGTAAAGTGAGGCTGCAATCTTATACTGACTTACTTGTGGGGTAAACTCCACTCGGTGGGACTTGCCCTTGTGTATTTGAGAAATTCCACTATACCAGTGCACCACCTAGTGGTTAAGTAATGGAACATATAGAAATGCAGAGAACGACAAACCCAGCAGGGAGGGACATGTAAAAGAGCCAATGTTAATCCCATAAAGAATCCAAAAACACACACACAAAACTCCATCACACGTAATTTTTTCCTTGCTTTCCCTCCACTTTTTTTTTTTTTTTTTTTACCTCCAACGCATATGCATGTCAAGCTTATGGTCCTAGGCTGCTCTTTCACTTGTTTGCTCTTCCACTTCAACCCGCCCCTTCTCTTTCTCCCTCCTGTTTATTGGTTGCTCTCCCCCACCCACTTTGAACAAGAATATACAAGCAGGTCCTGTCAGCTGAGTACTTCAACCAGACTGCCTTTCTGCCCAGCAAAAACAGAACGACCCTTTAGTCTGGTGCGTTGGGGGCATTGAGGGAATATAATCCTGTCTCTGCAGAGATTCAGGTGTTGTGCAATTAAAAAAAAACAAAAAACACTTTCGAGCCTGGGATGCAAAGTTGGGGTTTTATAATGAGGCTTGGAGTCAGCTGCTGGGAGAGATCGCTTTTCCCTGCCAGGACCTGATGCAAACCATTCAAGCCAACAGCAAGTCTCCTGTTACAGCATACGCCCCCAACAAAGGAAAATAGCACTACACAGAGGCTTAAGGGCACATTAAACATGCTTAGGGAAATAATCCAGACAGAAAAAGCTGGACGTCAGCAGGACAGGCATGGTGTTGTGTGAGTACCGTGCTGCAAATCCATACACCAGGCATGGTGATAGTGCACTAAATCACTGCTGTGATGGAGCTATGAAAGTAGTGTGTAAAAAGCCTCATGTAGAAAATCTCTCTCACATGCATGCTCTCTCTCTCACGCTCAGACACAGGAAAATCTCCACGTTCTGTTTCTTTTTCTCTTTCCTTAAGAATCCCGTCCACCCTTCCCACTCTACCCAACCGTTTCTGTCATTCTTCCTCTCAGGCTGCAACCTTCTGCACACAGGTAAGCTCCACATAATATTATGGGACTTCGTTCTGAATAAACATTCATAGGCTTGCATTGTTAGTGGGGCTTCCTTACAAACTGCTGGCAGCCAACACTCCCTCAGGAAACTTAACAAGTAAGTCCCATTGATTTCAATGGAGCTTAAAGAAAGCAAGTTTAGGATTGGAGGGATGGGTGTGTGGACACAGGTCACATCCCCAAGATTTTGAGGTTGTCTGCTTCAATTCGGTTAATGAACCACAGTCAAGATTCAGAAATCCGAGGCTTCTTGGCTTCCAAGTTAATTTCCCCCCAGTAATATACTGCATAGGAAAGGAGAGAGAGAGAGACGATCTATACTACTCCTTTGTAATGATTTATAAGAGTATTGACAACTGTTGGGGCCCATGACATATTCCATATACCATTTTCAATCTGCTTTCAAAGTGTTATATCCTGCTTGGTGTAGATCTGAGAGAGAGAGGGAGATTGAGTTCTGCCATTCAGGCATATGGACTCTCTCATATGTGTTTTTGCTTCTATATTTTCCTTCTCACTTTCTGAGTATTTATCTCTTTCCCACACACATTTTTTCTTTTATTTTTCTTTCCCGCCTCCCCTTTTTTCTTTTCTTTTTCTTTTTGCCTTTCATCCTTCTTGTGCTTCATCTTTGTCACAGTTATAGCTCTATCCTTTCCCTCTCCCCCCCACCCTTTTGTTGACTTATTTTTTTCTTGGCTCCCTTTTCCTTCTTTTCTCTCTTTCTTTCTATGTGTGTGTGTGTGTGTGTGTTTCTTTTTCTTCTTCTTCCTCCTCCTCCTCCTCCTCCCTCACCCTACTTACTCCTCCTTTATCTCTTTCCCACTCTTTCTCTCACTCTTTTTTCCAATTCCATTAACGAAAGTAGATAATAACTTGTGAATTCAAGTGGAACTTCATTTCTTAAACTGCACACTCGTGCTGGAACCCATTAAGCTTGATAGCGAGAAATGAGAGAAATCATAATTATCAGGCCAGTAAAATACATGAAACATAAAATTTGTCAGGGAAAGTAATTGAAATTATTGGAGCAGTTGGGTCTTGGTGCTGTGCAGGCCCGGAGTGATAATGGAAAGGTTATGGGCAATGTTTAGCAATGCTGATGAGGCCCAAGGTGACTCGCGCCACCACAGTCAGCAACTTTATGCTCTGCTTACATTAATTTGCTAATCCATCTTTACAAATGGCCAGATGGAGCGGAGTGTTGAGGACCGTAGATCCCCTACCAAAATTCTGGGGTATGCAGTGATGCAAAATGTTTACTTCCCTTGATGCAAAATGTTTACTTCCCTTTTCATAGCTTTTCCTGTCTCCTTTCTTTTGTACCTGCACTTGGGGCATCTGCCCATTCATGTTGTCCTCCCACCATTCAACCTTTCTTTGCACTGGTGGTTTTCTACAATATCTGTGACAACTATTTTGGATTGATCAATTTGGCCACAGGAAACATAAGCAGTAACCTTTGCTCAGCCACTAACTATTTGGTTGTTCTATGGGTCCCTATATATAATTGAACCTACCTCCTAGCTGTGAGAATGTGAGTACCCTTATTTACTTCCATCAGCCTGTTTTGGAAATCCAGCATTTCTCTTGGTTCCGTTATGCAGAATGCTTTGTGCTATTTAAGTTCCAGATATTTTTCTCCCTGGCTGGTGCATGCCTTTACATTTTAAATTTTAAAACCTGCATTACCAAGACACACATTTGGCAGGTATACCTACTTTTGTTACACAGTTGTTAAAGTCCTGCTCCTCCTCAAAAAGTCAGCATTCCTAATGCTCTTTCAGTACCTGACCTGCAGGAATTCAGTCAGAGACAGTAAGCCTATATGTACCAGTTGCTGGGGAACATGGGTGGGAGGGTGCTGTTGCACCTTGTCCTGTTTGTGGGATCCTGGTCAAGAGCTGGTTGTCCACTGTGTGAACAGTGATGGACTAAATGGACCTGTGGTCTGATCCAACATGGCTCTTCTTATGTTCCTATGTAACCAGCATGTGATTTTTTTTCAAGGTATTAAGATAAATATTCAGTCACCTCTTCATTTCTGCAGATTAAGCTGTTGATATAGCACAGGTGCAGGGGTGGGTTAAACCGTTGTTAACCCCACTCAGAGGTTGCACAGATTACATTGCATGTTTGCACTGGGCAGAGGTCTGGTAGAAATACATCAGTAGTGAGAGAGGTGCAAAAAGGGTGTGTGTGTGTGTGTGTGTGTGTGTGTGTGTTTAAAGATAATCCTTTGAAGACCTGCGTTGAAAAACACACAACAACCCAGTCATCTCTGACTGCAAGTATTCAATCTGAGGCCTTAGCTAGTCCTAAGGATTGTCTCAGGCAAATGGAGGGGTCGTCCCTGCCTGCTCCCGGGATCCCCTGTGTGTCATTTGGATGCACAGGTATGATCCCAGGACGATCCCGGGATATAGGCCTGGTCTAGCTATGGCCAGAGTTTGAATATCTTAGGAGTATGAAATGTTGCTTCAAGCTTTTGCCCAGGCTGTGCAAACTTGAGATGCACGAGAATTCCATTTCAGTTTTATTTTGATGAGGATTTACTAACATTCACAACTTTTTCCATATTCAGGACAATAGCAACTTGAGATTAAAAAAAAATACAATGTGAGAGAAACTGTAACTGAAATATTCATCTATTTAGACCCAGGACTTCCACTGCTTTTCTCTTAAAAGTCTGGGTTTGGATCCCTGTGTATTCAACCATGGTAGTTCTGAATTAGGGTTGCCCCCTCTTTTATCTGACAGGTTCCTCATCTTTAACAGTATATGCCAGGTACATCATGGTCCCCTCCATGCTGGGAATAGCTGTACCTATTGAATTTGGCTGGTGCAGGTGGGTGAGAATTTTGTTTCATTTCACTTAAGAGTTTACCAAAATTCACAAAGGTCTTCAAATTTGGGAAAGAACTTGAGGTTTGTTGTTTGTTTGTTTTTTTAAAAGAAATGTATGTGGGTGAATAATTTCACCAATGCCTAGGGCAAACATGGAGGTTAACTGTCATCCCTAGTGCAAATTCACTAATCCCTAGTGCAAACATGAGGCCCCCATTGCTGTGAACTGATGTTTCTATGAGGATGATGCACATATTGCCAACCTGTCTGCCATTATCAAAAAGACCACCATTGTGGTTGCGTTCTGTGTCTGTATGGCAGTGGCAGTTCACACAGGTGACACCACTGCATATGTGCAGCATAGCCATATGCCTGACTTAACCCTGCCTACTCCCAAGATGGGGATTGGGCCACTTTGCTGTGTGAACTCCCTGATATTAAATTCCGAGTGGAATTTCTGTTTTGCAGAGTATCATTTAGGAAGGGGAATCTTTGTTTTCTCCCTCCCATATCCATATGAAATGTTTTCCCTGTGTGGGCAGTCCTAGCAATCTGTTCACAGATGCCAACACACCAAAGTCTGCAAATCTACAGGAAGAAGAGCACAAATTAGGAAAGTGCACACAGCTGATGGGGAATGTGTAGCAAAACAATTTGGAGGCAAGAAAAAACAGGCATGGCTAGAAACTAAAAGTCAGTAGCGCTGTTTTCTCTGATACCCTCAGGAGTGCTAGATTGGAGAAACCTTTTATTCCAATCCCGGAGACAGCCCAAGAAATATACCTGTATGTTGGAAGGATGAGCAATGCATTCTCTTTGTTGCTAGTTTTTTCCTCCTCCCTTTGTTGTATTTTCCTTGGCTTTATGAACCCATGAGTTTTATGCTAATACTGACAGTGGTGGCATGAGATAAAAGATCTAGCAATGGAGGGATGGGGTGAGCTGCTTGTGTAGAGGTGAGCAATTGCATCTCCCCACCCTTGCCTGGTATTGTCTATGGACACTGAGCATGTGTACTTCAAATAATCTCAATCAAATCCATGTGGCTTCTTGCATAGAAACATTCCAATTCAGTGATTGCTTATGGGCGTTGGGGATTTCACACACACACACACACACACAACTTTTCTGCAGCCAGAAAGTTGCTATTCATTTCTTTTCATCAAAATGAGCAGCTCAATACATGCAACACGATGTATGAGGGGAGTTTTTGTTGAAATGCATAGGAAGGCCAACAATGCTCAGAAGCTCCCTCTATTCATGACAGTTCACCTCGATCTCTTTGTGGGGCAATGAGTTTATGTTTGGCATTGCATGTTAGTCGCTTCCCTTAATCTATTCCATTTCCAATGTATCAAATGATTCCTTTTTCTTATAAATTATGTGTTTTGTGTTTACGGTTTAAAGGGACCAATCAAGTAATTGTCATTGTTAATCAATGCCTTTAACCGCAGAACATGGCTGTTTAGCTAGAACTTTAATCTCTGTAAGAACATACACTACTAATGAAGGTGATGGCATGTGTGAACATAATCTATAATTTAGAAAATATGTTCAAGACTATTTTTCCATCAATAAGCAATTCATCCCACTTTGTTTAATTGAAATTTTTATCTCTCTACTGTAGCCTCCAAATAAATATCACTGGAACTTGATATAATACCTCTGAGTCCTCCATTTATCCAATGCTGTGCCAGCTTTGGATAGATGGGGGGGGAGAGAGGTTTTTACAGCCTCTGAGCCCATCTAGCTTCCACTGGGTAGGACAGCTGACAGAGAGACTTGAAGATCCAACAGTTCCATGTCTCTTTACCCACTTCCTTGTACTGCGCCTTTAGAGTTCACGGTTTAGAGTTCACGGTTGCAAACTTTAGAGTTCACGGTTGCAAACTCAGAACGGACGCTGCCACAGAGCTTTCCATGGCAGCTGCAAGGGCATCTGTGTTTGCACAGGGGAAACATTACATGGATCTCCCCTCCCAAGGTGTTGGTCTTTTTACAGATCTGGGGGAGGGAAATCTGTGATCTTCAATGAGCCCTGTAATGCCCTCCTTAGGACCATAGGATTGTTGGGTTTTGTTTTATTTTTTAAAAAATATAATAATTATGATTTTTTTAAAAAAAGAACACTAAAAAAAATGAAAGCCCATTCTCATGATGACTTCTAGCATGATAGCTATTACTTCCGCTGCTAATCCCTAATTCATGCAGACAGGAAGCCCAAGTCTTGTGGCAACATGTTTTAGATGCAATATACATGACTTTCTCTGCTTGCTATTTGTCTACATCCAACTGCCTCCAGGGATATGCCAGAACATGTACTGTTTGCAACCCCAAACATGAATTCAAGCAGGAGAGCATGCTCTCCAAAAATACTTGCAAATTCATGTGTTCATGTTCAAATAGTGTGCATTTTCACAATGATGCAGACTTTTAAGAGTGCACATTTTTGTGAAAATGCAAATTTTCATGCCTTACGCCATGGGGTACTTTTCTTTTTTTAATGTGCATTTTCCCAGCTCAAATTGTGCATTTTTCCCATTCAAACAAAATGGGGGGGGGGAGAGCATAATCAAACACAGGGAATTAAAGTGATTGTGAAAATTGTTTATTTGCCTATCCCTAAATGTCTGCATGTATTTCTCCAAAAGCTACAGGTTAGTAGAATTGGTGGTTGGGCAATATATTGATCAAACTCTGTTCTGTCCATTCACAAGATAAATGCATTTGATCTTTATATTTCACTTTTCATAATTTGATTTTTAATGGTTTTCACCAGTTGTAATCTAGAGAAAGCTGTACAGTTGTCCTCTTTGTGTTTGGCCCTACAATGGGGGAAATGGCCCTGGTAAGTAGCATATTACAGCAGTCAATCAGAAGCAAGACTTTCATCATAATCTTTCTCCTCTGCCTGTGATGCCACAAAATGGCACATTCATATTTAAAATATATGAACATGCACCCCGGAGAAAAGAATCTGTAAGAGAAATGATCTCTCTAAAAAAAGTTATATGAATCTACCATATTTTAAACAGCTATCATACTGTTCAGCTTTTGCTGTAAATTTCTTTGTGGCACTGGGTGTGACTCTATAAAGCCAGCAGGGAGGGAGGGAGGGTGTGTGTGTGTGTGTCCGTCCCACCTGAAGTGAGGAGCGCCTGGGGAGAGGGAGGTTTTCAGGGGATAATTGGCAGGGGGAAGTCTTAAATATCCCTGCCCGCTTTTCATCTCATGCAAAACCACCTCCCTGCTGCCCTTTTGTAGTGTAGAACTCTCGACCTGGTAGGAAACCCCCTTATACTGAGACAGAACATTGGTTCATCTGGCTGATTATTGTCTACACAGATTGATAGTGGCTCTCCAGAATTTCAGACAAGGGCCTCTCCCAGCTGTAAATACAGATACCAAAGATTGAACCTAGGACCTTGTGGATTAGGGTGACCATATGAAAGGGAGAACAGGGCTCCTGTATCTTTAACAGGTGTATTGAACGGGGAATTTCACCGGGTGCCATTTGTATGCATGCAGCACCTGGTGAAATTCCCTCTTCATCACAACAGTTAAAGTTGCAGGAGCTATACTAGAGTGACCAGATACAAATGCGGTCGGGGCTCCTGCAGCTTTAACTATTGGGATGAAGAGGGAATTTCACCAGGTGCTGCATGCATCCAAATGACACCTCCTGAAATCCCCCTTTCAATACAACTGTTAAAGAGACAGGAGCCCTGTCCTCTTTTGCATATGGTCGCCCTACCATAGATGCAAAGCATGCACTCTAGAATGGAGCTATGGCCCCTCCCCGCAGTGACATGCCTCTGCCATGTAGACCAGGTTTCTAACCCAAAGCAGACACAGACTTTTAAATCACTACAAATGATGAATACCATCAAAGAATTGTCCTCTGCCTTGGTAGTGTGCTGTCTTGCCCTGAAAAGCTGCCAAGAAATATTTAAATCAAGTAAAGTGACAAGGGGTGGGGAACACTGTCCCACTCAAGCGGTAATATCCAGTGTTAGTCCTATGTTGAGTAGACCCATTGCAATTTCGGATGTCTAGCTGGGGGCTTCGTAGCAGGAGGAAGGGGGCTGTGTGGTACTTAGGAAGCTGTCTAAACCGGCTTCTGTGGTCTCCTCCCCTTCCTACCACCGTGACTACCCCATTTTCACCCTCTCCCTATTTGGTTTAACAAGCTCAAATAGGCAGCTGCTGCAGTTCACTCCACACTAATTATAAGGGGGAGGGGGCAGGGAGCGTGTTTCCTGGCTCCACACTCGGAGTGGTGTCTCTGAGCAAGAAACCCCCCCCCCCAAAAAAAAACCCTATGTCCCCTCAGATACTGTCGAGGGTATATAAGATTGCTCCCTTAGTGAGATCAGGGACAGGACCTTCTCAGTGGCAGCACCACAACTGTGGAACTGTTTCCCAGGGAAATTTGTCAAGCCTCTCTTTTGCTGACCTTAGATGTGCCATGAAAGCTTTGTTCTACGAGGCTTTCTGTATTTTATGCTGTTCCTTTTAATAAGTCTTATTATAAACTTTATTACTCATATTGTAAATCACTTTGGGGATGTTTTTTCTCTTGAAAGATGCTTAAGGAGAAGCTGGCTACTGAGAGAGTTTGGGTGTGTAAAATATATAGCCAAATCATAGTAAGAAAAATATATATGCATCATCTTATACATAATTAGAATGTGATCAGAAGTTTGAAAGGATTCCATATAGGAGATAAACAGGAATTATTATTATTGACATTTATATACCGCCCCATAGCCAAAGTTCTCTGGGAAGTTTACAAAGATTAAAACACTGAACATTAAAAACTGATATACAACATGATGATGACTTTCTTGTTGCACTTGGTACCTGTGTCTATAATCAGGGTCTCCCAAATTGTTTCAATCCACTGCTGTTTAATAGGTTGCTTGGGAGATTTCCAATTATGTATATATACACAGCATCACTGCTATATACAAGTGCTTAAGAAGGTCTTTAAGCAGGAATCCAGGGTCATTAGGTTCAACGTTACAAAGGAGTATAGCTTTAGGAGCTACCTGCATCTAAAGTGGATAAATTCCTGGCAGTAATCAGTAACCATGATCCAATACTTTTGCACAGTTGGAGTATTCCCAGCAAAGATGAATGTATGAACCAATCTGTCCATAACCCTTAACACAAGACTGGCTGTATTTTGATTGTATTAGGTGAAGCCTTTATCTTTTAAATATGCCAATGGCTTCCCAGCATGTGTTGCTGCTATAGCATAGTATTGCAAACTTCCTCGGCCTTGTAAAAGGAAGAAAGAAGAAAAGCATGCTCGAACTGAAACTAGCAACTTGTTTTTAATCGACCCCAGATCTATCTTTAGGTCTGGCTGAGAGTGCAAAGTTGTTTTTAAATGGACACTGCCTTCATATGCTATCTGCTTTTATGCTTTCATGCTTTTAAATTTTGTATATATCAATTTTTAATGTTTAATGTTTTAATCTTTGTAAACTCCCCAGAGAGCTTCAGCTATAGGTTGGTGTAGAAATGCAATAAATGATAATAAAATAATAATAATAGCATTTTTCCCCATCTTCAAAATGTTGTGAGGAAAGATTGTGTATTAATTGTGGGTCCTACAGAGGGACTTATCCTGGCCTGCAGAAGCATGCCTCTAAATTAGGGCTGTGCACCACTCAGGCCAAATCCCTGGATCCAAGGTGAGATGGACTAAGGTGCCCTGAGGCAAAGTCAGACTGGCATTGAAGTCTCAGGGGAACCTTGGGTCAATTCGGGGTAGTGATGGGCCCTTCCCCTCACCCGGGAAAGCTGGCTGAAGGCCAGCTGTGAGTCTGGGTGAGTCCATTGGACTCACTGGACTCACTTCCCTCTTCCTCCCCACCCTCCTTGGCCTTTGTATGCCCTTTATGGCCCTTCATGGCCACCATCGTTTGCGCCATAGATATACCCCCATGATAACTCTTTAATCGCAGGCTGACTCTCAGGAGGAGGACACACTTTCAGGTAAGGCTCTGGATTGGGTGAGGTGAGGGGGCAGCAAGGGGGGAGTGGGGAGCCAGAAGTCCAATAGACACCCTGTTGGCCTTGCTCCCAGCTTTCCTAGGTGGCGCCCATGCAGCCAGCAGCCAGGATCCTGCAAGGCTAACCCGCTTTGGGGCGAATCTTGCCTCAGCTTCAGTGCCAAGTTGAGGCAGGCACCCCTACCCCAAGTCTGATTGGGGCTGTTTCGGAGGCTCCAAAACGGCCTCCAAGGCAAGTCAGGGAGGCTGTGCACTGCCCTATTCTGAATCAGGTTTTGTGAGGTTTGGGGATATTTTCTACTCTCCTAAGCGGATGGGAAGGAGAGCAAGAATTCTTTGCTGTGTCATTTTGAGCCATCGTTAACAGTTTCTCTCGCACCTCTGACTTATTTGAAATCATAAACTTTTATCCCTTTAAATCTAAACAATCGGAAAGCAGCCCCTCTCGCTGGTCACAAGTTGCGAGAGGCTTTCTCGGCTCTTGTTTCCATGGTGATTGTACAGCACCGCAGTGATTTGTTGACTTTCACGCTTCCCCCTCCACAGCCACTGGGCTGCTGCTGCTGCTGCTAAAGAGGCCACTGTAATTGACTAACCTCCCAGCTAGCCAGCGGTCCTATTCAGCTGTTGGCAAAAAGGGCTCGCCAAGCAAAGCTCAGTAGATGGCTCTGCCTGTGAGAACATGCTCAGCAAGAGAACGATGCCTGCGTGAGTTTATGGAATATAATCAGAAGATATGAATGGGGCTGAGATCTCCCTTTATTTGCTCTTGCTTACAGAGTAAGGCTACAGTAGCCCCTCTAAACTTAATGGGGGAAATGGAGGCAGCCTTTTCAGACACAGCTGACTTCTCCCTCACAAGAGGCGGACATTTTGGAGGCAAGTGCTTTCATTTATAAGAGCAGGGACAGCTGTTTGCTGGTCTGTGGCTCCTGGTGGTCCGAACAACATTTTAAACCGAAGAAACATTGGCTTACAATCTGCTCATTCAGCGGGGAGGGGAGTGCATGTGCACGTTATAGCTTAAGAAATATATTTCATCCATTAGTGCTGCAGCTCTCAAAATGTCAATTTCGAATGTATCAGATTTTATTTATTTACAATACTCCTGTACCCCTTAACCAAACCTCTATGCTGATCGCAATAAGATGCATATATAATACAATATTTAAAAAAAATCTAAAATAATAAATAAGGTAAAACATTACAGCAAAATCAGTGATAAAGCAGAGCAGCGTCATACTCCATAATAGGTCAGGGAAGGCCTGTGTAACTTCTACTGGTGTGGGCTTTTTGGGGCTTAATTAGAATAGACTTGCAAAAAAAATATAACTTGAACAAAGTATGTCATCGGGTTACAGAAATATGCCACAAATTGTCCTATGTGCAAAAAACAAACACATGGATATCTTGCTTGTAACCCAGTCCCACATGGTTCTGTATCTCCAGGCGCTGATTATTTCAGAAGCCCCTTTTGTAGATTTTTGTTAACTTTAATTCCACAGGGCAATCCCCAATCAGTAACTCAACATTGTAGTTCAAAGTATTAGCCCTACAATAATATAATTAGGACAAATATCAAGGGTGAAAAGAAATGATTCGCTATCCCTTGAAATTCTACTGTACACAGTTAACAGTTCAATTTACCTTATACAAGGTGATAAGAGCCCATAATTAAACACAAATCTTCTTACATGCAGCTTTCAGCAGAACAACTGGTTCTCTTTTTTTAGTTGTTTCTTCCTGTGAGTGAGAGCCCCGCCCAAGGGACTAAACCATCTACTCCATAGGGGTTACCTAAGCACCTATGTTTTTCAAGAGGCATTTGAAGCTTGTAATGGATAAATGTAATGCATGTGTTTGTATGTTCTGCCAAGAGATAGCTCCAACTTTATAATAGAACTTGAGGGGTCCAGAGGAGGCCATTTCGCTTTAGACCCATTAGCTTTACAGTACAGTCATTGTTCTGACAACACGATTTATGTTAGTGGAATACCTGGATGCCTTTAAATAAATGCGCATTCATGTTTGTGCCTGTAGTTCAGGAGATTTTAAGGGGGCGATCTTTATAAAGTTCCTAAATGGTCAAAAGCGGGTTGTTTGGTCCTTTGTCTTCTAATATTCCTTTACTTCCCTGTTTACCATATTCTCTATTCAGCTTGAAGAATCCCATTTGAGTAAGAAAGGTGTTTTACTTAGCAATAGTTCATTTCCTTATTTTTCCCATTGTTTTTTTTTTCTTTGCTTAAGTAGGCAAAGTGGTTTAAAAAGCACATAAAGAGACCAAGAAAGCTCTAGGGAATTCTATAAGATCTCCAAAGACTGAAGTAGGTAAGCAATTATTTAAAGGGATAGCTGGGAAAGGAGATGGAAAGATGAACTCAGCCTGTTGCAAAGACAGCAAGCCTTTTGTTAGTCCGCTCTGGATCAGGCCCTTCTGAGTCATAGCCATTGCTCCTTAATATTAAGGCTAGATAAAACATTCATGGGGATGTGATGAACACATGAAAGGGGGACAGATACTGGTGGCAAACACTGCTCCCAATTCATCCATCTTGTGATAATGAAAGAACTCGATGAGTCCAAATTCCAAAGTAAATTCATCTGATCTGCATAGGGTGACCATAATAAAGGGAGGACAGGGCTCCTGTATCATTAACAGGTGTGCTCAAAGGGGAATTTCACCAGGTGCCATTCATGTGTATGCAACACCTGGTGAAATTCCCTCTTCATCCCAACAGTTAAAGCTGCAGGAGCTATAGGGTGACCATATGAAAAGGAGGACAGGGCTCCTGTATCTTTAACAGTTGTATTTAAAGGGGAATTACAGCAGGTGTCATTTGTATATATGGAGAACCTGGTGAAATCCCCTCTTCATTAAAACAGTTAAAGCTATACTAGAGTGACCAGATTTAAAAGAGGGCAGGGCACCTGCAGCTTTAACTGTGGTGATGAAGAGGAAATTTCCCCAGGTTCTCCATATATACAAATGACACCTGCTGAAATTACCTTTTCAATACAACTGTTAAAGTTACAGGAGTCCTGTCCTCCTTTTCATATGGTCACCCTAATAGGCTATACTAGAGTGACCAGATACAAAAGAGGGCAGGGCTCTTGCAGCTTTAACTGTTGGGATGAAGAGGGGTGCTGCATGCATACAAATGACACCTGCTAAAATTCCTCATTCAATACAACTGTTAAAGATACAGAAGCCCTGTCTTCCTTTTTATATCTGCATGTCTTGGACTAACATGTGGATCAATAAATGGCCTGCTTTGGAACCGGCATTGTCACCACATTTTACAAGGTGGCCCGTGGGCTGTATTTTTATTTTTTTTAAAGAACAGGTACTAACTGCCTGGAGCTGCTAGAAAGTTAAGCTCCAACCGTACACATTGAAAATGGGGCCGGAAATGCCCCCTGGGAATGATGGCACGAGATGACATGTTCTCCCACACAGTGATATATATTTCTGAACAGTCTCACTGAGAGTGGTAGGATGTCATGAAATACCATTTCTCCTAGGTGGTGTTTCTGGCCTCATTTTTTTACATAGTGGCAGGAGCCACACTTTCATCTCCAGGCAGCTAGTATCCAGTCAGCCTTAGGGACACATTAAAAAAAAAAGTATTAGCTGCCTGGAATAGCTGGAAAACATAGCTCCAGTTTTAAGTACATCTACCCTGTAATATTAACACACGTGCAAGGCAGTAAATCCCATTTAATTCAATGGGAAATACTTCTGGTTAATATTTTAAATATTACTAAATTTATTAAGTTCCCTAATCATAATTGCTGTATATATAGGGGCTGTCTACAGAAATTATAATGAATGCAGGTAGGCTGGGGCAGGGCCTCCTAAGGTGTTGTTACTTCCTTCCCTTGCACATTCATTATCCCTCAACGAGCATCTGAAAAGGCCTTAATATATACATCCTCAAGACAATAATCATCTTTGTCATAGAGAAAGAGAGCATCTGGGCACTTAAGGATGGATGAATAAGTTTGTGGTTTAAATCTCTCTGTGTGTGTGTGTGTTTTAAAAAGGATGAAAATTAATTCCCAATTGTTTTTAATCACAATTTTCCCTAATATAACTTCCCGTAATATATACATTTATGTATGCAGTCTTTGAGCCAAGCAATGCATTGCAGTGTGATCTGATGGACGGCTGCATTCCAATCCACATATTAGTCCAGGAAATGCCAATTAGGTTGGTCCATTCACCAGGAGTCTTCTGAGATTCCTTATGCCCTGCTGGGCTGAAACCAAGGCCAGAGCTACACCAAGGAGGATATAACACTTTGAAAGCGGTTTGAAAACGGTATATGGAATTTGTCATGGGCCCAAATAGTTGCCAATATCATTATAAACTGGTATAAAGCACCATTGTTGGTGATTTTTGCTAGGCACGCATTTCAGCATTCTACCAAGGATACTTTGGGCGGGGGTGGGGGGGAATAAGTCTGGAAAGACTCGGGAGATCTCATATTCTCCAGTATCCACTGGAATGCTGGCTTTTCCAACCTCAGAGAGCAGCTGGTGCAGTTCTTCTTCCCAGCTGTGAGGGGGTAGGAGAGGTGGGTCAGCTCTCTGACTCCCACTTCTGAGATCAGAGTGCTGTCTCCAACCTTGGGAGGCTTTTTTGAGCAATCCTATGGTCCCTAAGGTGACCATATGGAAAAGAGGACAGGTCTCCTGTGCCTTTAACAGTTGTTTAGAAAAGGAAATTTCAGCTGATTTCATTTGTATGCCTGCAGCACCTGGTGAAATTCCCTCTTCATCATAGAAGTTGAATTGAATTGAATAAATTTATTACGGTCATTGACAAGAACCAATAAAAACATTAATAACAAACAGACAATCCCAGACACATACATACATTATTATATTACATACATCCAGCAGTTGCTGAGAGTCATAGAAGTTAAAGCTGCAGGTGCCCTGCCCTTTTTTAAATCTGGTCATTCTAGTATAGCTCCTGCATGTTAACTGTTGTGATGAAGAGGGAATTTCACCAGGTTCTCCAGATATACAAATCACACCTGCTGAAATTCCCTTTTCTATGCAACTGTTAAAGATACAGGAGCCCTGTCCTCCTTTCCAGATGGTCACCCTATGCAGGAGCCCTCCCCTCTTTTGTATCCAGTCAAGAGGGCAGGGCTCCGGCAGCTTGCTTTTATTGTTTCTTTTATTTTGAGGTTTTTTAAGTGTCTTTTCAATCTATTTGTTTTCATGATTGTTTTAGCTATATTTAATTTAATCTTGTTTTTTATTACTGTTAGCCAACCTGAGCACCATTTTGTTTGGTGGGAAGGCAGGCTTCAGATCAAATCAATCAATAAATGATAAGTCTGTCTACACATGATTGGGGCCACTTAAAAAGGGATTTTAATGACACTTATAAATCAGAGGAAATTTATAAATTCAGGAGTTTAATGAAGTGGGGGACCGTGTCACCTCCTTTATGCATAGAATAGGGTTGTTTGTTGTTTGAAAATCTGGCCCTTTGGCGGTTCGATGGCAACCCACTGGTCTCCCAGATTGGCTTGCATTCATGAGTTAAACTAGGGGCTTCTCCTGAAATCAGGAGACATTTTCTCCCAAAAATAGAAAGGTATAAAAATTGTAGGTGCCATTTTCATAATTTGCACAATTTCCAGCTATATGTGCAAAATAAGCAAAATGAGACTGAAATTAGTGCAATTTTCTATTTACAATGGAACACACACACACACACACACACGAAAAGCGGCAAGCTGACCTGACTCAGTGCTGACTGAATCTGGGAAGTGAGCCAGAGTCTGAGGGCAGGAGGACAAGCTGATGAAAAGCTCTGTAAGCTAAACCCCCTGGACAGTTTCCTCCAACATCCCTAGCACGTGTTAGTTGCAGCTAAAATGTGTAATGAGAAGGGCTATATTCTTTTGATGTTTACCTCATGGAATTATCATAATTACACTGAAACCTTTTCAAATGGTAAAAATAGGGATTTGCCCCATTGGTAAAAGGAGGAAACATTTTAGAGTAACTTCCATATATTGTGTTTACGGTAGGAGTTGTGCATTGTTTCCCAGGCAACCTGAAAGACTGCTTGTGTGTGTGTCTCTGTGTGTGTGTGTGTGTGTCTGTGTGTGCACATCCGTGCAGAGAAAGATAATAGTTTCAAAAAGTCAGGAAAATTCTTTCACTTGTATTGCCATTTTGGCAAGTGGTTCTTTGGAGTAGCAGCACTCACTAACTGTCGTGACAAGACTACCAAATAACTGCTTCAATACGTTTGGAGCCACTTAGGCGTGGAAGCTCTTAAACATATGAAAGAAATTGCTAAGATAAATGTGATTTGTAATCTTTTTCACTGCATTATTTAACCCTTTTTTTCCTTTGGTTAAATCTCTGCTTCAGTAATTTAACTTAAGATGGGGGAGGGAGATCTGAGCACCAGTACTGAATATTCTTTTGTTTTCAGCCACACTATCTCTGTCTTCTCATATAGCAATTCCGTAAAGACATCAGATCCATGTGTAAATGTTTGGATGGGAATTTTATCAATTAAGCAAGTAAGGACAACACAACTTCCTCATGTCCTACACACACACACACACACACACACACACACACACACACACAAAGTTGGGGAGAACAAGACACAGGAATGACCATTGCTTTTGCTTTCCTTGCTTTTACTGTGATGTGTGAGGCAGAATTTGTACATCTGATCCCCAGGACTCTTCTGAAGGTCAAGTATTTTTGCCACAAGTAACTTATATCTCCCCTTCTTGCCATCCAATTGTGGCAGGGATGGGTAACTTGTGGTCCTCCAGATATTTTGGGCTACAACTCAAACGATCCCTTACCATTGACTATGCCAGGTAGGGTGAGCTGTTGGGAGTTATAGGCAAAACCATCCCAAAGGCTACAAGTTGTCCACTCCTAGTTTATTGAACAACCAGAAGTGCCAAGATCACTGGAATTTGGGGAATAATCAATTATTGCTGGAGCAGAACCTGCGGCTTTTTCTTCTCTCCACTGCCTTCTCTCTCTGAGGTCACAGAGATAACTCCATAAACAACAGCTGGAGGAAAAACTATTCAGTTCCTGTCTTTCCTAGTCAGTAAGCATCTAGCTTTGCCAGCTGATTGTGAGCTGGTTCAATTTTGCCTGTGCTGAGTTGGGCAGGGTTGCAGTTTCCTGCTTTTTGTGTGTGTGAAAAACCTGATTTATGGAAATTCACAGCTGGAATTATCTGCAGAAATCATGATTTGTTCAAAATCATGTCCATGAATGGTGCAATGTGCATGAAATTGCAGGCATAAATCATCCTTTGAATCTGCCTTTTTATGCAAATTGTGCTATTTATGGCTGTGATTTTGCACAAATTGAAATTTCTGTAAATATTCCCAGCTGCTCATTTTCTCAAATCGCAGCTGATGGGCAAAAACAAAAAAACAAACCGGGGGGGGGGGGAATCACCCAAGCTCTTGCCAGGTGTCCACAGACCACCTGATGGCTCACCTCACATGCATACTAGGGCCAGCAGGACAACATGAACAGGACTTGGAAGAGATTGTCCATCCAAAAAAAGAAAAGAAAAAGCAGAACAAATGAGACTGATTTCAGCCCATTCCTTCTTGATAGAAAAGAAATTGCTTTGAAAAGAAATTCAAATAAGACAGGAAAAAAAAACATTAGGAAAAAAAGAAAGAACTCTGCAAATAGCGAGCCCTACCATGAGAAATTGTTGTGAGATTGAATCCTTCCCCTGGACAAATTTGGTAAAACTGTCCCACAATTATAGGGTAGAGAATTTCAAGAGTTCCTTCCCACACAGGTCTCCATGAAATCATTCTTTGAAAACACTGGTAAACCCTTCAGAAACCCACCACAAATCTTGCTAGAGTTACAAAACATACCAGCTGTAATGTCAGTTTCAGATAAAACCCTAGAGAATGGCAAAGTACGCTGTCAAAATTCATTTGGGATAATAAAAAGTTGAGAAAATAGTATGTGATAGCTGGGGAAAAGGGGCCCCTGGAATGCCAACTATCCAATTGCATTATCATGCATCTACACTTGTATTGTTATTAGACTCACTTGCTGACAACAACAATCAATCTTCAAAGTCAGTTGAACAATTATATAGTAGGCTCCCTTTATATTTATTAAAATGGACAAATATAAGAGACAACTATTATAAATATGTGTGGCATATGCACACACACACACACACATATACATGACAAATGTTACTTTTCTTAAAAAACATGGGATGAATACAGATCCAAGTTAAGAGCTGTAGATCTCTTCTTGCATCCATGTGGTTAAAGAAGCGATATTTAAGGTTAAGATTGATAAAAAGTATGTGGGAGCCAGTGTAGTGGGAGCCAGTGTGGTGTAGTGGCTAGAGTGTTGGACTGGGAGTCAGGAGATCGGTTGTAGTCTCCACTCACCCATGGAAGTTCATTGGATGAGTTTGGGCCAGTCACAGACTCTCAGCCCAACCTACCTCACAGGGTTGTTGTTGTGTTGATAAAATGGAGAGGAGGAGGATTATGTATGCTACCTTGAATTACTTAAGGAGGAAAAAGATGGGATATAAATGTAAACAACAACAACAACAACAATAATAATAAGCTGTAAGGAAATTGCATTCCAGGTAAATAGGTAAATAGGAAGCCATAATCACACAGTCATTTCTACTAGATAAATTATGTAGCTTGTAAGAAGATTCCATGACAAAAGAGGAGGGATTTAACAGAATTTAAAAATAATTATGATATACTAATCTATGGTGCAACCACACTGAGAATACTGTGCACAGTTCTGATCACCACACCTAAAAAAAGGATATTATAGAGCTGGGAAAAGTGCAGAAAAGGGCAACTAAATTGATTAAGGTGCTGGAAAATATCCACCACGAGGGAAGGTTACATCAATTGGGATTGTTTAGCCTGGAAAAAGGGAGGCTAAGGGGAGACATGATAGAGGTGTACAAAATTATGCATGGTATGGAGAATGTGGATAGGGAGACATTTTTCCCCCTCTCTCAAAATACTAGAACCCGGGATCATCCCATGAAAAAGATTGGTGGGAGATCCAGGACAAATAAAAGGAAGTACTTCTTCACACAGCAAATAGTTAAATTATGGAACTCACTACCACAAGATGTAGTGATGGCCACCAATACACAGCATGGAACCACAATGCCTGATGGAACGCCTCTCCCGACGTGAATATACCTGGTCACTACATTCAACATCTAAGGTCCTCCTCTGGGTGCCTACTCCAAGAGAGGCTCAGAGTGTGGCAACGAGGGACAGGGCCTTTTCGGTGGTGGCCCCAGACTATGTAACGATCTCCCTGACGAGCCTCACCTGGCACCAACGCTGCTATCTTTCCAGCGCCAGGTTAAGACTTTCCTCTTTGCCCAGGCATATGGCGGCACATCTTAATCACCCACATGTTCAGTTTTTTAACAGTTTTTAATGCTTTATGTATGTTCTGTGCTTTAGAATTTTAAACTTTGTATACTCGTTTTTATCTTAATTTTAGAATTTCTGTAAACCGCCCAGAGAGCCCTGGCTATGGGAGCGGTATATAAGTGTAATAAATAAATAAATAAATAAATAAATAAAATATGGCTTTAAAAGGGGATTGGATAAATTCCTGGAGGCAAAGGCTATCAATGGCTACTAGCCCTGATGGTTGTGTGCTATCTTCAGTATTCGAGGCAGTAAGCATATGTACACCAGTTGCTGGGGAACATGGATGGGAGGGTGCTGTTGCACCATGTCCTGCTTGTTCATCCCTGACTGATGGCTAGTTGCCCACTGTGTGAACAGTGTGCTGGACTAGATGGACCCTTGGTCTGATCCAGCATGGCCCTTCTTATGTTCTTATGTTCTTAAATAAAAACCTTCTCATAATTTTACAATATTCTCCATACATTAGGGTCTAATTGGTATAAAACACACTTTCCTAAGCTGGTATTCTCCATATGTGTAGGCAACAACTCCCATTATCCAGGCATTGCGAGAGGTTGGGGGAGGCTGGTTTAAAAGCTATAAAGTGAAGTACGAGAAACACAGGACTGTATATTGTTTTGTAAATTATTATTATTAATGGAAGATTCCCAAATCTTACATTGTGAATCCCCCAGGGAACTTTGGCTATTGGGCAGTATAAAAATGCAATAAATAAATAAATTGTTGAAACCTGAGGAAAAAAAACATTTTAAAACGATGACACAGTGGCATTTGACCCCATAGAATTCTCAAAAATAAACAATAAAATTAACTGAAAATGTTGGTAAGAACATAAGATGTTCTTATGTGTTCTTATATGTATTTTATATTATGGTTTTATACTGTTGTTTTATACTTGAATTGTCTTAATTTTGTAAACCACCCAGAGAGCTTCGGCTATTGGGCGGTATAGAAATGCAATAAATAAATAATAAATAAGAAGTGCCATGCTGGATCAGTCCAAGAGTCCGTCTAGTCCAGCACTCTGTTCACACAGGGGCCAATCAGCAGTTGACCAGGGACCAACAAAACAGGACATGGTGCAACAGCACACTCCCACCCATGTTCCCCAGCAACTGGTGCAACAGGCTTACTGCCTCGGATACTGGAGATAGCACATAACCATCAGGACTAGTAGCCATTGATAGCCTTTGCCTCCAGGAATTTATCCAACCCCCTTTTAAAGCCATCCAAATTGGTGGCCATCACTACATCTTGTGGTAGTGAATTCCATAATTTAACTATGCGCTGTGTGAAGATATACTTCCTTTTATCTATCCTGAATCTCCCACCAATCAGCTTCATGGGATGACCCCGGGTTCTGGTTTTATGGGAGAGGGAGAAATATGTCTCTGCATCCCTATTCTCCATACCATGCACCTCTATCACATCTCCCCTTAGCCTCCTTTTTTCCAAGCTGAACAATCCCAGCTGTTGTAACCTTCCCTCATAGGGGAGATGCTCCAGCCCCTTAATCATTTTAGTTGCCCTTTTCTGCACTTTTCCCAGCTCTATAATATCCATTTTTAGGTGTGATGACCAGAACTGTACACAGTATTCGAAGTGTGGTCGCACTATAGATTTGTATAAAGGCAGTATGATACTGGACACTGATTTTGTAATGATGCTGAAGATGATTTTGCCCATCTGTGGTAGAAATGCATTAAGGCACAACAATACTGGCATGCACTATCTGTAACAATCAATGAAATGTGAGAATTGCATTAACCTTCAAATTACCTATTGAATTATATAAAATATGAAATACCGGAAGAATATTGTTGTCAGCTTCTAGATTGACATTTGTGAAACAACGCACAAATCCTACCATAAAGGGTGGTTAATGAAGATCTGGGAGACAATCAACAAATTAGTAAAACTAATAGTATTTAAAAGGTCACCATTTAAGATGCACCTTCTGCATAATGAGATATAGTTGCTCAATATATACTTCAAGAATACCAAATGTATATTTTTATTTATTACATAAAAATAGCAGCGTAAATAATTCAGGGGAAGAAAAAGAGAGTAAAAAAATTAACATGCACTTTCATTGTTCAACCCATTTCAGCAAGAATTTTTAAAATCATCATCATCATCAATAACAGCAACAACATAGGAGACAAAATATAAGTAACTACCAAATCCATGATCAATTTTAGCTATGGTAGCTCACTGAGTGACTTTGGGCCATTCAAAGGCTCTCAGCCCAGCCTTCCTTACAGAGTTGTTCTTATGAGGATAACATTAAAAGGAGGGTTGTGTACACCGCGTTCGGGTCCTTGAAGAAAAAACAACAACACATTTTACTGGAGTTGACTAAGTAGCCCCAGGTGAAGTTGTAACTGGCACTCATGATTAAGAATTATTCAAAAAATACTGGCTTTTGTAACCATACCTAGACATACAATCAAGTAATATAGGGCCACAAATTTATTGAGTTAACAAGCAAAGCTCTTCACTGGTAAAAGCTATGCAAGTCTTAGTAAGGTACCCAATAAGAACAGAGTGGCTGGAGAGACCCCAATACTGTCCCTGCCCAGTGGACACACCTTTAAAAGTTAAAGGGTACTTTCCTGGGTCCCAGGCCTTTGAGTCCCAAGTCTCATGGATGTGTGATTAATTCAGGGGAATCTTTTCCTTACTCAAATTCACAACACCCTTGGTGGCAGGTATGGAGCACCCACTTTCCCCTTAAAGGACACTCCCTTCTCAGCTTTAGATAAAGAAACTTCATTTCCTGGTTGAGTAGGGTGCTGTGCCATCTCCTTCACCTGTTTTAACATAAAGTCATCCAAAAATTTCCCTCTCTCAGCAAGTTCCAACCTATCAGCAGCAGATGGGTTTTCCGCAAGGGCTATTTCCATAGCCAAATTAATAGCACCTTTCCCCCAAATTGACCTCTTGTGTAGTGCACCTATGATCAACAGACCAATCCAGGCCAGTGACAGGGGAAGATGGACACTTACCAGCTGTTTCTTTCTGCTCACCAATAACTCGCTCCATAGGTGCCCTAACTACACCGTGGAACCTGTTCTGACCAGATTAACCCCAATCTATAATGCAGCTGAGACCTTAGCTAGACCTAAGGTTTATCCCGGGATTGTCCTGGGGTCATCTCTGTTCATGTAAATGACACACAGGATATCCCAGGAGCAGGCAGGGATGATCCTGGGATAAACCTTACGTCCAGCTAAAGCCTCAGTGTCTAACAACCAATTCTCCCACCCACCCCCCTCCCAGGTGCTCCAGTATCTCCCACAATAACCCCAGAATGGGCACCAACAAATATTGTGCTGCAGAGCTGTGGGACCCTCTCAAGCAATCCACCCACATAATGACTCTTTCTGGAGGTTGGCCATAAAGACTGCCTACCCACATGATCATTGTATGTTGCACAAGGGGAGAATTGGGCATCTGAGGAGGTGAATTAGTCTATCTACAATCTTTAAAACACATTTGTTTTTACATAAGTCCATTCCATCTCATTTCCACATTAATTTGTGAGTTTTTTAAAAAAATATTTCTTAAAAATCAAATTTCAATTCATATTTTCTCTCAAAATAGTTAGAAAATATTCTAACGGTGCATTGTTAAGCCCTGATTATTTTATTGATATATTGTTATAAAATATAACACCACTTTGATGATTTTATCAGAAAGTGACATACAAAGTTGTGTCTAATAAATAAGAAAGTCCCATGATTTTCAGTGGGGCTTACTTCCTGGTAAAGTGTTTATAGGACTGCAACACAAGGCCACAATCCTAAAGCCACTTACATGAAAATCACTCCCATTGAAATGAGTGGGTTTTATTTCTGAGAAGATATGTATAAGACTGTGCTGTAACTATATTTTCTCTCGAAATACAAATTCCAAGATGTATTTTCTTTCAAAATATACATAGTTGGGTAGTTTTCTTGAATCAAGAACTAGTTCCACATTCCACTCAAAAGCAGTATTTTCTTCCAGGCCCTCTGAGAATGTGCTTTGCTGCTGGAAGTGAGAGATAATGGGAAAACTATTTGATCATTTTTGCTTATCTAATTATTTGTTCAGCCTTTGGTTTCTTGCTATATTACTTTCAAGACAGAGAAATGTGATTTGGCCAAATTCCAGTTTGAATCTTAGCATCCTGATTTTTTTTAAGTAAATAAATAAATAAATACTTCCTGATTTTAATTAGAGAAGTTGCACTTAATTTCTTAGAGGAAAAATCATTATCCTGCTTTTGGTTCTGAATAGGTATCAAATCTCACTTCAGAGGTGTTTGTATGGGCAAACCAAATTTGATTATAATTGCTATGTTAGAAGAACTTACATTCCTAAGAAGAGCTGACCAAAGATTTTTGTAATTTCCTTGGCTTGGGCACACAAATGTATTTGTTTTGTTTCTCTTTGTTTGAAGAATGACTTAGTTTTTCTATGTCTCGTAATGGGTCTACATTTCAAGGACATTAGACATGGGGTTGGAAAATCCACCTAATGTTAAGAAATGTCCTTCATTTTTAAAGTTTTCTTATTTAATTTATTTATATTTATATTTTATTGTGTTTCTATACTGCCCTCATCTGAGTTTTTTCGCCCTCATCCAAGCCATAACTATATCCATTCCAACGGTTTGTTCAGAACATGTATGGACTCTCCTGAATCAGGTGTCACAGAGAAATAGTGCTGGATGTCGTTGACATACTGGTCATCAGCATACTTGCCCCAACTCTCCTGATGACCTCTTCCAAAGGCAAGCCTCACCCTGATATTACATAGAAAGTTTTGTTCATGTGAAAGAGGATCACAAAGAAGCCTTGGTTCAAGAAGAATTTTCATTAGGAGCAAATGGCATACGGCATCTCACAGAACAGCCACTTTGGGCCTTTTTCTAGAACATGGCTGGTGTGTGGTTTGAGTAGGCCCTGGGAAAGTGCTACTCTGGTGCTTACATGCATGTAGCAAGCTTACCAGGGGCAGCAGGGAATAGGTGGTGGCAGGCATCCCAAGACACTCGCACACCCAGCCCATGGACCCACTCATCGAGTGCTCCATGGCTTGGTGGGAGTCTGGCAGCTGCCTATCCTCCTAGTGAGACACCATTGTTTTGCAACAATGGTGGCTTGGGGGTTTCTGGGAAGGTCATGCTGTGTAAATGGCGGACATAAAGGGGCCATTTGTGTAACATTAAAGGCGTGAATGTAACCCAGTATTTATGCTACCATGCCAAGTGCTGATGTCAGGGCTACTGAGCTAGGATGGCCATGTGTCTACTTTTATGGAGAACAGCTTTCTATTTGAAGGGCTATGTGAGGTCTGCCCTCTATTTTGAAGGCATCCTCTATTTGATGGGCTGTCCAGTCGAAGTCCAGTGTAAACATAAAGAACAATCTGAAGGAACAGCTGGGTCTTGACGGTGCCCATCAACAGGACCTGGACAGTAGACTGAGCAAGGGACAAAAGTCACCTGGTCACAATCTTCCACACTATTGTCAGATGAACTGTATTTCTATGTTTATTATTATTATTATTATTATTATTATTATTAATAATAATAATAATAATATCTAAAGTCGCATCTATATGTATAAATCAGCATATGCAAATTTTAATTGAATTGGCATCTTTTTTGCCCATTTTTTGGTAATGTATGTGCAATTCACAAGTGGCAACTCAAATGAGTACTTGTTTTAGGCACCCTTATGTACTAGACTGTGATCCACCCCACCCTACCCTGATACAATTCGTAATATTTTGGCAATCTTTTTGAGAGAGGTCATCCCAGATCCATCCCATAGGGTTACCAAATTTTAATCAGTTTCACACATAATGCAAACATATAATTTGTAAGGAATAGATGTATTCCACAATTTAACACTGTATCTTTCTTTCAAATTTTCTATGTAACATGGATAGGGATGTATGAGAAATTCATTTCAGTTTGTTTTTGATCCAGATTTACCCAGTTTGCACCATCCAGACTGAATGTGGACTCAGACACAACCTGTAATCGAAGTCCATGAATTCCTGAGCTTGCAATGTGATTCGTGAACCAAAAATAAATGTATTTGACAACACGTGCACATTTGGAAAATGCAAATAAAAATGCATCGTTTTGAAAAATGTGCACACATACCCTTTAATCTATGGGAGAAGGATGTGTACATTTCTAGGATCCATACAGTTGATGCATACATTTGGAATAATATACACAAAAAATTTGCAGATTTTCATGTAAAAGGAAACAAAGTTTGCAATCTGATACAGACTCACGTCAAAACGGACTTTGAGATGGAACTGGGAGAACTTCAGCAACCTGAACTTTTGCTGATGTGCATGTGTGCATTTGTATTTGTATCTACTTTTTCATTTGATTAGATTGCTATTCTGTCAGCAAGGCATTTTTTCCTTTCTTTTTTCTTTCTTTTCATGGTGTACATATTGTTTAGTGGTCCATAACTGTGAAGTCCTTCCTTTAGTACTTATGTAAGAAACCCAACTCTTATTATGGAGCTCAACTATTCATGAGTTTTTGAAATGAGTACTCCTGGCCAGTGGATTATTGTGTAGATAACAGAATTTTCTTTGAACATATCATGGTCATCCCTGCTACAGAAATAGGTTTGACAGATTGTATAATAGGAGAGATATGTAGTGAATATCTGAAATAAGATATCCTTGCGATGGCCAGATGTACACTTAGATTACCTAGAGAAACATTTTAGTATTCCTTGAACCTGGAAACTAGCTAGTTCTTCATTTTAGCATAATCTGCAAGGAACACATTATGTTGGACTGAATGGAATGGTTTAGGAATGCTTATGCACTAAGCATCTAAACAAGATTAGAGAACTAGATTAAAAACAACGGCCACATTGGAAGTGTTTCACAAAATGAAGGACCACAGATATCTATGAATTTGATTTGCACATTGTTTGATTTGCACATGGGAAACCATACTACTAATGAAGGTTGACAGGTATGTTTTTCCTCACTTCACTCTTATTAGCAGTTCATTTCAGAAAGCAAATAATAAGGTGTTGTGGGTGTTGTTTGTTTGTTATATAAAAAAACAAGGTCCTTTTGCAAACCGAATCTCCAAGTCAACTGGCATTACTAGATTCTCGGTACAGCTAATGGTGTTGTTTTTTAAAAGTAACAAGGTAATAGGATTCATTTTGTTTTTCTTCAGGACACATGGCTACTACATTATTCACAATCAAGGAGATTAGAAATTTAGTTACAAATCAGAAGCACAATTCCCAGGTTTTTAATAAGCACCTGCACCAAGCATCAATCTCCGCATGTGTATGTATGTAAGTTGCCAACCTCTGATCTATGCACGGTGAAGCCAGAAGTAAACAAATTATTCACAGTGACTTTATTTGTCCTTGTTTATCTCATAGTGCCAAGGCAATCATCAATGTATATATCTCCCTGGCTAAAGATTAGAGACTTTGTTCATGTCATTGTGCGGGAAGGCCAAGGGGATGTATGTATTTTTCAGTTTTTAACCTGTTTAATCTATATAAAAAGTTTTCTATATGTACATACAATTTTTCACATGCCAAATCACATAAATCTTCAAAAGAATGATCAATTAATTAGTGGATTCTAAAACTGAAGTACCAATACCTGAATAAAATTCTGTTGGTGTCTTTTTCATTTCTGTAGGGATAGAATGAGATGTGTCCCTAAATACAGTTGTTCCAAAGTAGAGAATACAGTTGTCCATGCATTTTATATTTCTTGGTTTGGAAATATGCATTTTGACAGCTTGTAATGTTCCCCTCAAATTAAGAAGAACATTATAGTACCAAAAATTCATCTTGAACTGGAGAAGAAATTAAGTCATATCTTCCTTCCTCTGGTTATGCCTTGGAGACACATAATAGGAATGCAGAGAAAACTACAATTTGTTTCAGTGTTGGGTCTGGACTAATAGTTTGGCTCATGAACCCCAGTTCTGAATTGGACCCGGGGAGTTCACCACATCACTAGTTAAGCCATGCCTGAAGTTTCTATCAGCTTCACCTCTGAAATTAAAGGAGCTCAAAAGAATGGACGGACACATACATGGTCACTAGAGATGTTGGGATGGCTGGCCTCATGTTGGGACAGGTACAAATTGTTTCATTTCTCTGCTGAACCCAGTGAATCACCCTTGGAGTCTCCTTGAATCATCATAGTTGGGTGCCCTCCCTTCATCAGTATTTGGTTATAATGTAACCATATTTTTGTCTGCTTCAGTTACCCCTTTTATTCTTTCATGATCCTGCTTTTTTTCTCCCTCTTTTCCCTACTCACTCAAGACATAAACGTTAACGATGAGATTTCATGCTCAGTCAAGTTTTCGAAAGCCACTTATGAAACATCAATCAGATTACATACCTGCTCTGGCTGGGCAGCTGCTTCCCCCTTCTTACAGAAGGTTGATGGTCGAAGATAAATAATGAACTAATAACCACAGCATCTCCCTCCACCATCTTTCTCTCCCTCCCCCATAAACCCTCCGCAAGTGATGACTTAGTTGCTGTGGAAATTTATATTGTTATGAAATCTATCCTTGGGCAACTTCATTGCCTCTATAGACATGACAATATGTTCAAACCTATCTCAGAGTGCAGCTTTTTCCTCTTATTTACCCACCACTTATCCACATGTTTATTCAGAGTACAATGAATTAATGGTAAACATAGGTTGGCCCAGAAAATCATGACTCCATGTAGGGTCCTCCTCTTTCCATCTCTCTATAATGGGTGATGAAATTTACACAGGCCTTGACATCATGGTGCAATTGCTTATTCCTAACATCGCCCTTCTTTTGATGTGTGAATCAGCAAAACGAGCTCGCTGTAGTCTGCCGAATTCCACTTCAAGGCTTGGTCCAGCTCAAGTCCATATCAGAATGAGAACTTCATTTCTTTCTCTTCACATGAAAATCTCTGCATATTTTCATGCATTTTTTAAAAATATATATGCATCAATTGTGTGCATTTTTGAAACACACATTCTTCTCCCTCCCATTATTAAAGCATATTTATGTGCATTTTTCAATAGTATGCATTTTTCATGTGCATTTCTCGAATGTATGTATGCTGTTAAATGCATTTCTCAGGGGTGGGTGTCCATTAACTACATTGCAAGTTGGAAATATGCAGACTTCAGTGTCAGATTGTTTCTGAGTCCGGAACTTAGGAACTGGATAAATCCTGATTAAATAGTAATAATAATAACTTAAATGAATTTCAGATACATCCCTGTGTCTATCAGCATCAGCCAGTGATGGGTCAGCCAGTCAACCTGGTGAAAATTCATAATGTGAGACCATCAGGACATGGGTAGCTTTTGATGCATGTTGCAAAGGAAGAAAGTGAAATCTGGACATAGGGCTGCCAGTTTCAGCTACAGGCTAGTGTTTGTTCTATTGTGTGGTCCCACTTTCATTTAGCTATGAGCTGTCACTAGTGGAGCAAGTGACTTCTCTTTTTTTGCAGTGTAAAAAAAAATCGGTCTATCTAATGTGGCTGTGGAAGAACATGGCTAAGTCAGCAAAGACAGATGCTTGAAATCCTTACAAGACTGGGCTATAGTGCTGAACAATTAAGGTGGGGGAAACACCCTAGGGGTGATGGTGTGTGTGTGGCTGATACATACTTAAAATATGGTTCCTAGACAGGTTAAAAAAAGAGAATTTTTATTACAAGAGCCTGCTTTTGCCCTTTCTCCCTTCACATTCTCAACTACATGCTGAGTCCAAACAGTTTCACAAAAGAAGGAACTGGATCTTGAGAGATGGATGCAGGTAGCAGCAACTCAAAAACAGTTTTTGTGATCCCAGGATATGGAGGGCTGTCTGTCGTTGTTGTTGTTGTTGATGATGATGATGCTATTTTAAAAATGTAATTGTTAGCTTATTTGGACAGAGATAGTTTAGCTACAGTTATCCATGCTCTCGTCTGGATCACTGCAATGCATTATACATGGGGCTGCCTTTGAAAACAGTCTGAAAACTTTAGCTGGTCCCAAGCAGGGCAACAAGGTTGTTAATGGGGACTGGTCAATAAGTCCACATTATGCCAGTCCTTTTCCAGCTGTACTGGCTACCAGCCCATGTCCAGGGTCAATTCAAAGTCCTGATATTATCATTCAAAGCCCTAAACAGCTTGGGGCCAGGTTATCTGAAGGATAGCCTCCTCCCATACAGTATTTGCCTGCTCAGATACTAAGATCATCTTCAGGGGTCCTTCTCTGTGAGCCCCTACCAAAGTGAGGTGGGTGACTACCAGGAGGAGGACCTTTTCTGCTGTGGCATCCCAGCTGTAGCGTGAGGTCCCTAGAGAGGTTCACCTGGCACCTACGTTGTACTCTTTCCAGTGCCAGGTGAAGACCTTTTTATTTTCCCAGTAGTTTAGCGTTTACCATCCTAGTCTTTTATCTCTGCTGTTTTAAATCTGTATTTTAAAGCTCTGCATTTCTGCTTGGTTTTATTGTGGTTGTACTTAATTGTGGTTTTATATTGTGGTTTAAGTTTCTATACTTGATACTTTATGTTTTTTAATTTTTGCAAATCACCCAGAGATCTTCGACTATTAAATATAAAAGCATAAGGATGTGTCATAAAAACATAATAAATACAAAATAAAATACTAAATAACATACATAACATACTTCATTAGAAGTGACAGAGGTGGCAGTTGTTACTATTTGGAACTCCGCCATTTCCTACATAGCTTGACTGGTGATAACTTGAGTGGGAAGCTTCAAAATCCCTCAATGTCATCTTTCTGGTTTTGTATGAAATATTAATTGGCTATTTTAACACATTGTTTTTAACATCCTGTTATCAGCTCCAATCTCTTGGGATGGGAAGTGATAGCAAATGAAATAATGAAATACTACTGCTTCTGCTGGACAATATCTTTGTGGCAACAAGAATATGCCTGTTTGGAAGACAAATGTTATCTGATCTTTGCCAATTGCTCTTATGAATGAAGTAACAAGGGCCCTTTCTACACCTAAGGGTTATCCCAGGAAATGGAGGGATCTCCCCTGCCTGCTCCCAGGAACCCCTGTGTGGCATTTGGATGCACAGGGATGACCACGGGACAATCCCGGGATATAGGGCTGCTGTAGAAACGCCCAAGGATGGCACAATAGTGGGGGGAAAGGTGTGAGTGAAGGTGTGGCATAGGGTGGCCACGTGTTCTCTTTTACAGAGGGCAGTCCACTAGTTGAAGGTGTCTTCTATTAGAAGGTTTCCATATAAAGAATCATAAGAACTTTTGCCCATCAACAGTTAGCATCTGAACAGCAGACTGAGCAGAGAGGCACATAGGTCACATTGGCAGGATCTACACAACTGCTTTAAAGTGGCCTACGACAGTAGTGACAACTGTTGGAGCACAGGACACACTCTATCAGTTTTCAAACCATTTTCAAAGTGTCATATCCTGCTTGGTGTAGATCTGGCCATGGTCACAAACTTCCACACTATAGTCAGATATACTGTTTCTATTTAAATTATAAAATTTATTTTCAATTATTTCCAAATTTGCATCTATACATATGTGTATGTAAATATACAAATAACTATCTTCTTTTTTTTTGGGGGGGGGGGGGTGAGATGCAATGTGGACACCCTACTGTGGTATAGCCAGAAGTAGGGCAAATTTGTCCCCAGGATCCAGAAGTACTTCACTGCTGCAATCCATGCAGTGTGATCAACATGCCTTTACGAAAGCCATGCTTGATCAAATTCCAATTTGTTTTATATATTTCCATTTCCATTTCCATATACATTAATGTGTTTACATTACACCAACTCCACTCTTCCTTCTCTTAAGATGTGTATAGACCTGCTGTCTGCTTAAGCAGCTTCTTCTTTCTCCCCCCTCCCACTTCCTGATCAAACACCCTCTTTAGTACACAAGGGCCTTCATTCACCAAAGCGAATTGCACTGGCTTTGAGAGAAGAAGGGAATCATAGCCAAAAATAAGACGGATGAAAGGAAAGAATCACTGGAAGCTGAATATTTGGATTTGGTAGACAAAAAGAACTAGCATTTTAGTTTTTTTCAGTGTCCTGAGTATCTATCACTCAAGACAGAACTCCTGCTAATGAGAATTTAATTCCTCAGCCATTGGAAAAAAAAGTTAATTAATTTGTAAATATATTTCATCTTCTAAGTGACAGCCCTTTCCACTTCAGTCAGAGCAAGCGGGAAGCAGGGCGAGAGAAGGGACAAAAGGCCTGTGGCATCACCTGACATGACTTTCACTCCAGAGAATCTACATGGCATAAGCCTGTTCCATCTCTTCTGAGCAAGAGCCTTGCAAAATGGAAATGTTTTGATTAAGGTGATGGCAAAGGGCACTTTTGGCACACTTGATCTGCTGCTCCTAATTGCTCATCTCCTTGCAAGGGAAGGGGCTGTCTTCAAGCATATGCCACTCTTTGTCATTGCTATTCGCCTCATGATAGAATCCACACAACCTCTTTCACACTACCTTGATCGTAAGATGCCTCATTTCCCTGTGTATCAGTCTCTTTATTCCAAAGACATCTGGCTTCCCAAGAGGTTATTGATTCCCCCCCCCCCCTTTATCTGTGTTCCAGGTGGATCCCCCCTCATCATTATTATTATTATTATTATTATTTTGTATGGGAAATTCCTATGTGGATGAAAATATCTTTTATTACAGGTGGGAACTTTCTGTATATCCCACCACCTTCTGAGGTGTAGCTGGAGGGAACAACTGAAAGAGCCTTTTTGGTTGTGGCAGCCTGAATGTGGCACTTTCTGCTCTTCTCACTCGTTGTTTCCTCGCTGGTTGAAGTCTTATGTTTTTGAAGCAAGCTTGTTTGAACCTGAATTTGTTCTTGGATCACTATGGTTTGGACTGCTTTATTTGCAGCCTTTATATCTTATTATATTGTTTTCTGGTTTAATTATTGTTCCGTTATAATATGATTGACGTTAGCTAACATGATCACTCCTTTGGAATTGGAAAGATGGGATAGAAATGCTTTCACAAATAAATATTTTTTAAAAAAAAACCTAAGAGCGAAACATTATGAATTTCTAAACAACATTTCTTCCATATACATCACTAGGGCCCTTTCTACACCTAAGGGTTATCCCAGGAAAATGGAGGGATCGCCCCTGCCTGCTCCCAGGATCCCCTGTGTGGCATTTGGATGCACAGCAATGATCCAGGGATGATCCTGGGGGGGAAAGGCAGGTGTAGAAGTGGCCTAGGTTTAGTGTTCCTGTACATGGGAGGTAGCATGAGCAGAACAATGAATATTCAAGCGCAGTTTTGTTTTAATTAGAAAAAAGAATCAACTAGAAAGAGTATTTGAAATGCAAATTGTGAGAGACCATTTGGGACTCACGGGGACACTGACACTGTGGGGGTGGGAGGAGCCGTAATCAGTTCCACATAGGGATGTCAGAGAAATCCACAATGGAATCAAATGAGTTCAGATTTCTTTGAATATGGCCTATGGATTCCACAATGGATTAGCTTTTCTTCATTTGCACGGATTCTGCAGACTTGTGGTCTGGTTTCTTTACTTTCTGGAATTTTGCATAATGCAGAAAAATGCATAAAATTAAAAAACAAACAAAATCCCAGCAGCCAAAAATGTACATTTCCTCCTTAGGCTAAAGCACAAACACTTGCTTTGGGGGGGATTTGCACATTTGGGGGGATTTGTGCACTTTGGAGGAATAACACCACAATGGCACATTTATAGAGATTTAAACAGATACAAATGCACGAGCTAATTTTGGGGACCTTAGCTGAGTAAGTGGAGGCTTAGAAGTAGTTTCAAGACTGAGAAGTAAACTTTCTGAGACTTGGAGCCTACACACAAACACACACGGTCAGATCTACGCTACTGCTTTAAAGTACTTTATAACAGTTTTGACAACTGTATATGGAGTGTGTCCTGGGCCCCAACAGTGTGTCAAAACATAAAACGCTTTAAAGTGCTTTAAAGCAGTAGTGTAGATCCTGCTCAGGGGAAAGAGGGAAGGGAATCTCTTAAAAGCAATGTACCTTTCCCTGGGCTGAAGCCCTTTCCTGTGGACATGAACTGGTGAGCGTTGCAACTCTTGGTCTCAGATGAAGAAGAAGGAAGCTGCAGGAGCCTTTCCTCTGGGAGGGGAGTCTCAGCCATTTTTATGGCAGTGTGGCACCTTACCCCTGGGGTGGGGGTGGGGGTAAGGCACCTAGTGATTCCAGCAGTGTGACCCCATACTCTTTCTATTCTTTTAACAAAAGGTGACTATGGGTGCTAATGACTGTCTTAAAAGACAGGTGTCCAGGCTGGAGTTCAACAACAGGATATGTTGTAGTTGTATGACATGGGCAGGATCTACACTACTGTTTATAATCGGTTATAAGGGTTATGACAACTGTTCAGGCCGAGGACACATTACATATACTGTTTTCATACCATCTTAAAAGTGTTATATCCTGCTTGGTGTAGATTGGCCCTAGGCGCATTACCAGATATCACTCTTGCCATCCAGCGTTCTTATTTTGCTCAATTTTACCCCAGCTTTGTCTCTGGCGAATGCATTTGAGGCAGTCTATTAGAAAATGAATTACTTGACCTCACCTTGTGTGATTGCTCTCAGTCCCATTCCTGTGCCTTTGTCCTATCCCTGCTGGAGGTGGGGGATGAAGATGCCTTGGCCTTTTGGCTGCTTCAAGATGGAGTCAGTCCTGCTCACTCACAAGAGAGCTACTTTGTAACAGCTACTCCAAGGGAATATTTGGTGATCCTCCAAGCTCCTGTCTTCTGTGCTTGTTGCATTACCTACCTTAGTTGCCCCCTGTAATCTTATTTCAGAGAGTGTTTTGATGGGATTTGAATCATGAAAAAAAAAGTATAGAGAACATGAAGTTTATCCAATGGAACTTTGCAATCTTCATTCATACCATAGGAAGTATAAGATTGGCTGAAATATGAGTTGTCTGGAGTCCAACATTTGCAAGCACAAGGAACAATCTTCCGAATCCACACAAAATGAATTTTGAAAAACAGCCTCTGTATTTCTGCCAAAAAGCTAGAACAAGAACTTGTGAATGAAACTTTCACAGAATGAGATTGCTGCACTATTAAGGGATCAAGCAGACAAATATCACGTCCTGTAGAAGGATTGATTTGAGTGCCTGGACTACCATTCCAGGACAGACTAGCTTGTTTCTATGGGCATGTTCAGACAACACACTAAGCCATGGTTAGGCTGCTAACTCTTTTACAGAAAATTGTTAGTGAGCATGTTTAAACTGTGTTTATGTATGTAAACCATGGTTAGGAATGGTTCAACATGACACATGAAGACATAATGTTTACTTCAAAATGCTTAACCACTGTGTCTTAGTGTGTAGTCTGAACAGAGTCAGTATTTCATACCTTGTATGCACTTATTATATTTAAACTTTTGTAGCCCAGGCTCTAAAGGTAGCATAGTAACCTCAAACCTCAGAATTGGAGAATTTTAAGAAATCACAAGTGATATCCTACAAATTGTATCTTCTCCACTGGTTTCAATGTTAGAAAATTGTATTTAGGTTTTGAAACAGTTATAGTTTCTTAAAGGTTTCACTATTTCTGCCCTTGAAAGCAGCTTCATTCACGAGTCAATGTCATAGCCTTCAAAAGCACTTAGCAATATAGTATTTAAGCACTCTACATGGATTATACAACAACAGCCAAGCTGCCTGGGGAAAGTCAGTGAAATCTGCTTAAGTTTTGGATTTTGTAATATAATGTGATTTTATTGGGGTGACAGAAAGGCACAAAGAGCCATCAAGCACTGCACAAACCAAAATTAAAACAGCCAAATCTAAGTCTTTCAACCTCAAAACCAGCTTAAATGATTCATAAAATTTGAAACAAATTTTTGATGTCGATGAGCCTTAAGCGAAAAAAATATTTTGAATGGGATGAATATTTTTCTGTTGACTTCCAAAGCGATGGGAGGAGGATTCAAAACAAGTCTTTAATTGAGATTCTGGTTGGATCTTTAAATTTGTAACATTGGGGATAATCTGCCCAAGGCAATTATTTTGTTCTTCAGTAATCGACTGGAAATACTGAAGAACAGAGTCTAAAATCTTTGTAAAGTTTTATCCAGTTTAGAGTCCATCCCTATGGACTGCTGACAATGTGCCCCAAAGTAGCTAGAATCAGATCCATGGGCATGCACTAGCCCATATCAGAGGTTAATATTGATCTATATATCAATTCAAGACAGGATAATTGCAGCAGAGGAGCTGTACCTGGGAGAACAGACATCCTATATCATGTTTGGTACATACTCTTTGCTCTTAGGGTATAAAGTATATTTTTGCCTCTGCGCTTTAGCCCCCAGTTTATGGTCACTAATAAGATGACAGGAATCTTTTTTTGCTTTGCACAATGTACTATTGTCATTTCAGTGCATAGGTTAAGTATCTGTGTGTCCACAACTTGAATAATATCTTTGTCTTGATCAGTGTGCATTTTTAAATTTGCCTTTTTATTCATTCTGATAGAGAAAGGATAGTGCAGGGGTCCTCAAACTTTTTGGATCTGTGGGCACATTTAGGATTTTGAGAAACTGTTGTGGGCACCACCGCAAAATGGCTCCCATGGAGAATGTGGCTGGTCACATAATGGCTGCCATGGAGGCCTGGCTAATTAAAAGTGAGCTAAAGAAGTAAGAAGGCTAGAGGCTGGGAGGGAGGGGGGAATAGTATAGCAAATGGGTAAGAAAGAACAAGGCTAGATGTTTGTAGGAACATAAAAAGTAAGCTAAAGAGTTGGGGAAGAAAAATCTAAAGAGTTGGAATTGGGAGGGAGGAGAAATAGCAAGTCAAAGGGACAAAGGGGAGAGAAAGAGCATGGCTAGAAAGACAGGGAAAGAAGAATGGATGGGAAAGGGAGAGAAATAGTGAGGGAAGTGGTTGGGGAAGAGCAAAGGGGAAGGGTCTGTGTGGGCAGAAGGTTGGGCCGAGCCAGGAAGCAACTCTTTCCTTCTCTGGCTGTATGCCATCAGCTGATCTGCAGCAGGTGCAGAAAGAGGAACCTGGTACTCTAACGTTTTTAAAGGTTTTCATTAAGAAGTATTTTTGAAGGGGAGCAGTGTGGCATTACCCACATTTCTATCCCGTTACGTATGTCTGCATGAGTATGTCTAGAGAGTACGGAATGTTGAACTGAGTGGGTGTGGCTGGTGATGCTGTGGAAAGGGGGGAGGAGTATATATATGGGGGAGCTGAGTGGTCTGAGGGGTTTGGTTAGTGATTGGGTTTGGAGGGTAGACATGTTTAGCTGTGTGATTTCTTATCTGGGGTTGTGTGAGGAGTGAGTGAAAATAAGATCATAGGGACTAAGGATTTTTATTATTAGATTGGTTACTACCAGTATTCTTAAGAATAGGCAGGATTGGAATATAATTCGAAGGAACTAAGAACTGTAAACAATTTTCTTTTCTTTTTTGCTACCATAAAACCACGTGTCAGTTTGGCTGTGTCTCCTGCTCTATTAGTTCATAAATAAACACATTACATTAAACCTTCAGCCTGCTATATTCACAGAAAAGCCTTTTCCAAATCTCCTTACCTTTTCCCTCTGCTATAGGGGAAAGGTTATACTTTTCTTTTTACCCCTTCCTCAGGTATTTAAGTGGTGGTGCTTAGTCTGAGGGAGGTGTGCGCGTCAAAGCCTTATGTGTGAAGTTGTGGTGTCACAAGCAGGGACTGCAGAACTTCATGGGCAGCATTAGAGGTCCCAGCAGGCACTGCATAGGGTACCTGCAGTCTAGACTATTCTGAGGGTAGATTGAAGGGTCTTGCCTCTCTGGCCCTATGTCTCTTGATCATTGACAGAGGCCAAGGTGTGCATCCTTTCATATCCCATTAGTTGTGTATGCTCAGGACCAATGTCGCAATGCAATGCACTCCACTTCCTTCATGAATAGCTTTGCAGCCATTCTGTGTTAGTGGCTTCACAAGATACATCTTCATTAAGGAATTAGTTGCCCTCCAAGAGGCCCAGCTTATATTACTTTGGGCAGGGGCAGAGCCAGGGCAGTTACCAATCAAAGGGCTGGGGGTGAATTAAAAGGGATATATAAAGGGAAGTTGACTGAGTTTTTATTCAGTGGGCTTCCCAACTATGGCCTTTCTGAGGTAAACAAGGAACTGAACAGCTCCCTGGAGCTTTTTGGGGTCTACTGTACAACTCTCTGTAAGCCATTGCTTTTGGTCCAAGACATTGACTGAACAATAAACAGTTCAGAGTTTCACATGACTTGCTTACCTTTTGTTGTTGTTGAATTCTTCCCTGTTGAATTCCCATTTCAAAATGAAAATGGAAGTGAACCAAAAATGTGGTTCTGCCTGATGTGGGGTCTAATTTGTCTTTTTCTTGGCTCCCCTTTATTTGTCCTCCACCTCATTTCATACCTGATATGAAAGGATAAAACATCCCTTTTAGTTTCCCCTTGCTCACACAACTTAGTATCTGCTGCCCTCTGCAATTGTTTATTATTTAACAGCCTGGCTGTCTTATTTAACTCTGGAGAACACTTTAAGATGATGTCTGTACAAGTGCCGCTATATAAAAGAACACATTTCACCCAGATTGCTAGGGTTTAGTTATATCTCAGTAAAGTTATTAGTGACATTTGGGTACTAAACATAGCATCCAGCCGCAAAGGAGAATGACAGAGGTTTCTGCAACTTCAAATGAACAGTGGGAACTCACTAACAATCCTGTCCTCCCTTTACTTACTTATGATTTGATGCAGAGTAAAGATTGCATATAGTCAAAGCTGTCAGCATTAGGCAAGTAGCTGTTTTGTCAATTGTTATTTTGGACCTTGTATAGCAGATGCTGATTGAATCTGTGCAGAAAGTATGCCAGTTTCATTACTTCAATCCAACATTTACACCCCATGTGGTATTCAGTGTACTGCATGTACTTTATTTCAATCTGTGCTTAATGCATCACATTGAATAAATGACGTTGAAATAATATCAATGTTCAGTGGGGTAAAAAAAAAAGTCACTTCTTTGAGAAGGTGAAGTTGAGGTTAAGAGTATGCATCATTATTGCAAGTCGGAAAGTCCTTGGCAGAGTATTTGATTAGCAAATACGTAAATACAATTCAACACTCTAGGAAATGTGAAGCAAGGTTAACCTAGACATTCAAACTTTTCAAAGAGTGCCACTTTATAGCCAAAACACAAATACCCTTAACTTTTCCCCCTAGACTTTTCTTCTTTTTATTGCATTTCTAATTACAAAACATGTGATTTCTGGATGAAGGATTTCTCTACCAAGGTTGTAAAGACTAAGCTATTTATATTTTCAGAATCCACTGTGCTTGTATTGCTTTCATATAAAGCATCAAAAGGGCAAATTACAGAGCACTGGGATAAAAAAGGTCCCATATCTCTATTTTAGATGAGCTCGGTATATATCTATATTGGAAGTGTTCTAGCTATGTGTATGAAACAACACTTGGAAAATCATAGTGGTCAATTCAACAAATGCTGAAGCATATTATTTGAGAAGACCTTGAATGACCTTGCTAAGTCCAAGAAATTAAAATTAACCGACTTCATTATGTTTGTGGTTTATCAATAACAAAAGAAAGAACTGATGCAGCTAATATGTGATTAGAATACAGTAGGGTTTTAGCTAAAGCATAATTAAAAAGTTCTACCCATCTAAAGACTTACCCATGCTACATTGCTGTTGCATAGAATATCATTCAAAGATTTCCAGTATTTACAACTCTGAATGGGGTGAAATAGTTTGTCTTGCATTCATGGTAGAATGAACCTTAATCAGACAATAGCCAGGCACAAATATGATAAGCTGTAGCTCAGCATCAATCTTAACAGCAATAACAAGGTATGAGAAGGAATATGTAACAATAGTGAACAACAGCCTGGCACTGTACATATTTTATGTTTTTATTTAACAAGGGAAAGTCTATACATATATGGGGGAGGGGACAAGAAGGAAATATATATGATTAGTCTACATAAATAATGGGCGCAACTATTTTCTGCAGTACCAAGAATTAACAAAGGAAGCCTAGATTGTAGCTGAGGCTGACTTATTTCTAATAGGGATCAAGGACCCAATGCATTCTGGCTAGGGATGGGCAAATCTGTCAGTTTTGCTTCTTGAATTTTTGAAATATCAACTTTTTCCTTCCTGAATATGAAAAACTCTGCAAATGTTAGTAAATTCTTATCAAAAACAAGCAACACACGCACATATGCACACACAATACTGCTCACTTTTATTCTACAGTGCCCTGCAATCACTATAAGTGCTTCTTTGTACATTACTTTGCCGACAAGACCATAATCAACCCACAGTGGCATATAATTAACAAATGCCAATGGCTCTTCACAGCCTACTGTACATCTTCAGCAATGGGGATGGCCAGCTCTCCCATCTTCATGTGGAAACATCTTCTCTGGTCTGACAAAGGACAAGTCTTCAATGATGGAATAGGCAGATTCTGGAAGCTACTGACCATGGAGTCCCGGTTGAATAAATTAAGGGTGTAATGATAATAAAGGCTTCTAAATTTAACCACAGATGACTACACCCAACTGTGCCAGCCAAATTCAATACATATGGCTATTCACAGTATAAAGAGAACCATGCCTGCCATATAGTCAGTGAAGGTAAGAAGCTTGTTAGGGGAAAAAAAGAGAGGTGGTAACCCTAATTAAGCACTAACATGGATTCAAACCCAGACCTATAAGCACAAAACATTCAATGACTTGGACAGACAAACCTGTCAGTTTCTGTTTCTCTCACATTCAGACAGACCTGGTTCACACAACATGACGCCATGGCTTAATTAACCCATGGAGACTCATATCATGCTGGATGCTCACATACATCAGAGTTGAATGGCACCCACAGGCCATTGTAATGAGAACCCAGATGGGAAAGATTGTTTGAGGGTTGGACAATCTTCAACTAATTATGGCAAGCTGGGCACCCATGAGCCCCACGTAAAAATGGCACCTGCATGTGCCCGGTACAACGCAAGAGCCTCCACAGATAAATTAAGCCATGGTGGGCTGTCATGTCATGAAAACAAGGTAACTGTTTAAATTTCAAGCCTTTGGCCTTAGCTAGACCTAAGGTTTATCCCTAGATCATCCCAAGGTTATCCCTGTTCATGTAAATGACACACAGGATATCCCGGAAGCAGGCAGGGACAACCCTGGGACAATCCCGGGATAAACCTTAGGTCTAGCTAAGGTCCTTTTCATCCTCAATATGAAGAAATTTATGAATTTTGGTAAAATCTGAATAAAAACAAACTAAAACAAAATCTTATACAACCCTAATTCTGGCAGGTTCCTGACCCATCCTTGATATACAATGCAAGGTGATGCTTCCATAACAGTAAGGGGTCAATGATATTATTTACCCTGCAAAATGCTGGAAGATTCAACCTTCATAAGATGTGGCCTGTTGAAGTCTAGGGATGCCTCTGTTGAAGTCTAGGGAGTCCTCTAGGCATTACCTTGCATTCTGGAGACTTCTGTCATGGTGAAGGGGGCAGAGATGTGCCTAGATTTATCTGCACAGACTCTAAGATCATCTTCAGGGGTCCTTCTGCAAGAGTCCCTGCCAAAGGAAGTGAGGAGGGTGGCTACCAGGAGGAGTTTTTTTTCCGCTGGGGCACCCTGGCTGTGAAATGAGCTCCCTAGAGAGATTTGCCTGGCGCCTATGTGGTACTCTTTCTGATGCCAGATGAAGAACTTTTTATTTTCCCAGTGTTTTAGCATTTTGAAACCCTCATCTTTTCATTCTGCTGTTTAAAATCTGTATTTAAAATCTGTATTTTCAATCTCTGCATTGCTTCTCTGTTTTATTCTGCTTGTACTTTTATATTGTGGTTTTAAATTGTGGTTTTAAGTTATTTTACACTGTACCTTATGGTTTTAATTTTTGTGAACCGGCCAGAGAACTTTGGCTAGTGAGCCGTATAGGAATGAAATAAATAAATACAATAAAAGTTTTGGTGAAGTGGAATGAATTATCCCTGGCTCTGGCAAAACCTTTTGGAGTGGAACCAAATGGTCCCACTTATCTTTGGGGAGACCCAGGCAAAAAGAAGCTAGAAAAGGGAGCATTATTTTCAAGTAATAAGACCAATGGGAGTAATAAGAATTGCCAGTGAACAGGAATTGGAGAAATGTAAATCTATCCTCCTGAAATGTTGATATTAGGATAAATGTCCTAAATATAAGATCTATTCAGCAGTAGAACAAGCTGCCAATTACTTAATTAATTAAATTGTAAGTAACTTTTTCACCAGGAGAAATCATAGTAACATTTGTGTCCCTATTTTGTGAGGTATGTCTTTCATACCATAGTCCCAGTATAAGGTGCAGCTCACACAAACTACTGCAAGAGATAATACTATAACAAATAGTGCAAAATTTGGCTAGTGCAGATAAAGCTATCAGATATTTGAGGAACTTTTTTAAAAAAAAAATTCTGGAAGTTTGGACGTTGATTATTGCTTGATTTATATTTATCTGGAAAAATATCTTTGTGATCATCCTTTTTCCGGATTTCTGGGGTCTTTTTGTTCAACTATTTTAACAAAATGGATATTTGAATGTCTGCCTTCCCTCACAGAACCTGCCCGCCAAGTGTGATTGTTATTCGAAGATGCACTTTGCTTCCTGTTGTCATCAGAGGTTTAATTGCCTGGGACATGGGGCTGGGCCTTTGAGTGCTTAACTGTCTGGCTTTGCATCACTGTGTATTTTCAACCATGTTAGTGCTCAAGTAAGATTGCTGCTTCTTTTGGTCTGACAGACACCTCCTCTTTAACTGTTACATGGCAGGCAAATACACTATAGTTTCTCCATGTACCTATTGGATTTGACTCGTGCAGATGGCTGACAATTCTATTTCAGTTCATTTTGGATAATAATTTGCCAACATTCACAAATTTCTTCATATGCCAGAAGGAAAGAAGTTGAGATTCCAAAAATAGGGATACCTGAGAGAACAAAACTGACAGATTTGTCCATCTCTATCTCAGGAGACCCAATTAGCTTCCTTCATTATCACTGTTTTGGTATACTGTGAAAACATTGTCGTTTCACTGTTGATGATGATGATGATTTGGCTTAATTTCTTCTTCCTGTTTTGTGTTTAGAATCTGCACGTTGACTCATTTTGGTCATTTTATTTGTTTTAATTCTGTTTTATTTTATTTTATTATATATTGCTTGAATTGGTGTTTGTAAGCCACCTTGAAGGGCCCCTTTGACCCAATAGAGTTCAAACATTTTAATTCATAAATATACCTCAGTAAATAAATCCCATGTAAAGTTACTGGGCAAATACAATGTCCAAGAAGGAGAAAGGTTTTTATAGAGAAGGCTTTCTAGGTTGTATTTACTCAGCTCTTTATAAAGAAAAGCTTAAAAAGCTTGAAAAAGCTATCTCCTGTGAGACTTCAATAGCTGGACGAATGCTGTTGCATTAATGATGAAGCTCAAGTATGTATAATTTAAGGTATTCCCTTCTCTATTTCTTCTATCATAAAAGCAAAAAGTGATGGAAAATACCTTAAATTATGCATACTTGAGCAGAGTTGTGCTTTGGATTAAATGTGGAACATCTAGTGGATATCATGCAAGTTTTCCTCCATTTTATCAGTCTTAAGGTATATATTTCAAAGGACCATCTGGCAGTGTCAAATGAGCAATGTTGGGCAACTTGTGGCCCTCCAGATGTTTTGTTCTACAACTCCCATTAGACCTACCCAATATCACCAGTGTTCATGGATGATGGGAGTTGTAGGCCAAAGCATCTGAAGAGCCACAAGCCAACTCTAAAACAGATGCTAGTAGCATGGCTATGGCATCTTCATAAAGCAAAACCCCAACTTCTGAGTCATTTGGGTGGTTTTCAAGATGGCAACTTCCCCTCACATGCGTGTTTTTATCCATATTACCACACTCATGAAGTTCTGTTAGGCAGCAATAGCGTATCCCTCCCAACACAATAAATAAGTGAATAATCTTTCCATGGGAGATGGTTGCATTATGTTCACATGGAAATGCATACTGGAGTAAAGGACCCTACAGCCTTCATGGGATTGCAAAGAATGGACAAGAGGACATACATCAATTCATAAAATAATGGAGAATTCTTGGGGAGGAGGGGGCTTAACCTTTCTCATGCTGCTCAAATAACTTTAAGAGCTTGACTCCCCTAAGGACATCTTTGGAGAGGTACTCTTCTTTGTGTTCCTTCCTGTCATGAAATAAGATATGTTAGGATGCAGATTGGAGACTTTTTCAAGGTGGTGTCTATGGAAGAGGGTCTTCTATCAGTGTAATATGATAGGGGTGATATTCGGTGATGCCCTTTTCCCAGCAACCCTGCAAACCATCTCCCACACTGTTCTGCAGCCCCCCAACTTTTGTAACAGATTTGGGAATGCACAGGAGAATGTAGTGGAAAGGAGTCATCACTGAAAATTGCCTTGCATTCCTCCTTGTTCTGCTGATGAAAACCTTAACTGGATCAACGTGCTTATTATTAATGGAGGAACACCAATTGGATACACCTGTACATTATGTTTATATATTTAAACCATAGCTACCTGCCTTTCCATAATTAAAATAATGATGTTGCTGAAACATGTAATCGTTAGGCCTATAGGATATTCAGAATTCTCATATGTATGAGTCCTGACTCTGATCCACTAAAATTATAACAAGATTAATTGCAAGTCAGTTTCTCTTTTCTACACCTGCAAAGTATGACCAAGCAATCAAACTTAACAAATGCTCAAGGAAATGCTGTTGGCACATGCTCAGAATGGTTTTAATTTTGCCCCTATAGTATCATTTTGTCAAAGAAACCAATCACTTGAAAAGTTTGGATCCTAAACTATACAACTACTCAAGTTGGAAGAATCCAACATGTTGATTTATATCCACCCTGTTACTTTGTATAATGGGCAATTAGAGAAGGACATGTCATGATCCTTGTGATACACGGGGGAGTAAACAGAACAATACATGCCATGTGTTACCAATGTGTACTTCATATGGGGAAAGGCAGTCATTCAGACTGTTCTAAGATACAGAATAGTCTTTCCAATCCCAAACCCAGAAACCCCACAAAGGTCAGATCTGCACCTTGTGTCAAACCATTATGGTAACGCTATATCCCTCTTGTGCATTTATACCTTGGAGGACACAAAATGACATTTGTTGCAGTATTTTGGATAATGTGGAATAAAAAGCAGGAAAAAATGCCATGAAAGCGGTATATAGACTGTGTAATGTGCCCCAACAATTTATTGCATTTCAATTCCGCTATAAAGCAATAGTGTAGATCTAGCACAAGTCACTTCTCTTCTTGTTCTATCGCCATTTAGTTATGGTTTCTTGCTGCTGGTGGTGGTGATTCACCAAAGTTTAAAATTAATTCATCTCTTGGTTAGCCCTTTCTATAGTCTTATCTTTTGAGAGTTGGTATATTAAACTTGATTTTATTGTATGAATTATTGATTTTATTAATCTTGATTTCATTGCTACCAAGTTGGATCATGTTTAACTTAAGTCCCATTTATTTATGTTAGTGGGACTTAAGCTAAATATGACTATCTTAGATCCCCTTTATTTTACTAGGGCCTCATCTACACTAAGCAGGACATTGCACTATGAAAGCAGTATGAAAGTGGTGTATAAAAGGCAGGAGCCACACCAAGCAGGATATAGTGGTATGAAAGCAGTATATAGTATGTGTCAATGGGTCCCAACAGTTGTCAGCACACTTCAATATCACAATAAAGCAGTAGTGTGGCTAATGCCTTTTCTATACCGCTTTCATAGGGCAATATCCTGCTTGGTGTAGATGAGCCCTAGGTCTACTCTAAGTATGTCTATATCTGGATTCAACCTACTCATTTATTTATTTATTTAATTGTAAATTGTATATTGCACATTATGGTCTACTTTGGATAAATCATTAGAAAGGCAGATTGGTTTTGGTTTTGATTTTTTTTTATTTATTTCTTTTGCTTTGGTTTTACCTCAGACCAGGTCCATTATGTGTCCATATTTTCAACAAATATCTTTGCTTTTCCCTAGTCCTTCATTTCTCAGTCTCACATTTCTGCAAAGCAAATACTGCAAGAAGAACCTTCTTTCTTCTACTAGATAAAACCAACACATTTAATGTAATTGGTAATCACTTGCTATGTTTGCACGACGACATGAGAATACTTAGCAGAATTTTCTTATAGTGACAGTCCCCCTTCTTCAGTTGAGTAAGTCTTAAAAATTACCTATAGAAGATCCAATTACATTTCCTTTAAGTAGGAAAATGTTGTTCTCCTAATGATTAGTAAATAATTTAGAACCTACACCTCAAAATAATGGACGTTGTTGTTGTTGTTATTGTTATATCTCTTTCTCGCTATTGGCTGTTCTTCTAGACAGCCATGATGGGCTTTGTCAGGTCATGCTGGGTTTTTCTTTACTGATTCAGGTATTATTATTATTATTATTATTATTATTATTATTATTATTAAGGGAACAAGGGTTTCTGCAAGTTTCTTTATGCTTTAATTTTATTTTGATGACTTTAAGAAGCAAAATTCTTTCATAATTGGGAATAGTAGCTACAGTTTAAACAACAGAATTGTTTTCCTCTTGTTGTAGCTTTGCAGAAGAAATATATTATCCAGGGCATAGGCTGCCAGCGTCTTCAGACCTGAGAGCTATATTAGGAACTTATCATGAGCAAGAGGGATGCAGCCAATTTGCTTGTTCAATTTGCTTATGATTACTACAATTTTCCTAGCAGTTGTGAATGCCAAACTAACTGTAGTAGACAAACTTTGTTTCATCAGCTTAATATTCCAGCCCCTGGTGCTGGTAACTTATGTTCTCAGATTATACCATCTGCTTTTTTTTATTCCTCTCACCCGCACTATACCAAACACTTTGAGCGATGTTGGCTTATATGTGTCCATAGGGGGGATAGAAAATGTTGTACATTATCTATCATACTGCTTCTGAAAAACTGAGTTTTCAGATTCTTTTCTATGAGCAAGTTAAATATTCCACCTATACAACATATGGGGTTCCATACCATAAGTAGTAGTCATTAGGGGTGTGCACTCCACCCCAGAATTATCTGGTAACCACAGTTATCCACAGAGCACTCAATCTTCTAGAGCGGAGATTGGCTGCTCCTAAACCCATTAAACAATCTCAGAGCAGAGAGGTGCCCGGTCAGTGCTTCTAACATCTCAAAAATTATTCGACTGTTTTTGTGTGTGTGTGGTGTCTGATTGAAAACCTCCCAATAAGGAACAGAGGGTGATGGGGTGGGGCAGTTTTGATAATTGATATTGACTTTTGTGGCTAACCAATTAGGAATTGCCACAGCGCTGCCCATGACCAGGTTCTGTTCTCCTCCAATCGCAGTGTTCAGGAGAGGGAATTTTCTCACAATCCTTTATTCCGCGTGCTCATTGCTGTTCTTGATCTTGCGGTGTTCGTTTTGGTCAGAGAGAGAGAAAGAGAGAGAGAGAGAGATTCTTTTGCATAGTGAGATGGGGGCCGTTTGTTTGCAAAGTGAGATTTAAAGGAGGAGAGTGGGGGCGAGAGAAAGAGAGAGAGATCTACGAGATCTTGAGATGACTCTGTTTCTTCACAGAGAAAGGAGAGGGGGAACCTGTTTCACCCCCAGTGAATGCGTGTGTGCTTCCCTGTTCTGTTAAAGCTTTTTCCTCCAGTGTGCTTGCCTGTCCCACCTTGCAGGGCTGGGTTGCACGATGATGATGATGATGATGATGATGATGATGATGATGATGATGATGATGATTCCCCCTTAATGGTTTGACATACTGTAGCTCTCCTTCCTCAAAGTTGAGCCTTCCCAGCAGCACTTAGCTTCAAAGTTTCAAGTGTCTTCTTGTACTTGTATGTTTGTGTGTTTTAGGGTTGTGCAGTGCACACAAGCACACTTTGATAACATTCCATCATGAGGCGTGAGAAACACTGACTGCTGCTGCTGTGCTGGTTCTAGACATCAGGGGAGAGGGAGTGCTGGTTAGATGGTTGCACCTTTCTGCTTGGACTCATAGAACTCAGCCACAGTGTGAAAGTGCTGCTGGGCTGGCATCATCATTGAGTAAGCTTGCTTCTACACCTGAGTCTGGCAGGCTGTTTCTTTCTCAGTTAAATTATTACTGCTATTGATTAGCTGGGTTTCCAGTGCAGGACGGGTTGTTGTCCTCCTCCTCTTCTTGTGTAGCCTCTTATGGGGAAGCTGTCGTTGTTGTCTTGACTCGACTCGCTCCAATGTGCCTGACCAACAGTGGAGGAGAGGTGCCGCTGCCGCCGCCTCCTCCTCCTCCTCCTCCTCCTCACCTCCTGTCTTCTCTGAGATTGGGCAGGCTGTGTGCTGCTGTTGTGGCATTGCTTTGGGGGAGGCAAGGAAGGGAACAGGGAGTCGGGAGTCCAATGGACTCTCAGTCAGTCTTACTCCAACGCAAGGCGAGCAGCCCCTGAAGCACCCCAAGTCAAATCAGGGCCATTTTGGGGGCTCCAAAATGGCCTCTGAGGTGAATCAGAGCACAGCCCTAATGTAAATTTTGCAAATTTCAGCTGTAATTTCCAAAATTGGCAGCTGTAATTTGTGCTACTCTCTGTTAGAACAAATTATGGTCAAGACCATACAAAAGTATGTAAAACATCCCCAGAATTCAGAGAAACGGTGCGCCCTGCTCACAAAAGCAAGCCAAGTTGGGTACACTCCAGAAGTCAGGCGAGCCCAAAAATGGGCATCTCTATTTAAGAGAGGGTTTTTTGTTTTGTTTTGTTTTGTTTTTAAATCCAGCTCCCTGACTGGGGGGAAAAACTTGTCTCCAAACATTATCTAGGTTTACGGATGTAATGAAAATTTTACTTTAAAATGAGCAGGTCTATTAATACTATGAGCAGCAGATTGACTATCATTATGTTTTCAATCCCTTTGTCCATATGTCATGGCTATTTTATTTCAGTTATTAACAGTAAAATAAGCAGTGGTATGTGTAATCAATATTAATACAAAGGACTGCAAAGTAAACACAAATACAGATTCCTGAAGTAGAAACCATGGCTCAAGTTTTTATCAGTAGTGTAATATCTTGGGATTCCGTAATGATTTGGTAAAACTTACTGGACGTACAGTGAAGATTGATCATCTGCAACAAGCATTCATGGACAACTGACAGCTTGCTGCTACCAGCACATAGTAAAAAGACAAAAGAGAGTGGCAAGTGGTTTGCTGCGGTGACTTCGAGGCTAACTGGTTTACTGCGGTATGTGAGCTGAGCCTATTTCAGCAGATGCATGAAGTGGACAGAGAAGATGGTCGGATGCATGCATACATGGTCTGAAGAATACACTGAGTGGATAGGATGAGATGTAGAGATCGCAAAAGTCTTATGCTATATTTGTGTGAAGTCCTGTCAGGCCTGTGACCCAGCATCTAACAGGCTGCCATGGTGTCTGAGGCTGACAGAATCGTAGAATCATAAAATAGCAGAGTTGGAAGGGGCCTATAAGGCCATTGAGTCCAACCCCCTGCTCAATGAAAAAATCCACCTTAAAGTATCCCTGACAGATGCCTCTTGAAGGCCTCTAATGTGGGAGAGCCCACGACCTCCCTAGGTCATTGTTTCCATTGTTGTATCAGACCCTTCCAACTCTACTATTCTATGATTCTATGATTCTGTCAGCCTCAGACATCATGGCAGCCTGTCAGAAGCTGGGTCACAGGCCCGACAAGACTTCATTTATCCCTAGGCACAAGTATCTAGCATAGAGCTGTTGCAATCTCTAGATCTCATCCTATCCACTCAATGTATTCTTCAGCCCATGTATGTATGCATCCAACCATCTTCTCTGTACACTTCATGCATCTGCTGAAGTAGGCTCTGTTCACATACCACAGTAAACCAGTTCACATACCAAAGTAAGGCAATGGTCACATGGGCCAGAAGCAGGAGGAGGTATGGTTGTGAATGGGCAGAATGTCCATTATTGGATCAAGGAAACAGGGCTTGTGGGGGAGGGGGGACCCACACATTTTTTTACAGAAGTATTGGAATACTTTTCTGTTTGGGATGCTTTGGGTGGTCAAGGCTAAGAATTAAGCTGCTCAGTGCATGAATCAGAATCTCATGTAATATATTTTTCTTCCTTTTTGATGAGGAATGTAGAAATTTTAAAGGGTGCTATTTGCTACATTGGCTAGAAATGACAGTATTTCTAACTAAATTAGCAATTAACCTGGAAAGTGGCTAGGTGACTGCTGGGGGAGAGCATATTGAAAGCCTTAGCTTTCGGAATTGCATGTAGAAAATTGGATCTCAAGAGCCCGAGGATTTGCTAAAGGTTCTGTTTGTTTGTTTGTTTGCTTGCTTGCTTGCTTGTTTTTAAAATGTTGTCTCCACTCTCAAGAACATGATGGGAGATCTCTGTGCACAAAGGTCAAGTATCATCACTCGATCAGTTTTATTATGGATCTGGCATAGAATGGGAGGTAAGAGCCAAGTGACTAGTCCTAGAAGCCCAGGCTTGTTGCTTGCTTCTCTTCACAGCTCATTGCAGAACACGCTTACATCTTCCTAGAACCTGATCTGTCAGAATACAGAGTGGAAATTGTTCTGTTCTTTGAAGAGAAGACTCTGGCCTAATCTACACCAAGCTGGATATAACACTATGAAAGCAGTATGAAAGCGGTATATAAAAGGCAGGGGCCACACCAAGCAGTATATAGCGGTATGAAAGCAGTATATGGTATGTGTCAATGGGCCCCAATAGTTGTCAGTGCATTTCAATACTGCTATAAAGCAGTAGTGTGGCTCCTGCCTCTTCTATACTGCTTTCGTACCACTTTCATAGTGCTATATCCAGGTCAGGATCAGTGCCAGATCTACACCAAGCAGGATATGGTGCTTTGAAAACAGTTTGAAAACTCTATAGGGAGTGTGTCCTGGGCCCAAACAGTTGTCACTACTATTATAAACCGTTTTAAAGCAGTAGTGTAGATCCTGCCCAACACTACTGCTTTATAATGGTTTATAACAGTAGTGACAACTGATTATTATTATTATTATTATTATTATTATTATTATTATTTATATAGCACCATCAATGTACATGGTGCTGTACAGAGTAAAACAGTAAATAGCAAGACCCTGCCGCATAGGCTTACAATCTAATAAAATCATAGTAAAACAATAAGGAGGGGAAGAGAATGCAAACAGGCACAGGGTAGGGTAAAACTAACAGTATAAAGTCCGCACAACATCAAGTTTTAAAAGCTTTAGGAAAAAAAAAAGTTTTTAGTTGAGCTTTAAAAGCTGCGATTGAACTTGTAGTTCACTCCCTATACAGTTTTCAAACTGTTTTCAAAGTGTTATATCCTCCTTGGTGTAGATCTGGCCTCGGTCTCCCTCACAGCAACTCTGTAGCCTTATCCCACATTTTCCTTCCTTCCGCCCTGCTTCTGAGCTGATTTTTTTTCCTATAGCTTTGTGGTCCCTTGTCTATTTTCAGGAAGTGGAGGAGAAGATAAGTTGTAGGCTTCCCCCCACCAACCCGACAGTCTGTTCCTTCAGGCATTACAGACTCATTAAAAAATATCCAGCGCTTGCTAATGAAATGCAGGCAGCATCTGAGCAGCATCAGCTTTGAGGGGAACAACCAGAAAATCACATGTTTGAGCAGAAAGCTACCTGCAGGGTGGGGAGAATAGTACTTTCCCTCTGCCTTTAATGTTGCCTTAAAACATGCCACTTGTGCTGACCTTATTAGGCAGGGGCATCTCTTTAATAGTAGCTAAGGGGGGCTTCTCCTCTTTTGTCTTATTTTCCCGAAAAGAGCTATTTGTCCAAATCAGATACATTGTGGAGAAAGACCCAGTTTTAAAGACCTCCCCAAATAAAGGCTGCTTTAATCAGTTACTAGTGTGTGATGCCAATTATTACTCTACGGGGGTGACCTTTTCATCTCCTAATGACATTTTGGAATTCAGTCACCCTAAGAAGTCAGGAAGCATGAGCATATCGTATGTTCAGTTCTATCTTTCTATTTTATTTCTTTTTTGGCACCCAAAAGACCTAATATATTCATGTCCTAATTAAGAGTAATTTTTGCATAATAATGAGCTCCCGGAGGAGAGGGTTTTTGGGTATGCACGTACGTGTGCATGAACTATTCCAACACATTAACTAGAACAAGTGTTTCTTAATTTTCAAGTATTGAGCTAGTTATTAACAGTATTTTATATCATTTAAAATGGAAATTATGTAACAATATACCCCAGAGGAGACTGAAAATGCTTGTTTTTCCCCTTTCCTCCCCCTCTTTTTTCAATGAGTTTGGAAATGAATATTCAACGTGAACTTTGAATTTTACATATTTGCTAGATTTGCAGTTCCACATTCAAAGCAAAAGCCTTTCTTCATTCACAATCTGTGCTTTTGAAGTTTGCAAAGTGGGATTTCAGTCTAGGGCTCTGTTATTTAGTTAGCTTGTTTATTTATTAAGACATTTTTTAAAAAAAAATCATGCCTTTCGCAAAAGCATCCACAGCTCAAAAGTGGTTTACAGTAACAATTAAGACAGAAAACAAAATAGCCTTCTCCTTATACCATTTTAAACAATTTAACACAGAGTAGAATTCAATTAAAAACCACAGTTCAATCTGCATTCCAAAATCAACATGCAGAAGGTGTACAACAAGCTTATATAAAAGGGAGCTTTGCCTAGATAAAACTTAATTACTGGTGGACACATGTGCCCTTCCTTTGCAAAACTATTCCACAGGGCTGCATGTACAGTAGGAACAGCCCTGTGCAGAAGACACCTGCCATGGTATGGAGACACAGAACAAGGCATCCCTAAAGAGGGAGCATGGTACAGTGCAGACAGAGCATATGTGTCTATGCAGAAGGACCCAGATGCAGTCTCTGTCATCTCCAGTTTAAAGAATCAGGTATTAAGTGATGTGCAAGACCTCTTCTTTAGACTCTGGAGAGCTGCTGCAAGTCACAATAGATGTTGTTTGTGCTGGTTTAAGGCAGCTTTCCTTGTTCCTCTGAAGCTCTTGTATGAGGATCTATGGCCCTTTCTACACCTAAGGCTTTTCCCAGGAAAATGGAGAGATCGTCCCTGCCTACTCCCGGAATCCCCTGTGTGTCACTTGGATGCAGGTGTAGAAAGGGCTTATGTGTCTATGTGGAGAGATGCACTCTAAGACAGGCTGGACCAAGACTGTCTGCCAGCATCTGAAGTTGGGGGCAGGATCTAGTTGGTAATATTCTTAGAGTTCTTGATAGCCGTGAACACACATTTACATGGATTAAAATACAAAACAAAAAGCAAAGCTATAAATTCAACATATGCTCTGCCACCTACATTAGATTTGTCACAGTAGGATATCCTGACGGTTGTCATGGTGGTGCAAAAATCCTCAGTTACTCCCAACACGTTGAGCCCAGAATAGATCACTTTAGGATAGGGAGTCTGCCACCTAGCAAGAGTACCTTGCATTTTATGGTTTGTGTGTGTGTGTGATTTTTAGAGGTTTACCAACATCGTTTGACTCCATGCCACAGCCTATACTAAATGCCAAATGCACTGAAAAACAAAGAGAGCAAATGAAATAGCTGTGAAGTAGCTAAATACAGAAAGCCTGGAGCATACAAAGTACACATAGTCTCTCTCTCTCTCTCTCTCTCTCTCTCTCTCTCTCTCTCTCTCTCTCTCTCTCTCTCTGTGTGTGTGTGTGTGTGTGTTGATAAGTAAAACAAATAATAATTAGGTGCTATTTATTGACTACTAGATTGGAGTTTTGTCTAATGCTGGGGAGTATATACTCATTCTGGAGAAAGCAAGGCACGCCAGGTGCCATTACAAGCAATAGAATTTGAGCAAATTACCATGGATATGCCATGAGTCCCACTGGTGACAATTGGCCTGGGTCCCTGTAATTTCTTCTGGATTATTGCTGTCGAAGGGGTAGTTTTTGCTTGACATCTGTTTTGACTCAGCTGTTTTAAAGAATAACCACCTGCTATACTTTGAGTTTGGAAAGTTGCTTGAGATGGAATGTCTGTTATTTAAATTCTTATTTGTAATACATAGATCACATATTTCTCTCCAAATATGATAGCAAGGCATCAGAACTCATTTCAACTTTAAATTTGAAATGGTAAAGGTATTTCATCTGTTTTCTTTCTTACTTTCAGTAAAGTAATAAAAAAGGAGGTGGGGCAAGTTCCTAAACTTTTTCCAAATTCAATGAAATTATCTGCTTGTACAAGGTCTCTATTGATTAAAATATATGCATTTACATTTGGCATAATAGGCAAATTTACTGCCCTATAATTTGCAACTCTAGCTCTTGCTCCCCTTCATACTTCTCCACTGCTTCTTTGAATTTTCAATATTGTTTGCATTCAAATGCCCTTCATTGACTTCCTCTTGAGTTCTTCCCTTTTCCTCCTTTCAAATACATCTTCCATGACCCTATTCTGCATCCCCCTCCCTTGCCATGCTGGCTCTCTCATTCTGTAAGCAGGACCCATTCTTGCTCAGTGCTCTTGAAAGAAAATCAGAGACCTTGCTAACTTTTGCCACTTGAAATGTGACCCCACCTTAATTCAAATCCCTGATATTGACAGTCTTCCATCCCTCCTGTAAAATGGCATGATTATTATCTGCAATCACTGCTCCTTATCTTTGACTTTTCTCCGTGTTTTATCTAGCTTTCTTCTTCAAAATCTTTTTAGTTTCCTCCTGATAAGACTACAGGAGTCTTGTAGAATATCCCCCCATCATACTTTTATTTTTCCTCCCCCATCATAGAGCCAGTTTATACTTCTCCAAAATATGTAGCATCTACCTGAAATATCTCTCTCTCTCTCTCTCTCTCTCATCCCTGACCATGCAGGCCAATAATGCTGCATGCTGCATCTCCTGCATACAGATTGGGGCTGTTTACATGCCACTGCAACCTTGCCAGAATCTGGTTGGAAGCAGTGTTCAAAGCAGATTGATTCTGCATGTGGTCATAGCTGCCCATGGCTATGTACAAAGAGATTGGTATACACACTAATTTCAAGAAGAGAATGTTGTTGTCTTGGTATTTTACAAGCTTTTTCGCATGCATTCCAACAACTTCATCTGTTTTTATGGTGAAGGGAGGCTCTGACACAGATCTGTCTGAGTGCTGATTCGTGTCCATAACACAGATGAAAAATAGATGAAATGTTGAAGACTGAATACATCGTCGATGTGCAGAATCCCATTTTATATTTCTAAGTGGTGAAAAACATCTTGGGGAAATGACTCTCACTACATAATGTATCCAAGCATTATGAGCTGGACAAATTTGTATTATGAACTAGGTCATTATTAACGTTGGCACTAACCTTAATTTCAAGTGACATGTAACCATGGGTTCTGTGATTCTGCACCCCTGGACTTCCATCCCTGTTCTCATCCCACTCCAAACACATACCTTCCTCTTTCTCCATTGGTTTTGAAGGTAGGGTTGCCACTTATGAATCATTCTCACCCCACCCCAAAAAAGAGGACAAAAGAAGACAGCAATTTGCGCAATATGTGCATATACTAATTTATATGTATGGATGCAAATTCATAAATAACAATGATAATTTAAATAGAAATACAGTACATCCCATCATAGTGTTAAAGACTGTGAGCCAGTGACCAGTTTGCTTAGTCTGCTCTCCAGGTGCTGTTGATGGGCAACCTCAAGGTCCAGCTCTAAATTATTATTATTATTATTATTATTATTATTATTATTCTGGATATGGACTGGTTATCCCTACAAATAGAGGACACCTACAAAATTGAGGACCGTCCCCTGACAACCCTTCAAGCAGAGGACTGTGCTCTGTAAAAAGGCCACCCTGTCTGAAGGATGATCACAATTTTTCAAAGCAAAGACGACAGCTGGCAGCCTCCTTCGTACATTTTTATATCAATTGTTTTAACCCTAATTTATCTCAACATGACTATAAAAAGATGTAACTTACTAATGGTGACTGAATAAACAGAAATGTAGTGGCCAGCGTAAGGATACTATTTATTTGATCATTACAAATTGGAATTTCTGAACTTTATTCCCTCTGATCTCCATTATCTTTGCTATGTTTCGGATTCTGGACTTTCCCCCTCCTTGGTAAATAACAAAAGGCCAGGGAGAGGGCAATTGAATCTGCTGTGTGCTCTGTGTAAAAATTCTCAGCATAGCTGACTAGTCCTTTCTTTGTCAAATATCTCTGCTTTCCAGCTGTAGAGCTCATCCCGGTCTTGACCTGCAGCCCGGCCTCCAGCCCTGCTTCGCGTGCCTTGGCAGCTTTCCCGAGGCACGCATCTCCCAGTCTAGAGAAGCACTTGCTGTTATCCCCACTGGCAACTCCAGTGCAATGAGGCAACCAAAGCCTGGGCATTTCCTCATGAAACCGAACCTTAATTGCAGGTCTACGGAGGTAAAACAGTGGGACAACCTTGTACCAAGTGAATCTCTCAGGCAATGTTTGTCTAGTTATTTGCTCAGGCCTTGTTATCTTGTTCTGTCTGCCAGCTTTACTGTATTTGCACGCAACATCAAACCCATAAGGTAGGGAAGTATTAATAGAGCCGATCTTCACACAAGGAAAGTTGAAGCAGAAGTTTGCATATCATACTGAACTGGAAGCTCCCTGAGGCAGAGCAAAGCAGAGACATGGTTCAATATTTGCTAGCGCCACACCCTTATCTCCTCTCAGTTTGTTGTAGAGATGTCAGGATTAATCTGCAAGAGATTCAAATGAGTTTGACCAGAAGATTCTGAAACAGGCTGGCTTTTTCCGAGTCACATGGATTTCACAAACTTGCAGACCATTTTTTTTAACTTGGGGGAGGGGGTATTTTTTACAAATTTGCACTTGTGCTAAATTGTATTAGTTCTAATGTGCATTTGGGCATGTGGAGTGAAATTTCTGTACTTCCTTAAAAAAAAAATACTATTTCATCAATGAGCAGATGATGGAATGAAAGACACCTGAAAAGCCACACTTGGAATGGATTTAACAAAATCTGTACGTCCTCAGTTTGTATCTTCTTTCTTATTTTGCCTTATTTTTCTGACTGCTCCAACCAACTTATCTCCTATCTGGCCCTTTTGATGTCCCATTTCTCCCACATCCCTCTCTATTTGTCAAGCCAGTTCTCTTCTCCTAATCCATTTAAGCTCTCACTATCTTTCTTCCTTGCCCTTTTATTTATTTTTTCATTTTATTTTATTTTAATGTTTTTGTATGAGTGGAAAAAGGAGGAAAGCAAAAGTGCTTCAAAGAAAAGTCCTTTGTCTACTGCCATAGTTGTCCAAAGGAGTTCTTGGACAGAGACTCTGGCTTGTGAGGAACCTTGATTCATAAAGGATTCTTTAACAGCCAAGCTATTTTCATCACTGGCTGCCTATTCACTACCAGGCCAGGTTTAAGGTTCTACTTCCAGGATACCTAAGAGAGTGCCTTCTTCTTTACCAACCTGCCTGGTCTCTAAAATCATCTCAGGGTGGTTCCTGGTGGTTCCACATGGATCTATGGTGCAATTGGAGTCCACCAGGAGAAGAGCCTTCACTGTGGTCCCCCCTTGCTATGGAGTTCCCTTCCTTTGGAGGCCAGGCAGGCACCAACCTTGTATTGCTTTGGGAGCCTCCTGAAAATGTTGTTGTTCCAGGAAGCTTTCCCTGAATGACCAGCTGTGGTTTTATCTGAACCTTGTTCTTTTAAAAATGTAATTTTAATGGTGTTTTTATTCTGTTTTTATTCTTTTATTGTATTTGTTCACTGCTCCAAAATCTTTAGATAGGGAGTGGTATATAAATATCATAGAAAAATCAAATAAATAAATAAATAAATCATATTTGCTGGATCTAGAATCACAGAGTTGGAAAGGACCTTGGGATTCATCTGGTCTAATTCCCTGGTAAGTGCAGGATCTGTAATGTAGGATGTAACCATAGCATCCTTGCCAGATGGCTGTCCAGCCCTTGCTTAAACACCTCTAGAGAAGGAGAGCCCAGTACTTCCTGAGGCAGATTCTTCCACTGTGGAACAGCTCATACCATTAAGAAGTTTCTCCTAATGTCTAGTTGAAATCTGCTTCCCTGCAGCTTCCACCCACTCAGAATTGTACCCCGTTCTCATGAGTCCTTGGTCTGTTACTTGTCTTGGTGATGCTTCTGAAATACTAACTTGAATTTTCTGCAGGTTTTGGAGTATCAGTTTCCCTAGTCTTCTTTTTGAAGTAGAACCAAAGCATCAGGATAGAATTCCATTGCACCATTATTAAATTTCCAAATTTGTTACATCCCATTTTGCATGTGTAGTGTCCCACGGTTTTCAGTTCTTTCAGTCTAGCCCTATTCAGGTGGTCTAGATGTGGATAAAGCAAACACACAGAAGGAAGAGTGCTCCTGCCCCACCCTTCTTCCCCATAGCATTTCATGGAGGGTGGCAGTCCAAAGAGGAGAGTCTCTTGTATCTCTGGAGGCTCGCCATGAGACTCAGAATGCTGTGAAATCTGTGTTCTGGCTCATGTGGAGAGCCTCCAAGGGTAGGAGGATCTCCTCCTATGTACTCCTCTAATCTCGAGGAGTAGAAGGTGCAAGGCAAACTTCTCTGAGTAGTCTATTCAATAGCAGGGGTGCCATCACCAAGAAAGCCTTCTTCTTATTTGCCATCATTTAACTTGGCTGGGGCCCAGGCAACAAGGCCTTCAAAGACGACATTTAAGTTCAGGTAGCTATTTATAAGAGAAGGTAGGATGGGTGATGGAGTGATGTTTGAGACCACCAGAATCCTCCAACCTTGGTCTCGCTACTTCTCTAATGCCTGATTCCCATCTGTTTATTCTGTGTGAATGGGAAACCTGTGCAAATCAAGCAGTGAGTGAATGGGAGATTTTCACAAATTGAGACAAACACAAGCATGTGTTCGACAATTTGTGACTATTTTTACAGAGATGTGCTTGGTCTCACATTCAAAGTTTCAAACTGGGCATGCTTCTTCTTTTTTGAAGAGGAGCTGCATGTGGCAAAAAAGTAAGGACCCACCTGCCAAACTCCATACCCAACCCCCCCCCACACACACCATCCCAGGGATGGTGAAATTACTGCCACCCCACCCTGCGCAGCTACAAGCCCATTTGAGGACCCGGGAGGTCGTGCCACCTCAGCTGCAGTCCTCAGGGTTGTCCTGGGACCGCGGGAAAACCAGGAAATCCCTGGTTTCAATTATCCTGGGGAAAGTCTGTGGTCATCCCTGGTTGACCCCGTCATCCCCTGTGCATCATTTGGATGCACAGGAACAACCTAGAGATGACCCCAGGAGAAATGAATCATGTAGACATGCCCCATCTTTTGCAAGCAAAATCAAAACTCTCCTACATCCCTTGAATAAGGTGATCTTTCAGGTAACCTGGGCCAGATATACACCAAGCAGAATAAAACACTTTGAAAAAGGTTTGAAAACTGTATATGGAGTGTGTCCTGGGCCCCAACAGTTGTCACTACTGTTATAAACCATTTTAAAGCAGTAGTGTCGATCCTGCCCTGGTCTCGATGCTTACGGCCTGATAGGTAAAATATTATGTTCTATATCGACATAAGTACCAGTGATCCTGCTGAGTGAGCTTCCTACAGAGCCAAGATGATGGCAACCTTCTTTTCATTATGCTTGCGTGCTAGGATTTCAAACTTTTAGCTAGTTCCAGGGCTAAAGATATATTATATAGCTGGCCTCATTTTTCTGTTGAAATAATACCTAAATAAATGAGTAATGTGAACAGCAAGAACATGTGATTGGTTTGACACTGGGGAAAAGGTTTGAAGGGCTTCTTTATGTGATCTAGTCTAGTCTGACAATTTCTCGTTTAAAAAAAATAAAAATCCCCAAGCTCACCTACCTGACACCATGAGATAACAGTGAATAAAGGTACTTATCCCACACACACACCCTCTGCAGTAAACCACTTGAGGCCTAGGAATATTAAAAGAGCTGCTCAAATGCAAAGCATGGTCAGAAGAAATTCCAGATGTGCAGAGGGAGGGGCTGCTTTCTCCACACATCATTTTTTAAACTTTGCATCCACTGGTGTAATGATTCACTTTGTTCTAATATTTTCTAAATTACTCTTCTTTTAGAATAAAAGTATCTGGAGGTCGTGATGCCAAAGTTTAGGCAGATTCTTGTGTAGGTTTATACTTTAAGACCAGGTGACTTCTAGCCTTGAATCTAGAGTACAGAACCTGAATTTGCTCCCAGGTGTGGTGGAAATGAAGGAGAAAGAGTGAATGTGAATAGAATCCTCATCCCAGTTATTATTTATACCCATATTTGCCCTTCCCCTCCTTCAATCTGACGTAGAATGAGAGGCCTTAAAGGGAAATGTTCTCATCTTGGGACAAGAACAGGAGCAGATGTGAAAGATGTGAGGGCCTCTATTGGAATTGAAAGGGAACAGTATAACAGTGTAATAGCAGGGATGTTGCATTTTGGTTAAGCCTTTCGCTCATTTAATCAGTTGAATTTTAAGCTGCCTTTTAATAATGTGCTGCTTTTAATAATGTATTAGTTTTAAATGTTTTAATCAATTATATGTATTTTATGGTGTTTGCATTTGTGTTGTACCCCGCCTCGATCCAGAGGGAAAGGCGGGTAACAAATAAAAATTATTATTATTATTATTATTATTATTATTATTATTATTAATCCCTAACAGCTCTGTGAGGTAGGTCAAATCCTGCCCATTTAAGTTGGAGAGAAAATTATCCCCGAGTGTCTAGTGGGTGGAAGTGTGATGAGAGAAAATGTCCAAATCACATATTATTCCCATAACATTCCATCTGTGCAAAAATCATCCTGACAGGAAAATATCCGCACCCCACCCACCTACCCGCCTCACGTGTGCATCCTTCTTTGCTTGCTTAACCTTAGTTCTCACTCCTTTTTCTTTCTGGCAGTTCTTTTTTATTTCTTGTCTTTTTTGTAGGAGGGAAAGCAAAACCAATATACACATAGAAAGAAAGAAAGAAAGAAAGAAAGAAAGAAAGAAAGAAAGAAAGAAAGAAAGATCACATTTTCTTCCTTTGTGTACTGTCATAGCCTGTCCTTGGTACTCCAAAGGGAGTTTCACGTGGAGACATGAAGCTGGGGCTTCTGGGTAAACTTGGCTCAGAGGGGATTCTTTAACAGCAAGGTCAATAAGTGCCTCTCCCAGCTGCCTGCTTCCTTGATTGATCTGCTTGGCTTTTCTCCCCCTTTCATCTCTTCTACTTTTCTTGCCACTTCATTTTAATTCATCAGAGGATGATTCCCCCATCTCTCTAGACGCCTGTCAATATTTAGTCGCTGTCTTATGCTCAGTGGTCTTGATGTGACCTCAGCCCTGGGTGCTGTGTATGAATGGCTCATTGCACGGCCCTTTCAGACTAGGCAGCATACTGTTTCATATAGTCCCCATTGTGCATCTAGGAAGCATCTATATAGGTATTGATGTCAATCTGAATATTGATATCAGTATGGATTGATAGCTGATGATGTTGGGATTTAAAGACCTGCAGGATCTCTCTGCTTTCTGGCTAAAGGCCTTTATTGTCATCCTTGTTAAACCTTTCCATTTAATGTATCTGCCCATTTGGTGTCCATCAGGTAACAGGGGCATGAAGTTCTGAGTGACACAGTTGATTAAAGGGTTCTACACCTGCTGATTGGTCTGTATTAGCAAGGAATGTCAGAGGAATCCACAATGGATTCAAATTAGTTCAGATTTCCATGAATCCAACCCATAGATTCCACAGCAGGCCAGCTTTTCCCAGGTTGCCTGGACTCTGGATTTGCAGACCATTTTTTTACCAAATTTTATGCAAATTTAGTCATAGAAAAATATGAAAAAATTAAAAGAAAAGAAAAACACCTAACAAAAATTCACATTTTCCCCCTAGGACAAAGCTTGAAAATGCACATTTTTGGATGTTTTTTGGGAGGAGGGGGATTTGCACATATTTGCCTAAGTGTGCATGAACACAAGTTCTGGAAATTGAAGAAAACCCAGTCCCATCAATGAATGGATGATGGAGCCTGACAATGAACAGATGGAACAAATTCAACAATATCTGTACATCGCTATGCATGGCTCCCCAGACATGACATTCCCTGAAACAGGATTCAAAGTTTTTGAACAATAGCCACCATGGCATTGTTCTTCTTGTGAGTAGGGAAGTTGCTAGAGTCCAGTTGGGGATTGAGGCTCAGCAACTTCTCACGGGCTCAGCCCCCTGGACGCCACTCTGCGGATCCCCACTTCTCCACGATCCGTGATGTTGCATAAGGATGGTGGCTCAGCTCTTTATGTAAATCACCACTTGCGTAAAATGGTTTCCATACATTGCTCTGTTTACCCTAATGTACTGCCATAAATGGTATAATTGGAGCTTTTATGCCTATAATTTTGGATAAATGGGACTATTTACAGGCGCCATCTTATGCAAATAGTGTTAGATGTAAATAGCTAAGCCGCCATGTTTATTCACAACGATGGCTTGCCAGGATGGAGGGATGCTGTGCGCTAATGCCAGCCACCCAAAGACTGTCCAGCTCCTCACATGGCATGTGGACTATGGTTGGGTAGCCAGTGGGGGTCCAGCTTTCTAATGAACTCTCTGTTAATTAGCTTTGAGCCCTGAGTGACCCTTTCTCTAGTACCGGCTGGCTATTTTAAAAACTTCAAGGACAAATCAACCCTGCCCAAAGGTTTATAATCTAAAAAGTCATAACATACAAAGAAAAGGGAAGAGGGAGGGAGGAGTGAAACTATTCGGTCTTTCAGTGGGGCTGGTAAAATGGTCCTGCTCTCCCTTCTGATCTCCCTCAGTACAGCCTGCTGGAAATACAACCCTCCAGTCCACTACCTGTATCTGACTAATAACCTTTCTCCTGCAGAAACTCATCATATATCCATTAAGGCAGGTTCATTTTTCTGGTTGCTTTGAGATACTTTCTTTTGAGATACAGTACTTGTCAGCTCGTGTTTGTAGTTTAAGATGTAAGCCAGTAACTTAGAGATCACAGCTGTGGTAACTTCCCTGATCCTAGATACGTTTTTGATTTTCAGTGCTCATGGAGGTAATATTGGCTCAAATCCATTAGCTCTCAGCTCCCATTAACTTTCAGCTCAATCAGCTCTCAGACCAAAATATGCATCAAGGGCTAGGGGAACAAGGATAGCAACATTGCAATAAAGGTGGGATTTCAGATTGGATAAAGTTGTTCAGAGTTGATAAGATGGAGGCAGGAAAAGTTTTTAAATGATTTAAACTACTTTATGGATGATTCCCAAGTAGCAGCAATAAAGTGTGGACTTTTTAATCATTTTTATTGTGAGTTTTAACATAACAAAACAATAAAACAAAAATAAATAACAACAACATGCAAGTCTAACTACATGCTTTAAAGGTCTCAGTATCAAATATTACAATGTTAGAAATGAAAAAATAGGGGGAAAGGAGTAAATTGCATGTAAACTTCAGTAAAGACAGACCAAATATCCAAATATAAGTCCATTAATAAATGGCAACTATATATACCAGTTTTTTAAATGTTGCTAGTGTTAGGTCATTGTAATATAGGCAGTGAGCTCTTATCTTTCCAATGTTGTAGTATCAGTCTTTTAGCAGTCAAGAGGGCATGAAAAACCTATTTACGCTGACCATGTGTTACATTCTAAAAAGCAGGTACATAATTTAAGATAACATGTACATCAAAATATATTAAAGAGCTTTCCAGTACAAAGTTTATGTGCCTGATGACTTCCTCCCAAAAGGAGGCAACTATTGGGCATTTCCTGAAAATATGAACAAAAGAAGCATTAACTGTATTACACCTACAACAATTAGCAGAGTTAGCAAAGTGTGAATTTGTCCTCAGCTATAAGTTTTTCTAAGGCTAATTCCCACTGAATTGATAGGCTGTACCATTTCAGAATGCATGTAAGGGTCTGCATCAGTGCAAACTGATTTCTGTTTGTGATGTTTGTGGGGGGGGTGTCAGGGGGGGATGAATGATGTTCCTGCCAAAACTATCCCTTTATGAAAAATGGGTGTTCACATTGAATCGTGGTTATTTGCTTCATTGTGTAGGGTGACCATATGACCGGATTTGCTCGGATTTGCCTGGATTTTTGATGGCAAATCCGGGAGGGGGAGGGGAAATCGGGATTTTTTTTCCAAAGAGCAGCTCTAATGGGAATTAACAAAACTGCTTATAACTCCGTCATTTTTTAAGATAAAGACATGAAACTTGGCACAATGGTAGCTCTTAGGAAGGGCTTTAGTCATACCAAAGTTGAAACAGATCCGTTCATCCATTGATTTTTTAGGATTTTTTTTTAAAAATTGAGGTTTTAAAATTATTATTTTTTAAATTGTCATTTTTAAAGATAAAGAGATGAAACTTTGCACCATGAAAGGATTTAGGTAGAGCTTTAGCCACACCAAATTTTAAACAGATACGTTCATCCATTGATTTTTAAGGATTTTTTTTAAAAAATGAGGTTTTAAAATTATTTTTTAAACTGTCATTTTTAAAGATAAAGAGCTGAAAGTTGGCACCATGATAGCTTTTAGGTAGAGCTTTAGCCATACCAAATTTGAAACAGATCTGGGGCCAGTAGCAAACCCTGTTAACAACAGCAACAGCTTGCAATGAGTGAAGATACAGTCAGAAAAGATATTTGAGGGAAGGGGAGAATGTAACACACAGAGTATAGCAAAAGCTTCAAAGTACAGCAAAACCTACAAAAGTAGGAGTGAGTGAAGTTAATTTCAGATACATTGAATCTCTCACTTGTTCTTTATTTCAGTGATTTTAACATTAAGATGTTATGTAGAACAGATTTGTCTTAAATGTGTGCTGTAAAATCAGACATGTGACCAAGGCTATGTTCGCATGGGCATGCCCCTTGGGGGCGACCATGTTCTCCTCCTTTTTGGTTTCCAAAATATGGTCACCCTATCATTGTGTTATGTCATATTTTTGATAACTCATCTTATACTCCATTTTCCATACTGCTTCAGTGTATTCCTGTTCGGGGCCAACATTTTCTAGTTTCCCCCCCCATAATGCTCCAGTGTTCGTGGTATCCTCTAGTGTTATCACAATGTAAATGTGGTTCATTTAAAAAGTATTTAAAAGTATATGAAGAACGGGATTTACTGTTCACCAGTCTGTTTGAGTTTATTTATTGCATTTCTATACCGCCCAATAGCCGAAGCTCTCTGGGCGGTTTACAAAATTAAGACAATTCAAAGTATAAAACAACAGTATAAAACCATAATATAAAATACAGTATATGCAATGTTCTATTCAAAACAACAACAACACCTCTACATCTAGTTCCAAGCCCTTCATTCCTCTCTCCAAAGCTCTGCCAAACAACTTCAGCTCTATTTCTGGAGAGTAATTAACACAAGAGATAAGATTCTCCAGTGATTGTATGATAGCAGTCACAGGGTGCACTGCAAAACCATTGCCACTGTAATGTGCTAAGTTTCCTAAGCTTTTGTGACCTTTGTCACAGAAAATAGGTCACATTCCCTTTCCAATACCTCCTCCATGCCCCAACACCTCTGGTCACATTTGGTACTTTTGTTGCAGCTACTACTGTGACTGCAACTGCAGACTGCATGTCTCTGCAGCTGCTGACATTCTATTTTTATGCATCAGGATGAAAAATACAATAGAGATGGGTGAGAATTTCATTTCAGTTTGGTTTGGATAAGAATTTGCTAAACTTCAAAAAGTTCTCCATATTTGGTAGGAAAAGAATTCCTGTGCATTCAAACGTGTTAGTACTGAATTGTGGTTGCCATCTCTCTCTCTCTCTCTCTTTCCCTGACGGGCCCCTCACCTTTAACATGGCATATTCAGGAGAGAAGGAAATTGAGATTTTCACTTGTCAGAAGTGAAACTGATAGATTTACATGTCCTTAATATAAACCAAAAAGGGGTAGTGTGCATAGTGACCATTTTTGCTACTCACACACATACACATGCAAGTCTTCATATACTTTCACATTGATCCCTGAAATGTTCCTGGAAAAGGTGGCACTGTTTGCAGTGTGTGTGTGTGTGTGTGTGTGTAGAAGCATTAAATCTTAAGGCCCTGCATGTCAAGCAAGGCCTCTTTTGTAGTGTGGCCAGATACAGAAGAGGGCAGGGCTCCCGCAACTTAAACTGTTGTGATGAAGAGGGAATTTCACCAGGTGCTTCACATGCATACAAATGACACCTGCTGAAATTCCCCTTTTCAGTACAACTGTTAAAGAGTATAGGAGCCCTGTCCTCCTTTCCATATGGTCACCTAAAGTTGAACTACCTCTATTCCACCAGCCCTGTTGAATCCCCACCCACCCTCTTCCCATACTCTCCCCTTTTCCTTGCATCCTTTTAGATTGTAAGCTAGGGATATCTGTTGATGGGAAACCCAGCTTTTTTAGTAGTTTTGCAGTGTGCCTGACACAGCTTGCATTTGCGAGCCAAGCTACGGGTTTTCCCTGAACTCCAGGAACTTTTTGCGTGCATCTATTTTTTGCAGTCAGATAGAGATTTGTGCAGATTGTGGCTGTGGTTTGCTCAAATGTGCTTTACTTTTGCAAATTATGGCCTCCATTTGCATAATTGGGCAAATTACACAAATTTGGGGCATGAACTGTGCAAATTAAAAACACTGAAAGTCTGCTGGCCATCCCATACTCTCGATGCAGATTGAGTAAGACCACCTACTAGATGACAAGGCGACGTCCAGCGGGGAGCTCCACCCCACAACCAGATTTCTCCGATGTCCTTTTGCAAGCTGCTCTAGGAGATGTTTGGGGGAGGGGGCTGTGGAATGACATCAAAATTGTTTAAAACAATAAATAAGTGGTTCAGCTGAGGTGTAGCACTGGATCTTTTAATAAATATTTGTAATTTTGCATTGCTGCTGTTTTTATCTGGTTGAGCTTTTATATTGTATTTTATAGTATGGTTTTATACTGTTGTTTTATACTTTGAATGTTTTTAATTTTTGTGAACTGCCCAGAGAGCTCCGGCTATTGGGTGGTATAGAAATGTAATTAATAAATAAATAATAAATAAATAAATAAATAATCTTCGAGATGGTAAGGTGGTTAGTGTTGACACTCTACCTACTTTTGCATCTGTGGTGTAAACACACCAGTGTAACACACTAACACTTTGTGGCAAGCACCAAATAACAGAAGCACATACAAAAATGTGTATGGCTCAAAACTTTTTTAAAAATTATTTATCGATTTATCGATTTATTACATTTCACAAAAAGGGGGGAAAGTCCCAGAGACGATTCACTATTCATCCAGCTGCAATTGCCACTGCTTAGACTTTTCATGATCTCTTTTTCCAACTGAAATGTTCAGAAAAGAGAGCTGGTAGGATCACAAATTGGCAAGATGATCTTAAGGATGAGATGAATTCATTGATCCTATCATACATATTTAGTTATGGCATTCCCCATCTTCAGAGATGCTTTCATTGAGTGGAATTCTAACATTTAACTTAGTGACTCTTTTCTCAAGGTCATTTAAGAAGCCTGATCTCGTACCATAACTGACATCCTTGTAACACTGGCTGTGGTGTGATTCCCCCCTCCTTTAGATAGTCTGCATAGCTCTGAAAGCAGACATGCATGCACATTCACCTATCCATGCTGGAGGGGACTGGGGGAAACCTACCCCCCCCAACAAAACCTAAAACAAAAGAAGATATCGAAGGGAAATTGCATTTGGATTTTCAGACTCATGAGTCTTCCAGAGGCACCTTTTGAGATAAACTTAATTAAGCAAGTCATTCTATTAATCTGTTCTAATTACTCATGCAAATCACAAGCGCTCCGGCCTCTGGTTAAGTGAAACCTGATTTGATCCCAAGTGCAGCCAAGCTCTGCAATTCCAATGAGTATTTGGAAGAACGTGCCTGCACTGATCTTGCTGCTTCTCTCCAGATACAGTAATCCTTTTGAAGCCCCTAATGTGAATTGATTAGTTGTCATGGGTGTAGTGCTCTTATTCTATCCATTGGAAAGGACTGGGCGTTGGCAGGAATTTGAAATGTGTGAGATCTACATATTATATCACATAAGACACTGGAGATGTCTAAGGCTGCCATCCCATGCATATTTACTCAGACATAAATGTGATTGAACAGAGGGGAACTTGTTGTAAGTAAACGGGCTTTCGTTTTTGCTGCTTGGCTGCAATATTGAGCACGTAGATGTCGGTCAGGCAACGTCCTTGTTAACGATTGGCCCAGAATGGTTGGTAGATGTTCTGTAGATGTGGGCTGATGGCAGGAGATATATGGAGATCATCTTTGGAATATGAATGCCATCAGAGCTTGGGGAAAGTGAATTAACATCCCATGAGGATAGGGCCAAAAGTCTCTGTGTGCAGGGACGGGGCCAGACTATTTTGCGCCCTAGGCAAGGTGAGCTACTTTCACACACACACACACACCCAAAAAATGCCAACTTTGATTTTTAAGAACATATGTTTCCTGGAAAAAATAAGAAGCACAAAACTTGAAACTGCTAAATTTATTTTAAAATGCAAGAAATATGTCATGCAAATTATAGCAAGGAAATTGGAAAGGACCGTCTATGGGTCTAAAATGCATTATTTAATAGGAATATCACCTCCAAATCATCCCCCCACAACTCACACGCAGCATCACTCACTCCAAACAAACACATGCATGAACACATGCATTCACTCAAAGACCCCATGCACCCCATTCACCCATACATTCTCTCATTCTCTCTCTCTCTCTCTCTCTTCCGGGCGCGTTCCGGAAGTCCGAACGTGGAGCCACCCCACCCCAGTGTCCCCGGCTTCGCTTCGGCTGGGCGGGCGTGGGGCGCCATCTCACCCGCCCATGCCCAGCTGAATCCTCGGGCCAGGCTAGCTCACAGCCAACATGCGTGAGTGCTGCGCTATGCCCAGCGCCCCCCTTAGCTTAGCGCTCTAGGCGGCCGCCTGAGTGGCCTCTATGGTAGCACCAGCCCTGTCTGTGTGTAATGTAATGACAAGAGCAGCAGGACAGATGCACAGAACAGAGAACTCAGCTGTTGCTGGAAAGATGTATTCATCTAGTTGGTTGCTGGGCGCCTCTCTCTGGAAATCTGATGTGTGTCAGTGGGTGGGTGGAGACAGTCACTTTATTGTGCAAGATCCTGTGCAATCAAATAAATTTAAAAGTTGCCTACTGTATGCACATTTGTCCACCTTGTAATACTTGTCTAGTTGAGTGTCATTTCCCGCAGAAGTTCTTCTCTGGCTTGGAATGTTCAATATGATACTGTACATGTGCAGTCAGCAGCAGAGCTAGTGACCAAAGCCAGATGCTCACACAGAGATGAGTTTAATGTTAACTTCAATGAAACATTGATTGATTGATTGATTGATTGATTGATTGGAAACTATGTGAACTTTTTAAATGGGCACATAGTTTACCAGCCAGCATTATGATGCTCAGACAGACAAACATGTGGTTGTCATTTCAAGTTTGCCGATTTCATGTCGAGATTTACAGAAACCAGTTTCTCTTTCCTTTGCTCCAAATTCATGTTTAGGCATCTCAGGCACGAAAAGGCAGCATCCACATCCACTTCAACTTCAGTACTGCATTTTCAGTCATGCATGTGGCATCAGACTAAATTATTATTTCCAGGGGGAAATGTGATCATGCATATGAATGCAGCACCATTAGTGTATGAGTAAGGGTGGACAGATTTACCTCCATCCACTGGGTGCTTGCTCAGCCTCCACTCTGCAAGTCACCATTTTGCATTAAAATAGCAGCTCAGAATTTTCAGGCAATGTAATGTTGCATAAATGGCAGCTGTAAATGGGCTTGAGTTGGTCCAAGCAGTTTTGCTTTCTTCTCTCCAACCTCCTGCATAACTATGCAGCAGCCCAGAATGCTTTTCCCCACCATCACTTATAGTGGTGGGTGAAGTTACCCTGGGAAAATTCGTTATATACTCGGAAAGTAATGAATTTGTCCATGTGAGTTTGGAGGAGAGTTCTCCTTTAACAAAACTCTCCCTTTGTGTATGCTAGTTTTTGTGCATGTGCAATTTCAAGGTGCATCTTGGGAGCTGTAGTTTGGAATCACATCACCCTGTTATACTCCATTTCTGTTTTGCTTTTTTTAACATGGCCCACCTGTGTAATAATGTCATGTGACATTTACTCGTCATAGCCAATCGCTGGTATGAAAATGGACCCTGCAGACTCCTCCTCCTCATGAAATCAAAAGCAGCTAAGGAGACTGCTTTATTTTTGGGCGGTCTAGGTGGTAGGATGACTGAATATTCGGGGAGGAGAATCTGTGTACTCCATTACTCCGAAGATCACTATGAATTCTGAACTGAATAGCAAATTTAAAAATACATAGATCCAGGCTCACTACAAAGCTGAGCATTATGAATGGGTGAGTTTTGACCAATAAGTCAACTAATTACAAAATTCCACAGGATTACTAATCACATGTATAAATGATCTGACATAATGATGAGATCTTCAATTCATGATTACCAAGAACACTACATCCCTTATGTTTTGAAAGTTCAGTTTTACATGATGTGGAAAAAAGCATGTAAATAAACTTATGTGGGCAAAATAGATGCAGACAGCCACAGTTTCACATGGATGTGCATGGACATTGATATTTGTTCTGTATTTCTTCACCTTCAGCCCAGTCTCTTATGACAAAATGAGTTATAAGCAGATAAAAATAGAAACAGAGAAGAGAACAAATTAATGCACATTCAATTATCTGTCTGGAAATTGTTTTTCATTGCCATCGTTCTACTAGCTGCTTAAAATACTCTCTTAGAAACTCATGCAAAGCTTTTTTATTGCTTTTATTGTGTGTGTGGGGGGGGCTGCTTTCCCCATTTTCTTGTCTCCTGTCCTCCCTGTGTATGATCTTCCTGCAGTTTGCATAGAGCTTTAGGTAGTAGGAGTTCCAAAATATTTAAACTTTTTAAATGTTTATGCATGTTCTTTATTTCTAAGGGAGCACAAATACATCAAATGCATAATACTACAGGCTTTAAGAGGGATTCTCTTGAGAACAGGAGGAAAAAAATACACTTTCCTTTAGTTGTTATATTTTCAAGCCAGTCCAGTTCTACCAAAGCCAGTTAGCAATTATCCTGCCCCATTCCTTTCTATTCTAATGCTTCTTTTCATGTATGTCTATTAAAACCGGTAGGTTCCCTTGCAAACACAATTCACAGAGAAAAATCAATTTTAACAAAACAAACAAACAAAAAAGTATACTAAAGGTTAACTAAATGTGTACAGAGATTTTTAAAATGTTATTTAGTTAAATTTAACTGCTACAGACTTCCTTTCTGAACAATCGCTAAACTTTGACTGGATTACTTTTAATTGTAGGTGTCTCTTAATCCCGTCATGATTTCTTTATAGGCCGTATGGTACTGGCATGTCATTGTACTTTGCTCTGTATCTAAGTTTATAAAGGTGCACAGAGATTTTGTGTGTGTTCATGTTTCATTTTGCTCCAGTTTGCAATTAATTATGCTTGTTTAATTATACTTAAAAAAATTGATATTAAAAATAAAACTTCATAGTACATTGTTATAGAAGATAGTCTAATTCTTAATAATTCTTTTGGAATCTGCTTGTCAAAAACTTTCCAGTGAAATATGTTTCCCCTACCCTGTGCCTGTTTGCTTTCTCTTCCCCTCCTTATTGTTTTATTATGGTTTTATTAGAATGTAAGCCTATGCGGCAGGGTCTCGCTATTTACTGTTTTACTCTGTACAGCACCATGTACATTGATGGTGCTATATAAATAATAATAATAATAATAATAATAATAATAATAATAATAATAATGAGAATTGGACAATGGGAAGGCAGTTAGAAAGGGATGACCAACTAACTGCCAGATTTGAAATAGATAGATAGGTAGATTAAAATGGTCCTTCAAAACTGCAGCATCCCACTGAGGCTGTGAATGGTGGCAGAAGACTCTGCATTAACCTGATTGATCACTACAATACATACTCGCAAGAGGGGTTCACAAGAGGGGTTCACATGTTCTTTCAGTAGATGGAGGAGGTCAGGTGCACCCACCTATAGCCACAACTTGACAGGGACTAATTGCCCTCTGGAAATGGTGAAAGCATGATATGAACTGCAGGAAGTTCATTTTGGCAAGATGTTGTGACTTGGAAACAAAGTGTTCCTTGCATAAGGCTGGCTCATGCACAGTAATTTTCTATGTGGAGGTTTTCTGTAGAATTTCACTGCCTTCATGACTGTACTAAAATGTTGTTTATTAATTTATGATTTTGTTAGGCCAAGAGCCATTCCTCCATTACTGTTAATTGAGATTCTTGACCTGAAGAGGCCAGGGACTGTATCTTGACTTTTTGCATTACCAGAGAATTATGACTGCTCCCACACAGTCCTTCTAGGAGAGGTTCAGTACCCAGAAAGGACCTGTGAGTAGTCTAAGCAGTTTCTTAGGGTATGAGAGCTATAGTATCCAACTTGAAGACTAGGAGGTTACTGTAGAAAAGACTAGTACTTTTTTTACCATAACAGTACCCACCCCACCCCACCCACATATGGCAAATAACAGTTTTAGGGAGAAGGTGTTTTAGATTAGGAAAACAGCATTTAGTTTGACCACCCCAACCCTCAGGGCTCTTATGCAATTTGCTCCTTTGCAACTACTTTTACCTTTGAATAAATTGCCCAATCACAGATCTCCTGCTAGTTTAGTTCTGAATTAACTAAGGAAAGCTGCTCTGTTTTCTCAAGGCTCAGGGTTGACTACAGGAAAAGTTAATAACCAGGAGGTCAATGACCACACAGATTAGGAGTAAACAAAGAGGAGAGGCAAGGTGGATCAGTGTGAAGCTGGCAAAAGACCCAAAGCACCATAGCCAGAAGGGCTGATGGAGGAAGAGTGGTCAGTAGGCAGTCCCAACAGGTACTCATGCAAGATTCAGTCCAAGGGGAGTTAGGTAAGAGACCACAGCCAACAAGGTTCAGGCAGGAAGCATAGTCAAAAGTAGCGATGGATGGACCACCCTGTGCCTGCACCATGTTTTGCTCACCAAGCCCTAGCACTTACCCGACCCAGGCAAGTGGTGCAGGGCGAGCTTCTGGGCAGTCCGTAGGATGCTCTACAGTGGCGCACTGACACGCATGCCCTCACTGAGCACAACTTTCCACTCAAATTACAAGCGGGTTTGGTCCAATGAAGAGCTAGGGCTGGAACCAGAGCAACAAGATAGTCATTATTTTCAGCAACTCTCCCAGTGTCTGAATGCTGTTGTTAAGCAGAGCCTGTCAGAACCCCACCAGGATCCAGTTGCAGCTTGTTAGTGACCCCTGAAAAGTTTCCTCATAAGGAGAGCCTCCTGCTCCTGAGAGTCCCCCTTATTCCCAAGAAATCCTGTATTGCAGTTAGATACTTCTCCTGGTTCAAGGAATCTCAACTGTCTCTTCAGTCTCTGTGATTCCCAGGGTTTGGGAGTCTCTTCTGTACTGCTTCTGAAGTGGATCCTCCCTCCTCCTGTGGTGGTAGGTCCTGGCAGGCATTATCGTACCTTGGCAGGTCCTGAACCTCAGCAGCTGCTACGGCCTCTGAGTCTTGCTCCAAGGAGGAATCATCCAGTGTGGATATGACTAAAGTAAAACTTATTCTGACTCTATATAAGTATTCTCATCAGCCATGCAGATGTTTGGGATGCCAGTACAGTATGAAGGTTGCCATTTCTTTCTCTCTGTAGGGATGTCGCAGGCACCCAACTGTGTCCAGGAGTCCAGCAGACTCCCCTGTGTGTGTCCCCCACCACTGGACCCAGCTTGTTGGACTGCAGCCCATTCACAGGCCCATTCTTCAAGCACCCTGCAGCTCGATGACCACCTGGCAGCCCTTGTCTGGAGCCTCCATTGTGCACAACGATGGAGGCCCTGGAAATTATGCATTTTCCACATTGTGTAAATGGTGGCTATAAAGGCTTGATCTATGCAACATGGGGAATATGGACTTTCCAGTGGCTTCATTGTGCAAAACAATGGAGGCTGTGGATGAAGGTGGGCAACTTTGCAGCTTTATTGGACACTTGCTGGGCCACCAAGAAGCTCAGGCAGTGGCAGCAACATGGCAGGTGTCTGATGAAGCTGGACGCAGGTCAGTCCATCCACCTCTATGTGTTTGTGTGTGGACTGTTGGACTGGTGATTTGGTGCACTATATGAGTAAAGACCCATTGTGAAAAGGTGTAGCCACTTTTATACTAAGTGCTTGTCTCCTGGAAACGAATTTCTTATTTCATTCCAAATCCAGTGACACTGGATTGACATGTATGTGAGACTGGATTCTTCTACCCACCCTCAGAAACAGAGTTAAATACCCCCCACACACATTGGCCTAGAACCAGGAAGTTGCCTCTCTGCTGGGAACACAAATCAGATTGAGATCATGGTATTTCATGTGGAAGTGGGGATTAGTGTGAAATGAAGTTCGGCTATGCCAGCATAGTATGGATTAATGCATTTTGAAAACAAACAAAACAATTCTCTCTTGAGAAAAAGAAGAAGGGGGGGGGGAAAGCTTTCCATATAATTAAGTTTGAATTTAACCTGTTCCAGGGTTGTTGTTTTTTAAAGCTATTGCCGAGCACATTGTAGTTCTTCTGTTATTTGCACAAAAAATAAGCTTTACAAACCCAAGAAGACTGAAGAGAAACGTTTCCCTTGCAGCAATACTTGGGTATAGCGGGGGTGGGAGGGGAGAGGAAGAAGTACAGGCTCAGCAGATCTACCCCATCCTGCATGTAGACTTCTGGAAGAACAGGACTTTACTGAATAATAACTGTTATTGAATAATTATATTCCAAGTTAGCCTTTGGGTGAGAAAAAGCATAGGAGTTAACAGTGAATTCTCAAGCTGTGGTGTGAGCTTGGATTTTTCCCAGCATTTCAACTTAAAGTACAGATCTGCATATCAGGAAATCAAACATTGGCTCAGCTATCAATCTCCCCTCCCCAAATCAGGTTTCTGCCTGCTTTGGGTGTTTGTTTGTTTTTTTAAAAAATGTTTCAACTTTATTTTGAACATTTGAATCATTATTCATTCATTTGTCACATTAACTCACTGATTAAAAAGGAAACCTTTTTTTAATGCAATAACACCCCACAGTTGAGAAAAAGCTTCTTGCTAACATCACTGGAGCTGACCAATCAGCACTTTCTGTTTGAAACTTAAACAGCCTTAACAAAATGGGCTGCCATTTTAGTTTTATTTCAAAACTGCCTCTGACCCTAGAGAGGACATTTGAACTGAACGCAGTGCCTAAATTGCTTAAACATGTACATTTCACTGTCTTTACCCTTTAAGGGCTTTTGTGGTCCTTAAAGTATGTTTTCATACCACACTTGGACCTAAACACACACAGCACATGTCAGACCAAATAAGATTATGAATATGATGGTTCCAGTCCACTGTCCTCCTTCACCCATATTTTACCTCATGTCCAGTTTAGCTCCTGTCCAGACTGGTCTCCAATCCTCCGTCCATTACTTGATGTCTCCAGTGCTTTTCTACTTCCTCCCTGCCCTGAAAAATAAAATTAAAAAATTACTGAATTTCTCCAGGAGGGTGAGAAATTCTCACGGTGGGGCTCACTGTTAATGGTAGCATAAGCTGTCTGTCTGTCTTTGGTTTTCTTCCTTTAAAAAAACAAAATAAAAACAAAATTGTTACTTCTGCTATTGGTATCAGCAGCAATTGTATTGGTAACCTTGCCGCCATTGTTCTCCAGAAGACCAGATCTACGCCTTGTGTCAAATCAATCCAGATGTGGAATAAAAAGCAGGATATAACACTATGAAAGTGGTATATGGGATGTGGATTGTGCCTCAACAGTTATCAGTGCACTTCAATACCACTATAAAGCAGGGAGTTATTCTGCAGCAATGTTAGGAGGTTATGACTACTGGATTGGCCATCACTTTTTCTGGTTTTATGCGATTTTGAAAGTTTTAAGTTTTAATTATATTATGGTTTTAGTTGTAAACTGCCAAGAGAGCCTAGGCTGTTGGGCAATATAAGTATGAAATAAATAAATAAATAAACAAACGGTGGCAGTATTCAAATTGTGCAAAATAGCTTTTCTGAGAGGGGTAGAAGACACCGGGCTGAGGGAAGTGGCAGCCAAGCATAGGAATGAGCTTTTAGAGGAGTGTGATTAGTAAAAACTCCCGAGTGCAATGCAGTGTTTGAGATCTGGAGCAACATTCTCAGCTCTTCTCCAGTAATTAACTGATTAATCTTCAAATCAGCAACAGGCAGAGAAGTACTGAATTTTTATCCCTCCTTTCTACTTGGGAGGAAAGGAGGGGCAGCGCCATGGGATTAATCAGGGATGTCACGACAACTAGAGCAATTATTACCTATAAACTGAAAAGTGTACTGCTCTAATGTGGCTTTGTTATTTAAGCTAACTGAGATGCCAAGTGGAAGACAGAGATAATGAGAAACAAATGAGTGGCCTAAAACCATCTTTCCCTGTTCTAAAACCTAATAGAGAATAGTAAGCTTGGAGTTTATATTGAGAGGAGCAAAGAAATTGAGAGGAACAAGCATTTTATAAGCCCATCCAGCTAGAAAAGGCCTGTTCTCTACTAGCACAATCCTCAGGGTAGCGTATCCTGTACTCATTTCGACGGAGCTTGGGCCAGACCGCTCCAAGGCCCTTGGCCTGATCGTCATTTTATTGTGCCAAAAATGAAATTGCTACTTAACATCTGTTGTGGGGGGAGTGCAGATTCAGCAGTATTTTGCTTTTTTAATTATCCATTTAAATGTGTTTTTATTTCATTTTATCTTGTACACCACTCCGAAATTTTAGATGGGGAGCGGTATATAAATATTGTAAATAATAAATACATAAATTACACTGGGGAAATCCTGCTTCCCTGCCCCACCTCCTGCACCATTTGAAGTGATGCTCTGGAGAGTGTGGTTGTAGTCTTACCTTGTGGACATAACATCAGTAATGAGAAGCAACAACTTCTCTTCCCTGTAAACTAATTTCAAAGAATTGTTTTATTTTTTTAAGTTTTATGAGATTTCCTCAGAATGAGTCAGTGTGTGTGTGTGTGTGTGTTTTAAAGGGAGAGTCTTCTGAAATACATGATTTTCACATCAGACTTGGAAATATTTTCTCATTCCCCCCAGCTCTCCCCCATGTATAGTGCATTTTGCTAGCAATAGGGTGTGTATCTTCCCATGCAATGCGAAACCCTTCCCAACACACAGTTCAGCTATTCTCCCTCCCCCTCTTCTTTCTACAGTAAACAAGAGGCGACTGGACTATTCCTGTTGAATTCAAGATAAACCTATTGTAGTACTAAAACGCCTTTTGTTCCAGTGGAGGCTGGTGGCTCCTATTTTGGTGGGGCTGTGGATCCATTCTAGGTTTCAGTCAGAAACAACCAGAACTCTCAAGGAGCAATCCAACGTTTTAGACCTATTTTGAACTAAGGTTCAGCACCTTGCATAGCCCTTGAGAGTTTTGGCTGGTGCTGACTGAAACCCAGCATTCATTTAAAGCCCCACCAAAATAGGAGCCACCAGCCTCCACTGATTTGTTCCTATATCCTGGGAAGACCTGATCCTGCTACTCTTTCTGTGCATGAAAGAGAGAGAGAGAGAGAGAGAGAGAGAGAGAGAGAGCATAAAAAGCTCCTCTGCTGGAATGTGCATTGCCCTTGTCTTTCCCGTGTCTGCCTTTCGTAAACAGCCGTTTATTGAAATCAGAAGGAGGAGAGTAGTTGCAAAGTTAAATCCACACAAATTGTTTTATATTTACAAATGAATTAGATTATTATTTGCATTTGTTGTGTGGGTTTTTTCTTCCTCCTGCAAACTGCAAATTAATGAGAAAAAATTATTTCTAACCCTTCTTTTACTTAAAGGCAAATTTACTAGAGGCAATTTGCATGTAAATCAACATTTACCTGACGTGTGCAATTTCCACGGTTAGATAAACCATAACATGAAACAGATGAAAGACATGGGAACTGTATAAAAATTCTTTGAAAGATAATAGGCAGCAGCCTGCAATAAATATTCATTAAGGAAGAGGATGCCTTGTACTCTCTTTGAGCTGCTATCTTTATGGCTTTCACCTGCCTCCTTCTGAAAGACTTCCTTGATAGGCTTTCAATATCTCTGCTGCCTATTCCTTAGTGTGCCTGTTCCAAGTCCTATAATATATAGGGCTGCTTTAAAAACTCTTTGCATCCAACTTTCTCTCTGGATTTTGGATAGGGTAGGCGATACTTGAAGAATTTGTTCTTTGAGAATTCCTATATGAAATGAGCCAACCTATATCTTTCAGATCTGCATACTGGAACTGGATTATGCACTTCCAATGTCACAGTGGAACTTTTTCAGAGTGAGCATTTCCCTGAAAAAAATCACTAATTAGATAGAAACTTTTTCCTTGAAATGCCTTGTTTCCCCCCCCAAACAGGAACTTCTAAATTCCTATAAGGCAAAAATATACTGGTCTTATCCAAACTCCTTGGATTTCACTCAAAATCTCTCAAATGTTTTGTCTCATCCATGGTTACTGAAGGATGCAGGGAGTTGTAGGACCTTTTTCCTATCTAAACATGCATAGAATTGCACCCCAAATGGTCAAGAGCTCAGTGGGATGTGAATTTCAGGACAGCTGATGGAGATCAGACAGTTGGATTGGATCCAGACATAGTAATATTTAGAGTAGACACACTGAAATAAATAGGATTTAACTCAGTCATGAAAAATTGAAGTAATTTACTCTAAGTTAGGAATGTTTAAGAAATGTGTTTTAGTTTAGTTTTGATCAAGATTTACCCAGTTTGCACCTTCTGGACTGAACACAGACTAGCATGAAATGTCAAATGTACACAAAATCCATACATTTCTGAGCTTCTGATGGTGTTCATGGACCCCAAAACATATGTTTGACAGCATGCATGCATTAAAAAATATGCATGAAAAATGTGCACAAATATGATTTAATCAAGGGGAGAAGAATGAGTATGTTTCAGAGATGTGCATGACTGATGGGGTACATGTGGAGAAATATCCATGAAAATATGCACAGATTTTCATGCAAAAAAGGGGGGAAAACATTGCAATCTGATGTGGACTTAAGTTGGATCAAGCTTTGGCATGGAATTTGGAGAAGCTGGCTCTGTTGATTTGCACATCCCTAAGTGTGACTAAGGCGTTAGCTAGACCTACCTTTTGTTCCGGGAGAGAGGAGGGGAGATCTCGTGTTGGGATTAACATGAGATCTCTCCCTCATTTACACGTAAGGTGCGACAACGTCAGGAAGAGAGGCGTTGCGCCCGCCATTTTTTATTTTTAAAGGAGATGGAGCGCACGAATGCTCATGCGCAAAGGTAAGGTTATTTTTTTTAAAAAAAAATAACTACTTTCCCCACTCCCCCCCATCCTACCCCCAATGGGTGCAGCTCCTGGCTCCGCATGAGTAATCACGCGGAGGTGGGTAAACCCGCGGAAATGCACCACACATTCTGCCGTCTCGGGCTCAGCTAGAGCCAGCGGAAAAAGCAAACCCAAAGTGTAGGGCTGTATCCCGGGCCAAGGAAGGGATGATCCCTCCCTAATCCCAGGATACCCTGTGTGTCATGTGGACACACAGGGATGATTCGCCCGAGGATATAGCCTGGTCTAGCTAATGCCTAAGTCTGCATCCAACCCATTATCTTGAATGTAAGGGATATCACACAGCTGATGCATTGCTAAGCTCACCCTCTCTCACCCTCTCCTTCCTTCTTCCAAAAGTCCAAAAAAAGGCATTTCCATATTTCAGGCAGGCACCCCTGGATTTTTGGCACTGCAGGTGTAATTTGCTTCTCTGCTTTGACCAGGCCTTAAGGATCTCTTCTAAGTTTGAGTTGCAATCAACCAATGATCTAAAGTGCTTATTCTACACTGGAATTGTTATGCTGTGGAATTTTGTAATTAGTTGGCTTATTGGTCAAAACTCATCCATTCAAATGGCTCATCTTTGTTGTGAGTCTGGATTGATGTATTATGAATTTGCTATTAAATTTGGAATTGATTGGGAGTTTCAGAGCATGCACAATCTGCATCTGAAAAATGTGTTTCTGTGCATGCACTGAGTTGCATGGTCTAACCCTTGAATAATCTGATGCATCCACCTCTGTTTCCTAATTATCATCAGCACTGTAGCTCTGGCTCCACAAAACAGAGGAATTTCTGCAAGTCCATCTTCTTCTCTCCACAATCAGTGTGCAAGCATCACATCATGAAAGCATGCCATGTCAGGATGGGATACATAACGTAGTCATGCTGCACTTTGTGAAACCAAACTACAGCTGCAAAGATGCTATTGTGCATGAGTAAAAATTTGTATATATAGAATGAGATCTTGTATTAAACAACAGCTCTCATCCAAACTCAATGGATGAGTTCATTACTATCTGAGGAAATAATGAATTTACTCAAGGTAATTTTGCCCATCACTACTCTGGAATGCTTTGGATAGATGCCACTTCATCTCATAAATGGTTATTAGGATTAGACATCCACTTTCAGATCACATAAAATTATGCTATTAGATTATCTGGGCCAACTTTACCCTGCAGACGATTTAAGCAGTCTCCGGGGTAGAATAAATCAAAGGGCAACCACCATATCAGAAGTGCTATGCTATTTTTAATAGGAGTATATGAGAAAGTTATTTCATTTTATTTATTTATTACATTTATTCCCCAACTTTATTTCTCAATGCAAAACAAGGCAGTGTACACATTCTTTGCCCTCTCCATTTTATCCTCAAAACAATAAGTAGGTAGGCAGAGGGTCCAAAGGCACCCAGTGAGCTTCCACGGTGGAGTGGGGACTAGAACCCAGATCTCTCAACTCCCAGTCCAACATCTAGCCACTACACCACACTGGTTCTCATTAATTAAGGCACACCCATTCTTAAGGCCTAAGACATAGGAGGGAAAATGTGGCCAGTCTTCCATCCCAATTGAGACTGACAGAGGGGGGGGGGTCTGACTGGAGAGATGCCTGAGGAGGTGTCTGTGGCCCTAGCTAGACCTAAGGTTTATCCCGGGATTGTCCCAGGGTCATTCCTGTTCCGGGAGCAGGCAGGGACGACCCCGGAACGATCCCAGGATAATTCTTAGGTCTAGCTAAGTCCTTTGTGAGAGACTGGTGACCCTAAAGAAGAAGATTGCCCATACCCCCTCCCCTTTTCTCAGGAAGCGCCAAAGTGGAGTTCTTTGGCAAGCACAGAATATGGCCCTGCTAGGATAAATGAAGTAGTGTAGGGAAAAGGATGAGACTGACAAGGCTATTTACAAAAGGGGGAAATGCCTCTGCAAGTCAACATAATGGATATAGTGGACAGGTCATGCACACTTTTGCAAGTTTGGCAATAACAACAACAAAAAACTTGCAGCCTCATTTGTGCAAATTTCAAGATTTAGAATTCAATTTGCACAAATTACCATTCACGTACATCACAGGAACTAAAAAAAGTGCACATTTTCTCTCACCCCCGGAAAAAAATCCCACTGCAGTCCTCTGATACTTACTGGAATGGAAGCGCTGTGGAATCCCATCGGGCCTAAACAGAATGGAATTCCCAGTGTCACACATCTCTACCCTAGGTTGATTCATTATATCCAGTTTCCATGTTAATTGCTGTGCCGTATTCTCTCACTCATTTCCATTTCCCACCACCCTGCATGTTTGTATCTCTAGAATAGCAAACGTTTCAACAACAGCAAGAATGTTGCTCCCTCTGTTTACATTTAATATCCTTTATAATAAAGTGAACAATCCTTCCAATAAGGGTTTGCAAGAGACCAACTTGTCTTCACATCAACAAGCAGATTTTAATAAGTAGCTACTTTTTAGATATGACACAAAAGTAGTAATCATATACCTTTTCATATGAAGAAATATGCCCCTTGTCCTTGAAACATATTAATCTACTTTATCCAGCATTACACCGCTGGTCTATCCAGCCAGGTAGTGTCTATTCTGAGTCTAACAGAAGCTCTCCAGGATATTAGGCAGAGTTCTTTCCAAGCTCACTTACATGAGATCCTTTTAATTAGAGATGCCAGGGTTTGAACCTTGGACATTCTCCATGTATGTCTTAATTCTTCCTATCTCAGTATAGGAGTTTAGGTAGCAAGGCAGGAAAAGACCTCTGCTGGAGATGAAGGAGAACCACCTCCAGATGGTATAGGCAACACTGGGCTAGTTGAAGCAAAATGCGATCTTTGGTCATGTAAGCAAAGCTTACACACATACATACCTTCTTTCATGTGGGGTGTCACCAATTGCTTTAAACAAGGTGATTGTGAACAAATTGAAGCTTAATCCAGACAAGACAAAGGTACACCTGGTTAGTCAAGAGGCAGGTGGGGGGATACTGACTCAAACAGTAAGTATCAGAGGACTGTAGCGGAATTCTTTTCGGGGTGTGTGTGCATTTTTTTTAGTTCCCGTGATGTACGTGAATGGTAATTTGTGCAAATTGAATTCTAAATCTTGAAATTTGCACAAATGTGGCTGCAAGTTTTATTATTATTATTATTATTATTATTATTATTATTATTATTATTATTATTATTATTATTTGTTATTGCCAAACTTGCATAAGTGTGCATGACTCCTCTCTGCTGTCCTTCTGCCACAGGAAAATACATCTACTATATATTTTTTTATCATTATAACCATTCATGTCTGATTATTTCCTTACGTTGGTGGGCAATTATGGCTTCTTTGAAATATAGTGGGGGAGAAATCCTTGGTTCTGATGCTTTCTGTAGCATGTGATGATTCAAAGAGCCTCTTAGACATGTGCATGGGACATGTCCTTCTCCTCGGAACACCTTGAGTCTCCAGTAGCTGAGGCGGCTCAGGACCCACCAGAGCCAGAAGTACTGGAGGAACCATGGGTTTGGGATGGTTAACCACCCCAACCAACCACCCTCACTGGGTTCAGACATCACAACAAGCAATGGCAATTATGTAAATCTGACCAGCAAGCAACTGGCACAAAAGGGTGGTTAACAACCCACCATGGCTCATTAATCACCCTGAGATCCACCTTAGGCTTAGTTTTTGGCTATCTATTTTATTCTGTTTAGATGGAGTTGGTTTAAAATATTATTGTGTTGTAATATTTGAACATATTGGGTTGGGGTTTTTTTCAATATTAGTTTCCTAGCACACATTGGAAAATTTGACAAGATTGGCATTTTAAATGCAAATGAACAAATGAACGAAGACATCCTGAAGCCAAATTTATATACATTAAAGTCCCACTGATTTCAATGGAGAGATTTAAGCACAGGCTTTACTGTCCCACTGAAATCAATTGGTATGACCCAACCATAGTTAAGACATGCTGTGTTCAGTAGGAGTGTTCAGCAGCATGTGCTTAGGGCTGCAATTCTATGTCTACTTACCAGGGAGTAAGCTCCATTGAGTACGATGAGACTTACCTCTGAAAAAAAAACTACACTTAGGCGTACACTGTAAATATATCTTATTGATATTGATATACTTTATTGTGGAACAGCAACAAAAATAATAAAGGGGCTGGAACATCTCCCCTATGAGGGAAGGTTACAACAGCTGGGATTGTTTAGCTTGGAAAAAAAGAGGGTAAGGGGAGACATGGTAGAGGTGTACAAAATTAAGTAAGGTATGGGGAATGTGGATAGGGAGACATTTTTCTTCTTCTATCGTACTAGAACCTGGGGTCATCCCATGAAACTAGTTGGTGTGAGATTCAGGACAAATAAAAGGAAATACTTCTTCACACCATGCATAGTTAAACTATATAATTTGCTACTGCATGAATTTGGATGGCTTTAAAACGGGGCTGGATAAATTTCTGGAGGAGAAAGCTATCAATGGCTACTTGTCTTGATAACTATGTGCTGCCTCCAGTATCAGAGGCAGTAAGCCTTTGATACTTTAATACACCAGTTGCTGGGGAACATGGGCAGGAGGGCTTTTGTACCCATATCCTGCTTGTGGGTTTTTGTTCAACAGCTGGTTGGCCACTGTCTGAACAGAGTACTGGACTAGATGGGCCTTTGGACTGATCCAGCATGGCTCTTATGTTCTTATGCTCTTACTCAGTGGGGCATGATGTGCAATGATGCTTTTGATGCTTGGCTGAATCATGCCCTGTCTTCCTTGGGCAGAAGGGGGAAATTCCAGGCCATTTAGGAGACAGGTAGCTTTTCATCTTTCCTAAGAGACACTCCCATTTTGTGATAATTTTGTGAGTGTAGACTATCCCTTCAAAATATATCAGCTAAACACCACAAAAATAATCTCAGCACTGTTGAGATTGATTTAATTTTTTTTCATATTTTGTATTGGAAAGGCTCCAGCTGATTAAAATCCATAATATTTTCCATTACAAAAGTTTTGACAGCATGAATTTTATTTTTGCATTCTCTTAAATCATTAAACTGTTTTCTGCTGTGCTAATGCTTAGTAAAGAGGGTTATTAGCAGTGAGGGTGAACCTTAAAAGGTTTAGAGGTTTGATTCATCTACGAAGCACTGACAAATTTGGTTTAATTATTCAAATCTAATCCAAATCTCTTGAGTCGGCAAAATTGGGCTGGAAATCTCAGGAGAACAGGTTCAACAACATGGTCTCTGTGTTTCTTGCTTAGCTGTGCACATTTAGTCAAAGAGAGTAAACTGTGTACTTTTAGAAACCCCAGTGTTATGTTTTCTGGGGAATATTTCAGATTCAGATAGATTTCAGCAGAGACCATGGATTGAGCGGGACCTCTAGGTGCTACCCTTATAGGGATGTTATACAATAACTTGATGAGTAAAATACTAGAGACATATCAAACAGCTTTTATACAATCCATCTATAAAGAGAGGGAGGTGTGTTAGTTTTCCCTTTTGTAAAGAAGGCTGACCTTCCATGGCTTGTTCCATGGCAGGGTAGAAACTATCCTAAACTTTTTACAGTCTCCATCCCTCCCCTTCCAAAATGCCCAAGCAAGGCAGGTAAAAAAGACTTCTAGCCAAAAATGCAGAGTGGGACAACAGGGAGGCAAAGATCGATTCCATTGCTCCTCGTATCTGGAATAGGATGTGTCATGGTTCCAACTGCGAGACAATAAAGAGTTCTGCCAAGTAATCCTCAAAGCTTTATTCAGTAAATAAACATCTGTTTGTACCTCAAGAGAGTTTAAACCTAGGAACCTTCTTCTAAGCTAACACTTGGCTAAACTAAGTGAGACAATTGTTTTTTCAACAAAAGTGGTGGTCTTTTCCCTGAGTCCCTTTTCACTTCACGGAGGATTTCTTTGAAGAAGGCTTTGGTGAGAGGCTAGCTGAGCTGACCACCTCACGCCTACCTTTAGCTCCACTCATTTGAACCTACGGCATACTTTGGGATCGGTCAGCTCTGAAGTCCCCTCCCCCTCAGAGGATTCCTGAGTTCCCACAGACTGTGTGTTGTTAACGTTTTCACTGATTAGGTCCTGTGAAGATTTATCCCTGGTGGATGAAGAACCTGGGAGAATTACCTCTCCCATTTCCTATGTAAGCTGGGACATTTCTAGTCCTGTTTCTTCAGCTTCAGAATTTGATTCTGACTGATAGCCTGAAACTCCTTCCCCCACACCAAGGGGAACAAGCCTGGACATGACAAGATGATCGTAAGCTCTGGGGTTCAGGGGCTCACAATCATCAAGGGCACAACCCATAGAATCTTATCCTTAGTTTGGGGAATAGGAAATAGTGGGAAAATGCATGATTTTAGCTGTATTTGGGTGTTCCGTACCTGAGTAGGACAAACACAGTGGGAAAGGCAGCACACTTGTCCTACCCCTCTCCTTCATTCCATGGGGGCTATTCACACCAGTGAAAAAGCTGATTTTCCAGCATTCTGGTTCCTGTGAAGAGTCTATGGATGGGTGAAGGAGCAATGTTCAGGATAGATAGTATTCTCTGAACATCCTCTTGCTATTCATTGGAGGCCTGGTTCCTGTTCTCTTTTGTGATAGTGGTTTGAACTGCACAAATGGGAAAATTGTACTAACTGATCAGCAAACAAATGTGAAATTTGTGCAAATTTCCTCAAATTGGAGCAAATTTCCTAATTTGCCTGACTTTCCTCCATAGATTAAAGCAGGAATTTCAGCCTCCAAGAGAAATTTTTGCAAATTGGGAAATTTGCACTAAAGCAAACTGGGAAAGTTGTGCATATTGTGTGTGAGCGCATGTCTGGCAATTTGTGAACATTTTTTATGGACCCATGCTCATGTTCATGTTTGGGGCTTCAAACAGGGCATGCTTGCATGTTTTGTGAGCTTAAGCAAAATTCTCATACATCTCTAGAAGAGCCTCTATGTCAGCAAGAATGTATGCATTTTGATGTGTTCCTTAATGTATGCATTCTTGTATGCAACTTTCCCTACTATACACATTTTTGTACACTGTTTTTTGAGCCAGGAACTGCATTAGAAACTTTAGAGAAGTGTGCAGCCTGAAGGATAGCTGTGTTTCAATCTGCATATTAGTCTGGGGAGTGTGAATTAAGTTGGTTCACTTACAAATGCAGAGCGAATGAAATTCTCCCCCATCCTTAGCTTCATGCTCTTTCAGCAGTCCCCAAATGACTGCACCAAAACCAGGAGCCAGCAATCTGATCCGAAGACAGGACCTTCACACTTCAGCAGATCTGGCGTTCTAGTCTGCTAAATGTTCAGTGTGTCATAGCCTGAAAGGGTGCCAAGAAAGGGGCAATAAAAATCTGAATTTAAATACCTATTATTATTTATAACCTGGCAAATGCTGAAGTCATTATGGAGCCTTTTAGCCATCCATTTCCATAGGAGCTGCTGAAAATCAAATTGCACATGTGGTGCTTTCCTATGGAATTAAAGGAGAACATTTAAAAAGGCAGTTAAAACAAAACAATGGAACGTATTCCTAATCCTATAGAATGCAATTCTAAAGTTCTTTTTTATTTTAATCAAATAAGATTCCACCCCTAGTGTTCCATATCCAACCTTATATTATCAGTTTCCATTTCCATAATCTAATTCCACACCAAATCTGGTTTTAGAGAAACATGGGAGCATAGGATGGACTTCACCTGATTTTTGGAACATAGGAAGCTGCCTTTTACCGAGTCCATCTAGCTAGTATTGTCAACACGGATGGCAGCAGTTCTCTAGGGTTTCAGGCAGGGTTCCTTTCTAGCTCTATCTGGAGATCCTGGGGCCTGGACCTGGGACCTTCTGCATGCAAAGGAGGTGCTGTAACACTGAGCTACAGCCTCTTCCCTAGGAGAACAGTGCAAAGGTTCTGAAGAAGCGAGTTACTCCTGATAAAGGCAAGGAAAAAAATGCAAGTGATCAGGATTGTATTACTGATGGAATTTGTATGGTACATTTCAGGGGCTGTGATATGTCAGTCAAATAAATCAACATAAACAGTCCACCTTCCCTAATTTAAAACCAGTACATTGGATATATATATGAGACTCCAAATACTTCAAATTAATACTAGCCAATTTAGAGGGGTATAATCTAAGGGGAAAACCAGGCATTTATTCAAGTGAATAAGGGCATGTCTACACCATGCCTTCTCCCAGGAATTGCTCTGGGATCATCCCTGTGCATCCATATGATACACAGGGGATCCCAGGGGCAGGGAGAGATGATCCCTCCATTTCTCCAGGATAACCGGGACAGCTTAAATCCTGACTTTTCATAATGGCATCCCGAGACTACGGGAGGTGTGGGCAGCCGTCCCGGTTTCATCTTGGCTCCTCACAAGTAAACGCGAGGAGCCGGGAACCAGGCACAGGGCACGGAGCTCTTCAAGAGCTGCATACTCATCAGGGGTGGGGAGGGGAGCAGGGTCAGTGGGGGGGGGGTTCCACTTACTTTTTCGCTGGAGTGCAGGTGCGTTCCAGCTCCTGTTCTTTTTTTAAAAAAAGGCGGGTGTGACGTCCTCCTTCCCTCCCCCCATGATGTCGCGCACCGTGTGTGGACTGAGAGGGAGGATCTTGTGAGTAGAATACAGTGAGATCCTCCCCGCCCTCCCGGAATCCCAGGAGGTCTAGACATGCCCTTAGTCATTCAATTTGCAAAGCAGTTCGATATGGCAAAAGCTTCCACTAACAGAGTAAGAAGGAGAGAATTTGTGCCAATTCTCTTCCCCTCAACCCTTGCAACTCATCCTACCCCCCCTTCCTGTTCTCAATTGTCCTTCAACCCACAGGAGCAGATTTTTTTTGGGGGGGGACAGGGGCTGTAAGGAGTGGGGATGGGAATAGGGGAAAAATCCCTCCTCTGCTTTCATTTACCCCATTCTATGTGTGGGTCTCTGCTTCAGGAACTGAGCATCCATCCCTGAAACAGAAGTATCTCACAGAAGATGACATTAATCTTGCAGTCAGAGCCAGCAGTATAGGTACAACTTTATATCTATTCTATGTGTGATACCAGAGTCAAGGCAGCAAGGGCAGGAGAAGGCACATAGCCTACAGCATAGAAGTTACTTGGGAGTTACTCCAGCACAATGTCAATACTATTAGTTGGCATGATGGGTCTTCCACACCAGCTAATGCTGTTGGCATTATTCTAGAGCAATGGTAGGGTATATTTTTGGGGCCCTGGGCACATTTGGAAATTTGACAAACTGTCCTGGGCACTACCACAAAATGGCTGCCACGGGAGGTGTGGCTAACCTGCCTAAAAGACAGCATACAGAGGTGGCCTCTTAGTGGCAACACACTAAACAAAGTCTTTGAACATATTGACACAGAAAATTATTTCACAGGAAGCAAACTCTTCCCTCCCCATCAGCCAAGTCATTCCCTCCTCCCCCTTCTCATTCCCATGCACACCATGCCCCATTCTCTCTCTCTCTCTCATACACACACACACACGCCTCTCCCTCCTCTTCACTGCAAGCAAACAAGAGTTGGAGGGGTAAGGCACCTTAGGGGTAGGACACCAAGAAATGCACCTGGGGTCACACTGCTGCCTGCGGGGACTACACTGCCTGCCCCTACACTAGAGGTGCCTTAGGCTAGCATATTTACATTAGTGCTTATGCCACAATAAAGTCTGTCCTTAGTCTATTTCAGCAAAAGCAACAAAGAGTGCTCTAGGCTAGAACCTTAAAGACAAATCCATTTCTCCGTAGGTAAGAATCTTTGATCAGATCCATCAGTACAATCTTGCCTATGAAAGCTCATGCCATAAGAATAATGTTAGCCTTTTAAGTGTCACAAGATTGTTTGATGTTGCTTTTTATATATATTGCTGGTCTAGAAGCTGAGATTAAGAGACTATTCCTTATCCATCACAAACTACAAAAGGATTTAGGCATGTTAGTGTTTCTCAACCTCTGATCTCCATCTATGAAGAGTTGCTTATCAAATAAAAGTGGAAAGGGCATCAAAAGTTTTATACGAATCAATAGTAATTAATAATCTGTGACCTTGGACAAGACCCTTTCAGTCTCCCGACTTTCGTTATCCTCTGCCTCACATGTTCATTCATTTGATGAATCCTTTGGGGAGATTGTTATCTCTGGTTGTGTACCTGCACAACCTAGCCAAGCAGGCCTCCGAGCTTACTCATTTCAGGCCTGCAACCACTGTTTTAATATTTAATAGTAATGCCATTAATGGCCACTGAATTATGCAGCTCTTTAAAAAAAACACCCTCCGTCTGTTACAATTTGTTCATTAGCAGCCAAATAGTCTGTCTGCATAGGCTGCAACACCACACGTGTGGTTTTTTTTCTAGTAGAACTTCCTACAGCTTTCTTGATCACACACCTTCTGTCTGTGTTCAGACTTGTTTCAAACCCTTTAGGCAAGTATTCCATTGTTTCCAGTCCTAGATCTCCCTGTCTCTGTGTCAGCCTCTCTCTCTCTCTCTCTCCCTCCCTCCCTCTCTCCACACCATGCCTTGGATGGGAATGGTTGAGTTTTTGGTTTTGCCTTTGTTTTGCTTTTCCAGCTGACATGTTCCTGAGCTGTCATGATGGCCTTGCTAACATCTGTCAGCCCCCTCGATGGGGCAGACAGTCAGAAGAATGAGCAAGCAAACAATATATGAAAGGGGTTTCAAAGTGTATTCACAGAAACATGATACTTCAAAGACAGGAGTGAAAGTCCCCCTGGAGCTCATTACTGTAGTCAGTGTGGGGGGATTGTACAGTGACTCCCAAGAGATGGAGGAAATGAAGCAGCCTTCCCCCCCCCTTCCTTCTCTGGCTTGGAGAATCCATCGCAGCCTAAGAATAATAACTGCTGTATCTCCAGATCCCATGATTTAACTGCACTTTCCAGAGAAAGGCTTCAATTTGCTTAAATCAGCCTGGTGGAAGTGACTGCTTTTGAGAATGCCAGCTGTCAGCCCTAGAGGCAAGAGTCTTGTCTTCATTGTGCACCAGTCATGGCATTACCTAAGCTCTCCTAATGCTTACCTCTGCTCCTACCATTATGTTCAGCTAAAGAGATGTCCCACCATCTGGAGGTTGTCTCCCTAGTCCCAAGGCAATAAACTTGTGATTCTGTTTTGGACCAACTGCAGTTCCCAAATCATGATAAAAGCAGCCTCACATAAAACACACTACAGAGGTCTAAATGGGAGATTATCAGAGCCAACCTATCCAGCTGTGGTTGAAGCTGGTGTAGCAGTTGTTTAAAAATCCACCCCAGCCATGGTTTGGGATTGCTGGGGTGAGGGACAGACCTCACTATTATCAGTGAGGAAACAGTGATCAGGACCTCTGGGAGGAGGGAGGTTTTAAATCCCTCACCACCACCAGTAATCTCATCCCCTGATATCGGGGTAGGGAGAGGAGGGTGTGAGCATTTCTCCAACCCATCACACTCACTGGATGTGGCCCTTGGGGCAGAAAAGGTTGCTCATCCCTGCTTTGGGACAATTGCAACCCCTTCCAAAACTGGTTGAACAACACTCACCCAACTGGACAAACCACTGGGCAGCAGTACCATTGTTGAATTAAGTCTATATCTTCTCCCATGTCAATTTCATATGTACTCAATCATATGTCTCCTCCATCCAATTTCTGCATCATTTTGCATTTTTCTAAAAAAAAAAAAATGCAGAAAAAGTGCAGGTATTTTTGCATGCAAATTTTCATAACATAGACATTCTGCATGTAACAGAAGTATTATTATTTTTACACATCTTTCCCTCGGATACATATGTGTAAGCAACTTTAATATACACATTTTTGTATTTAGTTGTTAAACTGAGGAGTGCATATAATGTTCTTTCAGGCATCTGAAGGATAATTGTGTTATCAGTCTTGGAAGTGCAAATTAAGTCAATTGGCTTAAAAATGTGTACCAAACAAAATTCTTACTCCAACTCTACTATTCTATGATTCCATCTATGATTGTACATCTGGATTGAACCTCCATTCTGTAGCCCCCATCCAGTGCATTACCACTCGGAGGTGCTGATCCATAGTCTCTCTTGCATCTGATGAAAGAGAGAGACTAGGCTGGCTGCTATCCACACACAGTAGTACACCTCAGCCTTTGCAGTTTCACATATATGTTAAACTGAATGATTTATTATTTTTTCTATTGTTTTGCTAGCTTTTGGTGAACTCTGTTTAATAACATTACTTTTTAATTATAGCATTTGCAGACAGTTTTATTACATTGTTTTAAGCAGTGATTTGTAAGCTGCCTTAGAGACCTTATGTTGAAGAAGTAGGATGAAACGTATTTTAAATATATCCAATAAAAGCATTTAAAATATATCCAATAAAATACCTCTCTAATTACAATGAACACTATTTATGGAATAGCAACTATGGGCTATGATGCTTGCTAGAGAGCATTACAGTCTACAGGTGAGGGGAAAGGTCATAGATCAGGGTTGAGGAACGTTAGGCCTGGGGGCCAAACCCACACCTCCAGGGCCTCAATCTGGCCCTCCAGATTTCCCCAAATGACCACTGCCCCTTCAACTGGCCCCAGCCCACCTGTTTACCAATTGTTTGGTGACTTCCTGGCTTTTGCATCACCCACCCACCCCATTCTAAAAGATTACTTACTGGCAGGAAGAGTTGTAGTTGAAAATATGCTGGTGTTTTGGGTACATTGGCTCCACCTCTTTTGCCTTTGGCCACGCCCCCTGCCGGAATGCGACCCCTGAGAGATTCTCTGAATTTGCATTCAGCCCTATGGCTGAAATAGGTTCCTCACCTCTGTCATAGATGGAGTAAATACTTAGGGAATACTCAGGGTGGTCTTTGCTGCCCCAAAAGGTAGCACTCTGTATCATCTCAAAATGCACCCCTGTATCTCTAGCAATGTCACAAAAGATTCTGGGGGCACAACGTGCTGAGACCCAATTAAGAAATAACATGACTGTTTAATTTTAATAATTTACTAATAAATAAATTTATTAATAAATAAATAACATTTCATATAAGGAAGAAAAGCTATGTGGATGTGAAACAAATAAATTAAAGTGGAGCACCTTAAAAGAGATCATCTCATTTGCAGTTTGTGTCAATACATTTGTGTTAAATAAATAAAGAACTTTTCTATATGAGGTATTTATTGCATGCTCATCATTCCCTACTCAAGGTTGCTTACAAGTTCTTTAGATGGCAAAGTGACTCTCCATTTTTGCATCTGTGTTTAAAGAGCAAGTGTTGTTGTGTGTTTTTAGAGCAGGGAAAATACGGTCTTGTTTGAACAAGTGGAATAAAAGACTTTTTCACTTTGGAGTTTGCACTATTCTCTATACCACAGTGCAACCTAGAGGTTATGTAGTGAAAAGGGAGAGGGAAAGCTTTTCATGTACTGCTTCCTTCTCAATTCTGCATTGAAACTGAATGTAGATACAATGTCCATTGTTGGTGTTAATAATGAACTCTGAAAGCAACACTCACTCCCTTCAATTTGTTTTTAGCCTTAGATATGCTAGTATAGTCATCTGAAGAGCCATTGTTGGAAAGAGAATATTGAAGGAGTTGGGAATTTAATCTGGAGAAGAGACAATTAAGGAGAGAATGGATAGCCTTCTTCTATCTGCAGGGCTGTCATATAGATGATAGAGAAATTTGTTTTCTGTTGCTTCAGATAACAGGAATCAAACCAAATGGTTCAACTTACAAGACAGGATTTCGACTAAATATTAGGAATATTCCTGGTATCGTTTTGTTCCTTTATGTTTGGATGAGGAACAGACTGCTTCAGAAAGTGATGGGCTCTCCTTTGATAGAGCTTTTGGTTTGATTGTTTGTTTAGAAAATGTTAGGATTGCCATCCTGAATTGGGAGGGGGGAGGGTTTGGACTAAATGACCTTTGAGGACCCGTCCAACTTCATAGTTCTTTGATTCTTTGAGTAGACAGACATTGGTCTCATTCAGCGATGCAATTCTTTTTGCCTAGATAGAATTATGAACAGTGGGAAGAGGGTAAATTGAGTCTGTGTCCCCCCCCCCAGTCTTCAATTATCCATCTCATACACACTTATGCAAAAACAATGCTAGAGCTCAAGGTCATCTTGAGATATTGATTGGCAGTAAGCTCAAGAAATACAAAAAGAAGTACTTCTGCACACAAGCATAATTAGATATGGAATTCATTATCACAAGATGTTGCTTGTTCTCTTCCTCCTTTCATTTCTTCAGCTGTATTTCTGTTGTGTTCAGTGTTCTTCTTTTCCAGTGTAAAAGTATGAAAGACAGCATGCAAGTGTACTAGTGACAAGGAGGAAATGTTCAGGCCTCTGTAGCAGGAAAATGTGTTTGCAGTGAATATGTAGGAAAGTCAAGAAATTTTTTACACATTACACAGGAGTGTTTGGTTTGAGGGCAGGGGGTTGAGTTTCATGACAGGTCAAAAGAAGTGAATGGAAGTTGATTAAATGATCCTCCATAGGAAAACAGTGGTCTGTGATCTCCCTTGTTTTCTCTGGGGGCTTTTGTCTGGAGACATCCAGCTCTGTGATGAATTTCATTCATGTATAGCACATGCATTCACAACCAGCAACATTGGTTGCAGTCTCCTTCTATCCGAGGCATAAACTGGATGTTTTTGGAAAGACCATCCTGACTATGGAGCTGACAATATAACATATTTTAACTTGAGGTAACTTGTCCAAATTTAGTAATGTACATATTCTCACTCTGCTTAGTGTCACATCGCCTGTTCGCTGGCTCTATTCATGTGCTTTGATGAAATGTAGACCAGCACCATGGACAGCAAGTTGTCATTTATAGCAGCCTTCACCATTGTGGTGAGCTCCAGATGTTTTGGATTGCAAGCCCCATCATCTCTAGCCATTGATCATGCTGACTGGGGCTTATGGGTATTGTAGTCTGACACAACTGGAGGGCACCACATAGGGGAAGTCTGCTTTAATGCTTGGATTAAGCTCAAAGTAGGGCAGTTATAGAGGGGGTTGGCCTCAGCCTCCTACCCCCAAATATTCAGGTTTCATTTATTTATTTATTTATTTATTTATTACATTTCTATACCGCCCAATAGCCGGAGCTCTCTGGGTGGTTCATTTTAAATAGAAATGTCTGATTTTGCTTATGGTGATATAAGGAAAATCATGCTGGCAGTATACTAAGAGCAAACTTAGGCCTAATCTACAACAAGCAGGATATTGCACTATGAAAGTGGTATGAAAGCATTATATGGTATGTGGCAATGGGTCCCAACAGTGTTCAGTGCACTTCAATACCACTATAAAGTAGTAGTGTGACTCCTGCCTTTTATATGCCCCTTTCATAACACTTTCATAGTGCTATATACTGCTTGGGACATATTAGGCTTTATTCTCCAAGTGTGAATCCTCATGGTCAAAATAGCACTATCCACACACAAGACAGAGGTATCAAGAGGCTGGGGGGAAGCCAAAGGTTTGCAGAAGTACAAAGACAAATGCTTTGGAAATAAACCGAAACAGCTTGATAAAGGCTGCGTATGCTTACGGTCATGGAAAGCCGAGTGTTGAAGGGAAAGAAAATGACAAAGTGGGAGGAGGAATAGAATAGGGTATCCTGAGAAAGGGCATGGCTGACATCCTAAACACAAGTCCTTCACACGTCACCATTTTGTTGCATATCCCAATAGATGATGATGATGATGATGATGATGATGATGATGATGATGATTTATTACATTTATATACCACCCCATAGCTGAAACTGTCTGGGCAGTTTACAAAGATTACATTAGGAAGTAAGTCATATGATTAAGGATGCAATCCTAAACACTGTTTCTAGGTAATAAGTCTTGTTTGTCACTGTGGGACTTACATCCAAGTAAACATACATAGAATTGTGTTCTGGAGAGCTAGGGCAGATGGGTGTGTGTGCAATGAGTGTACAGGAGGGAAAGAAGAAGGGAAGCCCCATTGCACAAGTGGGAGTTTGTTTGTGTGATGTTGGATGTAGTCCTACCATAGTGTGTTAAGTACAATAATTACATTTTAATATGCCAGGAATTAGAATAAATCCTAACCTAACATTGAAATTGCCCATGTTTTAGGGAGCTTGTACCAGATACATAAATTATTGCAACCAGATCCCAGGAATCACCTACAGAAAGTTGTGTGAATGATGGCCACATAATTATTGCATTAACAACAAGAGATTGGCCATGGTGAAGGCTACATGGGTCTTTCTAGGTTAGCTAATAAGGATGAGCCTGATCCAGTTCCAAGCCTGGTGACAGATCAAATGTCAGGCCCCATTTGCCATCCACGTATTTAGGTGCTAAGGTATCCTGTGTCCCAATTTCTCAAGTCCCACAACACTAAGTGTATAATCCATTCAGGCCCCAAATGAGGTTCCTTTCCCACCCCAAGTCCCATGTCCCTAGGTGACAAGTCCCAGCAATTTCCATTTTGCCTAAACTAGGGGTGGACAGCATATGGCCCATGGGCCACATGCATTCCCTGCAGCTCCAGACAAGGCCCCCACATACCCTGCCACTGCACCACCACTGACATTCACCAATTTGCTGCTGAAAAATCACTGATTTACCACTAACCATCATTGGCAAACTACTATAGAATTCTACAATAGCCAAATTCATCTAACTTTCAAGCTAAATTTGGCCATTGTAGCAGTGCGTAGAAGATGTGTCCTCTCCTTTGTGGAAATACCTGTACCTGTTGAATTTGGTCAGTGCAAATGGGTGAGAATTTCATTTCAGGTCAATTCGAGTAAGAATTTACCAAAACTTGCATATTTCTTTATATTTAGGATATGATACAAACTTGAGTGTTAAGAAATTATGAATATGGATGCAAGCAAAATGAACAGTTTTGCCCAGACCTCTGCATGGAGATCGGGGCCAGTAGAGGATGTGACAGTGGGACTGATGCCAGCCGATGCAACCCTAATCCCACCCCCCTCATGCCATTGTTAATCATATAAGGGAGATGACTAAAAGGCATGTGTAACTATGGGTAGATAGGACCTCTCTAGGACAATGTACAGTTTCCATATCAATCTAAGATAGTTCTGTCCACTGGTACTGCCTGAACCTCCAGAGGAATCACAGTAGCACTGCCAGGCAGTGGCAAGTGGTGCAAACATTATGTTTCTGCCCTACTTGCATTGGTTATACAAGATGTAGGAAAGGTGCAAATAATAAAACAATCAGGACCAAATGTCTCAAGAGACTCTACATGTGTATTAAATGGGCAGGAACACACAGCAGAATGCACAGTGAGAGACAGTGTTTCCTAATATGTTCTTGTCTTCTTTTGTTTCTTTCTTCTAGGTAAGTGGCAACCATTTTTATAAACGACGTGCGATGCTCAGCAGGAATGTCCCGTAGTTCTCCATGGGGAAAGAACATCCAAACCTTTGACATGGTAACAATGGATTGTGTTGATGTGTACATGGTGGTGGGCCACACACTTGTATGTAGGCTTCTTTTGTCATCAGCTAACAGGTTGTAACAGTTCTCTGCTAAAATCAAGAGGGTGGTGATGTACACTGGCTAAGGATCAAGGTCAGAATATACAGTTCAGAAAAAAAAATCCCAACCCATTCTTAGGTTGTGAAAATGGAGGGAATTTTGATAATGGAGGGGGGAAGGCATTGACACTGAATATCTTTGAAATCGGGGGAGCTTAGTGATGGCAGTGGAAGTTTTGTTAGAAAATATATAGTGGCACAGCAACCTGAGGTGGCAACACTGATGGATCTCATTTCCCTGGCTAATGGTTGTTATGCCTCCAATTTCCTCTAGAATAGTGCTGCATCATGACCCTCGGCTTGTTCAGACAACACACTAAGCCCTGGTTAAGCCACTAACCCTTTTGCAGCAAATGGTTTGTGAGTGTGTTTAAACTGTGGTTGTGTAGCCACAATGGTTAGGAAAAGTTCACACAACATGCTAAGCCATAAATTTTAGCTCAACGTGCTTAACCACCGTGGTTTAGTGTGTCGTCTGAACAGGGTCATAGTGTTGCTCCAAGTGTTGCTCTGGCAAAACAAAACAAAACTAACACACCGAAACAGCAGCCACCAGTGGTTTTTGGCTCAGTTCTTTTCAGAAGGAGGAATGTTGGGAAAATCCACAACAGATTCAAATGAGATCAGGATTTTGCGAATCTGACCTGCAGATTCCACAACAGACCACATTTTTTTCTGAGTTGTGCAGATTTCCTAAGGCATCCAAAGATGTAGGTGCACAGATCCTGAGACAATCTAAGAATTTTGGGTAGTTTTGATTTATTCCTTTAAAGAAGTTATTAAGTGTATGTTTGCGGTTTTTGGTCTGCTGGTTGTTGACCGCCTACTCAACGTATGTGGGAAACCCTTTGAAAGTCATAAGGCAACACTGTTCTTGCCACTTTAGAAAGCTTCCTTCCTGAGGATAATTGCAGAATAATATCCAAGTATTCAATGGCCACTTTTCTCTCTCTCTGTCCCCAGACCGCCTCCAATCTGTTGCCAGGCAACGGGAACAAAGTGTTCATTTAACATTTAACTAATACTAAACAATGCTCCGTCGGCAGAACTCACTCTCTCTGCTGCCTTTTTCTTCTGTCTTTCAACCGGTGCCAACTTAGAAAACAACTCAATGCTGCTTGGGTGTTAGCGACTGCTTTCCAACAGGAAGGAAGCAGCGTACTATCAGTGTCTATGCATTTTGTTAGAAATGCTTCCCAGTGGAAGATTCTGAAGTAGCTGAAAATTGGGGAAGTAATAAAGGGCACAAGATTTAAAGAAGAGCTGTAGGGGAAACATTGGAAGATCTGTGGGAAGAAAAGTGTGCCATGTGGGAACATAATACGGGTAATATTACAATCATAGTGTTATCTTTTTTGTATCACCAAGGAAGGTGGATAGAAGGTGTCATAGCCAGGGATGCAGTGGACATAATCAAGTATTCACAATTGTGGCAGGTTTCCAAACAATTATTGTGGATCTGCAATGAAATAAAATAAAATGTGGTGACTTGTTTCACAAGATATTGCACTTATAGAAAGAAGAAAGAAGGACAGTAGCCAGACACCAAAGCACTGGTAAGCTGGTTAGACAACATCTTGAGCAGGGAACTATCACAAGCAATAACCTGGCACTCTATAAAACAGCCCTGTCCACCCCGGTGCCCTCCAGATGTTTGGGACTTCAACTCCTATCAGCCCCAGCCAGCATAGCCAATGCTCAGGAATGCTGGGAATTTTAGTCCAAAACATCTTGAGGGCACCAGGGTCAGGGAGGTTGCTGTAAAATAACAATACTTTCAGTTATTGCTTTGAAAAGGAAGTGTGATAGTGGATAGGCTGACCGCATTCATAGCTCTAACCTGACCAGGGATTTTGTTTTTTGCTTTTTAAATAAGGAACAAGGCTGAGAAGTAGCCAAACACCCACCCTATAAAAAGCTGGGCAATATGAGGATCGGGACTCTTCCCTCCTAGAAACGCTTCACGTGTGTTTTGGCTGCAGTGGCTTTTTCACGCATGAAGACAGAGTTTCTAGAAGGTTGCTGTGGACAACCACCACGGTTGAGAGAGCGTGCCAGCTGTGAAAACGCAGAAGAGACTTTGGTTCACCATTTTCAAAATGGCTCACTTGATCAGGACATAGGAACAATCAGCTTTCCACCCCTCTTAAGAACGTTCAATACTGGCCTATAATAAAAGAGATTGAGTTTCTTGTCAAGGCAGCAACTGCATTACCTGTAATGTTGCAGTACTTGCAGATTTGGCTCTGAAGATGAGAATAAATGTTCTGAAAACTCATGCTTACATGTTGCAAAAATGCTATTCCATAATGGTTTTAAATGAGGAATACTGTGGTTTATTTTTTATGTTACTTTGCACTGTGTTAAGCTGTTTTATTGAAATCACTGACAGGCAAAACAATAATAAATTGAACTTTGAATAGATTTCGATAGCAACCTGGTCAGATTTTCCCCCTTGGGTAGGATATACACATATGTGCCTCTGTTTTTTTAAAAAAATGTTCCCCAAAGTAAAATAAAACCAGCTCTATATGCATTAAATGGGTAATAATGTACAGTAATTACATTAGCATACAAGATAACCTAGAAAGTCACATCCACATAGAAATTGCATATCTGTTATTGTGGAAAGTGCCCTGAGCATGGGATACCACAAATAGAAAAAGGGTTTCGATGGAAAAATAATAAGCAAGCGTTTGCACTCCCCTGAACAGTTAGCAGTGCCAGCTGTTTGCAAACATCTGGAGGTATGCAGAGGTTCTGCCTCCAGCTCTTAGAACATGTAATAAAAATATTGATGAAATAAATCATGCCAATCAAACTGATGTGTAAACCTTACAGTACTATCATTTATTCTCTTTTATGGGATTATAAGCACTAACTTTAATGAAGACTACTTGACCGGGGGGGGGGGGAATCTTCACCTTTAATATGTTGGGAATGTTCAAGAGGTTGTTTGAATTAGCAGTGCACTAGTTGTGAACAACTGAAGAACCAGGGTCGGAAAGCAATGCTTTTGAAATATATATATATATATCCTGGAAAAACTCCATAATCTTGCATTTATTTATTTATTCTGACTCTTTGATGCTGTTTCCAGTCATTATTTTGTCACTTTAAAAGAAAATGTAAATTCCTCTTGATTGGTGCCTTCCAATCAAAGATCTCACAGGGAAGGTGAACATGTCAGATTGCCATGTAGCCAATTATATTTAGCTCTATAGTGGAGTCACTTAGGTAAAGACAGCTGCATTGCCTTCCTGGTAAATATGTTTGTGGTGTGGGGAGGTACATTGGAACAGTATTTCCTGGCTTTATGCGCACCATGGGAAGAGAGGGACAACTGGCCTAGTTGGCTTGGCAGTGGGGGCGCACTCTCTTTCCCTTCATATCTAGCCCCATAGAATGGGCAAATCGGTTTTGCAGTGTCAGGGGATGCTTTTTGCAGTGGCCAAAAATGTCCACATAAAACTAAGGATGCACAAGCATTTTGTTTCTCTCTGAAATTCAGCCATACTTGCCCCACTCACAACCCCGAATGTGAATGAGAACAGATTTTGCTCCCAAAAATGTTCACAAGTTCCTGTACTTGTGGTCATGTATGTTTAAAAAGTGTGTGTGTGTGTGTGTGTGTATGTGTAATATGCATCTTGAAATGCACATTTTATGATAAAAATACATTGCCATGCTTTAGTCAATTGGGGGAAAGAGTGCACTTTTGAGAAATGCACATATAAATGTGCACATTCCCCATTTGAAATGTGCAATTTTTCCATTCAAATGAACCAAACAAAAATGAGAGTGACCTTTACTGACCTAAGAAGTGAAATTTAGAGAATTTCCCTGGTTCTCCCAACCCTTCAAAAACACCCCTGGTCAGCACTCAGGCCTAGTCCAACTTGTGCTTTTAAACATCCCAATTCTGCACCATGGAACCCATATTCTGCAAAGAATTGTGCAAATCTAGTATGTTTGCATTTGATTTGCACAACTAGTTCTGGTTGAACCATTTTGACCCGGGAGGAAGGCTTGTAGATTCTAGCATTTGGTCATTCCCCACCCCACCCATAGTTTTGCTAAAAGTCTGCGGGTTGGCAGCAGGGAGAAAGAATTGGGATTCAAACACTGTGCAGCTGGGGAGAAACAAAACAGACAGATGCCAGAATGGTCATTTTGAAACACTGAGTCATTTGAAGGCTCATTCTTCCATGTGAAAAAATAGATGGGATTATCTTCTTCTGTTCAATTTTCCCTCCCCATAATAATAATAACAACGTGTTCATTCTTTATAAAACAGCACAATACACATTCTGAAAATTGGGAAGCAGCTATTACATTTTGCATTCAACAATGTAGATGGGGAATTCAGAGTTTTGGGTCTTCAGTGGTGCCCTTATGTTTAGTATGCAGATGTCTAGCCCCCCTGATCATGTATTCCTACATTCTAACTATCTCTCTGTTGTACTAGGAAGAGAACAGATATGGGAACCAACATGTAGTACATTTACTATTAAGAGAACATGGTACCCAACCGTACCACCTGGAAGTCCCTATGGCACACTGTGGTAGCATGTAGCATTGCACCCTAAAATATATGTAAACAATCCACAAGTGCTACAGCATTGTTTTTATCCTGAAAGGGCTCTGTATTTTCTTGGCTGGCCTTATCACCATTGGGAAACACCTACATGCAACTCAGACTGATGCCTGGGGAAAACCTGTCCTGATCTTGTCAGTGGAAAGTGCCGGGCGGTGAGGCTTCTCAAGAGACAGAGTGGAAACACTGTTGCTTGAGACATTTAAAACTCGGCAGGAGACAGCATAGGTATTATTTACAGCCAGAATGGTTAAAAATACAGAAAATGAACTCGTGTGTGTGTGTGTGTATTTGACAGGATGCAAAACAATGCTAAATAAGAAAATCCATGATGTGCATATTTACTTAGGGAAAGAGGAAGGGACTGGAGTTCAGTGGTGCAGCTCTTGCCTTGCAAACTAAGGGTAGCAGCTTCAGTCCCTGGCAACTGAAAGCAACAGGTAAGTTGAAAGCAACAGGTAAGAGGTGATGTGAAAATCCTCAGTCTGAGAACCATAGCAGTGGAGTAGACAGTATTGGGTTAGATTCACCTTTCTCATCCCGATGCTCTCCAGATGTGATTGGACTACAATCCCAATTGCCCCCACTCAGCAGGGTGGTGCTGTCTGTGGATGATGGGAATTGTAGTTCAATCACCTCCGGAGGATTGCTAGATGGACAAGTAGCCTTGCCTGGTATAAGGTAGCATCCTCTGATTCATACATAGCATCAGGCTAGTTCACCTTGAGCAAACTGTATCATTTGAATTGGCACTGTGCTGAACATTTCCCCCACCTTTTCCCCTCCACCCATTCTCATGCAATCTGATATAGAAGACATTGGCCCTTTCTACACCTAAGGATTATCCCAGGAAAATAGAGGGATCATCCCTGCCTGCTTCCGGGATCCCCTGTGTGTCATTTGGATGCTCAGCGATGATCCCGGGGCGATCCCAGGACAAATGGAAATTTGTCAAATTTGTCAAATTTTCAAAAGGAAATTCAATGGTGAAGAAAGTTTTGGAGAAATTCTCATGGCTTGGGTTTGGGTTTTCTTTTGCTTACCTTGCTTAAGAGGTAGCTCAAGTGTCCTGCCTTTCACTGGCAGCCTGTGGCCTCTTCAGATCCAGAAGCACAGGCAGTGTAATGGAGAAGTGTGTAACAGAAAGAAAACAGCCTCCTCACAGTGATTAGGTAAATTCTAACACACCACAAAAATATGTGATAAAACACATTGAGTTAGTGTAGGCACTTGCTCTACTTCTTTCCTGGAGCTAGACACAACACTGCCTCTCTCGCACCTTCATTGTGGCAGTTACAACATAGGGTGGGGAGCAACCTACCAACCCAGTCAATGCTGTTGCCCCTTCTAATGGTAGCACAAAACCCCTAAAAACTCTTACACAAGAAAGAGGGGGAGAAGTGTTGGTACAACCTCTGCCAATGATGAGGCCCACCTATGAGAAACTGATGAAATTTCTCCTCCCCCTGGAGAAATTAGGTGAAATTGCCCCCTCCCCAATTTCTCTGCCAATATATGGGGTGGAGAAGTTTGAGAGGCCATTTGCACACAGCTGTACTTGGTAGGGTGACCATATGGAAAGGAGGACAGGGCTCCTGTATCTTTAACAGTTGTGCAGAAAAGGTTTCATTTATATGCATGCAGCACCTAGTGGAATTCCCTCTTCATCACAACAGTTAAAGCTGCAGGAGCCCTGCCCTCTTGACCAGATTTTTCTACACAACTGTTAAAGGTACAGGAGCCCTGTTCACCTTTTCATATGGTCACCTTACTATTTGGACTCAGGTACAACTTAACAATGATGGCTGTGCTTGTCTCAGATTAAGATGATGTAACAAGCCAGCTCGTACCTGGAGTGAAAATAGTTTTCAGTCATTTATAAAAATGCTCCCACAATTTGGTTACAACCAGCTTTGAGTGGGTGCAAGCTTCAGAGCTAGCTCTTTTTTGTTACTCCTTTGCATTATCTGCCAGCTCCAGTAGAGTTCATTGTCCCTGTTTTTCATTCTTCCTTTTCTCAGCACCTCTTCAGCCTAAAGTGTTAAATGGTTCCTGCATGTTCAATGCATTTTTGCGTGTTTGTCATTTCTCTTAATTTATTGTAAAGCTGGTGCCTCATTGTCTTTGAAAGTGGAGTCTAGCCATGTTATTTATCAGCTATGTAGATTGCATTCCCTTAATCTAGTTAGTTCTTTGGTATATAAAGATATATTACAGGTAGTCAATGGGTAATGCAGTTATAAAGTATGCCATGTAGAATCTCCATTTCTTGTCTGTGGCGCCAGGAACTGATTGGTAGAATTTCATCTTCATCTTGATTGCCTTTAGTCTGTTTTGACTGTGCGGGGGTGGGTTTGTTTCTGTTATTTTTAATTTCTGCAATCCTCTCCTTCACCTGCATGGCTCTCTAGTGCCTAGCACTTTCCCACCCGCTCATGAAGGGATGAGACTACCAAGGGCATTCAGCGATGGAAGCTAGTAACATCAGTAACTCAAACCTTCCTCCCTTCATAAAGGTCTGCTAAATTCATGTGTACTTGTCATCCATTTTGTCATCCTTTCAAATGTTTGAGATCTGCACAAGAAGCCAGGATCTCTTGAAAAAATTATGATATTCAGCACAGTTATATGCCAGTCAAAAAACAAAACAACATGCATAGTGATTTTGGAAGGAATTCTGAAACCTAACTCCCCAGTCCTGAAATATGGTGCCCAGTTGTCCTACTGTACAGACAATACTCCTCTATTTGAAGATGTTCTCTCTTTGCACTGAGCAGGGGATTGGACTCGATGGCCCTAGATTCCAGCAGGTGTTGCAGTTGCAAGTATTGCCATTGAGCTGTAGTAGGTAAATTATATTTAACACACAAGTCTGAAATGATTTGTGAATAAGGGTGAAATTCTCATACTACCCTACTGTAGCTCAGCTTTGCATGCAGAAGACCTCAGGATCAATCCCTGGCATCTCCAAGTAAGGCTAAGAAAGAATCCTGTCTGAAACCCTGGAGATTACTATCGGCCTGGATGGGCAGATGGCCTGACTCCCTGAGTATAAGGCAGTTTCTGATGTTCCTGAATGAATGTATGAATGAATAACAGTTCTGGCCTGGTCAGCCAGCCTCTTTAATGCTCAAATGCCATTTCAATCATTTTCTTGAGTGCTGTGATGCCAGAATACAAGTCTTGAGAACGTTGGGAATACTGGTCAGGAAAAAAAATCAGTACAAGTATCTAATGTAGCAGCTACATCTAGTTCCAGGGGTGAAATGGTTATGCAGTGTTAGTAATCCCTGTCAGGCAATAAATAACACATTGGATTTAAAGCATCTGTTAGGTATGTTACTGTGAGCTCTCTCTCTCACTCTCTCACTCGCGCTCTCGCTCGCTCGCTCTGTGTGTGTGTGTGTGTGTGTGTGTGTGTGTGTGTGTTTGAAAACAGTGCCTGCAGAAATACACTGGGATGCAACTGGGAGTGGCTTTTGTAGGATTAGAGCCAAGAAGATAAATCTGGGAAGCAACAGATATAGGAATCAGTTCCAGGGAATGACAAAACAGGATCAGGTTCAGGTATACTGGGCAGAGAGGGAAGGTGGTGAATCAGAATCAAAGGGAAACTGGCTGGCCCAAGACATTTTGCCACCTTGAGACGATAGACAAGATGGCCTCCCCACCTCCTGCCAGTTCTGCATATAGAAACCAACCAGACTGACAGCTAAATGTTACATTGACACTGATGATGAGGCAGAGTTCTTCAATTCTTAGGAGTTCTTCACACTGGGAGCCAGTGTGGTGTGAGACCCAGTGTGGTGTAGTGGCTAAAGTGTTGGACTGGGAGTTGGGAGATCCAGGTTCTAGTCCCCACTCAGCCATGGAAACCCACTGGGTGACATTGGGCCTACCTCACAGGGTTGTTGTTGTGATGATAACATGGAGAGGAGGAGGACTATGAATGCCACCTTGGGTTCCTTGGAGGAAAAAAGGTGGGATATAAATGCAATCATCATCAACAACAACAACAACAGCAACAACAATAACCCCCTGAGAGAAACAAGCTAGCTTAGGGGTCACAGAACAGGACATGTGTCCTCCAACACCTCATTTGGCCTAATGATAGGGCTAGCCTGCTGATAACAAGATCAGAAGGGGGCTCACAGAGAAAACTAGGGCTGTGCATGACTTGGCCTCAGCATTGGAATTCCAAGGCTTTGAAGGCCATTTTACAGAGCAGCCACCACATCATGCACATCAATGCCAAAACATCCTACAATTCCCAGCATGCCTTGCAAGGAAGGGAGGGACTTACCGGGTTCTGGAGCAATGTGTGCTTGTGGCCTTGCTGCCACTGTTGCCCTTGGATCATCCACTCATTAATGCAATCAGGGCTGTGGGAGACCCTGCATGATGTGCCCCTCAGTGATGATGTGCCCCTCATGTGCCCCACAAGTGCCCCACAGTGCCACCATCTTCCCTCAGTTCCTTTCCAATGCTGGCCCTGAAAGTGAGCAGAAAGGATCTGGCGCACAAGGGCTATAAGCCAAACAGCCAGTTCCTGGAATTGCACCAAAAGTGCCTGTCACTCTCTCAAGGCATGCTGGGAGTTGTAGGACAAAAGGGCTGTGCATGATGAGGTGGCTGCTCTGTAAAATGCCCACCAAAGCCTTGGAATTCCAAGGCTGAATTGTGTACAGCCCTAGAAAAAACAGTAGCAGTGGTACATGGCCAAGATGGTCTCAAGCCTTGCAGATGGGTGGGATTGGGAAGGATGTCCTGACAAATAAAGCTAAATTCCATGTCTCTTTTGGTCCTTTCTTCTTTGTCAGACTGATACAAGTGCTGTTGAAACTCCTGAGGTCCTTCCCCATTCCCTTTTCTGCTGTTGAATGATAGGGACACACAAATTAGAGGACAAAGGGATATTTCACAAGGAGAGGCTCAATTGAGTAGAATTGCCCACACACATTTACTGGGCACAGGTCCAGATGGACATGCTTATGTGGAGAATGTAAATGAGTCTGGGTAGGCAGCTCAGTCATCTGAATCTAAGATGATTTGGAGGAGGAGGGCAGTGGTGATTTAAGTATAGGACAGCTATTTCCTGAAAACCTTTTGACTTTGGCCTCAGAACAAGACTTGGGCATGAATTTGACTTTGGTTAGCTGAAAGGGCCTCCAATAGGGTTTTAAAAACAATTACATACTAGAACAGGGTGGGAATAAGAACGCCCTTGAAATAAATACATATAGCTTTTGATGAAAGGTCTAGGGATGTGCAAGAATTTCACTCCAGCTTTTTAAATATCAGAGCTTGTCCCATTCACAACCCTGAATGCCAACACATTTTCATGTTTTAGTCAATGGGGGGAAGTAAGAATATAAGAACAAAAGAAGAGCCCTGCTGGATCAGACCAAGGGTCCATCTAGTCCAGCACTCTGTTCACACAGTGGCCAACCAGCCATCAGCCAGAGACCCACAAGCAGGACATGGTGCAACAGCACCCTCCAACCCATGTTCCCCAGTAACTGGTGCACACAGGCTTACTGCCTCCAATACTGGAGATAGCACATTTGGGTGCATGCTTTTAAAAAAACGTACACTGAAAAGTGCACTTTTGCCACTCAAACAACAACAACATTTTCATACAGGTATGGGAATGAGGTGAAGTGAGCTTGAAGTTGGAAATTGGAGAAACGCAATGAGCTCGAGCCCTGCTGATTCTCCCATCCCTAAAACGGACCTGGCACATTGGGAAATTAACTTCACAAACTGTTTCATAGTACATCGGAATGTTACTTTGTCCCTGTATGCATAATGAATACTGAACATTAATGGAACATAAATTATGAAAGGTACAGACTAAGCTGAGATGATTGCTTTGTGTACCACACCAGTTTAACTTTGCATTTGCCAACTCATTGGTCCATGAAAAGATATCACCCTGATTACCCTATGCCCAAGTTCTTTAGTTCCCACAACTTAGAAACTCAAATTCTACATACTAAATGGAATCAATAACTATTATACCACTTATACTCATTATTCCAATGATAGTTTTCATTTTAATAGGTTTTATAAATCTCAACTATTTATAATATATATATATATATATATATATATATATATATATATATATATATATGGCACAAGTACTAAATACAATAGAAATGGTTAAAAAGTATAAAATACAATATGAATATTTGAAAGAATAAAATACAATATAAACAGCATAGGAATGGCTAAGACAGCCATACAAATCTAGAATTTGTCTCTAAAATGAATGGAAGAAAGGAAATGTCTTTGCCTGGTGCCAAAAAGAAAACAATGTAGGCACCAGATGAACCTCTTTGGGGATGGCATTCCTTAAGTGGGGTGCCACAACTGAGAAGGCCCTCTCTCTTATAGATATCTGCCTAGCTTCCTTCGGCAAGGGCACTCATAGAATGGCCTCTAAAGATGACTTGGGGTCAGAACAGAAATGATTTGTTTCTTTATATAAAAAAGGGGAAGGCCCAAATTCTCCTTGCAAGCGTCGAAGTCAAGTATTCTCCAGATGTTCACTCTGGATATTTGCTGAATATTGGACATCTTCATCTGAAACAATGATATTTGATTCCAATAACTAAAACCTGATAGTTAATATTTTGCAGTATTTGACAATTGACAAGCAATTGAGTTTGTTATCTGACACCACTGATAGACAATGGTATCTTACAATGATTTTCAGTGGCCATCAGCATTATTTGGTGTGAACTGAGAAAGCGTCCTAAAACACCCAATTTTCCCTGCAGAGGAAATTCAATAGTAGTGGGCAAGAGCTGCTTTTCAGAATTCTTGAAGTGCCCATGATAAAGTTCCAAATATACCCAGGGTTTTCCAGGAAGTAGTTTCAAAATCACTGCTATAACTTATTCAACAGTATTTGATGGCTGGGTTGGCATCAAGAATATTTAACATTACATTGGACAAGCAAGTATCCATGAACATGTTCTTGCACTTTTTTAATGGTGATTAAATTATATAGGGGAGCGGGGCTTTATAAAACCCATGCTCCTCCCAATTTCTACCAAACCATGCCCCTATAACCTTTTAAAACAGCCAAGAAGGGGGCTCATTGGCAAAGGCAAGAGTGCCAGAGGAACACTCAGGCCATGGGAGCACTGAATCAGTGTCATGATGTGCTCTTCTGTCTCCCTGTTTTAGCTGTGAACTGGAAGGGAAGGCTCTGCTTACTTTTACCTCAAAGCAACAATGGGGAGGACAGGCGTGGGCTCGAAGACAGAGCACCAGAGCATTGCAAATATTTGTTCCAGTTTTATGGAGCATTCCATCATGCACTTCTTCATGAGCAGTCTGGAATGGTTTAATTCTATTGCACTGTTTGTATGAACTAGGTATCTAGCTTCAGAATACGGATGATGGAGAACTAAGGGCATGTCTACATGATTCATTTATCATGGGCTCATCTCTAGGTCATCTCTATGCACCCAAATGACACATGGGATCCCAGGGTCAACCAGGAATGACCACAGACTTTCCCCAGGTAATTGGAATGGGGGTGTTCCTGGTTTTTCCACAGTCCCAGGACAACCCCGAGGACCGCGGCTGGTGTAGTGTGGCCTCCTGGGTCCTCAAATGGGCACAGAGCTGCACGGGGCGGCTACATGCCCATGGAGGTGGGATGGCAGCAATTTTGCCATCCCTGGGATGGCAGGGGTCTTGGGCATGGAATTGGCAGGGGGGTACTTACTTTTTTGCCATGTGTGCATGGCTTCTCTTAAAAAAAGATGGCACCAGCAACATCCCTCTTCCCTTCCAGGATGTCGCATGGCTGCATAAATGCTGGGGGAGGATCATGGAAGCAGGTAAGTCTGTGATCCTCCCCCTCCCTCCTGCTACACCCTTAGGTGTAGACATGCCCAAGAAAGAGGAGAAGGGGGAAACTTCTTATAGGATATTGACAAGGCTGTAGGAGGGTTAGGAGAATGAGGATCAGCGAGGGAGGAGAATCTGATATCTTGGCAATTGAAACTCTTCTGAGACCTTTCTAGCCAGAGCCCTCACCAGATGCTGCCTTCAGTATTTTAACACATACACACACACACACACACACACACACACACCAGCAAAAGTTAGGCTAGAAAGATGCCCTTTTTAAAAGCAGAACTTTTAAGTATCTAACAAATGCAATGGACACCAAGCTGGAAATAAAACTGCATAATTTGAAGCGTGACATTTCACCCATGCAGTAAACTAAGATCCCTGGCTCTGTTTAATCTTGAAAACCCAGATGCTATAGCACTGTGTTCTTTTGGTTACTGTAGCAATATTTCCTAAACTTAAGTAATGCAGTGGTAAAATAGAACTCTCAACCCAACTCCTTAAAAAAAATGATGTATTTTCATAATCTTTTAGCTTCAGAAATAGAAAATCCTTTCCACAGACATGTTGAAACTAAGCACTGGTATTTGGGGAAAATTCTGCTCTCTCAAAGATGATGATAGGAATTTTCAGTGTTATGTTCAAGATAGTGGAAAATATGAAATGTGGGCTACAAAGGAGGGCAATAAGCAGTCTGATGGAAATCTTTGTATATTTCTTCATGATTACCTTTAAGATTCTCTTTTTACAGCCCCCCATTGTCAATTATGAAGCAATGTTCATGCCCAGACATCATTCCAGAAAATTCAGCTCAAACTACCATTTGTTTGTTCGTAATCTTCTCATATCCATAGCCAACTGAAAAACTAGGCACTCTAATATGAAGATTAACACTGATATTATTGGACATAAACCTTTGTATGCACGATCCTTTCCATCCTGAACTCCTGGAAAGGGGAGAAAAAAGCATCTTAGGTCATAACATATCACCAACAAATGCTTGCTTGTGAAGGTCATTCCATGCTTGAGCTAGCCTCATGGGAGATCCATGCGCCAGCACAGTTAATTACACTAACAGCCATGGAAATTATATTGGCCTGCCACTAGCCTAGAGAGATGAATATCTCCATTTCTTAGTCGCAGGGGGATGTTAATGGCATTTTTATTAACTGGTGACCTGTTGACTGCTATTAGAATATAGATTGTATGCATAAACCAGGTCAGAGTACTGAAGATATGATTATGGAGCAATTACCATGTCAGCCAATGTGGCTTCTAATCAGGCCTGGCAAAGAGATTTTGGGAGCTTGGAAACTCTACTTAGGAGTCCAACAAGAAGGAAAAGCTTTGTATCAAAGTCTGCATTACACCCTTACATCTTCTGGAATTGAAGTGTCTGATTATCCTGATTAGAAGAAGGGAGAATTAAACCAACAAGAGAAGGAATATTAAAACAGGATGCTTTTAGAAGAGTCAGGAATGTAAAGGGGAGTTCAGAGTTTGAAAACCTCTCATTTAGGAAGTTGTTAAACCTTCTCAACGTTGGCCAATGATGCTAAAGCTCCAATGAATCTTAATAGCAAACAGCAAGGTCATTACAGTGAAGGTCCTGGAGTGTCATGGTGATGATCATGATAAACATAGTCGAGAAACCCTTTTATCATATGGTATCCATGTGTTGAGCTTTCATGGGGTGAAGAAGAGTGGTGTCTTGTGATGTCTACTGGCCTAGCCTCTCGACATCTGCACATTCAGCATGGAGGGGGAGCTGCACAAAGTGTTTCCAATCACCTGGAGTGCCTGCAGTTGAGCAGCTTTTGACCTGTGGGCAGATGTCAGCACTGATATTGAGGGGTGGGGCTAGCAAAGTGATGAGACCTAGAGGTGGGGCCAGTGGTGCAGCCCCATTTCCCTTTCTAGCCGCAAAAGTCCTACAAGTGTGTAATGCACTTAAGGACCTAGATGTGGGTTTAGGGTCAGATTCTGATCTGAATTTTGATCACCTTCAGCATTCAATTAAATTATGTTTTGTTGTTGTTGTTGTTGTTAGTGGTGGTGATGTTGGTGGTGTTTAGTTCAGAACTCAACAGATCTTTATGAAGCCCAGTTAGCATGGTTTGCTAGGAATACAGAGAGAGTCTGGTTGTTCACTAAGACTTAGAGAGTCTGGTTTGCTAGTAATGCACAGTCTCCAATTAAATCCCTTTCCATACATTCATTTTGAAATGAGTTGTGGTCTTCTCCATGCCCATATGTGACTTCAAGAAGCATCTATGATATGGAATAAAACATTAAAAATAGAAATATTATAGGTGGTTGGCCACTTAATGTGCAGCAGCCGTAAAGATGCTACCTATTTGCCAGCATTGCCTCTGTTGCTCTTTATGTTCTGTTTGTGTATATACGTAAATACCATGGGTATGTAAATACCATGGGAATTGGTAAAGTGACTGTCTAATGGATATTTTCCTTCCAGAGACCGCATTAATTGCCACAGTTCTCCATAGTGTATGTTAGTTTTAACACAGAAGAAAGCACAAATCCATTAGTATCCGTCACCCTAATTAATGAATATTCTGAAAGCGTTTATCATTCTGAACTCTGCCCAGTCTGAAGCATTGTAAAGGGTAACACACTGGATTGCTTGGTTCAAGAATGAAGAAAGAGAGAGGGAGGGAGATAGGAGAGAAGCTGATGAGGATGGAGGGAGGGAGGAAGACATAGCAATTTGCTTAAGATACTATAGCTTTGGAGAGGGACTACAGCTTAGTGGTAGAACATTTTGCACTCAGAAAGGCAGAAGGTCCCAGATTTAACCCTTGGCATCTCAGATTGGTAGGTGATGAGGACAGCTTCTGCCTGAAACACTGGAGAAGCATTGCCACTCAGAATAGGCAATTGAGGCTATTGGGACCAATGGTCTGACCCAATACTAGGCTGCGCCTTGTGTTCACATAGTGAGTCCATGGGTTTGGCAGAGATAAGCATTGGCCCTGCTGGCTAGGGATGATGAGATCTGTAGCCCAACATAGCTGGAAGGCACTTGATTGGGGAAGGCTGGGCTTCATTAACTCTATTACTTTCCTAGTTTGTAATGATAGCCGTTTCCCCAGTGCTGCAGCATTTGAAAGGGACCCGATGCAGGAAATCATCATCATCATCATCATGATCATCATCATCATCATCATGACTTACATAGTGTGTTTCAATTGTTCGAAGTGCGTCCTATACCCAGTGAACCTTTCAACAGCCCTGCTAGGCAAGTCATGCTTCAAGCTGTTCTCCACAGACACATTAAAGCATATGAGTTGATCTGGCTGTAATCCGGTTTATAGTGAAATCAGGAAAATAATGCTTTGTTGATTAAATAGTCAATCCCTTGCCTCATTTATGAACCTGGAAACAACTGTGCCTAAATCATGCTGTGGATAACGTCTTTGCTTGGTTCATGAATTAAATATTAACCAGTGTCTTTGCCCAGTCCACATAAACCTGAGAAAAGTCATCACACAATTCATGATCCTTACCTGCTATGTTGCTGACAAAGAGTTCTGCCTAATTCACAAAAGGACTTCACAGACCATGACTTTGGAGGGCATCTGTTTAATTCATGTATTACACAAAGGCATTACATAGTTCAAAAATGAAGCAGTTTCATTAATTCAGAGTAATGTGTGTGCTAATCTATTATAATTCTTCATTCGGATTCAGATCCACATTCTGTGATCTGGGAACATTTGTCTTGGGGACTTGCTACCCTGTGTTCTGTCTGAGCCTTTTTCCACAATCACTTATTTTCAGAATAACAACCCCTGAATTCATTTTGACATCAGATTTGGTTATACACTGAAGAGGTGAAGCAGAAATTCATGTCAATAGCCAATGACCCCTAGTGAGGATTATTGATGTGTTTTTAATGGTTTGGTTTTAATGGTTTAATGATAATTTTGTCTTGAATTTTATTGTTTCCTGTAGTGGAAAGACAGGACATAAATGTAATGCAAAAATAAAATAAGATATCATCATCAACTTTATTATGGTCACTGACCAGACTTAGAAATATATATACATATATATATATATATATATATATATATATATATGGGATTTTGATTCAATTCTCTGAAATCTTTCCTATTTTGGAACATAGGTCCTCATCAGTAGTGCCATAGAAACCTCTTTTCCATGGATCTGTCCCATAGAGTTGCTATTTCATTTTTTTCCCATTCCCTCATTTTTCCAAACTTAAAATTGGTTTGTCCTGAACTCTGTTTTTTTAAAAATCCACATATAATTCATAAGCATTTGCATGCATATTTTTCTAATGCATGCACTTTTGTATGCATTTCTTCCTAATATACACATTTTTTCAAGTAATTTCCCTAATATAATGCATTTATGAATGGGAGATCACCAGTGCCAAATTTGGAGTAGTGCAAATTTCTGATGGTAACCAAATTTTGGTTTGTGCAAAAGTTTTCACAGGTGGAATGAATTTTTCCCTAGCATTAGCTGTAACATGGCTCAGAACCAAAGATAAACCCAACTTTAAGATAGGTTATATTTGCTAAAAAGCTCTAGAAAGCCTTTTATATGTAGACAGGAGTAACAATCTTGTCATTTAATTACAAGAATGTAGGGAACGGATCTCTTTCGTACCCTGCCTCCCAGAGGAAACTGCCTGGAGAAAGAGTGCCAGATTGGATTCTTACAACTGATGGTGCCGAAATATAGAAATGGGGAGATTCAAAAATGAAGTTGCCCAGTTCAAATACCACCAAGCTACTAGGAGCCAAGCCCAACCCTCCCTGAACTTTGGTCCGAACACATAATTTTATTTTATTTTATTTATTTATTTTATTTATATACTGCCCTAGAGCAGAAGCTCTCTGGGCGGTTAACAAAAAATAAAAGACTAGACATTAAAAATCTATATACAAAACTTAAAACCATAAAAATATAAAAACAGCTAACATTTAAAACAATTTTTAAACTCTCAGCCAGGCCAGAGACAGCCAGGCCAGAGACAGCCCGGGGCTGCGGAAGGTCTAGCTTGTTCCACGGCTTTTCCTGGCTGCTCACTTACTCGTGAGTAGCCGGGAGAAGCCGCACACTGGGCACAGCGCTCCATAGGAGCGCTATGCCCATTGGGCCAGGGGCGAGGGAATCGCAGGGGGGAGTGATGGGGCCAGGGGGGAAAGAGCGGACTTGGCAGGAGAGATGGGGGGGAAGAGCTGAGCCAGGGTGGGGAGATCTTGGCCGGGGTGGTGGTGGTGGAGGGGGTATCAGACATGGTGAGCAGGGGTGGCGAGCGGATGGGCGAGGGGGCGAGCGAGCATGCAAGTGAGCAAGGGCGAGCGGGGGGGTTAAGCGGGCATCAGACAATGTGGGGGGAAATTGGGGGCAGGGGGAGCGGGGAACCTTTATTTTTTAAAAAATGACTTACCTTTTCATTGGGGTGCTCCTGTGCACATGGCCCCTTTAACTTTTTTTAAAAAATGGAGGACGTGATGGGGCTTTCCTTTCCCCGTCACATCTGACGTCTGGATAGGCGCGACGGACCATGCTAATTGTAGCACAGGCTCACAACGCCTGAAGGCCGGATTCAAAGATACATCTAGGAAGGCCCAAAGTCTCTGCCTATGCTGGATCCAAGTTCCTCCTGCAGGCCTCCACTGCTGGGCATACATGCACACACACACACACACACACACACACACACCATTCACAAACTTAAGGTCTCCCCAGGCTTATATAATAAGCGAAAAGAGAACATTTAGGGGAAATCTAAGCTTTTTCCAGATGTTCTCCAAGAAATCTTGGAAATGCTGAGTGGGTTATTCAGCAAACTGGGCATCCATCCCTAATCCGTACATCTACATTACTCTGTATCATGGACAAGATGCTCTTTATTTTGTTCCCACCATGAGAGGTTGACATGCCACAAGAACATTACTGACGCTGCTGACCACCCTATCCATGATATCAGACCTGCTGCGTTTCATCTTTAAACATTCTCACCTTCTTACCCAAACCCTGACTTCACCAAAGCCTCATCAGTCTATTATACCATCTGTCAGAAATTCCCATTGTTGCAATGGATCCATCTCCATCAAAGGCGCAGCCGTACTCTGTAATTCCACTTATGAACTACCTACTGGGATAATTGGGTCTGCCCAGCTCATTAAAAATAAAATATTGATGTTTTCTTAGGATGGATCTAATTACCTAGGCCCAGGGGGGTGGGTGGGAAGGCGATGTAGAAAGAGAGGAGGCGTGTCACGGCACACATACTGGCATGCACCTGTTCACTGGTCCACAGCAGGGAAAACTTTAAGGCTGTGTAGGTAGGAACTCCTAGAACACTTAAAATAAATTGATGTCTGGCCATAGAGAGTATAGAGGAGGGAGAGAGGGTTCATTTCAAGGTGGGTAGCAGCATGTACCTTGCTTTGACTTTCAAGAAGAAAGCCTTATAGTTTGCGCAGGGAAAAAGGAAACACACACACATACACACACACACACAAACTTGCATATGGAAATGAACATCAAACTGTCTTCACCAAAATCTCTCTGAGATAGTTTTGTTTATTTGAAGGTGGAATAGGAAGGGATGATTTTATATTATATTAGAAGCTGTTCCCCCCCCCATCATTATCCTATATAAGCCTCCATTTAATAAGCCTCTCTTTTTTACACAATGACCCGAGGATTTTGTTTTATTATTTCCACCACCACCACCCCTCGGTTGAACGTTGAGCAAAACCTGAGTAAGTAGCACTTCAAGGATCCTGCCTCACTATCTTTTATATAAAGCCCTGAAAATTAGAAGGCTGGCAGTAGCTATTTTTTCTTAAAAGTGGTATCAATTTGTAACGCTGCTTTCAGGGGGAGTGATCGTTCATCGAGAATGTAAAACATTTCACTGCTAAATTGTGCTGAGACTGGTTTTAAGATCCAGGAATAAACTTGACTTACTCTCTAGTCTGTTAAAAAGCTTGCTAATGGGAACTGAGTAGGGATACAATGAAGCTCCTAAGTTGTCACTGTCACAAGTGATGTATATTTCTCTGCAAAATAACCACAAGAAACATTTTACTTTTAAAAGAATTTTGTTGCTTCAGAAAACTGCATTCAATCATAATCAGCAGTCTCTTGTCCAGGCATTAATGGGGAATTTCTTTCCTGAAAAAGAAATAAAATGAAGTTCTTAGACTAACAGGGCAATTCTGTGCATGTCTACTCAGAAGTAGGTCTCACTGTGGTCAATGATGTTTAATTTCAGGTGAGTGTATATAGAATTGCAGCCTATGCACCATAGTTTCCATTGTATAAAGCAGAGCTTGGCAAATGGAAATTCAAGGGGCTTCAAAAAATTCAAAAAAATGCTTCTCAACATGGCTCTGTATAGCCATGAAACCAACTACTGCCATTCTGAGCAGCTACAGAACTGAGCCCAAAGATCTGAAACTTTTTATTTGAAACTGGAGATTTAGGGAGTGAAAATGAGAATGAAATTAACTGTGACCAAATCTGTCTGATATAGTGTGATCAGTCCAAGAGTTGGAGTAAAGAGGCTGCACGCAAGAGCACTTCTAACCTTATATTGCTTTATTGATTACACCAATAGCATATAGAGTTTGCATTTCAAATCACAGATACCAGATCTCATATACAAATGGGATTTTTAGTTCTTCTCCAATAATACTCGCCACTCACTAAAATGGGAAGCCAACCTTCTCAGTGAGACTTTGCTCTGGATTTTGCTTCTTTTGGTATTTGCGCAACCTCAGCTCATTTCCTTGTGGTAGCATGATATGCTCTTCCTGATTGCCACCACCTTCCCACCCCTGAAACTACTGGGAATTATACTTCATGATGTCATAGTGTTGTTTGCAGGAAACATCGGAGGAGAGAGGGGAAATGGTGGAATCCAGCCAGCAGATATTGGAAAAAAACTCTTGTTGCCCTCTCCATTTTGTCCCCTGAAAAAAAAAATGGACCAAATCCCCACCCTCCAACATTACCCTCCAAATGGGGTAGTGAAATGGGGATGGGAGTTGGTTTGCTTTGGCCCTGCAATATTATGCATGTCAGCCACTTCCTCCCAAGCTGAGAGACAAGGAAAATAATACTTTATTCCTCCCCTTATGCATCTCGGTTGCCATCATTTTCTGCACACAAGCCATGGCACTGGCAAATGATGCCCAACGGAAGAACCCTGTTAAAAGTTATGTTGCTGTTCACACTGGTAATGTCACTGATGTTTGTTATTACTTGGCTTGGGATATGAATTTCCCCAGCTCATAATGATTGTCTGTATTTTGGATTAAGTGATACTTCCCCCCACCCCAAAAGAAGTTCATCTCCAGCTAAATGTTAAATCAGATTCTCATAATCACCTATCAGTATTCAGCAGAACTGGCTTCCCCCAAAATGAGATGCCTTAGAGCTGCATTTCTAAAAGTTATTTAATGTTAAACTTCTTGCTCTTGCCGAAACGCTTGTTGATTACTGTGAGACCATATGAACTACAGAGCCAGCTGCTTTCTAGGTGTGTGTGCAGAAGTTTATTAATGTGAACCCTATACTCTTGATGAAACACTCATTGATTGCTCCAAAGTAGGTGACCCGCCCAGACAAGCAGCCTTTTGTTTGGTGACTTACTTATCTATTTGAGTCAATTTTCTCAATTGTTCCTTGCAGGTGTATTATATGGTTGCTAATAGTCCCCATACAGATATGAAACCCAAGCTTGTTCCCAAGTATTTTTGCTGTAGGAGAGAGGGTGGCACTACAATTGATTTTTTTGCTTCCTCTTCTTTTCTTTTATTATTTTTATTGTAAAATTTCAACAAAACAAAACCATAAAGAGGAATTGCACTACATAGATTTGAATATCTCAGTTTCAATGCATGCATATGATATATATGAAAATACAACATTCTAAGTATTATATACAATCTTTTAAAAAAGCAGACCAAATATCAATTTAAGTATCCATTCACAAGTGGCATCTATTCACCGCCAGTTCAAATGTTGAAAGCATTATTAGGTCCCCAGTCCCTTGCATTATATAAGGTGAGCATTTATCCTTCCAATGTTGTAGCATCATTCTTTTAGCTGTCAAGATGGTGTGGAGAATCCATTTGTGCTGACCATGGATTTATTTCTAGAAATTATGTAGATAATTTAAGAGGACATGTACATCAGTAAATATTAAAGTGTGTTCCAATGCAAGGTCTATCCATATAATAACCTCCTCCCAAAAAGAGGTAACTACTGGGCACTGTCAAAACATATTGTTAAGCACCAAGATTGAATCTCAGCCCAAGAGCTGTACTCAATTTCAGAGAAGCTTCAGAGAATGGGGCACATTCTAGTGATAGGTAAGGATTAATGGGAAATGGGTGGGGCCGTAGGCAGATAGTGGGCAAAAATACCAGCATATTTTAGCTTAAAGTTCATGGTGCTGGTAACTAAGCCTTAGGACAGGCACTTCATCCCTATAGGATAGGTGGGGGGAACCACACAAAAGCTGGGAAAGCGCCAAATTATCAGAAGTCAGGAGAAAGGGGGAGAGGCAAATGGAAAGGGCCATGGCCATGTAGGGACCCTGAGGAGGGATTGGGACCTGTGTTTTGCCAGGTTTTGCCCATGGGCCTGAGATTCCAAGGGCATGTCTAGACCTGGGGATATCCCGGGGATTGCCCCGGGATCATCCCTGTGCATCTACATGATGCACAGGGGATCTCAGGGGCAGGGAGGGATAATCCCTCCCTTGCCCTGGGATATCGCCCTACTCTTTAATCATGGATGATCTTGAGACCATGGGAGATATGGGAGTTTTTTTTAAAAAAAATCACTTTTGTGCAGGAGCTCTCCTGCGCTCTTCTTCAATTAAAAAAACAAAAAATGGCAGATGTGACGTCATCTTCCTCTCGGGACGTCACATGTTGCATGTAGACTGAAGGGGAGGATCTCATGATCATCATACCCCTCCACCCCCTTTGTCTAGCCATGCCCCAGATTATCCCCCGGGTTATTCTTCACTGCTTGGATATTTTATTGGATGTAGAATGGTATTCACATCTTGTACATAAATAAATAAGTGACTCTGTTTAATGGCTGGTGGTGGGAACAACCATTCCTCCACCTCCCTACTACAAATTCCAGGTAGCACTGCAAGAAAACACATGAGCAAAAATTTACAAACCAATTTATAACTCTAACATGTTAGCAAGAGGGTAAGCCTCACTGACATCTTGAGAATATCCCTAGCACTTGACTTGAAAAACTCTGCATTCTCTGAGAAGGGATACTAAGCAGAGGCTAAATCAGGCTCAGCAAGAAAACAGCAAGCATGTACTGGCAGTCCTCCAGCTAGTAAACTCCCAGAATGTAGAAAACATTACCACCCACCATCTATCAATCCTGTGAACTCCAGAATGTGCAAATATCTTTGTACTTTTTTTCTAGTGCAATGAAGTCATCTGGGCACACTCTTTAATTGGCAATCTAAAGCCATGGAGAGGAAAGGGAGTTGCATGAAGTACTGGAAAACCAACTGGGAAACGTATGATAGGTACTTAAGTTACTAGGGATATTTATTGGATTTGGGTGACCCCTGAAGCCCAAGAAGGATCAGCACACTTTAGTCCGGTTCTGTTGGGTCCCAAAGCAAAGCTGATTTCCCAACAGATCTGAAGCCCAGATTGACCCTAATTTCACATTGAAATGTGGATTGGGACACAGAGATCCTGTTTCTAGCTGTTCTTGTCAGATAGAACAGCAAGAAACAGGAGCGGCTCTAGGTTTGAGGAGGGGTTGGAAGGGTGCCCCCCTCCTACTGCCATTCTACATTTCCCACAATACTCTGGGGGATGATGACAGAGTTAGGTCCCCTGGCCCACCATAGCAAATTTAAGATAGTGGATGGACCAGTCAGAGGGGTCTTTAGACTGATAGGACACTTCAGCCTCCAAAGCTTCCAGATACTGATGTAGGCCCTGCTACTAGTAATTCTATCGCAAAGAGAAGCAGCACCATTCTGATGTCAGAGCATGAAGACTCTAACAAAATAATTAGACTTCTGCGTATTGTGGGAATAGGTATTTGCATGCTTTGTCGCTCATCCCTGGGTATAACTACACGATTGTGTCTAACTTTTTGTTCTCCAGTTTATGCCTCCCTTCCCCAAAACAAATGAAAGCTGATTCTCTTTTTAAGCTGTCATTTCTCAGACTTGTTTTTTTTTAAAGTTTCAAAGCATCATTTGTGCTCAAGCCACCACCTGAAATTCAGACAGATGGTGTTTTAGTGGCCTTGCGGACACGCTCTCTCATTTTTATATTTGTAAACAGGGCCCTTTCCCCATGCCATTTAAAATACAAAACGGTAATTAAGAGTGTTTGAGGATGTTCCAGATGGATTCAGAAAGCATCCCAGGAGGTCAGCTGACATTTTGACTCTCTTAAAAATCCCTGCTTGCCAGGCAAATCTCAACTCCAGGGGTCATTTGAATAAACAAGAAAACGGAAATCTGTAAATACTAAAAGCCACTTCTCTCGAGCCAGATTTCATGGTGGGAAGAGGCAAGGGCAGGCAACGATAGCAACAGGCAGCATAATTGAATAGAAAACTGGGTTTGTAGAATAGATGCTGAGCACTGAAGAACAATCACTTCCATAGAACATTGATGAAGAAGACTTTGTTAGCTACTTGACCCGAAGTTGGTACTTCATATAAAAACAGATAGTGACTTTGACTACCGTGGTTTGGTGTTTTGGCAGCCAAGAGCTGAATATACTTCAGTTTTAAAATTTATCTGGATCCATTTCAGCTGGGGTTTAGGCTGGGGTTTGGCATGGAAACAGCCTTGATTGTCCTATATGATGACCTATGTTGGGAGAGAAACAGGGGGATTGTGACCTTGATGATTCCCCTTGATCGCTCAGCAGCTTTTGATACCATCAAGCATGGTATCCTTCTGGGATGATCTTCTGAGTTGGGAGTGGGGGTACTGCATTGCAGTGGTTTCACTCCTACTTTGATGGTCAGCTTCAGAGGGTGGTTCTTGGGTGATATTGCTCAGTCCCATGGATTATCCAGCATGGGGTCCATTCAACATCTATTCAACATCTACATAAAAACATTGAGTGTGGTCATCTGTAGATTTTGGCCACAGGGCCTTGCTAGACCTACCTCAGAATCTGTGTGGGAGGAGCAGCCAGCCCATGCTAGAAGTAGCGTGGGCTGTCATTCCTTTCCACACATCAGATGCAACAGGGAAAGGAAAGCCCTGTCGCATCCTCCATTTTTTTAAAAAAGTTAAAGGGGCCATGTGCGCAGGAGTGCACCAATGAAAAGGTAAGTTGTTGTTTTTTTAAAAAAAATAAAGGGTTCCCCGCTCCCCCCTGCCCCCAATTTTCCCCCGCTTGCCCGCTCGCTTGCCCGCTCACCCCCTCGCTCGCCATGTCCGATGCCCCCTCCACCACCACCCCGGCTGTGATCTCCCCACCCTGGCTCTGCTCTTCCCCCCTATCTCTCCTGCTGGGTCCACTCTTCCCCCCCTGGCCCCCATCTCCCCCCCCCCATGATTCCCTTGCCCCCGGCCCGATGGGCACAGTGCTCCTATGGAGCGCTGTGCCCAGTGTGCGGCTTCTCCCGGCTACTTGCGAGTAAGCTGCGTAGCCGGGAAAAGCTGAAGAACCAGCTAGACTTTCCGCAGCCCTGGGCTCAGCCAGGGGCTGCGGAAAAACTGGGCCACAAGTGGATCCGGTTATCCCAGGTCAAGGGAGGGTTTAGCCCGGCCTGACCCCGGGATCCCCTGTGCGTCATCTGCACGCACAGGGGTGAGCCCGGGTTTCAGCCTGGGCTAAACCCTCGTCTAGCAACGGACTTAGCTAGACCTAAGGTTTATCCCTTGATCGTCCAGGGGTCATCCCTGTTCATGTAAATGACACACAGGATATCCCGGGAGCAGGCAGGGATGACCCCAGCACGATCCCGGGATAAACCTTAGGTCTAGCTAAGGCCTTTGAGAGTAATGTTATCAGTATGCTGAAGACATGCAGCTCTATTTCTCCTTTTCATCTTCATCAGTTGAGGCTGTGGATGTGTTGAGTCAGTGCCTGAATGCAACAATGGAATGGATGAGGGCTAATAAACTGAAGCTCAATCCAGAGAAGACTGAGGGCATGTCTACACCATAGGTGTAGAGGGAGGGAAGGTGGACGATCCCAGACTTACCTGCTTCTGGACTCCCCCTGGTCAGGCTCCTTTCCTCTGCTGACCCCCACTACTCATGGGGAGGAGGGAAGAAGCCAGGACAGGTGACCACACCACCCGCAGTCCTTGGGATCATCCTGGGATCACAGGAAAAAACGGGAGAAAGTGGTCCCAGAAATCCTGGGGAAATGGAGGGATTGTCTGTGACTGCTCCCAGGATCCCCTGTACATCATGTGGATGCATAGGGACAATCCAGGGAAGATCCCAGGGGAAAAGGCAGGTGTAGACATGCCCTGAGATGCTGCTAACAGGTGCATCTCCTGGTTGCACTCCCCCTAAAGGAGCAGGTTTATAGTTTGGGAATTCCCCTGCAGCTATCTTGGTCACTTAATGCTCAGGTGGCCTTAGTGGGAAGATGCTGGTTTTTAATGTATAAAGCCTTATATAGCCCAAGACTGCAATACCTGATGGACCGCCTGATGGACCCACCTGTATGCTATTCTCATCATTTAAGGCCCTCATCCAGGTGCCCCTCTGATGGAGATTTGGAAGGTAGCAACAAGGCCTTCTTGGTGGTGGCCCCCAATTATGGAATGATCTTGCCAATGAGGCCCGCCTAGTGCCAATATTGTTATCTTTTCAATGCCAGGTTAAGACCTTCCTCTTCTCTCAGGTGTTTGGCAGGATATGATGATGTATTAATCAGGTCCTAGATTTATTTTTATTTTTTTAAAAAAATGATTGTATCAATGCCTACTAATCCTGACTGCTATGTGCTACCTCCAGTATCAGAGGCAGTAAGCCTAGATACACCAGTTGCTGGGGAAAATGGGCAGGAGGGTGCTATTGCACCCATGTCCTGCTTGTGGGTTTCTCGTCAACAACTACCTGGCCACTCTGTGCACAGATTCCTAGACATGATGATGATGATGATGATGATGATGATGATGATGATGATGATGATACATTTATTTCTTACCCACCTCTCCCTCTGGATCAAGGTGGGGAACAACATGAAATATAATAATACAATATAAATCAAATGCATAATACTAATTAAAAGAGCACATAAAACCAGTACAATATTAAAATAACAATCAGAACATCTTAAAATTCCTAGGTTTAAAATTGAACTGGGTAGGCCTGCTGGAAGAGATTATTCTTTATGGCTCTCTTAGGCCACAGCTAGACCTAAGGTTTATCCTGGGATCATCCAGCATTCACCCCTGCTTGAGCACTGGATCTCCTGTGTGTCACCTAGATGAACAGGTTTGACCCCTGGACGATCCAGGGATAAACCTAAGGTCTAGCTATGGCCTTAAACTTGGAGAGAGTGTTAAGTTGACAAATCTCTCCCGGCAGGCCATTCCACAGTCTTGGGGAGGCAGAAGAAAGGGTCCTCTGGGTAACAGTTGTCAGCTTAGTTTTGGCTGACTGGAGTAAAGTCTCCCCAGAGGACCTGAGTGTGTGGGGTGGCTTGTGGAGGGAAGGTGATCTTACAGGTAACCTGGACCCAAACCATGTAGGGCTTGGATCAAACCATGGACTCTTGCTCTGACCCATCATGGCTCTTCTTATGTTATTATGTAAAGGGTAAACTTCAAATCAATACATACATCTGCTTTGCAAATGAAACATTCTTTTCTTTTCTTTTTACATTTCCTTTGGCAACTAAAGGCTGACAGCAAACAAAATCAGAGTCTGTACAAAGATGATGGAAGTCATTGCTTACCCATGCCAACCACGGAGAGCATACAGGCACAGAATATGTAAATTAACCTGTAAGCAATCTTGGGTTGAATTACAAAAGTGTTAAAGTTTATTGGATCAAAGTCAGGGCTCATTAGCTCTGGCTATAAATTGAATAAATAATAATAATAAAAATATTATTATCGTCATACATTTAAGAATTATGAACACACTACATTTGGCTTATGGACCAATGTATTGTGAGTTTTAGTAGCTCCCCTACAATGAACTTCTCATCAAAAAAAGGAGACAACCAATGTGACAGAAGCTTTGAGCTGTGCATTCTCTTGCATGGAGTCTAAAAGCACAAGATTGGAGAAACTCTATGGCCTTAGCTAAAAGTGATGAAGAATCCCTCTGGAGTGAGCTCATAGCTCAGTGGTACAGCATCTGTTTTGCATAGAAAAGGTCCCAGATTCAATCCCTGACATCTCAAGTTAAAAGGGGGGGGGAAGAAAAATGTCAGGTAACAAGAGCTGGAAAATATATTCTGTCTGACACATGAGAGACTGCAGATCAAGGCAGACAAGACTGGACTAAACGGACAAATATCTGAACTGGTATAGGAGAGCTTCTTCTGTTTCCCAGTGAGCCTTAAAGGAATATGCTGGAAATGCCATCCAGCATTTGCACTGGAAGGTATGTAGGTCCTGACCTCAACTTCCAATGGCCGACTCCAGGATCCTCTCCAGGTCAGGACCAAGGATTTTCCTAACTAAGCTATAGGGATGTACAATAATTTTGTTTCAGTTTGCAAATCACTCAAAAATCTCCCATTCACAACCCTGAATGTGAACATGAACAGGGGCACATGTTCTCAAAAAAATGGTCACGAATATACGAATTTGCATTGTGTTCACAAAAACTGCATTTTATAATGTATGCCATGAACGGCACACATAGAATCCTGCCATTGAGTTCTGTATCAGCACCCAAGCCTGAGGAGCAGGACTGCTGCATTCTAAGATTGCATCACATATCAATATCAGCATGTTTCTTGCTTAATTGGTAGTAATGACCTTATTATTGCAGTCTCCTGAGCAATTGCGTTGCTTTCCCTTAGAGGATGAAAAACTCCCATATCTAGAGAGGCAACCAATCCCATTGGGGGGTTTTATTCTCCCCCCACTTTTTTTCTTTTTTCTTTTTTGGGGTAGCAAAGAACAAGAGCTGGTGGAGCAGGGAGAGTTCAATCAACAGGCTGAGTAAATGCAGCTGCTCTACATTCTCTCTGCTGATCTCTCTCAGTGGTCAGATCTACACCAAGTAGGGTACAGCACCGTGAAAATGGTATGAAAGTGGTAAATAATAATAATAATAATAATAATAATAATAATAATAATAATAATAATAATTTGTTACCCACCTCTCCCTCCGGATCGAGGCGGGGTACAACACAAATGCAAACGCCATAAAATACATAACATTAAAACATTTAAAACTAGTTCATTATTAAAAGCAGCACATTATTAAAAGGCATCTTAAAATTCAACTGGGTAGACCTGCCAGAAGAGATCAGTCTTTATAGCTTTCTTAAAATCCAGAAGACTGTTAAGTTGACGAATCTCTCCCGGCACATCATTCCATAATCTGGGAGCGGCAGAGGAAAAGAGTCAGGAGCCACACCAAGCAGGATATAGCACTATGAAAGCGGTATGAAAACAGTATATGGTACATGTCAATGGGTCCCAACAGTGGTCAGTGCACTTCAATACCGCTATAAAGCAGTAGTGTGGCTCCTGCCTCATATATACTGCTTTCATATCACTTTCATCCTGTGATATCCTGCTTGGTGTAGATCTGGCCTCTTTCTTTCTTTCTTTCTTTCTTTCTTTCTTTCTTTCTTTCTTTCTAGTACTCTAGTTTTAATTTTTGCATCTGAATTATGAAACGCCACCTCCAACAGCCGCTGCCAGGAGTTAGGAACATTAATATTGATGTCAGACGGACCTGCAGCATGGCAGCAGGGTGATTTAAGGGTGAGAATTATCAGAGACAGCATTGTTGTAAATAAATTCAAAGGGCAATTCATTCCCTCTTTCATCTAACTTTTTTTTTTACTAAAGCAAAATTAATAATAAAATAAAATAAGCAAATCAACCATTTTTAAGCTGCTGACTCAGATTGTAGCATTTCTCTTTTCTCTGGTTGCTTTATGGCTTTTCTGTCATGCCTTGTTATAAAGAAGTTGGAGGAACACAGCAGCATGAGAATGGAATCTTTCTGTGCACTGTGTCATACTTTCACAGGAATCTTGGCATCCAGGTGAGCCCAAGTTATTTTGTTCCCTGAGGAGAAGGAGTTTTACATATAGAAGCTGTTTTACATATAGAAGCTGGACCAGACTGGCAGCTGAGTCTTAGTTCAACACTGGTAGTGGGGTGGCATCTTCCAACTCAGCTCAAGGCAGCACGCTAGCTTAAGGGAGCAATGGGCAGCCCCCTGTAGAACTCATTGCTCTGTCCTTCAGCAGAAGTGAATGGCCAGAGGTTTAGTGCTCTCCCCAACCTCTGACCTTTTGTTGCCTGTGGCAACTACCTCTCTGTGTCTTAAGGTAGGCTGGCCCTGGAAGGGGGTTGAACATTTCAGCGACCAAGAAATAGGCTCTGCTGCCCCTGTATTGTTGGTTTAAGCCCAAATTGGTATTTATTTATTTATTTATTTATTTATTTATTTATTTATTTCATTTCTATACCACCCAATAGCCGAAGCTCTCTGGGCGGTTTACTGAAAAAGGCACTGAAAAAGAATATGTTTGAATTCAGCCAAAGACTCTACTCCAACTCATTACTCCGTGGCCTGCCATGCGTAAATTTTTATGAGCCAGTGTGTGCCTATTTTCCAGGCCCATCCTGTACTTCAGGATGTTTGGTGTTCTTCCCTCTTTCTCAAAGTGGCCATTCTGGACACTTCAATCTCTGATACTGTCTTCATGGATCCCCCCACCCCCTTTACCCAGCTTGCTTTCTTTTGACCCCAATTCTGTTTCCATAATGAGGCCATGCTAATTCGTGCTGAAAGCTTATGAGTTTTCTTTAAGCACGGGAAGAGGTCAGTGAGAAATGGCTAAGGTTTCTCCATTCTCCCTCCTGCTGCAACTCATAAGGTCTGATCAATTTGCTTTCCTATTGCCATTGTGCAATTTTCCAGCTAAATTAACGGCAGTGTCTTGGTTGAGCTTTGGAAGGAAGAAGCGGTTGGGATGACGGAGAAGGTCGGAAGGAGAAAAACAGGGTGAATGCAAGGAGGAGGGAGAGAGAGCTCCAGTAAAGGTCTGTTGACGCAAATGCCAGCATCTTTGTCACAGCATGGCAGAGGCCAAGGATTTGTGTAATGTGATTGGTAAGGAGAAAGCAAATTAAGCAGTTATTAAAGAGAGGCAATCAATTGGTACCTTACCATGTGTCCTGAACATATCTGTCATTTTCCTTTATTAATTGAAGGAATCGCTTTCAGGAGAGCCCTTTAAAGCATGTTTACTTACTGACATAAAAGGTCCTGTCCCTTAGCAAGAGCCCTATCATCATCATCATCATTCGTACTAGTAATACAATAATACTAATGCTAGCCAATATTATTTCCTCCTAGATGATAGCTCATGGAGGGTTTTTTTTTACGATGATATGCTGATGATGATGATTATTATTATTATTGTGAAGAATGCGTCGCTCTCATGCTGGGCTCTAATTACCATCTTTATGAGGGCTACATATTTTGGTATTCATGCGCATGGATTTATTTGTCAACAGCCTCCCTTCCTCCACTGCTTTTGTGGCCGTTTCATCTCCATGGATGTCATCAGCAGGAGCACTGCCGCACATTGAATGTGGGTTCCATTAACAACATCTCTCTTTTTTTCTTTTTTTCCTGCTGTTGTAGGAATTGATGTAATGCTGCAAACTTTCAAAGACAAAATTCATCAAATAATGTAGTCTTTGCAAAGGATTTGAGTATCCCTGTAGAACAGGGTTGGTCAATTGGTGGCCCTCCAGATGTTGTTGGACCCCAAATTCCAGAACCTTTAACCATTGTCATGCTGGATCAGGCTGATAGAAGTTGGAGTCCAGCAACATCTGGAGAGTCAGAAGTTTATTTATTTATTTTATATCCCACCTTTTTCCTGCAATGAACCCAAGGCAGCTTACATAATCCCCTTCCTCTCCATTTTAACCTCACAACCTTGTGTGGTAGGTTAAGCTGAGAGTCAGTGACTGGCTCAAAGTCACTGGCCCAAAGCCACCAGTGAGCTTAATAGCTGAGTGAGGACCAGAACCTGGATCTCCCAAGTCCCAGTCCAACACTCAAACCACTGGTTTTCTATGGCAGGCTTGCCTAGTCCTGCTCTAGAATATTCAGAGAAGTGTTCTGTAAAACAAGGCATATGGATAGTCTTCTGAAACCGAAGAGCACTGTCAAAAATGTTTGGCATAGGAAAGTGGGTTTGTGCATCTGTGTTTCTATTTATCTGCCTACCTATAAGTCCCCAATCTTTTGTCCTACACCCTACTCTCCCCAAAATTAATCATGGTCTAGTGTGAGCAAAAAAACTGAATCCAAGATGGTGCCACACAGCTAGGAGTGGCTTTTATTCTTAATGTTACCAATGACAGGAAATAGTTTAAGCCTGACCTCAGTGGTGCCCTCTTTAACTCTCCCTCATATAAATAAATGGCTGCCATTCACTCCTAGGGGGGGGGGAGGAATTGGAGCACCGCACTATGGACAATGTTGAGGTGAGGGCAACTGTCAATGGTTTGGCTGTCCCTCACCCACAGAATCCAATGGAGTTGCATACATGCAAGCAACACACACACACACACAAAGTTTTCTTGCAAGCCAGTGTGTTGTAATGGTTAGAGCACTGAACTAGGTTTAGGGAGACCCAGGCTCAAATCTTCACTCAGGCCATAAGTTTGTGATGTGAACTTGGGCCCGTCCAACTCTCTCAGCCTAACCTACCCAACAGGGTTCTTCTGAGGTGTTCTGAGCACCCTGGAATATAATAGTATAATAGAGAAATGGCCACTCCAACATAGCATTAAAATATTGGACATTTTGCTAGTGTTGCATAAAAGACACAAGAGGAGCAGATCCTCACTTGCTGTACATTGCCAGAGTTCTCTAGTAATTGTCTGTGTTCTTCCATTTGCATTATCAGAAGGAAGTGGCTCAGGCAGAATCCATCAGCATGGCTCGTTCTTCATATTGCAAGAGCACCCAAGCTGGGCTATTGAGCATTAAGCGAAATCAATCCCTGTTAAGAAAGATCCTTATCCTTTCATCCGCAGTGGTGCTCTTGGAACTATGATGGTCACAAAATATACTGAACAGTGCGGCATGTGTTAGTAGCCTGTGGAGGTGCTATGATATGGAGCTATGTCCAAGTGTAAGTAATATCAGCAAAAACACAGAAAGCTGACTCCATCAGAAGTCAGCGAGGAAGAGCATGTGCAACATACATTAGGGGTGTGCACGGACCCCCCACTCCGCCCCGCAGGCTCAACCGAAAATTTCAGATCGGCCCGCTCCGCTCCGCGCCGCCCATACTCCGCTCCTCTTCGCCGCGGAGCTCCGGCTCCGAATCGGAGCTCTGCAGTGGAGGGGGGTGGCGCCAGGTAAGGCCGGGAGAGGAGGGAGGGAGGTTTACCAGGCCCTGCCACCATCGCCGCCCGTGCGGCGATGGCGGCAGAGCTCGGTAAGGGACCAAGGGGGAGGGGGGCCTTACCTGTCTCCGTCTGCAGTCCATCGGTGTCTTCAATTGAGCCCGCGGTTCAACCAGGAAGTCTGGGCTCAGACTTCCTGGTTGAACTGCGGGCTCAATTGAAGACGCCAACAGACCGCGGACGGACGCAGATAAGGGAGAGGAGGGCGGGGTGGGTGGGTTACCAGGTCCTGCCGCCGTCGCTGCCCATGCGGCAACGGTGGCAGAACCCGGTAAGGGACCAAGGGAGAGGGGGGCCTTACCTGCCTCCGTCCGTGGTCCGTCGGCGTCTTCAATTGAGCCCGCGGTTCAACCAGGAAGTATGGGCCGCAAGCGGCCCATACTTCCTGGTTGAATCGCAGGCTCAATTGAAGACGCCGACAGACCGCGGACAGAGGCAGGTAAGGGAGAGGAGGGCGGGGGGGTTACCGGGCCCTGCCGCTGTCGCCGCATGGGCCACAGCGGCAGGGCCCGGTAAACCCCACTTACCTTTCTGACGGAGCTCCGGATCAAGGCAAAGGATCCGCCTTCATCTTGATCCTCTTCGCCATGCTCTGCCGGCCCCCCAATCCTCTTTGCCTCCGCCTTAAGGGCAGGCGAAGCCCCCCGCTCCGCTTCTAATTCGCCGGTCCGATTAGAAGCGGAGCACATCCCTAACATATATGATTTTTCAATATCCTATATGTCAGGTTTTCCAGACCCTCAAGCAGGCACAGATTCTGGCAAACTGACACAGGACACCCAGATCAGTGAGACTTCTTTATTGCAGGAAATCTCACAGCAAAAGCTTAATGGTTCCACACTTCAGAAATCATATAGCTGATGGTCAGTAGCTATAGGCTCCAAGAAATTCCAGAACAGTCAAAAGATAATCACTGCTACCATGATGAGATCCCCATCAACATGGTTTCCTGTCGCCATCTCCACAGTTCTGAACACAAGGGAAGGTCAATCCATACATGGGTTCCAAACCTGGACAAGGTAGAGGAATGATTCCTGACATGATCCCTCAGGCAATCAAAGGAGCAAATTCTTGAAAGGCCTAAACAAACCACTCAAAGAGAGCTAGTCTAACCTTGGCTCACATGTTGGTAACTCCATGCAACATGTTAAAGGCCTAAACAAGATCAATGGAAGGGTAAACCCACAGATGCGAGGAGTTCTGTGCTGCTGCTTTTGCACAGGCAACTCCATGCCAGGCAGAGGAAAGTCCAAGAGTCGTAGACCATACCCAGTCTGCCAGTACACTGAGCTGACGACAAACGAAAAAACACAATCCACAGCAAACGAGAGTTCAGGTTTATGAAAAGCCTCACAGTACTTTTCATGGCAAGTCCTTTGTAATCCATAGTTCCGATTAGGAGGAACCATGTGCAGAGTGCCTCCAGAGTCTCTGGCCTTAGCTGGACTGGGCAAAATCCCAGGGCGAACCCTGGGATTGTCCCTGTGTATCCACATGATGCACAGGGGATCCCAGGATCAGGGAGGGATGATCCCTCCCTTGCCCCGGGATCTTGCCCTCCCTTTTGGGCCTGCTTTTTCCAAGTTCTCAGGCTGAGCCCGAGACCGCAGAACATGTGGCCCGTTTCTGTGGTTTGACCCGGCTTCACACAATTCCTCGTGCAGAGCCGGGAGCCGCGCATGGGGCACAGCACTCCTCAGGAGCACTGTGTCCATCGCAGGTAGGGTGGGGAGAGCGGGGAAATGATTTTTTTTTTAAAAAAAAAAAGCACCTACCTTTAGCGCACAAGTGTTCATGCGCTCCTCTTCCTTTAAAAATAAAAAATGGCGGGCACGACGCTTCTCTTCCTGAGGTCATCACGCCTCACGTGTAAACGGAGGAGGGATCTTGCATTAATCACAGCCGAAGCTTCCTGGGCAGTTCACAAAAACTAAAACCATTCAAAGTATAAAACAAACAGTTTAAAAACAGATGACATGTTCCTAGCAACTACTATGCCTGCAGATTTATTCTGTTTCTGTCAAGTAGAAAAAAGGCTATAGCCATTTAATAATAATAATAATAATCCTATTCTATTCAATGGAAAGCCTGAAGCCTTGGATTTCTGAATCTCCACTTGGGTTTGCTGCCTGAGTCGAAGTGGATGACCTCTGAATTGGTCCAAGCAGAATCCGGCTGTTTTCCAAAGTGCTGAATTGAGGTGTGAGTCAAATCTTGTGGTTGGAGCAACCTCTACTAGGAACAGTTTCAACATGAGATCTGGTCTTGGCATCACATTCCGTCCTGCATCCAAACTTTGAGAAAGTTTGTGTCTGCAGCCGAACTTTGCGGCTTACTGTCATGAGCTTGTTGTACCAAGATGAAAGACAGGTGCATTTACCCCTACACTTGCAATAATGGGTGGGTGGTCATGTCTCATTTTGAATAATACATCTCCTGCAGATTATGGCTATTGTCGTGGAGGAGAATCAGGCATGTGCTTTGGTGTAAGCCGGGGCAATCCATCCAGACTGCAATAACAGTGGCACTGTCTGCATATTTCCCTGCAAGGCAATTCCCAGATTACTATTCAGTAAAGATTATAGAAGATGGAGCCCTCTCGCATCTTAGCTGATTTGTATTCATTGGACTCCTTGATTCCCACCTCAGTTCCAGCAACCTTAAAAAAAAAAATGGTTACGTTAACACTTTCCAGCATATAACTGCAACACAGATCATTATCATGAGAGTGACATATGGGAGGGAGGGAGGGAGGGAGGGAGATAGGGGGGAAATTGGAGGGAATGGCCTGTGCATCATGCATTTTCCAGACAGTTTTGGAAAATGCAATACTCTGATGGAGGATGCGGTGACAGCCACCATGCATATATCTAGAGGAAGGCACAAAACCTGGAAGATACATAAAAACAAACACAGGAACAGCCCTGCCATTAACAGAACCTAAGCAGCTTAGCAGGGAAGTATTTTGTGGGGAAGCAGCAAATTTCTTTTCCATTCCCAACACTGATTTAAGGCCTGCACTTGTAGGGGGGAGCCAAGACAAGTGCAAAGAAAGCTGCAGCCCCTTAAACTTATGGTTTCCCAGTATCAGAAGGAGGAGATAAGCAAAGAGTCCAGATTTGGACTTGCTATATATGTACTGTAAGTGAGCAGCAGAAACCCATGAGGGCAAAATGTAATAGGAGATATAGCAGGGGCAACTGGGATGTACAACTGTAGAGAAGTTGCAGGGCAGGAGATATGTGAGCCAAGCCGCAGGACCAAGCAAGATGCTGAAAATGGAGGCTCCTGTATCTGAGAATGCCATAATCCAAAAATTGGAGATGACCCCGTGGCATAAAATTCATATTGTGCTCATATTTTCCTTGGGTAATAACTTTCTGCTCAGAAATTGAAAAGAATGGAAGCCACTAGCAATGGTTTTCCAAAGTCTAGATGTCACAAGGGAGAAGATCCTATCCCTAGTCACCACATGACTTCATTTCTGATGTCAGGATTGGGTGGGCATAGGGATGGGGTGCGGAGACACACAGGATTGGGCCTCCAATGATAACCATAGCACAAGGGCAGGATCAGAAATAAGAAGGTGGAACTTATTAGGCCATTCTAGGGCCAGATCTACACCAAGCAGGATATGGCACTATGAAAGCGGTATGAAAGCAGTCTATAAGAGGCAGGACCCACACTACTGCTTTATAGCGATATTGAACTGCACTGACAACTGTTGGGTCCCATTGACATGTACCATATACTGCTTTCATAATGCTTTCATAGTGCTATAGATGTAGATCTGGACTAGGTGTGCTTGGGAAGAACAGGGAGATGGTAAATCTTGGTTAGTTTTAGTTTTTATTTATTCCTCCCTCCAGCTCATTCGTTCCTGTATCTGCAATGTAGGGGGGTGGGAATTGCTTGGTGTGTTATTGTTGTTGTTGTTTTTACGTGTACCAGTGTTAGCTTTGGGGCCAAGGAGACTTGAATTCAAATCCCATCCAGGAAGTGTTGGCTTCTTTTTTGTGGGGCCCTTGGGCAAGATGCCTTCAGGAAAGCCCTTCCCTTAGTCGCTCCACACCTGTTTTTCATTGCTGCTGAAGGACGAATGGATTCTGAAGGTTGGCATAAGGCTCACTGCTGGGGCGAAAACCACAGCAGGTGCCTAGTGGTATCAACACCTGATGCTGGCCCTGCATCCAGGCAATGGGTGATTTGGGGGCAAGCCAACACATCTCAGCAAAATATGTTTTTTGATTATTTGTTTTCTCAAGGGATCAGAAATTCAGGATAATAAGGGTGAAAATACAAATGTGATAAGTAAATAATAATTACGAGGACCTCCACAGTCGGGGAGTTGGCTGCAAGTCCTTCTCAGTTGAAGCGATGCACAACTGCTTGCATTATTCATGCGTATATGCGCCAGGAGACCTGCACTCTCTAACACAAAGATCACATTCACTTATACAAATACATGAAATAGTATTCACGTAAACATGTCACATATCAGGTTGCACATCAAGCATACTATTTGTTTCCTTTCCTTTTTCTTCTAATGCCCCTTCTTCCCATTGATCTCTGGTGCTCTTGTTCACCACGTTTTAGAGTAATAACATGCTCTCCTCTTGGTTAATGCATGACTAATTGTGGCCTCTCAGCAGTAGACCGAAGAATCCCTGTGTCTGCAGGCCCATAAAGATTGTGGCTACTGAATAATGGTAATAGGTAATGAGTCGAGGTAACGTAGAGGTGGAGTGGCAGGTTTGCACTGGGCCTTGAGGTTGATAAATGCTTAATTGCTCAGCAAAAAAGGAGACCACACAGGGTTAATAGCCATGCATCTGTGTTTGTGCATACAGACCGGCAAACCTGCTGTAGCAATAACTGTTCAGCTTCAGCCCAGCAGAGAGGAAACACATTCAAAGGCTAACTACCTAAATGCAGTTTTTATTCCTCCTCTTTTATTGTTCTCACTGCACTTTATAATAACAGCAGAGAGAAGATCAGAGACAGCTACGTGATTACTATGTTCCTCTCCATCTCGAAGACTTTGGCCTTCATAAAGCTGGGCTAGTTTTTTTCTCTATCTCTGTCTGTCCATCTGTCTGTCTCATTACCTATTACCATTATTCAGCCTCTCCGTCCGTCCCTCCCTCCCTCCCTCTCTCTCTCAGTATTTTTGAAGGGTGAGAATAAGTGGGACATAAAAGGGAATTGTCTGAGCTATGAAGTTGCCCCCATCTGCAACTAAGATTCCAAATTGCCCTTGAGGAAGGAGTTCCTGGAGTCTTTTATGGTCGAAAGGGTGCTTTGGGATCTGTGTGCAATGATTTGGCTGCTTATGGCTCAGTTTCCAGGGACCCACAATGGAATCAAAATACACATTTCATGGTTTCTACAAGGAGAACCCAGGGATTAAATGGCCACTGCACATTACGGTCCCTTCTGCATTTGAGAGTCAATCTTTTCAGGGCAAGAAAACCTGTGTTCCTCCTTTTTAGTGTTACTCTGAACTGTGTGATCATTTGGCCTCCTGGGGAATGAACTCCTTCTACATAAACTGGTTGAGTGATGCCTAGAATGTATGTGTTCTCTGCTCTGGAAAGCCAATGACAAGTGTCAAAGGTATGAATTCATATAATTAAAATCATCTTTACATTAAAAATTAATAATATCAGGTTCTGGAAGTCTTTTATTAAAAGTTTGGGATGTTACCTCTGAAAAGGCCATGCATAGATTCCAGCTCTTAGGCAGAAATAACTTAAAATGGGACTCAACCATAAACCTTAACATAAAGGAGAAATAACATGGGAGAAGGCACCCGCAAAGGTAATGTTGAGGCAGAGTCTAAGAACCTAAGAAGAACCATGCAGGATCAGATCATAGGCCTATTGAGAAAATTGTTCTCTTCCTCCAGCAGCCAGCTAGATGCCAACAGGCCCACAATCAGGACATGAGGACAACTTGTTTGTGTTCGCCCGCAACTGGCAATAAAAGACTGTACTGCCTCTGATACTGGGAAGTAGAATATACTCATCATAACTAGCATCCATTGACAACCTTATCCTCCATAAATTTGCCGAATCGCCTTTTGAAGCCCTCCAAGTTGCCAGCTATCACTACATTGCAGCAGCACATTCTATATTCCAGCTATTGCACTGTGTGAAGAAGTACTATCCTTTATCTGTCCTGAAGTTCCCATCATTGTGCTTCATTGGAACTCAATGGCAGGACCTACACTACTGCTTTAAAATAGTTTATAACAGAAGTGGCAACTGCTGAGCTCAGGACACACTCCATGTTCAGTTTTCACACCGTTTTCAGTGTCATATCCCACTTGGTGTCGATCTGGCCTATATCTGTTGGATATTTTCCAGAGTTTTAGGAAACAATTTAGTGACAGTTGGTACTAGGAAGACAGTGGAATAGTGATGATGATGTCTACCACATGCATCACCATGAGCTCAGTAGTTCTGAGGCTGAAGAATGGCCTTACTGATGCTCCTAAACTGTGGCAGAGTGAAATTGTAATTTGGACTATCATCTTTAACAGATGTATTGTGTTCCAGAAATAGGAAACAGAGGCACCATAAAATTCCACAGACATTTAGTGCTAGGCTTTAGATCAGAGAACTACACTTTTTGGCCCTTCACTCATCAGGAATGGGACAGATGGGAGATGGAGTCTGTCCCAAGAGTGATAACAGGTCACACAGCTGAGATCCAGATTTTGTTGGAGCAAGTTGTCTGCTAGCCTAAGTGGTGCAACATCAGCCTGATTCACATATGCCAGACTAACCCTCCTTCAAGTGTCTTGTGTTGTGTGCCATGGGTCCTCTGCCCATGGTCAGGAGGGCAGTACAAAATGGGAGGAAGGAGGGGATCTTGGTTTCAGGGAAGGGTGGGAAGAGGAGAGGGTTGGAAAGAACATGCTTAGAAGGAATCAGGTTTTCCAGGATTCCAGAGAACTCTCAGGAAAAAACCCCAGAGAACAAGATTTTTCAGAGAATGCTTTTTTAAAAAAAGGCTTGGAGAGTGTGAACCAATTCTGAATTGAGATGAAGCCATTGTCTAGATATTGTAACCCAAATCTCATTCTAGGGCAAACTAAGTTGTGATGGCCTTTCAGAAGACTGCCTGTAGATGAACATTCTCCCAAATCAGTGCCCAATGTTTCCAGATAGCATGGCCAATGTCTGAGAGTTATGAGAATTGTAGTCCAACATGTCTGCAGGGCACCTTTTGGGGGAAGGCTGTTCTAGACTCTTTGGTAACCGGGTTTGGGCATCTGTTTCCAAAGACATTTGAATGCCAAAGTACTCCTGCTAGGGGGTACTTTGACCAGGAAAAGGTTAGCACAGTAGACCCTATCTTTCTTACTTTCAGGCATCTTACCAGAAAAGCATGGGGCAGGGGCATTTTTTCCATCACCCTGAAACACCTGGGCTGCCACTTATGGACCTAGCAAATCCTGCTGGGCTCCAGCCTCAGATTCACCCAAAGTGCTGGTTCTCACTCTTGGATCCACCAAAAAACCTCCACCCTCCACAATTAGACATAGGAGGAGGGGGAAATCTCCTGAGTCTCCACTCACTGACTCTACTAGACCTGCTCTGTCCCCTGCTCCCTGATTCAGAAGTCTCCACTTTTATTCCAAGGGTTAACATCTCTTGCTGCTCTTTTAACAAGACAAAACAGAAGGCCAGGCTCCTATTGTTTATACCAGGCTTGGCTAATCCAGAGACTTCATAGTTGTATGCCAATGAAAGGGGTGATGTTGTACAGCCTCATTCCTTTCTTTGCTCAATGAAGGCTCTGAGGCCTGAGCATTTGGAGGCCCAGGTAGCTCAGTAGGCTCCGTTGAAGCCTCAGTCACTGAGGTCCAAGATTGGAGACCAAGGATGAAGGGCTGGCATCATGGGTAGGTATAATTGGGCACTCTTCCTACTCAGCAGGAGCCCACTAACAAGAGCCCCTGGAGTTGTTCCTCTTCTCAGAGCTGGTGTCAAGGGCATCTACTTCTGGGCATCTATCAAGGGCCCACACCCCAGCAGCGGTTCTCCTCTTCAGCATTGCAATCTGCCTGTTCCCCTGCCTCTCACTCTGGCCCAGACAATGGTGGTGGTGTTGAGAAGAAGGTATGGTAGATGCCACTGCCTACTTGCTCACTGGCTCTCTGCCAATCATGCAAGCAAACAAGTAGCAGTGATGAAAAAAGAGGATGACGCAAGTAGCAACCTGTGACAATGGCAGCGAGAAGGTTGCTTCACTGAGGAAAGTGGCCCGTTGAAGCTGTCTTGCCCAAGGGCCTTCAAAAATCCAGAGTTGGCATTGCCAGAGTCCCTGACACTGGGCCCTTAGCTAGATCAGCCTTTATCCCAGGGCAAACCCCGGGATCATTCCTGTGCATCCAGATGACGCACAGGGGATCCCGGGATCAGGGAGGGATCATCCTTCCCTGGCCCTGGGATACAGCCCTACACTTTGGGGCCACTTTTTCTGCAGTCCTGGGCTGAACCTGGGACCGCGGAAAGTGTGGTCTGTTGCCGCGGCTTGAGTCGGCTCCATGCAATTACTCGCACGGAGCCGGGAGCCATGCGCGGGGCACAGTGCTCCTCAGGAGCACTGCGCCCATTGTGGCTAAGGTGGGGGAAGTGGGGAAATCAATTTTTTTAAAAAACAACAACAGCAACCTACCTTCAGTCGCTCGAGCACTCGTGCGCTGCCAGCCCTTTAAAAATTAAAAAATGGCGTCACGCCTCTCTTCTTGAGGTTGTTGCACCTTACGTGTAAACGGGGGCGAGATCTTGCATTATTCACAATGTAAGGTCATCCCTCCTCTCCCCTGGACTTTACCGTAGATCTAGCTAAAGCCTGAGCATCATTTTGTGTTGGACTGAATAACCAGTTGGAAGAAATACTCCTTTTCTGATACATATCAAGGCACTTGTAAGGAGTGAATGCATTTGCATCATTTCATGTCGGCAGCTATGCAGGGAACAGCCCCTCTATTCATCACCATGATAATTCAGGTAGAGTGTGTGTGTGAGTGTGTGTGTGTGTGGGGGGGTGGATTTATGTGTGCCACTGAGTTTCTGACTTGAATATGATTTCAGAGCAGTAGGAGGTCGCAAGAGGAGAAATTAACAGAAGATGGTGATTTCCAGTGGAACGCAGCAGGGGGTCTCTCAGCTCCGAAGCTGTGGGGAAGGGGAGAAGGAGGGAGAGATGGAAGGTGGTGTGTGTGTGTGTGTGTGTGTGTGTGTGTGTGTGTGTGTGTGGAGTTATAATGGAACAAAGGAAGCACCCGAGCTGAAGAAGACTGATGATGCTTTTTACTCTGCCTCTCTTTCCCTCTCCTTTCGCCCCCTCTATCTCCCTCTCTCCTTCACAATAGACACAAATTAATGACACTGGAAGGTTGAGCTCACCCCAGTTCCTGTGATAATTGGGTAGCTGAGTTGAGTTTTCAGATAACCATAAAGCTGATGGGGCTGCAGTTTTTAACTTCGGAAAGCAGGGAAGTGCTTGTGCACCTTTGCCAGCCTGAGTGAGTGAAAGCGTGTGCAGTGCCGAGTGGGGAGGGGAAACGCAGGGGGAGCACGAGGAGATGGCTGACCTTTTCAGATGCCAAAGGTTAAAGTCTCTCTTCCACTACTTACTTCGGCGTTGCCCTTTTTTAATGTCAGGAATGGCATTTGCGGCGGAAGGAAAACGGGAGCTCGTGAGAGAAGTGCCCCCTTGTTGACATACATCTGTCTTCACTGGCGTGGCTCCACCACTTCTGAAGGCTCGATGAAATGTGGCGTGGAAGTGGAGCCCCACACTTCGAGGGGGAGGGGGGTGAGATTATACAGGTATTCCTCTCATTTCCAGTGGAATGCATAAGTCATCCACCAGCCGGGAGAGAGTTGTGAAGGAAATTATAAGGCATAAAACAATGATTGCAACTCAGGATTTGTTTGTTCCCTCACTGCCCAGACTGACTATCATGAAACATGAGATTTAAGATTAAGATGAAACATGAGATTTAAGAATGCAACTGACCAGGCTAGGTCCCAATCTGACCTGCTCAGGTTCCTGGGTTTAGTCCTACTACTCAATGGAACCTACAGGTGTAGAAGTGGTATGCCACTGTATACCAGTTGGCCATATCAACATGGAGGGTGAATTCCTGTATGCCCTACCAGTGGGGAAAAGTGGTGACTGTGGGAAACAGGATGATGAATTTGACCTAGATCAGCCTTCCCCAACCTGATGCCCTCTGGACATGTTGGTCTTTGACTCCCACCAGCCCCAACAAGCATGGCCAACAGTCAGAAATGCTGGGAGTTGTAGTCCACAACAGCTGGAAGGCATCTGGGTAGAGAAAGTAGATCTAGATGGAATTTGGGCCTTAGCTAAACCTAAGTTTTATCCCGGGATTGGCCTGTTCATGTAAATGACACACAGGGGATCCCAGAAGCAGGCAGGGATGACCCCGGGATGATCCCGGGATAAACCTTAGGTCTAGCTAAGGCCTTGGTGTGATCCAGTCAAATGTTCTGCCACACTATTCAAGGCTCTTGCATACGTTGATGAAGCAACTCTTTGGAATCCTTTCCACAGTCTCTAAGCATTGCTTATCCTTGATAGATGGACAATGACCGGGAGTGTGGATGCTAGGAGCTATCCTCCAAGCTTAATTAGCTTAACAAAGCAAGGCAGTTACCTATCAACTCCATGGACAATTTCTCACCATGCCCAACAGTCTTTTAATGAACCCCTCCTTCAGGGAGGGTCTTCAAGCTGTAACCTCTAGAGACTGACTAGCCAAGCAGACCACCTCCTACCACCTCTCAACTCTGCCTGCATGACCCTGCAGCAGACTCTGGTATCTGTCAATTCCAATGCTCCATCCCCCTCCAACAAAGACTGAGTTCCCAAGGGGGGCAGGGGTAGATGATCTTTGAGCCTGAGCCTCCAGTTTGATAAGCTCCTATGAAGTTTCCTCCTCAATTCCTGGAGAGTCTTGGAGAATTTCCTCCTCCACTTCCTGTCTCAGCTAGCCTACTTCTTTTTCAAGCTCTGAGGGAGATCAAGACTGATCCTAATACTAGGTGAGTGAGTCTCATCTCCAGGCAGTTGGAAGGTGTATTAAAAATTAAGAACTAGTTGAGACCTGATCCATGGGTGGCCAACAATGGGCAGCCTGCTTAGGACAGTGGGTTGTAAGGAAATGTTGTATATCCCTTGCTATAATAAATGTCAGCACTCCACTCTTTCAACAACTGAATTTCAGCTGCCAGTGGAACAAGCTTCCTTTTAGCTGCAGGGGCAACCAAGCTTTTAGCATGCATCGTATTGGTGAATGGTTTAAAATCCTTCGAGATAAAGAGAGCATTATAAATGGAAGATGGTATTATGGTTTGGAAATATTGTTGTTGCTCTATACCTAGTGGCTGGTTGAATGATTTAGTGAATAATAATCTGATAGGAAGCTGTGGTAACGTACCCCAGGGCCACGCATTAACAATGTTGATAAAAAGGAACTGCTGCTAAGTACACCTTATCATGACACATGAACCATGGGACTCTATTCAAAATAAAAGTATGGCGTGAAACAAACCCTACAGAATGGCAGTGGCTTCTTCTTTTCATGCTGATTCCAGTATTGTGCCCGGTGGTACTACCTGAAAAGTGGCAAGATATGCTTGTCAAGCAAGGTGAAACATTTTAATTGGAATAGAGACTAGGCATTTGCAAAAGCTGCAGTTTACAGTTCTGTCTTCCCAACTCTGAGCCCTGGATGTCCATAGGAAAGCTGTCTTCCTGTTCAAATTTTTGGCAAAATCCAGTTGTGTGATTAGCCCTTCAAGGCGATCAACTGCATGCTTCACTTTAAAGCAGGGGTGATGAACCTCAGGCCCAGGGGCCAAATCCAGGTCCCCTGAAGTCACAATCTGGCCCTTGGGGGTTTCCCAGATGGTCACGCCCCCATCGCTTTTCACCCAACCACCATTACTTTGGTGGTTTTCTAACTTTTGTACAGTTTGCTTTAAAACTGCCAGAATCAGTTTTAGATAGCTCTGAAGGAGCTATTCATGGAGCTGAACCCTCTCCCCAAAATAGGGTTAGCACTTTGGATGGCTCCTTCAGAGCTCTGACTAGTTCCGACTAAGGCCGTTGCTAGACCACAGGTTAGCCCGGGCTGACACCAGGGCTCGCCCCTACGCGTCCAGATGATGCACAGGGGATCCTGGGGTCAGGCAGGGGTCAACCCTCCCTTGTCTCGGGGTAACGGGCACCACTTTTGGCCTGGTATTTCCCGCGGCCTTGGGCTGATCCCAAGACCGCGAGCATGTAGACCATTACACCGCTTTCCCCAGCTACCACAATTACTCACAAGTAGCTGGGAAAAGCGGCGGATGGGGCACAGCACTCCTCAGGAGCACTGCAGCCATCGGGGCTAGGGTGGGGGGAGCGGAGGGGGAGAGATTGCAGCCGAGGTGGGGAGATTGGGGGGAGAGATCGCAGCCGGGGAGAGAGATGGGGGGATCGGGGGCAGGGGGGAGCGGGGAACCCTTTTTTAAAAAAACTTACCTTGGTCGCTGGTACGTTCCTGTGCACCCGGCCCTTTAAGACAAAAAAATGGCGGACACGATGGGGTTTTCCTGTAGCCCGTCGCATCTGACATGTAGACTGGGGCGACAGCCCGCGCTAGCTGCAGCGGGGCTCTCCCCTCCTCCCGACCGGATTTTCAGGTAGGTCTGAAAATCCGGCAAAGGCCTAAAATCCAGAATGGATTTCCAGCCCCACCGAAATTGGAGCCACCAGCCTCCATTACATGCCCTGGTTACTTCCAGATAAGCCTACTGTAATGTGCTCTATGCAGAGCTGCATTTAAAGATAGTTCATGAATTTTAACTGACACAGAAGGCAGCAGCTAGGATGATGGTGGGGTTAGTGTTCATATAGGATATAACAGAGATTGCAACAGCCACATTGGATGCCTATTTTTTCTGGGATCAATTTAGAGTACTTGTGTTGACCTTTAAAGCCCTAACCACTTGGAGAGCAGCTTATTTGGAAGACTGCCTGCAGCTATAAGAACCTGCTTGGGTCTTATAGTCGGCCTTTGAGGCCTGCTCATGGGTCTGCTATTAAGATCTATCAGCCTGGTGGGCTCTAGAGACAGGGCCTTTTCTATAGTTGCCCCATACGTTTTGAATTCTGTCCCAAAAGAAGCATGTATGGCCCCATAAGTTTGTTCATTTTTAAGCGGACCTGCTTAACTTACGAGTTTCAATCTGCATTCTATTAAAAGTCTTCTGAGTTGGGTCTTAAGGTGCTTTAAAAAACTGAAGTTTTTAGTTTACGTTGTTGAATTGTTTTATTTTGTATTTTTAAAATGGTCTCTCTCTCCTTTTTTGGTAAGCTGCTTTGGGAGAGGTTTGCCCTGAAAACCAGCATAAAACACATAACTGTGCAAATCATGCTAGAAAAGAATGAAAAAAGGAAGTAGGTGGGAAGTTCAAGGAAATTAGCAGAGACCACTCTGTGCCTGACCCACATGTCTTTAGTGACAGCATATTTGTCGAGAAACATTGAATGGGAGGATAATGAGACGATACCATGGAGAGGGGACGAAATGCTCTCATTTTGATGGGTCGCAGTCCTGCCCCTGTATAACCACTGGAGACTTTGAATCCAGCCTTCAGTTTTCTGATTCTCTCATCAGTAAATGAAGTACTAGTGTTTATTTTATTTTTCAAGAGATTTATACCCTGCCATTCCAAAGCATCGCCAAACGGCTTACAATAAAAAAATAAAACACAAACTCTCATTAAAAACAACAACAGAGCAGTAACATATCAAAATTAACCAAAAACGTTGAAGGGGGAGGCGGCAGTAGAACAGTCATTAACTAAACAAATAACAAAATCAGACCAGCTGAACCAAAAGCACATGAAAATATATTGGCTTGGCATCTGGATGACAGGAATGAAGGCATTAGGAAGCAGTTACATTTTTTTATTATTATTCTGAGCTTAATGCTCTTACGTCCCCCAACCCCCAGCCTGAGATGGTAATATGCATTACTTCAACTTCACTTAGGCAGGATCTACACTACTGCTTTATAATGGTTTATAACAGTATTGACCACTGTTGGGGCCCAGGACATATTCCATATACTGCTTCCAAACCACTTTCAAAGTGTCATATCCTGCTTGGTATAGATCTGGCATTGCTTCAGAATGTGATAAGTCAGCCTCTTTGCATTTAGGGCCTTCTGCTTATTCTGCTGAGCAAGGCCCTGGATTCTGTCTCCAAAATCCTGCCCCGATGGCAGAACTTCCAGGAGGACCTCTTGAGGAAAGGGAGGAGTGCAGCACTGCAACAGAATAAAGCATTCACCCCAGTCACTTCTGAAGGCAGGAAGAACCAGAGAAGGACTTCTGCTGGAGATCTGGATGAATTGACAGCTTCATATGGCAGGGGCCAATCCTCCACATTCCCTCACCCAGGCCACGTAGGGGTTTATAAGTTAAAACAAGCACTTGAGATTCCATTCAGGGCTCATCTACACCAAGCAGGATATTCCACTATGAAAGCGGTATATAGAAGGCAGGAGCCACACTACTGCTTTATAGCAGTATTGAAGTGCAGTGACAATTGTTGGGGCCCATTGACACATACCATATAACACTTTCATACCGCTTTCATGGTGCTATATCCTGCTTGGTGTAGATGAGCCCTCAGAAACATACAGAGAGCCCTGGTGGGTCCTGTAAAATAGGATGTAAATATCATTGCAGGATGCTCGTGTTAACTCTTGATGGATGAGCTGGCATTTCTTGGTGGGCTCCAAAGGCAGACCTATAAACAATGCAATACAATAATAACAACAACATCAAATAATAATAATAATAATAATAATAATAATAATAATAATAATAATAATAATTTGCATGTGTGTGTTTCCCTGTATGACTATAGCACCTTGGATGCAGCCCTTTCCCTTCTTTTTAAAAAACCACAACGCTCAGAATTCTTGTTCACTCTCTCTCTTCCTTGTCTCAAGCATCATTTGTCCTTTCCCTCCCTTATTTAGAGACATAAAACTCTGGCTAAGAAAGTGTCTCTTCTCCCTGAAATGCACTTTTTTGCATAGCAGGATATTAAAATCCTGCGATCACCTAGCAGCTGTTTACAGATTGGCTGCCAGATAGATCAACTCGAAGTCTACACGAACAGCGCTAGCAAGCGACCTGAAGAGAAACCGTCTCTATACGTACTGATTAGGGAGGCGCAGCATATACATCTTGATCAGTCTGTTTCTGGCTATTTCCTTGGTTGATTGCTGGAAGTGAAACAGCACAGTCTGCAAATCCCCACCTCACCTTTGCTAGCGAAAAGCATCAGGTGCTCCAGCATAATTCATTACCGTTTACAACCCGAGAACAATTTATAGCCGGGTGTGCCACTATGATAGGCTAATCAGGTCAAAACAATTCCCCTCTTTGGACCCTTTCCATTATCAAATTGTTCTTGTTCAGAAGAAGAAATTATGTACCGTAGGATTGCATTGGCATGGTCCACTACAAACCATCTGCTCACTCCAGTCCATCTGTTCTCCATATGACAGTAATACTCCTCGTATGAACCTCTCAATTTGCAGAGGGGAGAAGGAGGTATTAGTAATCCCATTGCACATATGGAAAAGGCTGAAGAAGTGACTCAAGAACGATACAATACAATCATTTGGGTGAAGCGTTGGCAGAGCCAAAATATAGAGACAATGCCTAAGTGGCAGGTGTGTTTTCCATACATCAGCAACTCTCTTGTCTTCCTGGAGCTTTTCACAACGTTGTCCTTTGTGGCCTTATTAATATATACACTAAGCAATTAAGGAGCAGCTATCATGGGGGGCATAAACAGGCCAAGAGGCATGGAATCTTAGCTGATCCTGGATCTCTGACCAGCATACCTGTGTGAAGGCACATATGGCTCTGATTCATTGGTTTCCCTTTGAAAATCCTGAAAGGCAGGAGCCAAAAACGTCTCTTGGTTATTGCGTGTATGTATTTTAAGGTGTATGTTTTAAAGAGCGATCCAGATTTAGTCATACTTAAAGTAGGCCCATTGAAAACCAGAGGACTTAAATTAGTCATGACTACCTTTTGTCTGTTGTTTTCAATGGGCCTAGCCTAATTATGACTAAATATGATCCAACCCATAACTAACATGGCATTAGTGATGGGTGATCTCTGCTTGGCTTAGAATGGACTCAGCTACAACTGCAACTTATTATTATTATTATTATTATTATTATTATTATTATTATTATTATTATTATTGAGAATATGCCTCTTTCCTTCACACACACACACACACACTTTGACTGGATCAAGAGGAGACAAATGTGGCCAATAGAGTAACAGCCAGGCTTTCACCAGTTGCTGCTGCTTTGAGCCTCAATAGTCATCTGCAGGTAGCTGGAGGGTGAACAAACATGTCTCTGGGAATGTTTTCAAGCTTCCTGGTTGCCTGAAGAGAAATTTAAAAATGGGGCTGCTGAAGCATAGTGGGTGGCAGCTGCAACAGACAGCACTTATGTGGGTGCTCATTGCATGAAGTTTAGGAATGGGTAACTCTCCATGTCACATAGCCCACTCAGCTACCAACTTTGCTATTGGGTAACACTTCTGGTGCCTACATTTTGGGGTTTGCTTGTTGGGTTCCCATATCAAAATAATACCCTCAGTTGCACTGGAGTTGGAGTTGCCTTGGACATCTGAATCCAATGTAGTCCAATTGCCATAGGCCAGCCTCCCCAAAACTGGTGCCCTCCAGGTGTCTTGGACCGCAACTCCCGGCATTCTTGACCACTGGCTATGTTGAATGAGGCTGATGAGGGAAGAAGTCCAAAAACATCTGGAATGCACTGGAAAGCTGCCATAAGCCATGGCTCTGATTATGCATGAAGAAATGAGTCACATTTGGGCTAGCAGAACTAATATGTAGGGTGATGCATTTCATGTTCAAACAATATGTGTGTGTTCCCCATAGTCTTCCTTAGTTCATGGTGGTGGCTTTCCTCCATTTGGGGGCAACAAGTTCCCCTTCCTACTAATTGCACACATATTTCTTTTCCAGTGCATGACTTCTCTAGCTGATGGTATTCACATACACCCCATGCCATGAAAAGCTTGATCCGATGGTTTCTGCAGATCAAGCTGTTGCTACAGGAGGAAGAGAAAACTAGGCCAGGGTTTCCCCCTCCCCTTTTGCAGTTGGCAAACCTATCTGCAAAGAGACAGTGGCAACCTGCAATCCGACTTATTATGCACTTGCTCTAGAAGTAATCCATTTCACTTACGTTAAAGGAACTGATGCAACCGAACCGGGATGAGCAGACCTCAGATCAAAATAATCACAGCCCTCTCTGCGCCCCAGCTTTACATACCCCAGGGTCCATAGTTTTATGTCCTCTAAAAGAGCATAAGAAAAGACAGGACAATAAGAAATGTTATCCTTAAGTACACTTAAAAATAATAAGGGTGAGGAGTTTCTTTAGTTTGGCATGTTCTATCAGAGACAGGATAATAGAATTTCTAAACCCATTGATTTTATGGCATTAAGAATCTGCTTGATAAGTCAGTCTGTGCACACTGCTGATTGCTATCTCTAGCTGTATAAGCAGTACTGTCCCCATTTCATTTTCAGTAAGAAATTGAGGGAGACTTTGCTTCACAAAGAGAAAGGGCTGCAAGATGGAATGTGCCCCAAAGCCCCATTGTCAGTGGAGTGTGTACTATAAAGCCCATGGTGGTAAAGCACATAGTAACACGTTGCAAGGAATGTACTCAGCATTAGGGCAAGAATTTGTGGAAATGTTGCCCCATGGACCAAGTTGCAAATGCCAGCAGGAAGAAACCCTCTAGTGAATGGTCATCAACACCAACAGGCAGTAGGTTTACCTTTTCTCATGCCTCTGGTAGGGTCCTGCACCTTGAACAGCTGCATGTGGGGCAGAGATTCAAGAGGTGAAACATTTATGGGAATGGCAATGTAGTTATGGGAATGATTCATCTCTTGTACACCCGCATACTTTATTTTACTAGTTCTTATTGCAATAGTTCCTAAGAGTTGTATAACACTTTCTTTAAGCACTCAAAGCAATCCACAGCCATTGACTTGATTCAGAGGTAAAGCTAAATCATAGTTTAGTATTACATGTATGAGTCTTGGGCCTAATCTACACCTACTGCCATTTCACAACAGAGGAGGGATAATTGTGAGGTTTCCCGCATCCGCGGTTGTCCCTCACGGGGCACACGCGAGGGAAATTTTCCACTGGTAAAGGAGAGCTGTTGTAAGAGGATGTGCGCCCCGATACACATGTGCACCCTGATGCACATGCTTCTGAAGGTGTATCAGGAAACGTGGGCAGGACTGGACAGATGGGTATGGCACACGGAATTTTTTTATATAAGTCCTCCAAGATGCGCACCATGCAAATACACAGAAATGTGGGAGGGGGGATAAGTACTGTGTCGAAGATGCGCTCCTGCACATCAATATGGTTGTGTTAAAAAAAACGTGGTCAGCGCCAAAACACGCTAATAGCCAATCAAAAGCTGTGCCAAAAATGGTGGCCGCCCACTCCCGCAGATATGTGAAACTGCTGGACACGCCCCTGACAGCGGGTTGGCTGTTCGCCAAGCTGGGAGCTCGTGCCAAACAGAACAGTTTCGGGAAGGGGGACACACCAGCCGTAGACTTTGGGATCGTGGCGAGAGGCAGAAAAACCGTGGCAAAAGCAGTCAGCGATATTCCTGAATAACTAAGGGGATGTCCCTAGATCAATGCGAGAGTAGGTGAATGTCATGTGGTGCAGTAGGGACAATCTCAATATTATTCCAGAATAAATGGCCACTGTAGATTAGGCCTTGACCTTAGGTGTTTTCCACTCCACTCCACTTCCCTCTCCCGTCCAGTGCAACTCAGAGGAAGAGATCAGAAGCATCTGCTTGAATACGTTTTGTCACTTCATTCAAACCAGAAACTGTGGTTAGTTTTAACTATAGTTTCTCCAAATAAGTCAGAATCAGAAACAATGGTTTGATCTTTGCTTGTTTAGACATACCAGAGTTTGAACTAATCGTAATTTGGCCTGGTTCAGATGAAACAATGGTTAGTTTAAAAATGGAGCATATGCTTCCAATCTTGTCTTCCCCCATCCCCTGCACAGGGGGTGGGGGAAGCACAAAAGTCCCAGGCTTCTGCACATAACACTAAACTATGATTTAACATTGCATTCAAACCCTCCCATTATCTTAGCAATTCCTAAAACTAATTTTATTATGTCCCTATTACAGATGGGGCAAAGAAGTCAGGTCTGAGAGATAGCTGCTTGCCTTAAGCCAACTGAGACATTCCAAGGTTTGAAGTGAGCACTTCCTAGTTCACACAGCTCATGACTTTAACCATTGTTTTATTCCATGTCCAAATTCTGGGCATCCACAGAATTTAACATCTGTGTGAAAAGTCTAGGCACATGTAGGATCTATCAGGAATTTATCTTGCAATTTCTTTTAATGTGGTGTGCCTGTGCAGCTCCCATATTTTACTTGTGGAATTTATGTTCTTGGTAAATTATGTCCAGTCTTGTGACGTCCCATTTGCCACTTCTATAGGGCTTCCATAGCCCTAAACTGGGGTGGGCAACCTGTGGCCCTCCAGATTTTTCTACCCTACAGCTCCCATCAGCCTTAGCCAGTATAATGGTGAGGGGTCATGGGAATTGTAGGCCAAAGTGTCTGGAGGGCCAGATATTGCCCACCCCTACTGTAAACAGGATTGGCCCAGTGTACCTAAGAACATCTTCTCCTCTGTCTTCCACCTCAATCCCTAATACTGACCATGTAGCAGCATGTTTCTCAGGAAGCTCACCTGGTTGTGCATCCTCAGTGGGTACATAAAATACTTGAACTGCACTAAATGGAATGATCAATGAGGAGGACTTTATTTTCCCACAACTTTACATATTGTTTCGAATCCTAAAATGCAGTTTTCTAATCTCTATAGTCAAAAATATATGTGTTTAGATTAAATACAGTGTTTAGATTAGACCAGCAACAATCAGGTTAAAACTGTAGAGAAATTGCCAGGTGGGAAGGAAGAGCAAGTGGGAGATGCAGAAAATTATTCAAGGTAGTTAAGCTGATGCCAAAAAGAAAAAAAAAGGTAGTAGGAGGGTAAGTTAGATAGGCAAGGGAGAAGCCAAATTGGATTGAGGGAAGATGAAAATATGTACATATAATGATGTGTTAATTACAGTACAAGGTTCATATAAATATTGTATGTATAACTATGACATTATGCGTAATTTAGCAACCCTATACACAGAGAGTTTGTAACTTTCTGCATTATAGAAACGGAATAGAATTTTATTTCAAAGCTGTGAAATTGCAGATGGATCCAAAGAACAGAGATCCATCCATCCTCAGTGTTCTTTCCACAGCTACATATTTTCTTTCCTACTCCAGGCACGAGTATTTTATGAAAGCATTGTATGGTATTTGCACTGGGGCTAATTTTTGGAAAGGGTTAAGATGGTAGAAAACGGGGACTTCAAGCCTGTTTTCAACAGGCTTTTAAGACACCAATTCTTTCCTTCAGTCTTCAGGATGAGGAGAGGTATGAATCAGAAGGAAGGAAACGAGAGGTTGTTTGTATACATGTGCACCTAAATCTGGAGAGGAGGATTGTGGGCATTAGTGGTAAGCAAGATACACCACCCATTTGCTCCCATCATGTTTACCAAGCATAATCTCAGCTCTTCGTAGGTTCCTTCATTGAGATTTCATATCTAGCAGCAAATTAATGGTCTGGAGTCCCATTCCAAAGACATCATGTCTGATCTAAGGCTATCCTCTAGATGTCTTCCTATGTCCTCCACAGAATATAGAATGTAAACAGCAAATGCGTTGGACAATAACCTTCCTTGTCTCTGCAACAGAACTGAAGATGAAGATGGCAAGGAGAGAAGGTGAAAAGAAACTCTGAATACTGATAGTGGGCAGGCAAAATGCAGCAGTTATGGATCACAGAATCAAAATTCATTAGAATCACACTTCATTGCACTCTTTGAATACAGATCCACCTCATCTCCTCTAAGACGGTGTTCCTTCAGGACCAAGACCAGCTCCAGTGGGTGGCAAGGTTAAGCATTAGCCAGGGTCTCAAGATCACGAGAAGCTCACGAGTATGCAAAGAAGAAATAATGCTTCTTTGCATACAATCTCCAAAGTCAGTCTCCATGCTGGGAAACCTGGGTAGGAGGGTGCTGTTGCACTCATGTCCTGCTTGTGGTTTTCCCATCAACAGCTGGTTGACCAGTGTGTGAACAGAATGCTGGACTAGATGAAACCTTGGTCTGATCCAGCATGGCTCTTTTTATATCCTGATGTTATTATGTTAGATGCAGCCTAAGAAAAATCTCAGTTTGCACATCTTGCCTCTTCTAGGTTAGTGGCCCTCACTGAAATATCTAAAAAAAAAAAAAAAAACCCAAAAAAATCCTGGAGTCAACACTGTGGAAATTTACTGCAGTTTTGTCCCTTGGGCATAGGAGATCATAAATTTGGACATCCTTTTGGAGAAGAACAGGATATTGTTTCAGCCACCAGAGCAGCTATGCTTCTAATTTGGCTTCTAATCTCTGCTCTGTTTCTGAGAATTCTGTATGGCCTTGAGCAAGCCAATTATTATCCTTATGTCTGTTTACCTTCACCTGTAAAATCAAAATGATAAGCTTTCCTTGCCTTGCCAGGGTGATGTAAGGATTAACTGATTGATCGTGCATCTACTTGACCATAGCATGCATATGGAATTATATCTTTTTGAGTTCATCTGTAAGATTTTTTTTTTAAAAAAATACTCCTCTTCATAGAATCTGTTACATATCAGGGCCAGTCCAACCATTAAGCTATGTGAGGGGCCACCTCAGACAGCAGATTTTGAGTGTCATGAAAGGGCAACAGATTGCTAGTTATTTAATTTATTATATACTGTATTTTTGACTAGTGTTGTACCAATCCCTGCCTTAGAATCATAGAATAGTAGAGTTGGAAGGGGCCTATAAGGCCATTGAGTCCAACCCCCTGCTCAATGCAGGAATCCACCTTAAAGCATCCCTGACAGATGGTTGTCTAGCTGCCTCTTGAAGGCCTCTAGTGTGGGAGAGCCCACAACCTCCCTAGGTAACTGGTTCCGTTGTCGTACTGCTGTAACAGTCAGGAAGTTTTTTCTGATGCCCAGCCGGAATCTGGCTTCCTGTAACTTGAGCCCGTTATTCCGTGTCCTGCACTCTGGGAGGATCGAGAAGAGATCCTGGCCCTCGTTCTGCTTGCATTAAATTATCCCATCCTCATGATGGAGGCAGGGCTGGTTTTCCCTCTTTCTTGGGGAGGGGTAGAATTTTGAAGAATTTTTCTATTGGAGAGAGGACCAGGATTTCCATTTACCTTTTCAATGTAAGAGGTGGCTGAGGGGCCATCTTACAGATTTTTAAAATTCAAAACCACCATGCTGCTATTGCAGCATTGGACAGTTCTTAGGACAGAAGCTTTCAGCCAGTTCTCGGAATGCCCAGGAGACCATGTGATATCACACAGTCTCCTGGGCATTCATGATTGGCTGCTGGGCTGGAAGTCTCTGTGGACTCATCTACACCAAGCAGGATATTCTACTATGAAAGCAATGTATAAAAGGCAGGATCTACACTACTGCTTTATAGCAGTATTGAAGTGCACTGACAACTGTTGGGGCCCATTAACACATACCATATACTGCTTTCATTACACTTTCATTACGCTTTCATTACACTTTCATAGTGTTATATCCTGCTTGGTGTAGATGTGTCATGGGCCCCAACAGTTGTCAGTGCACTTCAGTACCAGTAGTGTAGCTCCTGCAGTGCAGTTTAGTACTGAGGGAGTATAAAGCAGTAGTGTGGCTCCTGCCTTTTATATACCACTTGCATACCGCTTTCATAGTGGAATATCCTGCTTGGTGTAGATGAGTCCTGTGTTAAGAGCCCTGTGATGCTGCAAGCAAGATAAGAGCTTAAAGAGCATTGTGTTTTCTAAAAGCTCCCTTCTTGCTTTCAAGTACTTTTAAATAGAGATGGGTAAGAATTTCATTTTGGATCTATTTTTTTAAAATTACCAAAATTACCAAAGTTCTCTATATTCAGGACAAAAAGAATTTAATTTTTTAAAACATATATATCAAATGTGGGAGGAAACAAAAGGACAAAATCATCTATCCAGACCCAGGGATTTACATGCTTTGCTCTTAAAAGTCAGGCTTTGAATCCCTGCATGTTCAACCTTGTTACTGCTTAATTTGGATTGCCACCTCTCTCTCTTTCTCTGACAAGCTCCTCATCTTTAACAGCTACCTATCAGGCAGATCTTCTCCATGCTGTATCTGTTGAATTTGGCTGGTGGAAATAGGTGAGGATTTTGTTTCACTTCAGTTTTGATAAAATTCATGAAGTGGTCAATATTTGCAGGGGTGGTGGTATGAACTTAAGATAATAATAAAAAAAAAACTGTAGGAGAAAATGAATCTGGCAGATTTACTCATCCCTAGTTTTGAGTATTAACAGAGTCTATGGAGATGTCTGCTATGTTCTAATGTGTGCTACAAGTGTGGGGTACTCCTTCTTGCCTAATAAATCTCTCTTACTAGTGGGTTACCAATAATCTGATGCTTTCTGGGTGAGGCTTGTGAGATCTGGGAAAATGGAGGGTATTGTCCATTTGATGTTGCTGCAGTGCCTTAGCAGAAGATAGTGAGTTGCAGGCTCACACCATTTTAATTGGCTTCAGGCACAGTCTTATGCATTTTTTTTTAGATAAAACAAAGTTCTACAACTCCCAGCATGCCCCAGCCATGTTGGGAGTTGTAGGATTTTGTTCTGTCTAAAGATTCATAGGATTGTGACCCATGCCAAGTTCTTAATACTGAGTTCCCAAGAACAGAAGTCAGTTCAGGAAGCCTATTTCAAGAATTCCCTGAAGAGGAGTTGGCACAAAACTGGTTTTGAAATAAGGAGAGCAAGCCAGCTTGGTTTGGACTTGACACTGAGTGATGCTTGGAAGTGGGTGTAGGAGTTGAGGGAGAAGCCCTGCCACAGAAGAGGCCGGAAGGAAAAGTCATGTCCTCCTAGCATATTTTCAGCTCAGGGGCCAAGCACTAGACAGTTGTTACTTTTCAAACTGTCTTGGGAGATAGCAGAGAGAAAAGCTGGCATGAAGGAAAACCCAAACAGGTTCTATCAGCGATTTCCCAACTTTCCAATGGTGTTTGACTTTTCTAATGCTCCCTAATCAGACAAACACATTCAACCCCATCCACTTTGCTATCATGTATGGGTTAAGTATCCCATTTTTAAGTAATGTGTTACTCATCAGGGAGATTTTTTTTAGAGGTCTGCACAAATGCTTCCTCCAAATTCTCCACCCCATTTCTGGAGAGATAAATGGGGGTGGGGATTTGTCTGAAATTTATAACCATTTTTCAGAGTTCTGGTTGACCATTAGTAGAAGCAGGAGTATGGCTTCTTTCTTCTTCTTTTTAGGGGAAAGGCAGTAAGCCTATATATACCAGTTGCTGTGGTGGGAGGGTGCTGTTGCACCCATGACCTGCTTTCTTGGTCCCTGGTCAACAGCTGGTTGGCCACTGTGTGTGGCGGAGTGGTGGAGGGTGGAAAAATAATGGTGGCTGTCACAAATGGTAGCAGATGTGTGGAGAAAAGTCTGCAAGGAAGCCTTTTTTTCCTAGTAGGGGTGTTAAGAAAAAGAAAAATCTCAACAATTTTCTCATAAACATGTCTTCAGATAAATTTTTGCCTTAGTTTTATTTTTCATTCTGGTTTCTATTAAAACCACTGCCCTCTCTCTCTCTCTCTCTCTTTCTCTCTCTCTCTTTCCTACACTGAGTGTGAGTTTGTGTAAAATGACTCTTACTGTAGGCTTGCCATTCATAAATCTGTTTTTAGGCCCACACGTACACATACATCTCTCACTTGGTGTAACAAAGCAAAAGAAAGGGAAGATGCAAATGGTCAAATTAAAGATAATAGTACTAGTTCATGAAAGAAATGGCTGGTTCTACACCTGCCTTTTTTCCCCAAGGGATTGTCCCGGGAACATCTCTGTGCATGCAAATGACACACAGGGGATCCCGGGAGCAGGCAGGGACGATCCCTCCATTTTCCTGGGATAATCTTTAGGTGTGGAAAGGGCCTCTGTGGATGTTAGCTGTTAATGAGGCAAAAAAGCAATAAAAGCAGCAAACAACCCAGGTGGAGTTCATGAAGTGTGAGTACAGTGAGTCTGAATCTTCTATAGCCACAGGCAGAAAAAAAAATGAACAAGATGGTTGATTCTACTGCAAGGCAATGGAGTTATTTGTTTTGTTTTGTTTTTTTCAAAAAGGAAAAGGAAAAAATGCTACACAGAGCAGGAATATGATTTGAAAGTTACTTGCAGTGCCACGATGATGATGATGATGGTGATATCATTGTTGACTGTCTTTCATTGCTTACAGTAGCTGAGAGCAGAATTCCCTTGCCCTCCAAACAAATTCTGTGAAAGGCAAGGGGGTTGTGTGCAGGAAGCAAAACTTCACGGGCGCATCCATCAAATTCTGCAATGGGACCAACGAAGCACGCAGGCTGCAAGGCATCCGTAATGAGAACTGGAGAATGGAAAAGCCTCAGCAGTAGGGGCTCAATAATTAATCAAAGCTGAAATTCTCTCTAACGAAGGCAGTAGCCCCAGCAAACACAAGTAGAGAATTTAAGGAGTTAGTGCTGTGAGAGAGGAGGAGGAGGAGGAACTGAAGGAGCAACTCAACAACAGAGGAAGATACTCGGGACCTGGGGGTGCATCTTGACCTACAAGAACCCACTGGTTTGCATAACTTTTCTTCTGTCCCCATTCTTTCATAGAGGATGGCTAATGGTACACAGAAAACAGAGGGTGTTTTCCTAGAGGTGAACTACCCTCTCTCAAATTATTACTATATCCCTTTTACACCCCTGGTATGTCAGCCCCCCGAAATGTGTCTGTCACTTCAAAAACCATAGTTGGTTTTGAAAACATATATATATATATGTATGTATGTATGTATGTATGTATGTATGTATATATATATAGACAGACACTGGTTAAGTTCAAATAGATGTTAAGGAGGGTGAGATAGAACGGGACTACCACTGAAATGTGTAACATGTAGTTCTGCACCCAATGTGTAGTTCACAGAATTCATCGTGTTCTCTGTAACGTATGGTTTTACCTTCCACCAGGACTAAGTACTGCAGTGTCCTGCATGGGAACCTTTATTTCAGAACTCTTATATTCATGAGGGTACCAGGGGGAGAGGCACACATCAATAAGAGGTTGAGGGAAATTCCAAAATTCTCATTGATGTTGGTTTTACTTCCACTGTGTTGTTTGTGCCACTAACAGGCACTTTGTAACCTAGATAGATAAGCAAGCAGGCCAGTGAGAACCAAATTAGCCTGCAAGTGGATTTCAAAGAGAAAAATCATTTCCACCCAATAACCAACTGAAAGATTAATTGAGACAGCAGGAAAATCGCCAAGATTGCCTAATTATCAAGCAAGTTCTCTCTGTATCTCTCTCCCCCCCCCCCTTCCCCTGGCTAATCTGTTCTTAGGCTTATCTATTAAAGTGAAGGAAGACCTAATGGTTTTGATCAACTCTACCAACTGAGCGTGTGTTGGGGAAGGGAAATGTTCAGGGGAAAAGCCAGCTGTAAGGAAATGCCCCATGTGCATGTTGTCTCTGTTGTGTAGTCCTGCTGTCTCCTGGGATTGAGGGAAACAAAAAGACAGCGTGGTAGGCAATACCGCCAGTAGCCCTTTCCCTCTGAGCTGGCTCCATTATCTAGCCTGCTCCACAGAAGGTCTGAACTGCAAACTGTGTTGAGGAATTAAGTAAATATTGCAACTCTTATCTCAGCATGAGCGCCTGGTCACTCTCTCATGAGGGAGTCCAAGGGCTGTCAATCGCTGAAGGGCAGATTTATAATTAGTGAGTGCTCCCGGCTGCACAGAGAAATAACATTCACCCGCAATGTTACTGTACAAACCACAGTTCATTTGGAAAACTTCCTCATAGAAAACTTCATCATGAAAAACTTTCTGATATAATCCTGGAAAAGATGCAATTATTTTTTGGTGTTGTGTATGTGTGTGTGTGATTTTTTTTTTTTAAGGCAGTTGGTTATTGCTGAATCTGAACTATATCTAAAACATATTTTTTTACTTTTTTAAAAAAAATGCTTTTAAGATATATTACAAAATGCAAACTGTTAGACCTTTTTTTCTAAGGCAGTACTGTAGTTCTCTGATTTAAATACCTCTACTGTTGTGAAAATCTTTTCTTATTAAGTCCCTGTTAGATTAGTTTCTTTTTCTTTTTTAGACCTACAAAATGCTTTCTTTTTTCATATCGTGCAAAAAGAAATGGCATTAGGAATTGCAAAAGGAGAACGTTACATTTCAATGGAATTGTGGACAGGGAAGGATGCTTCTTCAAGCACTGAAAAGCCAGTTTCATAGAACTATAGAGCTCCATCACAGCAGTGTTTGGCACTTTTGTCTTGCCTTGTTTACCATTTTGTCCCACAACCCTTACATGTCATCATCCCTGTCCTGCAGTCACCTCGCCTCTTCCTCTCCATTTTCTGTGTTTTTCTGGGATGGGGAAAGTGTGGTAGTTTTTATCTACATGGGATAAAACTACCCTTCCATCCTCATGTATTACTGTCCTTGCACTATGTCTCAAAATGTCCCATTTTGGGGGCATCTGCATTGAAGGGTGGTCTTGCTGACAAAAGAGGAGTGGGCAGTTTTCCTCCAGCACACCAAATTGGTCTAACGGACTTTTGCTGCTCTGACCCTACTCTCATTGCTCTATCATCCACCCATTATAACTTCCCTCTCTTTTTTGCCTACTGTACAAGGTGCACAGCCAATGAAACGCTAAATCGCTAAACTTTAGACAACAAAACCAGAGCGAGGGGTGGGGGAGGCGCCCACGTCCATCAGAATGTCCATCAACCACAAGAAACAATGAACTGGAGGGGGGAAGAAGAAGGGGCTGGTGGGGTGGTGATACCAGGAAGCATGAGCAGGCACAGGTGAAAAGGTAAACAAGGTGAAATAGCACAACAATACATACACACATGTGAAAGTGACTAGCACTTGACACGCTAATGAAATGGAGGTGGAAATTTCAGATGCATACCAGGAAAAAAAAGTAGGTGTGATGGAGCTCATAGAGCTGGAAAGGACTTTAGAGGTCATGTAGCCCACCCCACTGCAGAATCTGCAATGCAGAATGCAGCTACAACATTCCTGACAGATGGCTGCCCCAATCCTCTACTTAAAAACCTCCTTCTCTTTGTGTGTGTGTGTGTGTGTGTGTGTGTGTGTGTGTCTGTCTGTCTGTCTGTCTGTCTGTCTGTCTGTCTGTCTGTCTGTCTGTCTCTTAATTCTATGAACGTCCAGCAAGGAGTGATTTCTACTATTCTACTCTCTGCTATTCCATCCCCTGTACCTTATGGACTATACATTGACCTTTTTCATTCCTACGTCGCCAGTGCTGGGCTCCATGATAATTTACTTCCTTGCATTTTCCACTCATTGGTCTTAGTCCTGTCATCTTCTGCACAACAGCCCTTTAGACATTTGAAGACTGTTATAGTCCCCCCTACTCCATCTGTTCTCTCTAGTCTAAACGTACCCAGCTCTTTCAACCATTCCTTTGGACTACAACCTCTATTACCCCAACTATTGGCTGTGCTGGCTGGATCTGATGGGAACTGTAGTCCAATGCACCGGGAGGTCAGGCAAGGCTGGATTAGATTGCTACTGTTCTATCAGAACACATAGCGGCAATATCGGGTCCAGGAGAACTGACCCTTCTCTCTGGGAGGGCCCAGCTCATGTTTTCCCTGCCCTAGTTACTTGTTTTAAGATCCTTTCTACCTCTATTTTTTCTGACTTGAATACCTGTTTCCCATGTAACTTTTAAATGAGATTGCCATACTCTTGGGAGTCCTCTTCATGCCTGAAGACGCTTATAAATGTAAATGCATACCAGCAGTTCTGGAGCACAGAACTGTTGTCTCCAAAAGAGATGATGAAATTAAGTGACACCCCTAAACACAAAGTGGAGTCCCATATCATTGTACTGTGTGAAAGATAATAAACTAGTAAGGGAACGCACATCCTTGCCCATGACTTTAGTAAGGATTGTGCTATTAAATCTTTTCCCCTGTGACTCTTTAAACCTCATAAGGATCAGACAAAACTCAATTTGAATCATATTAGGCAGGCTTGTCACTGAACACAGACTTTGCTATCTAGGACTGCTGCTTGCTTTCTTAGGCTACTGTTTCTTAGCTTTTCAGATGTTTTTGCTTAAATGTGTACAGTACTATAATGAGCACATTTTAATCTATTCCAACATCCAACTCAAAGGGACCTTGGCCCAAGCTGCTCATCCTCAGAGCCAGTGTAGACTCAGACATGTGTCTGTAGTCATGTATGTATGTGTGACACACACACACACACATGTTTACATTTTCATCTAAGCATTGCAGGAAAAGGCATGGGATGTATCTTAGGATGTCATGGGTGCCCAATACGAGGTGGAGTCTGATGTAGTCTCTCCCACTGTCAGTCTGCTGGACTGGGGACTATGGACTATGGACCCTGCCAATGCCCACCCCCACTTGCTGTACTGCATGAGGGTGGCCTGGCGAGTGCCCGGTGAGCGGTGCATGGCTGCCCATCCCCTTAGTGAGCCACCATTTTGCGTAACAATGGCAGCTCATTCTTCTGTGCAAAGGGCCTTTTACACAAATGGTAGCTGTAAAGGCAAGATTAGAGGCATGAATGGACCTCTAACCTTGCATAAATGTTGGCTTGATGGCTGTCATTTGCATAAAAGACCTTTTAAGCAAAATAATGACCCATCATTGTTATGCAAAATGGCAGCTCACCAGGCCATCCAACCGGTGCTTGACGGGCCATCCAACAGCTTGCATGGTGGGCAGCGATAAGGGTTTAGTGAGTGGCCAGTAAGCATGGACAGAAGTGAGTCTGTCCATCCCATTATATCTTGCAGACAGGCTGTGGTTTGAGGGAGGGGCCATGGCTGAATGGTGCAACACCTGCTTTGCACACAGAAGGTCCCAAATTCAATCCTCAGCATCTCCAAGTAGGGTGTGTGTGGTGGGGGAATCCTCTATGAAACCCTGAAGAGCTCTACTGGCCAGTGTCAACTATTTTGGCTTAAATGGACTAATAGTATGATTCAGTATAAGGCAGCTTCCTCTGTTCCTATGCCTTCCTGCCCCTTTTCAATGAATAAGAGAAGACGAGGAGTTCTTAGACCAAACAGTGGAACTGCAACAGCAACAAGAACCACATGAGATCCATGGGTCTTCACGACATACTTGGGTTTCAATCCCACACAACAGGGAGTCTCTTTTTCTTCTTTGTGAACCGCCCAGAGAGCTCCGGCTATTGGGTGGTATAGAAATGTAATTAATAAAATTAATAATAAATGAGATTGAAGAGCAACAACAAGCTGAAGCAGAAGTGGAGTATGCTGAGAGGAGGAAAGCCAATGAAGAGGAAACTCCCTGGAAAAGAGTGACAGTTAGGAGCAGAAGAATTAGAAGGCATTCTGCACCATTGGAACCATTAGAGTTAAGCAATTACTTTCAGCTACTGGAGGATGAGACTGAAGGACAGTTTGCAAAGGAAGAAGTACAGGAGACACCGTGCAACAATGAACAAGAGGCAGAAGGTAGGTCAACCAAGAAGAAGAGAAGAGTAGCCGTTGTGGGAGACTCCCTGCTGCATGGGATTGAAACCCAAGTATGTCGTGAAGACCCATGGACTCGCCAGGTGTGCTGTCTCCCTGGAGCACTGATTAGAGATGTGACTGAAGGGTTACCAAAGCTCATGAAGCCCACGGACAAATACCCCTTTCTTCTCATCCATGTGGGAACAAATGATGTCGCCAAGCAGAGCTACGAAGAAATCATTTCAGACTTTGAAGCTCTGTGAAGGAAACTGAACAACTTTGGGGCCCAGGTAGTTTTCTCATCCATCCTCCCTGTTCTTGGAAGAGGATTAGAAAGGGAAAGAAAAATACTCCAGATGAATGACTGGCTACGAAGGTGGTGCCGATGTGAGAGTTTTGGATTCTGGGACCATGGGCTACGCTACTTGGAGCAAGGAGGGCCAGGCTACAAAAGAAGAGTACAGACAAGTGACACAGAAGTGCCGAAATGGCGTCAGGAAGGCGAAAGCTGAGAACGAGCTGAGATTAGCGAGGGATGCTAAAAGCAATAAAAAGGCTTACTTCAGTTACGTGAGTAGTAAAAGACAGAGGAAAGAAATGGTGGTTCAACTGCTTAATGAGGATGGCAAATTGATAACAGATGAGAAAGAAAAGGCTGAAGTGCTCAATTCCTATTTTGCCTCAGTCTTCTCACAAAAGCAGGTCTATGAACCCCTGGAACAAGTGAAACAGAAGTTGAGGGGGCAGTATTGCAGTTTGAGATTGATAATGAAATGAAGCAGATTATAAAGAAGTCAATCTGTAAACACCTTGAAATTAATGCAGTTATTATTAGAAGCCAACATGGATTTGTCAGGAACAAATCCTGTCAGACTAATTTGATCTCATTTTTTGATCGGGTAACCGCCCTTGTGGACTGTGGGAATGCTGTGGACGTCATATATCTTGACTTCAGCAAAGCTTTTGACAAAGTGCCCCATGATATTCTGATTAACAAACTAGCTAAAAGTGGGCTAGATGGAACAACTATTAGGTGGATTCACAGTTGGCTACAGAATCAGACTCAAAGAGTACTTATCAATGGAACCTTCTCCAACTGGGGAGAGGCAACGAGTGGGGTACCGCAGGGCTCAGTCCTGGGCCCAGTGCTCTTCAACATTTTTATTAATGATTTGGATGAGGAGGTGCAGGGAACGCTTGTCAAATTTGCAGATGACACAAAATTGGGTGGGATAGCTAATACCCTGGAAGACAGAAACAAACTTCAAAGTGATCTTGATAGGCTGGAGTGCTGGGCTGAAAACAACAGAATGAAATTTAATAGGGATAAATGTCAAATTCTACATTTAGGAAATAGAAACCAAATGCAGAGTTACAAGATGGGGGATACTTGGCTCAGCAATACTACAAACGAGAAGGATCTTGGAATTGTTGTAGATAAATAACAGTATAAAAAGCACAACCAGGATAAAACCACGCAGCAAAATTGATATTAAATTAAAATACATAGTTAGAACAGTAAAATTTAAATTTAAGTTAAAATTGAGGGTAGACATGATAGCACTCTTCAAATACTTAAAAGGTTGTCACACAGAGGAGGGCCAGGATCTCTTCTCGATTCTCCCAGAATGCAGGACACGGAATAACGGGCTCAAGTTACAGGAAGCCAGATTCCAGCTGGACATCAGGAAAAACTTCCTGACTGTTAGAGCAGTACGACAATGGAATCAGTTACCTAGGGAGGTTGTGGGCTATCCCACACTAGAGGCATTCAAGAGGCAACTGAACAACCATCTGTCAGGGATCCTTTAGGGTGGATTCCTGCACTGAGCAGGGGATTGAACTCGATGGCCTTGTAGGCCCCTTCCGATTCTGCTGTTCTATGATTCTATGATTCTATGAATCATGTCTTCACTCCAATTCTCTAGCCCAGAACATGAATCTGTCAGTTTTGCTTTCTCACTCTGGATTTGAACCCCTGTGAATTCAACCTTGTCCGTGCTTAATTCAGTGTTGCCACCTATTTTATCTGACAAGCTCTTCATCTTTTTTTAAAAAACCTATATGGCAGACAGGTGCATCACCATCCTCTCCAGGCTGGGAATAGCAATACCTATTGAATTTGGTTGATACGCATGGGTGACAATTTCATATCAGTTTGTTTCTGATATTAAAAAAAATAAAAATACCAAATTTTGCAAAGTTCATGTTTGAGATTTTAATTTTTTTAATTAATGTGGGAGAAACTGGGATTGACAGATTCTTCCCCCCTAGTTGTAATCCACTTTTTATTTATTTATTTATTTATCACATTTTTATCCTTCTCTTTATTTATTTATTTGTTTATTTATCACATTTTTATCCTTCTCTTTATTTATTTATTACATTCATATCTCCTTCAAGGAACCCAAAGTGGCTTACATGGTCCTCGTCCCCTCCAATTTATCCTCACAACATACTCTTGTGAGGTAGATTACAGTGAAAGTCAGTGACTGCCCAAAGTCACCCAGCGAACTTCATGGCCAAATGGCAACTGCAACCCAGTTCTCCCAATTCCCAATCAGACAGTTTAACCATACTGCCTCCCTTTGGCCCAAAAAGGTTACAGAGATTAATAATAAGACAGTCCTTGCTCTCAAGCTCACAATCTAGAAGATACAACAGAAAAAAGAAAATACATTGGGACGGAGGAGAAATAAAACTACAATTGAAGCACTAGTTCTCAGTCACAAAGTGTTCTTTCTGGCAGGGAAGGATGAAATGAGCTCCCTGCAGCTGCTCCCTCTCTGGCTGATATGTGGGGCCAACAGCCCCCCTTGCCATGATGTTCTTCCTGGGAGGATGGATGTTCATCCTCCTAGTGGCTTAGGTTTTTTGGCAGATTGATGAGGATAGAGTCAGCAGTTGCAGGGAATATGTTAGAAAATGTTTTGGGGAAATGATACAAGAAGGTATGTGCCAAGTTACATTTTCAAAATTCTATCAGCAACCATAACAATTTCAACAAATTAATGTTGAGATTACTGCAATTCCTGATATATATTTTTGACCTTTGGTGAGCAGATAAATGGCTGTCTGACCCTATTTACAAGGGTATATTCCATAAAGGCAATGGAGATATTAATGCCCAACATTAAACTAAAGTGCCATCCAGAACTATGATGATCCAAATGTTGATGATGTGTTTCTGGAAATATTGCCCATTAGTACTGAGTACACTCTCACTTTTCATCAGTATCCCAGAGCAGCACTAAAGAGGCATCCATGCTCATGTGCAAAAATGCTAGGTTTATGCCTCTGTCCCTTTGCTTGGACTGCCTTTGAGAGAGAAAAGTGGTCTAGGAAGGCTTACTCGCTCAAAAGATACGCTCTGGAACTGGAAGTCAAGTTTACTGGCAGTCCCTTAGGAGGGATTTCTATGAAGAAAAGGCTTTCATGGCCAGATAACAAGAAAATATTTCCCCTTTCCATTCCAGTCACCCACTTGCTGAAAAGAAAAGAAAAGAATGAAAGCAGGTCTGGTGGGTGGGAGGGAGTCATCTATTAAATCTCTTTGGTTATGGATCTCTTCGGCATTGTAAATGAAGCCTGGTGTAAATACACCATTGAAAGTGGAGATAACCTCGTTATGAACAGGGAGTACGTTGTGGGTTTATACAGATCAAATGGGTAGAACGAACACTTTAAATAAATTCATGATATCAGGAGAAAAGCCTACTAAACAAACAAACAAATAAATGAACAGACAGACAGACAAAAACAGAATGCTTGGAAGAAACTTGCACGACCCCCGTGGGAAATATAATGCTATCGTAGGAATGCTGGCAAAGGAATGAAGCTAATAAATGAGAAATATATACTGGAGAAGCTCTACAGCCCAGCAGTGAATTGAACAGTTTTATATCCAAATAAAGTAGACAATTTTATTTATTTATTTATTTACTTGCTCATTCTACTAAAAGGGCTCCAAATAAATATTGAACATTTAGGAAGAAGGAGGCAATACTTATTCTTTAGAAACACACACAGAAGAGGTGAGGGCTTTAGGTGTCCAAGTCACAAAGGCAGAGTTGTAGATTCTGTACTACAAATATTATATATGATATGGATATTATTGCAATGGTAAAGAATAGGACAGCTGGGGCAGGGGGCAGAACACCATGATTTTGATAGCAGGAAAAACGCTGTAGCTGAAAAGTGTATGGGTTAGGGTATAAATACTATCAGCAACTTTTCATATTCAGATTTAAAAGAAGAAAAGTAGGAATAGTTTAAAACTTTGTTGCCGGGAGAGCAAGATTCTGCTGCCATTTTGTGTATTGCCCATCAACTTGTCTCAAACTGTTTCTCTCTTTTGTTTTGCCTGGGAATATTAGCTAAGGAGAGGCTTGGCTTCACAGGGCAAAATCCATAACAAGTAAACATTTCCCACTGAAAATGTTCTATTGACATGGACAAAGGAGTGACCCCATGTGATGTTTTGCTGTTTATTGCTATGTACCTATGATGTGAATGCTGTTTGGATTTCAAATGGTAAGGATGGTAAGTGGTTAATTCTGCTGGGAGGGGGAGTGTGTGAATGGAATGTTGGAGTGAATGCTGATTGGCTGTTGGATTCAAGTGTTTGAAGGGGAGTGACAGCTGTTAGCAGTAAGAAGCAGTGAGAGTTGAATGTGGAGAGCTGACAGAATGAGAGTGAGGCCTAATCTATACCAGGCAGGAAATTGCACTATGAAAGTGTTATGAAAGCTGTATATAAAAGGCATTAGCTACACCAAGCACTATGAAAGCGGCATATGGTATGAGTCAATGGCCTCCAATAGTTGACAGTAAGCAGTAGTGTGGCTCCTGCCTTTTATATACTGCTTTCATGATGGAATATCCTGCTTGGGGTAGATTAGGCCAGTCTGGGTAGATCAGAGTAGGAATAATGTTTTATTGTTTTGGGGAAAGAGGGAACAGGAGGAGATAGATTTGACTAGTGGGTAGAGTAGGCAAAGATACATGATATATACTGTTTTGTAACAAGTATTGCAACAAATGAAACCACAAGATTGATAAAGTGCATGAGCTTACTTATTGTTAAATAAAGTAACCCTGGGTAACTGTTCAGCCTACTAGAGTTCCCGTGATGCTTCATTCTGAGCCTTACATGAATGTCTTCTCTATTCTGGAGTTTCCAGCTTTCCCCAAGGCTTCCACAAGTTCCAGAACTTCTGCCGGTCTTTTTCTTGTTCCCTGGCAGACTGTACATTTCTTTCCCACTCTCACTTCCCTTTAATGTTTTCCCCCTTCTTTCTCTCTCCCTAACCCAGGGGTTGGTTGGGAACATGCAGCCCTCCTGAGTATTATCCCCATCAATCCTGACCACTGGGCATGCTGGAGGGAGCTGATGCAAGTTGGAGTCCAACAACATCTAGAGGGTCCCATATTTCCCACTCCTGCTTTAACAGGTTTCTATTGGAAATACCTCAACTGCAAGCTGCAGGAAGACAGCAGTGTGGCAGTTAACTTGTTAATGCATTGGGATTTGAGTCATAGCTAGCCTTAGGATCTTGTAATAGACAAAGAAATGGACTGTGCAGACTTTGTCTAAAACTATTCACTATGCATGAACATTGTGAGTAAATCATGTTGAATATTGTGAGTAAACTATTTTACTTTTAATTCACTAAAGAAGGGTGTGTTCTCTTTTCTTTTCTTTTTTCCTGGTGGTGCATATGGGACTGGTAAATGCTCATTCTGCTCTGGCTTTTGTTTATTTTCTCTATCAACTTCCTTTTTATCAGGAGGCAGCAATACGCAATAATTTCCATGACTTTCAAATGACAAATTCCTTTTCCCCTCTGTCTCATTGGAGGCTGAAAGACATACTGGGAAACACACACACACACACACACACACACACACACACACACACACACATCTTTCTATTTCTCTCAGCTTTCCATAATTAGAGATTTAATTGCTATCCTTTTGTATTTCCTCAATAAAACATAATTTCTGCAAATGTTCTGATTTTGCGTTTACAGCTCCTTTGACTACCTTACATGGGCTCTTCACTATCCCAAAGAGGGAGTGGAGCATGATTAAAGAGCAACAGTGCCAATGTGGCATGTGTCCACACACTGATGTCTAGCATGGTGCACCTCCCTCTGGGCTGGGCACAACTCCATCCCCATCCAAAGCTCATCTGAACAGGCAGTGAATGGCTCTGCAAATTTTGGAATAAAAAGAACACTGGAGCATTATGGACATATCAGGTCCATTGTAAAAATGGCATCCATTAATTGAGAACTTCAATTTCCATGGGGATAATTCTAGAAACATCCTGAAATATTATGCATTCATTATTAAGAGTCATTTTGAACAAAAACATTGTAATTTTGCACTTCAGTATGATCCCTAAATACATGTGCTTTTGGTCACAGTTGAGCTATACAGGTATGCAATTTTAGATGCCTAGCTATCTCTTTAAAATGCCCACAAGTGGTAAATGGTCTCTTCTTTTGTGCATTTTAAAGAGACAAACATCTAAAATTACAAGTGTGCACAGTTCTAAACGTTCATACCTGAGTACAAGAAAGGGATGGGGGTGGGGAGGGGAGGAAGAGACAAACCTCTCATTTTGTCTCAAGCAGGCATATACAGAATGCATTGAAGGCCTGGAATATTGAAAATCATATTTAGAAAAGGCAGTTGTGAAAATAGCCGTAGATGGAACAAAATAATTGACTACAATCCCAAATGAATTCCATTTGTCTGCTTGCATGTAAAAAGGCTGATAAACAAATTACAATTCAAATTGAACTCTGTTCCCTCTTAACTTCCATGAACATTTTGCAATTAGCCTTCAAGGCAGCAGGCAGCAGTCGCTATCTCTGCCCATTTTGTTTTGGTTTTCATCTCTGCTATCAAAGTTTAAAGCTACTGAGAGAACGGAGAACTCAAAAGCACATATATTTTTATGATCCAGTTGTGGCAAAGGCTTTAGAACTTGAATGGAATGGCAGTACTCACCAACTGACTCATGCAAGCTGCCAGGGCAGGCAATAAGTCATTTGCTCCAGTCCAGAGTTCCGTGGGAACTGTGATACCCACCTGAGCTTCCTGTAAGGAAACCTATGCAGACAGGTTTAAAATATAAGATGAATTCTGAAAATGGGAGGGTTTGGACATTGGGTTTTTTGAGTCCACTTCCCACCCAGTGGCATCCATTTTGGATCAGGTGTAGACCTCCTTAGAGTTTGGGACAGATCTACAATTTCAGCTTACAATTTGTGAGAGCATTGCATGCAGAGATTTAGGAAATGACATTTCCCTAGACCAAGGGTGCAAAAGGGGCAGCCTGTTGATCACACATGCTCCCTGCTAGTCCTGTCTGGAGGCTCACGCTACCACTAATAAAGGGAGGAGAAGGGTTAAATCTGTCAGTGACTCTGCATGTGAGTGAGCAGTGAAATGAGTGGATGTGGATGTGAGTGGGGGTAGCTTGTGACAGAGGGATATGGGGAACCCAGCCTCTGACAGATTACCCCAAAAAGGAGTATCAGGAGCCTCTTTGTCAGGGGTAGGTATGACGTTCAGCTGCATTATATGCCTTAAATATAAATATTTGCAAGGTTATTTTTTATATATTATGCAGGAAGTTCCAGAAAGTAAGTAGGCCTCAAGGTATTTACAATTTGTACAGGCTCAGGTAAGGATAAAGTAGAAGAGTGGGGGTGAATGCCTGAGTGCTGATTGGATGGTGGCTTGGGAGTGCTTGGATTGGATGGCTGTGCGAGAGTGGGTGGAGCTGGAGAAACGTAGCTCTCTATATATTATAGTTTTAGCTGTCTGGAAGACAGTAGAAGTGTCTGATTCTAGGAGAGAGGTGTATGATTCTGTGAAGAGAAAAGAGATATATGACAGTAGTAGTGTGGATGATTATGTGAAGAGAGTGAGAGGCAGATACTGGATAGGAAGGATTAGTGTGAGATATTGGGTTGAGAATAAAGATATTTGAGTATATAGGCGGTAGCATTCTATAGTGGAACCTTTTAAGAAAGAACTTACAGAAACCAATACGCTTAGAAGCCTTGTAACCATATGCACTGCAACAGAGGAAACCAATAACCTTGTTAACATGAAATTACGTTCTTTAATAAATTCCAATTAATTTCAAACAACTGGTATGGTCTGTGGAAGAGTCCCTAAAGAGTGTAAAGTTAATGGTGGCAGCAGAATTGGGAAACTGAGGGCTGGGTTGCTGGGCTGTGGGGCCTAAAAGAGTAAAGGTGAGACAGGAGCAGCAGCAGCAGGCCTAAACCCTCACAAGTGTCATCAGCACAGGGGTGATTGAACTAGGTCCGAAGTGCTAGTGGTGTAGATAGTCCTGTCAGGTAACCTGTGGGTGGCACAGGTGAAGGCAAGGCATCACAGTAGCCGACGTAGTTGCCATGGGCATCAATGCACCCCCCACAAGACAACACACACACACACATTTGCAAATACAACATTAGTAAACGGGGGAAACCACAAAAAAGAGGGAAGAAAAAAGAAAGAACGTATCATAAAACGCATCCATATGCAATAATCATTTGCATTACTAGGGAAAAATAACAATTTAACACACATTGCAAATAAATACAATATAAGAAGCATCCATGCAAAATTGTTGGCTGTAGGAAATGCATTCAAATTTAGCAAAAGCAGTAAGAGCTTCAGTACACTGAATCATAGGTGGTGGGTGTTTATCTTTTGAAGCTTGAAGTATAAGTCTCTTTGCAGCTACAAGGGTTCTCGGTATCCACTTTTGTGTCCATCTGTTAATCCTCACATCACAGGCATGTAATTTATAAGCACATGGACACCCGCTGTTATGAATGATTTTTCAAGTATAGAATTTATGCGAGCAGTGACTTCCAACCCAAAACATCTTTCTTGGTGCCCACCAAGGTGCCCTGCGCTGCCTACTTTCCCCCTTAATTAACATATTTTCTTATCAGCAGTTGGGATTGCTGTGAAATACATTGCTAGTAGTACTAAACACAGTGGGTTCAAAGCAGTTGATTAGTGGATTGGACTCAGACTCCTTCTTTGCCTTTTATTCAGTCATTTGAGAAGGTTACTCATCTCCCATGGCAGCTATTTTGCGGTGGTGCCCAGGACAGTTTATCAAATTGTTAAACGTTACTGTGGCCGAATAAGATTCACTGTCCTTGCTCTAGAACATCCTTCCCCAACCTGGTGCCCTCAAATTTCTATTTTCATCAGCCCCAACCAGCATGGCCAATGGTCAGGAATGCCAGGATTTATTTCTGGATGACACAAGGAAGGCGAAGGCTGCTTCAGGGGTGGTTGGGGGATAGATTAGTTCAACTTTATGGGTGGGGCTTAATGTACATCCCCAAAGTCCTTTCATAGAATCATAGAATAGTAGAGTTGGAAGGGGCCTATAAGGCCATCGTGTCCAACTATGCTTACCCTGTTCATATGAAAAACACATGAGTAGGGCTGTTGTGGCAACTATAATTACAGAATTTATAATGCATTTGTTTGCCCTGGTCAGGCCTTAACATAGGGAACAATATTTTAGGTTAAAGAAACCTTTCAATAATATTTTTCTTTTTTAAAATAAAAAATGCACTTAATATGATGAATGAAGAAATATCTGAGGGTTTTTTTAGAAGTCTTTTAGCTACAAACTGCATCAGAGATCCAAATTAGCTATGCTCCCATACCACCAAACAAGATGCCATCAAAATATACAGCTAATACAAATACATGTACACATTGCTGCTGACAAACAGCTTCTGAAGTCCCAAAGTAATAAATTGCTACACAGAGATATATCTGTCCCTTGAGGAAAAAGCAAAATATTTTGTCTATAATGTACGGTGCATGGTGTAGTAGACAAAATTATTAAAACCTACACCTTGAGGAGAAGGTCACTTAATAAACAATCTGTCAATAACACTGGGCAGGACTGTAATAGGAATGAAATCAGTTGCACTAAAAAAAGAAATTAAAAAGACACTGAAGAAGATGTATTGCAAAGCAGACAGGGAAAAATATGTAAAAACACATTGGCTTCCCCCCACCGTCCCTCTTAAAATTGCCCCAAATGCTGATTAATATAAAATGTGAAAACTGCCACATTGATTCCTTCAACCCATTACCAGATTTGAGTGGAAATATCTATGTATGCAGGTGAAGACACACACACAAACACTGAGAAATCCTTCTAATCTTTTAGGTACTCTTCCTGTTTCTCAGTTCCCCCGCCCCCAAATTCCTTGGATATTTTGTCAGAGAAAGATCCTCCAAATTCACCTTGAATTTCCTTTGATGCTTCAGCTCTAGTTGAGGCATGTGCCACACATTCATACGCACACGACAGGACATTTTTCCAGATTCACTGGAATTCTTTTTGCTTCCTTGATTATTATTCTTTTTAGACATTTCAGATTAGGAATCTCATTCCCCCCCACCCACCCCGCTGCCCAAAAAAAAGAATCACTGCAGGTGGAATTCAGCATCAGCCCTAGTTCCAATCCTTTCTTAGGCTTTTCCCTCAAGCAATTGCATATCCCTTCTTGACTTAAGTCCACATCCTCACAGAATTTGTGCATGTGTTACTTTTTGGCACCATCTACTGTGAGGCAGCCATCTCTCTTCCTACACTGCCAAGGATTGGCTGAGGTTCTGTTGTGAGTCCAAGCCCTCCCACAGAGCTGCGAGACAATAAAGAGGTCTGCCATGTAATCCACAAAGCTTTATTCAGTGAATAAATATCTCTTCACACCTAAAGGGAATGAGAATGCTAGGAGCTTTTCTTTAAGCTTAATTAGGCTAAGTAAGCTAGGCAGTTGCCCTTTCAACTAAAAGGGAGAGTTTTCTGTGCAGTCGAAGAGCTACTTTAACTTAGGGGGGGTCTTTTTGGAGAACTTTTTGGTGAGTGGCTAGATTGGCGGACCAACACTCACCTGCTCTCAACTCTGTCTACTTGACCCTGCAGCGGACTCTGGGATTTGTCAACTCTGAAGTCCCCTCCCCCTGCAACAGAGGCTGAGTTCCCAGGGACCAGGGAATGATGGGCTCTGAGTCATTAGCATTCTCTCCAATAAGCTCCTGGGAAGATTACTCTTTGACTCCTGAAGAGTCTTGGATGATCTCCTCCCCTCTTCCTGACCTGGCTGGTAAATTTCTTCTTCTTCTTCTTCTTCTTCTTCTTCTTCTTCTTCTTCTTCTTCTTCTTCTTCTTCTTCTTCTTCTTCTTCTTCTCCTCCTCCTCCTCCTCCTCCTCCTCCTCCTCCTCCTCCTCCTCCTTCTCCTTCTCCTTTCCCACACTTAGGAGAACAAACCTATCTTGACAGGTTTCCATGCAGTAGATCGTTCTTACTTGCACTAGGGATGCTTGAAGAATTCAAATGTTGTAAATTTTGATATGAATTGACCTCACTTAAGGCTAATATACAGGTTAGAACTTAGTACTTCTCCCTAAGGAATGCCTGAAGTCCTTTCAGAAAAGCACAAGCAACCGGGGAGGCTGTAAAAGCACAAGAGAATGGGAGTTAAATTGAAAAATAAAGGACATACAAAAATGCATACACAGACAGCTCAGACACCTCGTTACAATAAGGCCCTGAAGCCCTGCGCACTGAGAAATTTCTCTGAACTCTCACAATCTCTGCAAAGGAACCTGTTTTGCAGGGAAGTGAAAAAGTTGCAAAAGGCAAGGAGAAGGGGATTCAGCGCAGCACTAATCAAAATGCTGAAAAACGTATATTTTCAGATTAACTACAGTTACAGTTAGATCCAGATTTAGTCATCTGGAAGAGCCATTGAAATCAATGGGACCCCACTGCTTTCAATGGCTCTAGTCTAAGTATAACTAAACCTGTATCTGACCCTTACAATGTGTATTTTGAAAGAAGATATATTTTAAAAATGCATATGTATTTAAATGTGAATTTACATAGGATTTTATTAAATTGCAGATTAATGTAGAAATTGGACAGAATGGGCTTATAAGTAAACATGCAAAAATGACAGAGACCAGAAATGCATTGATTCATCCATTCCTAAGCTGTGCCCACTGCTTAGAGAGAAGATTTGCTGCTGCTTATAGATAGATGTGACATTTATCTCTTGGAGCAGCAATTAAAGGATAAAATTGTACCCATCATGCCATATTTGAAGTACCAGATTGAAACTAATAAAACATCCTTCATAAACTTCCAGCTCTGTTTTGAAACTAATTAGATTTTTACACCTTTAATAGATAAAAGATTTCTTCTGATCTCCATTCTGAATCCCAGTTGAAAGCCGCATCCAAAGCCTTTGACACAGAGCCCCATGTGCCCTTTATGGTTCACATGGCGCTCTTGTGTTGGTGGTCTACAAGTCCTTAAGGCAAGGGGGACTCTTATGTGCTCACTGTGCAAGTCATGATCATACATTATAAGTCAAACCTAAAACCAAAATGAAATGAATTAATTTGAATTTGTGAGCTGGTGTACTGTAAATCACCATAATTCCTATACCTCTCCAAAAATGGATATCCATTAGCATCAACATAAAGAAGCTACTCATCTTTTTGTCACAACACTTGCATAGCAACACAAAAAAAGAACACAGCATTTTCTCCAAAGTTTGTTTTACTGGGCATCTAATTCAATGGGATATACAGTATGTCCCAAAGAATGGTCTGAAGGCATATGACCCTATAACATGTCTTTATGGGAGATGGCTTGGGAATGAAATGTAACCTGCTCTGAACTCTATGGCGGGGAAGGATAGTAAGTAAGATATATATGAATTGAAATCTCTTATATGCATGTATATAGCCATCTGATTGATACTGCAATTGGTCCAAAATAGGGGAGGGCAGTACACATAAAGAGTGAATCTTGTGCAGTGGCTCATATCAGGCAACAAGGCCCACAATCCAAATGAGCAGAGGCAGAGGCACATGCAGCAATGTCAGAGAGATGGCAATTGTGTGTCACGTGCTGAACGTGTCGCAAAATGACACAAGAAAGTGTCACAAAATGACACAACAAAATGACTCTGTTGATTCTCCTTGATCTCTCAGCAGCTTTCGATACCATCAACCATGGTTTCCTTCTGGAACGTCTGGTTGAGTTGGGAGTCGGAGGCACTGCATTGCAGTGGTTCCGCTCCTACTTGGTGGGTCGGCTCCAGAAGGTGGTGCTTGGGGGAAATTGCTTGGCCCCGTGGACTCTCCAGTATGGGGTTCCACAGGGGTCAATCTTGTCCCCCGTGCTATTTAACACGTACATGAAACTGTTGGGTGCGGTCATCTGGAGTTTTGGAGTGCATTGTCATCAGTACGCTCTATTTCTCCTTTTCATCTTCAGCAGGTGAGGCTGTGGATGTACTGAACCGGTGCCTAGCTGCGACAATGGACTGGATAAGGGCTAATAAACTGAAACTCAATCCAGACAAGACTGAGATGCTGCTGGTGGGTGGTTCCTCTGACCTGATGGTGGGTATTCAACCTGTTCTGGATGGGGTTGCACTCCCCCTGAAGGAGTAGGTTCGTAGCTTGAGGGTTCTCCTAGAACCATCTCTGTCACTTGAGGCCCAGGTGGCCTCGGTGGCATGGAGTGCTTTCTACCAGCTCCGGTTGGCGGCCCAGCTACACCCCTATCTGGACAGGGATAACCTACCTTCAGTCGTCCATCCTCTGTTAACCTCCAGATTAGATTACTGCAATGCCCTCTACATGGGGCAGCCTTTGAAGATGGTTCGGAAGCTGCAGCTTGTGCAAAATGCAGCAGCCAGATTGATAACTGGAACAAGGAGGTTTGAACATATAACACCAATTCTGGCCTGCTTGCATTGGCTGCCTATACGTTTCCGAGCCCAATCCAAGTTGCTAGTTTGAACCTATAAATCCCTACATGGCTTGGGACCACAATACCTGATGGAACGCCTCTCCCAACATGAACCTACCTGTACACTGCGCTCAACATCTAAAGTCCTCCTCTGGGTGCCTACTCTGAGGGAAGCTCGGAGGATGGCAACAAGGGAGAAGAGGGCCTTTTCGGTGGTGGCCCCACAATTATGGAATGATCTCCCTGATGAAGCTCACCTGGCACCAACACTGTTATCTTTTTGGCACCAGGTCAAGACTTTTCTCTTCTCCCAGGCATTTAACAGTATTTAACAACTCTAAGTTTGTTTGTTTTTTAATGGACCCCAGAACTGTTATTTTTTAAATGGATAACGTTGTTTTTATACTGTTGTTTTTATGTTTTTGATGGTTTTAAATTTTGTATACTTTTTAATGTTCACTGTTTTTAACTTTTGTAAACAGCCCAGAGAGCTTTGGCTATGTAGCGGTATATAAATGTAATAAATAAATAAATAAAGGTGCTTGCTCAGATTCCACCCTATCCAAAACCATGCAAAGTATTACACATAAAAGTGAAGAGAGTTTTTTAAAAAATTATTAAGCGAAATACATGATAGCTGTTGAGATCCTGTGAGTCAAATTGAACAATATATTAAACATATATTTTGTCCCTGCATGTTTCCCTGTCTCTCTGTTTTTAATAACTGTATGTGGGGCACTATTAAGATTGGTACAGGAGCCCAGGTGGAGATTTGTTAACTTTTCTTCCAGGAGGGAAGATTGGCAGGTTTCCTCAGGTAGGGTGAACATATGAAAAGGAGGACAGGGCTCCTGTATTTTTAACAGTTGAATAGAAAAGGGAATTTATTTATTTATTTATTTATTTATTTATTTATTTATTTATTTATTTATTTATTACATTTCTATACTGCCCAATAGCCGGAGCTCTCTGGGTGGTTCACAAATTTCAGCAGGTGTCATTTTTGTATGCGTGCAATCCTCTTTGTCACAACAGTTAAAGCTGCAGGAGCTGTACTAGAGTGACCAGGTACAAAGAGGGCAGGGCTCCTGCAGCTTTAACTGTTTTGATGAAGAGGGAATTTCACCAGGTGCTGCATGTTTATTTCATTTCATTTCATTTATTTATTACATTTTTATACCGCCCAATAGCCAAAGCTCTCTGGGTGGTTCACAAAAATTTAAACCATGGAAAGCATAATAAAACAACCAACAGTCTAAAAAAAAAATACAATATACAATATAAAAAGCACAACCAGGATAAAACCACACAGAAAAAATTGATGTAGATTAAAATATGGAATTAAATCAGCAAAGTTTCAATTTAAGTTAAATTAGTTGTTAAAATACTGAGAAAATAAAAAGGTCCTCAGCTGTTGATGGAAGGAATACAGTGTAGGCACCAGGCGGGCCTCTCTGGGGAGCTCATTCCACAGCCAGGGTGCCACAGCAGAGGAAGCCCTCCTCCTAGTAGCCACCTGCTGAAATTCCCTTTTCTATACAAATGTTAAAGATACAGGAGCGCCATCCTCCTTTCCATATGGTCACCCTAGTTTCCTCCCAGACCCAATGCAAACAGCAGCTTTGAGGAGGGGAAAACAGACTCTCTACCTTTGCCAGCCAGGATCCTAATTCTGATCACCTCCCCACAAGACTGTTATATACTAATAAAAGTAATAACCACATGGAGCCAAACCATATTTAACGTAATGTGTCTGTGTTAAATATAATTTATTCTGCTTTATCTTGAACGTTTCATATGTAACAGTTCATTTCTAACAGTGTTATTTGTTTTAAGCAGCATTGAGCTGAGAAAGTGGCTGGAAAATGTACAAGTTTGATATAAATATCCTGGACTTCATATATGGTTAGCCCTTTTAGCAAACGAATGCCCTGTAATCGCCCGTCTCTATAACTCTACTAATGGATTTAATGGCTAGGATTAGCATTAGCCAAATCAAGATTATCTTAGAGCAAAAGGGCAAACACCAAGGGATTCTTTACAAGGTGTGCATGGAGGGCCGAGCAGTAGGGGGTTTCACGGAATTGCAGTTTCTGTAGCTGTGGTGGCCGGGATTTGTATATAGTCAGAAATGTTTTGCCATGTGGGAAATTAAAAACCTGCAAGTACAAAATTGCTTATTTAAAAACAAAATCCAGCAACAAAAGCTCATGTTCATTCAATTAAAGGGTCAGCCGTGGGAAGCCCAAATAGATTTTGTTTCCTTTGCTAAAAACCAAGGGACTGGGAAAAAAGAGATACATCTATGGACTAGGTAATTCTAATTAACCAATGGGTAGAAAGGCCCATGTTCCACTTAAGCACGAAGCAACACAATGAAAAATAGCCCTTCTTGTCTCAAGAATACAATTCTGGAATGCAAACATGGGAACGAACATTGTTTGTAGCATCGAGGGAGCAGGTTGTTCCCCTTTGTCATCTGCGTGCTTTACATAGCACCCACGAGGGGGCTGTGTAGATGGCTCGCGGGAGGAGGAATGGAGCTCATTTTAGATTTGCTTCTGAGGTGTGTAGAAAGCAGGTGGAGGCCATGAGGCTACATTCTCTTTCATTTTTCTTCTCTTCTTTTTTTCCCCAAGGAAACACATTACGCTAATGATTTACTTCATTAATATAACTCTTGCCTACCACTGTGCCTTTTGCTTCTGCACATGTTTTTGAATCAAAATGTGTTCATATAAGGTTGTGGGGGGTGGGGAGTGAGGCTCATGCAGGGCTGGCATCAAAAGTTGGCATAGTTGGGCATCTGCTGAGGCCCCACACCCTGGCAAGGGCCCCACTGACAAGAGCCCCTGCAGCCTGCTTGTTCACCTGCCCATGCAATAGTGGTGGTGAGAAAGAGGAGCAGTAGACACCACTGCTGACTTGCTCTTTGCCTTTCATCCTAGCAAGCAAGCAGGTGGTAGCTACAACGAAGTGCAGGATCAGCATCGGCTGAAGATAATCCGGTAAGCAAGTACACTCTTGGGGAAAGGGGCCCATGGAGGGTGTCTTCTTGACCCAGGGCTCTTCAAAACCTGGGGCCAGCTTTGGTGCCATAAACTAGGGGTGATGCTTGGGCAGGGGGTGGGGGATAAATCAGCAAAACCCGATGATGCCAAAGTTCTCCAAATTCCATCTCGAAGCTCATTCTAACTGAAGTCCGTTTATCATATTACAAGCTTTTTTTCCCTTTCTGTATGAAAATCCATCTGTATTTCCATGTGTATGTTCCCAAATGTACACAGTTCTGTGCATCTTTGAAAAGTATGCATTCTTCTTCCATTGCTTACAAAAGCCCCATTTTTTCATGCACATTTTGCAATGTACACAAACCATCAAATGTTTTGGGGGGATGGGGAGGTGCCACAAATCACATTGTAAGCTTGGAAATGTGTGGGTTTTGACCACATATTGTGTCTGAGTTTGTATTCAGCCTGGAAGCTGCGAAGTTGGTAAATCCATACATCCCTAGTGATGCTGAATTCAGACTACCCCAAGCTTGGACTGTTTCTGACTGATTCTCAACCTGAGGCTGCTGCATATCATTTCTTCCTTAGGTTTGCATTTCAGAATATATTTTTGAGGGATGGGCCAGAGCTCTACAGTGGAGCACATGTATTGCATGTAAATGCTCTCAAGTTCAATCCCTGCCATCTCCAATTGAATGGTCTGGTAAAGTGTGATGGAAAAGACCATGGCCAGCCAGAGAGGAGACAAAATCCTGGACTAGATGGGCCAGTGGTCAGACTCAGTATAAGGCAGCTTCATGTGTCCATTAATCCAGATTAAGCAATCATAGGAATAGGGTATTGGGCTCCACATCATTCCCAGGTCCTATTCTCAGTTTGTTCCAAACAGTACCAAGATGAAATACCTCACCCCATTTGACAGTTCTATTTGCAGGCCATGAAGTTGAGGGCATTTCAGGGTGTATGTTAATACGGACATGAACAGGGATGGATTTACTAGTGGAAGCAATCACACACCTCACTGCCAGTAGGCACCAATTCTCTGCAATGCAATAGCTTCCTGCTCTTGCTCATACTCTGATGGCTTGATGACAATGCTACATGGTGTTGTCATAAAGCCAAATCTGAGTAAGGGCAGGAACAGGAAGCAATGCCTTTTGTCCTCACTCCAAGAACTCCAGCTAGGAACCAATGAAGAAAATGTTTCCCAGCAGGAATGGAGACCAGGAATGCCACTTTGCCAGAGAGCCAGTTGCAGGGAGCATAATCACTATTGCCAGGACAATATGAACAGAAAACAGCAGTTAGTAATGAGTAAAAGCATTACTATGTGAGGCTTGTGTACTCTTGATTGTTCACTTTACACAACATCTTCAACCTCCAAGGCCCCTCCTGTCCATTCTGTCAATTATAGTGATTTAATTCTTGACAGGGGAAATCCCATAAGATGCAATGAATTTCTGGAATCCTGCTCTATTGTAGTGCCATTTAGTGGCTGTATAATGAAACATATAGAACTTGCCCAGAAAGAAAAAGCCCGGATGAAACCACATGAAAAGGAGATGAACTCAGTCCCACCAGGAATCCAGAAGCAGAAGGCCCAGTAAGGGTGTGGGATTTCAGCCTCCTAAGCACATTTGCTAGGGGTGGAGCGGGGGTGGCTTTTCTGAATAAATGCATGAGCTCGGGCAGCACATCTCATTGCAATGCTTTTAAGTTACACTTAGTAGTGGGTAACTTGTGTGTGCCCAATATGCGAACAACACCTAATTGAAGACAATCACAGATAAGTAGCATCTCTGAAACAGGAGAGAGAACATAGGGAAAGACAGGGATATTGAGTGAACAGAGAAGCAGAATGTGGTAGAAACAGCAGAGAATCTGAACTTGTGAAAAATAATTAGAGGTGAAAATCCAAAGGGGAACACTGAAGCTTCAAGCTTAACATACTGCCGTTTTACCTTTCCCAGGAGTGAGATGCTCTAAGGATGTGCTCAGGGACCAATCAGGTTCAAAATCTCCACCTGGACCTCTCACCTGTGTGTTCTTGGCTTTTTTATAACTATCAAGAAATCAGAGTCTCTTCTTTTCTTGCCAGAGATGGCAACAGTAGCCCATTTGTGATTCTAAGAATAACCCTTTAGACCTAGGTTTTCTTTCTTTCTTTTTTACTTAGGATTCTTTTAGAATATAATTTCAGCAGCTAAGAAGAACTCTGTTGCACTAGATCTGAAGCTAACTATGTAAGCTGCAGCAAAACACGTACAGCTATTGCCACTGTAGTGGGTGTTGGCAATTTTTGTTCTGCGCCCAGGTCCACATCAGCAATAGATCACAAGGTGGAGCAAATGCAGCCTGCTTGGTGTGATTAACGTCATTTTCAGCAGGATGACAGATGGAAAACTAGAACTGGTAGACATCTATAACATGCGAGCTGTGAACCAGAAGGTGCCCAGTTCAAATCTTGCCTGTGTCATGAATTCACTAGGGAGTCATAGAAAGTCTGCTCCGTCTGCCCCAGCCACCCTTCCCGTTGACAATGTGGGGATAGTAATAACTCTCACCTCACTTTACAGAGTTCTTGAAGGTTAGAGTGCAATCCTACGCATGTTTAGACAGAAAAAAAGGCCAACAACTCCCAGCATCCCCCAGGCATCACTTTGAAGGAAAAAAGTGCAGACTTTCGCCCCATTGATTAAAATGAAAAAGGTGTTGTTTTGCTGTTGTTTTTAAAAATGGACATTTAAAAAGCACACTTTTAATATATACACTAGGGGTGCGTGCTCTTCACCAGAAAGATCTGGTAACCACAAACATCTGCAGAACATTCGATCTTCCAGAGTGGAGATTGGCTGCTTCTAAACCCATAGAATGATTTCAGAGTGGAGACGTGCTCAATCGGAGCTTATTCAACCATTTAGCGTTTGTGGTGTGTCTAATTGAAAACCTCCCAATAAGGAACATGGGGTGATGGGGTAGGGTAGTTTTGATAAGTGATATTGACATCTGTGGCTAACCAATTAGGAATTGCCACAGTGCTGTCCATGACCATGTTCTCCTCCAACCGCAGTGTTCGGGGAAGGGAATGCCAATCATTTTTCTCACAATGTCCTTGATTCTGCAGTCATTGGGGTTCTCTGTCTCGCAGCGTTCGTTTTGGTAAGAGAGAGAGTGAGATAGAGCAAACTGAATATATTTAGGAGAGAGAAGGGGGGGACCTGTTTTTTGTATGGCTGTCTTTAATGCTTCATTCGTTTGAGCTGTTCCACCCCCAGTGTGTGTGCATCCAAAAATCTTAAGAAATCCTTTTAAAAAGGATTTTCTTTGAATTATTCCTTCAAATATTATTTTAAGTCCAGGCAGCTGCTCAAGGTATGATCTTGACAATTTCCCCTATGAGGGTTTAAATGTGAGAACACATGTTTGGAGGTTATTTGGAGTGAGGAAAGGGTTGAGCTATATACACACAACACTTTCCCAACACCAACCACCCCTCCAAAAGTGTCTTTTTCAGGATTCCAAATAGAAGCATCTCCATTTAATGTCCAGTTTGATCTCATTTGTAGGTCACATTTTAAAGTCTTCATATGAAAAAGCATAATATGTGAAGCAGCCATAAACTAGCACAGCTATATAGATCTGTAGAGTTGGAAAGCTCAAAACTCTAAGAGATGAAAAGGAATTGAAGTGAACTTCTTACAACTGATGCTTTAGCATGTTTCTTTTTCTGTCTCACATTTCTTTCCCCAGGTAATGATTACCTGAATACATTACTGTGAAAGATTTGTTCACCTTTTCCTGGGGATAAAATAGGGGTCAACAGAGGGATCACTGCAGGAACTTTGATCAAGGGGCCCTTGAGGACTGTAATCAAGACCAGCACTCATTGTTGATGCAAGTAGCACAGTAGGCCATGGATGAGATTAAAAGTAAGCCAGGAATATGTCTGAATAGCTGTAGTGTATTTTTGTCAAGGCACAGCCACATTCATAAGACAGGGATTTTGCAAAGTTAAAAGTCGAATTGGGATGATAGCAGAAAGGGGGGGCCGGGCGGGGGGAGATATGGAACCTCAAGTAGCCCAAAAGTAGCCTAATGGTGAGAGACAGCATGGGTAGCAGAGTGTGGACTGGGAGCTAGGAGCTCCGGGTTCTAGCCATGGAAGCTCACTGGGTGGTCACAGACTCTCATCTCAACCTACCTAACAGGATTGTTGGTGTGAGGACAAAATGGAGTGGAGGAGGATTATGTACACCTCTTTGGGTTCCACGGAGGGGGAGGGGATATAAATGAAATACAATGAGATAAATAATAAATTCTATGGGAGAGGAGTAGCAAGTCACAAAGGGATCAGGCAGTACAGCAGAGAGATTCTGAGAAAAGATATGGGGAGGAAGTTGCACAGCTCAGGTCAGACTTTAGTGGAAGAATTTTGCGGATAGATGGTCCCAGGTGCCATCCCTGCTATCTCCAGTTTAAAAGACTGAATGGACAGGTGACATCAAGGACACTGCAGTGCTGCTGCCAATTAATTAGAGTAGCTAAACTACATCAGGGGTGTGCATTTCATGGACCTCCAGATAGTGTCGGACTGCAACTCCATCAGTCCTAGCCACCATAACCAATGGTGAAGCATGATGTGAGTTGCGGTCCAACAACCTCTAGTGAGCAACAAGTTGCTCACTCCTATCTTACCATCAGTTGCATCAATAGATTGTGTGTAGCCAGCTACTAAAACTAATAGCCCTCATTTGCAGTTCCTACTCTTGATGGGGCAAATTTGTGCTATAGCAAATAAGGCTCCTGTGCAGCAATCCTATTCTCCTTAGGGTAATTTCCTTGTGGTCCACAGACCTTTCATGTATTGGATTTCAACTGGTCTCTCCACCATTTTCTATTAGGATTAATAATGTGCCATTTGCATAGTAGAGCATATTGTTGGAGGCATTTTTAAGCAAAGACACAAAATATTTGGTAACCTGCAGGACTTCTTAGCCCTTGGGCTGAAAATGATTTGGGCTTCAGACCACAAATCATTAAATATGGAGGACCTCTGGAATAATCTAATAGATTTCATTTGAAATTCATTTGAACCTACCCTGGAGTAAGTGGTTTCCACATTTTAAGCCTTGATGCTGGATATATATAAGCCAGCTAACTTAAAAAATAAACCTTTTGGAGGAGGAAGGGAAGGAGGAGGAAGAAGGCAGTAGAAAGAGCTTAAGAAAATTGCAGGTATATTTGGAGTAATGACACTCGGGGATAGGTTCAGATCTCCTTAGAAACTGAAGCTGAGCTTACCGTTCTCAGTAATGCACATTTCTGGAATATGTCAAAATATCAAAGTAGTTTGTCTCCTATTGTCAATGCATGACAATTGATGATGATGGATAATTTTGGAAGCCACTGTAAGAATCGTCTCTGCTTTGGAAAAATGCCTGGCTACACTGCCAACTTGATGCATTTTGCAATAACTTCCTTCACCTCACGTGAACTAAAATTGTGATGATGGAAAGTGGTCATTAGGACATAGGTGCCTCCCTCCCTCCTGCCTATTGAGGAAATTTGTTCAGAGAAGGCCTTTCCTCTGTCCCTGTCCCCCATTCTTGATGAGAATTAACGTCTCAAGAAGGCATGGGTTTGACCCTAGTTTGGTGAGGGGGGGGGTTAAAAAAGCATTCCCTGAGCATTTAGAAATGTGTATTTTGAGAGAAAAGGCAATTAAATATGTATTTAAACATGCAGTTTTCAATTTTCATGCAGATTAAAAATGAATTCACAGATTAATGGGACAGAACAGACTTAGAAGTGATAGAGCACATGTAAAAGTGGCATGAACTGGAATTCACCCATTCCAAGTTTGGGGAGTATGTGTATGTTCTCTCTTAGAGATTCCTAGGCCCCATTACAGCAGGGCTGGGCATCCTTTTTGGCCCCAAGGGCCACATGTGATCCATTCATTCATTTATCACATTTCTGAACCACCCAATAGCCAAAGCTCTCTGGGTGGTTCATAACATGATAAAACATAATATAAACTTATAACATACAAACATTTAAAACAATTTGAAAGCATTAGAAACAATTAACCACAAAACTACCAGGACCTAGTCATCGTCATCATCATCATCATCATCATCATCATCTAACATCACGAAGTTCCATTGTATGCCATCAAATGCCCGGAGGTAGAGGAAAGTCTTAACCTGATGCCAAAAAGGTGACAATGTTGGTGCCAGGAGGGCATTTTTGGGGAGAGTATTCCAGAATTGGAGAATCACCACCAAGAAGGCCCTGTCCGTTGTTGCCATCCTCAGAACTTCCCTTGGAGGAAGTAGGGCTAGTAGGGCTAGTACTGGGCTCAAGGACTGCTGCCCTCTATCCTCTCAAGAAAGGTGGAAATGAGAAGTAGAATGGGCTGGTAGCAACCCTTCACCTTGCAGGTGCCTCGGAAAGCTCACTGGGAAAACCTGTTTATTTCTCTGGGTACCACACTGTACCCACGATCCCATGACCTGGATTTAAGCCAATTAGCAAAATCAGAACCACTCTTTTAGGTGAACAGTGCAGAGTAGCCAATAAAAAATAATGCATCCAGGGCCAAGTCTGCCATTACACAAAGTGAGGCAACAGCCTCAGGCAGCAGATGTTGCGGAGGGAGCAGTAATTAGCAGTCCCCAAACCATTCCTCCAGAATCACCCCCCCCCCAGCCATTCCACTCTCTTGGATGAGAAAGCTCTGTGGGCCACACAGCCTGTCCTGCAATCCTAAAGCAGCCTGCTGCCATCATGTGTGATGGAGGACCCTATCCTGTACCCACTGTTGAAGTAAGGTCCAACTGCCAATCCGGTTGCCTTTTCTATGAGGAATGGAAAGGGACACCATCTTGTCCTTTGCCTCAGGCAGTAAAATGTCATAGCTTGGCCTTGGATGCACCCAACACACAATCAGGCCACAATAGAGAACAAAACCCTGCTCAGCCATACAGAGGGCAACTAGGTAATACCGCCTGCATCTCAGAGAGGGTGGGAAGAAGAAGGAGGAGGAGGAGGAGGAGGAGGAGGAGGAGGAGGAGGAGGAGAGGGGGAGGGGAGGGGGAGGGGAGGAGGGGGAGGGGATACATCAACAATAAAAAAGACACATATTTCCATAAAATGTACATATGCCAATTTACGTGTATGTATAGATGCAAATTAAGGAATAGTTCTTGTAATTTAAATAAAACTAAAACTAAACAATTTTAAAGAATACATCTGATGTCAGTGGGCCGGTGAATCCTCTCTGAGTTTCAGTCAGAACTCTAAATAATCCATAGGGTTCAGCACCTTGGGTAGATCCTTTACAATTCGGACTGGTTCAGACTGAAACCCAGAGAAGATTCACCAGCCCATTGACATCAGAGCAACTAGCCTCGACTGCCTAAAACTAACATTTTGAGCCTTAAAAAAATCCCTTGACTGTGGCATATTTTACAATATACCCCTTGCTCTTGACAGCTCTTTTCCTTTCCAGCAGCATCTCATCGATTGCAGCATTTTCAGCCAGCTGCAGGAATAAATGTTCTTTAAAAGTCATGGTGTGTGTGTGTGTCCCCCCCCCCCACCATCCTGAATAGGGGAGTCGTTTTATGTCGAAACCTCCCTGTGATATGTGACATCACCAGCTTTTCTGGAGTGGAATAAAAAGAAGGGCTGCCTGAAACTGCAAGACAAATCCTGATTATTCTCATCAAGGATTCACTGTCGTTGCTAAGCTACTGGCTTCTTTGGGGAAACCTTGAAGTATGGGGCACATTAGGAGCTCGTTAGGGTCTTGGCGGGTCTGGTAAATGTACAATATGTCTCCATGCCAAACACACTTCAAGAATAATAAAAGCAACAGCAACCAAATCTCCTCTGTATATGGTTCGGGGCTAGCAACAAACCTTCTCTGTTTAGTTCCAATGCCCCTTTCTCATTTCCAAATTGTTTTGCATCTTTGGCCCAATAGAATACTTATCTGGGGGGAAAGAGAGACTGATTTGAGTTGGATTCAGACTTATTAGAATATAAAACTTTACTGGAGGGTACGGGATAGGAAGGGGGAATTGATTTCAGATTTCAGGGTTTTGATTAGATGCTTGCCCCTTTCTCCCAAGGTGAAATCTACTTGGGTGGGTTTTTCCTAACCTTGCCTTTCCAAAAGCAGCCTTCTCCCATCACAGGCTGCTTTGAAAACTCAGTTAACATCAACTTGCAATATCGTACAGGGAAGGAGGGAAAGACAATGCTTGTGAGTAGAGAGTTCATTAGAACATCCTTACAATTTGGGAAATGAGTAAACCATTCATACTATCAGTATTTGCCATGAATGATGAGCTGAACTACAGGAAGCTACTACTCAAATGTTGCCAGAATCCAACTTTCTAATCTTCATTTATACTGAATTCGACAACTTCTTCTGAAATTTTACTTGGAGCACAGAATGGCTTAGGCCTCACCCTGGATGCATGGAGGCCTCCTACATCACATGTGGTCCTCAGGGGTCTCTCCTACAGCCCACCATTGTCCTAGTCCTCCACCAAAATTCTAACTGGCACTGCTACTGCCTCTGATCCCTTGGACTCTTTTGTCTCTCTAGCCCACCATACTCCAAGAGCCAGTGTGGTGTAGTGACTAGAGTGTTGGACTAGGAGTCAGGAGATCTGAGTTCTAGTCCCCACTCAGCCATGGAAACCCACTGAGTGACTTTGGGCCAGTCACAGAATCTCAGCCCAACCTACCTCACAGGGTTGTTGTTGTGAGGATAAAATGGAGAAGAGGAGGATTATGTACACCGCCTTGGGTTCCTGGGTGGGGGGGAGGCAGGATATAAATGCAATAATAAATTTCTCTCCCCAAAATAAGAGGAGCTCATGAATAGAATGGGCTAGAACAGAAAAGGATGTTCTATCCCTCTGTGCTTTCACTCTCTCAACAATGAGACAAACCATGGAGTATGGTGGGCAAGAGCAACCACCTTGGTTCTGCAAGCAGGAAAAGGAAATCTTCACTGCTCAGGGAGGGAAAGTTTAGTCATTATCTCCACCCAAGATCTTGATGAAGATCTACCTGTGGGAGGGGACTGGGAGGTAAGGGTGGAATCTGTGTGTAAGTGTGTGAGACAGGGAGGATGTGGGCAGCAGAGGCTGGTGACTCTGATGCCAGTGGGGCTGTGAATTTGGGTATTGGGTTCAGCATCTTGAATAACTCCATTAGAGTTCTGATTAGTTCTGACAGAACAGAACTGGCATTGGAGCCACCAGCCAACACTGGCTATGCATATACCTGTGCATGTTTGAGGGAGTGAAAGGAAGAAAGGATCCTAAGACCCACCCAAAGCTGGCTTTGGCAACACCCACTTCTGGCATGGTGCCCCCTTGACCCAACCCCACATGTGCCACTCAAGGGTAAAAAGAATGCCTATCCCATGTTGTCCTTGACACAAAGGAGGCCTCTGTGAATGTACAGTGAGTCCTGCAATGGTAGAAGACATCTGTGATGTACTCATCTTGAAGCCTTATCTTGAGTATTGCGTCCAGTTCTGGGCACCACACTTCAAGAAGGATGCAGACAAGCTAGAGCGTGTTCAGAGGAGGGCTATAAGGATGATCAGGGGTCTGGGGAAAAAAGCCCTATGAGGAGAGACCAAAAGAACTGGGCATGTTTAGTCTGGAGAAGGGAAGATTGAGGGGAGAGATAATAGCACTCTTCAAATACTTGAAAGGTTGTCACACAGAGGAGGGCCAGGATCTTTTCTCGATCCTCCCAGAGTGCAGGACACGGAATAACGGGCTCAAGTTAAAGGAAGCCAGATTCTGGCTGGACATCAGGAAAAACTTCCTGACTGTTAGAGCAGTGCGACGGTGGAATCAGTTACCTAGGGAGGTTGTGGGCTCTCCCACACTAGAGGCATTCAAGAGGCAGCTGGGCAGCCGTCTGTCAGGTATGCTTTAAGATTGAGACTTACTGCTGTATAAACCTGGTTAAGATTATGCTTTAAAAGTTTTGTTCTGTGTCCTGTTCTATGACAAAATTCTGTTTCAAAACATGTATACTCAAGAAAAAGTCCCATTTGTGTTCAATGCTGCTCACTCCCAGGGAAGTGGGTATAAGACTGCAGTTTCTACACTTAATATTCATCTTCCAGTCTACCTGTAAAATGGGGAGAATAGCACTTCTCACCCTGCCTTTCACAGAGATTTTTGCTCTTGGGTACTCTGCAGCAGTCTGTTAACATTATTTAAATAACATTAAAGCTCTTGCATGCCTCTCTATCTCTTGCTCACTTGCTTTGTCAATGTAATTCAGTGTAGTTTTTTTTTTTTAAAGAATTGCAGCAAAGCCTTTGGGGGAAATGGCGCTTGGGAAGCGAAACCCTTGGGGAAATGTCTAGGCTCTAGGGAAGCATCAACGTCTTTCACTCAGAGCTCTGGTGCTTCTCTTCTCACCAGCCTCTATTATATTCCAAGTGTGTTGACATTTTCAAGGGGTTTCCCTTGAAAATGGAGAACACCATACCTCCACAACTTCCTGCACACACAAAAAGATGAAACATGAACAGCTTGGTTGATGCTGTATTTTGACAGGCTGGAAAAAAGGTTCTGAGTAAAAGGCTGAAATGAGCTTCCTCCTTCATCTATGCAGGAAGTTTATACAGGAGCTTAAACATACAATGAAACTATCTCCCCTGTATACCTTTGGAGTCTGTAAGGACTGCCATGAGGGGTGGCCCTACCATTAGGCAAAGTGAGGCAGTTGCCATAATTGACAGATGCAGGGAGGGTGGCACAAAGGCACTGGAGGAGAGAGCTGTATGCCATGTGACCTGCCTTCCACTCCCTAAACTTGCCTGATGCCTATGCATTGGAGGACACCATCTCATCACAGTGCTGCAGAAAATTCAACTGCCACTCAGAAGCAAAATGTGTTAACTGCTGTTGGGAGTTGGGATGTCAGTGAGGTATGTCTAGGGTTGGGATGATTGCTGAACATCTGCTGAAATTCCCTCTTCCTCTTCATCACAAAAGTTAAAGCTGCAGGAGCCCTGCCCTTTTTTGTATGTGGTCACTCTAGTATAGCCCCTGCAGCTTTAACTGTTGTGATGGAGGGGGAAGTTCACCAGGTGATCCATGCATACAAATGACACCTGCTGAAATTCCCTTTTCTATGCAACTGTTAAAGATACAGGAGCCCTGTCCTCCTTTTCAGATGGTCACCCTAGATTTCCTGCTTTTATGACTTTAAGGCCTAATGAAGGATTGCGGACAAACACTCCCCATTTCCCCATCAAACAAAGAATTGAGGGAGGCCCTGGGGTTGGTTTTTTTTCAAGGGGGGGAGTGTGATTTCAGGATGCAAAGGCTTTCTTTTATACAGCTGGGAGCAACAAATGGCTTGTTGGGAAATCTTGAGATCTGGATTGAGGATCTGCTGACCAGGAAAGGAAGAGGCGTGTCTCCCTCCTCTCCCCATTTGATAGCTCACCCTCTTCAGCAGGGTCTCCTGACTGTCTGTGTAGCACTTTCAGGGGCTGCCATGGAAAGGAAGGGCTGGGGAAATCCACTCTTAACAGCACAGTTGACCCAGTGTAAATATGGATCCAACCCTGGGAATAAGCCCAGTTGTCCTAACATTTCATAGGACTCTGAAAAAGCTCACAAAGGACAAGCCCATTCTGAATAGAAATAGAGGTGTTTGGTGTGTTTGTGTGTAGCAGGTTTGGGAGGCTGTTTGATGACAAAGCTGAGTTGAAGTTCAAAATTGTGTTCAAACAAAATCACAGAGGATCAATCCATCAATGGTGCTAGCCATGTAGCTTTGAGCTTTAAGACAGACATCACCTGAGGGCCATCATTCACCATGAGTTCTGGACTGTGTGTTTCCAGATGCCACTCATATGAAGGGGCACAGTATGGAGAAAGTGGCTGTGGGGCTGCATCTCTGGACCTGCCTTTGACAACACGCAGCCCCTCCTCACTGTGCCCCTGCCACTCAGACAGTAGCATGGACACCTGAGGCAGAGAAGCCTATGCACCCTAACCTCTACATGCCTAGTCTCCTGGGAACCTGCAGACCAAATGGGGCTTTTGGATACAGGCAAGCCAATGCACATAGAGGACTATGCACATATGTTTCCCTGCCTCGAAGGGAGCGGCTTCCACCATGGGCAGAAATACAGCCCCAAAGCACCTTTCTACACTCTCCCCCTTCACATGAGTAACACATGAACGGATAGGCTTGGAGGAGGCAACCTGTGGACAGACCGCAGTTTGCATGAGGCCCTCCACTACTCTCAGTGTGGCCCATCGAGTCCCAGGGAGCTCCACCCACTTTTCTCTTCCAGTCCTGCTGATCAGCTGAGCTGCAGGGAAAGCCCTTTACTGTCCTGTTCAGCCCTTTCCAATGCAAACACACACAGAGTTAATTGCAATGGAGAAATCAATTAAGCAGGCCAAGAGTGAAGCAGAGTTTTTAGCAGTGAAGGCGGATTTTCCAGAGATAAGTCAAGGATGGAGCCAAGGTCAAACACAATCAGAATCCAGGGCAGCATCAGGCAGAAGTCCAAGGTCAGTAATATAGTGTTTCAAATGTGAGCTAATTCAGGCTATAAGGAGCTAAGAACTGGTCTTGTTTTCAGCAAAGTTTAGACAAGAAATGCAGGCTTATATTCACTGGCCTCTTGAGCCCCACCCGCAACTCAGCTACCATATATTACAGTCCTTACTCCTGAGGATTTCTTCCTTGGAGTTGGGTATGTCATCTTAAAGGAGCCCTTCTGCTCTGCCTCTTAAGGCAATGGCATTCTCTGGGACTGGGTGAGTGTTTAGCCTCTGCCTTAGAACCAGAACTCCCTTCTTCTGGCAGGGGCAAACCCACATAGGGATGTCTATTGCTGGGAAATCCAACCATTTGGGGCTCACCAGACTTCCGTGATACACCTGACTCGGCTTGCTTTCGCAAACCAAGCCGCTTGATCTACACGAATTTCAGAGAATTTTTAAAAATTCTCAGCTGCAATTTGTACAGAAATTTGCACAGGTTACGGCTGCAAATTGCACAAATTTGCATAATTTACACAAATTACCATCACAATCTGTGCAAATTGCAGCCGTAATTAAAGCAAATGTAAAAACACAGAAAATCTGCTTGCTGGCCCAACTCACTGCAGGCTGAGTTGGGCCAGCTAGCAGAAGATGGAACACAGTTGGGATGGTGGTGAGCCAATGAAAGCTCGTCAAGCTCCACCCCACAACAGGATTCCTCCGACATCCCTAGACCCATGGTCTCCTCCTCTGTGGACCCAAGGTCCACCACATCTTCTGACAGGTGGCTCCATGGCTTCCCCTGACATAGGGAGTTCCAGCTCCTCAGAAGAGGAAGAAGATCCCTCCAGCAGAGACATGACACCAGTTCTGCTGCTGCTATTTGATCATGGTTTCTGGGGCAAGGGTGGGAACCTTCCCACCTCCTAGTGATCTCAGTGCTGGGGTGGGGGAGATATTTAAACTACCTGAACCCTGCCTGCCGAGGTGTGAGTGGACAAAGTGTGTGTGTACGTGCACATGTGTATGTATGCACAATTGCATTAGTGGACCCTGACTTGGCATTCAGCACAATATACAACCCTCAGGGCTTAAAAGTCTGTGTGGCCTTTTCTAGCAGATCCCCGTGAGAGACCCAATGCTGAATTTGATAGACCTGGAGTCTTAGCAAGGCTACCCATGTGTTATTACCAATTGCAATGGTCAATTCAGTCTCATGTCTTGTCTCCAAGAGGGAAAGAACTTGAGTTCTAATATTATTATGAGAGAAGGGAGGGAAAGCCAAGTGTTTGACATATAGGTTTGGGGGTCATCCGAATATGGTATTGGCACAGATCCTTCATGTGTATTTTATTTGAGCTCTGCCCTGGTGCTGCTGCTATCACCATCCAACTTACCTTGGAATGACTAGAAAAGCATAAAATAAGTGGAATATAATGTCAAAATAAATAACACTGGGAATTCTCTGCCACCTGTATGATTCATTCTACTGTAAAACCATCATTTTTAAAAATGCACCTGGATCGGCTGTTGACATTTCATTTTGCTGCACCAGGGGGTCACGCGGCTTTGCAATGAATTTAGAACTGGCTTGCTGTAGAGAACAGAGCGGAGTTGCCTACGTACAGCAAACCACCAGAGTTAAGAAAGGGAAAGAAAGCATGTCGCTAATTAATATCGGCAAAGCCTTTTTGAAGATAAAAGGCTTTTATTCTTTACTAGATAAAAGGTCTTAATTTTTCATCAGCACCTCAGTCATGCTGGATCACTGCTTGTTGATGCATTTAAAGCAAGGTATTTTAATGAGTTAGCCCCTTTAAGAGATTTGTGAGATCATAAGCAAATCCCCTTTGTTAGGGTCACGGCAACGCTTGGCATGCTCTTTTTTCGTATCTCCTAGATACTCCCTTCTGGACAGTGACAGCAAGAATCCTGAGTGTTTGGGCTTGGACTGAAGCTATAGCAGTACCTTACTTCAATGAGCATCACATTTACACAATATTAAAGGAAAAAATACCTTGCTAAATTTCATGCATGGGATTATTTGCATGACTTGGTGCTGCCACCTAGTGGCAGTAACTAAACCTTGCTAGCCTTTAAATAAATCCCTCCTCTGCCTCCCCTCTATTTGGTGCCATGTTCCCTACCTTGAAGCGAGCTTGTTTGCTATTAATTAGTTTTGCAGGTGAAGAACTTACCACACAGACACACACACTTTCCTGTATATTATCATCACAGTATGTTGCACTAAACATGCTGAGCATCTTTATTGAGCCCAGAAGGGAGAGGGCTGGGAAGCCGCATCTGTCCAGGCTCCTGTGTGGTTGCACCCGTCCCTTTTCTGAGAGGGAGCGAGGTCACCTGACTCTGCCTGTAGTGCTAAAAAAAATAAGAACCATCCGGCTGAAGCAGAAGGCAGACTGCTGAGGCCATGGGGAGAAGGAGAGAGAGGGTCAATATTCTGAGCCTCCAGAAATAACTGAGGACACTGGAATCTAAGAAAAATAACAAGAGATCCTACTAGTCCTGATGGCTACTGGTCCTGATGACTATATGCCATCACCAGTATCAGATGCAGTATGCCTATGTATACCAGTTGCTGGGGAACATGGGCAGGAGAGTGCTGTTGCACGTGACTTGCTTACGGGTTTCCCATCGACAGCCAGTGGAATGAGCTCCCCAGAGAGGTCCGCCTGGAGCCTACACTGTACTCTTGTCGCCAGCTGAAGCCCTGTTTATTCTCTCAGTATTTTAACACTTCATTTTAACTTAAATTTAAATTGTACTGTTCTAATTCTGTATTTTAATCTTATATCAATTTTTGCTGCATGGTTTTTATCCTGGTTGTGCTTTTTATACTGTATTTTGTATTTGTTGTTTTAAACTGTTGGTTGTTTTATTGTGGTGTTATTTTTTGTGAACCGCCCAGAGAGCTTTGGCTATTGGGCGGTATAAAAATGTAATAAATAAATAAATAAATAAATAAAATGTTGGACTAGATGGACCCTCAGTCTGATCCAGCCTGGCTCTTTGTATGCTCTTGTTATGACCTATTGTGGTACTGACCCAGAGGCCACTTCAGTCTGATGTGTCGGCGGCAGTGGAAGCCGCCTGATGCAAGGACGGTGGTGGATGGCGGCGGCAGCAGCAGGTAAATGGGGAAGGTGGGAGTGGGGCTTACCTGCCTCCACCGTCCGCAGTTGCCACCGCTGCGCGCCGCTGCCGCCATCCTTGCGTCCGCCTGCTTCCACTGCTGCTGATGCATTAGCCCGGAAGTAGGCCATAGCCTACTTTTGGTCTGATGTGTCGGCGGCAGTGGAAGCCACCAGATGCAAGGACGGTGGCAGCGGCGGATGGCGGAGGCACCAGGTAAGTGGTGAAGGGGAGACTTTTCTGGGTGCTGGCTGTGCAGCCGGCACTAAGGAAAGTCCGAGTTTCCTCGGAGGGCCTGAATTTCACCTCTGCTTCAGCGCCGAGGTGGATCAGGCAACCTCCGAAGCACCCCCAAGCCAAACCGGGGCTGCTTCGGGGGCTCCGAACTGGCCTCTGAGGCAGACAGGGGGGTGGGTGCACAGCCCTAAGTTAAAAACCTGTTAGGACAGTATTCACATACACAATGATGTGTATAATTTCTCTCTTACATCATTTCTCTCTTGCATGAGAGAAAATTTCATTTCAACAGCGATCCTTTCTTCAAAGTAAAGATGGTAGGCTAAAATAGGTAGACACAACACAACTGGTGTTCTGGTTCTGTTTTGTTTTGTTTTTCTTTCTCCAAAATCAGTATGCATTTAAAAAGGGGTGGGGGAATGGAAGAAACTTGCAAATAAGAACTGAGTGGGTCATGGTTTCTGATGTAACTCTGGAAAAAGCATGAAGTTCTGTATGAGAATAATAGTGTTTTCTACGTGTTTACCTTTAGGCTATAATCTAAAAACCCCTCTAAATCACTACTACTGCCACTGCTCCTAATCTCTATGCTTCTCTGTGCTCACAAATTTCTTGGACACAATTGCATGTTTACACTTGAACATCAATGACTATACGCATCTGAAAAGAAATCACTGAGGAAATCAATTTGGCATCAAATGGGATCTGCAGTACCATATCAAAGTTCAGAGCCCATCCTGCATTGCTATTATCATTTTATGCATTTCTTATTTCATGAAAACATGTGTATCCTGCCTTTCTGTCACTTATGAGGAGTTTGCATGACATGACAACCCACCCTGGCAGACAAGCCACACACTGTGGGTTGAAAGCCAGAACAACCCATGGTGGGCTCAACAGAGGATCAGGATTACCATAGGTTATTATCCCCCTCATTGTCCCTCGATCTTCTACGTTCCCCCCCCCCACTTTTTGCAGCTCCCATTCACAGTAACCAAAGCTGTGAAAAAGGTGGGGAGTAGATCTCCCTTAAAAGAACTTGCCGAAAACTCGGAGAAGTGTGGAATGAAAGCAGGGCATTCCCAAGTGTCAGTTCAACACTTAAAAACCCTGAGGACCATCTTGCAAAGGGGATGATCTTGACACTTTTTTCTGACCTGTCAATTGTCAAATCAGTCTATATGCAGTCCCATCTTGTCAATAACCTTGTATATTTCATGCTGCAGTTCATTCAAGTATACAAAATTTAAAACAATTAAAAACATAAAAACAACAGTATAAAAACAGCCGTATCCATTAAAAAACAACAGTTCTGGGGTCCATTAGAAAACAAACTTAGCGTTGTTAAATGCTGTTAAATGCCTGGGAGAAGAGAAAAGTCTTGACCTGGTGCCTGAACGATAACAGCGTTGGCGCCAGGCGATATTTGTTTATTTATAACAGCAGGGCAAGGCTGTTATTTATGTCTGACAGCAGCATGTAGACTTGTGCAACTGTGAAAAGCTAACAAAAATAATAATAACAAAAAAAGACAAATACATTTACACCAATTCTTGGGGCTGAAAAAGTGTGTGTGTATGTGTGTGTGTGTGTTCTGACCCCATTTGTACAAATGTTGAAAAGTAGGGGTGTGTTGGCAAATGAATGACAGCCCTCCAAAGTGCTGCTTGGGCATCAGTGGAGGGACTATCACTGCAGCTTGTGCGAGATCACTCAGGAGGAAGAGCTACTTGGATACTGTTTTATACTGTTGTTTTTATATTTTTTGATGGTTTACAATTTTGTATACTTTTTAATGGCCACTGTTTTTAACTTTTGTGAACTGCCCAGAGAGCTTCAGCTATGGGGCGGTATATAAATTAAATAAATAAATATAAATACATGGATTTTTTCCTGCATGATAGCACCCCAATCCCAATCAGTGGACTCTGACCTGTTCAGATGATACGCCAATTCGTTGTTTGTTAAACAACTCCAAGATCAAGCCACGGGTTGTCAGTGTGGCTTGTTGACTAAAAAATAAGCTACTCAAAGGAAACAGTCTGGATTTGGATTATGCAACAACCCACCGTGGCTTGTTTCATGCAACCCACGATGGGTCGTTGTGTCTTGCAAACCCAGTCTTAGGCTGCAATCCTGTGTACACTTACATGAGAGTAAATCCCAATATACACAATGGGACTTACTTCCAAGTAAACATGCAAAGACTTGTTTTGTGAGACACCCAAGGTGGCTAACAAAATGTGTGTTTGTGTGATGTGCGTGTAGATTTTAGAAGCACTAAAATACCACAGTAACAAAATACTGTTAAAAACAACAACCAAAGAGTAGAAATTTGCAAGAAAAGAGCAGTGTAACAACCCTTTAAGTTTGACTATTTCATATTAATGGGATATTTCTAATACACAACTGTGCAAAAGGTAACCAATATGCAATTTGTTTCTGGATTTATTTGGCAAGCATTGTGTCCTTGGAATACAGGATACTAATAAGCCACATGGCTTTATCCCATCTATACTAGCTTCAGCTGCAATTCATGTAATCCCTAATCCTTTCCTGAATCTTACTTAGCTATTTTCCACTACATTCTCCTCTAGCAGCAAGTACCATGGGTTAATTATATGTTGATTGCCAGGTCTTTTGTATCCAGAGAGAAAAATATTGCATTAAATATCAGCACCTTGCTGCATGATTTTCCCCAATTCATGTGGACTAAATTCAGTTACTTTTACAAGAAAATGAAGAGAATGTTGATGACTCTGAAGTATAAACAGCCTTGTATTAAGGAGCTCTCAGTTTATAAACTATGCCTGGCTTGTGAATGCACTAAGAATCTTTATTAGCAATAACAGTGAATAAATCAGATCTCTCTACCAGGAGGAAAATGGTGGTAGGTGAGCAATTGCTCTGACAGAAGCACTTACCTGTTTATCAGAAGATCAAAATGAATGAAGCTATTGGAGAATGACAGTCAAGTTCTTAAGGCTGCTAGATTTGTGTGATGTTCACCCAACTGAGCTTTTCTCTAATGCATTTTTTTATATTCAGAAAGTAGAGAAAACTATGGTTTCATATCCTTGCTGAACTGATGACTATGGACCAAAACAGACATTACTATTTTTATTTTTAGTTTAGAATAGTCACAGGAGCCCTGTTCCAGACTGGGACCCCAGCATAGGGTTAGATGGACTTTAAAACTCCCATGGCTATAAGCTTGATCGAGATAGGGGGTCCCATGCCTGCAATTGCTATTACAAAACAGTGTTCCATAAAGCAAAGCCTAAGGAATCTTTAGGGGAGGCGATGGAGTATAGACATCTTTGTAGGAAGAAAGCAGTAGGAAGGGGGAAGACATCCTCTGAATATTTAAGAATCACAGTTGTCTTAGGACAGAACTATTTAGGACACAACTACAGTCATGACTAACCAAAGTCTCACTGATTTCACTGGGTGTACTCTAAGGCCGCAGCTAGACCGGGCGACATCTTGGTGATTACCCCAGGATCATCCCTGTGTGTCCACATGACGCACAGGGCATCCCGGGAGCAGGGAGGGATGATCCCTCCCTTTCCTCAGGATATCGCCCTACCCTTTAATCCTGCTTTTTCCATGGTCTCATCCCAAGACCGCGGAATGTGTGGGTGGGCATCGTGGTTTGTCCTGGCTCCTTGCGAGTAATTGCGAGGAGCCAGGATCTGGGCACAGAGCTCCTTAGGAGCTCTGTGGCCATTGTGGGTGGGGTGGGGGGAGCAGGGAAGTTTACTTTATTTTTTAAAAAAACTGACCTTTTGCACATGAGCGCTTGTGCCCTCTGTCTCCTTTTTTAAAAAAGTGGCAGCCACGATGTCGTGCACCACGTGTAAACCAGGGCGATGATCTCGCAATCATAAAATCGTGCGATCGCCACCCTTTTACCCCCTGGTCTAGCCATGGCCTAAGTATGACTATGTCTGGTTCAAACCTGACCTGCATTTACTCATCACACATACCCATCATGCTCATTTGCTCCCTTCTGTAAACTGGCACTGTAGGTATTATTATATCAACAAATGTGTTTCCCCTAACCCAAATTAAACAAGGTAACTTAAATATGGGCTAGATTGGGGGACACTTTCAGGGTCAAAGCAGCAAGAGAAAGAGGTGCTTAATATCGTCTCTGCCTGCTAATCCTCTCACTAAAAATTCCCCCAGCCCCTCCCTGCCATTAGGCCCATGGCCGAAAAAGGCATTTCTTTAAATCTGTATCTAGCATCTACACCTTGTTTTCATTTTTGCTCTAGAGTAGGCACAGGGAGCCCAATGCAGATCATGAGGGGTGTGTGTGTGTGGGGGGGGGGCTTTTAACATCCAGATAGGGCCACCTTTACCCACGGTAGAGTAAAAATAGGGATGGGGTCAAGTCGTAGCTGTTTGATACATATTCAAAGCAACCAGTGTGGTGTAGTGGCTAAGGTGTTGGACTGGGAGTCAGGAGATCCGGGTTCTAGTCACCACTCGGCCATGGAAACCCACTGGGTGACTTTGCTACAGTCACAGACTCTCAGCCCAACCAACCTCACGGGGTTGTTTTTGTAAGGGTAAAATGGAGAGGAGGAGGATTATGTATGCCGCAGTGGGTTCCTTGGAGGAAAAAAGGCGGGATATAAATGTAATAAATAATAAAGAAACATCTATTTTGGCCCTTCCAGACCATTTCAACTGTAGACAAAAATGTTAAATTTCTACAGGGGAACATTGGCTGGTGAAAATCAACAGGAACAGGGGTGAGGGTCTTACACTAGCCCACCATTTTTCTCCTGCAAAGACCACCTGCACTCATGTTTCTCTCATAACACAAAGTTCTACCTTTCTTCAGGAACTATTTGTTCTGTTCATCTCACACTTTCTCCCCCTTGACTTCCCAAAAATATGAAAACCATTAACCAATTATTTTTTTAAAGAATGCAAAACCTGGGATAGTGCTGTCTTGCTCAGGATCAGGTCTTATTTATTTTTATTTTTAGCTTTTATAGGAAAGGCAATTTAAAAAATATACACGGGCTGTACTTTTCAGGAACAGCTCAAACATTTAAGTGTTTAGAAACATTTTAAATGTATACATACATTTCAATAACGGTAATATAATATTAGGACATAATTAAGTGTAAATTCAATCAAGCAAAATCCAATATGCCCCTTAGAGAGAAAATTAGTGGTGCCCCTTTAATGCACAGAATGTTTTCCAACTTTGAAGTTGCACATCTATAGAAGAGTTGGAATGGCTAACCAATAGCATGCTGATGGGAAAAAGAGAACAGAAGATTTCCATTTGTGTGGTTCTATCAATCACTCACCTGTTTGGTCTTTCACATAAAAGCTTCAAGAACATGTGGCATTGATTTTTGTTCATAACATGAGTTTGATCTTCAGCTAGTTCCTGCTGTGGCTTGCTTTGTGCTTCAGGTTTTTTGTTTTGGATTTTTTACTTTAAAGTATTGCTATTTGAACCCCCTAAACATTTATCTCAGCAACACTTTAAAATATCATAATGTCTCCCATGTAACTATATGTGTGGCCTTTATTTCCACTATATAGATGGGAGGGGAGCAGGCACGCAATTCATATGTCCAACTTGATGTTCTACATAGTTTGAGTGGGCCCAGGTGAGTTCAGTATTTGGATTTCTCAGTCACCACACAAGCCTCTTGTTATTCATTCCTCACATACGATGCCATCACAGATAGTCCAGAAGTGGGTTGATTTGGGAGTTGTGCATGTGCTGAAGCAGTAATGTGAGCTCTTCATAAAGAACTGGATCCAGACTTAATCAAACTTAGAGCAGACCCACTGAAATCACTTGGAATTAAGTTACTAAGGATGTAATTCTATGCATGTTTATGGAGGGAGCTGGCCTACCACTTCCAGTATAGCTTGGTAGGGGCATGTGGGGAGTTATAGGGCTTTTCTCTGTCTAAACATGCATAGGATCATGCCCTAAGGATAACTTATGGCTTTATTGACTTAGGCAAACTTAAATCTCATTGATTTCCCTGGGTTTACTCTATGACTAATTCTAGAGCCAACCCAATGTTCTTACTTGCCTTCACTCAATTCACATACTCATCAAACATGCCTATTTCATCACCTCTGTAAAATAGCACTAAAGACAATGTGAAGAAGCTGAAAGCCCCCTAAACATAATTTTATTGCAACATTAAACTCTCATTTGGGAGAAGACCTAGAAGCCACATCAGCCTGATGTTCTCTCAAAGTCCACCTATTCCAGACTTTCTTTCTTAGGGATGCCAAAGCCCTGTATACTGATGATAGTTGTATCAATCAAATAACTATATCTTGTAACATATGGATGATGGAGTTCCACCATCAGGGTGCTACCACCAAGAAGTCCCAGTTTCTCATTCCTACCCACCTGATCTTGTGTATGGACAGCAAGAAAGCAGAGCATCTGAAACTGACCTGAAAGCCTGGGTGGGAATGGTCAGTTTCTGATGAAACCTGGTCTTAAGCCATTAATTTTTTTAATTTATAATGTTTATGTGTCACCTTTCATCATAAAATCCATAAAATGTACAGCAACTGGCCAGTATCACAAACCCCATATACACCACCCATCAACTGCCTCATTCTAATACATAAGCCCAACTGTCTAATCAAAAGTCCTGTCAAAATTGGATTGTTTTAGGGATTGAAAGGTCAATATCAACACTTTAATCCTAATTGGACTACTTTGATAGTTCTCTCAATAATTCCAGTAGGGCAACTTCCAAATAAGTGGATTCAAGATTGCAGACTTGGCCACTGAAGTGCAAAATATGCATAAAGAATTTAGGCAAGCTTCCGTTACCATAGCATCTGGAAGCCCCTTACAGTCTCTAATGTATTTAGCCTTTCATCATCCAAGTGATGGAGAGGAGGTCTATTATCTCTGTGTGTTATAGGAAGAGAACGTAGGACTCGATCTGACTTAAAGTTTTCCTTTTAAGAGAGATCTTTTAACAGTATTTCTGCAGTGAAAAGTGGACAGAAAATCATGGTTTCCCTCTGCCAAATTCACCTCAGCTCTACATTCAGAGGATGTTCTTCACACATGTGCCTACATAACAATAATTAGGAACCATCCCAGGACTGTGGTCCTAATCACTGTACATGAGCCAATTTTCCGTGGTGCATTTCTAAGGACATGTTTTTAGGACTGATATCTATAGTGCCAGAGCAGAGTGAATTATAGAGCTAGCTGCTATACAGAGAGCCAATGGTGTGCAGTGCATAGTTTCAGACTCTGGTTCAACCAGGATGATCTTGGACCACTGAAGGCTGGTGGCTCCAAGGTCAGTGAAGCAGTGAATCCAGATGGACAACCATCTGTCAGGGATGCTTTAGGGTGGATTCCTGCATTGAGCAGGGGGTTGGACTCAATGGCCTTATAGGCCCCTTCCAACTCTAATATTCTATGATTCTACCCAAGGTGGTACCCAAGGTGAAATCTGGAGTGGATTCATCACCCAACTAACATCAGAGTGACCAGCTTTCACTGCCATGGACTAATCACTGTCTCTCAGCCTCACCATTTATGCTGCACTGAGCTTCTTGGTATGGGGGCAGCATGCTTAAGTATGATGTGTTTCCCCCAAAAGCATAGGGCTTGACTCAATGCTAGGGCACTTCAAAGATGACAAACTTTTATTTAACCCTTTTATAGACAGCCTATTTATTTCACACTTCCTTCTGCAGCACATCACTCTCAAGCATGTTGTCCCTATGCCAATCTTAGCCAACATATGTATAAATTAATAAGGAACTGCAAGTGTGTATCCCAAAGAAAGCTTTCTGTGACCCAAAACATGAATCCACAGGGCCTTTGAGGCACCTAGTTCAGGGGCCTGGCACATTCAGCTATTTGAGAAACTGTCCTATGCACCACCACAAAATGGCTGCCATGGAGGCATGGCAAAGCACCAGCATCCTCTCCGTAAAACTGAGTACAAGGCAGAGCTCCAACATACTGAGGGCAAAATCCTGCTGTCTGGGGCATGTTGAGAGTTGTACGACTTTTTTTTTTTCCTGTCTAAACTTTTCAGCAGCAACAGAAACCTATTTCATAGCAATCCCAGCTGCTGGCATGGAAATGCATATTATTAAAAACAAAAAGGGGAGGAGAGGCAGGGTACCATAAAGGTATCAGGGGGACATGGCTGGCTTTGGGCACCTTGGTGCCTACCCCTGCCCTAGTACCAAATGCCATGTTTTCTGTTTGCAAAAGTCACTATCATGCTTTCTGATCCCATTTTAATAATGGCCAATGCACATAATTAGCACACTGCTAAATTTGAGGGTAAGCCATTCTTCAGTTTGGTCTGAATTTCTGTGGGCCAATCATTGATCATTTTTTGCATAGAAAACATTTACGTCTCTGTTGCCATTTTGCATAGATCAAATAATATTTTTCCTGGACTATATTTCAAACAAATTTGCTCAGTGCTGAATAATAATCTTTTTCTTCATCATCATCATCAGAGTGAAAGGAGTGTGTGTGTGTGTGTGTTTAATATTTCTTACTATTTCTATGTGTATGTGCACCACATAGGAACTGCCATTTTGTCCCAAAGCTGCTTCTGTCTCAGTCTTTAGAGGGGCAGCTTCTTCACATAGGTGACCCCAGCTAATCAGAGTTGATGAAGTACAGCCTTCCTCAACCTGATTCCTTCCAGATATTTTGGATTTCTATTCCCAACAGCCCCAGCTATCGAAACCAATGTGAGGAATGCTGGGAGCTGTGGTCCAAAATAGTTGGATGACATCAGGTTGGAGAAGTTAATTGGCTGATATCCTTAGCTAGAGTTGGTTATGGACTAACGTCACACTGAGTGCAAAGGAAGCAGCATTGCCTTCACTCTCAATAGGCCCTCCTTTCAGCTTTGCCAATAGAAGGTGACTTTGGAGGCAATTATCTTGTATGTGTTTTTAATGAGTTCACCCCAAGCCTTGCCACCTTGGTATCATAAAGGCTTGATTCGCCTGTGGAGGCCGAGAGTCAGGAGACACTGCAAACCAGTTTGCAACGTTCAGGGTGCACATTTGTGACACAAAGCACTATCCAGAAAATCAGCTCATGGTGTCACAAGGCAGGTCATACCCATTAGCCTTTAGATATCCAGCAAGTTGAGTTTCCTTAGAGCAGAAGGCACTAAGATGTGGATCTTCAGTTACCAACATGAACTTATGAGTTTTTAAGCAGGGTTATTTAAACAACCTTAGGCTGCAATCATAAGAAAAAGTACTTCAACCTTAATTCCAGAGAAATCAATGGCCGTCACTTGCAAAGAAGTGTGTTTTAAGCTGAAATGTAAGACCTGCAAATAAAAGAGAAGGGCATGGATCTTTCTGTGCTACCAAACGTTGATTGACATTCACTACATATATGGAGCCTGGATACAATTTTAGATGGTCATTCAGTAACATGAAAAATAAATGGGAAACATGGCAGAGGCTTTAGTAGGATGTGGATGGAACCTTGAATTTTGAAAATCTGCCTTTGCCCACATCAAAGACTGTATGGCTTTTTAGTAGAGATGTGCTCCGCTTCTAATCGGACCGGAGAAGCAGGAGCGGAGCGGAGGCGGAGGCGAAGAGGATTGGGGGGCCGGCGGAGCGTGGCCGGCGGAGCGTGGCGAAGAGGATCGAGGTGAAGGCGGATCCTTCGCCTCGATCCGGAGCTTCGCCGGAAAGGTAAGTGGGGTTTACCGGGCCCTGCCGCTGTCGCCCATGCGGCGACGGTGGCAGGGCCCAGTAACCCCCCTCCCCGCCCTCCTCTCCCTTACCTGCCTCCATCCGAGGTCCGTCAGCATCTTCAGCTTGCGGCCCAGACTTCCTGGTGGAACTGCGGGCTCAATTGAAGACGGCGACGGACCACGGACGGAGGCAGGTAAGGTCCCCCTCTCCCTTGGTCCTTTACCGGGCTCTGCCGCTGGGACTGCCTTGAGTCTTGGCGTGCGTATGTATCCCTGGACAAGCTATCATGGTGGCGAGTTTGAGGTTTCTAAAGTGCAAATTGACGGAGCTATGGAAAGGGGTGTGAATGGGGTGCCCGGTTTTCATAAATTCCCCAAAAATCAGGGGATGATGGGACTGCCTTAAGTCTCGGCGTGCGTATGTATCCCTGGACAAGCTATCATGGTGGTGAGTTTGATATTTTTAACGTGCAAATTGACGGAGCTATGGAAAGGGGTGTGAATGGGGTGCCCGGTTTTCATAAATTCCCCAAAAATCAGGGGATGATGGGACTGCCTTGAGTCTCAGCATGTGTGTGCACCCCTGGATAAGCTTTCATGGTGGTGAGTTTGAGATTTTTAACGTGCAAATTGACGGAGCTATGGAAAGGGGAGTGAATGGGGTGCCCGGTTTTCATAAATTCCCCAAAAATCAGGGGATGATGGGATTGCCTTGAGTCTTGGCGTGCGTGTGTATACCTCCATGAGGTGTCATGGTGCCAAACTTGAGGTTTCTAACTTTAACATAAAAAAGTTGTATACTTTTTTAGCTTAATGCAAGCCTATGGGGGGGGGGAACGGAGCTCCGATCCGGATCCGGAGCTCTGAGCGGAGTGGACATAGGCGGAGCGGGGGCGTGGCGGAGCGGCCTGATCCGCAAATCGCGGATCTGGAAGTGAAGCGGAGCGCGGGGTCCATGCACACTCCTACTTTTTAGGCATAAGTCTAAACATTTATTCTGAAGATGTGGTCAGCTAGTTTAGGTGACCAGTGGGATGCTTAACTTTCACAGGACAGAAATCTTGTGTTTTCAAGGGCACAGAACTTCAGCAGATGATTCCTCGGCCATGATTTTAAATCAGTGATGGAAGAAATTAGATCTGCTGAAGCTCTTCCTAATTTGGGATTGCATCCAATGTAAATCTAACTTAAGTACCATTCACTTCAATTGACCTACTTTAAGAAGGACTAAGTCTAGATACTAGCCTTGGAATCCTACTCTAGAGTTAACCTGAGTGTTGTATTGTCTACACCAGGGGTAGATGTGCTCCAGATGCTTTGGACTACAACTTCCATAAGTCCCAGCCACCATGGCCAAAGGTCAGGGATTGTGGGAGCCATATAGTAGCTCCATACATCTGGTACAAGGATCATTTTGATTATAGTCCTATTTCATATTTGCACTGTTTTAAGGACAACAAACATAGTCCTTTCAATTGTACCTTGGTTATTCTGTTGGATTCCTTCTTATTTGGATAAATAATCTTGGATGGCAGTAAGGAACAGTAGTCTGATCCCTGGCCTGGGAGACAAGATCGTTGGGTTTCCTGTCTTGCTTTGCAGGTGATTCCTGCAGGGAAGATTGAAAGCCATCTTTCTCATTGGTAAAGTGCAGGTGATTTTACCAGCCCAACTTACAAAATAGGTTTGGGTTTATAATGGACCAAGGTTGTTGACTACTTGATGAACCATGGATGGTAGGAGCTAAAGAAATGTAATGACATTAAGATAGTAAGAGTTCAATGTGCTCCTCCTCACCATTGTCATCAATTCCAGTGTCACAGAGAACGTGCTAATGCTTTAGTTGAAACCATCTGTGCAGAGGGGCTAATAGGGCCCTCCTGGTGTCTGGCAATGAGAGGGCTTAACAACTCATTCTCATGGAACATTCCACCCATTCAAACAATTGTGGTGCAGTGCTGGGGTTCTCTGGGTACATGCTGTTAGGCAGTATGGCCAAATGAGTGGCTCAGATGTAAGCCACACAGAGGAATGCTGAGAATCCTAATAGGCTCTTTGCTCCCCAGGGCTGGAAAAATATTAACAGCAGTGGGGAAGGTGCTCAGGAGAGACAGAGGGAATCTGATGAGCATATGTCCCAATGTCATTCCTGCCTCAGACTTTTCACACAAAAAAAACGTGTGGTGGATGGGTTGTCGCCAGGGTGCTAAACTCCAATTGCTTTCCTTGCAGGCCCAACTATGGCATGCATTCTACTGATTCTAGTCCGTGTAGTTCTTAGATTACTTATATTTTTATTGGTCTCACACACTAATATTGTATCGGTGAGATAAAATGCATCAAAAGTCTTCCAGCCCAAGCCCCTGCTGAAATTTAGTCAGGGCCCTCCTACCTCTCGAGAGAACAACCTTTAAGTCTCAAGTCTCATTTTGTGAACTGCCCAAAGAGGTTCAGGTATGGGATGGTATAGAAATATAATAAGTGAATAAAACAAACAAATGTACAACATAATCTAGAGTCCCACAGTGCACCACAACTACAGAGAAGACAAACTATAAAACCTTTGCTGAGGAAACTGCACTGCCTGCCTTTTTGCTACCAGGCCAGCTTTAAGGTTTTGTTATGAGTGTATAAAGCCTAGGGATGTTGGAGAAATTCAGGGGGGGGGGTAGAGTTCAATAGGTACTCCTAGGCTTATCCCAATGGACTTTGTTTTGTTTCCCACAGCTGTGTTCAGCCAATTCTCAAAATTTCCAGAAATTTTGTTCATTTTACGTTTGGAAGGTTTTGCAATTTGGGCAAATTTCTGAGCAATTTGTGCAAATTATGGCTGAATTTGCCTGTTTAATGGCCATATTTGCCCCCAATCATACAAAACACAGCATAATTTGTGTAATGTACACATATTCTGCCATAATTTGTGAAAATTTGCCTGTAATTTGTGCAAATTCAAAACCATCAAAAAACCTCCTGAACAACCCACAGCTAAGCTTGCACAGTTGTACATGGTGCAGAAATCCATTGAGCCAAAAAAAGAAGAACCAGATTTCCCAGATATGGACATCCCTAATTAAAGCCCCAAACAACTTGGGACCAGGATATGGGAAAGCATGCCTTCTCCTTTACCAGCCTGCCCATCTCTGAGGTCATCAGATGAGGTCCATGGTTCCACATGGAACTGAGATCTGTTTGGAGCCCACTCTGAGTAGGTTTTAGTGTACTGTCTCCCTCTCTGTGGAGTTCCTTGCCAGTTGATGTCAACATTGTTTTGTTTTCAGCACCTGTTAAAATTAAACAAGTTTTTCCTGGTCATACCTTTGTTTTTCCTGGTCATACCTTTGTTTTTTCTTTACTGTTCATCACTCAGGAATATTTTAGATATAGAGCAGTTCATACATTTTGTAAATAACATAAATAAATAAAATGAAAAGGTATCTGCTATGAAAATGGCTTCAGATAAGCCAAGCCAGCCAGCCAGGCCACCAGCTAGTTGCTTAAAGGTTTTTTAAAAGTCCCTCAGGACTTCATCTGGCATAATTGTTCACATAAATGGATACTTTGCTTGCCCAGACTAATGGTTGGCTGACTGGATATATTCAGCTTCAAGAGCAAAGGAAATGAGAGCAAACAGTGTAAAATGAGTCAGACTCTCCCTAAGAAATAGCTTTGGGTTACGGGTTCTCTAAGCCTCCGGAAAACAAGCAAAGGAACAAACTTTAAGGCTTGCGTTTCTTTCAGCACTTTAGAATCAGAAAAGTCAGGGGAGATTTATGGGAGTAATATAGTTGCTGCAATAATCATGCACAATGTTGCACTAGTAAAATGTCTCTCAGGGCCATAATGGGTTTAGACAAGAGGAAGATCCACCCTAAAGCCTGTCATCATATGTAGCCACATGAAGATCAGGTCAGGCCTGGAGAAACAGGCCCATTTAAGGATGGACAAATGAGCAATGTTTGAGCTCATCAAAATTCTGTGAACATCAGCTTGCTGCTCAGCTCTTTTGGATTTGCAAAATCACTGTTAATTTTGTGTAAAAGGGGAAAATGAAGAACATGAATGGCTATCAAATGTGAAAGTTGCACAAACAATTTCCAAAACTGCACACATTGTCCCCATAGACTTAGATTTAAAATGTGTGCATTTTGAGAAAGCTGCACATTTTTCAAGTACACATTTTGCAAACGTGAAGGCAAGTTCAGGAATTTGTGGACATTTCTGGGGGGTGGGGGAATGCACTCATGTCCTGTATTGTGAATGGGGCATTTCAATTGATCTGCAAATAGAAACACCATTCTTGTATGTGCCTAGGCCCAGTGCTGCTCCTTGTTCCCCTTACAGACAATCCTCTAAACTTGTGTCACTGCAGGATAAGAGAGAAGGCCGTCAAAGCTGCCTTCTCAGCAGACTGTTAAACCTTATTCATGTGCATTTATCAAATGCACACATATTCGTGCACATTTTTCAAATGTACACATGTTGCTGAATCACATTACAAACTCAGAAATGTGTGGACTTTAACTGGAAACTGCATCTGAGTCTATGTTCAGTCCAAAGGGTGCTATCTGGGTATATCCTGATCGAAAATGAATGGAAACAAATTTCTCATACCTCCGTAGATTTTATAACAAATACAATCACTACTGTATGCCCTCAGGGTTTCTCCTTTAAAAAAAAGTGTGTTAACAGCAGACAGGCACCTTGTACTCAGTCAGTTCAGTGATGGGAGGATTTGTGCTAGGAAAAGGCAGGCAAAGTTAAATAACATGATCCAGGTGAGCTCCCTGATTTCAAGGGTAAATCTCATAATCTACAAGATCCGGCACTAGCCATTCTTGAAAAGCCTCACGGATTTCAGAAATTAGACCATAACATCCTAGAGCTTTCCTCTTCTTCAAGTGCTTTATTTGCCATGTGGAATTCATGACATCTGATTTATTTGGAGATGGAATAGAGGCCAATGACAGCAGACATAAAATTTCTATATATAGTCAAATGACAGGATCTGAAGCTATTAATAAGAGACATTCATTTCTTTTGAATACTCTTTTTTTTTTCCATATCAAGAAAAAATAAATAATAACCTCACGAACCTTGCTTGATGCTTCAGCCACCTTTTCTATTCCATTAGCATCCTTAGAGGCTAAGGCTAGTTCATGCATTATGAGTCTGTCCTAACTTGTTCACTGATTAGCTAACATCAGTGTTCTACTTGCACAAGAAAAGTAATGTCACAAAAAGAGTAAGTACACCTGTGGAAAGCAGGGATGTATTAGAATTTGTTTCCTTCAAGATCCCTTTAGTTTTTTGTTGTGGAAAGCCTCAGTTGTTTCATGTTTCATTTGTCAAAATTCAATTCATTCCCAGCTGTATATGCAGACATTTCATTAATTTAGGTATTCGTTTTTGTCTTCAGGTTTTTCTCTTCTTACTTTCTGTCTTTCTTTCTTTGCTGTTCCATGTAGTTGCAACATTGGCACGAACATTAGCAGCCCCTCTTGGGGTTGCAATTTTGGTTTTTTCACTGAAATGCCCTGGATATTTTGTCATTCTGGGGCATTGTGGGGAAAACCAAATGGCAGCTGTCAATATAATTGACAGTTATCAAAGTACAAATAAATACACTTGGGTTTGCACACATTCATCTGCATTACATAAAACGTCTTGAGTCCTTTTGGGGTGAGCCGTCATATTCCCATTCATCCCTAGCCCTTAGGTTCTTCGTGAAGACTTTCTGTTCATCTTGGAATGACAAGCAGGACCTCCCCTGACGATGGTAAATACTGTCTGGTTCTATATAAGGGAAGGTGGTCTGCTAGGTATGCTGGTCCCAAGTTGTTTAGGGATTTATATGATAATACCATAAAATTCAACTCCAGTTGTGGTAGGACCAAGATGAAAACTTCCTCCAAAGGTCTTAAAACCCAGGCAGGCTTGTATGGGAGAAGGCGGTCTGCCAGATAGCCTGATCCCATTATACAGGGCTTTATATGTAATGATCAACACTTTGAATTGTGCCCAGAAACAGACCTTGTATACATGATTTCTCCATTTACTAAGCTCCAAGGCCTCTTGTTTATAAGTTTGCTTTCTGTCTCTCATTAGTTTCAAGGTTAAATTGAGCATAATATGAATGGGTTTCCTTTTCTCATATTGACACTATCTGAAACATCATTTCTCTGCAAGGAGCCATTTCCTTGGCCACCGTGACCCCTTTTAAAGCTAAAGAGGTTTCTGATCATTTAGGCAGAGTCTGAACATAAAGTAGCCTAAGAACTTTGGTGGAACTAAGTAAACACCAAATCACTGAGTGAACTATGCTTTGAATGGAAAGCCATCTGTTCTCTTCATGACCTTCTTGTAAAGGAGTGTATCCTTGTACAATGAATTTAGTTTATCAATCTGCTCTCTTCTGACTAATGTAGTAAATTGTTACTTTGAAACATCATTTTGTGCTCATTTCTAGACCTTCCTCTGAAGTACATCACTTGGTAATTTAAAAATAGGGTTAGATGAATCTATAAGTATCAGTTTGCTCTGCATTCAGATTTTTAGAATCTCAAGTTCACTGCATACCATTTGTGAAGAAAGGTGAGAATTTTTGTAAGTTCTTGTCAAAAATGAACTGAACCAAATTCTCACCCATCTACACCAACCAAATTCAATAGGCACACCCATTCCTAGGATGGAAATGACCAGGACGCTTCCATCCGCCCCCAGTGCACCCCGAAAACGATCGTGTAACTTGCCTGTAAAAGAGACGAGGAAGAAGCATCCCTGCCGGCGCTGCCGGCACCACCCAACTCCCTCCTCACCGGCCGGCTCGGAGAGCTCGGCAGAAGAAGGCAGGGTGGAGAGCGGAAGAAGCTCTCCACTCCGCCTTCTTCCCCCAAGCTCTCCGTCCCAGCCGGCGAGGAGGTCTGTGGGTGGTGGTGGCGCTGGTGCCGCCGGCAAGGACGCTTCTTCCTTGTCTCTTTTACAGGCAAGTTACACGATCATTTTCGGGGTGCACTGGGGGCGGATGGAAGCGCCCTGAGAATGACGTGCGGATTCCCCCATAGATATTTTTGTCCCAAATATGTAGATGTTTGCAGATCTCAGTAAATTTTGGTCAAAACTGAACTTAAATAAATTTCTCACCCATCACTGTACAGTTATGGGACATTTTTCTCTGTCTCTCTCCTAAGACTTGAGTTTGGGGTCCTCCAGGGAAATAATTGATTGACAGTTAAAGCAGGAGAGACAGAGGAAAGTAGATCTTCAACCTGAGCACAATGAATTTGTGGAATTTGCTGCCACAAAATGTGATGACGGCCATTAGTGTAGATGGCACTAAATGGGTAATTCCCATTGAGGCTAGATCTATCAGGGGCTAAAAGTCCAAGTTCACAATGGATGTATGGACCCTCCAGGTTCAGACATAGTATTGATGGGGAGAAAGAACAGGAGAAAGCTAATGCCACTATCAAGCCCTGCTCATGGGCTTCCCAAAGGCATCAGGTTAGCACTGTGGAAATAAGCATGGCAGGTTACATGAACCCTTTGTCTCATCCATCAGGGCTCTTCTCAGTACAAATTTCCTGCTCTCCCTCAATGTATTAAACCACCTTCTCTCACCTTGTAAATACTGCATAGGCTTGCTGGATGACCTGAAAGAAACTGACCGGACCCACTGCTGTGCCTTTAAATGGGAGCACAATCTGATAAAATTAGCAGGCTGCACTCTCTGCTTCCCACCGCCATGATGAAATGCCTCGCACACTCATTTCTGCAGCTCAAACCATTGTTAGAGACTGGTTCAAAAGTTGGAAAACCTACATTCAGAGCACATCACAGTAGGACTGTGAAACAGCCAATATTGATTTTGCAGATATGGTCAAGGTTAAATCACCATAAGAAGTGAAGGACAGTTCTGGAAACAAATTCTTATGAAGACCTGCTAAGCAAAACATGAAGAAGACTTGGGTAGTGGCAGACTCTTGTCACTTTAGATCAATTAGCTGGATGCTCAAATTAGTGGCTTATGCTCCAGATGTGCTATTTAGATGCATTTGGCAAAGATCCCTGTGAATCAACACTGCTGTTAGCATCTATACTGGATGCTGTTAACAACTAGTACACTGTGATCATCTAGCAGTGAAACCCAAAATAATGTTACAAACCAAAAAGACCGTCTGGCATTTTCACAGCATTAAATACTCAAGAGATGCTGCAAAGCTCTTCCTAAAGCAGGCAAAGCTTGGTGGGAAAGGGGAGCAGCAGTTCCTCTAAACCCAGAATTATAGACATTTCAGTTGGTCACATAATTACAAACAGCTCTCCAGGCTACATCTGGAATTCAGGCTGTGCATTCTTCCCCATCCCACCCCCATTTGCAAGGGGTCACTTCCAGCCTGGTAACTTTTTCTCCAAACTGTAACCTGTGTCTGAGAAACATACTGCACTGTTTGGAGTAAGAGAGAGCACTTTCTTCAAAGTTTCATCAAAGGCTCGCAAGCATGGACAGACTGCAAAGAAGGGGGGAGCGAGAGAAAGGAAGAGTCTTGCCTATTAAAATAGCAGGAACATGTTTGTTTGTGAACTTCTCTATGACCTCAGCGGAAGGCGAAGGGATCCAGACACCACCTCTGCTGTAACTGCACATCTGAATTATGCAACAGAAACTTGATCCTGTGGAACTAACGTGCTTTTCTTCTTCTTCCCCACTCCTTTAATGCTCTTATTTATTTATTACATTTATATCCCACCTTTCCCCCTTTAAGATACCCAAGGCAACGTACATAATCCTCCTCATCATTTCTATCCTTACAACAGCAAACCTGTGAGGTAGGTTGGGCTGAGAGTCTGTGACTGGCCCAAAATCACCCAGTGGGTTTCCATGGCTGAGTGGGGACTAGAACCCAGATCTCCTGACTCCCAGTCCAACACTCTAGCCACTACACCACACTGGCTCTCTATCCCACAAGGGCATTGTTTTAATTAGGATGAAAAAAATGCAGAGCTGCTGGACAGGGACAGAAGACAAGAATCAGCATAAGCACAAGTGTTTTGTTTCAGTTTGTTAAACATGAGAACTTACCCCATTCAAATCTCAAAAAGCGAGGGCATTTGGAGGCCAACACTTGCATATTGTTGAGTTTGCCAGTGCAATTGCAAAAAGAGGCAGATAGAAAGATTTGCACTTCAAAATGCACATTGTGAAGGGGTGGGGGAAACTCATTTTCACATCCTATTCCTGAAGAAATGTATAAATTTGAGTATATTCTCACAAAACTGTGAACTGAAATAAAACAAAATAAAACTCAGTCAAATTCATTAGGAATAGCGATCCCCACAATGGGGAGAACTATTGGGTACCTGTCTGTCAATGCTGAGATGCCAGTCAGAAAAAATGAGGCGACAACCCATCTCATCCAAACACAGAAATTCCTAGCCCAACCAGGTGTGTCAAACATCTTTTAGTTCAAGGGCCAAATTTAGTTTTAGAGAAGCTGTTGGAGGCTGCATTCCAACGGAGGGTAGAATAAAGGCAAAAGAAGTGGGGCCAAATGACCAAAAAAAGAAAGAAAGAAAGAAAAACCTCCCCCAAAAAGGTGTGGCCACCTGGTGAACAGTGGAAGGCTGAATTGGGACTCCAGTTGGGCCAAATTTGGCCCAGAGGTCTGAGGTTGCTGTAAGTGCATCCCTGTTTTAAAATATCATAGAATCATAGAATAGAAAAGTCGGATGGGGCCTATAAGGTCATCAAGTCCAACCCCCTGCTCAATGCAGGAATCCACATTAAAGCATCCCTGACAGATGGCTGTCCAGCTGCTTCTTGAATGCCTCTAGTGTGGGAGAGCCCACGACCTCACTAGGTAACTGGTTTCATTGTCGTACTGCTCTAACGGTCAGGAAGTTTTTCCTGATGTCCAGCTGGAATCTGGCTTCCTTTAACTTGAGCCTGTTATTCCGTGTCCTGCACTCTGGGAGGATCGAGAAAAGATCCTGGCCCTCCTCTGTGTGACAACCTTTCAAATATTTGAAGAGTGCTGTCATGTCTCCCATATAATTTTGGGAATTTCAGAATGGTGCTAATGTAGAATATACTGCCCACTTTGCCATTCGCTGGGGGCTGCCATTGTAGTGGACAGTAATTGAAAGTCTACACAGAAAACACACACTACTTTTTAAAGCGCTCATCTTATTTGAGAGGTGTAACAGTTAAATATCCCTTCAAAGAAAGGGCAGTAGTTGAAGCAGGTTTGTTAGAAATGCAAAGTCAGAGTGGGCTTTTCCATGCAACACTCTTATTAAGTCTGAACTACTAGGAAAAATATTTATGTTTGAATTTGCTTTCTTTTTAATAAGACTGTCTTGCAAGACAAACAAAAAGGCTTCATTTGAAAGAAAACCTAAAAGTTTTAAAAATATACAGTATATTTCATGCTTTGGGATGGGGGCACAGAATCAGAGATTAAGAGTGCAATCCAATGATGTCTGTTCAGAAGTCAATCCCATTAAGTTCAGTGGGACTTACATGCTGAAGAATCTGTGACAAGATCTGGAGAAACAAGGTTAGGGGAGCATGCAATAATAATAATAATAATAATAATAATAATAATAATAATAATAATAATAATAATAATAATTTTATTTGTTACTCGCCTCTCCCTCTGGATCGAAGCGGGGTACAACAGAAATGCGAACTAACTAATTAAAACATTTAAAACTAATCCATTATTAAAAGCAGCACATTATTAAAAGGCAAGTTTAATATTCAACTGGTTAGGCCTGCCGGAAGAGATCAGTCTTTATAGCTTTCTTAAATTCTGGAAGACTGTTAAGTTGACAAATCTCTCCCGGCAAGCCATTCTACAAACCGGAAGCAGCGAAGAAAAGGTCCTCTGGGTAATAGTTGTCAGCCTTGTTTTTGTTGACCGGAGTAAATACTTCCCAGAGGACCTATGTGTGCGGGGCAGACTGTACGGGAGAAGGCAATCCCGCAGATAGCCTGGACCCAAACCATGTAGGGCTTTAAAGGTGATAACCAACACTTTATACTTCGCCTGGAAACTAATTGGCAGCCAGCAAAGTGATTTTAAAACTAGTGTAATGTGGTCATGAAATTGTTTCTTCTTGATTACTGGGTCAATTTCATTATCTTTTGTTGAATAACCATTTCTCCCCATCCCTAGGGCTGAGTCACACTTAGACCTAATCTACACCAAGCAGGATATTGCACTATGAAAGGGGTATGAAAGCAGTATATAAAAGGCAGGAGCCACACCAAGCAGGATGTAGCAGGATGAAAGCGGTATATGGTACGTGTCTATGGGCCCCAACAGTTGTTGGTGCACTTCAGTACCACTATAAAGCAGTAGTGCAGCTCCTGCCTTTTATAGACTGCTTTCATAGTGCAATATCCTGCTTGGTGTAGATTAGGCCTTCCTTACCACAATTGTGAGCAGCCAAGTAACAATAGCACAAATTATGTCAAAAATTACAATCCCTGCACATACAGAGTGCATTTCGCTTGTTAGGACAGAGCTGCAGTCTACTCTTCCATACCTGGAATTTAAGTAGTGACTTTACAGGCCAAATAAAAACTGTAATTTTATTTGGAGAGTGCAGTACAGTTGAACAAAAAACCAAAGTAGGCCCAGTGATTGAAGCAGGCTTGTTAAAACACAGCCATTGTTACTCAGCAATCGTTGCTCCTACCCCATTTATGTGACTGCCCAGCAGAAAGTCAATAGGATACATGGCCTCCCATTTCCTCTTTTACTGCTGCACTAACACAAGTCTTTGGCACACAAAAGTAAACCTGGCGCATTAACATTCTAGCCCTGAAGACTTTTCTTTTGCATGTTGACAATGAGGGTTTATCGAAATTCAGCGTCATTGCCTCCTTTTCATTCCTGACACAATAATTGGGTCTTCCGCTTTTATATCATCTTGACTCTAACTCTCTTTCCTCCCCTATGTAAACAGATTGTTTCCTCTGCTCTCCCTCCTTCCTCTCACCATCTTTTCCCTCTCTGTACCCTAATATTCCTTATTTCAAAAGCCCCTTTGAAATCTGCATAGATGTCAACTTTCCCCCAGCAAATACCTTGGTCAGAACAGAGATCATTTGCATGTTAATGGCTGCATCTCCATAGGGGGTTGTTAGTTGTTGCCAGCCTTGCATGTAACCGAGAAGGGAAATCCGTTTCCAGTTCTAATCTAAATTGCAAAGTGATTATGACTTTCCTTAAGTCTGCATCTCTCAATAATTCCAATCTGTATCAAATATGATTTCTTAACGCACTCTATCCACCGTAATGCATCGCTTTCAGATCCTTTTAAGGTTTTCATTGCTACCCTAATTGTTAAAGATAACTGGCATTTGAACTAGAATAGTCTGAAATCCAAAAAGCTATACCATCCTGGTCTTCCACATTTTATGAAAGCACAGATCTAAACATTTTGACCTCAGGCTCTTGCCTCATTTAAATCTATTTCTTAGCTAGTTCATCATCTAAATCCAACAGAGAGTTGATTGTCAGGGTGTATCACTGATAGCAATGTAATTATTTCCATGGAAATTGCATCAGACTGAGGGAATGGAAGTTACAGTTTAGCCTTCTTCAGTTTAGCCTTACTGCGACTGAACAAAATGAAAACCTTTGTACTCGCTAAACACGCCAATGTGCAGCCTGAAGCTCTGCAGTCCAGAAAGCTCTTAGTTTGCATTTTGGTGTCATTCTTCTCTAGCACTCTATACATGCTTGCAGAGGCACCAGGGGGATTTCTAGGCAAGCTTTCCCCAAAGACTCTGAAGAGTTAGTTACATATACCTGACGAACATTGTAGCCCAACAATAGCAAGATGTTCATGTATTTGGAAAAGAAGAAAGAAGTATTGTCCTCCATTCTGAACTACCAAACACTTGTCTCAGTTTTCATGTCCTTTATTTGCAAGTGAAAGGGTGCAATCCTATGCATGTTTAGACAAAAAAAGTCATACAACTCCAAGAATACCCCAGCATGACTGGCTTCTGAAAGCTAGGAATTGCAGGAATTTCTTCTGTAAACATGCATAGGATTGCACCCCAATTTGACTATTTCTGATGTAATTTAGAAAGGAGGGCCTGACAAATAGAAATTCTTTAACAGCCCTTTTAGGGTGGACACAGGGTCAAGCCTTTGTGAGCTTTCCAACTGAATGCCCCAGTGGAGGTTGGTGGCTCTGATTTTGGGAGGGCTGTGAATCCATCCTAGGTTTTAGTCAGAATCAGCCAAAACTCTGAAGCGTTATCCAAGGTGCTGAACCATATCCCCAAAATAGGTTCAACAACTTGGATAAATCCTTTAGAGTGCTGGGAAGGTTCTGACTAACACTCAGAACACATTCATATCCCCACCAAAATTAGAGCCACCAGCTTCCATTGGAAAGCTGTCAAAGTCTCAATACTGCTTGCAGAGTGTCCTCCTCTACCACATCTGCTGCAGTCTCCATGTGACCCACGGCTCAAACACAGGGCTGGGAGAAGTAGAAGGTGGAGGCAATGGCAGACACAACAGATCCTGCAGTAGGGACTCTGAAGGCCACAGAAGAGCAGCTTTTACCAAGAGAGAATGGGAAGTCCTAGAATACCCTCTGTACTCCTAGGACCCAGCAAGAAAAAAAACACTTCACTGGAGTTCCGACAAAATCTGTCACCACTGTTTTCCTCTGACCCAAGGTAAGACTCTGGGCCTTGGAACAGGGCAGGGGCAGTGGCCTACGGAATCTAGATGGGCACAAAAGTAAGAATTCAGTTGAATTAAATTATTTCATGCAGTGGGCAATGAATCCTATTATATAAGAATAATTGTGAAAGCATGCTAATATCTGTATTACAAAAAAAAAAGAGTTGCAAGAAATCAATGAGCTAATCAAAATAAACACACAACCACATACGACAGGCATGGCATCTCCAAAACCATAAGATACAATGTGGAAGTATATATGTCATTGCAAAACATCCCCAAACCACAGTTCAGGAGTTGAAGAGCTGTAAATTCCACCGTTCATTTTTGTGCCTGTTTGTGAGCATTAGTTCCCCCCCGCCCACGGGTCTTTTCATTGTTTTTCACTGCATATCGTCCTGGCAGAGAGATGGATCTCTTTGCTTATCTCCTCACATTGGTGGAGGGGAGGGTACTCCTTGAAAGCTCCAACTTTAATAATACCAGTCATTCATTAATGGAAAAAAACAAAAGAATGATTATTTTTAATAAACACAAAAAGATAATCATCGCTATGGGTCCTTCATCCCATGAGGATGTTGTGGGCAGACAGCTGATATGAAGGCTTGCCAGAGGCTATATTATTTTCTTTCCCTAGTGTAAAATAATAGGCACAAAGTGAATTTACACTATCTAAAAAGTCTGAAATTGCCCAACTTGAAGAGAGAAACACAAAGCTTTTAGAGCAGGCCATGATCACGGATGATTCCAGCTGTTCCTGGGGCACTCAAGAATGAGAAATAAATCTTGAAAGTGGCCAATTAAGATTCATGCATAGAAGCAGTGGAATATTCTCTGGTTCATTGTTTCATGAAACTAGGCAATGGAAAGTCAATAATGGGGAAAGTCACTGCTGCTATGACTCCCTTTTTCTGAAACAGCTATGAGCCATGTTATTATTATTATTATTTATTTATATAGCACCATCAATGTACATGGTGATGTTCAGGAGCACATCACAGTTCCATCCAAATAGTCCACTGTTTCTTTTTCTAAGGCCTTAGCTAGACCTAAGGTTTATCCCAGGGTCGTCCCTGCCTGCTCCCGGGATATCCTGTGTGTCATTTACATGAACAGGGATGACCCCGGGACGATCCCGGAATAAACTTTAGCTCTAGCTAAGGCCTAACTCAGGGATGTTAGTAAAAGGTCCTCTTTCCCTTCTCCATGTCTACTGAGCAAATGGATAGGTACCTCACTATGACTTCCCCAACATCCACATATGGAGGGGCCATAGCTCAGTGGAAAGCACATGCTTTGCCTGCAGAAGGTCTCAGGTCCAATCCTTTGCCTCTCTAGGTAGGGATGGAAAGGAATCCTGCTTTAGCAGAATATGCATTGTAGTGTGTAGGATTGATAAGAATTTATTGTATCTGGTAGGAGCATAGGTGTTTTGAAATAACTATGCGTAATGGAATATCTTCTTGGAAATTAAGGAAGGCTGCCACAAATGGGTCAGTCAAGGGATGGAAGCAGCATGTAGGCTAGCAGGGATTTAGCTACATTGAGAAAAATGGGAATAGTGGTATGACCAGGTTCAAAACTAAGGATGAGATTGTGAGCATCATGGGGGTTATTAAGGGCCAGGCTTTGATGCTTGGGAGAGAGATCCTGGGAAAACGAGAAACCCACCATACATGCTTAGGCTGGCCTTGCTCACCATGCCCTCAATTTAGGCAAATATGAAACTTTGATATTGACTGTTAAACTGAGAGGAAACTGATGTACACTGATGGTGCAATAATAATAATAATAATAATAATAATAATAATAATAATAATAATAATAATTTTAGTATGTTAACAATATGCTTGCTACTATTTTCATTATAATTTTAATCATTATATCTTGTGTGTATTTAGGAATGTTTGTAATCTGCCTCATTTTAGCTAAAGCTTGTTTTTGCCTTAGATTGTTTAAGCAATAAAATGAATTCTTTAATATGGTTTTGTATGGTTTGAGAGAAGTTCCAGGGACCACTACCCATATACTTTAGTTCTTGACTCCCAAAACACTTGGTAAAGATTTGTAAATCTATCACTGAGTGGGACCTTCCTTTAAAGCTGCTGTAGTCTCTCTTAATCTGGTGAATCTCAGATACACCCGTTCATGTTCAGGAAGCAAGCTAGTCGGATGGAGTGAGAATTAGTTACTCATCTTGCTGCCTGGAATGCTGGAAAGCTGCTGCCAGTCAATGACCCTGTTCAGATGACTCACTAAGCCATCGTGGTTAAGCATTTGGAGCTACACATTATGTCTTAGCATGTCAACTGAACCATGACCTAGCATGACCTATCAACCATTCCTAACCATTCTGGCTACATAATCATGGTTCAAACATGCTCACTAATGATTTATTGCAAAAGGGTCAGTGGTTTAATTATGGCTTAGTGTGTTGTCTGAACAGGCTCAGTGTTAACAATAGCGGGCTCGGTAGACCAGGGCCTGACTCAGTACAAGGCAGCTTCATATGTTCCACATGGTTTCAAGAATCATCCTATTGACCTGCTACTTTTAATCAGAGATTCTGGAATTTGAGCTGGGAAGTTTCTCCACACAAAGCTTCTGAGCTACAGCCTCCCTATGGATGAGGTTTGTACTAAGTCCAGCGATGGGAAATTGCAAACTTCCTACAACACACTTTTAGAATAAGGCTCCATTGGACATACAATAATGCACAAGCATTAAGTCATGTACAAGACATCTCTAGTTTTTTAGTTATGCCTTGGTGGCTGTTCCAGATTAGTTACAACCACTGCTTTGATCAGTGGTCAATGTACTAATTGATTAATTGCACCAGCTATTGAGTTGGTGCATTTATAGCCTTGATAGGAAGCGAAGACTAGTTTCTTCTGTTAAAACTCTTTGGAAATACAAAACCTTTTGTAAATAAACTTACCAACTACCAAAATTGAATGCATGTGTTTTATCCCATTTTCCTTGGTAGTAAGTCCAGAGCCTTCTGCTTGGTTATTGCTGCTGCTTAAAGTTTCAGGGTTACAGCTTGAACCCTCATTTCTTAAGCCCTAGGAGTGCCCTGTAAGGTCTGATGGTCTCTGGCTCAAGCTGAGGTGGAAGTAAGGGCTGAAGCCTACTTTGGTAATTGTTTCTCCCTGCCTACATCCCTTCACACTGACTTAACTCCTAGAGCTTCTCTACACAAGCAATTTATTGCACGCTCATGATAGGTCATGGACAGAAGTTTGTGGGTCCTTTCCATGACACCATCAACCTCTGATGCCTCTCCTACTATTTTCAAGCAGGAATCTGCCATTTTATAAAAAGAAACAAACCCAAAATGCTGTAATAAATCAAAAACGTCCAATAAAGAAGCACCATCTGCTGGCAGTATGAATGAAATATATGGGGAGGAGTGTGCAAAAACAGGTGAGGGAGAGGTATACTGCCCTGATCATTAAACCCATGAAGTCTCTGGAAGACAAAGCCCCAATAAGGCTGTGGGATTTTTTTTTCTAAATTTGGAGACGTCATTAACCATTGATAGGCGATACTGAATAGTGTAACAGGCTGAGTGGAGCTAGTCTCTCAATCCGTGCCTGCAGAGTGGAGTGAACCCTTTTTGCACTTTCAGGTCTCTATCAAGTAAATAATGTGAAATGTTATATTTACATAGCATACATTTCTTGTGTGGCATCATGTGTACTGAAAATGGGGAGGAAAGCCACCAGTTATGCAAGTCTTCCCAAAGCTGCATGCCAAAGGTTCCAGGTTCACTCTGCAGCACCTCCAGGGAGGCCGAGGAAAGTCTCCTGTCTGAAACCTGGCGGGTTGAGGGCCACTGCTATGCCTTAGGGAGGCCCATTGTGCGGAGGTTATGGGGCAGGAGTGGAGAAGGGCAATAATTACAAAGAAATTCCACTTGAAACACTGAGCTAGATGGATCAGTGGTCTTCCTTGGAATCAGGCACCTGCTTGTGTCCCACCATTTGAAATTAGAAGCCATCTCATAGCTTCTCAGCAGTTAATGACCACTGGCTACAGGTCATGCTGTAATTATAAGTTAGGTAAATCCTGTTGCATATATGCAAAACAGGACATTTTGTTACTGTTTTGTTCTAATTCATTATAAATTTGTGTAATATGTTTTTTAAAAGTTCATGAAAAATTGAAGCGTGTTCAGAGGAGGGAAACCAAGATGATCAGGGGTCTGTAAAAAAAGCCCTATGAAGAGAGACTGAAACAACTGGGCATGTTTAGCCTGAAGAAGAGAAGATTGAGGGGAGAGGATCTTTTCTCAATCCTCCCAGAGTGCAGACACAGAATAATGTGCTCAGGTTACAGGAAGCCAGATTCCAGCTGGACATCAGAAAAAACTTCCTCACTGTCTGAGCAGTACGACAATGGAACCAGTTACCTAGGGAGGTTGTGGGCTCTCCTACATTAGTGGCATTCAAGAGGCAGTTGGACAACCATCTGTCAGGTATACTTTAGGGTGGATTCCTGCACTGAGTGGGGGGTTGGACTCAATGACCTTATAGGCCCCTTCCAACTCTACTATTCTATGTTTCTATGATCTCAAAAAGAGCATCATGGCGCTTGCTGCACTGGTGTAGTATACATTGCACAAACCTACCTTTGGATGGCCTGTCATCATCATTGTACCTAAACACAGATGCAAATATGTAGGGTTGACTGATCCTTCTCAAATTCATCTAGACTACAATCAGTAATCCATTTTACAGTTGGAGAACTGAGGCTGAAAAGTAGGGATGTGCTCCGCTCCGATTAGGAGCGTAGAAGCAGTAGCGGATTGGCCTGCTCCGCCTTACCCAGAGGCGGAGTAGGAGCGGACCATGGACCCCCTAGAAGCAAGGCGAAGAGAAGCGACCATTTTTCGGAGCTCCGAGTTCAGGCGGAGCGCTCCGGTCGCCATCTTGAAAACATTTCGCCATAGGATTGCATTGCGGCAAATAATCGCGCATAACTACGTTGTTTTTGAAGCTATCGCTCTGGAAATTCTTGTGCTCAGAGAGTCGTGGATGGGGGTCATTTTGAGACCACTCTCACCTCTCTGCGTTGTCCGTGTCGCGTGCTATATTTTTTTGAAAATCGGGTCAACCGCGCGGCTCAAACTGCGTTTCGGCTTTTCGCCCATAGGATTGCATTGAGGGAAAGAATCGGGGATAACTGGGGGGGGGTTTAAGCTATCGTTCTGAAAATTCTTGTGCACAGAGAGTCGTGGATGGGGGTCATTTTGAGACTACTCTCAACTTTCTGCGTGCTGTGGTTCACGTGCAATGTTTTTGTGAAAATCGGGTCAACCGCACGGCTCAAACTGCGTTTTCGGCTTTTCGCCCATAGGATTGCATTGAGGGAAAGAATCAGGGATAACTGGGGGGGGGTTTAAGCTATCATTCTGAAAATTCTTGTGCACAGAGAGTCGTGGATGGGGGTCATTTTGAGACCACTCTCAACTTTCTGCATCGTACGGGTCGCGGGCTAGAAGTTTTTAAAAAATCGGCGGGAAAAATACCTTTTTCAAAGGGCTGAGGGGCAGAGTCAGCTCCCGGTCATGATGATCCCAAAGTTGGAGGAGGGCATAGGCAAAACAGGTAACTTGGGATTCTGGGAAACTTCTCTTTCTTCATCTGAACGGGCTTTTCCCCGTGTTTTTTAACACAGTAGCCCCACCAAATGCACAAACACAACCTGAAATCATATACTAAGCCAAGAATAAGAGATAGAAACACAGCACTGCTCCCCACCCTAACCTTGGGGAACAACTGAATCGATGTGGTGCAAGGGGATGAGCTCCCCTAGGGCATCTCATCGTGGACGTGCCCCCACTCTCTCCTGCACTGGAAGGCCATTAGAGCCTTCCAAAGAGAGTAAAACGGTGGAGCAATGCCTATCATGAGTTGAAGTGAATGGTCACTTTTCAGTGGTGGAGCAATGCCTGTTCTGAGTCGAAGTGAGCGTTTTACTTCTTCTCGGAGCTGTTGGTGGCTGTCAGTGTCTTGAACTGGCAGCTACTTCCCCCTCCCCCGGGCACGTCCCCCTATTGCTGGTAAAAGACAGATATAGCCTTTTTTAAAAAATTCTTCTTGCTGTTTATTGAGCAACACTGCTGCTTTTAATTCCACCCCTCCTTTGTTTATTGATTGATTTATTCCATTTTATATGCATTACTGGCTTATCCTTGGCTCACTTCCTTATGCCCCCAGAAATGCCAGCTGCATGCCTGCCTGCCTTCCCTCCCTCCTCCCCTGCCCACCTCGCAGGGATGTTGTGTGTGGGGTGCCCGATTTTCAAAAATTCGCCAAAAATCAGGGGATGATGGGATTGCTTTGAAACTTGGCATGCGTGTGTATATCCCCATGAGGTGTCATGGTGCCAAACATGAGGTTTCTAACTTGAACAGAAAAAAAGTTGTATAATTTTTTAGCTTTCAATGCAAGCCTATGGGGGGGGGGAAACGGAGCTCCGGATCCGGATCCGGAGCTCCGGGCGGAGCGGAGCGGAAGTGGGCGGAGCGGGGGCGGGGCGGAGCGGCCCGATCCGGAAAATGGCGGATCTGCAAGTGAAGCGGAGCGGGGGGTCCGTGCACACCCCTACTGAAAAGTAATGACTTATGCAAGTTAATGGCTGACCTGGGATTTGAGTCCAGATCATTCAGGTCCAATGGCAACTTTTTTTATCCATTGAACAACTCTGAGAAATCAATCCTTTGGGAGGCCCATTGTGCAGAGGTGATGAGGCAGGAGTAGAGAAGGGCAATAATCTCAAAGAAATTCCATTTGAAAGAGATCAATAGCCAGAAAATTACTTTTGGCACTCAACACTGAAAGAGAACTGTTTAATTCTCTGCAGAAGACCCATTTCTAAATTGACCTAATCTGTCTCGTGCATTCTTTCAAGTTAAAACAACAAAGAAATTATTGAAAAAGCAATGCTGGTTTTCTTTTTTCTTTTTCTTTTAAAAAAAAATGAAGTTCAAATAAGAAGCCAAGCATCCAGAAGCAATCCCTCCTACTATTTGAGGTGCTGAGTTTAGAAAACTTTCTCTTCAACCCAGAGACAAGCACATGACAGTTCTCAACTGTTACTTATCGATTTAGATATAGAAATGTTGAGGTTCACACACCGCAGAACACATTGGTGTGTAAGCAATTTCTTAGCACTGTCTTCCTAGGCATGTCTGCTCAGAAATAACACCCATTCAGTTCCATTGGACTTATGCCCAGGTAGGGATGCATGGATTTTGTTAAAATCTATTGTTTGTTTTGCAGATTGTCAGGCATCTTCCATTTGGTGGTTCAAACATTGACAGAATCAGATTTTTTAAAACAACAACAACAACAACACAGAATTTAATTACACTTCACCAGAAATTTGCATTACTGCTAACTGCCCTCCCCCAATGTGAAAAACCAGTCTGCAAGTAAACAGAATCAGTGTGATTTGGAAAAAGCCCGCCTACTGTGGAATCTACTGCAGGTCAGATTCGTTGAAATATGAACACATTTTAATCCATTGTGGATTTCTCCAACTTCGAGATGCTCAGGCATATGTGTCATAGGACACATTTTTTTCATCACAAAATTTGGAGAACTACACAAGCCAAGCCAAGCCGCATATTCTCATGAAGGGAGAACTAAGTAGGTTCACTTAAAAATGCAGGCCAAATGAAATGCCCATCTCCATCCCTACCTTCTAGTAATACTACATCAGCAGCTTGTTCCCATCCCCACAAAGTCAGTCATGAACATACCAAATTCCATGACATGACAACTCAAATCTTGCAACCAAGAAATCTATGCAAATTAAGACATTCATGATGGCAGCGATTTTGGGGAATGAACTCAAATACAGCGCATTTTTCACTGAGAAGAAGCACTGAAGTGAAATTATAGTGTCCTTCCAAGCCAGCTGGAGAGGCATTTTTCTTGGGGAAGATGCTGAGGAGGGGCACAGAGAGGAAAACCTGATGCCCTCTAGATGTTTTGTGCTATAACTCCCATCAGCCTCAGTCAACACTGCAAATGGTCAAGGATTATAAGAGTTGTAGTCCAAAACACCTGGAAGTCAACAGGTTATTTACCCATGGTGCCAAGTATAAAGCAAAGGCAATTGTGAAGAAGGCATGTATATATATATATATATATATATATATATATATATATATATATATATTAATATATATAATTGAGAAGAAGATAGGAACAGCTTCTCCTCTTATGGGTAAGATAGGGCTGTGTTGAATTGATACAAGAACACCCTCAGTAACCTCAGAACACACACACACCTTATTCTACTTCTGTAAGTGCAGTAAAAAGGTGAAGTCGATGTATAATTCTCTATTTCTAAATTCAGAATATAAATTGTTACAATGTGTCTGCCACCTTGCTACCCAGGATTTCACAAGCTTGCCTACTCATCTGGAACATGTACAGCAGAGTAGGTTTAGAAATAATAAATAATAATGAGGGCAGGCAAGAACAGAAACAAATTTATATTGGAAGATACACCGCACATCTCTAAATCAAGAAGAACAGAGAGAGAGAGAGAGAATGAGAATGTGTGGCTGGGAATTTAAAGTTGTGAGAACTCCACTAGTCAGGCAATGGCCATGTCTGGGCTATAGAGCATTAAGCAGTGGAGGCTGGTGGCTCCGCTTTCAGTAGGGCTATGAATTCATTCTGGGTTTCAATCAGTACCAGCTGGAACTCCAAAGGAGCTATCCAGAGGAGCTATAATAGATATTGGTTCAGCACCAAATAGGTTCAGCACCATGGATAACTCCTTTCTGGCTGGTTCTGGCTGAAACCCAGAATGGAATCACAGTCCCACTGAAATCGGAACCACCAGCCTCCACTGCTTAAAGTAGGCATGTGCTCCGCTCCGATTAGGAGCGGAGAAGCAGTAGCAAATTGGCCTGCTCCGCCTTACCCAGAGGCGGAGTAGAAGCGGACCGCGGACCCCTAGAAGCAAGGCGAAGAGAAGCGACCATTTTTCGGAGCTCCTAGTTCAGGCGGAGCGCTCCGATCGCCATCTTGAAAACATTTCGCCCATAGGATTGCATTGCAGGAAATAATCGCGGATAACTGGGTTGTTTTTGAAGCTATCGTTCTGAAAATTCTTGTGCTCAGAGAGTCGTGGATGGGGGTCATTTTGAGACTACTCTCACCTCTCTGCATCGTGCGGGTCGCGTGCTAGAATTTTTTAAAAATCGGGTAAACAAACGGACAGCGCGGGTCAAACGGCGGTTTTCACCCATAGGATTGCATTGAGGAAAACAATCGGGGATAACTGGGTTGATTTTTAAGCTATCGTTCTGAAAATTCTTGTGCACAGAGAGTCATGGATGGGGGTCATTTTGAGACTACTCTCACCTCTCTGCGTGGTGCGGGTCGCGCGCTAGAATTTTTTTAAAAATCGGCAGGAAAAATACCTTTTTCAAAGGGCTGAGGGGCAGAGTCAGCTCCCGGTCATGATCACATGATCCCAAAGTTGGAGGAGGGCATAGGCAAAATGGGTAACTTGGGATTCTGGGAAACTTCTCTTTCTTAATCTGAACGGACTTTTCCCAGTGTTTTTTAACACAGTAGCCCCACCAAATGCACAAACACAACCTGAAATCATATACTAAGCCAAGAATAAGAGATAGAAACACAGCACTGCTCCCCACCCTAACTTTGGGGAACAACTGAAAAGATGTGGTGCAAGGGGATGAGCTCCCCTAGAGCATCTGATTGTGGACCTGCCCCCACTCTCTCCTGTACTGGAAGGCCATCAGAGCCTTCCAAAGAGAGTAAAACGGTGGAGCAATGCCTATCATGAGTCGAAGTGAGCGTTTACTTCTTAGTGGTGGAGCGATGCCTATTATGAGTTGAAGTGAGCGTTTACTTCTCAGAGCTGTTGGTGAAGCAATGGCTTTCTTGAGCTGAACTGGCAGCTGCTTCCCTCTCCCCCGGGCACGTCCCCCTATTGCTGGTAAAAGACAGATATAGCCTTTTAAAAAAAGTTCTTCTTGCTGTTTATTCAGCAACACTGCTGCTTTTAATTCCACCCCTCCTTCGTTTATTTATTTGTTTATTTATTCCATTTTATATGCATTACTGGCTTATCCTTGGCTCACTTCCTTATGCCCCCAGAAATGCCAGCTGCATGCCTGCCTGCCTTCCCTCCCTCCTCCCCTGCCCACCTCGCAGGGATGTTGTGTGTGTGTGGCTTTGACTCAGGGGAGAAGTCCTTCCTGCGCTCACTTGGAGTTTTGGAAGTTCCAAATTTTGCAGGTTTAAGCCCCGCCAAAAAACAGGGCATGATGGGACTGCCTTGAGTCTCGGCGTGCGGCGTATGTATCCCTGGATAAGCTTTCATGGTGGTGAGTTTGAGGGGTTTTTTTAACGTGCAAAATTGACGGAGCTATGGAAAAGGGTGTTGGATTTTCATAAATTCCCCAAAAATCAGGGGATGATGGGACTGCCTTGAGTCTCGGCGTGCATATGTATCCCTGGATAAGCTTTCATGGTGGCGAGTTTGAGGTTTCTAACGTGCAAATTGACGGAGCTATGGAAAGGGGTGTCAATGGGGTGCCCGATTTTCAAAAATTCGCCAAAAATCAGGGGATGATGGGATTCCCTTGAAACTTGGCATGCGTGTGTATACCCCCATGAGGTGTCATGGTGCCAAACGTGAGGTTTCTAACTTGAACAGAAAAAAAGTTGTATAATTTTTTAGCTTTCAATGCAACCCTACGGGGGGGGGGGAACAGAGCTCCGATCCAGATCTGGAGCTCCGAGTGGAGCGGAGCGGAAGTGGGCGGAGTGGGGGCGGGGCGAAGCGGCCCGCTCCAAAAATCGCAGATCTGCAAGTGAAGCAGAGCGGGGGGTCCGTGCACACCCCTAGCTTAAAGCATACATTTTTAAAAGGAGCTATCCAAGGTGCTGAACCTACTTTGGGGGAAGGGGTTCAGCACCTTGGCTATCTCCTTTGGAATCCTGGCTGGTTCTGAATGGAATTCACAGCCCCACTGAAACTGAAGCCACCAACATCCACTCACAGTAAGGTTTCATAGAAAGAGATCGACAAGCATAGAGGCCCACACGCAGCTAACCAACTGCCCATGGGAAACCCATAGATTGAGATCAACAACCATTGAGACCTATGCATGCTCACTTGGAAGTACAACCTGGAACTGCCCCCTTACTAAGTGTGTGTAGTGTTGCAGCAGGACTTTCAAAAGTCAGTAGCTCCTTTTGGAACTAGTCCTCCAGCAATGTAATCCTAGGCATGTCTACTCAGAAGTAAGTGACATAATGTTCATGGGATTGTAGCCTAAAAAAATTATTATGCATATCAGTTTTTTTTCCTGTTTCCTTATGAAAAAAATACAACATTTAAGATTTATATGGCTAGTGGTGCTGCCCTTGAGTATTTTGTTTATTTGTTTGTTGTTTTGTTTTTGTGATATACATGTTGTGGATCTTAAACTAGGTAGTAATGCTCATCAACTTTGAATGACTCCATTTATTCCCCCAACTCTTATTGCAGCTTACCCAGAAGAGAATGCAATTCCTTCTTCAGCTTTTAATATAACTGTAATATGTAATTCATCTTGCTTATCATTACTATGTATGTCTTCAGTTCTTTTTTATAGTATGCCAATATTTTAATTTTGCTTTGTTTGAAATATAAGGTTCTTCATCATTTATGTGTGAAAAATGTTTTTTAGGCATTCCACAGCACTATGCTGTCATAAAATAGAACCACTTGAATGCCAAGCTGATCAAGAATTCTGCATGGGGAGCCTTAAAACTGATGATGGACTCCTTACAATGAGTTTATGTAATAATCCAGTAATCAGGATGAATGATGCATTAGCATCTACTGCAGATCATTTAGTTTCAGACCCTTGTATTGGTAGAATTAAACCTGGTGATGTAGGTTTCTTTGGAGATGTGGCTAGTGGAGAGAGAGAGAGAGAGAGAGAGAGAGAGAGAGCGAGAGAGAGAGAGCAGGAGGGGATCAAAGAAGAAGGAGGCAATATACTTAACCCCCAGTCATAGTGCTGAGTTCTCACTAGTATTATTGGCTGGAAGGCCTTGCCATTTAGATGTAGCACCTTCTCACTCAAGGAAGGCAACCTACTGCTAGCTCTCCTTGATAATGAATGAAAACTGGTGTTCTGATAACTAACACAGAAGTTATCTCTGTGAGGATAACCAAAGGTCTGCTGTGCATAGAAACCACTTTCTGTTATTCCTTCCATATATAATAGTCACACATGCTCCAGACCACCGCTTGAAGTGGGTGATTTCCTTTTCACCCATGTCACAACAGATTCCTTTGAGGACCTTCTGTGGTATGAAGAGTAATCTCATAAGAACATAAGAAGAGCCATACTGGATCAAACCAAGGGTCCATGTAGTCCAGCATACTGCTCACACAGTGGCCAACCAGCTGCCCATAGGAAACCCATAATCAGGACATGAGTACAACAGCACCCGCCTGCCCATGTTCCCCAGCAACTGGTATATGTAGGCATATGTCCGGGCAAGCAGCCAAAAGCTGACAATGATAAATGCTGGAGCCTCAAAGCAACAGAATGGTGTGTTTATTCAAAGAACACAGGCAAGTAAGGAGGGGAAACGCAGGAGGCTGGAAGGCAACTGAGAGGGAAAAAGAAGACAGGAGTCCAGCCTTACAGCAGGTAGAGTAGTTGATGTCCAGTCCGAGGTCCAGGGCTTTGGCAGGAGCCGTAGTCGAGGGTTCAGTCCAGGGTCAGCACAACCAGCAATCAGCCAAGTCCAAACAGCAGTCCAAGGGTCCAATAGGGCCAGAGCAGGCAACAGTGTCACAATCCAGTCCAAGTCAAAGCAGGAGTCAGGAACAGAGAGAGAGGTCGTCACGAAGCGGTCCAGAGTCACAACAGGAAGCACGAAGCAGGAATCAAGATGCATGGAGCCGAGGTCAAGAGATTCAGGAACAGAAGCTCAGTTAATCTCTGACAAAGCTACCTCGGCTGACAGCTGCGTATTTATGCTGAGTCAGGGTGCTGAGTCACGGTCCTTCAGCTGTTCCTTAATTGCTTGGCATTTTAGATAAAGGCGGCGTGACCGCCACCTATTCTCCTTTTCTGCCCGCAGCTGACTAAAGACAGGTATGTCCGTTTCTTCCCCTGACCCATCCAGATTAGCAGAGGTCTCTGCTGGCACTGAGCCCTCTGAGCTGGCAGAAGTCCCAGCTGGCACACCTGTGCACGGCTTTTCCCTCTGTGGCTCCGCAGGAGTCTCTGCCAGTCCCGACTCCACACCTCCTGGGCTGGTGCTGGGTCTTGATTCCTCCAGCTCCTCATCTTCTGACTCTATGTCCACGCAGGGCATGACAGCATACTGCCTCTGATATTGGAAGTAGCATATAGCCATCAGAACTAGTAGCCATTGATAGCCTTCTCCTCTGTAAATTTGACCAATCCCCTTTTAAAGCCATCCAAAGTGGTGGCCATCAGTACATCTTGTGGAAGCGAATTCCATAGTTTAACCATGTATTGTGTGAAGAAGTGTTTCCTTTTATCAGGCTTGAATTTCCCACCAACCAGCTTCATAGGATGGCCCCAGGTTTTAGTATTATGAGAGAGGGAAGAAAATGTCTCCCTATTCACTTTCTCCACACCATGCATGATTTTGTACACTTCTGTTATGTATCTCCTTACACACATTTTTTCCAAGCTGTTGCCATTTTTCCTCATAGAGGAGTTACTCCAGCCCCTTGATCATTTTAGTTGCCCTTTTCTGCACTTTTTCCAACTCTAGTGTCCTATTTTGGCTTCTGTGACCAGATCTATACACAGTATTTGAAGCGTGATCAAACAATACATTTGTACCAGGGGAGTATGTTCTTGGCAGATTTATTTTCAATTCCTTTCCAAATTTTGTTCACAGTAGCCATCAACCGGGCTGACATTTTCATTGAGGTGTCCACCACAGCTCCAAGATCTGTTCCTTGGTCAGGCACTGGTAGCTCAGATTCTATTAGCATATACCTGAAGTTGAGCATTTTTGCCACAGTTTCCATCACTTTACATTTGCCCATCCCAATTTGGAGAGACCCAGCTTAAACCACTCTAAATAATTTGTTGTCATTGGCAAACTTGGCCACTTCACTGCTCACTCCTAATTCTAGATCATTTATCTTCCAATATTTTGTGGCATGCCAGTGCACCAAGACAGCTTTCTGTTTGAAGGTACCTGCTTCAGGTCAAACCAAACATCTCCACAACTCACTGGTATGCTTAGCAGGGAATTCATGCAAGCAAAGAACAGCTGCAATCTTACATTTGGGGATGGACTAGATAAAATCAAAACACAGGAAGCACTACTATATTAAATTCAACACATCAAGTACTGTATATCTTGGAAAATATAGAAACTGGGCAGTTTATAAACTTATGATAATAGACTTATAATTAAGCGTTTGAGGTTTGATGCTTGATTTTATCATGCAGCCTTCCCCAACATAATGTTTGCCAGATGTTTTTGACTTCAACTTCCATCAGCCCCACCCATCATGGCCAATTGTCAGGAATGTTGGGAATTGAGGTACAAAATAACTAAAGGGTACCAGGGCAAGATCTACACCAAGCAGGATGTGACAGTTTGAAAACAGTTTGAAAACTGTATATGCAGTGTGTCCTGGGCCTCAACAGTTGTCACTACTGTTATAAACCATTTTAAAGCAGTAGTGTAGATCCTGCCCAGGTTGGGGAAAACTGGTATAATGACTTGAGTCACCACAAAAGCACATAACCAATTACCATTCCTAGTCCCAGAGTTTCCCTTGATGAAAAATAAGGAGATATAGGGCTCATCTACACCAAGCAGGATATTCCACTATGAAAGTGGTATGAAAGTGGTATATAGAAGGCAGGAGCCACACGACTGCTTTATAGCGGTATTGAAGTGCACTGTTAGAGCAGTACGACAATGGAATCAGTTACCTAGGGAGGCTGTGGGCTCTCCCACACTAGAGGTATTCAAGAAGCAGCTGGACAACTATACTTGATGGCCTTGTAGGCCCCTTCCAACTCTGCTATTCTATGATTCTATGACAACTGTTGGGGCCCATTGACACATACCATATGCCGCTTTTATACCACTTTCATAGTGTTATATCCTGCTTGGTGTAGATGTGTCATGGGCCCCAACAGTTGTCAGTGCACTTCAGTACCACTATAAAGCAGTAGTGTGGCTCCTGCTTTTTATATACCACTTTCGGAGTGGAATATCGTGCATAGTGTAGATGAACCCATAGCCTACAACTATTCAAAGTGCTTTTGAATCTTGACCATGATAATGGAATTGATCCAACACAAATAGTACAGGCATCACCAGAAGGGGACCAACTAACTTCCCTGTTCTAAATTTTGAGACGAGACTCTCGTTGTCTCAAGGCGGAGGAAACATATCAGACATGCAGATTCTCATCAAATATCTGTCTTTCCCCATAAACACTGGAAGACAACAAATCTTGCAGTCCTAAACTATGTAGTGTTATTTGCTTTTACTCAAGCTTTAAGACCCAGCAAATATCATTACTTTCATTTCCAAATGCCCATTCTTTTGCTGTTATTGTTATGGGGAATAAATCCAGACATGGGTTATTTTTGAGCATAGATTCAGTCAGGGTCTTTCAAAAATGGTCACTATACATAGACAATAGCCCTGGACTCAAAAGAGTTTTGTAAAGGAAATGTCAATGGGAGGAAGTAATAAAAATCATAAAAGGAAACCATTAATGTGTGGCTTCAGTGCAATTGATTTTAAAATTACTGGAGCTCTAAAGTCCTGGAAGATCCCCAAATACAATGCATTCCCTCAATTTGAACTGGATACATTTATTACGAGTATTGTGAGACTAATAAAAAGTAATGCCCTCTTGGGGCCAAGATAGGTTTCCCCTCCCCCAAGATAAACATTTAACTTGCCTCCCCCTGACAACATCAGAGGAAAAGTAAACTCAGTGGTAGGGTAGATGGTTTGCATGCAGAAATCCAAGCTTCAGTTCCTGGTATCTCCAGGTAGGACAAGAAAAAGCACTGCCTGAAACCCTGGAGAGCTGCTGCCAGCCAATGTCAACAATACTGGGTGAGATGGACCAATGGTCTGACTCAATATAAGGCAGCTTCCTGGGTTCCTTAACTTGTACCAGAGGGCAAATGTTCTGATCCTAAAAAGGTGTGCAGCTGTGCTGGTTAAAATAAAATTTAAAAAATCATAGCAACTTTGGGTGTATACAATTGAGTATAGTGGTCAACAAGGCTGTCCAGAGGGCATTTTGGGCAGATGAGATGTTTTGGGAACCTTCCATTGCTCCCTATAACTGATAAATGCATAGGGGCTTTAGGGAACAAAGTGCCAAAGGTCAACAGTATGCACAGGAGCTGAGGCCTGCCTTTGTGTGGACTTGATGTCAATTGCTGCTGTTGTACCCTTCTCTAGGCAGTAGGGATGCGCTCCGCTTCTAATCAGACCGGCGAATTAGAAGCGGAGTGGGGGGCTTCGCCTGCCCTTAAGGCGGAGGCGAAGAGGATTGGGGGGCCGGCGGAGCGTGGCGAAGAGGATCGAGGTGAAGGCGGATCCTTCGCCTCGATCCGGAGCTCTGCCGGAAAGGTAAGTGGGGTTTACCGGGCCCTGCCGCTGTTGCTGCCGCCCATGCGGCGACAGCGGCAGGGCCCGGTAACCCACCCACCCCCGCCCTCCTCTCCCTTACCTGCCTCCGTCCGTGGTCCATCGGCATCTTCAATTGAGCCCACGGTTCAACCAGGAAGTTTGGGCTGCTTGCGCACGGGCGGCGATGGTGGCAGGGCCCGGTAAACCTCCCGCCCTCCTCTCCCAGCCTTACCTGGCGCCACTCCCCTTCACTGCAGAGCTCCGATTCAGAGCCGGAGCTCTGCGTCAAAGAGTAGCGGAGTATGGGCGGAGCGGGCCGATCCGAAATTTTCAGATTGGCCTGCAGAGCGGGGGGTCCGTGCACACCCCTACTAGGCAGTGCTGAGTCTGGTCAATCCTTCCAGGTAAAGGCATGCCAGTAATCCCAACTGGGGTTTGAGGAGCTGAACTGGTCATCTGCTAGTCCTTACCATTCTTAACTGTCTGAGTGTTATATTTCCAATACCAAAGACAACCTTAAAACCAAACACCAGTGACACAGATTATGAGGAGAGATGGTGCCTAGAAGGAAATGTCTAGGTGTGTTGACCCAAGTACCCCCACCTACGTTTTCTCCCCCTGCCCCATTTCTGTGCTATCTTGCAGCTTGGTGGGGTATACTTGGACGTGGTGGCTTTCTTGATAAATGAAGACCAGCCATTACTTGGTGGATGTCATCCTTCAAATACCAGCTCATGGCAAATCAGAAGCCTACAAATGTTTTCTCTAAAGAGAGAGATTCTCTTTCTCTAAAGTTAATGGCTGAATATAGTGGTGCCTACAGATATTTCCCTTGGTGCCCACCAAGTTCCCTGCCCTGCTGGTTTTTAATTTTATTTTTAGATATTAAATTTTAACTGAAAGATTGGCACTCTGCAAAAGGAAGTGCCAGTTCCAGGGCATTTTTAGAAAATGAAGTGGTGGGTCACTGCAGCCTGGCACTTTGTTTTGAAACACTCCCCGCTAAGTAGGAGGGAAAGGTAAGCAAGGGATAGCTGAGAGCATCCTAGGGGATAGAGGTGGGTGAGGACTGAGAGGGTGTTTTGCCTGTGTTGTGTGTGTATTTAGCCTGACTCTCTCTCTCTCTCTCTCTCTCTGTGTGTGTATGTGAGTGTATGTTCCTCTAAGCATCAGCAGCTTGCCTTCTGTGTAACTGGTATTTTCTTGTGCTTTATGGGGCAAAAGTATGATTTGACATTTGAGGCACAGACACCATCTCTGTTTTGTACTCACTTTCTTGGCCAAGTTACTGATCTTAGAACCTCAGTTTGCTTTCTGTGGTGAAGCAAAAATGAGAGCGGATATTTCAAAGGAGTACTTTTGTGTTTTGGAGTTCAGAGACCCTCTCTGCCTTGTACTTAGGTTCATGGGCAAATTAATTTTCCTTTAGCCTCACCAGTTTGACTTCTAGAAAACTGGAGTTCTGTGACTGGCCATGCCCACCATGGCAACTATTCGGTAAATAACTCAGTGGTAAGTAGCAGACGTTTTGCATGCAGAAGATACCAGGTTCAATCCCTGGTATCTCCAGGTAGGGCAGGATAAACTTGTACCTGAAACCATGGAGAGCCACTGCCAGTCAGTGTTGACTGCACTGGGCTATTTGGACTGATGGTCTGACTCGGTATAAGGGAGCTTTCTACGTTCCTATGTTCCCATCATTTTGTGAGAGCGTCTGAAACACCCTCAAAATTTCAAACATGTCTGCTGACCCCTTAAAAGTGGGGGTCTCTGAAAGAAAAAAAATTCTTTTAAAAAATGGGTATTGTATCCATTTTGAGGGACAAGAGTATCCCACCCACCCCCAACTCTGTAACATGTAGGGTAGTTCTCTAGCTTGATCAGCCAGTGTTAACACCTGGGCTAGATCTACACTACTGTTTTATAGAGGTATTGAAGTGCACTGATCACTGTTGGGGCACATTATACATTCCATATAATGCTTTCATGGTGTTATTTCCTGCATTTTTTCTACATTATTGAAAATACTGCAACAATTGTTGTTGTGTGTCCTATGAGGTATTATTTATTTATTTATTTATTGCATTTCTATACTGCCCAATAGCCGAAGCTCTATGGGCAGTATAAATGTGCAAGAGGTATATGGTGTTATCAAGATGGGATTGTAATGATTTGATACAAGATATAGATCTGGCCTTGGATAGTTCTTCAAAGAATTTGCTAGCTCCATGGTGGGGAGAAGTTCAGCTGGCCATTTGGGCCTTAATTTAGAAGAAATTGACAAGTATCCTGTTTTTGTACAAGACTTAGCTTCATTCAAGGGAGATTTAACTAAACAACATTCAGAGTACATCAAAATGGACACATCTACCATTGGACAACTATTTTTTCACCAACTGTTTAAGCAAACTATTTAAGTGCACTGACTATTATTAATGCTTTCATGTAAAGTTGCATAGAGTTGAATTGGAGGCCCACATGGGGTTGCTTTGGATCAAATACCGTTCAATATTTTCATTAACAGCTTGGACAATGGAGTAGAGCGCCTGCTAATCAAATTCATGAGTAACATATCGCTGGGACTGAGCACCAATACATAGGAGGATAAGTTCAGCCTAGAATCCCCATTTGATGAATTGGAGAAGTGGGCTGAAAAGTCGGAAATCAATGCACTGAAATCCAATATAGCAAAACAATTCACATAGGAGAGAATAATTAAATACACAAATGGAGAGCGTAGCTAGCTGACAGCAGCTGATACAGATGACAAGCAACAGAAGGGTTTTATTTTGTTTTTATAATATCCGGTGTTCAATAAAATACAGTACATTAGCATCTTTATTTTTATTTCATTTGTTCAGTAGAAGGGACATTGCAGAAGTTACCAAATCACAGTATTTGCTCGTTTGTCTTTGCTGTGCCATTGACATATATTCTGTTCTCCTGTTTGAACTCTCCCTGAAACTTCTTGACCCCTTTTCCCTCTTTCTTCAGCACGGTTCAATGATTACCCCAGGTGGAGTGAAACCAAGGCCAATACCTTTTGCTGTAGGAAATGTGTCTTGCTTTGCTTGCCTTGCCCTACCATCTGTCAGCTGTGCCAGGTTGTTGGGGTTTTTTTTGTCTCCTGACGTTGGAAAGCATCATGTGATTTGTCACATCTAGCCATCTCTAGATGCGAGCTCTTTAAAGGCCAAAGAAAGGACAATTCTTTCTTTCATTTTTACTCTTGGGGCTCTGATCTGGATTGGAGCTCTTATGTGGGGGCAAGGAAGCATTCATCTGGTTGAGAACAGTCCCCCCACCTCAGCCCTGGTGCCTGGAATTTCTATTGCAGAAACCTTGGTAAAATAGTGATCCATAAAGCTAATCCATTTTGCAATTAAATTTGCAGGTACAGCCTCCCCACACCTGATCTGGATTGGGCCCATAGTGCATGTGGAGGAAAAGCTCCTCCTCCTACCTCCATGCTAGGGTCCTGATTCAGATCACCTCTCTGCACCTACTACAAAATAAATAAAAATGATATTAATCTAATGTCTGTTTTGGCCTTGACTGTAAGAAAGCTGGGCTGTTTCAGCCCAGAAGAGTATTTTAGTTGAGTGATGTTCCATTCTGTTGCTGGAGTACAGCAATATCAGAACATGCAAATAACAGAAATAGAATATCAACAAAACAGATTGAACAGAGCTTTGGTTATTGGACCATGTAGAAGTTAAACAAATAAATAAATATTGGATTGTTGGTTTGCATACATAAATAAATAAATAACGAATTCACAGGGTTCCAGATTTCCCTCCAGCGTTCACTGCAAAAGTAGAGAACCACGGACTTGAAACAGATTACACTGTGTTTCTACTCCATAAGAATGTGTATGGTTTCTAGAAAGACCATGAGACAACTTTTGAAAGTGACCAGTGTGGGATGGCATGTTCTGCGTTGTGGCTGAATGTCAGGAAACCAGATTCTGTTTTCATACCCTGCCTATCAATGCTGCACAAAGAACCATGGGACTAGAATTGAGAGTCTGACCAGTTCATGTTTAGAGCTATGCTTGGTTTACAGGAACCGCCAGTGAATATGCAGGTGCCCATTTAATACTGGAGTGCTTTCTTTCTAATATCTCTAGACAAAACCGAGGCATGATCTAGTTAACGTCAGACATGTTGAAGTCTCATTGATTTCATGAGATAGATTTAGGGTAGAACCCAATACCTGCTTACCTGGGAGTAAGACCCATTAAACTGAGTGGGACTTAACTCTGAGTAGAGATGAATAAAATTGCAGTCACTCTTAAGCACATGCTTAAATCTGTCATTGTCATTCATAGGAATCCAATATGCTTAGCTTGAAATCCAGCAATTTAATGGGGCCCACATTCAGGAGAAGTTCCTCTGGTTAGTGGTCTGTATTTTTAATTGATAATCACAGCCTCCTACTGTTTCCAAATTTTTGTCCCAGAAATGGTTTTATTTAAATGGCTGCTCTAATGCACTGGCCTATAATTTGTAAAATCCTTTGGGGTCTCTGTGGCTAGAAAGTGCCATATAATGACATTGCATTATTAAATAAAATGTGCCATCTTGTAAATTAATTTCTAATGGCACACTTACTTCATGTGGCATTGTTAAAACTAATGTGGTATTTTCAACAAATTCTGGCTTTAAGTAAATAATTATTGGAGATAAAGTAATTTATTAAATTAAGTAAGTTTTTATTAGGCCTCATTTAGATGTCAAACCATTTTTATTCTTGGGACTTTGTAGTAAAGTAATTACATGATTAGCAATTCATTTGTCACCCCTGTAACTAATGATTTTACTCACAGCAAATTTAAAAGGATTAGGGTCTTTTTAATTGAGATACTAGGTCTTCTTGAGTAATAGTAATAATATATAATCCATATATGCTGTGCCACTCTTCTGTCTCTTTTTTTACTCACAGAGATCAGAAACCAATTTGAACAGCTCAGTTTGATTTAGGGATTGTCCACCTTTTGAAGTATTAAACTTGTAGGGAATGGAAGAACAGTGCCTAATGGAACTAGATTATACGTTAGGGCAGGAGGTGAACATAAACCCTGCCTCTAGTTAATTTACAACAGGGATAGTCAAACAACGGCATTCAATCAGGCCATTCAGGGTGTGTCGATGTGCATAGAAACAGGAGCAGGTACATGTTTTACTCATGTTATTCCCTTGCTCTTCATAAAAGCACACACTTACACACAGTGCTGGCTCCAGGTTTTTGAGGGGCCTTGGAGAAGATGCCTCAATGGGTCCTCCCCCCCCACACCCAGTGTGTGGTATCCCTCGGGCATAGGGACCATAGGAGTGAGCTTACCTGCTCAGCCCGTCACTTGCCCCAGACCTTGACCACCAAGCAATAACTCCAAAGCCTCTTCCTTGACGGTTTCCTTTATTGTTACAACATCTAGGAGCAGCCACACATCAAACTACCTGCTTCAACACCCACACTAAGAAGAGCAGAAGCCCCGCCCAGGCCTTTGAGGAGGACCTGGAAACTGACAGCTGCAGACTTCTTAAAGATACATTCACATGTCATAGAGTGAGTCTGCCTTCTCAGCACTATTGTCACTGGCTGCTGTTGCTCCTCATCCGTTTTCTCATCATGGCTGCCATTTGCTTGCTTCACAGGCAGAGAGCCAGGGAGCATGTAGGCAGTGGCATCTACAGCTCCTCCTTCTCACTGTTGTCTGGACCAGAATGAGAGACCGGTTAGGTTGAAGTTGAGGAGCAACTCCAAGGAGCTTGTATCAGTGGATCCCTGCTGGTGCATGGGTCCCTAGATGTTGCCCAACCATGCCTGCCCTGCACGCATGCACGCACGCACTCTCTCTCTCACACACACACCATAATTCAGGCAGGCTGTCTGCCTTGTATATCTTTTCCCAACTTCATAAGTCAGACTCAAATGGTTGTTCGGTGTTTAATTTAAATACAACAGCAATGCCACTGAGTGGAAGCAGGGGTTAATTTGGGGGTCGTCACAAGGGCCGGGCAGTGAGTCCCTTTGGCTGCAGTGCAAACAGGAAGAAATGGTTTCAGCCAAACTACAATCCAAGGTGACTAGTGTGATTCCTGGGGCAATTCCCTCTTCATCACAACCAGATACAAAAGAGGGCAGGGCTCCTGCAGCTTTAACTGTTGTGATGAAGAGGAAATTTACACAGCTGTTGTATGTGTACATATGATACCTGCTGAAATCCCCTTTTCTATACCTTTTAAAGTTACAGGAGCCCAAGCCTCCTTTCCATATGGTCACCCTAAAGGTGACAGTTATACATTAGCCCCCAGTGTGACTCATTGCTAATATCATGCATGTCTGCCTGCCCATGCTCTAATATTCATGGCAATTTTGAAGCAATCAGAAAAAATGCATTCAAGAACTACACAGTTGCATAAAAAAAAGAAGAAGAAACAAACAATTTCCATTTTCTATCTAGTTTCTATCCTCTCTATTCCTCATGTCAAACCAGGTTATTATCCCAGGCCTAATCTACAGCTGCCATTTATCCCAGGTCTTCCCTACCATGCCACATGACATTCACCCACTCCTGTGCTGATCCTGGGATGACCAGTCCATTTCCCCGAGATATCTTTTCTTCCTGGTTTTTCCCCTTTCTCAGGACAATCCCGAGGTCTGCAGGTGGTGTAGCCCCTGTCCCAAGGTCGTTGCTGTTCCTCGTGAATAGTGGGGATCAGCAGGGTCAGCCCATGGTATCAGGGGTGAGAGGGAGAGCATTTTTGTCATGTCTTGGAGGGGTCTCAGGTTCTTCCAGCACTGAGTGTGTTCGTTTTTAAAAAGCACAGCTTAGCACAGGAGCGCACCTCTGCTCTTGCACAAGCATTAGGTGTATTGAAACAAATAACCTTTGCCCAGGACAGCTCTCCTTTAGGTCCAGGAGAACTTGCTGATGCATGGCCCCTGAGGTTTGATGTCAGAAGCTGGAAACCCTCTCTACTCCCCAAAGGGCTGCAGCTGTAGATTAGCCACCAGTGTCATTTCGGTTGTGTTATGTCCATCTTTGATGATTTTCCGTCACATATTTGGTAATCTCTCCTACCATCTACCTACTGGCCAAGTAAGAATTTGCAAAAAAAATCCTTCAAACCTTTATCTAGTTATCTGGGAGTAAGCGCCAGTAAATTCAATGGGACTTATTTCTGAGTTGACATGTATAGGATTGCACTGCTAATCACTGAAATGGCTGGATCTATGGAAAGGACAATTTCCTTCTTGAACAGAGGATAGGCAGGAGGTAGGATTAAGACTTAACCTTCAAGAAGGTCTGTCCTCTTGCTCTGAACAGCACAAACTTTGATTCAATCCTCGCTCTCATCTAGATCCTGATTTCTCTCTCAGTTTTTCATGGTCCAAAATGTGCATTGATGGCCCTGGCCATATATAAGTGGCTCTCTAGATTGCAGTAAAGTGCTGTGATTTATTTACTGAAGAGAGATAATAATAATGTGAAGGCAAGATGGAAAGCAAGGCTTTACATCTGGGGAATCATTTTTATAACTGCACTGTGCTTCAAAAAAGATTTTGTAGAGCTGGAAAAGTTGCAGAAAAGGGCAACCAAAATGATGAAGGGCCTTGAGGAAGGATTATCATGTTTGCATTTAAATGCAAAAAAATAAATAAATGTTTGGGGCGTTTAGCTGAGGCAAAAAAAAAAAGTGAGTAAAGGGGAATATGAACATGATAGAAGTGTTTAAAATTATGCATCAGGAAGAGAAAATGGTCAGGGAGACATTTTCTGCCTCCCATAATACTTGAACAAAGGTGGTCATCCAATGGAACTGAATGGTTGGAGATTCAGGATGGTTAAAAACAAGTGTGTACTTCTTCACAAAGTGCATAGCTGAACTATGGAGTTCACCACTACAAGATGCATTGATGGCCACTACTTTGGATGGCTTTAACAGGGGATTAGACAAATTCATGGAGGACAAGGCTATCAATGGCTACTAGTCCTGGTGGTTATATACAATCACCAGGATTGAAGAGAATATGCCTATGTATACCAGTTGCTGGGAAGCATGAGTGGGAGTGTGCTATTGCACACATGTCCTACTTCTCGGCTTCCCACAGCCATTTGGATGGCCACTGTGAGAACAAAATGCTGGATTAGATTACCCTTTGGTCTGCTCCAGCATGGATCTTCTTTGGTTCCTAAGTGTGGTTTCACAGTATTATCTTCCTGCCCATCTGCTGACCATCTAGTTGCTTGTTTCAGAGTTCTTTTGGACCAAACAGGTCTCCTGAGAGGCCTTTCGGTTTTGAAATATGCAAATTTCACCACCAACACACATCAGGGATGAGCGGTCTTTGCATCCAATTCAGCTCACAGAGGCAGATTGGATACTCCCTACTATGCCTGATGAACTTACCCACCATCTCCCCAAATGGGGACTAGTTCAGAGGCAGAGCATAAAGTTCAGATGTAGAAGGCACCATGTTACAGCCTGGGCACCTCTGGTTAAAACAGGAAGACACACATCCGGGCAGCCACTCACAATGGCCCTTTCCCCTCTGATCATCAGGTGCCGATCAGAGATAAGGGCTTTTCCATGTGAGGCAGGGGCCACAAGGCAAGGGGAGGAAGCTGCTGAGTTATTTAGTCCTGTTTCCTTCTGCACTTTGTCCTGCAGAGGATTGTCCTGCTTACCTCTGAGTAAACATGGTTGTGATAATTTTTTGCCTTAGAAGTCTTATTTATTTTATTTATTTATTAAATTTATATACCGCCCCATAGTTGAAGGTCTCTGGGTGGCTTACAAAAGTTAAAAAACAGTGAACATTAAAAACTATACATAATTTAAAACCATCAAAAATATAAAACCAACAATATAAAAGATTATCCATTTAAACATCAACAGTTCTGGGGTCCATTAAAAAACAAACAAACTTAGTGTATGTTGTTAAATGCTGTTAAATGCCTGGGAGAAGAGAAAAGTCTTGACCTGGCACCGAAAAGATAACAATGTTGGCGCCAGGCGAGCCTCATTGGGGAGATCATTCCATAATTGGGGGGCCACCACTGAAAAGGGCCCTTTCCCTTGTTGCCATCCTCCGAGCTTCCCTCAGAGTAGGCACTCGGAGGAGGACCTTAGATGTTGAGCGCAGTGTATGGGTAGGTTCATGTCGGGAGAGGCGTTCTCTCAGGTATTGTGGTCCCAAGCCGTGTAAGGCTTTATAGGATAAAACCAGAACCTTGAATTGGGCTTGGAATCATATAGCCAGCCAATGCAAGCAGGCCAGAATCGGTGTTATATGTTTGAACCTTCTGGTTCCTGTTATCAATCTGCCCGCTGCATTTTGAACAAGCTGCAGCTTCCGAACCGTCTTCAAAGGCTGCCCCACGTAGGGCATTGCAGTAATCTAATTTGGAGGTTACCAGAGCATGGACAACTGAAGCTAGGTTATCCCTGTCCAGATAGGGGCATAGCAGGGCCACCAAATGGATTTGCAAGGATCCTGCACCAACCTGCTTAATAAGTTATCTTATAAATATTTATCTTAATAGATTTTGGTCTCTATGTTTATCTCATAAACTAATTTCTCTCATTAGTTTATAGTTTCCATAAAAAATAAAAAGATATATCCCTGTGTTAAGTTTGAAACACTTTGATTCTAACAGAAGCATTGATGCTGACATGCTGTAGCTTTTCACTGACCTGGGAACTTGTTATTGTTCAAGTCATAGAATCATAGAATCATAGAATAGCAGAGTTGGAAGGGGCCTACAAGGCCATCGAGTCCAACCCCCTGCTCAATGCAGGAATCCACCCTAAAGCATCCCTGACAGATGGTTGTCCAGCTGCCTCTTGAAGGCCTCTAGTGTGGGAGAGCCCACAACCTCCCTAGGTAGCTGATTCCACTGTCGCACTGCTCTAACAGTCAGGAAGTTTTTCCTGATGTCCAGCCGGAATCTGGCTTCCTTTAACTTGAGCCCGTTATTCCGTGTCCTGCACTCTGGGAGAATCGAGAAGAGATCCTGACCCTCCTCTGTGTGACAACCTTTTAAGTATTTGAAGAGTGCTATCATGTCTCCCCTCAATCTTCTCTTCTCCAGGCTAAACATGCCCAGTTCTTTCAGTCTCTCTTCATAGGGCTTTGTTTCTAGACCTCTGATCATCCTCGTTGCCCTCTTCTGAACATGAGAACATGAGAAAAGCACGGTTTCCAACCTACACTCAGGAAGAGCAAGCTATAGCTCAGATAAGGAGTTTGGAAAAAGAGATGTCTGCTTATGAGTAGCATTGTTCACAGATTCTGCAGCAGGCTGACTTTTTCTGAGTCATGCAGATTCTGCAGACTTGAGGACCAGTGTTTTGTTTTGTTTTTACTTTCCAGATTTGTATGCACATTTACTTGTACAAATATATGAAGAAGAAGAAGAAGAAGAAGAAGAAGAAGAAGAAGAAGAAGAAGAAGAAGAAGAAGGAGGAGGAGGAGGAGGAGGAGGAGGAGGAGGAGGAGGAGGAGGTGGAGGAGGAGGAGGGCTGACCAAAAATGTGTATTTCCCCCCACAGGCTAAAGCATGGAAATGTGTTTTTATATTGGTACAAATGTGTATTTTTGGGAATTGAACATTTGTGCGACTGTACATTTACAACAGGAAGATAAGTTCAGGAAATTGGGAAAAATCTGATGCTGTCAATGAGCAAACGATGGAGTGAAAGACACCTGACAATCTGGCAAACACATGGAACAGATTTAACAAAATCTGTGCAACCTTACATTAAATATTATGGGAAGTAAACACTTCAAAGGAACACTTCAAATATACAATAAACCTATGAAAGAAAAGCAGATGTTTATCTTGTTTTGGAACTTAACAGAAGTGTTTGTCAGCATTGCTGACAAAACTATGAAATAAATATCAGCCCTTCCCAATTTTGCCTGTGCCCTCTCCCCACTTCACTTTTTGCTACACTCACCAGTAGAATGTCCATCTGTCCCCGAAGAACTCCTACAAGATATTTATTTATTTATTTATTTATTTATTTATTACCCGCCTCTCCCTCTGGATTGAGGTGGGGTACAACACAAATGCAAATGCCATAAAATACATATAATTGATTAAAACATTTAAAACTAATACATTATTAAAAGCAGCACAGTATTAAAAGGCATCTTAAAATTCAACTGGGTTGAAGAGATCAGTTTTTATAGCTTTCTTAAAGTCTGGAAGACTGTAAAGCTGACGAATCTCTCCCGGCAGGTCATTCCATAATCTGGGAGCAGCAGAGGAAAAGGTCCTCTGGGTAATAGTTGTCAGCCTTGTTTTTGTTGACGGGTGTAAATTCTTCCCAGAGGACATGAGTGTATGGTGCAGATTGTACAGGAGAAGGTGATCCTGCAGGTAGCCTGGACCCAAACCACGTAGGGCTTTAAAGGTGATAACCAACACTTCATACTTTGCCCAGAAACGAATTGGCATCCAGTGACGAGATTTTAAAACTGGTGATAGAATTTGGCCCTTGGGCTTAAAGAGTTTGTCAACCCTGAGTTTGAAGGATTGTGTAGTCCATGATATGAAACAGATCCTGGAGAGTCAAGGGCCAGATCTATACCAAGCAGGATATGACACTTTGAAAATGGTTTGAAAACTGTCTATGGCATGTTGTCACTATTGTTATAAACCATTTTAAAGCAGTAGTGTAGATCCTGCCAGGCAGTACTTCCTGGATAGACAAATGGTCTGACCCAGTATGAAGAAGCTTCCACCATGCCATAACTTCAAATCTGCTGTTCAATTCTGGGTGTTTCCCTGGATTCCGGGAAACACCCAGAAATTAGCAGCCACCCTATAATGTAATCAAAAATGTGTATTCAAACACCCTTCCACCCAATGATGCAAAGTGCCCCAGAGCAATGCATCTGCTGGATGAGGTAGTGTCTGGAAAAAGAGGGGCGCTCATTTCATTTTGAAATCCCCAACTGCACAGCGAGAATGCCTTGCATCAGCTGCCTGTGCTTTCCTTGTAAATAAATTGCATTTATCATTACTTGCTCTCTTTCTCTTCAGGCTTCCAAGGTGCTGAAAGCTCCCGTTAAATGGCTCGCCCAAAAGAAAACACATTTTTTGTATTTGCATAATATTTTCATAGACAGTGAGCTCAACCTGTGCCTGGAGGGAGTCCGGGATGTTTCCTGCATATTTTATATTATCTTCTGCAATTTCCACTAAGGCTCTAAATTGCAGAACAGATAAGGGAGATATATAGGCTACATATGGCCATTTTCACCAAATGTGTGGCTTGGTTGGATCCAGGCTGTACCTGGGGTATTTCCATTCACTCTCTCTAACACCCCATGGAAAACTCAGAAACAGTTCCATTTAAAAATCATTCTGCTGCCATCTCATAAGCTTTTTGCTGTGCTCTTTTCCTCATTCTTCATTAGGAGGGACATCTGCATGAAAAACACAATGCTTTTATCTTGGGAGTTCATCTGTCTCTGCTGATTATGATCTTCCCTCCCTTCTAAAGTCATTACCCTGATTGCATTACAATTGCAGCCACACCGTCCAAGCTCAAGCTGTGCCTTTTTTCTTTTTCTTTTTTTGGTCAAAAGGCACTTCTTCTTCTTAATCAGAGGTGGGTGCGGTCAGTATCCAGATAGGAACTTGCCAGGAAGGGGGGAACCCCTCAGAGGCTACAAATAATAGAGATGGGGACAGTCCATGATAGCAGACCTCATGGAGTTTACTCCGCAGCCAGGCAGCTAAATCATTCAGTGGTGTTGTGATGGCACCACCTGCTTATTCTTGGCCATTGTTCAGATGCATTTTATTTTAGTAGGAACATTGTGATGGCTAGCCGCAGAGTATTTTTCATGTAGAGGTCTGGAAGGAACACAGCAGAATGTCCTGCAAGACTTGTGTACAATACCCGTGAAGATGTCCATGGCAGCATTATTTATCCAGGCAGAAAAGCTTCTATAGGTTATTTTTGAAGTGGTTCTCTCTTGGTTTCCAGGTCCAGCAGGGGGCTGACCTTTCATAGACTAGGAGAGTTGGAAGGAGCCTATAAGACCATTGAGTCCAAACCCCTGCTCAATGCAGGAATCCACCTTAAAGCATACCTTTGCACTCTATTCCTGCAACACTAAAAAAGGGCTTGGATAATAACACTCTGGGTCATCCCCTAGGGTGGGGTGGAGGTGCAGAAATGCAAGCCATGGGAAACAAACTGACTTATCCCAGAGTCCTAAACTCCCCCTCTGGTATTCCCTAGATGGCCGAGCCTCCCCCCCCCCAACCCCCTCCCTCCAGTGCTAAGTGGTCTCCCAGCTTTTATGCAGTTTTCCTCCCATTCTAAAAGGCTGAAATGCTCTCCTAAGGCTTGATTGCCACAGTAACATGAATTGTTGGTAAGAATTCATTGCATTTTGTAAAAGGTGTTATAATCTTGTGTGGTAACTGCAGGTGCAAAGTAAATATTTCCATATATCTTTAAAGTGTTCTTGGAAATGGGGCAATGGTTAGTTTTTGGAGCACATCATAGAATAGCAGAGTTGGAAGGGGCCTACAAGGCCATTGAGTCCAACCCCCTGTTCAATGCAGGAATCCACCCTAAAGCCTCCCTGACAGATGGTTGTCCAGCTGCCTCTTGAATGCCTCTAGTGTGAGATGGATCTTTGCATGAGTGGTTTTGAATTTAGCTGTAAGATTGGCTGCACTGGGGAGAGGCCCTCCTAAGGTCATCGGTAGTAGTTATGACTGTTTTGGAAGAGCTTGGGCCGATCTACACCAAGCAGGATATAACACTTTTAAAACGGTATGAAAACTGTATATGTAATGTGTCTTGGGCCTGAACAGTTGCCATAACCATTAAAAACCGTTGTAAGCAGTAGTGTAGATCCTGCCCTTGCTTTAGTTAACCTACATAGATGTATGTTTAAGATAAGGAACTGGGGCTAATGGTGGGTAGAAAGTTATAAATAGTTCAATTTTGGCTTGGTTGAGCAGAAAAATCCTGGAACAAGACACCAACCAAACATGATTATCTAAGCTTTGCCAACCATGATTGCCAAACAGGGAAATTTAAGATCTCAGTAATGGCTGTTTTGTTGCTTGAGAGGAATAGAATTTTAATTTTAATAAGAAATATATGAGCCAATATTTCTATTATGCTTTTAATCATCCTAATTGTATTGGGGTTGTTGTTTTTGAAATTTTAGGAAATCAATACTCTATTCCCCCACCCTACATGTGATAGTCCAGGCATTCAATAATTATAATAAATCAAGGCAGAAAAATACAGAATACATTCACATGAACCAGAGAGACTGATATGCTGCAGGCAGAGTATTATGAAGTTGAGTGTTACCAATATACATAATAAATTGATACCAATCCATGGCGAATGGATTGTGTTTCCTACTTCCTTTTGCCAGTTGTAACTTGTTTGTTATTTTTTCCGATAAATCAGTCTTCCAAACCCAAGTTCTAATTATATTGTACATGGTGATGGGCCTTTCACATTTTATCTTTGCAAAGTTTTATTACTTTCTAATACTTTCAGCAAATGGTACCACTTTGAGTTATCTGGCTTGAGGGATTTTTCAAGAACCCAACAACCCATATTGTTATAGTACTTGGAGCCAAGAACACTCAGCTGGGATTTATAAATCTGATGTTAAGCAGGACCTATCCATCTGTCCACAGTTTTCTCTTTTGGTCAAGTGAGTCACAGATACACACCTGTTAGGTAAGAGAAACAAGCTAGTTGGAATAGTTCACCAGTCTCAAAGTCACAATAAGAGCTTCATCAGATGAGCATTTTATTGTGCGCTCGTTGCTGGGCACTCAGATTCTTGTGGGTCCCTCTCACGACGTCGTCTGCCTTCTGTGCGCCTCCCGACCTTTCTGGCCTTCCCTGCATAACAAAAAACCCTCAGAAAGTCTGATATATTTGTAAACATGGAAGTTGCCGCTGTCTCCTGCTGTGTGCAGGAGAAGCAACACAATTAGAACAGCCGACTGAATAGGCTTCATGCATGTCGTTTACTTGCTCTTTCAAAAGAGGAAGTAACGAGCTACGAAAACGCGTGGAGAAGTGACGGTAGGGAAGCATTATTTCACCCGTCTGATGGTGTTCTAAGACTCTTAAACTATAAAACATGGTGGGTGTATTTTGGCCCCTTCCCTTTTTTGCCTTTGGCCCTTTCCACCACTGGAATGTAGCCCTTAAGATTATTTTAAATGGATTTGGCAATCTTGCAAAAGCTTTGATTTCTCTTTGCATATAAAGGCACTGTAAACTTATCAAATATCAACAGCTCCAATAGATGTGTGCACTTTCTCTCTCTGCTATTCTAGGCTGGCAAATATTTAATGTGTAACTGGAAATGTGGTACAGCAACATATTATTCATATATATATATATATATATATATATATATATATATATATATTATTCTTGTATTTAGTCCAGCCCCTTTATTCCTCAAAGCTGCAATAGATACCACTTACACAAAGTTGTATGTGACAGAAATCTGATACACCAGGAGTAAGTATCTTTTATAGAACAAGGTTTTATTGTGATATTACCCAGGAGTTACACAAGTCTAATGTCAAAATGCACTTCTTTCCTAGTTTTCCAATACTACAACCACAGTTTGCTTTGGCCATAGACTAGACTTTCCATTACTAGAATTGTGGAATCTGGAGATTGCAAACAACAGCATACTGATTATTTTATACATTAATACCAATCCTGGTTTACTATATTTTCTTTTGAAATGTTTCTTATTGTGAAATGCTACAGTGTAGTGGTTAGGACACTCTTCTCCAACCTGAATCCCTCTGGGTGTTAATGTCTATAATTAAGAATGGATAAATCTGTGAATTTCAGTTTTGCTCAGTTTCTCATTTTTCCAGACTTAAATTTGGTTCACCTCAAACTTTTAGAATTTCACCAAACTTAAGTTTGGTTTATCCTGGACTTGGACTTGTAGATTCATTTTTTCCCTAAGAATGCATGCAATTTTGTACACATTTCTGTTAATACATACTTTTTTATATACAATTATGCCTAATGTACACATTCTTGCAATCTATTTTCCTAATATAATGCATTTGGGAACATAATGATCATGAACACACACACACATATTTTTTTTGCACTTTTCCTCACTATATGCATTTTGTATACATTTTCTTTTCATTGAAGAGTTCCATTGCAAAATTGAGAGAAGCACAAATGTCAAAGAATAACTGAGATTCGGTGAGTGCATTGGTTCAAATGTGCAAAAATAGATTTTTCTAGTTTCTACATGGATTCCCCCCCATCCCTACCTACAATTCCCATCACCCCCCAGCCAGAACGGCTAGTGGAGAGGGATTATGGGAGTTGAAGTCAACAACATCTGAATTGGTTAGTTTGGAAAAGAATGGGCTAGGAGAATGAGTTGTGGCCTGGGACACCACCTCTCCTATTGAAATCGTTCACTCACAATATGACAATCCCTTGTTTTCTCATTCTTCAACACCTATCTGCAATAATGAAAGAGTGCTTTACAGGATTGTTGTGAGGATTACTGAGAGAAGTTATCTCAACTACCCACAATGACAGCTATATAAATGCCAAGAATTATTATTAGGGCTACAGTAAATGCTACAATTTAACTCTTAGTATCAGTGGTATTCCAGATTCCTTGTGGATGAAATAATGCTTTTCCACATGCCTCGTCTTTGTCAAATTCTCCCCTCCTTCAGCTTTGCCTTTTTCTTTGTATTTAGTCTACAAAAGGAATGAGGACAATGTGGCATTCCAAATGTCCTTGAACAGCATCTCCCAAAATCGGCTATGCTGTCTATGCCTGATGAGAATTGCAGTCAAAGACCATTTGGAGAGACACACATTTCCCACTTCTGATCTACAAGAACAACAGCAAAATGAATAGATGGGTGGGGAAAACTTGTCAAAGACAAGCAAAATAATAGTGACAAACAGGAAATAATAATAATAATAATAATAATAATAATAATAATAATAATAATAATAATTTTAAAAACCAACTGGTTGCAGAATAGAATGTGAAGCAATGGTGGCCCTGGAAAGGCATCACAGAGGGCATGGGTCTCAAGAGGGGGATTTGAAGCAGGGCAGGATAGGCCCTTCCATCTAAAGAGTGTGGCAAATAGGATGAAAGCAGCAATAGGAAAATGAACAAAGGGGGAAGAAACAAGGCTGGCTGAAACATAGTAGATCAAAGCAATGGAGAAGAGGAAGGTGAAATAAGAGAAGAATGATGTGTGGGGGTCATCTCTGGCTCTTTGTGAAAACCATTTGTGGGGTGGTGGTGGTAATCATCCCTTCAAAATGCTTGAACAATCTTAAGCACTTTTCTTTTCTACCCATTCAACTATTAAAAATAACCATCTATAGCTCCCCTTTAATTGCTAGTCTCCACTTTTCCAGTGAGCCCCTAAGAGCTGTACAACAGTGGAATAGTCTACCTATGGAGGTTGTGGGTTCTCCATCTCTGGAGGTTTTTAAGAAGAGGCTGGACAGCCACCTCCCATGGCTGGTTTAATTGGTTTTCCTGCACATTACAGAGGATTGGGCTAGATGATAGTTGTGGTCTCTTCCAACTCCACGATTCTATACTCAACGTTCCCTCCCTGCAAGGCCTTACCTTGAGGAAGAAGAGAGGAAAGGAGTTGATGAAGGGCTTATTTCCACTAACCTGCAAAGTGTCTTCCTTTTTGGCAAGAGATCATGGGGCTGGCACTTAGCAATTCTATGTAGTTTGTAACAGAACGTGCACGCTTATGAAAGAACACAATTTTACCTCTTGTTCTATTTCACACACCAGGTCATGGCAAAGTCATACAAAGTTGCCTTATTCCAAGTCAAGATCATTAATCCATCTGTGTTGAGTTGGGTTCTGGTTCTGCCAGGTCCAACTCATCAATCACCTTCTTTCAGTTATCAAGATGAAACAAGCCACCTTTACAAAAAAACGTTGACAGTTTATTGATGGGAAATCAATGCAGAATATATACATGCAGAGAAAGTTAGCACCTCTTTCCAGCTAATCAAGCTTTCATAGTTGGGTGTCTCTTGGGGTCCCCATGATAGTTTGAGCCATCCCTTTGAGCCACAGCAGGTTCTCCAGCCTAGTTGTGGAGTTCTTCCTGAAGCAAGGCCAACCCATGAAGCCCATGCATTGGATCTTATATGGTCCTCTGCTCAGGAGCTGACAAGCTACATCTTTCTCCCCTCTTAGAAGAAGCAGGGTGGGAGCTCCCTCTCACAGGTTCCCAAAGCACATCAGCTTGGGAAATTAATTGATTTTTCAAGTGCCCAGTTAGGTATGAAAACCTCCCAGCTCATCTTGAAATTTAGGAGAAAAGGGTGACATAACTATGAGAGCCCCACCCTGCCCTTGTCAGCTAAAGTCTGCTAAAATCTACTCACTGTGTACAAGCCTATACAAGTCTCTTAGCATTTTGGAACTCTGTAAAGTCCATCATTCTGCTCATTCACATACTCACTACAGCATCTCTCTTGCACTTCAGACAGGAGTCTTTTTCTGTCCCCAGCTGGAGATGCCAGGTATTGAACCTGAGACCTTTTGCGTGCAATGTCTGTACTAGACCACCAAGCCATAGTCCTAGCTATTGGCTGATTACAAACAGCACCATTTCTGTATCTGATGCCTCCATTTTTTTTCAAGGTTGTAAAATGGTTGGTTAGGTTAATTTCATTGATGTCCTGCCTCTGAATCAAAATAAGTGCAAGGTCATCAGCATTATTGTGGTATCTGGGAGCACAGCATGGAGCATGCTTCTTCTACCATAGTTAATGTGGATAGGTCTTTGTTTGTTTGTTTCCCTGAAAATAATAATAATAAAAGGGGCAGCAAAAGAATTCACATTGTTAAAGTTAATCGCTGGATTAAATTGCCATTTGTCAATAGCGGTGTAATTTGTATTATAAATTACAGCGGTGTAGTTCTCGAGCACATTTTATCAATACATTTCAAATGATTTAATAACAATATTTCTACAAAATAAGCAACACCACTTCTTTTTTCTTTGGGGCTCATTTTAAAATGAACCCATTCTGAAGGCTTTCATCAGCACGCTAGCCAGCTCTGCAAAATTCCTAGTAAATAAATTATCACCAGGAGTCTCAAAATCCATTACCATAAAAAAAGCCATTTTTCCCTCCCTAATCGATTGCCTGCTGTGCTGCCGCTAATGGGACTGTACACACATGTTGCACAGAGAGAATTCATTTGCAGGTTCCTTTTAGTTTTGTTTCTTCTGGGTTTTTTTGGGGGGGGGTCATTTAGCAGCGAGTTCCTCACTAAAACTCACAAATTAGTTGCTGAATGAAATAGGTACTTTGCTGTGAACAAATTTGGGGTGAGGAGGTGTTAGAAGAGAATTTTCCATCCTGATTCATAGAGGAAATAGAAGAAATGGATGGAAGACAGACAAGTGTGCCATTCAGACATTTCTCAAGCATCGAACTGTAGCCAACTGATCTTATAATTGACCAGAACCGTGGTGTATTTTGGGGGGCAGGGCTCCCCTCACCCATCTCCATAAAGCTTTGCCAATGCTTTTTCCTCCTGACATGAAAATTGCAACCCATACGGAAAATGTGCAAAAGGCTAGTCTGAACCTGGTCCTATCATGCTAGACATACACAAAGTTCCCCTTGCTCACCTTCATGGTGAATTGGTAAAGTTCAACAACAGCTTCATTGGATAGGCTCCTGAATTAGCAATGTTCAGATCTATCAACTTCCATTACTTTCAGTTTCTTGTTTTTTCAGATTTAACATTGGTTCATCCTGAACATTGAGATTTTGTTTTGTTTTTTAAGTTTACATGAAGGTTTGTTCGCAATTTTGTGTCCATTTTCCCTAAATTATGGATTTGGGAGCTGGAATTTTGCCTAATATATTCATTTTTGAAAGCACAAACATCATGCATTTTTGAACATTATTGTTCCCTGATATATGCATTTTTGTTAACAATTTTTTTATTGGACAACTACACTGAATTTTTTTTGAGGAGTACAAATTCTGAAGGACAAATATATTTTGGTTTACAGTACATATTAGTTTAAAAGTGCAAAAATAGGTAAGTTACGTTTCTCCCCCAGCTCTACTGCTGATCTTTTCACTTGGTTCTCAGAGTGCTTCTTTGGAGTTCAAGAGTTCCTGTGTTGAAGTGGAAAGGATCAGTGTAGCGGAGGGTGGTGGCTCCAATTTCGATGGGGCTGGGAATCCACTCTAGGTTTCAGTTGGAACCACCCAAAACTCTATAGGAGCTATCCAAGGTGAGGCACCTATATTGGGAATAGAGTTCAGCACCTTGGTTAGCTCCTCTAGAGGTCTGACTGGTTCTGATTGAAACCCAACATGGATTTACATCCCAACTAAAATTAAAGACACCAGCCTCACTTGGAACAATATTAGCTTTTGGTCTTCAAAGGCTGTGAATCATAAGCAGTTGGGTGGTGTTAGGCAAGCCCCCCCCCCCTGCTCTCTCTCTCTCTCTCTCCCTCCCTCTCCCTCTCTGGCCTTACAGATTTATGTGACAGTAGACAGGAGATTGTAAAGCCTTTATCAAGATGTACTATACAAATTATAAATGGCAACATTTAATATTATTTTCTTTAGAGTTCCATAACCCCTGCATCTCTCTCTCTCTCTTTCTTTCTAGGTAAGTGTCTATTTTGTTCATATAAAAGTTGGTGAATGAAGATCTGCAGCTGAACAAAGTAACCCTCTAGGGTACCCACCTTTTCATGTTAAATGCTTCTCTGATGGACACATGAGACAAATGAACCTGTGGTGAGTTTGAATGCTGTAGTACTACTTTGATCATCTCAGAGGTCTCGACAATCTGAACATGTTTGCTTATTTATGTCTTCATCCCTTCCTCCTACCAAGAGGCCTTAGAAGACTAGCACAAGATTTCCACAGGGTAGTGCTTTCAAACAAATGAATCTGCACTTGAAACGGAAGGGCTGCAATCCCATGGGGCATGACTTTACCATTTCAATAACAGAATATTTGAATTGACCCTACGGATTAATAGTATAGCACCTTTGACAAACATTGTCAGAGAACAGCAACATCTTTCATATTCTTTTATTTTGTAACAGGGTCTTGTTACAGTTTTATGCAAATGTTGACAATGGTAATCATAATTTATTCAGCAAGAGCAATTTTTAAACATATCTAACTATATGCACATCTTTTCACTTCCCTAAGAAATGATGGGTTACATCTATAGTTGGTCATATTTAGAGAAGATGAATCAAAAGTCTTCTTTTCAGCATGACAACATCTTATGGGGGCCTCTGAGCATGGAGGTCAGGAGAATTGTATTCTAAATCCCCAAGAAAAGGTTTTGCTCTGCTGACAGGTGATTTGGTGTCTTGCACAGCCTTCCCCAACATGGCACCATCCAAGTTGGGTTGGACCACAATTAAACATGCCAGCTGGTGGGAGCTTGGAGTTGAAGGGCAACACATCTGGAGAGTTCCAAGTTGGTGAAGGCAGCTTCATAAAATGGTACTGACTTAAAGCGTAATACTCTTTGGCAGTCAACAGGAGATATGTGGTTATTGTTGTTGCTTTCTCCCTTGACCGAGCCATTCTGGGGGTGAAGGGAATGAGTTATCTGGACACACTTCTCTGCATTTCCCTTACAAAGTGATTTGCATGATTGCAGGAGCACGAGGCTCTTCTCCAACAATCTTACACACTCCAACACTCCTCCCTGGCATACCCATGTAACCGTGTGTGAATTTCATGGAAAAGGGGGAGTGGGGTTTGGCACAGCATTAATTTGAACTTGTTATCACTGAGAATTTCCTTTATTCTTCTACCACCAATAATATTAAAGGCACACTGCTAAGATAAATAATAGGCTTTTTTAAATGGCATTGGTGTTGCAGTGAATAATTTGAGTTTGAAACTAATCACTTTATAAATCTAAGTGTTCTTCACCTGTAAACAAACAAACATATTTGTGATATATACCGCATGGACATTATGTTGAGTTGGGTTATTTTGATTCTGAGGTTTGGGATGGGGGACTAATTCCCTTCCCCTCCCCCCCCCCCGATGCATTTACTCTTCTACTGATTCCATTTTTGTGAATGATTTCTGTGTCATTTGATTATCATCATCATCATCATCATCATCATCATCAGGACTATTCGAACACAATCTCCTCTTTAGATAGTGATAGGAAAGCCATCAGTCTCCATTTAAAAACAAACAAAACAGAACTACTTCATCTCCAGAGAACATCCAGCTAGAAACTAACCTGCCTCAGCAGATTGTGGAACCTCAGTCTCTGCTAAATGAGTAATTCAGAGTCTGGGGAAAGCTTGTAAAGGAAGCCACCTGTTCTTTCCCTCTCATCTCACCACCACAGGACATAGCACGGTTCATCTGCTTCCTGTTGCTTCCACTGGGGAACTTTCTCAATTGTCGTACATCTGCATTTAAGGGGACTCACTCTTTGGTTAATAAAGTAGCTGCTGGAGAAATCCCAGCCTCATAAATGCCATATTGGACAAAGTACCATACTGTCAGTTGCTATCAACCCAACTCATCAACACAAATTGGTTCTCCTTTCACACTGGGCTTTGGAACAGAGCACCATTTCCTTTTGACACCCTTTTTCCTTGTTCTCTTATTAGTTCACCATTACCATTTATTTCAAAATGTGATCCTCACTGCTTGTTGTGTCATATATTGCAGAGTCGAGAGTACTTTGCTTGGCAAACAATGCTCATTTGCAAATGAGTCTCATATCAGTGCTTGTGCTTGCCTACTTTGCCCAGTCTAATTCTATGACTATGTAATGGTCAAAACCTTCATAGTGTTTTGCAGACAAGCAAGTGGTGCTGGAGTAAAATAAAAGGGGGGTATTGAAAATGGTGGCAGGGGATGGTGCCAGAAACAGGTGAGGAACAGCAACCCTATAAGTGAACATAGTTGCATGGTGGGTTAGCATCTGTTCTCTGGAAGAGGCGATAAAGGAGCTTGTATCACTTTTTAAATGGAGAAGTGTGCTTTATTCCTGCACATTGTGGCAGCGGAGCAATAAAGGTCATTATGCAAGATGAATGCGAGAGAATCTGGCTAATTCACATGAATGACTATGACACCCATTGAGAATTTTGTGAACTAGAGAGCATAAAGAGGAGCCGTGAGTATGACTCACAAAAGGCACTATATTCACTCGTCGTGACAATTTTCATTTAGTTAATTGTTTATAATCTCAATAGTGTGTGTGTGTGTGTGTAACCTCCTTATATACTCATTGTGCACTAAAGCAACTCAGAAGTCTTCTAGGCAAAGCTGCCTGGGCAACAGCACTGCTCAGTGAGCCAGAAGGAGACTTTGAATATGCCAGATTAAAAGTTGGACAGAGTTTTGACAAGTTCTCTCAATGCATTGTTCTCATCATGGCTATCAAAACTATTTATTTATTTATTTATTTATTTATTACATTTTTATACCACCCAATAGCCGAAGCTCTCTGGGCAGTTCACAAAAAACTAGCATCTGAAAAGTGAAGATCATCTTTTATGAAATTCCGTGTGTGTGTGTGTGTGTGTGTGTTCAATTCATGCCTTTCTTGGTGCCTCATGACAAAGATAAGACAGAGAGAAGAGACAAGTAATAGCAACAGGTGCTGTATTTAACTCACAGCTGGTGATGTTTGAGAAGTGGTTCTGTTTGATAAGGTAGCCATCCCTGGAAATGCCGGGGATTGAACATGGCACCTTCTGCAGGCAGAGTGGGTGCCTTACTAGTGAGCTATGGTGCCTCCTTATGGCAACTTGCCCCAGAGAGTGAAGGAATGTAAATGGTGAATCTAAGAGGTGTGTGGCTCCTGTGTGGAAAAATGCTTTTCAGGTGCACAGAGCCCCATTTAAGTCAGAACAAGGAATAAAGAGCATGTGGATTGTCATCACAAAACTATGAGAGCTGTAGACTTCTGAAAAGAAGAATGTGGGATGAAGGGTGTAAATAATCAGGGATAGACACAACACAACTAGCTACCTTACCAGGGCTTGAGTGTCAGACACGCACACTGAGATACACAGAAAATGTGGATTCACAGGCAGCAAGAGATGTTAATATTTCATGAAAGCCGGTATGCCATTAAGAGGGGGACAGGAGAGAGAGAGAGAGAGAGAGAGAGAGAGATGCAATGAGTTGCATTTGAATTGGGAGGATGTTCATTTTTTAATGTTAAATCTTATCCTCCCCAAGTGATCGTGCTGGTAAATGCCATGGCAAACAGCTGGCTGGTAGGTGATGTGCTCAATGATATTGGCAGCATGGGGAAGGCAGTGCTGATGACCAATAAATCTGCTCTGGCTTAATGATGAGTCAGAAGAAAAATGTTATTAATACTGAAAGTGCAAGCTGAATGTCTGCCTGCTGTGATTAGTTACACATCATGTGGGGCAGTGAATTTCAGTTGCTAGTCAATGCAGGCTGTTACATCGTCCAATGTTCACATTCTTCACGCTTAATTTTTTACTGCATTTTTCCCATTAATGAAGACAAATAACATCTGTCTGAATGAGTTTTTCTAACATTTCCCCAGTAAATCAACACTTCCCTGAGTTCAGGTTGTGGACAGTTAGCCAAGCAAATAGAAGTGAGCACCTAGTGAAATTTGATTAAGCCCTTAGACCTTTTCAGGGGTACAGTTCCCATGGGGTACACTGAACATGCATGGAGGAGTGACATCTCAGTAGCAGCCAATGCTCCAACCTATGTGCATTCATTAGAACATCTATAAAAAGCCTTCACAGATATGGATATTCCCTATGGATGTTCTGATTAATGTGCACAGGTTAGGGAAGAGGCCTCTCACCACCACCCCCTACCTACACACACACACACACACACACACACACACACACACACGGTACGCTATGAATGTCTGAAAGGGGCTTTAGCAATCCTTTGTGTGTTTTTGTTGTTCCTTAGCTTTCCTTTCCACCTAAGGAGAAAGCTCTAAGTTCAAAAGTTGCTTAAGGTGAAATTAAGCTCTAAGTAGGGGTGTGCAGTACCTCTTTGAGAAATGGCATTAGCATTATCAGAATTCACTTGGTTCTCCTAAACCAGGAGTGGGGAAGCTCCAGCCCTCCAGATATTGTTGGTCTATAACTCCCATCATCAATGACCATTGGGCATACTAGCTGGACCTGATAGGAGTTTGAGTCCAACAACATCTGTAGTTAGTCTTAATAAATAGTTCAACACAGCTTTCCCCAAATTGTTGCCCTCCGGAGATTTTGGATGACAACCCTCAGCATCCAGACAGCATGGTCAGTGGTCAAGGCTGCGGAAAATTGTAGTCCAAAGCTTCTGGAGACCACCATATATTATTATAGAAGACTGGCTTTAAAAATCAATCAAACTTCAAATCATGATTTCTGATCCTGGTTTCTTTTCTTAAACCATAGTTTAGACTAACCATAGTTTCAGGTTCACATCTGAAAACAATTCACAGTTCATCAAAACTGGAAGCAAAAAGCTTCTGATCTCATCTTTGTAGCTTGTGGGAAAGAGGGAATACATGAGCCTAAGGCTTCTACATGTAATGCTAAACTTAGTTTATGTAATGAGAAACCTTAGTTTACAATTATGTCGAAACCAAACCATTGGTCTGAATGTTTATACGGTTCCGCCTGACCTTGTCATTCACATATTACTTGAAAGCCCGCCATACCTATATGTCTCACATTTGTTTCATTATGTTTTAAGCTGATCTTCAGTAGAAGAGGGGAGTTGCATTTCTGAATAAAAGTTTCTAGCTTAGGACTTTCTTCAGATAAAAGCTTGTTTTCTTTTTGTGTCCACAATTTAAGCTGTAAGCTTAGACACCTCAGTGCCTAAAGCAGACTCATGCCTTACAAATACACTATTGACTCATCCGCTTAGCTTTATAGCTGTATAGTTCCGGATGCTGAGCATTTAGATGTTGAGGAGAGAGAGAGACTGAGATGCTTGTTGAAGAGACTCAGAGGGCCATTTTTTTAATCCCTTCCTAGTTTTACACTGACATCTCTTAGTCCTCAATGGTAGTCTAAACTTGACTGGTGGTAGAATTGTTACTGTTTACAATTATATTGTACTTCTTATAATGGTATATTCTTTTCAGTTATTTTGATATTCATAGTCATTGTGACCTAGGGTGGCATTGTCAAAAAGAGGACAAAAGGGAATGTGGATTTACATAACATCTGCATACCCTTAGATAGATAGATAGATAGATAGATATTTAGAAATATGTTTTACATTTTAAATGCAATGCATTCCATCATATTAGGGAAGGCTGTGATCAGGAGAGCTACTGTATATGCTTGCTGTTCAGGTGCTAACGGTTGATGGGCAATTTAAAGCCCTCTCCTCTTCCTAATTATGGTGCTTTACCTTTAAACTGGACTTTGACTGGACACCACTCTTCAAAATACTTGAAAAGTTGTCACACAGAGGAGGGCCAGGATCTCTTCTCGATCATCCCAGGGTGCGGGACACAGAATAATGGGCTCAAGTTACAGGAAGCCAGATTCCGGCTGGACATCAGGAAAAACTTCCTGACTGTAAGAGCAGTATGACAATGGAACCAGTTACCTAGGGAGGTTGTGGGCTCTCCCACACTAGAGGCATTCAAGAGGCAGCTGGAGAGCCCTTTCTCAGGGATGCTTTAAGGTGGATTCCTGCATTGAGCAGGGGGTTGGACTCGATGGCCTTATAGGCCCCTTCCAACTCTACTATTCTATGATTCTAAGAGGACACCTTGAAATAGAGGAGTTTTTTTTCTGAAAGACCTCCAAATAAAGATTGTTATAATATCGTTTCCACAGAAAGGGAAGAGGAGTTGAAAGGTAATCCTGGTGGGTTCACACAAGTATGTGCATTTTACTGGATTTCCCATCCCTTTATGTCTCAGATGATCATGTGTACAATCTCAATTGAAAAAAACTGGGTTAGAGCTAGGGTTAGGATTAGATCTAGTTTAAGACCCTGCTGAATGGTGTGAGGTGTGTGGTGCATGGGGGAGGGGGATACCTGAAAATCAAGCAGAAGCACCTTCTGTGCAGGGAAATGAAATCCTTGATCCAACCCTTAGTCATATTTAGAGTAGATTTTTGTGAACTGCTCAGAGAGCTCCGGCTATTGGGCAGTATAGAAATGTAATAAATAAATAAATAAATAAATAAATAAATAAATAAATTCATTGAAATGAATTGGACTTAAGTTAGTTGTGACTAACTTTGAATTCCATTACATAAGAGCCATGCTGGATCAGACCAAGGGTCCATCTAATCCAGCATTCCGTTCACACAGTGGCCATCCATTGATTAATCCATTGATTAAGATGGGTCTACTCTACGTATGACCAATACTGGAGCCAACCCAGTGTTTTTGAGGTGATATGAAAAGTATATTTGATGTTGTTGTTGCTTTCTTCTGAAAAGTCAGTCCTTTTAGCAGATCAGGTGGAATATAAATGTTAATACTAAATAAAATAAATATATAAATACGTTTCAAGCACATGCAAAGAGGTTTCTCTGAAGCCTACAAATGAAGAAGCGATTTTGGCTCCCAGTCTCCATATGAGAGGCTGTGGACTTTCACAGCCAAGGTTTCCAGTGCAGGAAACAGAAGGTTTACACACTGCCCACTTCCAATGCCAAAAGTTGCTAGTTATTTCTGGAATGGAATCAGGAGTGATGTGACACAGCAGGCCCTAGTACCATTCCAGAAGGGCTTCAACCTATGATGTCAATCAGGGTGCCTACCCAAATGTTGACGGGGATAGAATTCTGCAGAATCCCCAATATCAATAAAGATTGTATGACCCTTCCCATCATTTCTAGTTTTTGACCAATCAAATTGGATGCCTAAGTTGATGGCTTGATGATTGGCTAAGGAGAACCTTCACTACTGGAAACATATCACTGTTACAAACAATTCCCATGCTCAAGTATTCATAACTTTCTGATGAAAGTGAAACCATAATCAGATCTTTCAGGACTGTCTTACTCATTTTCCTTCCATTAAATATTAACTTACACTTGCAGGTTAATACCATTTTTGAAGACTGAGCAATAAGAAGAGATTAAGCAATAATTTTATTTATAAATATTGCCTTCTCATATGGTTCTCGAAATATTATCCAAACTGCTCTCTCCTAGTGCTGGTTCACATTATATTACTGGAGCAGCTTTTGGTTGCTTTTTCAGTCATGTTGCTTTATACAGGAGTAAAGAGATTTTATTATTTATATGTAAGGGTGTTACTTTACTTACCACTATGGAAACTGCCTCCCAGAACATTTGAATATCTCATCTAGGAAAATTAGTTGGTAGGTAACATTGCCTTCAAAGCTGGCATTAGCTTTAAGAGCATTGTTAGAAGATACATATCTCTGTGAGTGCCTCAGTTTCTTAACCAGCACAAATTTAATCCATGAGAAATAATTTGCTCTCCACATAGAGAAGGAGTTTCACATGTGTTCTTTCATTAGTCCCTTCCATCCTGTTTCTGGATTAATGTTTGGTTCTTAAAACAGAATCTAAAGTAATATATAAATATGTATTTAAATACATAATTACAGGGCATAGTTTCTCAGAAAATATCAATTTCTACATACATTTTTTATCTAAATGTACACATTTCTAAACATATTTTATCATAAAAAACCCACACCTTTTAATTCATTTCGGATACTCTTTTTGAGCCAAGAACAGCATTACAAAATTTAGAGAGGTGCAAAATTAAAAGGATAATTACATTCCAATTAGCACATTCCAATACAGGAGGGCAGAGCTGGTAAGTTTGTCATGAAATTCACCAAGATGAAATTCCTCGAGTATCCCTACATTCACATCCAACTAGAGTCATGCTATCCAGATTCTTCTTGCAAGGCAAACACATTCACCTCCCATCCCCAGGTGAGAGGAGAAGAGAGAAAACACTTTTAAAATACAGCTGTTTAACAGCAAGGTTGCAATTTTGGGGTAATGTAGTAGAAACAAGTAAACAAAATAGTCTAACTGACCCCCTGCTTTCAGACAGTAGGGAATGGATGAGTCAAAGTGAGGATGTTTTCAGTATCTTCTTCTTATATCCAACAAATTATAGCATCTTTTCCAAGGGGTACTACAGCTTGTTGGCTGTGATCTAGTGCTGCTGACATTGATGGCTACTGAAATAAGTATTTAAAACATTTTTAGAAGCTCTCTTTAAATGTTGATTAAAATTATCATAGCAGCTATAACATGAAGCACTGGGTAACTAAAAATAAACAAATGCTGTTTTAGATGAGAATGCCCACTAATTTCAGATTCAGAACACATCCCTTAGTGACATTGATGATTGATTCAGTGGTGGCCTTATCCGTACATTCTCTGGATAACAGCCTGATCTACTATTTCTTCAGACAAGAGTTTCTGAATCATCGCTACTTGCCTCCAGATGCCAGTTGTGGTTATCAGATCTGAGAGTTACCACCACCAGTCAGCGAGCCCAGGTCCAACCTTCCTGGCAATACCACCACCACTGCTTGCCTACTTTCCCTAATTTGTAGTGCCTGGTTTCTTTGGGTTGCAGATCGAAGCAAAAAGGAAGTCGTTTCACCATATTGTCTATGCTGCCCCCAAGCCAGGAACTGATGCATTGTAGATGGCAATAGTGAAAGCAGATTGCTAAGAGTGCTGGAACTAGAACAATGGTGACAGCTGGTTGATATTACAGTCAAGGACAGGTTTTACAAAGTCCAGTTTATAAGCTCCTGTGAGAATCAGCTCTGGACCAGGCTTTGATCCAGAGCATGTGCATGCAGTGGTGAAGTCTTCAGTTTATGTGCAGATGACTACCCCAGCGTGTACAAAAGCTTTCACCTCACTGTAGCAGCTACCAGCTCTGACAGTTGCTATACTTCCGCTGAGACAACATTCTCTAGCTCGAATAATTTCCAGTGCAAAACCTTTGTATTCCATGATATTGTTCGTTGATTGAGAAATGGTCTTGTTTATATATTCTCTTAGGGAGGACTGGTTTACACAGGAACCATCTGCAGAATGTTCGGAAACCTTCAGCTAAGGCCTGTAATGTTGTGCAAATCACCCCTTTATGGCCACCATTTACATAACATTAGATTTCTGGAAATCCCAACCTGTCTTTTTTACACAAAACTGCAGCGTGCTAAGGGGACGGGTGGCCGCACGGCACTCCTCAGGTAATCGTCCGGCTGTCCAGCAGCTCACACAGCACAGCCAATGGGGGCAGGTGGTGGCGGCAGCTTGGCAAGCGCCCAGTGAAACCAGATGGAGGTGAGTCCATCCATCCCTACCTAAAGCTGGCCTCAAATTCCACATTAAGCAAACGTTGGTGGCAACATCTATACACCCCCAAAAAACATCATGTGTGGTAGTCAAGCATTAAGACCTATATGTGGGTTGCATGTTTTTTCTACGTGCACACACCTTCTGTGTAAAAATACTGTAAGATTTGAAGTGACTCTAATTATGTAAGAACAAAGGCCATTTCTACACCTGCCTTTTTTCCAGGGATCGTCCCAGGATCATCCCTGTGCATGCAGATGACACACACGGGATCCTGGGAGCAGACAGGGGTGATCCCTCCATTTTCCTGGGATAATCCTTAGGTGTAGAAAGGGCCAAAGTCTAGTTCTCAGGGTGAAGAAGCTTTGCCTATGCATTGTGAATGCCTGCCTTACATGCCACTCTGGTGATCTTCCTCCATCCTGCATATCCTTAACAAAGTCAATCATTTACATGGGCTTTAAATTTAATTTAAATGTAATGAATTTCAATTGGGGTTTGCTCTCTTTCAAGGTTGTAGAGTCACTTCCTTCCAAGTTAACATTCATCACAGAGGATGCTACATTCAGCAGTCGGCTTTTATCCATTCTCTCTCAGCTTCCCCGCATTCCCTGCCCCAAACTTCTATTCTGAATATTTTCCCTGATTAAGGGGCAATAATGAAAATGGGAGGAGGGGGTTACAAATCGAGGTGTACAATGTCTGGAGCAGATGGATTACAAAATAATGTTGAAGCAGGAAGATTACACGAAAATCAAACAGATAAATTTTCAGGGGGAGCCACACAATTTTTTCTGGCATATAGGTATCATCTATCTTGGTAATCATTTTCTTCAGAGATCAGGAGCCCCTCTAATCCTTCACCTACTCAGTCCTTTCCCCTCAAATCTCCAATACTTCTGAAACAAATCAAATCAAGAATTAACCTTTCAACCGCGAAACATTCTTTTGCCATGGTATGTGTGTTCCCTCTTAATCATTTTCCTGAAGAGCGTGAAAAAGGAGCCAAGGCCACGTAGTAACCAGTACAAGTGTTTTTGCTGAGCCATCCTCAAGGACTTGATAGCACCCTATTCCTGTGTATACTGATCTTTTGCTAGTGTTCCCTGTTTACAACCCTGTTTCCTGCCTTCCCTGTTATCCTGCATAAATACCTTGTTTATTTGGAGAGTGAATTTGGCCACAGTTTTATGATTCTCCCCCCCCCATAAAGTGCAATATTTAAATGATTATAGTTCTCTATTACTTTGCTTTATTTGGCCAAAGATAAGGTGGAGTTAAGCAGGTGTAGGTTGTATGTTTATAACTATATTTATATCATTCTTGATAGAAAAACACTCAGGTATGAATGATGGGGGGAATCAAAATTGTTAAGGTGTTTCCTAATAAACTAGTGCTCTGAAATGTGGTATACCTATCTAACAGGACAATCCTATGGTCCCAGGGACAATAGGATGCCCTGGAAACATCCCTCCAAGGTTGGCAACAGCTCCAATCTCAAGAGGATGGCCTCTTCCCCCATACCCCTCACCTCTTCGACATCAGAGAGGGGGAAAGGGGAAGGGTTATGGAAATGTTGTTGGTGGCGAGGAGAAGGCTGTGGACCCAAAGGTTCCTGTCATGTAACAGCAACTTCTTCCTCCATGAGTGGAAGGGAGAACAGGCAAAATTGGGTGCCCAACTCCTTTTTGCCCTTCTCTTCATGTGGCCTTTCCTGCTGCCATCAGGTGGAAGTCTCTCCCCCTCCCTCTCTGGTTGCCTCTTTCAAACTAGCCTTAGCTTTTAAATTTGGGGTGTTTACCCAATAAAGAAAAGAGACCAGAAGTTTTCAAACAACCAAGTTGAGAATTTTACTTAAGAAAAATGTTGATAGGGAAAAGGAATCTGAATGGATACACGCACATAACACACATGTGAGCAATAGGCTAATACAATAATACAGAGATAAATAATACAGAAATAAATGCATCCAGCCAAGCTAACCAGACTATGATCCTATTTTAGTTTTGACCAGTTCTCTAGTTCTAGCCACTCTCATTCTTCCTTTCCTCTAGGAGTCTGGGTTTCTCTTCTTTCTGTTTCTCTGGTTTTCTGCTCTCTGCTATATATATATTTTTATCATGAAAATAATTACGTATATTTTCTCCCTGATTCCAACTAAATAGGAAAGTAGTTTCTTGTTCACCTTTGCCCTAAATTCCTTTCCCTAAGTTCTTCACCTGACCTTCAGTAGCTTTCAGAAACCATTTCCGCCCTTCTTCTTCTGCAAACGTCCTAGCTCCTATATCTAACTAAACTTTTGACTTGAGCCTTCTGGAAACCTTTCACTTCCTGAGCAGATATTTTACCTTCTCTAATTCAATTAAAAATTTCCCCTTCCTATTCTGACCTTTTGTTGAACCTCCTGTCAATCTGATAATCACCTCTTCTACTGAGTCTACTGCAAGCTTCTGCCTTCTTAAGGAGACACACACGCACCTCAATTAAAAATTTAGGGATGGGCGAACTCAACAAGGGCTTGCCCTGTGAGTGCTCACTCCACTACCTTTTTAGTATGCTCCCCCCCAAAAAATGGGCCCCGTGATCTCCACTGAGGGCTTGCAAGGCTCACAAGTGCTTGGCACTCACCCGTGCTGTTCCGCTGCATTAGTGATGGCCGCCATTAATGCAGCAGAGTGAAATGCACACTTTCTGGAGCCTCTGGAAAGCCTGCTTCCTCCTGCTCCAGCAGGAGACTTAAGGGCCTTTTAATGCAAGGTACCCTGACATTAAGAGGCCCCAATGGAACAGGGGGAGTAAAAGCGCACATTCATGAGGCTCCCAGAACTGCATTTCCCTCTGCCACACTGGTGGCAGGGAAAAGGTGTGATCCCAGAAGCCGGGGGGACCCACACCTGAGGGCTTGTGGGAGGCTCATGAGTGCTTGGGTGTGGATCTGCACTTGCACCTGGATATGTCAGCCCTAATGAACATACCTTGCCAAATGGAAACTAGCTGGAAAACTACATTACATAGGGATTCCATTCCTTTGTACGCTATGCCTTAATCAATACATATGTGATTATCAATTAAATCACAGTCCAAAATGAGCAATCCTGAAAAGATGGTGCCGTTAGTGAGCATATGCACTCAGGCAGCTTAGTAACATGTAAGAAACATAATAAATGACTCAAACTGTGCAGATGCAAATGTCTGGGGGGGGGGGATTGGAAATAAAAAATCAAAGAATGGTGGTTTGCTAATGTAGCAGTGCCAGGTAATTTGGGACTGCAATATGCAGGCAGAAATTTAGATTGGGAGACTTTTGCAATCCCTACCCCTTTTATCCCAGGGAAATCTGAGTATCCTAAAAAATGAACACATTTATGAAACATTGGTGTTCATAAAAGCAATAAAGCTATCGCTATAAACTAGCAATGGCACAAAAGAATGGCAATTCCCCTACACTAGGAATGCAAACATCTTACTACAGGGCTATTACTGGTTATTTTGGTTTTGGGGTTGTTGTTTTTAACTGTTATACCACAGCAATAGCAGCATCATTTTTGATTCAAAGATTTCAAAAGTAAGTTTAATAGTCGTTCAAGGCTATAAACATTCAGGACTATAAACCATTTTACGCCACTACATCTGATTTACTACTGAAGTACAGCTGGATTAACACAGCGACGAAATGGTGCTTCTATAAGTTTACTACATTTCCTCTCTTTTAGGACATAATTTATAGGTATCTCCAAATACAGTGAAAATTCCAAAGAAATCAAGTACTCTAGAGGCTCTTGAAATAGCTCTACCATTACTTGAAGAGATAGTTTAAGTTGTGATCATGTTGAATGACAACTGCTCTTAGTTTCACTGAGCAGAAGGTTTTCATCATTATCCGCTTTCCTGTATCAGTTTCACTCAGCCTTACTGTTTTAACCATGTTTTCATAGTATTTCTACAGCGCCTCAAATAATGTTTTTATTTATTTATTTATTTAGGCATTTTTATCCCGCCATTCAGCCAAAAAAGGCTCTCACGGCAGCTTACAAAAATATTTCTTAATATGTTCCTTGCAGTAGCTATCTAGCTATCAGCCATTTCCCAAAGTTACACTCAATTCTTGGTAACACTCAAATGTGACCCAGAAAGGATGGGGCTGCACAGATAAGATCACACTTGATTCTTAATGGCTCTCATTGAATTATTATTATTATTATTATTATTATTATTATTATTATTATTATTAACATTTGTATACTGCCCCATAGTCGAGGCTCTCTGGGCAGTTTAAATAGGATAAAACACTTAAAAACATTATACAAAAATTTTAAATTACAAAAACATACAATTTAAAACCACAGAAACATACAAAAACAAACACAGGCTACTTACATATTGCTAAACGCCTGGGAGAAGAGAAAAGTTTTGACCTGGCACCAAGAAGATAATCTCAGGGAGACTGTTGCACAATTAGGTAGCCACCACAGAAAAAGCCCTCTCTATTGTTGCCGCAGTTTATTATATGGGATAGAATTAAAAGGCCTCAGTCTGGGGCAAATTGTTAAAGTATCCCTGCACTCCAGTCCCTGCTGGTGTTGTCATGACAGTAGGGTGACCATATGGAAAAGAGGACAGGGCTCCTTTTCATATGGTCACCCTACATGATGGAGCAGAGACCAGTGCCAATCACCACACTTTCAGTGTGTGTACTCAAACATGAACACCTATCATTCACCCTTGTGGAGGAGAAAGTAAATTACTACATTTGGGGGACATTATTCCTCTGAGTGCAAGAACTATATTTCATCCCTGAAGTTGGGTAGCTGCCTCAGTTGACAGGAATCCCACAGGGAGTTGCAAAGTGTCTGTGAACAGCAGGGGTGGACAACTATGGCAGCTCCAGAGGCTATTTTTGCATTCTAGCTCCTTCTCCGCCACATGTATTATGTATTGGGAGGGGGGGATGGATAGATAGATAGATAGATAGATAGATAGATAGATAGATAGCAGCTACAAAGCACCATTTTGTCTGTACAGAATAGACAGAGATGCTGGCAATATACAGTCCCTACCAACATTTATACCAAACCATCAAAATGTTGGGTATTTGATTGAATTGAATATCTTGCCTTTCCATATCAAATCTGGACACCAAAAGTGCCCCCAAAGCATAACAGAAGCGCTAAAGAGCAAGTATCAATGCTTCAAGATGAAGACTAGGAAGATGGTGGCCTGAAGACAAGTCATGCACCCTGGTCACCAGGGGACCCATAGCCTTGGTGGAGCATCAGTATTATGTACTAAGGGTGCAATCCTATGCATGTTTGCTGGAGCATGCTGAGAGTTGTAGGTTCCCCCCCCCCGTCTATACACATAGAGGATTGCATGCTACATCATGCTTTATAGATGCTGCCATATTTCTATCAGTACTTGTGTCTCCATTTTACTGTCTATGTTAGACACATCTGGCAGATGGAACAGACAGGAGAGAGAAGGAGTCTGGGGAAAGATATTTCTCCAGCACTGAGCAAGAAGTTGCTGCCAATGAGTCCCATCTTGGCAACAAAGTTGAAGAAAACATGGTGCTTGGGACAGCTTTCATTTGTTACACTTGAAAGAAGAATGAAAATAGGTTTAACAGAGCAGAATATCTGTAGGCATTGAAGCATCATAAACTTCTTCTATCAGCAGAGACACAAGAAACAACTAAATGAATGAACTAGAGTACAACTGTGCAAAATTATTCTAGTTCAAACTTGTAGACTGAAATAGAAACAGAGAAAATAGATGGAAGAATTTACTGGAAAACACTGTAGAGAGGGGTGGGGGAGCTAATGCCATTGGATGTATAAGCTGGCTGAAATCCCATTTAAAGCAATAGGATTTAAGCTATTAGCTTTGCACTGAAGTTCCAATGGTTCTTGGAGATTGGACCAAGACATATACTACTTTAAATATGTGTGTAGCAAATGAGTATTCTTCTCATTTTTACTCTAGAATAGGCACAGGGCTCCCAGTCCAGATCTTAAAAAAACCTACCTGCTGTGCTAGGGTCCAAGTCTAGATCAGGGGCACTGCACCTACTCTAGAGTAAAAATGGGGGGAGGGAGACCACTGCTAGACACAAATTTAAAGTAATGCCTTTTTTGACCCGTATAGACATAGCTAAGTTGCTAGCTTGCATGCACAACCTCAAATTTTATCCTGTACTTGATCTCCAAAGCATATAGAAACATATGTTAGGGCCCATAACAGAGTGTGAGCTTTTCTTCTGACATGAAAATCCATGCATATTTTCATCCCTATTTCACCAAAAGTATGCATCAATTGTTCACATCATCTCCCATTGATTCAAATGTATTTATGCACATTTTTCAAAAGTACGCATTTTTTCGTGGGCATTTCCCATAAGTACACATATTGTTGAACACAATTCTTTTGGGTTCACGAATCACCTTGCAAGCTTGGAAATGTATGAACTTTGATGGCAGATTGCACCTGAGTCTGTGTTCAGTCCAGAAGGTGCAAACTGGGCAAGCCTGATCAAAACAGAACTGAAATGGATTTCTCATGCATCCCTACTGCGTCATATCGAGCGGACTTGGCACTGGCAGTTGCAACAACACCCAGCCTACCTGCAGGGGCAGCAGCAGGAGGCAAACATGTGCCAGCATTGTTGTTCTTCCTCAGTTAGCAGAACTCTATGCCACAGCAAGAGACTTCTGCGCAGAGGGGTGGGGGATGGAAACAGCTCCCCACATGTTATCCTATGTGCCAGTCATTTCTCTTAGACTTCAGAGCAGCAGCCATTCCTCTGCAGCTGTGCAGCTGTTCCCTTGCTTTCATGGCAAATAAGGCAGAGCCTCAGGTTGCTGCTGAATCCCCACCCCCACCCCACTTCAGTTAGAATTTGGGACCATTTGAAGACTCCATGTATATGAAATTGGGAGTACATTTGGGGGTACCTTACTCCACAGTACGGGTTCAGGAGGGTAATGGTCAGCCAGTTTCTTTTCCATGTTGAGCCTCACTAGGCCTGCACCAAACCATTTAACCCTGGCCAATTCACTCATCAACCTGAAATGGTGAAGGCCGGTGGCTCTGTTTTAAGAGGGGTGTGTGTGTTGTGATTGCATTTTGGGTTGCAGTCAGAACCAACCAGAACTCTAAATGAGCTATCCAAGGTGGTGAACCCGTACATTTTTTTTTTTTTTTGAAGAATGTGTATTTCAAATTGCACATTTAAAGTATGTAAAGACATTTTGTGAACACAATCGCAAGTTTGGGAGTGTGAGCATTTTTCAAAAAAAAAAAAAGTGCCTGTATTGGCATTCGCATTCTGGATTGTGAATTGCCAAGGTTTGGATAATTTACAAACTGAAACAAAATTCTCATTCATCTCTAGATGGAAACTAAAGTCCAAAACATCCAGAGGGCAACAGGCTGGCATGTAGAATTAATTCACTTGCAGTCATGCTGCCTCATCAGTAGTGTAGTTTATGTGGACCGGTGGCATCATCAACTTGACTCAGTGCTTTAGATTATGACCTTCAGAAAGAAGGAGGATGGTCATGCCACCATTGGCCATTCCTTACTAAACTTTGGCCCTGGTGGAGGTGGACGTTCACTAGGTTTCAGGTCAGTGGAGGCTGGTGATTTTAATTTCAGTGGGGCTGTGTTCCATTCTGGGTTTTAGTCAGAACCAGCCAGAATTCTGAAGGAGCTGTCCAAGGTACTGAACCATATCCCCAAAATGGGGGAGGTGCACACTTTTGAAAAACACACAGAGAAATATTCACCTTTCCCATACGAAATGCACACTTTTCCTGTCCAAATGTATGGAAAAACATGTCAGGAATAAAAATGAAAGTAGCAGAAGTAAGTTCAGAGATTGCTCAGAGATCCCTGGTTATCCCATCCCTAGATTCTCATTAGCTCCAGCCAGTTAAGCCAATGGTCAGGAAAGCCTTGAGCTGGGCATGCCATTTGTATAATCCATGTGTGTTTTGTTACTCTATAGTGAGAGCTGAATGAAGGGCTGGAGAGGAAGGATGGTGGAGAAACCCTGCAGATATCTCGTCCCTAAACTAGGGTGAAAATGTATCCATGGGAAACACTATGTTAATAGGCCAGAATATGTCATTGTAGGGATTATGATCTTGGTGAAAATGCAGATGGCACCATCCACATTAGGGTAAATTCTGTCGAGAGCACACTCAACAAGAGGATCATTGGGAGTGAGTCAGAGGAAACTGCATGTTCCCAGGAATTCAAGACTACAGGTTGAAAGCTGGGGAAATGCTATTGATTCACAACAGGTGTGCTAATGGAGGAGGTGTCATGTAACCAATGGGGAACTGCTGCACATTCTCCTTGCAAAAAAGAAAGAACACTAAAAGTACTATGGTGTAAACACACACACACACACACAGAGACTCTGTCACACGCACTGTTATAGGAGGATGGGGGGAAACAGGGATGGTGAAAGAAGGAGACAGAAAGTGAGATATTGAGAGAGAGAGAGAGAGAGAGAGAGATGGCAAATGCTGTAACAGTTTTATTGATGCAACCATTGCTAAATGTTAATTGTTTTCTGTGTAGCTGTCAATTGATCGGTAGTTTGACCCGAGATTCCATACTTTTATAATAAATTGTGTACAAATCTTGCTACTTAAGAAGATAATAAAGACTCAAAGGTTAAAGATAAATTAAGCACCCAGGTAGCATTAGCTCACTCCGCTCTGCCCGCACATGCTCACACCCACACACCCACACCCACACTTCATGGCAATCAAAACAAAAGATGAACTACATTTTCTGTTCATGCTTTGTTTTTAAAGTAGCGCTATAGTTAATGAATGTATTATCAGCTGGACAAAAAATCGCCTTTGCCTCTGTGGAACCTTTGGCCTTGGGCTATTTTCCTGTTGCTTGGGATTGACATACAGAATGATGGAAACCAAGATCAGTGTCACATCCTGGAAGAGGTGTGTCCAGACTCTAATAAGTAAATCAATCTTATATGAAGCTATTGATTGAAATAGACCCGCAGGCAAAAGATCGGCTAGTTATTTTGAATCAATGTGTGCAATGAAGCTCTTCTTTCCGCATTGCATTCTTTCCCATCAAAAGCACTCAATCCCTCCTTTCACCCCCTCAAGCTTCCTCTGGCCCTCAGCTACCCTCGTTCTTAATCTATCTCAGCAGATGCCTCCAATACCTCATCTTTTTGTGAAAAATTGCTCCTAGCCAAGTTAACCTTCGTCTTCCCTCACAACAACCATGCATCAACATGGCTCTGGGTTTTTGAGGGCTCCTGGGCATGGCATTCTCAACGCCCCCTCCCTCCATGAATCTACCTTCTCACCACCATGTCACCAGCTGCTATTGCTCCTCTTCTTCTTTGTCATTATTTCTACCACTTTCTTTGATGACTGGCAGAAAGTCAGGGAGCAAAATGAGAGGCAAGTGAAAAAGTAGGTGTCAATGACAATGAAGAGGAACAATTCCAGAGGCACATGCCCAAATGTGCCTAACTTTGACACTGACCCAGTCGACATGCATCAATAATGCACCTTCATAAATAGCATGTTTATGAACATCCCATTTTATTTCTTGCATGTTCTATAAGAAACCTGGAGAATGGGACCCAAGATTATTAGTTTTTTCAATGATGTATCCAGAAAAGGACAAACGGAAGATGATGTGCATGTGCATTGACATACTTGGTGTATGGTGTGGCATTTACTTTTGCTTTCTTCCGCTCCTTGCATTTGTCTTTGATGTGTTATTGGCAAGCTCATGAATAAAGACAGTGCTGAAATAGAATCATAGAATAGCAGAGTTGGAAGGGACCAACAAGGCCATCGAGTCCAAACCCCTGCTCAATGCAGGAATCCACCCTAAAGCATCCCTGACAGCTGCCTCTTGAATGCCTCTAGTGTGGGAGAGCCCACAACCTCCCTAGGTAACTGATTCCATTGTTGTACTGCTCTAACAGTCAGGAAGTTTTTCCTGATGTCCAGCTGGAATCTGGCTTCCTTTAACTTGAGCCCGTTATTCCGTGTCCTGCACTCTGGGAGGATCGAGAAGAGATCCTGGCCCTCCTCTGTGTGACAACCTTTTAAGTATTTGAAGAGTGCAATCATGTCTCCCCTCAATCTTCTCTTCTCCAGGCTAAACATGCCCAGTTCTTTCAGTCTCTCTTCATAGGGCTTTGTTTCCAGACCCCTGATCATCCTGGTTGCCCTCCTCTGAACACGCTCCAGCTAGTCTGCGTCCTTCTTGAATTGTGGAGCCCAGAACTGGATGCAATACTCTAGATGAGGCCTAACCAGGGCCGAATAGAGAGGAACCAGTACCTCACGTGATTTGGAAGCTATACTTCTATTAATGCAGCCCAAAATAGCATTTGCCTTTCTTGCAGCCATATCACACTGTTGGCTCATATTCAGCTTGTTATCTACAACAATTCCAAGACCCTTCTCGTTTGTAGTAGTGGTGAGCCAAGTATCCCCCATCTTGTAACTGCATTTGGTTTCTTTTTCCTAAATGTAGAACTTGGCATTTATCCCTATTAAATTTCATTCTGTTGTTTTCAGCCCAGCCTGTCAAGATCAGTTTGAAGTTTGTTTCTGTCTTCCATGGTATTAGCTATCCCACCCAATTTTGTGTTATCTGCAAATTTGATAAGCGTTCCCTGCACCTCCTCGTCCAAATCATTAATAAAAAATGTTGAAGAACGCTGGGCCCAGGACTGCGCCCTGTGGTACCCCACTCATAGCCTCTCCCCAGGTTGACATCCTTTTCAGACATCCTTCTCCGAACCGGAGAAGCAGGAGCGGAGCGGGGTTGCTTCGCCTACCCTTAAGGCAGAGGCGAAGAGGATTGGGGGGCTGGCGGAGCATGGCAAAGAGGATCAAGGTGAAGGCGGATCCTTCGCCTCGATCTGGAGCTCCGCCAGAAAGGTAATTGGGGTTTACCGGACCCTGCTGCTGTCGCTGTTGCCCATGCGGCGACAGCGGCAGGGCCTGGTAAACCCCCTCCCTCCTCTCCCTTACCTGCATCCGTCCGCGGTCCCTCGGCTTCTTCAATTGAGCCCACAGCTCAACCAGGAAGTCTAGGCCGCACTTGCGGCCCAGACTTCCTGGTTGAGCCTTGGGCTCAATTGAAGAAGCCGAGGGACCGCGGACGGACGCAGGTAAGGCCTCCTTCCCCTTCGTCACTTACCTGGCTCTTCCGCCACACCAGCGGCGGCAGCAGGAAGGCCAGGTAAACCGCTCTCCCTTACCTGTGTCTGTCCGCGGTCCCTCAGCCTCTTCAATTGAGCCCGCAGCTCAACCAGGAAGTCTAGGCCGCACTTGCGGCCCAGACTTCCTGGTTGAGCCGTGGGCTCAATTGAAGAAGCCGAGGGACCGCGGACGGACGCAGGTAAGGCCCCCTCTCCCTTGGTCCCTTACCTGGCTCTCCCGCCATCGCCGCACGAGCGGCAGCGGTGGGAAGGCCAGGTAAACCGCTCTCCCTTACCTGCGTCCGTCTGCAGTCCCTTGGCTTCTTCAATTGAGCCCACGGCTCAACCAGGAAGTCTAGGCTTTGAGGAATAATTTGGAGAACCTCAATGAACTCAAACATTGCATTCTTGCCCATCCCAATTTATAGCCCTCAAAGCTAAATGCACAAAGTTCTCAGCTCCTGAATAGGTATATGTAATCACCACCTGACGAAATTCAATAGAACTGTTTGCCTGTAGCTTTGTTTTCTTTATCAATTTGTGATTTCTTTAAAGACTCATCCACACCTATTTAGGACTTTGCTTCCATTGTCAAAATGTTATTTCTTTAGGAATTAGAACTTGGTGCCTTCCATTCCAAGATCACATGTCTACATTGCAGTTATTGGATTTTAGGTGGAGGAAGGGTTTATTGTTCATTAGCCTTCAGGAACAGAATAGTTGGATTTTATTCCATGTGCATTACATATGTATATACCCTGTAATAAACTGTATATATGACTTTTGTATGTACATCGGAGTTCAGTGGTTTAATTGTAGCTGCTGTGAGTCCACCACAAGGCAAACGTGAAATCTGAAAGAATCTGAAATCCAACTTGAAGTTGTCCTACATTTATACAATTCACACATATACAACACACGCACTACCTACAATCAAACTAAGCCTGCAAAAACTCTCAGACCTGCCATTCTCAGCTCAGCAGGGTGCCTTGACTTGGAACAGCAAGAAACAAGCACAGCAGGCATGAAGAGGGACAACTCCGAAGAATTGTGGCCCCAAGGACTGAATTGGCAGGTTAGGACCAAAGGACATCTGTGTAAGGAGGCTAGAAATGGAATAGCAGAGAAGCTTCAGGCCAAGGCAGGGAGATATTAAGCACAGCTCTCTTTGGCATGCTGGAAAGAATGCACAGCGTGTGACTTCAGCAATACATCTGCCTCAGGTCCTTGAACGGTGACACTTCTCGTTTACAAAGTAACAATTCTAACCCAATTTCAACATGTATTTATTGAGACTTGTTGATATTTAATTGCCTTTTAGAGCACAGGCCTCATCAAATGGCATATATGTGAATTTAAAAATCAAAATCAAAAACTATCATCTGACAGAAAAAAGCTAGTTATTTAAAAACATAGGCCATATATAGCAGCAAAATGGAAAAAAATACTAAACAGGTCAAAATCCACTTATAGCAATTACACTTTCAAGAACCCCTCCCCCCCTCAATATATAAATGTGTTTTTAAAAACAACATTTGCAGGGTTGGGGACATATATATGGAGTTCCATGGCCTGGTAACCACCACTGAAAAGGTCTTACGTGAAGCCAGTCCATCCATGGCATGCATGAGATATCTGCCTGTGCTACAAGTCCAGAATGGCCCTGAAATATATAACAGCAAAAACAGGACATAATATGGGCAGCTGGCTATGCTCAAGACAGCTATGTTTGCAGGGGAGACCAGCAGGGGGCAGGAAACAAAATGAGGCAGAAGTAGGTAGATGAAATGGTGAAATGGTGATAAAGTGGGGAGTCATGGCGTTGATAGAGAGGCAGTAGTGGAAGGAAAGAGAAAGATAATAGCAATATTGCCAACCAGTGGTGAGGGGAGAGATGGACAGGTTGAAATAAGGTGGCTTCAAGCACGGGTGCAGTGGAAGAAGCTACAGGGGAATGCACTTGGGGGATAATGTGGTGTAGTGTGGTGTAGTGGCTAAAGTGTTGGACTGGGAGTCGGGAGATGTGGGTTCTAGTCCCCATTCAGCCATGGAAACCCACTGGGTGACTTTGGGCCAGTTACAGACTCTCAGCCCAACCCACCTCACAGGGTTGTTGTTGTTGTGATGATAAAATTGAGAGGAGGAGGATTATGTACGCTGCCCTGGGTTCCTTAGAGGAAAAAAGGAGGAAAATATAAGTGCAATCAATCAATCAATCAATCAATCAATAATGCTTGAGGTAAGAAAGAAATGTGTCTTTGAGAAGATCTGGAATGATGCTGATGTTCAGTAACATGCCGGGGTTGGGTGGGAGTAGAGCAGAGACTCAAGTCCTGTCAGAGAAAACTAAAGGCAAGGAATAACTTTAGATTTCTGGCTTTATGTGAACCTTGGTAAAAAATTCTTTTTGCCTCAAAATATTCAGTAGTCACATTAACTGGGCTAGAATGTCTCTAGGAACATACTTTGGAGTAATAGTTATATGTTCGTTTGTGTGTTTATAGCAATTGTGATGGGGCGAACATCCTTCTGGGCCCGCAAGGGTAGTGGACGTCCCTGCATCCGGCCCGCACAGCTCCAACAGAAGTGGCCAGCAAGTTCCCCCCGCCACCCGTCACTGCCTGCAGGACAAAGGTGGTGCAGATCTGGATGGAACACGCTTCCACTCTGACCTGCGCCTGCCCTTTGTCCTTTCTCCCGCTGCACTAATGGCTGCCACTATTAACACAGCGGGGGGAAATATGCAATTTCCCCAAGGCTGTGTTTCTTTACCCCACCAAAGGGGGCCTTAAAGGCTCTATTAACAGGACATTTAAGGCCCCCATTGGCAGGGAGGGAGAAATGTGATTTTTGGGGAAATTGCATACTTTCCCCCTTGACTCTAATGGCAGTGACCACCATTAGAGTGGATGGGTAAAATATGTGATTTCCCCAGACTTGTGGCAATTGCATTTTACTCCCCCCTGCCCACACCAATCATGCCCTTAAAGGCCTTCTTGGATTAAGAGGGTCTTTAAGGCCAGGATTTGTGCAGGGAGAGGGGGAGAGGCAAAGCACACTTTTGGGTGTCTCCAGAAATTCAGCAATTCCAGAGGCACTGAAATGTGCACATGGCCAAATGCTAGACCTGGCTGCCCTCCTGAACAGGCCTGGCCTGGCACTGCTCAGTGAACTCATAGGGCAGGCACCCCACGAGTTCTTCATTCACCATATAGCAGCAGCACTTTGGTGGGAAGGGCACGCACGAATGAGCAAAACCTGCCTCTATGTTTAAGCAGCTATTTCCACCTTCCTGCCCAGCGACACTGCCTGTTCGAGACGCTTATCCACAAAAGTAGATCAGTTTTCACAAGGCAGATCTAAACAATTGTTGAGCACTGCATGCAAATTATTATCTGTAATTGGCATAATTGCACATTATGTCTCCTGTTCAAAGCCATAGATATCTCTCTAAGCATTATAATGCAAATCTGGATAATTGCTGTGTATGGCTTGTCGAATTGGCTTAACTGAGTGTCATTTTTTAGTTCACCATGGCTGCCTTGAGGTTTACAGAATCCAGTGGTTCTTTGGGCCTAGCCAAATAAAATGAGCGTTATGTGTCACTGGTACACCTAGGGGTGATCACATTACACCAGTCTTAAAATCTCTTCACTGGCTGCCAATTAGTTTCTGGGTAAAGTACAAAGTGTTGGTTATCACCTTTAAAGCCCTACAAGGTTTGGGTCCAGGCTACCTGCAGGATCACCTTCTCCCGTACAATCCGCCCCGCACACTCAGGTCCTCTGGGAAGAATCTACTTCAGTCAGACAAAGTTAGGCTGACAAGTATTACCCAGAGGACCTTCTCTTCTGCTGCTCCCAGTCTGTGGAATAGTCTGCCGGAGGAGACCCATCAACTTAACACTTTATTAGCATTCAAGAAAGCTATCAACACTGATCTCCTCCAGCAGGCTTATCCCGGGGAATTTTAGGATGTTTTTAGAATGTTTTTAGGATGTTTTAACAATGTATAATATGTTCTTAATTTAGTTTTATGTATTTTATATTTACTGTTGTTTCCCGCCTCGATCAAAATGGAGCGGCAGGTAAGAAATAAATGTTATTATTTTTATTATTTTTGGATGATGATGATGATGATGATGATGATGATGATGTATCCTAGATCCCATGATAATATTTTTGAATGAGCTATTCTGTTCAGGACACTGGACACAACAGGGAATATACACTTAATGAATCAAGAACAGAAAATCCTGTATGTTTGTGGCACCTGTAAGGAGGTGTCCTCCCCACACCTTGATCTGAACTGAAGCCTTTGAGAATGTAGCTGGCCTGTAGCTATGTGCATTTCATTCTTGAAATCCATTTTTCTTCAGCATATGCAAAGCACTGAACTGTGATAGAGAATCTCAATGTGAAATCATTTTATTCCCCCCAGCCTCACCCCTGACTCATTTACTGAGATATTGAAAAGCCAAAAACAAAACAGTCAAGAAGTAGCATGATATATTCTTCTCTCTTCCTCTTGGTTTTATTTCTCCCTTTCTCTACCTATCTCTAGTTCTCAGACTTTGGATTGCTCTGAAAGAACCAGACGTTTCAGCCGTGCTGTTGAAAGTCACAGTGGCATGACTTTCAATAGCACCATTAGACAAGTGTGTTTTGTGGGGAAGAGCTATTCGCAAAATACAGTGGAGAGTTTGGTGCTGGCAAACTTGTAGTGGGAGGATACAGTTTTGAAATTATTTTCATCATGATTATTTTAATTCCTCCTTTCAGTGATTTTGTAAAACTCTGTGATAATGAAGCTCCTGACTCAAGGGCATTCCCCTCCCTCTCTTCCACTCTGAAATCAGGCTGTCAGAGAAGTGAGAAACCAGTTCAGAGCTACTTGGCCCTGTGATGTGACTTTCATCCCCACTAATGAGAATGGTCACTGTGTTGAGCGCCTGCCTATAGTGTTGCAGGAACAACAATCCTTGACTAGCTAGGAGCCTCCATTTTCACTTAGCTCTCTACCTCCTGAACACAGGCAAACAGGAACTGCTTTGCTGGATTGGATTAAAAACCTACGTGGTCCAGCAGTCTGACTTCAAGCAGTGACTAGCCAAAGCCGTCTAGGAAACGAGTGGGCTACGTATAATGAGAAATGTTATGCCATGTTTTTTGTTCATCCCTAGCATCTGAACAAGAAAGTGCTATTTTATATGTCATAGACAATAGTGGACAAACCCTGGGTTGTTAAACCGAAGACCCATGGACCAAATCTGACCCTCATGCAGTCCAAATCCAGCCCTATGGGGCTGCCTAGAACTAGGCCACCCTCCCTTCTCCTGGCCTCAACCTATTTTCCTCAACCACCAATTGTTGTTTCCTAGCTTTTGTGCAGTTCCCAACCCCCACCCAGGCTCTCCTAATGTTTAGTTACTGGCAATAAGAATTGGTATTTTAAGAATGTTGGTCCTCCCCCTTTTCACCTTTGGACCTCATCTTCACTGACACCTCTTTGCCCTGGTCCACTGATTCCTGCATGCAGCAGCAGGATGCGTGCAGGCCAGGGTTAGCCCAAGACATTTTGCTACAAAAGCTGGCCACTGTCAGGCAGCTCTTACTTTGACACTGGCAGTCGGTCAATGTCTTCCAAGGCACCTGAGGGCAGCAGACTAGCTTAGAGGATGTGATGCAGGCCATATGGCTCATGTAACTCTGTCCTCCAACATCATCTTCTAGCACTCCCCACCCCCCAGAATCTGCTGCCTGAGGCAACAGCCTAATTCTGCCTATTGTGGTGCATTCTGCTGATCAAGGTTGCTTCAAGGTCACCCCTTTTATAGAAAGCCAAGGCCTGGCTCAGTGGGCGATCTGAGAAGGGCTGAAGTCCGAAGTCCTTGTTAGCCAATCCCATGACCCAGCCAAACTCTTCATAATGAGAAAAGCTCTCATCTCCTAATATGATTGATGTGAATAAGGAACAACTGCCTGTTAGAGATTTAATAGTACAGAGAGGTGTTTATGAATCCAACCCACACACAAATCAAAGAGAAAATGAGAATATCACCATGTTTGCTCGGCAAATCCAAAGCCCCACGTCATGCACACAAGCTTTGTGCAAGGTCGTCATTTTATACGTAGGAGAAGTCATTTTCTCCCACACACTTACAGCTCATTTCTTTTCAGCTGCCTGCCTAGGTAGATCCAGAGGGCATGTTACTCCCAACCAAATAAAAGCTTTGTTTCTTTGGCTTTTTGAGCAGTGTATGCATAGCGTGAGTGTGCATTGAAACACTGTGGTTAATGATAGGGTAATAGGCTTCAGATAACCTCTTCCCCACATGATTATAAGCATCATATGGTAAGCCACTAAGCAGCTACTTACTGGTTGTCTCAATCTCCAGCCAAGTTCTTTAAAGCATAGATGCCCATCATACACTGGCTACTGGCTAAGGTCTCCAAGACCTTTCTGATCATGATCCATCACCCCTCCTGCACTTTCCTTGTAAGGTCAATAAAGCAGTAGGGATGAAGTGGAGGGGGGTTTCACATCTTTGAATCGCAACATGAACTGAAACTTGGCTATCCTTCAAAATTTGCATTTGTCTGAATTTTATCATAGAGTTCTCCAATCAAAAAATGCATGTATTGGGAGAAATGTGCACAAAAATCCTTACAAATTTTCATGAAAACCTTTTTTTAAAAAAAGATTTTCAAATTTCGGGATGGACCAAGCTTAAGAATGGAGAAAGACACAGATGACTCAAACTTAAGATAGAAAAAAAATCAGAAACTGGGCAAAATCAAAGTGGATGTATCCATCCATTCATATAAAGTCAGTATGTGGTGTTCAATGCTGAAATTCCTTACATGTGTAGCCCCATGGCAGGCATTCAGCCTGCACATGTGAGGGCAAGGGCACATACATAAGCTCCGCCCCCTAAATCCACAAGCTTCTGTGCACCCCGAAAAATCTTTATATGTTCATATAAAGAAAAATCTTATATCTTTATATGTTACAACCCTAGAAGGAGGGTTGTAAGTGTGTTCTAATCTGAATTATGAAGCTTTCCTCCTGATCAGAGGGACGTTTAAGTACATTCAGCTGAATGCACTTACAAGCCACCCCCTGGAATATCTTTGTGTTCAAAGTGCAAACATCTGCACAGGAGTCAGCTGTGCAGGGATTGTTTAGATGGGCTTACATGCATGTCCTTGACCCCAATACACTTTTTACTCTCAGGTGTGCAGCTGAAAACCTGCCTGGGGCATAAGTCTCCTCCATATTTGGATATTACAGGTGATAGAAAGGAAAGAACTACAGGCTGTTTCCATCCTCCAGCACCAGTTCGATGGAAAGCTATGGGTACAGAGATAGTTGATATTCTAATGGTGTGAGTTGTATGGCAGAGCAGGCTTGGCTAAGTTCTGTTAGGAATGGGAGATAGAATTGGGGACAGATAGGATAGATCTCGAAAGGACAAAAGGTAAAGGTTTCTGTCGAAACATTGCATCAGATTGCAACCAAAGTGAATGACTTTTGCACCAAGCTTGGGTTGGTAGATCTGGGGTTTCTGGTGGGAAAACAAAAACAAAAAACAGATCCCACAAACCTGAAGTCTTCCTACCACTGAACTAGATGGATAACGACATAATGAGCTGACCATATCCAGATCAGTGGGAAGAATTAAATATAGGATTAGGCTGGGAATTATGAGGGCAGCAACTGGAGATGAATCAGAGGAAGGGAGTCTGGTTTAGGATAAAAGAAGTAGGTTGGGCATGTGTGTTTGGGGAATGATGGGAACAGCCAGGCACAGAGCTCAGAAGTTCTTCTCTCCAGACTTGCTCACAGACACATCACATATCAGATCCTGAGCCCACAATATTGGAAGAAAGGCCTGCCCAACCCCTTTGAAGCCTTCACTTTTGAAGCCTTGAGTTCGGTGTGATCACAGTCCTATTTTAGTCTCGTTTATTTTAAAAATATTAAAAATAAGACTCCTCTGCCATCTGCTGGCCATATAAATTATTACCGTGCAGCTTGTAGGATGGTTGGAATAAGGAAAATTTGGCCGGGATGAATGTGTGCCTTTGCCACTGATTGTTAATGAGCTCCCTGGTGGAAGCACACAGGGGGATAAAACTGCAAATACAAGCTTGAAATACATCTGACTTTTTAAGGTTAGAAATGCTGTCCTTCTGCTGCTTGTCTTCTAATCCTCAGATACAGGTACATTTGAGCTTCCAAATCATGTGAGGTACTGGTTCCTCTCTATTCAGCACTGATTATGCCTCATCTTGAATATTGCATCTGGTTCTGGGCACCACACTTCAAGAAGGATGCAGACAAGCTGGAGAGGGTTCAGAGGAGGGTCTGGAAACAAAGCCCTATGAGGAGACACTGAAAGAACTGGGCATGTTTAGCCTGGAGAAGAGAAGACTGAGGGGAGACATGATAACACTCTTCAAGTACTTGAAAGGTTGTCACACAGAGGAGGGCCAGGATCTCTTTTCGATCATCCCAGAGTGCAGGACATGGAATAATAGCTCAAGTTACAGGAAGCCAGATTTCAGCTGGACATCAGGAAAAACTTCCTGACTGTTAGAGCAGTACGACAATGGAACCAGTTACCTAGAGAGGTTGTAGGCTCTCCCACCCTAGAGGCTTTCAAGAAGCCATCTGTCAGGGATGCTTTGAGGTGTATTCCTGCATTGAGCAGGGGGCTGGACTCGATGGCCTTATAGTCCCCTTCCAACTCTGCTATTCTATGATTCTATGTGGTCATTTGAGCAAACCTGAATTATAGGAGAATTCACTGGGGACAATTTCCCCTAAAATTCAATTCAGTTCCAGTAGCAAATATATGTGCAGAACAGATGACTCTTGAGCTTTTCAAAGGCTTGTGGAGAATTCTGGAATTTTGGCAGGGGAAAACTTTTTGTGCACACGTGTGTGTGTGTGTGTGTGTGTGTAGGTGTGCGTACACGCATGTGTATCTAATAGCACAAAATTTTCACTGTGGGGCTACACAGTCCTTCCCAAGCATCTAGCCAACCTTTGTTGTATTACACATTTATTATTTTTCTATATAGCCCAACAGCCAAAGCACTCTGGGCAGTTCACAACAATTAAAACCATAAGAAACAACATGATAAAATATGATTTAAAAATTTAAAATTCGAATATAAAGTAATGATAAAAATCAGACTAAACCCTAGCTCCAGTACAAAGATTTAAAATACAGTAACAAATTTAAAACAACCAATATTGAAAGACTAAAATGCCTGGGGAAATAAGATGGCCATCAGCTGGCACCAAAAGCAACATAACATAGGTGCCAGGCGAACCTATCTGAGAAGCTCATTCTACAACCATGGTGCCATAGCGGCAAAGTCCCTTTTCTTAGTAGCCACCCATCTCACTTTCTTTGGTGGGAGCTCCTGAAGAAGGACCACTGAAGATGATCTTAGGGTCCAGGCATGTATATACGGGAGGAGATTATTCTTGAGGTAACCTGGTCCTAAGCCATTTTGGTCTTTGAATATTAAGACCCTTACTTTGAATCAAGCCTAGAAAAGTACTGGTGTAGTGTGGTTTCATTGGGCAGTCCCTGTTAACCGTCTTGCTGCCCTATTTTGGACCAGCTGAACAATTTTCAAAGACAGCTCCATGTATAACTCAATGCAGTTATCCAGATAACTATTTAACAGAGCATGGATAACTGTAGCCTAGCCATCTCTATCCAGATAAGGATGGGGTTGGTATATCAGCCTTAGGTGATTAAAAGTCCTCCATGTCAATGAGTCCATCTGTGCCTCTAATGACAATGTTGGGTCAAAGAGTACCCCCAAACTAGGAAGCTGATCCTTTAAGGGGAATGCAACCCCCTCCAGAGCAGGTTGAACATCAGTTAACTGGGCAGATGAGCCACCCACTAACAGTACCTCCATCTTGTATGAACTGAGTTTCAGTTTACTGGCCCTCATCCAGAAGTGTACTGGCAAATGTCTCCATCCTGTGCAGCTGTTTGACAGAAACACCTTTCAAGGTCAGACACTACATCAATTCAGAAAGGGCCATTTACCAAGCAGTAAAGTTCAACAGGCTGCATATAACAGGCCATCTGTGTTACCCTTATAACTGCTGAGTGACATATACATTGTGAGACTTCTTCCACCTGATCAGAAATCCAGGGGAGCAGAGCAATAGGAAGACTCTCCTCATCATTTGACAACCCATGCAGCCAACCACCTTACCCTGTATATCAGCCTGATGCTACCTGGTGCCCATGACATATTTTGGACTTCGGCTTCCGCCAGCCCTAGGCAGCATAACCAGTGGTAAGGGCTGATGGGAGCTGTAAGCCAAAACACCTGGAGGACCACAAGTTGCCTGCCCCTGATATATACCTTCAGAGTCAGAAGGAAGGAAAGCCTACTTGCTAAGCATGTCGAAGAAAGCCCACCTAGAGGGGAAGGACAATGTGAGCTTTGATCTTGAAGAGCTTCGCTATCCGAAGCTCCGAGACACATACAGTACTTCCAGTTTGAGGTGTTTGTTTGCTTTTAGCCAATTCCCCTCCCCATTGGAATCTATGACGGGTTCAGAGGTGGTGAAGATCATAATTTGATTTGGCAGCATATCTAGGAACTTTAGTATGTATCAAAATATGTATTTATATACGTATTCTGAGACTAATATGTGTTGTTGTTTTAAAAAATTGCAGATTAATGCAGAAGTGGAATGGTGTAATGCATAAAACAATATGCATAAGCAGGGATGGTGGAGGAACCTATCTGGGGAGTCAGCTGCACCGAGCCTTGCATAGATCAACCCCCTGGACTCTGGCTTGTTTGTCTATGAGCCAGCCCAGCTCAACATGTGTGAGTCAGGCCAGCTACTGGATTTCCATTACCAGCAAAACCCCTCACTCTCTCCTGGCTAATACTCACACCAGCAAGGAGAATGCAAGGGGCTGGCAGGAAGTGGTGGTGGTGGGAGGCAGGAACCATCACCTGCCACTCATTGCCACTACTGTACACAAGTGGCTCCTCCCAGAGGGAAGAGAAAGAGCAAATGATGCATATAGTGGGGTCACGGTACGTGCAAATGGTTCCTTCTGCTCCCAGGACCCGCTGCCCACGACTTCCATTATGTGCAACACACACACACACCATGCTCTCCTTGCCGGTGTCAGCAAAGAGAGAACAAGGGGTTTGCTCAGAGCAGTGCTGGGGGCAGCAAGAAACAAGTGGCAGAGGTGAGGACTCCTGCTGCTGCTGCCACAGCTAAAAATCCCCGGGTTTTGGCAGTGATCGGGAGGATAGGCTGACAAAGACAAGCTGAGCCTGATCCATTGGGAGGGGGGGATCCATCGGGCCCCAAAGGGGCCAGATTTCCTTGCAATGAACAACCTTACTCTGAAGTTAAGGGTTAAAAGAAAGAACAATGGAAATTGTAGGAAAAGATGTAGAACAGGGTTGGGGAACCGCTTTCAGCCCAAGGGCCAAATTCAATTTTGGCGAAGCTTTCAAGATTCACATTCCGTTAATGGGTCGTGCCAATGGCAAAGTACGTACAGCCAGAATACAAAGCAATGACAACCCAGCATGTTGTAGTTTAATTACTGCCAGTAACGAAGCCTTGTGAGAGGTTAGAATGGATGGGGGGGAGAGGTCAGTGGTTGGGGAAAAATTAGGTGAGGCTAATGGAAGGAGCCATGGCTACTTGGGAAATCCCAGAGGGCTGGTTTGGGATCAAAAAGGGCCAGATGTAGCCCCTGGGTCTGAGTTTCTGCAGCCCTAATGTAGAACAGCACAAAAAAACAACAACCAACAACTCAAGTTTAGTTTGTCATATTTGCTCTTTGGCCGATAGATATCCAACTCTCTTACCTTGCTCAAGCTGGACAGTTTTCAGCTGTAGAACTAAGGCTCTACTCTACTCCTATGCATGTTTACTTGGGAATACGCCTCATTGAACTTGGGCAGGATCTACACTACTGTTTTATAATGGATTAGAACAGTAGTGACAACCGTTGGGGCCCAGGACACACTCCAGATACAGTTTTCAAAACATTTTCAAAGTGTCATATCCTGCTTGGTGTAGATCTGGCCTTGGTTGTCTCTACCTCCGAGTAAACATGCGGAGACTTGGGCTGGAAAGCTCTTCACAAAACTGTTTCTCACTCCAAGAGCCTTCAGCCACTTTCTCAAGTGATGCTTAAATTAGTTTTTGCATTTCCTGTGCTTGTAAATTGAATGGGGAGAAAAAGAAGAAGCTACGTTGACTAGAACGTACATGTTGTGAATGTTGATCACTTGAGACTGAATGTGGAGGAAAATCATTGGAAAACCCTGGCTAGGGAAAAAAGCATATTCAGTTTAGAAACGACTTCCTTTCTACTTCACATTCACGACATTCAGAAGTGACGTGCTCAGAACGAATGGCTGGTGAGCAATGTTGCACTTAGCTTATTGCTGTGCTTTGGCACCAATAAAGTTCTCACCTTGTTATACTTCTGGTGCATGTAGAATAGCTGCACAGTATTTATTGCAGTGTTTATCAGCTTTCTATAATAACTCCACATACTAGAGAAAATGGCCTAGATTGTGATGGCACAATTATGTTGAGCTTACAGTTACAGCGTACAAATCCCTGTGTCACATGAATGAAGGAATTAGCCTAGCCAGACATTTTCAGTACAATCAAAGGGATGTAGATTTCTCTTTTGCTGAACTGGATTAATAAGCTCTCTGTCCTATATTTCATCCTATCAGTGCTTTATTTCTGTAAACTGAATTTCTCATATATATATATATATATATATATATATATATATATATATATATATATTTGAGGGGGGGCTTACAATTGGGAGGGTGTTATTGGACTCATATCCGACCTATGGGTTCCACACAGGCAGCTGGTTGACCACTAGATGATCAGAAAGCTGGACTAAATGGACCCTTGGCCTACACACATGAAGGGTAGATTATTAAGATGTCACATAGATGTGTGGCAGCAGTCCTTTTGGTCTGTCCTCAAACAAGTAATGTCTTCTTTAAATCGGCAACAATGAGGGATGCTGGAGGAATCAGGTTGGCTCAGCCTCAGACTTCAACTTGTCTTCTGCTGGTTGGTCCAACTGGCTCCTCACCAAGTAGAGCCTGCTAGTGGATTTTCCTTTTTTTAAAAAAATATATATGTGGAAATAGATGTTTCAGCCACAATTTGCAAAATTTGTGCAAACTGTGAGTGCAATTTCTGCAACTTTGGGAAATTACGGAAAAAATACAGAAGACGTTTCTGGGGAAAAATCTGTGGCTCAGCTCACAAATGCAAGCTGAACTGGACATGGTGCAGGACTCTGGCTAGCCCAAAATGGACTTGATTTCCAGGTGATGGAGATCCCTAGCAGCAGCTTTCCAAAATCTCGAGCAGAGGTCTTTTGCATCACTTCCTATGGGATATTTTTAAATTGTAGATGTAAGGGATTGAACCTTGGACCTTCGGTAACAAGACCATCCCTCCCCCCACCCCAGGCATATTAGACTTTAAGCTCTGTGTTTTAATCTGTTGCTGTATTTTAAATCTCTGCATTGCTGGTAGGCCTTATTCTGGGTTGTACTTCTATATTGCAATTTTAAACTTTTATATTTTATACTGTATTTTCTTATGGATTTTAATTGTTATGAACTGCCCAGAAAGCTTTGGCTGTTGGGCAGTATAAAAATGTAATAAACAAACAAGAAAACCAACAGGCCAGGTATTCTATCACTGAGCTATGTACACTGCCTGATGTGATACCGTGAAAATACATAGGTAATAATACACAGTTTGCTAGGTAAATCGCTGCCTATATTCAGTACATTCAGACCCACAAACAATTCTGGAATGAATAGGGTGACCATATTTGGGAAACCAAAAAAGAGGACACCTGGTGTGTGTGTGGGGAAGCAGCTTTCTGAGTCCTGCAGAAAGTACATTATTCCCCCGCCACCTTAAAGAACCCGATTGGAGTGGAGGAGGGGGAAAGTTTTCATTCTGCACCACCACCATCCACTCCAATTGGGGCCTTTTCTATAATGTCCACGAATGACCCACTTTCCCCTTTAAGACCTCAATTGGAGCTCGGGGTGGGGGAATGATGTGCCTCAAGAAAGCATGTCATTCCCTCCTGCCATGCTAATGGCAAGATCTCTATGCTTTTACAAAATTTATGTACTATTATCTCATTATCAGTTATCAAAGTTATTACATCCCAGACACCCCAGCTTCACTTCCGTTCCCACCTGCTTCTTCCAAACTTGCACCATTACACAAACCCAAACTCTTCAGCAACTCCTTGCCCTGCTAATGGCAGCCTTAAAGAGGAAGGTGTGTCATTCCAGGACATTACTGAAAATTATAGAAAATCCCCCGACACCATGGAAAGAACAAAAACCAGGACAAATCCGGGGAAATCCTGACAGTTGGTCACCCTAGGAATGAAGGTATCTCAGAGTTTGAGCCTATTCCTATCCCTTGCAAGGCCACATACCCTGCTGAGCTCTCACAACCCTCCTACCACTCTGAGATGTCTAACCTACTCCATCAAAATCCCCTATGCTTCAAATACATCAGCAGCTTACATCCAACATTCAGTCTATGGATGGATGAGAAATTTGTTCCGTTTAGACCAGTAGTTACATAGTGTGCCTCTCGAACTTGAATACAGACTTGAACACAATCTGCAAAGTCTGCACATTTCCAAAGTTGCAGTGCAATTTGCAGACAAAAGAAAATTGTGTTCAGTAATGCGTACTTTTGGAAAGTATTCATGAAAATCATTCAGTCCTTCGAAAATGTGCACTAACATGTCCAGCTGGGGCAGAATGAGCAGGAAAATGTATCCTCCCAAAAATGTTTGCAAATTCTCAAACGTACACTTACATTTGAAAAAAATATTGAATGGATGTTCGAAGAATCTCAGTGAACTAGAACATTGTTTGTTCACCCTTCCCTTGTTTTTATATGGTGAGTATAGAAAAAATTAATCTGTTCCTTGCAGTCTTAAGTGTACTGTCCTTTGTCACTTCAGTACAGGGCCGGTGCTACCATTAGGCCAACTAGGCAGCCGTCTAGGGCGCAGACCCCAGAGGGGCGCAGTACTGACCTTTAAGGGTCACAGTTTTATACAAATTAGCTGTTTTTTAAAAAAACATAATAAAAGGAAAATATAATAGTTCAGAAACTCTTCTTGAACACCTGAATTAAAGTTGGGATTTTTTTGGGGGGGGGGGGTGCAAGTAGCTCGTCTTGCCTAGGGTGTAAAATAGTCTGGCTCCGGCCCTGCTTCAATAGTCTACCACCTAATTCATACCTCACTTTCCTGCATGTGTAGATCAGGAAAGAGGTGATACATACAGGGCACTGTGTGTGGACCTCTAGCATACCGCCCTCCATTTTCTCTAGACATGATCCACACTGCAAAGTTGGCTCTTTTGCTGACTTTTCTCTATGAACCTGTTCTCATGCACACTTTGTCTTTCATGATCTCTGAACAAACCAATTCTCTCTCAGAGAGTAAGCAATAGGGAATGTCTGTCGCTTGGAAAACCGTTTCTCTTTTTGCTCAACAGAGTACCTGGCTAGATGTCCCTTTGCGGGGTGAGCTGCTGCTTTTCCAGAAGTCTGGGGAAATTTTTTTTTGGGGGGGGGGTGTTTTTCTTTCTTTCTTTTTTCTTTTTCTTTCCTTTTTCTTTTCTTTTTCTTTCTTTCTCTTTTGTGTGAAAAGTAGGGATGTGCTCCGCTCCGATTAGGAGCGTAGAAGTAGTAGCGGATTGGCCTGCTCCGCCTTACCCAGAGGCGGAGTAGGAGCGGACCGCGGACCCCCTAGAAGCAAGGCGAAGAGAAGCGGCCATTTTTCGGAGCTCCGAGTTCAGGTGGAGCGCTCCGGTCGCCATCTTGAAAACATTTCGCCATAGGATTGCATTGCGGCAAATAATCGCGCATAACTACGTTGTTTTTGAAGCTATCATTCTGAAAATTCTTGTGCACAGAGAGTCGTGGATGGGGGTCATTTTGAGACCACTCTCACCTCTCTGCATCGTACGGGTCGCGGGCTATATTTTTGTGAAAATCGGGTCAACCGCGCGGCTCAAACTGCGTTTTCGGCTTTTCGCCCATAGGATTGCATTGAGGGAAAGAATCGGGGATAACTGGGGGGGGGTTTAAGCTATCATTCTGAAAATTCTTGTGCACAGAGAGTCGTGGATGGGGGTCATTTTGAGACCACTCTCAACTTTCTGCATCGTACGGGTCGCGGGCTATATTTTTGTGAAAATCGGGTCAACCGCGCGGCTCAAACTGCGTTTTCGGCTTTTCGCCCATAGGATTGCATTGAGGGAAAGAATCGGGGATAACTGGGGGGGGGTTTAAGCTATCATTCTGAAAATTCTTGTGCACAGAGAGTCGTGGATGGGGGTCATTTTGAGACCACTCTCAACTTTCTGCATCGTACGGGTCGCGGGCTATATTTTTGTGAAAATCGGGTCAACCGCGCGGCTCAAACTGCGTTTTCGGCTTTTCGCCCATAGGATTGCATTGAGGGAAAGAATCGGGGATAACTGGGGGGGGGTTAAGCTATCATTCTGAAAATTCTTGTGCACAGAGAGTCGTGGATGGGGGTCATTTTGAGACCACTCTCAACTTTCTGCATCGTACGGGTCGCGGGCTATATTTTTGTGAAAATCGGGTCAACCGCGCGGCTCAAACTGCGTTTTCGGCTTTTCGCCCATAGGATTGCATTGAGGGAAAGAATCGGGGATAACTGGGGGGGGGTTAAGCTATCATTCTGAAAATTCTTGTGCACAGAGAGTCGTGGATGGGGGTCATTTTGAGACCACTCTCAACTTTCTGCATCGTACGGGTCGCGGGCTAGAAGTTTTTAAAAAATCGGCGGGAAAAATACCTTTTTCAAAGGGCTGAGGGGCAGAGTCAGCTCCCGGTCATGATGATCCCAAAGTTGGAGGAGGGCATAGGCAAAACAGGTAACTTGGGATTCTGGGAAACTTCTCTTTCTTCATCTGAACGGGCTTTTCCCCGTGTTTTTTAACACACCTTGCAGGGATGTTGTGTGTGGGGTGCCCAATTTTCAAAAATTTGCCAAAAATCAGGGGATGATGGGATTGCTTTGAAACTTGGCGTGCGTGTGTATATCCCCATGAGGTGTCATGGTGCCAAACATGAGGTTTCTAACTTGAACAGAAAAAAAGTTGTATAATTTTTTAGCTTTCAATGCAAGCCTATGGGGGGGGGAAACGGAGCTCCGGATCCGGATCCGGAGCTCCGGGCGGAGCGGAGCGGAAGTGGGCGGAGCGGGGGCGGGGCGGAGCGGCCCGATCCGGAAAATGGCGGATCTGCAAGTGAAGCGGAGCGGGGGGTCCGTGCACACCCCTAGTGAAAAGCTGTCCTTTCCTTAAATATAGATTTGTGCAAATTGCAATCAACATTTGTGCAAAACTCAGCTGTAAGTCAAGCAACTTTAAAAATCAACAACATAAAATCCACCAACTGGCCTGACTCAATGCAGATCATGTTGGGCTCCACAGCAGAAAGCAGACCATGGAGGGAGAGGCCTAAGGAAAGATCATCAAGCTCCCCACCCCAAACAGATTTTTCTTTCGTTATGTACATAGTACGCAGGAAGCAAAGGGTGGGGTAGAATGTCCACTTATGAATTGTCAAAAAAGAGGAAATGTACCACCTAAAAAGAGGACACCAATTTGCATAACATTGGCATGTGTGTATGTGTGCAAATTTAGAGATAACAAATAATTATTATTTAAATAGAAATACATCACACCATAATAAAAAAAAGACTGACCAGATGATCTGTGTGTCTACTCAGGGCATTGCTAGACGAGGCCTTAGCGCACCTTGAGAGCTGGTTTCCCTGCTGTGCTTCCACATGACGCACAGGGGAATCCGGCCGCAGGCCGCACTGAAGCCTCCTCTAACGCGCCATAAGCGAAGTCGCTTATGGCGCGCCTGAGGCCGGGGCTGGGGAACGTCTAGCTACTTCCATGGCTTTTTGCGGCTACTCGCTCGCGAGTAGCCGCAAAAAGCCACGGACTGGCCACAGCGTTGAGCGCTGTGCCCATCGGCTGGGGGAGATCCCGGGAGGGAGAAGGAGGAGAGACGACACAGGACACACACACACGGAGGGAGAAGGAGAAGAGACGACACACGGGACATGGAGGGAGAGAAAGATCAGGAAGGGATCAGGTCGTGCGTCTAGGAGGCTGGGCGGCGCGCGTTAAAGTTAGCGCGCCGTCGCCCCACCTCCCTCCCGGCTTATCCGGGCAGGTCTAGCAAGGCCCTCAGTCTGCAGTCCAGTTTCTAATTGCTTGATGGTCAGCTTCAAGGCTCCTGCTGTTCTCCCTCCTTTTGGTTCTTAATTTTTAAACTGGACTTGAACTTGGAAGGCCATCAATAAAGGATACCTTCAAATGGAGGACTGTACTTTGCCAGCTCTCCAAAATACTCTCCTCTGTAAAGTAGGCCACTGAGCCACCCTGGGGAGTAGGGGGAGACAACAATCCCGTGGCCAAATTTCAGAATTAACCCACAATTTCTGTCCATGCATTTTGCTGCATTATTTTCTTATGTTCATTTTTGTTGTTATTTCCACTCTGGGGCCATTTTAACACATTAAAATGCATTAAATTTGCATCTCAAATTTATATTTATTGCATTGAATATCTCATATGGTAAGACAAGGCTTTCTGATCTTCCCAAACTATGTCTCTTATAAAGATCTGTTTACAGAAGTTTCAGAGCAGTTTAGCTGCACAGTGACAGACAACCCAGCAGAGGGAGTGCGGACATTAGGGCTGGAATGAAAAGGAGCAGGGAGCACAGTTGTGTGTGTGTGTTTAAAGAAAGGCAACAAGGAACTTGTTTAATAGCTCAATGTTTTGATCTGAAAAGGTGGGATCAGCACACCTGGATGCTTAACTAATCACAAGGGATCCTGACACATCATGTGGTGCACAGCAATGAGATACAAGCATGAGAGTTTGCTCTATTGGTAAAACCAGGTTCTGTACTGCTTTTTGAACAGACTCATGCTGAGCATAAAAAACATATGCATTTCTCAGGAAAACGTCAATACTAAAAGCAGAGAGGAAAAGACAATCCACTGGAAATGCCTGTGCCTTCAGCTCCATCCATATGAATGGATGTTGTAGGAAAGCATTTTGATGCAGCCCATTTAAAATGATGAAGTAGACAGGAGGAGGCACAATTTAAGACTAAAATTTACCATGCAAATAGCTCTTTAGAGTGTTCAAAGTCCTTTAGGTATATTATCATGTTGTAATCCTTACAACAGCTCTGGAAAGTCATTCCGTATTATTATCCACCACCACCACCCCAAAAATACAGTGGGTTAGTGGTGAGGCCCAGGGGAACAGTGTCTTAACTAAGGTTAGGCTACCTAGAAAGTTAATGGCAGAGACAAGATTCAGTGCAGGGACTTCCTGATTTATAGTACAGCCAGTCAGCCAAACTAAAGAAGAGCATAGAACCATTTCTCTTCTCCAAATCACAACCCTAAGTTTGTGCCCCCAATAAACACACATGCACACACACATAGAATCCATATGTGTGTTTACCCTAGGGATGTATGAGAAACTTGTTTTAGTTCATTTTTGATCAGGGTTTACCCATTTCATCCTTTCCAGACTGAACAAGGACTGAAAAGCAACCTGCATTCGAAGTCCATACATTTTATTTTATTTTTATTTATTTATTTGTCATATTTTTATACCACCCAATAGCCGAAGCTCTCTGGGCGGTTCTTAAAAATTAAAAACCATGAAGAGCATAAAAGCAACCAACAAATTTAAAACACACATACGAAATACAATATAAAAAGCACAACATTTCTGAGATTGTAATGTGATTTGCTGACTCAAAAATGCATTAGACAACATGCATCCATTTGAAAAATATGCATGAAAAAAATCATACTTTTGGAAAATGCACACAAGCATACTTTAATCCGTGGAAGAAGAATGTATATATTTCAAAGATGCATATAACTGCTGCACACATATGGAAAAATATGTATGAAATTTCTTGTTAAAAAAATACAAAGCAAGTAATCTGATATGGACTTTAGTCAGAATGAACTTCAAGTTGGAATTCAAAGAATTTAGCAATGTCAGGTTTTGCTGATTTACAGATCCCTTGTTTACCCTTGCAAACCTGTGTTTGGAAACTCACAGTTGGGGAAAGTGGCTGAAGGAAATCTGGAGAGAAAAAAATGGGGAGAAAACTGATTCAGTTAAATGCACATGTCTGAAATATTCAGTGATGCCCTTAAGGTTGGTGAGGCCTAGATTCAATAACTATCCCCTCTCATTGATGAAACAAATCTATGGTGTAACTACACTTGGAATAATGTGTACAGGTCTGGTCACCATACTACAAAAGGGATGTTGTTGTTGTAGGTCTAGAAAAGGAAACCAAAATCATCAACTCCCCTATGAGGAAAGGTTTCAACATTTGGAGTGGTTTATAGTAGAAAGAAACGTGAGTAAGGTGTGTGTGGATATGATAGAGGTGTATCACATTATGTATGGTTCTGAGAATGTAGCTAGGGAGGGTTCCCCCCACCACCGCCACCACCGCCGCCTTTCATAATACAAAAACCCAGAGTCATCCAATAAACCTGAATGATGCAAGATTCAGGAGATATAAAAGGAAGCATTTCTTCACACAGCATATATTTAAAATATGCATTCCACTATCACAAGATGTAGTGATGGCCACCAACTTGGGTGGCTTTAAAAGGGGATTAGATACACTGTGGAGAACATTACCAATGGCTACTAGCACAATGGCTATCCATTACCTCCAGTATCAGAAGCAATATGCTTCTGTATACCACTTGCTGAGGAACACAAATGGGAGGGTGCTCCTGCTTGTAGGCTTGCCATAGTCATCTGGCTGGCCACTGTGCCTTTGGTCTCATCTAGCATGGTTCTTCTTATATTCACATGTTCTAAACTTAGTGGATTGCTTAGAAGTCACCATCTCTCAGCTAACTAACTTTTCTTTGGTTCCTCCAACTGTTACCACCTGCCAAAGCTCTGAACCCTCCTGGCCCCTTAAAGGGCTCTGTCCATCCCCATTTGTGGCTCTTTTATGTCAGAGTCACCCTCAGAGTGAACCTGCCTGGTGCCCCTTCTCTCTCTCCCTTCAAGCATGTCTTCAAACCAGCCACTTCCATGAAGCCTTTGGTTCAATCTCTTATACCTCACCCCAAAGCCAAACAAACCAAAGGACCTGTTACAACATTCATGCATCAGCATATTCATCCCATGCTACCCTTCATCAGCCTTGTACTTCCTGTCAAAATTTCATTGTAAGCTCCTCAGGATGGGGACCTGTCTGATCGACTTATTTTGTTCTGTAAAGCGACCTGCATAATTGTTATATTTCAATAAATAATACTAAGGGTTAGTGCAAGGTAACATTGGGATAAGCCATCTGTGCCACCCTATTTCATGTGCCACCTTATTCCATCAAACTCTATTCTGACCAGGGCCGAATCTACACCAAGCAGGATATTGCACTACGAAAGTGGTACGAAAGAGGTATTTAAAAGGCAGGAGCCACACTACTGCTTTATAGCAGTATTGAAGTGCACTGACAACTGTTGGGGCCCATTAACACATACCATATACTGATTTCCTACCTCTTTCATAGTGCTATATTCTGCTTGGTGTGGCTCCTGCCTTTTATAACAAATAAATAAATAAATAAATAAATAAATAAATAAATAAATAACTGCTTTCATACCACTTTCATAGTGGTATCTACACCAAGCACTTTCTGCTTGGTGTAGATTAGGCCCAGGAAACATCTGGGACACTTTTCAAAAAAGGCTAATTCTATCCCTTACCATAGATAGAGGGCAGTTTGCAGGTTTAGCTCCCATCTTAGTGATGCCCCTGAGTGTATCCCTTTCAATGTAAGCTTAATTACTTCACAGGGGCAGAACGGAGGCTGCAGGTCAGATGAGGTGACTCTGCCAGCCGCACTCTACCCTTTAGAATGGGGGGGGGGGGCTGTGCAAATGCTGGGGAAACACCCAATGATCAGTGGTTGGTGGAAAAGCAGTGGGGTGTGGACTTCTGGATAAACCCAGAAGACCATATTGTGGCCCCATGGGGACCAGATTTGGCTACTGGGCCTGATATTCCCCCCCCCCCGCCAAATTCTACACCCAGTGGATGCTAGTGATTTCAATGTCGGTGGAGCTGTGAATCTGTTATGGGTTTCATTCAGAACCAGCTGCAACTCTCAAGGAGCCATTCAAAGCACAGAACCTATTTTGGGGTTTGGTTTCAGTATCTTGGATAGCTACTTTAGAGTTCTGAGTGAACCCAGAGTGGATTCACAGCCCACTGACATTAGAGCCATGAGCCTCCAATGGCTACACCAGCTCTTCTTCATGATCATCATCAGATGCTCCCAGAGCCTGGAGTGTTTAAGGAAACTGAAAAGCAGGGCCCTCACCAGTGGTTTGCATCATTGAGCATATCTTTTATAAGGACCTCCATTGACAACCTGTGCTCTACTGCTTCTACTCCTTCCTGTTGCTGCCTGCTCACCCCACTATCTGAACTAGTGAGCAGAGCCAGGCATGAGTAAAGGGGTAGCAGCCTCTGCTTGTCTCTCCATCTCCCTCTGAGCTGCCAGGCAGACTGGCCCCAGAGAAAGAGGGCTCAAGAATGAGTAGTGCTGAGGAGGAAGTGGGCCTTCTCGGGGAAAGGGGTCGCTGAACACCTCTTGCTCAAAGACACACCCCTCCCCCTCCCCAGAACTAGAGCCGGCCTTGATGAAAAGGAAACTTGTTCTGGGTCAATTTTGCAAAAGGTGTTTGAGAGGTAGTCACTAGAAAGAGGTGAGACGTCCACATCCAGTATGGAAACAACTTGATATTATCACTTTATTTTATTTTAAAAAAAAGCAAAACTGAGAGATTTGTCCATTCCTACCCAGAGCTTTTAGTGTTTGGCTCTTAAAAGTATGGGTTTGAATCCCTGTGTATTCAGCCATGTTTATAATGCTGAATTAAGGTTGCCACCTCTTTTTTTCGGGGGGAGAGAAAGAAAAGGCCTATGAAAAGAATAATTTAAAGGAGCTGTTATTCTTTTCAAATATAGCAAGTGACAAGTAGCTGGCCTCATCTTATCAAACAGATTTTGAATTCTGTTTGATACGATGTGGTAATTCTGTTACAAGGAAATTGATTCCAAGTGTTAAACCCATTGGGTTGTGAAAATGACTTTTAGAAGTACTGTGGGGCCATAATATTCAATCAAACCAGGGTAAAATAATTGCAACAATCTGGCTCCAAAACAAGCCACAGATCAAGAATTTATTCCTCCCCACTAACAAATATTAATCAAGAAGACAGGCAAATCCAGAAGAAGGAAGCAACGGGGAGGTGGGGGAAGCCACATCTCCACAAACTTAATATGAAGCATGTGGTTTTCTCACCAGCCTCCATGGGGTTTGCTGCATCCGGGCCCTAATGATTTAGAAGGGAGAATAAATTCAAGAAATTAATCTAATGAATGATTCATTATGCACTATTTGCTCAGCTTTTAGTTATAACCAAGAGTGAAATGATTAAATGAATGAGAAAATGGAGCTGAATCTCTGCAATATTCTTCCTGACAGCGAGATGTCTCTGGCTATCAAGTAGTTCCCATCAAGGGACCTTGAAATGTTAAAAGCAAGGTTGCCCAGAGCTACGGTGGAGGCATCCCGACGAAGCAGGGAGGGGGTGGCCTGCATGGGGTTTCTCTCTGGAGTCATTTCCTCATCTGCTGTTGATCCTAGGGAAGGATGCATGATTGACTCCAGGCATGTTGCTGGGATATATAGGGACTAATATGAATATTAGTCATGGGTGCTCTAGCAACTACTCCTTGCATGCAGCTCCACAAATGCCACATCCTTTGCTCTCTAGGCAGAAGTCATCTTATTTGCTCCAGAGATTCCACATCCCTTCATCCATGACCACAAGGGTGTGAGAGGGGACTCCTTCCTTGTCAGTACAACAATGGAATCAGTTACCTAGGGAGGTTGAGGGCTCTCCCACACTAGAGGCATTCAAGAGGCAGCTGGACAACCATCTGACAGGGATGCTTAAGGGTGGATTCCTGCATTGGGCAGGGGGTTGGACTCGATGGCCCTTCCAACTCTGCTATTCTATGATTCTACGATGGCTTCCCCTCCCATTCCATGTAGAAAAGCTGATTGGACTGGCAGCTGAAGCTCTCTTCCACACTAATGATGGGACAACATTCTTCACTGAACTTGAGGCAGCAGGCTAACTTAGGGTACAGAGTAGGCTCACAATTCTCTCCTTGAACACCTTGCTGCTGCCCCCAGCATCTGCTGCCTGAGGCGACTGCCTCACCTTGCCTAATGGTAAGGCCAGTTCTGCCACCACCATAGCATTTGCAAGCTAGGAAATAGATGGGCAGAGCCAATGGTATCGGTCCTGTCTACCCAAATGTTGGCACCCCAGAAGAAAGGGTAATGATCATGATGGAAGAGTCCCATGCAATTGGCTCCACCCATAAGGTTCTGGCTTACAAATGTTACAACAACATGGGAAGGAGCGCAAGAATCTATTCTGCATTTTTTAAACAGGAGTACTGCTATGGGAGGGGCAAGGTGTAAAATCAGGATCGGAATGACCAAATAAAACATGGGTGGGGAACCCCTTTCAGCCTGAGAACTAAATTCAATTTCAGAGAAGTCCTTAAGGGTCACATGTCAGTGGTGGGTAAAGCTAAATGAAAAGGGGAGTGGCCAAAGGCAAAGTGGGTGGGGCCAAAATACCAAAAAAAAAAAAAGGCATTGTAGCTTAAAGCTCTTATTGTCAAGGAATGAAGGCATTTCAACCTTTCAGAATGAGGGGAAACTGCACAAAAGCCAGGAAACCACCCAAGAACTGGTGGCTGAGGGAAAGGGGGTGAGAACAGGGGAAGGGGGTGTGGCCAACTGGGGGACCCTGGAGGGATAGATTTGGCTCCTGCGCCTGAGGTAGGCAAGGTTTGGCCCCTGGGCCTGAAGTTCCTCACTCCTGAAATAAAATCACTTCCAGAGACTCCATCAGCACCTGGCATTCTCCGAATGCTACGAGGGGCCCAGCACCTTGGTTGGGAGTGGGGGAGGCACCACTGATGCCTAAACTGGGAGGCATTTCTACCTTTCCTCCTCCTCCTCCTCCCCTCTTTGAGCAACAAAAAAAAGCCCCTGGTAAGTTTGTATTATTTTTAAAGACGGAAGCTGCCACTATCTCCTGCTGTGTGCAGGAGATGAGGCACGATAAAGATGGCCCCTGAATGGACCACGTGCACTTTTTTACTTCCTCTTTCCTCTCCCTGAGAGAAAGAGGAAGTATCGAGCATCAAAAGCAGGAGTGGAGAAGCAACGGAATGCAAATGTAATTCCCCCTCCCCACGACTGATGGAGCTCATAATCTTCCCATCCAGATTGGTTTGGTCCTGGCTGTTGCAAAGTGAACCTTTGCTAAGGATGCATCTCAGGACCTCCTGACCAATTTCATTTTTCTCTTCCACTGATGGGCAAAGCAATAGGACCCAGAAATAGGCTGGCCACTTACAAATCACCCACGCACACAAAAAAAAAGGGGGGGAGGAAAAGCATCACCCACAAAGAGCACAAAAGATGACACCGATTTTCATATAACATTCATGTGCTAATTTATGCTTGTAGATGTAAATTTAGAAATAATTATTATAGGTTAAATAAAAATACAGCATGTATCATCATAGTGTGGAAGACTGTGATCAGGTGACCTGTGTGTCTTGCTCAGACTGCTGTTCAGGTGCTGTTGAAGGGCAACTTCAAGGCCCAGGTCTTTTTTGTGATGGTTCTGTATCTTTCAACTGGGCATGGACTGGGCAGCCCTTCAAACAGGACAGTACTTCAAAAAAAGAGGGTGGTCCTTTGGCAGCCTTTTAAACAGATGATTGCCTTGTATAAAACAGGACACATGGATACCCTGCCCAGAAATATCATCACTAAGGTGGTCTTCCTTACCATTTAACCAAAGACTGAGAGAGAAGGGAGCAGGGAACGGGTTTGAGGAACGTGCTAGGAAGAAGATAGAAACCTTGTAGCAGCTTTGGTGAAAAATGTATTTTCTTTCTTCGTTTTCAAATGTCTACTTTTTCTTCTATGCCTTCTTTTGTTAAGAACAAAATGGGGGAAAGTGACACTGTCCTATTTGTGTGAAATGGATAAAATATGAGAAGCATGCTAAATAATGGAATAATGAAGTTGAAAAGTTCACAGTTTACTTGCCTGATGCACTGAAGTTTTATTGCTTCACTGAAATTTTCTCCAATATGCCATGTCTCTCTCTAAGTTTTAATAACTTCCATCTCTCCCTCCTCATCTCTTCATCCAGCTTGATGAAGAGTGCTCGAGAACCTGAAGAGTGCTCGAGAACCTGAAAGCCTGCTCATTATTTTGTGACATTTTGGTTGGGCCTAATAACCCAGCTGAAGGTTTTGGACAGAGTAACCTCTTTTTGGTCTGTCACACCTTTCTCAAAATATCTTCTCATTCCTCCTCCCAGTTCTTTGCCATTTTATAAACTCTCACTTGTGAGAAGTATGTGCTTTCTTCTATGTGGTTTATGAGATTCTACCTCAGATCAGTCATCTTTATTTTCTAGAAGGCATCAGTACCAATATTTCTTCTACCACACGGGGTTTCTGTTCATATGAACTAACTCATGGATCACAGTCAATTGCTGTCTGCTCTTGTCACCCTGAAAGGAAGGAATTGACTCGATCACTCTAAGAGGATCTTCCATTTCAGCCTTGACCTTTGTCTAAGTGCACCTTCAAAAGGGGCACAGAAATTATGAAAAAAGCTTTAGAAATGCGTTGGAAAGAGGAAAAGTAAGAGCTGATAGAAATGGCAGGATCCTCAAGATGAAGAGCCATAAAGAATAGCTTTATCAATGGCCCTCTGGAGGCACCATGATAAATAATGGGTCAAATGATGGATTAATGGATGGGACACAGTCTGTTAGCGATGAGAAAACTTCTCTTGGCTTGATTTGGAAGTGGGCTTGGCTTACTAAACTATTTTTCAAATAATATATGTCAAAAATAGTTTGGAGATATCAAAGTCACTGTGTTGCTTTGTATGATCTAGAGGCAGTGACAGCAGTACAAATATCACAAAGGGGAGTTCTCACTCTTGACCCATCTGGGAGACCTCCCCACTCCCTTGAATATTTCAATAACAACATCTTGGGCTCCTGGCAAATGTAGTTATCCCAGGTCAACCAAGTCATTAGGATGGAAAACGTATGGGCTCCTTGCACCTATGATGGAGGAAGGAGGGAGACAAAGGTGCCCAGATTACAAGTTGACCTGAAGAAGCATGGGCTGTGGGGTTGACCTATGGGGTTGCAATGGTGCTCAATTTCTTTTACGGGCAAGTATTAGAAACTGGACAAGCTTGTATTCAGTGGCAGGTGAATGCATACTTCAGTAACATCACTATTTCCTAGTGTTGGGTCTGTTTCCTTTTCTCTCAAACATACCACCACCATGCACATACCTTTGTTGGTGTGGTGCATGCCACTGCAGCCTCCACAGTTGTTCCCACACCATTCTGAGTATGAATACAATCCAGCATTGGGCCAAATGTTCAGAATTCTAAGGGGGAGGGCAAAAGGGCCTCCCTCCATTTGCATTTTCAGACAGGTAAGTTGAATTTTGAAACCCATCACTGCTCCTCAGCTGTTCACTGCTGCCAGGTGTCATGTTTCAGCACCTCCCCCCATTAATGCATCTACAGCAATATTACATCATAAGGTGGTACCATTCTAGAGAGGAAATGGCAGTCCCCACTACAGGCACTGTTTTGTCTCCACAGCCAGTCCCTATTAGGGGTGCACAAGGTCCCTATTAGGAGTGTGCAAAGTGGGTCTTCTCTGCCTCAAAATTTGATCTGGAGCTCCATACAGGTGATTCTCTGCCTTGATTTTGGAGCTGCTCCCCTCTCTCCGCCTCATTAAATTAGCTGTTGAAGAACCGTTCAGTATTCGGGTAACTGGTATTAACAGAAATGTTTACAGCTGCCTCATTTCTAAAGCTAAAGAGATATAACTTCAGAGAGTGATAGGACTTAAGGAGGGCTTTAGTCATGCCAAGTTTGAATCAGATCCATTAATGCCTTGATTTTTTAGGATTTTTTTTTAAAAAAAAACCACTCCAGCCTTCTCCAACCTGGCGCCCTCCAAATCTATTGGACAGAGCCCCCCACCCCACCCAGCCACTGAAATAAAGAGCCTGTCTGTGCCTGACTCAGGTGTAGAAGCTCTCTCATTCACGATGCCAGCCAGCCAGCTCAGCAGCATTTTCACACTGTGGAAATGTGAATGATTGACTTCTATGAGTCTAAGCAGAAAAGTGCTCCCTATCTCCCTCCCCCACTCCATGGCCAGAATCAGCAGCCAGTTAGTGTTTCCCACACCCCCAAACATTGCGATTAGAGGAGAACACATTCAGGGACAGCACTGTGGCTATTCCTAATCGGTTAGCTACAAATGTCAGTATAAAAGCTAACCCTTACCCCACTCAGCATCTTCCAAATATGGAGATATTCACTTTAGACATGCGCAGACACACAGCGGGATAATTCTGGAGACTTTAGAAGCTCCAATTGGGCACGTTTCCACTCTGATATTAATCTATGCGTTTGGAAGCGGCCAATCTCTGCTCTGGAATATTGAATGCTCCACACATGTTCACAGTTAACACCCCTAGTCCCTACCACCTTCACCAGCAGTAAACAAACAAGCTTTAGCCTTAAGAAGAGAAGTTGCCAGAGGCAGGGAAGGCTTGCTAGAAATGCAAGAACCCTTGCTGCCCCTTTCTTAACTGGGAATATTGCTATTGAATGTGCAAGCCTGTTGAGGATCATGTGATTGCAAATAATAATAATAATAATAATAATAATAATAATAATAATAATAATAATAAGCATTTATCTCCCAGATATAAGTACCCAGAACAGTATACAACATAATCATAAAACCAAATAATATAATCAGTAAAACAATTTCTAAAAATAATAACCAAAAATAACTCTTAAAACAAAGCAAAACACAAACCTGGTGACAAAAATAGTCAAATATGTCATACACTGAGTGCTGATATTTAGTAAAAACCTCCCCCAAGTTATACTCTACAGCAAACAGCGGGAGGCGGGGATAGGTTTAATCCTCTCCTCCCAGTGCATGGTGATCCCAATTTGAATCAGGGCTATGCATGTTACACTAGAGTATAAAAAAGATAAGCCTCAGCTACACAGTATGCAATTAACATAGCATGTCGTTTGACCCATAGAATCAGGCAAGGGGGAGAGAAAATGTTGCCACCCGTTTCCCTAGTGGATCACATGTTTTGATAATGACCCTAATGAAACGAAGCTTGAAGAAAGGCAGCAGAAGGTGGAAACATTTTAGGAGCTTCGTAGGGTACAAGGGAGGAAGTCAGGTGCCGACATATGGGGTGGGGAAAAGGAGTGTCCGAGCCTCAGCGAAAGGATGCGGCTGGGATGGTGCATGTTAATGAGAGATGGCGGAGAGACACAGAGGACACCGTGCAGATTTTGAGGAGCCATCCATCACTGGCGGCTGCGCCTTCGACTCCCTGTGCCAACAGGTGATGAAGCCTCATCCATAAAACATTCCCTGGGTGTCAGTGACTGGAAGACACATTGGAGGGCTGCACTCTCCCTGCATGAGAAATATCCTCCAGGAGGAGAAAAGGCACAGCTGCCATTTTCAGCCGCCCTGCACAGATATTCAAACACAGTGTACTCAGAATTCGGAGCGTGTGCGTTGGCCTCACTTTTCTTTTCTTTTTTTTAAAAAACAAAACTGAATTTTGAAGTAAATCTAAACCACTGCTGCTGTTTTTGTTGTAGTTTAAAGAAATTAAGTTTATAATATACAACAAATTCAAAGCTTTTTCAGGAAGGGTGCACATGGAATCCAAAATAGGGATTGAAATTGGAGAGCGGAAGGTGTTCCTGCTCTATATCTCACCCCTTATGCCAGTTTCTGGTCACTCCCTCATGGATACACGAGAGCTCCCAGAGCCTTTCCGGATTGTTCTCCATATGCCTCCCTGCTCTGCTGCTGGACCTGCTGGCTCCCATAGTTAGTGCTGGCATGTTAATCATTCTGCACGTATGCATGTACAATACAGGATTTGTGGAGGTGGTGTGGAAATGATATTGTCTTTGACAGAAAAAGGGCTGGAGCGGTGGCTGTGCCGGTAAAGGACGATGGGAGTTGCTGTCCAATACATCTGAAGGGAACTTGGGTAGAGGAAGGCTAGCCCAGGGAGTCCCAAGTGGGTGGACTTGACCAGCAGCTAAGAGTGACCTGGAGAGATCCAGTCCAGGACCCATTCCGTTCGGAAGCCATCTGCAGATCCCTAATCTCCATTCTAGGATTTGTCCCAGGACAGGCTGAAAACTGCTCCATTTTACCCCCGTAGAACTTTTCTCCATGTACAAACACCATCCTGAGCACACAAAGCTACCTGGTACTGAGCCAGCCCTTTGGTCCATCTGGCGCAGTATTTTCTCTGAATGGCAGCAGCTCTCCAAAGACTCATTTGTAGGTTTTTTCCCCAGCTCAGCTACCTGAGATCCTTTGGGGTTGAATGTGGGGAACTGAACCTGCACGCAAAGCATTGAGCTACATCGCCCCAACTCCTCTTCCTCCCCCACCCTGCTGTGTCTCCAAACTTCCTCCTCACTTAGCTCTCCTTCTTTCTCTTGTTCCCCAAGGTGTCATTCTCATTTCCATGTTCTGCCTCTAGTCATTTCCATTTTTGTTCTGGAGTCTGGGGCAGAAAGAGGAGGAAATCATTTTGTGATCCTTTTCCTGGCTTCAGCGTTGCCTTGCACTAACTTACAGATCAGAGTCAACTGCACCCCTGAGAGGAAGGCATGGAAAAACAGGCATCCTTTAAAGTTCAAACCCCACTTTTTCCCCTCTGGGTCTCTCCATCTCTTTCTCCTGAGTTAGACCTCATATTTAACCTCCACTCCCCACCCCCAATCCATCAATTTAATGTGCGTACTCTGCTTCTGGTCATTTCCATTTTTATTCTGAGTTTTGGAGTGGTGGGAGGAAGGGGTGAGCACTGTGCCCTAGCTTTACTGTAGCCTGGTGCAAATAATTATGCCCCATGGGCTATCGCTAGGCCTTTTCTTCAAGAAAAGCATTTCTCTCCTCTCCTCTTCCTGCCAGCAAAATTACTTGCCTCACAACAGCTGAGCATGCTTGGAGAAATAGCTTAGAGGATGGAATATTCCCTAATGTAGGCTGGGTTGTCTACACCTGCTCTTGTTTTCCAAAATCAAGGGATGGGGCAGAGGTTGTTTTAGCTCCTCAAGGGACACACTCATCAAGTGGGCTGCTTCAGGCTGGGGACAGTTCGTTGGTCTTTGAAAGGGAACAAGCTTTACCCACAATTTTCTGGGCAATGTTTGAAACGGCATCTCACTTGCCTGGGCGGGCCCATGTTTCTCACTGAAACGGAGCCTGCCCTCATGGGCAAACTGACTCCTGCCTTTTCACATTTGACCACCGCCTTTTGGGTTCCTTCTGTTTAGTCCAGTCTAAGCATTCAGGAAAATGCATGAGGGCTCAAAGTGGACACAGAAATGGAGCCATGTCTCCGGGTGCAACACATGCACACACGCACACACAATTCAGACCTTGCTGTGTTGAACCAACAAGGTCTGAAAGGGATTTCTACTCATGTTCCCTTAAGTAGAAAGGTAGACAGGTATCCAACAGCTGTAGCTATTGAATTTGGCTGGTCCAGATGAGTAAGAATTCCACTCAGTTCATTTTTTGATCAGAAGTTACCAACATTAAAAAAAAATCTTCATACATGGACAAGAAAGAACTGGATACTAAAAGAAAAAATGAAACTGGGAGAAAGCAAAATTCACACACTTGTCCATCCTTACACCAAGGGACTTATTTGTTTTTCCTAATGTTAAACAACTGGGAATCAGGAATATTTGCTGATCTGCTGCAAATCACCCATTATCTATTTGCTACTTTCTGCCCACTCCTAGTTTAACAGGCCCACATCCAGGATTGATTTTGGAAAGGTCCTACAATTAGGTAGAGAGATGTGGCTGCTTCAGGCAGCTGATTTTCAGTGTCATAAAAGGGTAGCATTTTAAAAATATATATATTTAGGGTGAAATCCTATGCAAGTTTAGGATTGCTGGGTGATGCTGGGACTTTTCAGATTTTTTCTGTCTAAACATACATATGATGATTGCACCTTTAGTCCTGCATGTAAAAACCATGCAAATTGAGACAAGTGTTTGGCAGTTCAGCAAAGAGGACTTGTGCTCTTATTGTGTTCCCCCCCCTTGTATTTCTTACTCCCAGGGGGAGATATTTGTGGGAAATTCCCAGTCTCAATCGCCAAAATGACTGGAGCAGTCTTGGCTACTACGCATCTTGACATGAGGTGGGGAGAAGGTGCCATCCATTGTGCATTTCCAGGCAGCAACACAGTTAGTGCCTGTCCTGCACGGTAGCCCTTCCTGAAGCAAAGCAGGCCCCAAAGGGAAAATATCCTCAGATCAACTCCACATCTTGCCACTCCTTACTGGTCTTTTTGGCCTGATTACCAGTGAATTGGGAATTCATGAAAATAACAAGTCCTCAGAAACTACTTCCTCCCCCCCCCCTTTCCTGCTGTTCCCCCTTCCTCCTCCTCCTCCTCCTTTTTCCCTAAGTGTTTAACACTGAAAAGAATAATTTATCAAATCATTTTTATTCAAGTTTGGAAAAGGAAGAAAAAGATGGTGGGGGAAAGGGGCCCCTTTGCTGTTTTAATTGCTTGGCGGTGTACTTGTGAGAACGGAGCTGGGCTTATCAAAGGCAGCACAGCTGAGTCTCTGCCTCTTGCTAATGAGAGCTGTCATGTGACCAGCCGAGGCTCCTCCGATGGACCAGATAGCGCCTCAGACCATCCAGTGACTCAACGCTTAGCAAGTTAATTTAAATGATGAGCTAAAAAGTGAGCGCAGCCGGGCTAGCTTTGCAAGGGCATGGGAATAAATGAACAAAATATTTGTATTTGAGTGGAGGGGGAGGCGGGCTGAACAGTGAAAGATGTTATTTCTTCCCTGTGATGATTAATCTATAAATTGTCAGGGGAAAATAGCTTCCTTTGTTAATGAAATTGCTACTATTCATTTATATGGAGCCTTTAGTTAACCGTTTGCTATAGATTCTTCATCTCGTTTGTACTGTCACCTCAACAGCAATAAGCAGGCTTTGGCAGTCAGGGTGAGGGGAGTTGGCTGCACGGGATATCTCGGAGCAGTCTCAAAACATTTTGAAGGGCTTGTCAGTTACTATGATTTTTTTCTCTCTGCAAAAATCATATTCTTGCTACAGGAAAACCATGAGAATCAATTAATTCATTAATAAATGAGCAATCTTAACCCCCACCCTGGTAGAGCTGTACAAGCAGTGTTAGGTTGAAGCAGAGATAACTCTCCACCAAGAAAGATGGTCTGTGATAGCAGGAGTGGGGGCATCTGCCCTAGAGGCCCAAGTTACGGCCATGGAAAGTTCTAGAGGCATAACTATAGGCCCCACAACAGAGGCTTCAGGGGTGAGGTTAGAACAGAGGCTCTCTTGGATCCCCTTCATCCACCGGAGGAGCCACAGGATCATACACAAACCACACACACACCTATATATAGCATTGCACTGTGAATGTTCTCTCAGATCTTCTGAAGCAAAAGTTCCTGGAGGAACAGGGAAGCTAGGATCCAACTGAGGTTCACAAACGATGTTCAGTGGTCAGATGGAGCAAATAACTTACAGGGGATCCTGAGATCAGGGAGGGATGATCCCTCCATTTCCCTGGGATAGCTGAGATGTCAGTTATCCCGGTTTTACATGCAGTCCCAGGACAATTCCAAGGACCGCGGGCAGTGTGGGGGCCCATCCTGGCTTCTTCCCTCTTCCCCACAAGTAGCAGGGGTCATCAGAGGGAAGGCACCACAGTGGTAGGAGTCCAGAGCCCTCGGGAGTGGGTGGGGAGCGGGGTCATGGCTTTGGGGTTTTTTTTATTACCTTTTAATTTTTGCTGGAGCACAAGTGCACTCCAACTATGGCCCTTTTTTTAAAAAAATGGCAGCAGTGACAGGCACAATGCCCTAGATGTCGTCCAGCACATTTAGACTGAGGGTGATATTCCCAGAAGCAGGTAAGTCTGGGATTGCCCCCTCTCCCTCCCTCTACACCCGTAGTTGTAGAAAGGACCATAGAAGAGATTATATAGATCCCAGGTGGGTATCCTGCAGTCCTCAGCTGCATGTGGCCATCAGCTGGGGAAGAGAGAAAGAGAGAAGGGGATGGCAGGAAGAATAGCAGAAAGAAAAGGGATGAGCCACCAATTTTAGGTTCTGGGTAGGATCTACACGACTGCTTTATAACAGTTTATAATGGTACTGACAACTGTTGGGGCCCAGGACACATTCCATAAACTGTTTTCAAAGTGTTATGTCCTGCTTGGAGTAGATCTTACCCTGGCCTTGCCCAACTCACTGCCAACATTCATGAACAGAGAGGATGTTTTCCTACCCCTCAAACCTGTTCTGGCACACAAAATAGCCTGCACATTGCAGTCAACCAGTTGTGAGGTTACAAAAGCATTGATGGCAGCTGTAACTCCAGCACTATATATTTGTACCAATTTATATCCATTGAGTCTCTGGCCCAAAACTAGAGAGCAGGTAGGAAACTTCATTATCTACCATCAAAGCCTCCTTTTGCAGATATTATAGCCTTCTCTCTCTTTTTTTCCCCCTTTTCCTTTTTTGCCTGTCATCCCACTTAGGTTTCAGATTTTTAATTAAAAACCCTGTAACTGCTATTTCTGAGCGACTGTTAAATTGGTGACTAAATTCCACCTGAGCACATTGTCAGTTTCCTGTGTCGGGGAAACAGGCTCTTCTCTAAAATAGCAAATGTTAATAAAATATGTTGGGGGAGAAAAGGGGGGAGACTGATGCCCTAATATTAAAGCACTGGTTTAATAAGCGCCTTGCTCTCTCGCCCGCTCTCAAGCAATGATGGGACAATCTATTATTAAATGAAACAAATCAATATTAATGTAATGTGATGGCTGAGATTTGCTGGAGCAGTATTTTATATTCATGTGTATGCCGTTAACTCTGCCTTATTAGATATGTGCAACCTCGGTGAGTTAAGGTTGCTGTGGGAACCATCAGTTCTTAAATTTCCTGACTTTTATGGGTGTAAAATCGACCCCAAGCTACCTTATATAAACATCATGTGAGGCATGGAATTTACTCCATTTAAAATCCAAAAAGGAGGATGCATTTGTTTGGCTCTACATATGCAATAAATTGTTTAGACAGAAATGTGGTGCCATAGTCATGGGCCTGTGCTTTAGCAGTAAAATCAGATTAGTCATGTCCTCCTAAATACACAATTTATTGAAACACAATAATTGAATTATTGAATACCATCGCAGAATAACAGTTCCAGGGAGGTGTAGACTTGTCTCAGAAAGCAGGAGAATCCAAATTCCCATGGTGCACCATGGAAAGAAGATCAGCTCGGTGTGCAGATGGCCTCTTGAAATTCTCTACCTCATTTGTGGGCAGAGAAATTTATGAGATAATGTTGCAGAATTTCTCCAGAGGAAGGAGAAATTCTCAACAGTTTCTCACAGGTAGGGTTCCCCATTGGCCAGGCTTGTAGCACAAGTTCGATTTTCATTTTTGGTAAGGGTTTTTGGAGTTTTGTGTTGTTTTTGTACTCTACCAACATCAACTGTGTTGGCAGGATGCCTTCCATTTTGCATCCATTTTGCAGGTGTGAAGGGGGCAGTGTCGTGTCCAGAGATGAGGTGGAGTATGTACTTTGCCAAAATCTGCCCTCTAATTTCCTGAACATTTTCTTCCCCCAAGAAAGGGGCTTCTACTGTTCTGCCCCATTCTCAGGACAGTTTATATTTTATGTTGAATTTCTTTTGGTGAGTGTATTTGGGCTTATTTAATTGCACCTAGCCTCCCAGGCTGCCTATACTTCCTGATCTGAAAAAAACCCACATGGGAAGAATTACCTCATGATGCTAATTCACCTGAAGTGTAGGGAGCTGAGGAGGCTACAGGCTGCTAAAGAGATAATTGTACAATGAAAGACAGGACACTTGTGTTCATTCCTCAACCACCTCATAAGTAAGGGAAGCCCAAGAAATCCAAACCCAACCCTTGAGAATTTTTTGAAATTTCTTCACTATTGAATTTCTTTTCAAAAGCAATTTCTCTTCCATCAAATTGAATGAGTATGGTCAGGAGAAAAATGTGGGAGAAATTTTCAGCACAGCATTAATTAGCATAGCCAGTGCTAGCTCAAAGTTTTTGAGGTCCTTTGGGCAAGACCCTCAACGGGCCTTGGATTTTAAAAGTGAAAGGACACTCAGGCCACAGCTAGACCTCAGGTTTATCCTGGGATCATCCAGGGTTCGCCCCTGCTTGAGCACTGGATCCCCTGTGTGTCACCTAGATGAACAGGTTTGACCCCTGGACGATCCAGGGATAAACCTTAGGTCTAGCTATGGCCTCATTCACAATGTACTTCATTTTGGAACACAGTTTGAGACAGTAACTAAAGCAGGCCCTTCGAACCTCAGATCTGGCAGAGGTTGGTGGATCTATTTCGGGGGGGGGGGGTTGTGATTCATCCCTGGTTTTCAGTCCGAACCAATCAGAATTCTAAATGAGTTATCCAAGGTTTTAAACCCATTTTGGGAACTGGCTTCTGAATGAAATCTAGGGCAGATTCACAACTCCATTGAAACTGGTGCCACCAGCCACTGCTGAGATCACACATACACACCTCACCCCCAAACAAGTTTAGAGGTGTCAGCCTTGTTCATTCCATGGCCCCCACCTGCCAATCTCCTCTGTTCTTGGAATTCCTGCTTCTTGGGCATCTGTTTCTGTCTTCTTGAGCATCTGTTTCCTGTCAAAATGACTGCTTCTATAAATACGCCAGTGTTTTATTGTTTAGTCCTCATGGTAGTAGCCGTAGTAGCAGGAACTACAAAAATATTCAAGAGGTCAGCAAGGACAGCAGTGGTGAAAACATGAAAGACGTGTGTATGTTTCATTTGTGTTTGGATGTCACGCACACATAAAATGGGAAAATGCAATTCACTGATTAGCTATTATTGTGCACATCCATGCAGAATGGACAGGAATGCATGAAAACCCTAGATGAAAATGTTGTCTTGATATCCGTTTTCCTAGTAGTGGCATGGTCCTTTTGTGGTTTGTTGTTGTTATTTTAGCTTTATCCCATATGTTTTGTAATACTTCCTATATTAACAATGAATTCCCTCACACATTCAATGCACCACGGTCTTGTAACTTTTAACCTGAAATTTAGTAACTTACTGGCATGTAGATTTCACTCACAGTCATACTACATCTTTGGGTTTGTTTGTTTTTGTTTCTGTAGAGTGCAGTTCTTCTAAACATGTTTACTCAGACATAGGTCACAATGAGGTAAATGAGGCTTGCTCCCAGGTAAATGGCTATAGGATCTTAGACTCAAAGCTACTAGTCCATCTAACTTAATGCGCCAGGTTTCCTACTGTGAGTGCCCATATTTCCTGGGTGGTTCTGGAGTAGATCCCATGAAAATGAAATTTATTTATTTACTGTATTTCTATACTGCCCAATCACCAAAGCTCTCTGGGTGGTTCACAAAAATTAAAACCATTCAAAGTATAAAACAATAGTATAAAACCATGATATACAATACAATATAAAAGCACAATCAGGATAAAATCAGCAGCAGTGCAGAAATACAAATTTAAAACAGCAAAGTTAAAATTAATATATAGACTAGGGGTGTGCACGGACCCCCCGCTCCGCTTCACTTCCAGATCCGCGATTTGTGGATCAGGCCGCTCCGCCCGCCCCTGCTCCGCCTATGTCCATTCTGCTCCGCTCAGAGCTCCGGATCGGAGCTCCGTTTCCCCCCCCCCCAATAGGCTTGCATTAAGCTAAAAAAGTATACAACTTTTTTTCTGTGAAAGTTAGAAACCTCAAGTTTGGCACCATGACACCTCATGGAGGTATACACATGCACGCCAAGACTCAAGGCAGTCCCATCATCCCCTGATTTTTGGGGAATTTATGAAAATCGGGCACCACATTCACACCCCTTTCCATAGCTCCGTCAATTTGCACGTTAAAAATCTCAAACTCGCCACCATGAAAGCTTATCCAGGGGTGCACACGCACGCCAAGACTCAAGGCATGGGCGGTGACGGTGGCAGGGCCCGGTAACCCCCTCCCCGCCCTCCTCTCCCTTACCTGCCTCCATCCGTGGTCCGTCGCCATCTTCAATTGAGCCCGCGGTTTCACCAGGAAGTCTGGGCCGCAAGCAGCCCAGACTTCCTGGTGGAACCGCGGGCTCAATTGAAGACGCTGACGGACTGCGGACGGAGGCAGGTAAGGGAGAGGAGGGCGGGGAGGGGGTTACCGGGCCCTGCTGCCGTCGCCGCATGGGCGACAGCGACAGCAGCAGGGCCCAGTAAACCCCACTTACCTTTCCGGCGGAGCTCTGGATCAAGGCGAAGGATCCGCCTTCACCTCGATCCTCTTCGCCACGCTCCGCCGGCCCCCCAATCCTCTTCGCCTCTGCCTTAAGGGCAGGCGAAGCCCCCCGCTCCGCTCCTGCTTCTCCGGTCTGATTAGAAGCGGAGCACATCCCTAGTATAGACTGTTAAATGGCTTCCTTCCCCCACCACCACCACCAATTTTGGGCCACAGTTGAGAGATCGCAAATGTTGACCACAGTTCCCTTTTGGGTAAAAATGGATGGCCACACTAATTGTTACTAGAGATGGCACACTCAGCACTAAAACTCTGTCTTGCTGCTGCACTTGCTACAGTCTTCCAACAATAATCTATACCTGTTTGAAATACTGGTGTGTGTGTTTTCTTTTGCTGTTTTTAAATGTGAGTTTACAAGTGCCAGCAATTCTACTAGATATGAAGATGTACAGGAGTTCAGCCAGAGACTTCCTGGAAGAAACATGCTAATTCTCAGTCACACAGATTTTTCCCCACATTCTGCCGTGTGCCTTTCCCAATGTCTGGCAGCTGCACATTTTCATCTGATGTTATTCAGAAACATTTAACTCACCAGCTGTGGCCAATATTTATATGCTTGAAAAATGCTTCCCATTTGCAATCAGCAAATGGACTTGGGCATATATGGGGTGACAGTAAAAATGTCATCTCACTTGTGAAGCATGCAATAGTAATAAGGGAAGAATCACAACAGTACAGATTTAAAACTATATACTGGAGAAGAAAACTGACGTCTTCAGAAACTGAAATTTCTTTTTACTCACACAGCTGTTATTGGTAATGGCAGAATGAATGGCATTGCTCTGCTTTATAACCATCTTCCTGTAAAAGAGAAGTTATGTTACCATTGCTTTTTCTGACGTGGTCTTTTCTGCTCCTGTCAATTTCATATCTTCTGGATAGGTTGGCTGAAGTTTGGTAGATATGGTATGATTCCTTAGCTTTATTTTACTCTCTCCCTCCCTCTATATATACACACACACATCCCCCGGTTTTACAGCAATTTTAACAAATATGCAGGTATTTGTTTATAGCAGGTTCTTGGCATTTGCTCCAAAGTTATTTAGCTCCTCCTTTAGTGTTAGATCGAGCTTTCAGTGGCTGTAGCAAAGCAGATAGGGAATTATTTCATTTTTTATTTCACCTTCAGGATAAGACAGGATACACACTGGCATAAAAGACATGGTTGGACTGGGAACTGACACTTTTCTTTAAATTTAGACTCTGTTCCAAAGAGCATAGGTAAAAGCATCCAGTTTGTCACTTCGTTAAAAATCATTATTGGAATGAGTAAAATACTTTGGGTTGGATCCAAATTTACACTGGATCAATTGTGCTGATGGAAGTGGACATCCCTTGACAGCCCCACCAACTCCTTGAAAATGCTACACAGAAAGTCAGGAGAATAAAGTGAGCTGTGGTGTGTGAAGGAGGGGGAATCCCCCCCCAAAAAAAAAATGGGCAGATGGATGCTCCTGCAGAAGGTCACTTCCTCTTGTGGAAGGAAGAGCCTGGAACCAACAAGTCCTTTGGAAATACACCAAGCAGCATGTAGCTTTGACTGTGGAACTGGGAATATGCTAAAAAACAACAACAACACCCAGCCTGTTTCCATGCAATGTTTTGAACGTCAAATCTCAAACTGCACTCCCCTTTACATCTTCCCATCCTCTTCTTTTCTCAGCTGATAAGTTTGTGACATAGGTGTGTGTTAGGAGATGGGAGTCCACCTGGGAAGGAAGTGTTTGCATGAGAGCTCGGAAAAACACAAACGCTCCGGAGCGGTCAGGAGGTGGTGATCCTATCATTGCTCAAATTCCTTAGTCCAGGAAATTTATTTATTTATTTATTAGATTTTTATACCACCCAATAGCCGAAGCTCTCTGGGCGGTTCACAGGCCAGAGAATCTGTTGAATCTCAGGCCTGGAGTCCTAATCCAGCCCTCCTGAGGTCCCCAAAGGGCCATGGTCACTTCCCCACATCCACAAGTCTTCACTGCCCCACACACCCCAATCGTTTTGTGGTTCCTCAGTGCATTTTCCACATTTCAAATAATAATAAATTTATTTCTTACCCACCTCTCCGTTTGGATCGAGGTGGGGAGCAACAATAAGTATAAAATACATAAAACTGAATTAAAAACATAGCATACATTCTAAAAACATCCTAAAATTTGCACTGGATAGGCCTGCTGGAATAGATCAGTCTTTATAGCTTTCTTGAATGCTAAAAGACTGTTAACTTGACGAGTCTCCTCCGGCAGGCCATTCCACAGTCTGGGAGCAGCAGAAGAGAAGGTCCTCTGGGTAATGGTTGTCAACCTAATTTTGGCAGACTGAAGTAGATTCTTTCCAAAGGACCTGAGTATGTGGGGCGGATTGTACAGGAGAAGGCGATCCTGCAGATAGCCTGGACCCAAACCATGTAGGCCTTTAAAGGTAATAACGAACACTTTATACTTCACCCAGAAACTAATTGGCAGCCAGTGAAGGGATTTTAAAACTGGTGTAATGTGGTAACCCCTAGGTGTACCGGTGACCAACCTGGCTGCCATATTTTGAACTAATTGAAGTTTCCGGACTAGGCACAAAGGTAGCTCTATGTAGAGTGCATTACAGAAGTCAAGCCTCAAAGTTACCATCGTGTCTTCCGACTCTAGGAAGGGCGCAGCTGACATATCAGCTTAAGCTGATAGTAGGCACTCCTGGCTGTTGCATCTATCTGGGCTGTCATCTGGAGCAATGGATCCAGAAGCACCCCCAAGCTGCGAACGTAGTCTTTAGGGGAGGCATCAATGAAATGCCTCCCCTAAAGCTCAGTTACTAGCAATAAGAGCTTAAAACTACAGAATGCAAGCATTTGGCCTATCCCCCTTTTGCTTTCAGCTCCGCCCCCTTGCCTTCAGCCCCACCCATCAGTGGAATGCATCCCCGAGAGCTACTCCAAAATTGAATTTGGGTCTCAGGCTGGAAGCAGATCGGTACCCGTGCTTTAGCTCGTGTCTTTTGTTGCATGTTGCACATTTGATGCCACTGATGTCCTTCACCAAACAGAAAAGTGGCTTCATCACGAATGAATGACATCAACCTGCACCCACCCTGCACCAGGGAAGCCAGAATCGAGGCTGCTAAGCTCAAGGAAGAACATGCTAATCTTTGTTGAGTATCACAAAGGCATTCGATTTGGCTTTCGGTAGAGATGAGACAGCCAAGTGGAGATTCAGATCTGAATCGAAGTACAAAGGTCAAGCTGGATTTGATTGTTTTGGTTCATGCCTTTTCCCAACAGGGAATAAGAAATTAGCAAAATCTGTTCGTAAAGCTTTGCGCGACGCCACCCACCTCCTTCAGATGGGCAAAAAGATACTCACTTTCCCTTTGTTATGGCAAAATACGCAGCAGCAGAACAAATTAAAAGAACATACAGCCATGTCAAGTACTGGGGGTCACATATGGTTGGACACAAGGAAACAGACTATAAATAAGCCAGAAAGGTCAGGACTAACCTCGAGCTGCATGTGAAATGACTGCAAATGATTGTATTCGCCCCCCCCCCCATTACCTGTTTGCTTCAATGAGGGAAACAGCTGAACACATCCAAAAATGTGAAAATCACTAGTGCAGCACCTGGAATATGAGGCTGTGCCATGAAATCACTTGCAAGAGATAATACAAGGAAGTGATCATTCTGTCAAATACCCAAACAGAACAGTTTGTTGTTAAAGAGAGAGAGAATCTATCATGGGTCTAGTTTAAGGTTGTGCCAAAAATTTTGACCGTTTTCAGCATTTCATTGGGGGGAAATGAAGACTCAGGTGAAAGAGGCTGGGAGAGGTGAGAATTATGGAAAATTTTCTCCTTGGGGAGGGGGACGGAGTTTCTACATACCTTTTTAAATGTACCCAGTGGTTAAAGTGTCTTTCTTTCTTTTTTAAAAACACCCCCCACATTTTCAGGAGATCTTCCTCAATGCTTATTGGAGAAGGTGAGGTCACATGGTCTCCAATAGGAATTCACTAAGAAATGCTGAGTTTTTACAAATGCCAAGGGGACAGGTGTGTTTTTAAAATAAAATAAACAAAATAGGGAAAAGGGCCCTCAGCTATCAGCTATACTTCTAACAGGTATGTGGAAACCCTGTCCCTCTCCCCAAGGAGAAAATTCTCCAAATTCCCCCCCACTCCCTGTGAAAGTGGCAGAACAAACAGTGCCTCTTTCACAGGGAGAGAGAAAGTTCCTAAAAAAAGGGGGCAGGATTTGGCCCAGCACTAGTCTATTTCTGCCCTTAAGGAAGTCTTTTTCTTTCAGCTGCCATTCTCCATTAACACACAGGGATTTGTAACTATACGTAGCTACAGAAAGACTCTCCAGATCAGAGCTGGCATCAAGGGTAGACATGGTAAGGTACCTGGCAAGGGCCCACACTCCAGCACAGACCCACTGACCAAAATAATAAATAAATCCTGGAGTTGCTCTTCCTCTTCACCATTGCATCCTGCCTGCTCACCTGCATCTCACAGACACAGTGCCAGTGAAACGTTGGCAACATTAGCAAGGAGTTGATGTGGGATGTTTCCTTCCTTGAAGTATGCCAGCAGACCTGGGCTAAATTAATTATAAAATTTAAAGACCCAACTACTCTGGTAGCTCTCTACCAGGGGTTCACAACCTTTTTGGTACCTGACGGCTGCATTGAATGGCTCCGGGGGCAGGGGGATGCATACTACAGATGTGAGCGCCAGCAAGGCCCAAACGTATTGAGGTTCTTTGAGTTCTACCTTGAAGCTCAGCCTGTCTCATTCCCATCCCTGCCACACATGCACACACACACTGGCTGAGTTTGGACCACATGCTAATCAACTGGGGGGAGGGGGTTAATAGGAACAGAATGGGAAACAACCATTGATTAGCGTGTCATCCGAACTCAGCCACTGTTAGAATGGGGAAAGTTAGAATGGGGAAAGCATTTGGATAAGCTGTTGTTGTTTTTAAGTGTCCACCCAAATATGAAAATGCACATTTTAATTTTTTTCTGAAGTGTGTATTGGGCTTGTTCAGAAGACACCTTACACGCTGCTGGTTAAGGCTTTGGGTTATGCAGTAGGGTTTAAGGTGTCTTGTGTGATGTGTTTTGTTAACCACAGTCAGACCGTCTGCAGCACAGTTAGCATCTCTAACCGTGGCTTAAAGTGTTGTGTGCAATAGCACACAACTTGTGGTTAGTGCTAACCCCAGAGAACCACAGTTTCTCTAACCACAAAGCCTGAAGTATTGTCTGAACAGGCCCATTGTACAAATGAGCATCACAATCCCTTGAATGTGGGCAATTAAGAACAGATAAAAAGAAAGGACTTCTTCACACAGTCCAGAGCTAAACTATGGAGTTCACTTCTACAAGATGTAGTGATGGCTACCACTTTAACCGGGTGAGACAAATTCATGGAGGAGAAGACTATCAATGGCTCGTGCACTCATTTTCAATTAAAAAGAAATCAAAAATGGCGGGCGCATCCTCTTCCTCCTGGGACGTCGCGCGCCACGTGTGGACCATATCACGAGATCCTAACCCTCTCATCCCTAGGTCTAGACATGCCCAGAGATAGGGGCAAGAGAGGGAAATATTATTCAGTTTGAGGAATGTGTTCTTCGAGATAGTATGCAAGACCCAAGATGTACCATAGGTGATGATGACAGCAGCTATGTTTACAGCAAATTTATATTGTATCTACCTTCCAGGAATGTGGCCTAGAAATGCCTTAGGGAATGGCCTTAACCGACTGTGTTAAGCCCTTGAACAAATCCCTTTCAGCAGTTAGCAATTATCTGATTACTATCCCTTTAACTCCAACACACAGCCAATTACACAGCAAATTTCCTGTAACAACATGGGGATCATGCAACCTTTCACATTCTCTGTTAATTCCATTTAGGGTTATTGTAGAAAGCTTCATTTCTGCAGGTGTCCCTTAGTACCTGTCTGTTCTCTTCTTTGGTATGCACCTTCACTTCCTATGCTGGGATTCAGTCTCTTGGTGATACACATTCCATTCTCTACATCTAACAAGGACATGTTAAAAAAATGGGCAAGTCAGTAATAGGTTTTCCTTCCCCTGTCCCAGTAATCTATTCCTAAAACCTCCTTTCTCCTAGGGAACCTTTCATGGCTTACAAGTCTGACAGTCTTTATTAATATGGCCCACTAGGCTTACATTGCCAGCCGGTAAAGCTCAAAACTTCATTATGAGCTAGAGCTCAATGGGACCTATTTTCATAGAATCGTAGAGTTAGAAGGTCCTTCAAAGGTCATCTAGTTCAACCCCCTACCAATGCAGGAAATCAATTACTATAGCACTCCTGATAGACGGCCATCCAACCTCTGCTTGGAACATTCGGGAGCATCCCTTCTCTGTAGCAAAAGGGCTGCAGGTGTAAATTATCTGTTAATGAAGGAGAGTCCGCCACCTTCCATGTCTTCCACTGTTGAACAGCTTGTACTATCAGGAAGTTGTTTCTAATGTTTAGTTGATGTTTTCCTTGTAAGTTGAACCCATTAGTTTTGGCCCTATCCTCTGGAACAACAAGAAACAAATTTGCTCTATCATCTATAGGAATATCACCTCTTAAACAACTTTTCGAAGTTTAAGTTTAAGACACCAAATTACTTCAACCACCCCAGGTTCAGTATCAACGACCAAATGCCAAATTAGCCTTGAGGACTGGGTTGCCCAATGTATGCCTTGTCACATGTCCTGTTCATGTGGCAGCATCTTATTGAATGTGCCCCATAGCCATCTGCCTAGCCCCACCCACTTCTACCAACACAGATGCAGAAGTGCCATAATGGGGCACACGTGCTGCTGCAATGGCACTCCTGTAATTGCGGTACAGATCAGTCGCGTGAGCCCCGTGAGTGCTGAACGCAGAAGCGGGAACATTCGGGAGCATTCCTCCTCCATAGCGAAAGGGCGGCAGGTGTAGATTATCTGTTTGATTAACAGATGGAAAGACATTGCAATGTGGTTCTGAGGTACAGAGATCTGCAGGTCCTATTAGAACATATGGAATATGTGAACCCCATGAACATTATCTTCTTTGTTATCTTGCCCCCAGATGCTGGTGAGAATTCCTCCCCGCCCCCCTCTCTACTAGTTAAAAATTCCCTACCTTGTTATCAGAAGCATTTGCTATCAAATAGTTCATTCCCATTACATGCTTAGTCGAGGAAAATCCCCCAATGCTGGAAGCTAGAACAGAGCATATTAGGTGGCAGTTGTACATGCTGGCTGCATTTCTGCTGGGTAATTTACTGACCAGGCTGTTTCTGTAATTTCCTTGTCAATACAGCTCTGTAGATTTAGCAGGATGAGCTTTGTCAACATATGTGTTATTTAAAGGAGGTGCTCGTTCTACTGTTTAAAGGAGCCTGTTCATTCCACTATGGGAAAGGATTTGGCAGGTCTCTGCAATTCTACAAACAGCCAACCACATCAAAACAATGGCACAAATCCACTGTTATTTGCAAGTTAAGCAAAGAAGCCAAAGGCTGAAAGGACATTCAAATCCATTCCCACCCACTGATGTGCATCTTGTTGAGCTAATAGTCAAGCTTTTAAAGTGAGAGGTGCTACCATTACGCCAGGAATCTGGGACAGAATTGCAATGTGGTGCAGGAGAATCCCGTAAAAATGCCAAATCTCAGGTCAGTATATCATCTATGCTGACCCTGTCATTGCTTGGCTCTGCCTCCTCATTCATCTGTATGCTGCCATCATATGTTTTCTCTTACACAAACTTGCCCATAGTAACTGTCTCATACATATTCTGCATTGCCTTTCTCACATACAGACAGATGTGCTCCATTGTTCTCTTTTCTCTCATGCGCACATATTTTCATACAGACCTGCTTTATTCTCTTTGCCTTATATTGAGTCAGATCAGGCAGACACTGTAGTTATAGGACAGTTTGGATGTCAAAGAGAACAAGAACAACATCCTATGAAAAATTGTGTAAGAGAAAACAAACAATGCAGTAGCAATGAGTGAATAACTGTATGCACAAAAATGTGCGCAGGAGATAGTTTAGCCCCAAGGTCTCCGACATGGTGGCTGTGAGCACCAATGTGCCCATAGACACCTCTCTTGATGCCAGCCAGTCTCCCTGCTGTTCTTGATTTCATATTATTTGTTAAGATAGTTTAATTGATATTTATTTTGCTGGAAGGTTGGCGTGCTTTGCCATCTTTATTTGGGTTCAAAACAGCTGAGATCCCACCTCTGCCTTGTACTTAGGTTCTTGGTTAAGTTACTTCACTTTTAGTCTCACTAGTTTGACTGCTAGAAAATGAGTGCTAAAAAATGCAAGCCCCCTCTCATATATCCCATTTTGTGAGAGTGCTCACTACACTCTCTCCAAAATCCAAATTTGCCTACCATCCCAAAAAGTTTTGGGGACACCTGTTTTAGCCATTGTTATGTGGCCTTGTGTCAATGGCAGTATGAACTGATGAGCTACAAAAAGAGTGCTAACAATTAATCATCCTCTTTGCCTCTTTTGTCTCTTTGTCCACATCTGTTCACAGCAGAGCTGCAAAGAAAATGGGAAGAATCCACCCTGCTGTGCAATCAGCAAGGGAAGTGGTTAGGATTGGCTGAAGTGTTTGGTCGAACAGATTTTTAGATGGGTTTGGTGCAGGAAGGCAGTGAGAACAATACATGAGTTTAGAAATAGTTCCTAACTTCAACAAATTTCTGAGCTTGTATTCTGAGAGCTACTGTGGGCTTAGAGCATTGCTTTTGTGAAATGTGGGCTCAAGGCTACCTTTAGCCATGGAATCAGTCGGTGCCACCTGGGCAGTTATTCATCTGTGAAATCCAAATACAAGCTGTACAGCTACCTCAAAGGTTGTGCATTCATAGAATCATAGAATAGTAGAGTTGGAAGGGGCCTCCAAGGCCATTATGTCCAATGCAGGAATATACCTTAAAGCAGATTCCTCAATGCAGGAATCTACCTTAAAGCATACCTGACAGAGGGCTGTCCAGCTGCCTCTTGAATGCCTCTAGGGTAGGAGAGCCCGCCACCTCCCTAGATAATTGGTTCCATTGTCATACTGCTCTAACAATCAGGACGTTTTTCCTGATGTCCAGCCAGAATCCAGTTTCCTGTAACTTGAGCCCATTCCATGTCCTACACTCTGCGAGGATCAAGAAGGCCTGGCCCTCCTCTGTGTGACAACCTTTCAAGTATTTGAAGAGTGCTTTCATGTCTCCCTCAATCTTCTCTTCTCCAGACTAAAGATGCCCAGTTTTTTCAGTCTCTCCTCGTAGGGCTTTGTTTCCAGACCCCTGATCATCCTCATTGCCCTCCTCTGAACATGCTCCAGCTTGTCTGCATATTTCTTGAAGTGTGGAGCCCAGAACTGGATGCAATACTCAAGATGAGGCCTAACCTGTGCTGAATAGAGGAGAACCAGTAGCTCACATGATTTGGAAGCTATACTTTTATTAATGCAGCCCAAAATAGCATTTACTTTTTTTGCAGCCACATCACGCTGTTGGCTCATATTCAGCTTGTGATCTACAACAATTCCAAGACCCTTCTCGTTTGTAGTATTGCTGAGCCAAGTATCCCCCATCTTGTAACTGTGCATTTGGTTTCCCTTTCCTAGGTGTAGAACTTGGCATTTATCTCTATTAGATTTCGTTCTGTTGTTTTCAGCCCAGCACTCCAGCCTATTGAGATCACTTTGAAGTTTGTTTCTGCCTTCCAGGGTATTAGCTATCCCACCCATTCAGTTGAGGTTTGAGTTGCCTCGGCTTGAAAGAATCTCTGAGCAACAGACTACATGTACTTTCCACTTGGGAAAATCTACAAATGAAAAGTCTTTAAAAAGGAATACCAGATTGTGCAACTGGATTACGCTGTCCCTTCTGCTGTTTTGATAACGGATGAAGTTTACAGGGCAACAACAGGCAATGAGAGGACTCGACTAATGTTTAATTGGGTAGCCAGATGTACTCCGTTAAAAGCCAATTCCCTCTCTTGCGAGCTTTTTGGGCCTTTGCCTACACTGGCTATGGACTCTAGAGGGGCTCAGCCAGCAATGATGAAAGAACCAAGTCAGCACACTTGTAATGCCAGCCCTCCAAATCCTCCGGCACCAAAAAAAGAATGCATTTGCCATGTACAATTCCGGCCTCAGCCATCCCTCTTGTTTCTAATCTCAGGCCTCCAAAGGAAAAGAGGGCTGTTGCAAGGTTGCTTAGAGAGATAGGATTGCAAATCATTCCTTTGTCCTTTAAGCCTCAAAGGCACAGTATGCTGCCAATTACCTTTGCTTAAAGAAACCATGAATTCACACTGGCACATGCTGATTTGCACATAAAGCATTCACCACCATCCCGTACTCAGTCACAGCTCCACACATTTGCATGTACACATATGATTTTAAGCAGATGCTTAGCAATTCAAGAAAAGATGGCATAGGTCAATGCAAACACATATGTTTGAAACAAGATCGGTACAAAACTGGAAAGGCAGAGGTGCGTGGGAATCTTTTGTCACTGCCTAACCAAGCCCGGCCTGTAGTCAGGTTATTTGAAGGATTACCTTCACCCATACAAACTTGTCTACACTCTAAGATGAACATTGTAAACCCTTCTTGTCTGTCCACCTGTCAAAGCAATCAGGCTGGCTGGCATAAGAGGTAGAGCCTTCTTGTTAGTCTTCCTACCAGCACCTGCTGCCCAGTTGTGGAGCTCTGCTCCAATTTATGTCCACCAGACCCCACCATTACAGGCCTTCGAGTAGGGAGGTACGAAAATTTCATTCCTGTTCACAAATCACAAGTGTGCAAACCCCACACAAAATCCACATTTTAGCATTTTAGCCTTGGTTGGGGGGATGTGAATTTGTAAAAATGTGGATGTTTTTTACATTTGGGGAAAATACACACTTTTTAAAAAAAACAGTTAAAAATACAATTTTTCTCCAATCCATAAAAAAAGAAAGAAAAAGACAAGCAAGTTAAGGAATGTAAACAAGGTGAAATGAACTTTGAGGAAGAATTCAGCAAACCTCGATGAGCTCAAACATCACATCTTCATCCGCCCCTACTTTCAAGGTGGCTCTAAAGAATTATTTATTTACCTCAGCCTATAATAGAGGCAGATGGAGAGTGTACCATTTCCAGAGTCTGAGTGTAGCAAGTTGGAGGTTCAAGGGTTCATGAGTTCCAAAGTGGGCAGCACACACAGGCATCAGGCAAAAGCTCAACAGTCCAGGTCTCAGGCAACAAGGTTCCATGTTGAGACAGCAGACAAGGGTCAGGCAGGCAGAGGATCACAGTCTGGGCAACAGGCAACAAGGTTCCACAGCAACACAGTAGGGATGGACAAATTCACCAAGCAGGAGCTCAAACTGCAGGCCTGCGAAAGTGCCATGGGCACCCAACTGGGTCTGGAGTGGACCCAGTTGGGTGCCTGCAACATCCTTACAGCACAGCAAGCAGAAGGAGAATCAGAGTTCAGTCCAGAAGTATTCATGCCAGGAAGCAGTCAAGGAAGCAGTCTGGCATCAAGGGAGGCTGGATTCAGGAAGATCTAGTCATCAATGTTATTTCCAACAACTCTCTCAGCTTTACACTGCTGTTTTGATGCAGAGGCTGTGAGAGCCACAACCCAGCCTCAACTGTGGCTGTTACTGACTGCAGCTGAAAAGGCCCTCCTTGTGAACAAGCCCCCTATATGCAAGTATATCTTTTCATATAAGGAGCCTCCTGACTCAGTCTAGCACTGATATCTGAGTTACTGTTTCTTTTTCTCCCTTTCTAAGGCAGTCTTTCTCCTCCAGAGAAGACGCCTCCCATGGTAATTACCCCTGAAGGCCCGGGCTCCTCCGGAACTACTGGCAGATCCTGGACATTGCTGATGCTGGGTGGCTCCTGGTCCCCCAACCCTTCCAGCCAGGGTGTGGCAGAGTGTGGCAGAGCCATGTGATAGGGGTGTGACAGATGAGGCAGAGCCAATGAGTATGTTCCCATCTCTCATCATTGCATGATCACATGAATGACTAAATAGAACTATCCAGAAATGTTGTTGCTCTGATGGTGTCTAGTGACCAGAATGTGTGTAGCTTGTAGGTTTAGGGCCAGAGCTTCTACCGTTTAAATCCATGTAGGGATAAATTGGGAAGAGCAATATGGATGTGGTGGTGGTTCAATGAAAGATATCAGTTCTAGAGAAATAGATATTATACAGGTTTGTTAGTCCTGCTCCCAGACTAACTGGGCAGTTAGACCCAAGGAAGAGGAGAAGTGAATGGACTGAACAGCTGGCAAGAAATCATTCAAGGACAGTTAGTAAAGATCTGTAAACACAGAACCATGCTTTCCTACTGAGGCAGCTGGCTGGGTTGGATTGGAGGCATCATATTGCTGTAGTTTCTCATCTACCTGTCAGATAGATCCGAGAATGTCATGGAGTATGGACACCTGCAAAAAAGTCTCTACACATGCCCCTCTTCAGATGTCTGCACCAAGCACATGAACATTGGGGCCAGGGTTATTTATTAATTTATTTCTTTATTACATTTTTATACTGCCCAATAGCTGAAGCTCTCTGGGCGGTTCACAAAATAAGGGGAGAAGCCAGCAGCACAGCACAGCCCCTTTGTGTGTTTGTGTGTATCCTACATGAGTGGAATGCATGGATAGGGTGAAAGGAGCCCTGGTTTTGGGTTTGGTTTTTATCTTGTATGCTGCTTTGGGAGGGTTCTACCCTAAAATGTACCCTTAAAAATAATTATAAATAAATAAAGAGCATCACATAATATCTACTGTGTGTGTCAGCAGTTGTGATCTTCACTCTTCTTGGAGTTTGTGATGAAGATGTTCAAATTCACAAACTCTCTCCTTCTGCCTCTAAAAGCACCTTAGTGATTTACCTCAGCATTTTCATGCCAGAGCAACTCCCACCACTTCAATATGCAGTGCATTGTGTAGAAGTGCATTTTTCACCTTCAGCTTCTCATCAAGTGTCTCCTCACCTTGCAGCATGGGAAGAACTGAATAGCAGGGGCTGTTTCATCACATTATCGCAAACCTGATAGTCTGACGTGTTTTTTCTCCCCTTGAAAGATGTTCAAGGTGGTACAATAAAAAAAAAACAAAAAACATCATTGTCCATGGTATGCACATCCACCCTACCATTTTCTACTAGGGTGAAACCACCAAAACTATGGAAATACATCACCAGCAAAAAAAAAGAGGTGGGGAGAAGAGGGCATACATTTGCATAAAATGTGCATATGCTATATGGTTAGAAGCAAATCCAGAAATAATTCCTCTAATATAAATAGAAATACATGACATCTCACCGTAGTATGGGAGTACGTGACCAGGCCACCGGTGCGCCTGCTCAGTCTGCTGCCCAAAGCCTAACTGTTGACGTACAAATTCTAGGCTCCTGATCACCGTTCTTATAGTTCTTGATCTTTGAACCCAATTTGAATTAGCCCTTCAAATATAGAACTGTAAAGGCTTGGGCCTCGCGATGCTGGAGAAATTTGAGATGGTCTAAAATGAGTTCGAATTTCTAAGAATTTGACTGGTGGAATCTACCGCGGATCGCCTCCCCAGGCCACATGGAGTCCGCGGAATTCCATACTATTATTTTTTACTACCCTGAAACATACACAAATTCATTTGCAGAAAAATATGCAAGTTTTTGCTGAGCTATATGCCAGGAAAAAAAAATGAATGGAATGGGGGACAATGAACTAAGTATTATGTACCGGCATAATGATGTAAATTATTACAAACTGTATTATTATTATTATTTTGGCGTATTTTTCCACTTAATGGGAAAAAATGAATTGGTCTGTGAACGTAGGCCAGAATGAACAACACTGCACAATCCATGAAATACACGTGGGATGGATTTCACAAAATCCAGATATCTCTACTTGGGCAGTGCGGCCAGCAGTGATGGCACTCGGAATCAGTTTCAGTGATGGGTGCCACACACTGCATGGATTGCCCAGTAACGAAATGATGCCACAGCTGCTGCTGGTGTAGGAGGAACAGAAAAGCACTGGACTGTTTAAATTATTGTTATGCCAATTTTTTTCTATTTACTTTTGGCCATTAATTGTGGGGAGAGGCGAAAAAAATCACGCCTGAAAATGGTGGGAAGGTGTGTGAATTTCAGAGAAATTTCTCAGTGTGCAGGGCTTCAGGGCTTCCCTTAGCGTAACGAGGCCGAGGTATGTATGCATGTGCTCTTTCTTTTTCAACTTAAGTCTCATTCTCCTGTAGTTCTGCAACATCCCCGGCCGCTTGTGCTTTTCGAAAAGTCCTCCCTTGGGGCTTTCCAGTACTGCAACCTACTTAGTGAGTGACAAGAGCACAACCATCACCGTTTCCTTGGCTTTCAGGGTCTGAGAAGGCAGCAGTACTGAAAAAGCCCAAGGAAGGAAGCTCTGGAAAGCAGAAGCAGCCCGGGAGGCTACGAAACCAAAGGAGAATGGGACTTGAGCTAAAAAAGAAGAGCACATGCATACATACCTCAGGCACCTCAATACACTAAGGGAAGCCCTGCTCACTGTCTCTGCAATGGGAGGAACTGCCTGTTCCTCAGGGAAGCAAGGAGATCGGGAAAGACCAGGCCGGGAGTCAGCACAGCCCAAATTCAAATGGCCCAGGCGACAGAGCAGGGAGGATGCCGGCAAGGGTTGCGGAGTGGGAAGGGCCCGTGAGGGGAGAGGCAGTGATAGCAACAGAGATGCAAATGAAAGGAAGTTGAGTTGTGAAGAGGAAAGAGGAAAAGTCAGAGAGCAGCTGAGATGACAAGGGGAGATGGGACCTGAAGAGCAGATTGAAAGCAGGACCTCTGTTGACCATTGAAATTCTGTGTCAGAAGGATCTTCCCGTGGCTCAACAGGGATCAAGACAAAAGTTAACCTTCCATAAGTTGGAAGATTGGATTCCTCTGTTAAATATGGAGCAATGGGACGTTAACATATCCTTTCCCATGGATGTAGGGCCCCACACAACCTCCGTCATGGTGAATTGTATTGTATTCCTATTTAAATCATAATTATTATTTCTAAATTGGTATACATATAAATCAGCATTTGCAAATTATACAGGAATCAATGTCACTTCCTGAGGCATCTTTGCCAGGCTCTGTCACTGTTGTCTTTCTAGCGTTGCCTGAAAGCCTTTTCTCTTTATTCAGGCTTTGATGAGTTTTTGCTCAAGTAGGTGCTGCTCTTTTCTTCCGTTTGCTATGTTATTTTTAATGGCTTGGATTGTTTTATGATTTTGTGGTATTTAAATAGCCCTGTAGCATTGTAAGTCCCCACCTTGAGGACCAATCTTTGGTTGAATGTTGAGATAGAAACCTTTTTAAATGCATGAATAGCTCCACTCAAAAAGAAAGAAAGAAAGAAACCCTAACCATGTCAAACCGCCCTGGCACTTCCCTCTGCTCAAGAAATTCAGGAGTGTGAAAAACATATTATGCTGAAGTTACTTTATTTTTCAGAGTGGCATAAGGCAGACAATTGGTTCACTTATTTTGTTTAGTGATAAGGATGTTGGATCCCATTTCTTCAGACCTCAGGATGTTTGCTAATTATTGCATTAGGCTCTCATGGCGAGAGGCATACTTCTCTCTCTCTCTCTCTCTCTCTCTCTCTCTCTCTCTCTCTCTCTCTCTCTCTCAATATAATAGCTTCAGTGCATTTCTAATTCAACCTTTCAATATCCGCTCTACGGAAAGCAAGGAGAATTGGTTTCCATGCCTGTGAAGAGGCCTTGGTGATATGCAGTGAGGAGCAAGGAAATGGGTCAGACAACGTAAATTGGGAAAATAGCACATTCTATAGTATTATGGGAAACAAGGGGGGAAAGAGAGAAGAAGGGCTAAGTAGTCTCCTTATTATATTTCTTTCAGCCAGGCTATTAGGAGTTTGAAGAGTTTACCCTGTTTACAACAGCTTCCCTTAATGGTAGTAACCTAAACATTAGCCTGATGGTACTGTACTATTCAAACAAACCTGCCTTTTTCTTGTTTCTTGGTATTGACCCACCTTCAGAGTGGACTGAGGTAGTTGATCCTAAAACCAATGATTGGGTAGGAAGATACCCATTATTAGAATACTGAAACCATGATAAGAATGAGGACTATCTTATTATGATAGCAATTACCTCCATTGGCAGTTCAAAATCTAAACTCCCTTCACTAAAAGCCCGTCCAATTTTCTTTGCTGGTGTTCTTGTTTTCTCCAGGACTCAGTTTCATCTTGCCACTGTTCTGGGCTGGATTGATGCGTTGTTATGACTTTTCTGTAGGCATGAAATCTGACCACGTTTTTCCCATTGCATAAAATACACTAGATGCATTTGCCAGATATCCAGCAGAGTCTAGGGATGGACACATTTATCAGTTTCACTTTTTACTACATCCAAAAGGTTTGTTTGTTTGTTTGTTTTAAATATCTCAACCCCTTTCTCTCCCCCACTCACAATAATGTGACAGGAAATACCCAAACCCTAGGATTGATTTGAAACTGTCTATCATTATGTCCAGAGAGAAGATGAAAGTTGAGGACCTCTGGGACCATGAAATGCATCAAATGTGTGTTCCTACATAGTCATCCCTCTTACTGAAGGCCACCAAATGTTAGGGTGTGTAGACTGATTTTGCTCGCACTGCTACCATTTCCCCAACTGCAGAACAGGGCTTACTTGGGGGAGATCATGGCTGGAGGGGGGGAAATTAGACCTCCCTTCACCATATGCTGCTGTTCTGTCCTGGATCAGGGTCCTTGTGCTTACTTTAGATGTAAACAAAAATCAGAAGTGGAGCTGCATGCTACATAGTTAACGTCATGTGTGGTTTGAAGGGATGCTTATGGAATTTGTTTCAGTTTGTTGTTGAAGAAATTTCCCCAGTTTCCACCTCCTGGAAGTGAACACAGACCAGAATGCAATCTGCAGTCAAAGTCCATATATTACTGGGCTTGTGGTCTGATTGGCGAAACAAACAAAAATGTGTACATGTGAAAGATATGCATGAAGAAATGCATATCTTTGGAAAATTATGCAGAAAGTTTCAAAAATGTGCATACATTTTGAAAAATAAGCATGAATTTTTGTTCAAACAGAATTCTGAATGAAAACTTCATTCAAACAGAAAACAAAACAAAAACAAAGCTCAAGATCTGATGCTGACACAAGTCGGAATGAGCTTCAAAGTGGAATTCGGATAACTTCCAAGTTTTGCTGCTTCCACATGCCTCAGTATGTTTGTTCGCATACCAAGTTATGTTTATTTATGTCTTACTTTTCATCCAACCTTCTTCCAAGGAGCACAAGCCAGCATATACATGTATCTCCTTGAATTGAAAGATAGTGACTGCCACAAAGCCACTCATTGGCTTCATGGATTTGAATTTAGGTGTTCCTGATCCTGCTCCAACATTTTCAACAGTATAGCATCTTCGCAGTAGCAGTACAAAATAACGCAACCCTCTGTGCATGCTCTTTACTTAGAACTAAAGCAACAAGGTGGTGCCTACATTTTCCATCAAGCCTGGAAATGGTTAAGAGTAACAAAGATTATGGTTCCTCCAGCCTGTTCAGATCCCCCATTAGTTGAGATGAAATCATGAATGGCATAAATGAACTTGCAGTGCAAATGACTCCTGAATAAGATGTGCACAGCATACATTCACATCCTGGCAACAAAGTTTTATCCTCCAAAAATCCTAACCAGACTCCAGAAGCCCTTTTCTAAGTTAAACAAAATAACTTAGGAACACATTTTTACTGAAAGACACACCTTTCTAGGCTAATGCTCTGGTACCTGTTGGCACCACATCAATTGGGATTTTATTTATTTATTTATTTATTACATGTTTTATTGCCCAATAGCTGAGGTGCTCTGAGCAGTTCACAATTAAAACTATAAAATACAGCAGGACAGGACACAATATACAACTTTAAAAAGATTTAACGTACCATGTAAAACCAAAGTGAAACTCAGCAGCAGTTACAGCCCAGGGAAAGTCAGTATGGAAAGGTGTGTTTCCAGGAGGCGTTTACAGGATATTACATTTTCTGCCTCCCGAACTGCATGAGGGAGGCTTTCCTAAAGGGTGGGTGCCGCTACAGAGAAGGCCTGCAGTCGAGGTTCATCATGGTGACATTCCATACATTTTGGAATGACTAGCAAGACCTCCTCTGAAGATCTCCATTGTTGCTTGGGTATGTATAAGGATGATCCCCTGGCAGCAAAATCGCATGTCTTTTCTGCCTTAGTGTGTCCTTATGTCTTAGAACCAAACAACCAGCTGAGACGTTGTATTCATCCTAGCAGTTCAGCTGCTGCAGGGATATTATCTTCGATGGTCCCAGCCTTTATGTCTTTTTTAAATTATACTATCTTCACATTGGATTAGCTTAAGGCTTTGCATTAATGGTATCTTGTTTGTAGGTAGAATTCCTGAAAACTTAACCCACCCCCCGAAAAGACCATGACTTGTAAAGGCAGTGTGCTAAAACTTTCCATGCAAATAAATGATGCCCCATCTCTCCCTAGGAACGTTCCCATCACAGTGGGTGGGAAAAAATCCTTAACTCATGATGAGTGAGGACATATCAGACTTCAAATCCATCATCACTGCCACAAGAATGAATATTGCCTTCCAGATATTGCATAAGGGTAATACTTAGAGAAAAGAAGAAGGGAAAAAGGTGCCTGGCTGATCCAATCTTGATAGATTTGTCTGAAGAACTTATTAAAAGTGTTTAAAAGTAAAGGGAAAATCTTAGTCAAAGACGTGTGTCTTATCAACAGTATTTATTCACTGTGGTTTAGTGCTGAATTGAAGTCTCTGGCGAACAACCTAAGGCGACATGACAGTGTTGCCGTGCTCAAAATTAGAACTACTTTGATGAGACATGTTGCCCCATTTCATTGTGGAGCTTGATGTTAAAAGCAACATGAGCATAGCACTGAAAACAGCTTTGCATGGGGAGTGATCCCTGGCTTGGCTA